>NC_060045.1:2853082-4103082 GCF_905333055.1 Maniola jurtina
TCCTGGATTAGCACATAGGCTGCTTTTTATCCCGGAAAATCAAAGAGTTCCCACGGGATTTCGAAAAACCCAAATCCACGCGGGCGAAGTCGCGGGCATCGGCTAGTATCTAATACTTGTCTACTTAATTGTGAGAAAAGTGTGGACCAGGCTTTACATTTTCAAGAGACTTGTATGTTAACACGTAAATATAGCTCAAAACTAAAAAACCCCCGACACAAAAGCCTCTATAAGAAAACTAGAAAAGAGCTGATAACTTTCAAACGGCTTAACCGATTGTCTTCGATTATAGTTAAAAACACTCTCGATCAAGCCACCTTTCAAACAAAAAAAAACTAAATTAAAATCGGTTCATTCCTTTAGGAGTTACGATACCATAGACAGATACACAGATACACACGTCAAACTTATAACACCCCTCTTTTTGGGTCGGGGGTTAAAAATGAAGAAACGAGATGGACGCGACGCTTGCGCCTTTGGACGCGTGGATTTAAGTAGGTATTTTGTTTTAAAAATCCCATGAAATCCGATTTTCTTCGATTTCCCAGGATAAAATGTTGGTAGCTTATTATTATCTGCCCAGCAAGCTTTTTCTGTACATAATAGATGATGCCTGGTACTTCTTTCACTCTCTCTACACTCTGTCTGTCTGCTAACTTTTCACGGCCAATCTGTTTAACTGATTTTAATGAAAGGTACAGAGATACTTTGCCTTCCAGAAAAGACATACCTAGGTCATTTGGACCCAGAAAATCATAAGTCTTTCCACGGGATTTTCACAAACTTAAATCCACGTTGAAGTAGACGCGGGCATCATTCGTCAAATATGTAACAAAAATATAAATTGTCGACTGAAAATAAACGAATACAACTAAGTTCACTTTAAAAAATATTGGGAAAGATTATATAAAATGTGAGAAAAGCTGTGATAGCCTAGTGGTTAGAACGTCCGCCTCCTAATCGGAGGTCGGGGGTTCGATCCCGGGCACGCACCACTAACTTTTCAGTTATGTGCGTTTTAAGCAATTAAATATCACTTGCTTTAACGGTGAAGGAAAACATCGTGAGGAAACCTGCATGCCTGAGAGTTCTCCATGTTCTCAAAGGTGTGTGAAGTCTGCCAATCCGCATTGGGCCAGCGTGGCAGACTGTGGCCTTAACCCTTCTCATTCTGAGAGGAGACCCGTACTCAGTAGTGGGGCGGAAATGGGTTGATCATGATATAAAATGTGATCCGATTAAAATATACACCAGTGTGAATACGCCTTTAGACTGAAGCGCTTATCATGGCGCCAAGTTAACCCTCCACTTTGCACGCAATAAATGATTACCCGTACTTTTGTTTCACTGTTGCTTTTCTTGTCCTATGAATATTATATTATGAAAGGGAATGAATATAACTGAACAGTTTTAGCACAGTTCATGACAGTTAGAGAACTTCTAACACAAGTGTAAATTAAAAATTTATAACACCCCCAACAAATGAAGGTTACAGTAACTAGAAAAGAAATGATAACTTTCAAACGGCTGAACAGATTTTCTTGGATTATAGCGTACAACACTCTCGATCAAGACACCTTTCAAACAAAAAAAACTAAATTAAAATCGGTTTATTAGTTTAGGAGCTACGATGCCACAGACAGATACACAGATACACACGTCAAACTTATAACACCCCTTTGTTTGGGTCGGGGGTTAAAAATGTCGAGGCTTCGACGTCACTGGCAGGCGTCTAATGTCTACATTTGACGCAGGTAGCCCTAAGGTAGTCCTATTTTCTATGATTTCACGCCACCATAGCCCTAATAATTAATTTGACATATCGTCGATACAGGACCAAACTGAGAGTTCCCTCACTCTAGTTCACTCTGGTTTTAGTTTGTGGCACTAATATAGTTTACTAGCGACTGTCCGCGATTTCTCTTCCGTGGAAATTTCGAGAAATCTGGACTTATTTCTTGTCTATATTATAAAGAGCAACTCTGTCGTGCAAAATGTCGAAAAAAATACCCGAGTACGGAACCCTCGGTGCGCGAGTCCGACTCGAACTTGGCCGGTCTTTTAAATTGAAGGGAAAGAACAATAAAATTTCTAAAAAATCCGATAACGTGTGATTCTCTGAACTCATGAACTGAACTGGTGCTGAAAATATTAATGGGTGCTGATATACCCGCTAATCATTGTAAAAAATACATCGAAGTTGTAACCCAAAAATCTGTCATTGTCAAAATATATTTCATATCTTGAACTATATTATGAGAGTCTAAAAATGGCGCGGCAAATTACAGTTTTATATACCTAACGTCCTTGTAGCCAATATTCAGTTAGAATATAAATTATAGAACAATGTATCGGCAACGTGACATTTTGATTTTAGTAAGTATAATTGTTATTTCCTGTTGCATAGTTCATCTATCCATGAAATAAGCTATTTTGTATCCAAATAACTCATTTGCATTATTTATTCTCATTGAAACAGTGTTTTGCCGCTTAGTTTCTATGGGCGGCAATAAAATGATTATTACAAGGAAAAATTCACTTTTCCAAGCCTTTTTAAGGTCTATTTAAATAAATTTTAACTTATAAAAACATAACGTTAAATAAAAGTAAGTAAATTGGTTCAATAATATTATGTGTTTAAGCAATTTTACCGCCAATCAATAAATTTGAGTAATCCTGGATTTTAAAAAAATAGCTGTAAAATAATAATTGCGAAAGGAAAAATAGTCAATTGCTTAAAGATATTATGGAACTTAGTCTGAAGATAGAAAAAATAATATTGCAAAAATAATTTTTAATAAAATAAATTGTACTATGTACTTAGTTTAATAATAGTAAAAAAATCATAATAGTAAAAACCCTTACCTCATATTCCTATTTCGTTGCACTGTCCTAAAACACAAACCACCTCCACGGGACAACAAATTGGGAATAGTCCACAATAAAAAAACAATCACGCTTATAAAGACATATTTGAAATTCAATGCGATGTTGAAAAATGGGTTCAACATTTGGGAGCTAGCCCAAAAACGAAAGAACGTGTAAAACTAAATTATTCACCTAGCAAGTGGAAGCTGACAGTTATGGGTGTATAATAATGTGCATTTTATCCCATAGTGATGCTTTGCTATTGAGATTATACCACGGGTGTCAATAGAATGGTTCGTTTTGGATATTTTTTTGTGTTCGAAATGCAAGGATTAAGTTACACTCGACACCTACTCTGCGAACTTTGGTCTAATTGTATTAGGTAGGTATTTACTATTCATAACTTGTAATCTGATTTAGCGTTATTATCCCACGATTTGCTGTACAGATCTAATTTAGATTTTTTTATCCTAATTTTTTATTTTTATTTACTTATAATATTTATTTGTACCGGAAAGTTGTAACAATAAAGATAAAAATCTTCTTCTTTGTTTATTTGTAATCGATAAGCTCTGAAACTAGTGAATCGATTTTAATAATTCTTTCACTATTAGAAAGCTACTTTATGCAGTAGTAATAAAGGCTATATACCGCAGACGAAGTCGCGGGCAAAGGCTTAATCTTTCAAAGCAGTAATTAAAAAATCATCATTAAACTTTTATTTTAAATTAAACTGAATTATTACTGATATGAAGTTATGATGTTCTGCAAATATAAGTTAAAAATAATATCACCTTCAATAATCTGTATAATTTTTCAAAAATTCACATACACTAAATAAATTAAAAAAATTGACCAATTTTTAAATCAACCGCAAACACTCAAAAAAAAAAACTAGAAAATATTGAAAACTTCAAACATAAAATCCGCCTAATTTTAAATCATTAAAAATAAGTAACATAATTTCACTAAAGTAACACTCAAAATAATTAAAGATCCGCAAAAGTTTTGATAGTAAGCCTAATCACTTTAAAAAGACACCATGATATTACTTAAATTAAAAAAATTTGGACCAAAGTGTATAAAAAAATTGGACCAAAGTGTATAAAAAAATTGGACCAAAGTTCGGACAGGGTTAACTTTTCTATTTTACTGCGTACGGAATGTAAGGACGAGGTCACACACGATGCACCGTGCTGCATCCGCGATGCGTGCGCGCGACTGCACCACAGCGACGATGCGTGTGCAGTGAAAAATATGTAGGCACAGTGCATCATGCATTGCTATCAAACAAACAAAAACTGGACAAGTGTGAGGCAGACTCGCGCACTCGGGTTGCACTTGAGGGTTCCGTACTCGGGTATTTTTTCCAACATTTTGCACGATAAATCAAAAACTATTTATACATGAAAATAAATAAAAATCTGTTTTCAAATCAAATCAAATTATTTTATTTGCTTAAATAGGTCTTTTAGAATGTAAAAGTAAAGTCCTTTTATATTATGATACCCCACTTGGTATAGTTATCATACTTTGAAAATTGAAACACATTTTAATATTTTTTTTGTGATGTAACCATAAATTCACGGTTTTCGGATTTATTCCTTTATTTTCATCATTTCATGATTCTAGTTCAACGGGAAGTACGATGGACGGACGGACGGACGGACAGACAGACAGACAGACAATCCTATAAGGGTTCCGTTTTTCCTTGTGACGTACGGAACCCTAAAAAAACTACACGGGGGCGGTTAATCTTGGGCGCAGAGCCGTTAACTTCACAGCTTTTAGCGGATTCGCCGTAGCTTTATCATTTATTAGTTGACGCCCGCGACTTCACCCGCGTGGATTTAGGTTTTTCGAAATCCCGTGGGAACTCTTTGATTTTCCGGGATAAAAAGTAGCCTATGTACTAACCCAGGATATTATCTATCTCCATTCTGAATTTCAGCCAAATCCATCCAGTGGTTTTTGCGTGAAGGAGTAACAAACATACATACACACACACACACACACACACACACACACACACACACATACACACACACATACACACAAACTTTCGCCTTTATAATATTAGTGTGATTAGTGTGATAGTGTGATGAGGTCTATATAGTTTTTGTGTGACATTTTTCATACAGTCGCGTGGATAATAATCGTCTGAAAGCGGGCTTTGATAAGAATATTATCAAGAAACTTACTTATGCCCGCGTTCATGACTTGATCGCGTGGACTACACAAATTTCCCACCCCTATTTTACTCCCAATTCAATTGAATCAAAAAAATTATCGTTTATTGAAATTTCATTATCATCATCACATTTTATGAATACATAAAAAATTCAAGCAAGTTTTTACACAAAACTTGTAGAATATACATATTGTCATTGCCATGGTATTTAAACAAAAATTTCTACAAGTATATTATAACTTTGTACGTAATGGTGATAATTAATTACGTAGGCTTCAAAGTAAAGCTACGAGGGTTCCAAACGCGCCCTGGTCTGAGAAGAAACCTAAAACAAATTTATTTTGCTATCTCTATGATCTTTAACTACCAAGAGACGAGATTTTATTAAGACACTTAAATGACAATAAAAATCTTTAATAGGGAATCATTAAGAGGATCGTCTAGTTGTAAATTAATTATCATACAAAAAGAGATAACATTTTCCTCTTAGTAAACGTAGTTCAATTTTCATAATTTTTAGAAATGTTGTACTTAGATATAATGAATAACTATGCTCGTACGTTATAATTTTAAAGTAATATTGCTTATTTCAAAAGTTACTAGTGTCTAAATATCCATATTTTTGACCTAAAACCTTTCTGGAGTATTTTTTATGTAACTAAAAACGTACGAGGCACTTATTACTGAATCTAATAAAACCAAAATTGTCCAATTTTGTAAACGTTTGGGGGAGGGGTAGAAACGATATCAGTTGAAATAATATTTCAAGAATAAAATGTAGGCAAATGTCCAATGACTATGAAAAAAAAAAATTGGAAAATTTTACAACTAGACTATCCTCTTAATTTCTATTTTACACCCGGAACTATGGATATAATCCGCTCAGTTCCGTTATTACGACTTTCATAATTTACGCCATTCTGTACGTTAAGAGTCAATAAAAAAACTGTTAAAGTTTATAGATTATCTATAACAAATTGCGTCAGTTTATATTACCAATATTTATTCTATAAAATATGCAAAGATAAATATCTACTTACTCATAATATCCAAGCATCTTAAAAAAATTGGTAAAATAAATCTATACTAATAAATAAAATTGAAGTGTGTGTCTGTTTGAACGGGCTAATCTTCGTAAAAGCTGAACCTATTTTGACAGCAATTTCACAGACAAGTAGAGGATTAACCAAGGAGTAACATAGGCTACTTTTTAACCTACTTTAAAAATGCAGGAGTTGTGTTTTTCTACTTATCAACACTGAAATCTCGGAGATTTCTGAACCGATTTGCGCAATTTTTTTTATCGATAGAGGATCTTTGTGACATTGTTCCATAAAAAATTTGGAGTCCAGCTCCTCAATCCCACTGCTGCAGGGGATCTGACCAATCCACGCGGGCGAAGCTGCGGGCATCATCTAGTAAATAATATAATCGGTTAATAGTGTTGTGAGTAGGATGCGAATACGAAGGGTTTTAATTTTTATAGATGCCATTTTGAATTTTCATTATCTGTTGTTATAGCGGCAATAGAAATACACATTGTATAAAAATTTCAACTCTCTAACCATTCCATCTTAGACTGTATCATCACTTTCCACCAGGTGAGATTTCAGTCAAGGGCTAACTTGTATGAGAATAAAAAAAACAAATATTACGGTTCGCGAGATACAGCCTGCTCACAGACAGACGGACGGACGGACGGAGGGACGGACGGACGAACAGCGGAGACTAAGTAATAGGGTCCCGTTGGCACACTTCGGGTACGGAACCCTAAAAATATAATTTAATTAATTTTTGTGATTGGCTGAATTTATGGTACGTACTCGTAGACTTTACCTAAATTTTTGTTGCACCAATGCAGTAGTGAGAGAGTGTTGGCCAATCAGACCTCAAAATTCAAAAACTCATTTTTTTTTATTATATTTAACTTTTACAAGTACTTTTGATGATTCGGAATGCCTTTCCTACCGAGAAGAACCAGCAAGAAACCCGGCGGTTGCTCTTTTCAAAGTTTGAATACAATATTATGCCATGTATAAAAGTAATTGAAGTCCCGCGTATTGCTGGAGCGAGCTGCAGGTCTACCACGTTCTATTGCTGATTGCAATCATCACACTGTAGGTGTCATTTTATTGTTAAGGTAATTCTGTCATAATCATTTTGTAACAATAATAAAGCCACTCTAGAACTTTTTGGCTTGACTATCAACCAAGCATGGCCCTTAATAATAAATTGTTTTAATTCAAACCAAGCCAAGTTTACTTAGAAGTAAAAATAAAACTTTAAAACTAGGCATGCAACAGGAAAACGTGGTAGGACTCAGAAGATCAAAGCTTTCGTTCATTGATAAACAAAGCTCCGTAAAAGCTCACCTCAACTATCGGGACGATCGGTTTCCAAGTGCTATTTAATTAGAGTAGAAAGACGACCTCCCAAACGCAGCGGTGAGTGCTGTGGTCTTGTAAACGGAATGACCTAGGTTCGATCCCAGTAGGTCAGTATGGAAATTTATACCTAACTAGCTGATGCCCGCGACTGCATCCGCGTGGATTTATGTTTTTCAAAATCCCGTGGGAACTCTTTGATTTTCTGGAATAAAAAGTAACCAATCCAAACCAAATGTGCTAATCCAGGATATTCATCCATCCATCATCCATCAGCCTGTAAGCGTCCACTGCTGGACATAGGCCTTTCCAAGAGCGCGCCACCAAACACGGTCCTCCGCCTTCCTCATCACCCGCTCCCCGCCAGGATCCAGGATATTATCTATCTTTATTTCAAATTTCAGCCAAATCCGTTCAGTAGTTTTTGCGTGGAAGAGTAACAAACATACACACACACACACATACATACACACATACACAAACTTTCACCTTTATAATATTTAGTGTGAAGTGTGATTGCTGAATAGGGATGTTGACAACTAGTCAAGTCAGTATCTTTTTATCAAACGTCCACACACGCGCTTAGTGCATACTGAGCTTCTATGAAACACTGGCATGTGACGTCACAATGATTTGACATGCTTTTTTAGTTTAATCGATAATTTAAACTAAAAAAGTCCGTCAAATTACGTTACACCTTTATGACGTCACATCTATGTATTTCAACAAGTTCCGTACTAAGCAAGCATTTTTACATAGTCATCATCCCTACTGCAGTTACCATAGCTGCTTGCAAATCCTTGACTTGTCCGGTGAAATTTCGCAGTGCGTAATTACCCTTGTCTTCGCATAAGTCCGCTCTACACTTAACAGAGCTCTCTCCGTCACTTACTCCATACAATCGTAGTTCCCATTTCATTTGAATATTAAGCAACCAAAGTCCATGAAATTTTGCAGACATAGTCTAGAAACTAATATCTGTGTCTGTGGTGTTTTAGATTTTTCTAAAAATATGTAGTTTTAAAATTACAGGGGCTCAAAGATTTGTATTTTTCTTTAAAAAAAGGCCCAACTTTGTGCTCGTTTTTCTAGACAACGAAGCAATTTAATGAAATTTGGAAAAACCACAGACCTAGAAAAAATGAATATTATGTAGTAAAAAAATTATCGTTATATATTTTATATTGTTATAATTATGTGGGAACTACGAAAACCAGAAATTACACCCAGAAATCTTGAAAATTTCGTGCTGTCTCGATTTGTGCAAGCGGGGTGGTGAAGTGCGGGGGACGACACGTGAAACTGACAGAAACTGACAGTCTAAACACACGGGCCACATTTAGACTGCACCCAACTCCAAACTTGTCGATAGGTCTAACTAAATACACTGGTACATTTCAACTTGCGTTAGACGTATGCGTTACCTACCGTTATGCGTAGACGTTGCCTGTAGATAAAAATATGTCTCATGTTTGCTGGCAATAGCGCATGCATCAAACCCTGCAAGTTGCAACTCTCTTGCAACCTATTCCTCACGCAATACGCACAGCTTTAATATTATAATTTTTGACAATGCCATATATGTATAATGCTATATGTAATGCCATATCACAGGTCACTCTCTGATTTATTGCTAACAATTTACTTCCAAATGCAAAGAAATCTAAGTGTGTTGAATTCACACTGCCCAATACCAGGACCTTAAATGACATAAATTCATTGATAAATAATCATATGTTGAAAATAAAGGAGAACCCCGTGTTTCTCGGTATAATGTTAGATGCAAAGCTTCTATGGAACACCCACATATCAACACTTGATGGTAAACTCAGCTCTGCTGCTTACACTGTTAGAAAAATTCGACAGGTACTGACGTGGAAACTGCAAAAATTGTATATTTTGCTTATTTTCACTGTATTATGTCTTACGGACTCTTGCTATGAGATAAAGCGGTAGATATTGAGAAAAAAATGTATTACAGAAAAGGACAGGACGTGCAATTTATAATTTAAAACCGCGCGCTGCCATACAATAAAAATATAAGGAAATAAGTACCTTATCTATTATCTTATAGTAGCTTCTAAATATATTTACAACTAGCTAATGCCCGCAGCTTCGCTCGCGTGGATTTAGGTTTTTAAAAATCCCGATCCTTTCATTTCCCAGAACAAAAGTTGCCTCTCCGTAATAGCCCGTCCCCGGGATGCAACTTGTTTCTGTATCACGTAAGAATATTTAAACGGGTGATCCTTTTCAAATCCCGAGGGATCACCAGGATTTAGGAATACAATTTCTTACAGCATCAGGGTTGAGGTCAACGACAAAGTGTTTACTTGGTATAGATACCTTCAATATCAATTAATAATCGACACTTTTTAAATCCCATTAGCTTTAGTAGTCAGGTCCCCTGCAACATCAGGGTTGAGGAGTTGGAATCCAAATTTTTTATTGAATAATGTCGCAAACTTTCTTTATCGATTAAAAAAACTACCCAAAATTACGCAGTTAGGTTACCTGCCAAATTTCATGGTTTTGAGTCAACGGGAAGTACCCTAGAGGTTTTCTTGACACACACGACAGACAGAGAGATAGACAACAAAGTGATCCTATAAGAGTTCCGTTTTTCATTTTGAGGTACGAAACCCTAGAAAACGTAGGATCGGCATTCCGAACCAGTGGTAAATTTTTCTGACCATCCAAAAACACTTTGAAGTTTACCTAAAAGTTTACAGGAATAAAAATTTATCATTGTATTCCATTCCATTTCATTCTATTCCATTCTGTTCAAAGATAAATAGATAATAAAAATATTTGTCACCGAAACAATAATTTAGGATACATCGACCAATATCAATTTTACTGATGACAATCTGACTATTACCAAAGTGAACGACTACTATAATATCTATTATATACGACTAACATAATATGTATTATAAATTGTGTGCCGTTTGCATTCTCACTAGGTTCTCATTAAGTTTGTTTTATTTGGTTAAACTTTCTGGCATTTATATTGTTATGACGTTTAATTGGCAAACAGTCTGTTTATTGGCTGAAACTCAAAAATTCAGCCAATCACAACAAAGAAAATATTGTAATAATGATTGATGCAGCTTTCTGTAATTGAAAACAAAATATTTGACATTAACTTGAATGTGACAGTGTTTTCCGAATAGGGTTGCCAGAGGCCCCGTATTTTACTGGTTACCCCGTATTTCAGGATACAGAAACCTGTAATTATGAAAATAAAATACGGGGCAAATAAAACTAAATATTTTTAGGGTTCCGTAACTCAAAAGCAAAAAAGAACTCTTATAGGATCACTTCGTTGTCTGTCAGTCTATCAGTCTTTCCGTCTGTCCGTCTGTCCATCTGTCCTTCTATCCGTCTGTCATGTGTTCATGAACAAATATTAGTATTTTCAATTTTCAAAGTAAGATAACTACATATCGTCGGTTAAATGGAAAAATGACATTTCTCAAAATTTTCAGAAAGTAAGGTTATCATTAAAAAGAGTCTGTTATCAACATTATTTTTATATGGATAAAAGACACTTTATAAAATTACACGTTAAGCTCACTAGATGTCGCAAGTGTCATTTCGGTACTTTATGTTCATCTGCCATATTGGTTGTAGAATAACGTCACTCTGCCATTTGCAACCCAGCCACGGAACTGAGTACATGTGCGTTTTTATAGAAAATTGTCATTTTTCAAAAAAGTGTTTGGATACGATTGCAAAAGGTAAGAAAAATTTATAGAACAATGTATTTTTTTGAGAAATTACGTTTGTTCTTTAAAATTTAACTGTAATTGTGTTAGTAGCTTATATTGAGAAACGACATTTTTAGAAATGTGACTGCTTGTTGTGAAATGAAGTTATTGATACTCGACTTATTTGTAATTATGACATTTTTCTGTATAGTTTTTGTACATTTAGTATCATGAAGTTCATCAGAAAAATGTAACAATTTCAAATATGACTGTGAATGCTTAGAATGAATATTTATTGTATTGTGTTTTTAAAATAATGACGGTTATCTATTAAAATACATAGTACATTTTAACGTTAAAGTACAAAATTAGTTAAAATGATTGAATAAAAATATTTGATTAATTTTGATTTAACCTTTAGAATAAAAAGATGGGTTTAAAACTTCTTTGTTTTTTGTAGGATGAAGCGTGGTGAAAAAATGGTAAAAATGATTACGACGTCTAAAGAATTTTCTAAGGAGAATCCAGTAGAGTTTAATTCAGTTCAGTTAAAGTCAAATGAAGATCCACAAATATCTGTAATATCTTATGTGCCCGAATTCATAAAACCAGTTACTACAGAGCCCGAGCCAGTTTTTCAAGACCATACCTCAGCTACTGAGGATAAATATCCACCAAACGAAGTATCTACATCTAAATTATGTGAGATTATCGTCGTCGAACCACTGCAAAATAATTTGAATTGCACACGCACTCCTTTGATTAGTTTAAGTAGCAATGTTAAGGTACCGACTCCTATTAGCAACAATTCTTTTTTGGATTTACAAATTATTCCATACCTGCCAAATGATCAACCTGGGCCGAGTACAAATATTATGGAATCAGCTGATGTAAGTGATTCAAAATCAGAAGAAAGTACTAACGTTCTCTTTTCAGGCCAACCCAAGACTTCATGCAATATAATAATATCGGAATCAGATATTTCCTATGAGGACGATGACGATAGTTCCTTCAACTCCATTCCTGATAGTCAAAAGGACTTTTCGTCTGACGACGTAGATAATGACCCTGATTTTATACTACGCAAAGATCTTGCAATGTCATCGACATCTTCGGAAGATGAAATCGCTACAGTGAATGAAAACCTAGAAAATACAGTTGACGATGGAAACAAAAAAGCAAAGACTGGCCGAAAAAGAAAAGCTGTACCGGAAGAATGGAGCAAAAATAAAGCTAAATTATTAAGAAATTCTGGAAAAGCGTATACATCGACATCGAAGTCACAAAAACAAATGCAAGAAAGACAAATAAAACCAACATGCACTGAAAAATGTAAACTGAAATGTTATAACAAGATTAGTGAGGAAAAGCGGAAACTTATATTTATGAATTACTGGAAGATGGGAAATTTAGATAAGCAACGTCAATTTATTAATAAACATGTAACCGCAATAAAACCGAAGTATAGATATATTCGCGAAGGAAGTACAAGAAAAGATTATAACCATGCCTTCAATTTTGAAGTAGACAGAGAAATAATTCGGGTTTGTAAGACTTTTTTTAAAAATACTCTGGGTATATCCGACAGACCGATAAGAACAGTAATTTCAATGCAAAACTCTACAGTTGGAGGGTTTCTGAATGAGGACAAAAGAGGAAAGCATCGCAAACACAATAAGCTTGATGCTGCAATTATTGATGGGATCAAAGAACATATCAATTCTATACCTAGAATTGAAAGCCACTACTGTCGAGCTAGTACGAGTCGGGAATACATTGAAGGAGGTCTCTCTATTGCACAGCTACATAGGGACTATATTACAAAATGTCGATTGGAAAACGTTCCTCACGCTGATTATCAAATATATTACAATATATTTACCAAAGAATACAATATTTCCTTTTGGTCTCCGAAAAAAGACCAATGCGAGGATTGCGCTGCTTATAACAATGCAGAAGATAAAGAGCCGTTAAAAATCAAATATTACTCGCATTTAGAAGAAAAAGATTTAGTAAGAAAAGAAAAAGAGTTAGACAAAGAAAATGCCAATGAAAAATGTATAATTGCCGTCTATGATTTGCAAGCTGTAATGCCGTGCCCAAGAGGTGATGTATCCAATTTTTATTATATATCAAAACTTAATGTTCTCAACTTTACTATTTACGAACTCGGATCCAAAGACGTAAACTGCTATGTCTGGCACGAAGGTGAAGGGGCCAGAGGAGTCAATGAAATAGGATCCTGCGTTTTAAGTTATTTAAGAAATTTACAAGATAAAATCAAAGACGATTTTGATGTCATATTTTATAGTGACAACTGCTGTGGACAGCAAAAAAATAAATATATGATTGCAATGTATATCTACGCCGTAACTTATCTAGAAAATTTAAATTCTATAACCCACAAGTTTCTCATAAAGGGTCACTCACAAAATGAAGGAGATTCCGCGCATTCTGTGATTGAGCGTAACATTTCAAGGTCTTTGAAATCCTCACCTATTTACGTCCCGGAACAATACATAACATTGATCAGAACTGCCAAAAAAAAAGGAAATCCATACAAAGTCCATGAACTAAATCATGAGAGCTTCTTTGACATTAAGAAAATTGCAGACGGTGTCGGTTCAAATTTTTCAAGCAATGAAGACCGAGAAAAGTTAAAGATGGGAGATATTAAAGTTGTCAGAGTGGAAAAAAAGTTTAATGATCGATTCTATTACAAATGTTCGTATAAAGAAGATAGTTTCAAAACTGTCATGGTCAAAACTAGAGCTACCAAGAAAAAAACTAACTTGTGTTCCGAATTACAGCCGCTGTACTCAACAAAATTGGATGTATCTGACACTAAGAAAGCCGGTATACTTACACTAATAGATAAAAACATAATTCCCCGATTTTATAAAAACTTTTATCAAAGTCTTTAACCAAATAATCTCACATTGTTTTTCTTTTGTGTGATACGTTATTTACTAAATAGTTTTTTTTTGGATTTTGAAATCATCTCAAAAACCTATTTACAATATCTAGGTAGACTGAGTATGAAACTTTACATATATTTTGGAATATTTTAATTTTTTTTGAAGAGGCTCTATAACTTTTAAATAAGTAGATACTAATAATATTTTAGTTTTATAATTGATTGGTAGAATCAGTACAAAAATGCATACTAAAGCTAATAATAAAAAATTGATTTACATAAAGGAGAAAACGTTTTCAATATCTTATGAAACATATTTTACAGATTTTACAGTTTTATATTCTTATTCAAAACCCAAAATAAGCAGATTTAAGTTTAAGCTCATTGATCTCAATATTGTTGCCATTGATTTATCTAATAAGTAGGGATTACTCTTAAAATAGAGGTTTGTTTATGATTGTTATTGCATATAATTTTAAGTGGATTTGTAATTATTTGAATACCTCAATTTATAAAAACCATATACTTAATAAAACCATATTTTTTCCATTATTGTGTTACATTTTTACAAAATTCATTCCGCAAAATGTTTTTAATTATGTAGAAAAATGACATTTCTTGCTAGAAATACCTCTTTTTTAGTAAATTAGTTAAAATAACCACACCATCTTTATTTTCATGTAAATACCTTTAAAATGATATATAACACTTACACATAAATATAAAACTCAAAAGGAAAAATTAGTATTAATTGAAGTGAAAACTTTAAATGCTTGTATTGTAAAATTTGTTCTTTTTGAATAACGTCACTTTTCTATTTAACCGACGATATATCAAGTGGGTTATCATATGAAAGGGCTTTACCTGTTCATTCTAAAACAGATTTTTATTTATTTTTATGCATATTTTTTTAATGCATAACAGATTTTGATTTCTCGAGTAAAATGTCGGAAAAAATACCCGAATACGGAACCCTCGGTGCGTGGGTCTGACTCGCACTTGGCCGGTTTTTTACAAATTCAGCAGGAGCTGGCTGGCGAAATCAAACACTGACGTTATGTCCAGTAGAAAGAATATTTTCCTTTTGCGGCAATGCGTAGCCGAAACCCACTCGATATTGATCATGGTCGTAGCCAAGGCGGCGGGGCTTGGTTTGAGGATGTAAGCCTTTTTTTATACAAGTTAGCCCGTGACTTTAATCTTTTCTAGTGGTAAGTGATGATGCAGTCTAATTTCTTGGCCGTTAGGGCCATACTAACCATATAACTAGCCATGACCGAAGCCTCCCACCAGACCAGAAATTTCGAAATGGCGACTGCGCCTGGGAAGCCGTCAAAAACCTAAGCCTAAAATAATACTAACACTATTTCTTGCATTTGCTTACCAATTTTTTTTTGGAAATATATCAAACATTTCGCGCTCACTTCACTCGCGCTTTGAATTTCTATTACTTGGTGTAAACCCCGCAATTTCGTTTGCATGAATTTAGATTTTTAAAAATTCCGTGGGGGATTTTCCGGGCTAAAAAGCCGCCTAAAAAAAATGTCTGGGATGCAAGTTACCTCTGAATAGTAAGTACCAAAATTTTGGTAAAGAAGATGGGCCGTGAAAGGGTAACAAATAGATAGGCAAATAGATATACTGTCGTATTCGTAATATTAGTATGGATAGGAAGCTTTAAAAATAAAATCTTGCTATGGCTACACTCGTTTCCCTTTCATTTTAATTTTTTCTGTATTGAACCAAAAACACTTACGCTCACTGCGCTCGCGCTTTTTTATTGTTGTATTTTATCTCACTGTCAAATTGAAAGGCGAAATTCCACTAACCAGGTAATTAGCCCATAAAGTTGAGCGAATGTTTTTTTCCTCATGACAGGATTCAGTTCCGGCCCTAATAAAACCTCTCCCGCAATCGATTCCTGGCTACGGCCATAGTATTGATACTGTGAAGGTGGAATTACAAATTAAATGTAATTTTAAGTTGAAATGAGAAGATTGTATGCATGAAATGTATAACATTTTGCTTTACAACACTAAGAGTTTTTAAAAGCTATTTAAATAAATAAATCTTTTATTTAAAACCACATTGCAAACACAGTTCACCAATCAAGATACGGCAACATACAGAGAAAAAATACAAAACTTATAAATAAACTGAAATATCTAAATAGGCTTTCCATGCATTTCAGAGAGAAACACCGCCTATATATATATTCTTCAAATACTTCAAAATTTCAAATTTCTTCAAATCTAAACCCCGTATTTTTGATGGTGGTAGCCTGTAAATCAAAAAGAGCCAGGTGGCAACCCTACTTCGACCTAGACAGAATGAAAAATTGTTTTCATTACTCGGTATGCCTACTGCCATAGTGTGACAGAAAGTGTGACGGTAGTTGTGACCTCTGATTGGCCGACTCTCTTTCACTATTTGCTAAAATTGATGATTGCAACAACAATTTTTTCTTTTTTGTAATCGAAAACAGAACACGGACGTCAAACAGGTTGACTAATTACAATCATTTCTGACCGGCTAACATTGTTCCGCTAGTGGCTCAAACTCACTGTCGCAGCAAGAACATGGTAAATTCAGCCAATCACAGCAATTTGAAATTTGGTTATCACAAATGTACCGATCTAGGAACCGAGAATGCACGAACCAGGGCAGATAGAGATAAGAACAATAATATCATACGTAGGAAATCGACGGGGGATCGTTGGCAAGGATAGCCTTAAGTTGCCTTCAAACTACGGAAATATAATATAAATATCCCTCACCCTACTTTTAAATATTTATATTATATTATATTTATATATTTCGTTAGCATAGTTTGAAATCAACTTTCAACTCTGTGCAAAAAACATGGTCCATTACATTCGCAATGTTTCACAATATTTCAGAATTCCTTTGTCACGAACAATAAAACCAACATTGGACGGGAAACACGGTAAATCATGAAGCCATCTAGTCTATTATTCCGCAGCGTTCGCGGCGTTCGTGGCTTTCGCGGCGTGAGTGTAGAGCGAGCGTAAAAAACAAAGCTGTAAAAGCGCTCCTCAACTATCAGCGCGATCGGTTTCCAAGTGCTATTTAATTAGAGTAGAAATAAAATGCCCGCGCGCGGAGAATGCGGCACGGTATAAATAAACTGTGACAATGGCCAGTAAGATCGGTCTGACTGAATAGAATATAGTTTAACTAGATTTTAACCACGGCTTTGTCTGCTAATGCAATATCAACATTTTTGGCATAATATATTAATATACATTGGTAGCTTAAGTGTGCAAATATGGGGGTCTAGGCTCCGAAAATGACTTTGTCCCATTCTGTGTCGAGACCCTTGGTCCGTGGAGTCCTAGTGCTATAAACTTTTTTAGGGAAATATCAAAAAGGTTAGTCGACATCACAGGAGACCGAAGAGCTGGCAGCTACCTCGGACAAAGAATTAGTCTAGCCATTCAAAGGGGGATCGCTGCCAGTATCTTCGGAACCTTGCCTATAGGGAATTTATTTTAGTTATTATATTATATTTTTTAAGGTTTTTAGATTTAGGTTCTTTGTTTTAATAATTATTATTTAGTTATTTAGTTTATTAGTTCATAGATTTTAGTTTTCGATATTTATATATACTAAGCCATTTTGATCTAAGTTTTCCATTTCCATTTGGTCATGGTCCCTTAGGGGATAGTATCCTCAACTACCTATTTGTTTTTATGCATTTATTTGCCGTAGTTGGAATAAATGTAAAAAATTCTGCGTGTTAAATTGTATTAGTTGAGTAATCTAGATCGACACAATAAATTGAAAGAAATCTTTTTAGAATGTTATGTGTAATGTAATGAATTCTTTCCTCGAGCCAATAATAGATTTTCAATCCCCGCTGGAGACAAAACCAAATTCTATAAACATGACTTGTTAGCCAGCCTGATTGTATTCAATCAGGTTAGGGCATACATAAAAATAGGCGAAAGAACATTTTTCTTTCTTTTATTTTACTTTTTTTTTCCTTTTTTGCTCCTCAGCCTTTTATACCAAAGGATGAAAATCGGATCAGATCAGTGACAACGATGAGGTCTAAATTGTATGACTCTTGCCTGATCTTTTTTGTCGTAATCTATGAACGACCTGATTGCTTCCATTCACAATCTCAGAACGGTAAGGACTGAGGGCTTTTCTTGGGGTAATAATGCAGTGTAATGTATTTATTTTAACCCCCGACCCAAAAAGAGGGGTATTGTAAGTTTGACGTGTGTATTTGTGTATCTGTCTATGGCATCGTAGCTCGCATAGTTTTCGATATTTATATAATATATACCAAGCCATTTTGATCAAAGTTTTTAACCCCCGACCCAAAAAGAGGGGTGTTATAAAGACATGTGTATCTGTCTGTGGCATCGCAGCTCCTAAACTAATGAACCGAAATTAGTTTAGTTTTTTTGTTTGAAAGGTGGCTTGATCGAGAGTGTTCTTAGCTATAATCCAAGAAAATTGGTTCAGCCGTTTGAAAGTTATCAGCTCTTTTCTAGTTACTGTAACCTTCACTTGTCGGGGGTGTTATAAATTTTTAATTTACACTTGTTTGCAATTTCAATTACCATTACAAAACGTATGACGTAATGAATAGAGGATCCCTAGATAGGAGCATATTTTTTATTTCCACACTAGTACCTTCTAGTACCAGGTTTAATTGCGATTGTATCTGAGTTATTACACGATAACCCGCTCGGGAATTTATTTCATACATTTATTCGTTATCTGTAATTGATAATGGACCAGAGTACTCTTGTTGAAGCGATCTGTAATTGCTTTTACACGTTTTTAGCGACTCAGCTAATTTTATATCCCACGAGCCATTTTTAACCCCCGACCCAAAAAGAGGAATTAAGTTTGACGTGTGTATCTGTGTGTTTGTGTATCTGTCTGTGGCATCATAGCTCCTAAACTAATGAACCGATTTTAATTTAGTTTTTTTGTTTGTTTGAAAGGTAAGCCACCATTCTTAGCCATAATTCGAGAAAATCGGTTCAGCCGTTTGAAAGTTATCATCTGTTTTCTAGTTACTGTAACCTTCACTTGTCGGGGGTGTTATAAATTTTTAATTTACACTTGTATTATAGGTAACTAGCTGACACCCGCGACTTCGTCCGCGTGGATTTGGGTTTTTCGAAATCCCGTGGGAACTCTTTGGTTTTCCGGCATAAAAAGTGGCATATGTGCTAATCCAGGATGTTATCTATCTACATTCCGAATTTCAGCCAAATCCGTGAAGTGGTTTTTGCGTGAAGGAGTAACAAACACACACACACACACACACATAATTTTAATTTGTTAATTATTTAATTACATTTTTTTTTAATTATTTAATGTCTTTGATCCAAACACCACTATTGTCGTACCTCTACTCTTCGCAAGATTAAGATTAGTTGGAGGGGAATATTTATGTTAACGCTAGCTGACTTTGTCCGCGTGGATTAAGATTTTTCAAAATCCCGTAGGAACTCTTTTTCCGGGATAAAAAGTAGCCTATATGTTAGTCCAGTGTATAATCTATCTCCATTTCGAATTTCAGCGAAATCAGTTCAGTAGTTTTTGCGTGAAATAATGACAAACATACACACATATGTATATATGTACACCCATATATATACACAAACTTTCACCGTTACAATATTAGTGTGATGGCTTATATTCTTTAAGAGGGCTCTCTCTCCGTCACTCGTTTCACACAATCGTAGTTCCAATTTCATTTGAATATTCAGCAACCAAAGTCCATGAAATTTTGCAGACATATTCTAAAAACTAATATCTATGTCTGTGGTTTTCCAGATTTCTGTTAAAATATTCGGTTTCAAAGTTACGCGGTCTTAAAAATTTTCATACAAATCTTTGAGCCCCTGTAATTTTAAAACAACATATTTTTAGAAAAATCTAAAACACCACAGACACTGATATTAGTTTCTAGAATATGTTTGCAAAATTTCATGGACTTTGTTTGCTTAGTATTCAAATGAAAGTGGAACTACGATTGTATGAAACGAGTGACGGAGAGAGCCCTGTTAAGAAAGACCGGCAAAATAAAGTGTAATAAGCGCTACCTACATTATTCATTTCACCAGCTCTACAAAAAATCGAATTCAAATTTATCAAGTCGATACATTGTATTAATAAGGCAAGCCCTATGGACTAAGAACCAGTGAGGGCCAGACATTCGTTATGTTATAAACGCTGATTGTTTCTATACGCATTGTCCCCAACACAGGGCGGAACGATCGGCGACTATGAAGTTTACACTTAATATTATAAAGGCGAAAGTTTGTATGTGTGTGTGTGTGTGTGTGTATGTTTGTTACTCCTTCACGCAAAAACCACTGGACGGATTTGGCTGAAATTCAGAATGGAGATAGATAATATCCTGGACTAGCACATAGGCTACTTTTTATCCTGGAAAATCAAAGAGTTCCCACGGGATTTCAAAAAACCTAATTTTACGCGGGTGAAGTCGCGGGCATCGGCTAGTCATCTATAAACATTAATATGTCCTGTGTGTCTAGCAGGGAGTTGCCACGATACTATAAGTGTCTGGTAATGCATGACGTGATTTCTAATAAGTACTATGTCGAAGAAAAAAAAATGGTGATTTTTTACGACGGATTTTATAGTCTTTGTTACCTGTTATCTGCCAAAGCCACCATAATCCAATCTTAGTAGTCGCTGATCGTTCCTCTCTGTGTTCGGGAACAATGCGGACAGAAACTTTCAGCTTTTATAACATAACGAAGGTCTGGTCCTCACAGGCTCTTTCTTTACACGTAAAGTCAGTAAGCGATCAGTTATCTGATAACCCTTTAACCCAGGATCGGTCACACGGGGGCTTTAAAAGCCCAGACTCAAGAAAAACTGCTTATTTCCTTTCACAGTTAACTTTCAAATCTGTCTGTTATAGTAGCTTTGTGTAGAAAGAGAAAACAAGAATTCCCCGCTGATACAGAGTGTTCATTTTTAAGTTTTTATTGATTTATTAGCTGTGCCCGCGACTTCTTTCGCGTGGAATGGCTCTCAGCGCGCTTTATATAGCCACGAACGCTCAGGCGCGAGGGGTGTAGTACGTACTCTGTACGTTAAAAATGTTCGCCGTGATTCTTTAAATTGACATAACTTTTTTTATTTATGAACCGATTGACATGAAATAAACACTAAATGTTAAGTGAAGCTTACTACAATATATTAGTGAAAACCTTTATCTAAATCGAATAAGCCGTTTCTGATATTAGCGTGCACAAACACACAGACAAACAGACAAAAAAAATTAATTACAATTTCGGGTTCGGCATCGATATAATAACAACCCCTGCTACTTTTTTTTATATATTTCCATTGTACAGACACCACTTTTCTACAATTTTATTATATGTATATAGATTTTAAGTGTAGCTGTGTACCGTGTAGTTAATACACAGAAACTCGATAGTATATGACTAAATTAGTTAGTTCGTTAGGAGTAATGATACAGTTTAAGGTGGTAGTGGGCTAACGTGGAAGCGATATGGCATAATTTAGGTATATAAATATATGGTATTATTAAACCCATACCCCATATCGATTTCTGCGTACCGGAACGCTAAATCGTTTGGCGATAAGCCATGCCGCCAAACGATTTATGCCAGTGACTAGATCCTTTATTAACCCCCGACCCTAAAAGAGAGGTGTTATAAGTTTGACGTGTCTATCTGTGTTTCTATGTGTCTGTGTATCTGGCTGTGACATTGTAGCTCCTAACCTAATGAACTGATCTTAATTTAGTTTTTTTTTTTGTTTGATCAAGCCATCTTGGCTTGATCGAGAGTGTTCTTAGCTATAATCCTAGAAAATCGGTTCAGCCGTTTGAAAGTTATCAGCTCTTTTCTAGTTACTGTAATCTTCACTTGTCGGAGGTGTTACAAATTTTTAATTTACACTTGTTAAATAATAAATAAAAACACTATTCACTAACTGGGCTATTTCAGACCCCACGCGACCCACGATGTTACAAAAATAAGCGCGACCGACCGAGGGTTAAATTGACTCTCATCAGTCAAGGGGGTAATAAACGTAAGAAAACCAAAACGCACCTCCTACTTAACTCAAATTTCATTACACGAAGTCACTTTACCATTTCAGCGAACCGATTAATTTATTATTTCATGCCAACCTTTTCGCGCATCCAATTTAAAATTTGACATCTTAAACAGTCCTAAATTACATGTGGAATTATTTCATTAGTGCCAAAGCGCCTGGGGCCTAGCGCCGATGCTACGACGGCCGAAGATATTTACATAAAGGGTAGAGTGATAAATTGGGCACATTTTCATACCCAAGAGCATATCGTATGCCAATAATATCAAAACTGTTTCAACCCATACTTTTTTTTCCAGAAACTAAGAAAAATTGATTTTTATTATTAATCAAATAAAGAATTGGCACTATAGTTTCAGAAAATGTAGACAAATAAGTAGGACTTTTTAGTTTTTTTTTAAATTTGATAGCTTTTTTTTTGAATAAAAATAGTTAGCAAATAAGCTTGTGGGTCACCTGAAGTTAAGTGATTACCGTCAGCCATGAACATTTGCAGCACCAGAGGAACAGCCAATGCATTGCTGGCCTTTCAGGAATTTTTTGGCGGACCAATCCCTGGAATAATCCCATTTATTTATTTATTTATTTTATTTACATCTAATTGAACGGCAGAGCCACTTACACGAACTAGATGATTAATTATTATACAAAAAAGAAAAAATAAATAAAAATAAAAGGTAAAGATAGAACAAAATATGATAGAATAAAAGATTTTAAATTTTGAATGAATGTTGTATCTAGCGACGAAAAACTCGTCAGTGACCGATTAGACTAATCTTTTGTAGCTAATCGTAAGATGAAAAGTAAGTCGCCGTCCCTTCAGTGTGATTTTTGGGTAAAAAATTAGTAGTATTAGTTTTGGGTAAATAAGTCAACTAATTCCAACTATGAATTTTGCCAACTTTGCCAAATGAAAATATTTACATTACATCAAGAGCAAGAATGTACCTAGTATTTGGTCTACAGATTTTTTTTTGTATGATTATATTCCGAATAGCCGCTCTGCAATTTAACTTAATCTCTTAGGCCCAAGCCCGAATTTTTCGGTACAGAAAGTTGTAATCAACACGTCAGTGTGACCACGCCCTAAACTCTTCGCGTTAATAGCCAGATCCCGATATCGGCTCATTCTGGAAGCCTTTGCAACCATTCGTTTTCAGTTATTTAATAAAAAATCACCCAAAAATAGTTTTTATATCTCAAGCATAAAGAGCTAGTAAAAGTTTGTGAGTTAATCCACTAAAGTTGTATTTCTATAAATTCGTATTTATACTCCTTTGTGCCGTTTGTTTGTTTACTTTAGTTTACATACCTACCTCAAAGTTTGCGTAGTGCCCTGTTCAAATACTAATAGGAAGACCTTGGGCTCTAAGTTTCAAGTTAACGTTAACTTGAACAGTTTCTCCCTCCCTCCCTCATTACTGAGGATCTTGGCCTCTTGCTGATAATACCTTTTGGTGATATTTTTCAGCGTAGCCGCTGTGCGATAAGCACAGTAGATGTTAGAGTAAAATGCTTCCTTTATCTGTGTACTGATTCGCTCAGTGTATGCCACTGAATGCATTGACATTTGTTTTTAATCTATTGAAGGTTTTCGACGAAAAATTATTTTATTTTCACTCGTAAGTAGTAATGTAGAACAAACCAATGTCAAATGGGCTCGGTGCCTCAGAGTTAGTGAACCACCCCAGGCTGTTCCGTCCAGCGTCTCAGGCTACGTCCACGTGGCCTCTTTCCTACAGTCTTCTCTGTTAGCATGATGAGCTTTTGTTTGCTTGTCACATATTTCGTGGCTATGTGACTGAAGTACCTAGTCGAGTATTTTCAACCTCCGACCTAAAAAGAGGGGTGTTATTAGTTTGACGTGTGTATCTGTGTATCTGTCTGTGGCATCGTAGCTCCTAAACTAATGAACCGATTTTAATTTAGTTTTTTTTTTATTTGAAAGGTGGCTTGATCGAGAGTGTTCTTAGCTATAATCCAAGAAAATCGGTTAAGTCGTTTGAAAGTTATCAACTCTTTTCTAGTTACTGTAACCTTCACTTGTCGGGGGAGTTATAAATTTTTAATTTACACTTGTTAGAGTGAGTAATAGTACGTATGAGAGTATGGGAGATACGCCTAGCGTTATTAAAATGTTCTGTAGGTACTTAGACCAGGTAATTTCCCCACATTTAAATATATCCACGCGAACAAAGTCGCGGGCATTATCTAGTCTTATATATCATTACAAGAAAAAGGTGACTGACTGACTGACAAACTGATTCATCAATGCACAGCTCAAACGAATTACTGGACGGATCGAGCTGTTTGGCATGCAGATAGCTATTATGTACGTAGATATACGCTAAGAAAGGCTTTTAGGGTTACTTTGTGCAGTCCACGTGAACGATGTTACGGCATAAGCTTGTATTAATTATATCATTGAGTCTCTATGGCTCAATAGTTTGAAGGTAACAAACTGTAAGCTTAATTTGGAGGCGAAAGGAATGTGGACTAGTAGTTAAACATGGTTCATGCTGTTTAAAAATACTTAGGTAGGTAGGTAGGTATATATATTATATTAAAATCATAAAGTGCACTTATATAAGTTATCAATGAATTTTATGTGAATGTACCTACCGAATCGTAAAGCTTGTGCCTGATAATAAAATATAATATCGGCCTATCATTTTTATGAGCATTTTACATTCTTTACTATCCGGATAAAATACCTTTTTATATACATGTAATAAAACGAATGAATGAAAAGTCAATAAAATTTTTTTTTTGTTCAATATTTATCTACTCGTACCTACCTATCTGTCTCTATGAATTTATGTAGGTTATATTTAAATAAAATTTCGATATTACAAAACTTTTTATATTATTATATCAATATTATGCTGACTCAATCCAACTCCCATCTCTCATATAATTCTTTTTTATTCTTCTTATACAACAGAAGAGTGAGACAGAACTCACAGAAGATAAGAGTGGTTGAGATTGCTGTTACCAATAAGTCAAACTTTTTATACACAATATTATGTTAGTATTAAGTTTTCTATGTCGTTGTTTTCCATAACATATTATATGCAATAAAATACCTCTTTGTATTTATCCTTTT
This sequence comes from Maniola jurtina, assembly GCF_905333055.1. NCBI lineage: Eukaryota > Metazoa > Arthropoda > Insecta > Lepidoptera > Nymphalidae > Maniola > Maniola jurtina. The sequence continues at coordinate 2,878,374 of NC_060045.1, forward strand.
TTTTAATATTAGCCATGCTAATCACGAGTAGGTAATACTCCGGTTTCATCTCCAACTAAGCGTAAAGCTTGTGCCAGGAGTGGGTGCGATAATAGTGCAACGGGTGGGGTTTGAACCGCCGACCTTTCGGAATTCAGCCCGCTCCTCAACCGTTGAACTCTTCTTCTTCTTGTTTTCTCTGGGCTGGTTTCCGCACTTAAACGTTTCCGTCTGTTGTGCGTGCGTTGCCCCTCCCCGCCGAAGTCTTCAATCCAGCCATCCAAGCTCGCTCCAGAAACCGAGTAGACCGCCCAGGTTGCCGAGGGCTTCATGAAGTGAGGTTGGGGACCCCAGATGGCGTTCTCGTTGTTCTGCCACGCCCGTGCACTCCAGCCCGGCTAGCATGAGCAGTAGATAAAAATGATATCCCCGATTATATCCACTGATTTCTATGACATCGGTGGATATAATCGGGGATATAATTTTTATCTACTGCCCATGCTAGCCGGGCTGGAGCACGTGCGTCTGTGTTTCATCGACCTGCATGCAGGCCCTGCACACCTATAACGAAAAGGTGCTTGTTTAGTAAACCGTTGAGCTCATTAGTGGTTAAGACATCGGCCTCCTAGTTCAGAGGTCCATTCTATCCCGGGCACGCACCTCTTAACTTTTCAGAGTTAAGTGCGAGGAAACCTACATGTATGGGAGTTCTCCAAAATGTTCTTAAAGGTGTGGCCAAACCTTTCTCACTCTGAGGGGAGACTAGTGCTCAGTACTTAGTAAGCGGGTGATGAGTCGATGATGATGATGATCTATCTACTTTGTTAAATGAACTAAAAACTAAAAATCGACCAATTTTATAGTTTCGACCATTATTGCGTTCCTGAGGACAATACTATGATTGGAGTGTAGTGCTTAACTGAACTAAAATGGTTGCTGCTATGTTTCTGGATATCTTCATACCAAGGTTCGTAAGGCCACGGTCGTTTCGCTTGCAGTAAGCATAAAAATCTCCAAAAACAAACGCGCGTGATAGCTTTTTAACTGAGATTGATTTTTCCAACAACGGCCGATTTTAGACAGTGAAAAGAAGTGTTATATTTTGCGCCGATTTTTTGCTGAGGCGTCGGCATTAAAAAAGTGTATGAACCAGCCTCAACAATACTCAATCTACAGTAATTATTTAAAAACAGATTATGGATAAATTGACTGTTAATTTCAGCCTGCGTCCTGTGTATATTTTGTGCCTGTGATGTTGGTCTGACTGTCATCGGGCTTTTACATACAATAGATATAAATATGATCGAAGCGTAGTCGTATTTAACATGGATAATCAGTACCACTTTAGTTAATACATTAGTAGTTTTAATTTCACATACACATTTCATAAAACATTTATCTAAAGTTTACTTATTTTACTCTCATTATATTATTTTCACTGCCAATATGTGTCTTTAGTTTAATTATTTGCGGTAGATAACTTGGCATTTTATAATAAGACACTGTTTTATAGCGAACATTAATCACTGAATGGTGCAATAAAGCGCCATAAATTCTTGTTCACTACCTATCTCATGATGGTTAGGTAATTACACATCGATGACCATACGCTAAACGTGGCATTAATAAAGTTATTACTGCCTTGCCTATCTTGGATGTTTAAAAGCTATATTATCGTCGTCCACAGTGTTCAATTAAATATATACGTTTATGTATAATGTTAGGTTAGCCTAACTAGTTTCGAAGCCACCCAGAATTCGTATTAAGGCTGCCTTTCCACGAGCGCTTTAGCAAAATATAGCACTCGTGTGTAAAAATATATAGCAATGGATGAGAGTATAATCACCTTAAAATTGGGGGAAAAGTGAGCGTGAAAGAGCAATGTTTTACCAACAGCCAATAATCCATTGAATCTAAAGAAGCATCAATAAATAAACAACCAATCCCTTTTGTACTGCCAAAGAAGTACTTAGTAAAATATTTATGACAGCGCAAAGAACAGTGGAAGGACGTGTAAATGGGGTTGTAATATAGTTTCACTTTAATGATGCTATGAGATATTCTTCGTTTTAGGTCTAGTGATTTTTCAATAATTATTTATTAATTTAACTATGACGTAGATCAATTAGCAATGCCACTAATAAAAATTGAATGTAATAATTTGTGTATTAATGGTATTGTGCTTAGCTTTAATGATAGATAAGTATTACGACCGCAACTTAAGCTGTTCATGCTTCTGTGACGCTTCAAGAACGCTGATAGTAGAACCGGGTCTCATTAGCTGTATGTAAAACGCGTTACAATAAAACTAATATGTAGAAGATGTATCAATTATCGCCTAGCTTCAATATTACGACTGCAATCTTAGAATTCTGCGCACGCTACTGTAGCGCTCCGAGATCTTGAACGCTGATAGTAGAAGCGATTCTCATTACTAGTATAAGGCATTACAATATCCATACTACCCATACTTAATATTATAAATGCGAAATTGTATCTGTCTGTCTGTCCGTTACCTTTTCACGGCCCAACAGTTAAACCGATTTTGACGAAATTTGGTACAGGGTTAGCTTATATCCCGGGGACGGACATAGGCTATTTTCTATCCCGGAAAATCAAAGAGTTCCCACGGGATTCCCAAAAACTCATCCGTTTAACCGATTTGTATGAAATTTGGTGCCGAAGTAGCTTGCGTCCCTGTAATTGACATTGGCCACTTCTAATCCCGGAAAATCAAACATTTGCCACGGGATCTTTAAAAACCTAAATCCACGCGGACGAAGTAACGGGCATCCTCTTGTAACTAATAGTTGTGTCACTAATCGCCTAGCTTTCATATTACAACCGCAACCTTAGGATGCTGCGCACGCTACTGTGGCGCTCCGAGATCTTGAACGCTGATAGTAGAAGCGATTCTCATTACAGTTAACAGTACAATAAAAGTAATGTTATTTACTAAATTATAATATGGAAACAATAACATCTACCAAGCGCCATGATAGCTAAGACGCTCGCCTCCATTTCTAGAGGTATCTCTTCATTTCGATACTGTTAATTTCAACTCTGGTCTGGTCTGCTGGGAGGCTACAGTCGTGGCTAGTTACCACCCTAATGGCAACGCCGTGCCGCTAAGCGATTTAGCGGTCCGCTAAGATGCTGTGTAGAAACCATGAGGTATGCGTTTAATAATACTGCCATACTACTTTCAAGTTAGCTCTTCCATCTTAGACTGGATTATCACCATTTTCACTAGACAAGATTGCAGCCAAGGGCTCTTTTGTAATGGAATAATAATAAAAACATCAAAGAAGACCACCAATACTTTATGGCCAGTTATATCCATACTTAATATTATAAATGCGAAAGTGTGTCTGTCTGTCTGTCTGCTACCTTTTCACGGCTTAACAGTTTATATCAGGTTATATCCCGGGGACGGACATAGGTTTCTTTTAATCCCGGAAAATCAAAGAGTTCCCACGGGATTCCTCAAAATCCATCCGCTTAACCGATTTTTATGTTTAGTACCGAGGTAACTTACGTTCCTGTAATTGAAATAGGCAACTTTTTATCCCGGAAAATCAAACAGTTCCCACGGGATTTAAATCCTAAATCCACGCGGACGAAGTCGCGGGCATCCTTTAGTTAATTATATTTAAATTACGGAAGAATCTTACACCTTTCGCAAGTCAAACGTTATTACTACATAATTCAAGTCGCTCCGACGACGAAAATAATGTTATACATCCATCGTTTTGCCTTAAATATTAAGTTAAACCGTTTAAAATAATTACGGGATAATTTAGTAAAGACTACGTTCCGTTAACTATATTTTTTTACCTGTAACGATAACTTAAAAAAAAAAGATATTTTGTTACTAAATTTACATAATAACAATTCATTAAATAAAATTGAATAATACTTAAATATGAAAATTAACTTACAAATCAAAAGAAATATTCAAATCAACGTAACGTGACAAGGTTCCCAGAACGCTGGCTGTGACACTCGTTGAATGGCAAGACTAATATGCTGACTAATACTAATATTCGCAAAACTAAAACGTATAGTAGAATCTAGGAAAAAAAGAAAGATAGGTATTGATTATTTCATATTTTGTTTCTTTCTATAAAAAAGATGTTGCCCGCAACTTCGTAAAAGTTTTTGAAAACCCCGTGGGAATTCTTTGGAAATCTCTCTACCAAATTCCTTCAAAATCCAAGCAGACACAGGAAAGAGAGACACATTTTTGCATTTATCATAAATTTGTATGGATTAGTGTTAAATCTATAATTTTAAATGAAAATAATATTTCTATGCATAATAGAAATTGTCGTTTTATTAAGACAACACCTTAAATAAATATAAGGCAGCGATCGAGAGTCGGTAACGTAAAAATTGCGTTACGTTGAGAATCGATCGGAGGAATGTCATTAAGTTTTACGAGCTATTTGTGATCAGGGTTATTTGTACTCGGCACATTACTTCTGTTCGCTACTGGTCGCTACTTAATAAGGAAGTGTTACTATATATAACATGATCTAACATTCTGTAGGCATTATAAATTAGCGGTTGTAATTTTACAATGTAAGCGTTTATGTTACCTTCAGTGCCACCCGCGTAGAATTTGCAATGCCTATTTACCTAATTAGATTTTTATTAATAGCATTACAATGTATAATAGCAAATGTAATATGATGGCCTGTCTTTACTACGAGTATTATGGCAGAATGTTATGAAAATTGTAGAAGGTACAGTGTAAGTAAATTGTTGCTTTTATGTCCCGGCCACATTAACGGCCAATAACGCGATGTTGAACGGCGTTTCCCGTTACACTTAGATGTGGTCACGACCAACGTACAACGGCATTAACGGCACGGCACAATGCCGTTTGGCGTTAGATGATTTTAACCCCACTTCAATTGGCATTAGACGTTAATCGTTCAAATGTGGTCACTCAGTTTAACGCGTTGACTATCGCGATAATTATGGCGGTGTTGTGCATTGACGTTAACCTTAATGTAGGCGCAATATTAGAGACACGCACGTAGAAATGCTTAGTAGTAATAGTCTGAGTTATTTTCGAAAGAGTGCAACTGCTAGGTACTTATTTGTACAATGAATACCTCACTACCCCTTATGAATGCGAAAAACGAAAGTGTTTAATTGTTTGTTAGTTTGCTGGTGTGTTGGTTTGTCTTTCAATTACGCTGCAAAGATGCATTGCCGTGATTTTTGTATTGATATTGTTAAAGACCTACGGAGTGTTTCGCCAATTTAGTGATTATCACTAAATGAAAGCCATCAAACTCATTTGTCATCTATTGGCTCTACATCGCTATTTCACTGAGCAATATAAAAGTATTATTTCGAAGCAAACGTTCAATGGATCAATAAAATTATAAATATCAAATGAGTTAAATGGATCTCATTCATGTCAGTTAGGCCGGTATCCACATAAACTGAGAGGAGAGGAGATGTGTTCGGTCGACCAATCAGATTCATAATAGATTACATCTTTTAAAAATCTGATTGGTTGTCTGTACAGATCTACTCTCCGCTTCGCTTAGGTGGATACCCGACCTTAGCGAATCACTCCGCTGGAGACTAACACAGGCTACTTTTTTTTTTCAAACCTTAAATCCGCGCAAATAAAGTCGCGGGCATCAATCAGCGTTTAGTAAGTTAAAGGGCGCCTAAGTAATGAACTCCAAATTTTGTAGTCCAAATAAATGCTAGTGCCTACTTATTTAAAATATATGTATTATAACAATAACCTATTAAATTGATTGCATATTACAAAATACAAAACAGGACAAATAGAGCTATTTAATAATTATATGACAAGTGTAAATTAAAAATTTATAACACCCCCGACCAGTGAAGGTTACAGTAACTAGAAAAGAGCTGATAACTTTCAAACGGCTGAACTGATTTTCTTGGATTATAGCTAAGAACACTCTCGATCAAGCCACCTTTCAAACAAAAAAAACTTAAATGAAATCGGTTCATTAGTTTAGGAGCTACGACGCCACAGACAGATACATAGATACACACGTCAAACTTATAACACCCCTCTTTTTAAGTCGGGGGTGTTTTAGTCCGATCCAGATGCCCATAAGGACTTCCCCTCCTACGGAACAAAAGCCACAAGAAACTTACCGCGTTGATCTCATTCGGCAGATTATTTCTCATATAAACCAAAGCAGTATATGGTACCCTACATACAGCTGCTACTAGGAGTATACAAGCAGTAATTCTCATAGCTTTACCCCTAGCTTGCGTTATAGTCTGACCACCACTTCGAGATGATAGCTCTCGAGCACTCCTTTCCAATCTCCATATTATAGTGCCATACTGCAAATCACACTAATATTATAAAGGCGAAAGTTTGTATGTGTGTGTGTGTGTGTGTGTATGTTTGTTACTGCTTCACGCAAAAACTACTGGACGGATTTGGCTGAAATTTGGAATGGAGATAGATAATATCCTGGATTAGCACATAGGCTACTTTTTATCCCGGAAAATCAAAGAGTTCCCACGGGATTTCAAAAACCTAAATCCACGCGGGCGAAGTCGCGGGCATCGGCTAGTGTATAATACAAGTGTAAATTAAAAGTTCATGTCACCCCCGACAAGTAAAGGTTACAGTAACTAGAAAAGAGGTGATAACTTTCAAACGGCTGAACCGATTTTCTTGGATTATAGTTAAGAACACTCTCGATCAAGCCACCTTTCAAACAAAAAAAACTAAATTAAAATCGGTTCATTCGCTTAGGCGCTACGATGCCACAGACAGATACACAGATACACAGATACACACGCCAAACTTATAACACCCCTCTTTTTGGGTCGGGGGTTAAAAATTACAATAGGGTGTATATTAAACCTGTCTCGGCCTTATTGCTTGTCGATGTTTTGCTCTTTTTGATCAAAGAGATATTATGCTAACTAATAATATGTAGAGTCACAAAATGTAGCATCACACTAATATTATTAGGTATAGGGAAAGTTCGTGTGTATGTTTGTTACTCTTACGCAAAAACTTTTAATAGAAGCTAAATAGACTAATCAACAATGAGTGAGTGAGAAGTAACCAATTAGCTCCTTTTCCTTCCGTGTAATTTTTGTCGCGTTATCTTATCTGTCGACAATTTAACATTCAAATATCTTTGTCTTCAATAGTGATGTAGCATGATTACAGTTTAAACGGCCATAAATATGCCGATAAATAAGGTTATTATAATCGGAACACGACAGGGAAAGAATTGAGCCATTTTATAATATTATATTTATAAAATGCAACGCCTGCATGCTTATAAATTACTGACCTCTGCGATGATTTTTTATTTTGTTAATAGACTTTTGATTGACTGCGATCATAAATGCTTCGTCTTCGTCATCGTGAGAAAATCTGCATGCTTAAGAATTCTCCATAATGTTCTCCATAATTTTATGTGCCAATCCGCACCTGGCCAGCAGGGCGGACTATGGCCTAAGCCCTTCTCATTCTGAGAGGAGAACTGTGCTCAGTAGTGTACCGGCGATGAGTTGACTAAGATGTACTTCTTCTTTTCTAGTTTGGTGGCTTTTTTTATGATTTAATTTATACTAAGTAGATATACAATACATACTACAAAAAGTATGTAAACCTACTTAGTATACTTAAAATTTTAGAGAATACCAAAATCAAAAAAGAACAAGAAGAAGAGAACAGAAGAAGGAAAGATAGAACATATCTTTTCCACTTGCATCTGCATTTGCATCAATTAGCTAAAAAACTCAAGTTATGATTTCTCGGTAGGATATGCCAGGCCCTAGTTATTTCTCTTAATTTAGGTATATTTTTTATTGCACTAGTTTTGTTATTAAGGGGCATGAGACCAGTTAAAGAAATTAGCTCTATTATCGACTAATTTGTGAGTTATAGTCGATACTAGAGCTAATTTCTCAAACTGGATCTTTTCAAGTAAACATTTTTATATAAATCTGTGAGGATAAGACTGACATTGTCGCAATTAAAGTACCATACGCCTACATTGTCGCATTAGTTTACAAATTGCGAAAAACCAAATTAAATTTGAATTTCGCGGGCAGACCCGTCGCATCAACCTTAATGCATGATGTAACTGCCCGTAAATGGAATTACATGAGACCTATAGAACTCAAGGCATATATTATACGTAATTCAAGTACCTATGTAATTCTTTGAGTGGTTCCATAACCAATAAAATAAAAAATAAAGACTCTACAGGCCTACGCTAAGAAAGGATTATCAGAAATTATTCTACCCATTCAAAAACCTTGTCAGATTCGTCGTACATAAGCAACATAGTTTTTAATAGGCATGAAATATTCTGCGCAAGTCTTTACGCAATCTTTTAATAAGTATCCATTTCCAGCGATTAAGTTTAAATGTGACCGATATATTCATTTGCACAGTTGATGAGACGCGCACGCAGGTTGTAATTAAAATGCAATCAAAAGCTGGGAGCCGCAAACAGCATCTATACCCATACTAATAATAAAATTTTAATGGCGAAAGTGTGTATATTTTAACCATCCATTTAACCTTTATGAAGTGAAACTGAGATAGATATCTTTCACCCCAGGGACGTAGGCTAATTATAGCTACTTAGGTTATTTTTATCAGTCCTTGAAAGGTTTTATCAGTCCTTGAAAATCAACACAACCCAAAGGATTTTTAAGAAAACCTGAATCCACATGTATGAAGTTGTGGGTATAAACACTTGGTTAGGTACTGTGACAGTTTGCATTCTGGAAACAGTCATAGACTACTTTTTATCCCGAAGAATCAAAGATTTCCCTTAGGATTTTTAAAAACTTAAATCCACGCGGACGAAGTTGCGAGCATCATCTTCTGGTTATATACCTAACTAGCCGATGCCCGCGACTTCGCCCGCGTGGATTTAGGTTTTTTTGAAATCCCGCGGGAACTCTTTGATTTTCCGGGATAAAAAGTAGCCTATGTGCTAATCCAGGATATTATCTATCTCCATTCTGAATTTCAGCCAAATCGGTCCGGTAGTTTTTGCGTGAAGGAGTAACAAACATACACACACACACACACACACACACATACAAACTTTCGCCTTTATAATATTAGTGTGATATAAAATCTAAATTAGAAAAAAAAAAAAAATTAAAAACCAAAATAAATTAAATTAAATCTAAAACCTCATCGAGACCGCCGCAGCGAGGCGTTGTACCGGATGCTGGCAGCATTACCCCTTTGGATGGCCAAACTAATTCTTTGCCCAGGTGGCTGCCAGCTCTCGGGTCCTCGGTTGACTCGAACCAAGGACCTCATGATCTCCAGCTAAATAAGTTGACTACTAGATCAACGAGGCAGTTTGAGAAGTAACGTTACATTGTCCCCACGTTACAAAAAATATTAAGAGGGCGTGCCATACATGCCCCAAGTGATCTTATCATGGCGAATTAAAAAGTCACCCAAATGCCTGCTTACTGGCTTACAGACAGCCACCCGCGGCTTGTTGCATAATGCATTGATTGTTAGGGCTTGTTTACATGGTAATAGTTACTGACCGGGCAGTGTGGATACATCACGAACTTGCATATCAGCGGACTCGACTCAGACACTCGCTCAGTCGCGTGTTGGTAGGTACCACAGGTAGGTACACAGTACCCTTTCTTGCTCTAAAGTAACTAACTGCAAACTGTAAGTAAAACTGTAAGTAAAGTAAGTAACTGGCACTCAAATCACCATATGAAAGGGCGTATACCATATTAAAATTTCAATTATAAAGACCTATGCTATATTTTATTATATCAAACTTGTAATTTAGATTTTTTTATTTTTTTGCATATTTTAAGATCATTTTTGTTTAATCATAAAAACGGTGGAATACAAATTAAGCTTACCGCTTAGTTGCTTGCCGCTAAATAAACTTGTTGTCCTGGTAAAAATTTTGTGACCAACAAGAGTTATGAAATACTTTATTGATGGTCTTTATGGACCACACATGTGGTCACGGTGTGGTGCGAGTGGCTGCACTGAAGCTGTGACTGAAGTAACTCGCGCTATATAAACAAGCCCTTATACATTGATTGTTATGGTTTCTGAGATAGTGCTGTAAATGATAATGTAAGATGAACTTACATAATGTTACCGGGAATTACGGTTTTGTGGGCAGTTTTTGTTTGCGGCTTCGTCCGCTTTGTTTCAGTTATCTTACTTAATAAATCGGTTTATATTTGAATCTGATGTAAGGAAGTGGTTTTCTCACCAACTACAAAAAAGAAGATGGTTCTCAATTTGGTGCATATTTTTTTTATAAATATACATTAGAGATGATAACTATCCGATTCTTTTGAGTTTTCTGGCTATTAAATGTTACTAATTAGAATTAAAATAATTTGAGTTTCATGGGAATTATAAAATCATGCTATTGTCAAGTCATCTTAAGCCCTAATTCGCACGAGCGTTAAAAAAGCGTTAACGTGTGAACAGATACTTGAGAATGCATTTGTTCTATTTGAACGTTTTTTTAACGGACGTTAAAAAACTCTCGTGCGAATGAGGCTCAAAGCCTCATTCGGACAAGCGTTAAAAAAGCGTTGCGTTAAAACCCGGCGTTGCGTTGAAAATACAAAGTGCGCGTTAAAAAAGCGTTGACGTGTGAACAGATACTTGGGAATGCATTTGTTCTATTTGAACGCTTTTTGAACGTCCGCTAAAAAAGCTCTCGTTCGAATGAGGCCTAAAGTTGCCTTACGAAAAATATACAGATAATAATCAGAACGGTGGTTTTTGCATTACTGTTATATTTTGAACCTATTGCTTCGGAAAAATAAAATTGCGCATATCCGCAAGGCATAAAATTATGCAAAAAAATCTATAGCATCGAAAACCAATTCATACAAAAACGTTTACCATTCTGATACCCTCTTCCGTTTTCCCTACTTTTGGGCTTAGGCTTAAATTAAGGACAAAGAAAGTATTGCGCTGTTTACAAAGATAATTTCTTTGAAAATTGAAATAGTAAACCAGTCAAGTGCGAATGGACTACCACACGAAGGGTTCCGTAGCATCGTATAAAAATAACAATTTTTAGTTTTTTTTTTAATTTTCATCGTGGTGATTTTAGATTTTTATAATCTGTTGATAAAGCTGGAATAAAAATACACATTCTGTGAAAATTTTAACTCACTACTACTACTATAACCTACGGTTCACGAGATACGCCCGCTGACAGACAGGCATTATTTTGATATGATCAATAACATCACACTATTATATCCCGGCCACATTAACGGCCAACAACGCGATGTTCAACGGCGTTTTCTATTAAACATAGATGTGGCCAGGATCAACATACAACGGCATTCACAATGCCGTTTGGCGTTAGACGATTATAACCCCAGCTCAATTGGCATTAGGCGTTAACCGTTCAAGTGTGGCCAATCAGTTAAACGAATTGAGTATCGCGATAATTATGGCGTTGTTGGGTATTGACGTTAACCGCAACATTAAGTATGATGTCGAAAGAAAACTATATCAATTAACTTAGGATTTTCCTAACAAAATATGTATTAACATTCAAATATTTATTACTCTAAAGTATGCTTTTTAGATTAATTAATAATATTATGTATAATCAATCACAATGTTACATCAAGCATTTGAAAAATATCGAAAAATAGCTACTTTTTCGCATTTTACATTTTAACCGACTTCCAAGAAAGGAGGAGGTTCTCAATCCGTCGGAATCTTTTTTTTTATGTATGTTCCCCGATTACTCAAAAACCCCTGGACCGATTAGGAAATTATTTTTTGTTTGAAAGGGTTATACTGTGCAGGTGGTCCCATATAAATTTGGTGAAGATCTGATGAATATCTTCGGAGATGGAGACCAGAACTCCTTAATGGATAAGAGCAAATTGCTCGCGATCAGTGTAATAGCTTAGTAAACAGTTGAGGTTTAACTGGACATAGCATATTATAGTACAGTAGGGCCACAAAAAATTGTGAAATAAAAAATTTTCAAAACCAAAATAAATTCGACTTCAAAAACTACAAACACTAAAAAGTAATAAATAATTTTTGTTTAGCTACACGTGTAATGTACCTAGGTATGAAGTCGGGCGAGCTTCACTCTTGGATTTCTAATTTTGTTTATAATATGCTCGCTCGACTTTATACCTTAGGTACATTACACGTGTAGCTAAACAAAAATTATTTATTACTTTTTAGTGTTTGTAGTTTTTGAAGTCGGTTTTATTTTTATTATTCGTAAGTGAGTTGACTAAGGCGACTCTACTGAGTTACCTGACTTCTTAACGGTACAAAGGTGTAACACAAGATTGTATACCTTGTTATGTGTTATGTTAAACTAGAATTGTGGTATGACATCAATCGCATCAATAAATGTAAAGCAGTGCCATTACAATGCCCGAATTCGTTTCCCATTGTAAAGAAGCATGTACATTGCTAGATTGATTGCTCGAGCTTATTGAGTGATGACTTGAGTGACAAAAATATACATGAGACATGTTTATTATTTTATAGTTTGTGGAGTAGATTCCTGCAGTTTAGTAGCTTGTATTGCCAAATGGGCAAAAGTGTGTTTTTTTATCTAAACTGAATAGATGGAATCATTATTGCTATTTTTCATTTTAGATAGAATTTGCTGAGATGAAGATATCACGAACACGTAAAGCCATTAGTATTGCGCCTGATATATTTCAAGTCATGAGAGTGAGGGAATAAAATGTGTATCTGTGTTTACACAACCTTGTGCCATACAATATCTCCTGCAGAGTTGGTTAGATTTAAAATTCAGGAAAACATTATTATATTTATTAAAATTATTCAATTCGAATTGCTTAACTCCTTAATTTTTCCAACAAAATTGACAGTATATTTAATATTAATATATGTACATACGGACAGGCGCTGTAATAAGCGTAACATAGAATATTTTTACTATGTGATTATTATCAGTCAAAAAAAAAAATTAAATTAAAACGCCATAATTCATTTAATTTTCTGTTTATTTTGCATAACAGAGTACAAAAAATAACAAGCCTAACACACGCCTTTAGCCAACCATCTAACCTAGGCATAAAAGTCGAATCTATTACTTTATAACGTCACTACTTTAAAATGCCGCTATTAAAATTACAGGATTCACCTGCCAACATAGTTTTTGTCCGGTAGCCGATTTCAAAAGAGCGCATTTGACATCAGCTCATCGAATAACTTTAAATACCAATTTTTCGTTTGCGCTCATGTAAACGGTTCTTTATATCATTTTGGCACTTATGTAAGTGGGATAAGGAACGGTTTCCGCTTAACGGGTTGTTATTTAAGTTTGCGGGGCCATAACATTGATGAATCTTCATCCTGTTTAGGCGAGCCCCGAATCTGACATATACATGAAACTAATTTAAAATTCCAAATAGCCGGCTTTTGTTGTCAATGGGAATCGCAAAAAGGTTTACCTGTTGCATTTTGGATTTCGTATGGATATCAGGGGTGGACTCAGGAGGTGAGCTAGAGAGGGGTTTCCAGTTACCACGATCTTTTGCTGTACATCGTTATCACCCTATTACCGGCCCACTATGTACATGGGTCTCCTCTCAGAATTAGAAGCTCACAATCCACCAACTGGACAAAAGTGGATTGGCATACTGCACAGACTTTTAAGAACATTTGAAAACTTACAGACATTTTCAGGTTTCTCCACGATTTTTTCAAGTTTTAAGTTTAAGTTCAATGCAAGTTTTACATTTCTTATAAAACATAGACTGCTCTGAAAAGTTAGAATTCCGTATCGAGGATCGAACCCCAGACCCCCCGAGGCTGAAGCCTTAAACACTAAGCTACCGTTAAGTATTCTTCGTTAAATCACTTGGAATTATTTTTCTAATAAAATTGGGGCGACAAACGAAAGTAATCAGAACTGAACAACTTTATCCCTACGGACCTTCTCTTTGCGTTTTGTAACACAGTTAAGGATGTCTTGATCAATTGAGGGAGGGTCGTAACCCCCCTTGCCCTTTTCTCTTCCGAGTCCGGCTGTGATGGATATGGCGTTGAGAAAATTTGTTTTTGTATCTCCTCGCATGTCAACAACGAATTTTACAAGATGGGTACAGATTTTTTGGCCCTTTGACTGAGCCGACGGTTTTGTGTTCACGATTTAATCAATTTCACGTCTACTGTTAAATGCTGATTTATTCCATGCGTATATTCTTGGGAAGATGTTTCGGTTATGTAGAAACCAACGCTGTCCTGAAAACGTTCTTTGGCTAATATTTTAAGTGATCCTATTGTGAGACGGTAAATGAAAGTATCGTTTGATCAACCGTTTAAACTTTGAATCTACGGTTGAGAGACCATCACTAAAACTATAGGAAAAATCTTTTTGGTGGATTATTTCAAAATATACCCATAATAAAAGCGCGTCCGACGATGCTATCGCCATCTACAATTTCATTATTCACTTTTGTGCTTAATAGGCTCTTGCACAATATAGTGTCTAATTTAAAAGTATTTCTATCCCTTTCATTATACTCTCTTCGGGAAAGGATGGCACTAGATTAAGACCTGTTAATAATTTAGTTTAGACATTGTGTATAACAGAATTAGCCTGCCAACAGTAATGTATCGCTGATGAAGCATACTTAAGCAACTTTTTTTTTTCACCTCTACGCCAGAGGGTGGTCTGAGATCATGAAATCTGCCATTCAATCGATAAACAAATCTAATGTCACTATAACAGCTATCGCCTTACATAACGCATCGAATGCCAAAGGCTGCGCATGAGTTGCATACATTATCTACTACCTACTGCGTTACATGGTCACGGCTAAGGACAAGGGAACTGGGACAATGTTGCAGCGTGACCTACCGACGCTATGCACTTTGTTTAGTTAAATAAACCTTAGGTAACCTAGGAGTCATTACTATGTTAATTGCATGTAAAACTGGTTGTTTTACAATGATAGATAATTGACACTATAATTATTTAGCCATTGATCATTCGTGGTGGATAGATTAGTTGTCAAAGACTTCATGTGGCATGGGGTAATGATGATAGGTTTTTTTTTCCTCTCTCGTCTGGCTTTACAAAGATTAGCCAATGTCAAGTTTGTAGTTATTTGTAACAAGTTAGTTAAACTATACAAGTATGGACCCCGTCCGTGCCGGCGCTCGCCGACACACGCACGGCACCCCCTTAGAGCGCTTTCCAGTCAGTTTTAACCAAAAAAACACTCCAAAAAGGCAGAGCACGCCCGCCAGCTAACACCAACGCAGACGAAGTCCATGATGATGGGTTAACTATAATTACTAGCTTTACCGGTGAAGGAAAATATCGTAATGAAACCTGCATGCCTGAGGGTTCCCCATAATGTTCTAAAAGGTGTGTGAAGTCCGCCAATGTTCACTTGGCTAGCGTGGTGGTCTATATCTTAAATTTTAGTGTTTATGTAAGTTTTAAGTAAGTATACCTAGACTACAAAACTTTATCATGAACTAGAGGATGCCCGCGACTTCGTCCGCGTGGATGTAGATTTTTAAAGATCCCGTGAGAACTCTTTAATTTTCCGGGATAAAAAGTTGCCTATGTCAATTACAGGGACGCAAGCTACCTCATTACCAAATTTCATACAAATCGGTCAAGCGGATGCGTCTTTAGGAATCCCGCGGGAACTGTTTGTTTTTCCGGGATAAAAAGTAGCCTATGTCCTTCCCCGGAATGTATCCTAAGTCTGTACAAAATTTCATTAAAATCGGTTTAGCGGTTGAGCCGTGAAAGCTCACGGCAGACAAACAGACAGACAGACACACTTTCGCATTTATAATATTAGTATGGATTCTCTAATATGAAGGCAGCCTAAACGCTAATTAAAATCAAAGTCAAACTCAAATCATATTGCCTATATTAGGTACGTACACTTTTTTAAAGTCAACTAAGTGAGGTAGGTTATGTTGATAAAAACTTTAATTTCAGAGGAATTTTCCTTATTTTTTAACATTTCGTCACGGTTATTTCGGAGTAAATTTCTAATACAATCGAATCGTATTTCCTCAGGTAATAAATCAGTGAAAACATCACAGAAGCCCACATTAATTACAACAAGAATGCGCTTATCTTAGGTTATAGCCACATACCTACGTGGTGTAAAGTTTGGCCCGCGATTTTATCCGCATGGAATTAGGTTTTTTACAAATGCGCGGGAACCTTTGCGGGGATTTTTGAGGATAAAAAATAGCATAATATGTACGGATGCTACTTTTCATCCAGGACAGAAGCTATCTCTGTACCAAATAGATGATAGCCACGGTTTTATCCACGTGGATTTAGGTTTTTAATCCCTTACAACTTGCATCAAAGTCAAAGTCAAAGTCAAAATTATTTATTCAAAGTAGGGTACTATTTTACTACTTTTGATGGTCTAAATAAAAATGCGTGACAGAAGAGTAGCATTTACGTAGTTTTCAGTGAAAGTTAATTTCGGTGGAAATATGTATGTAGAAATTAAGGGGGAAGTTAAAGGTGACAGTAATGTTTTTTTCTCGGTTTACTTACAATAATGCCATAACACTCAGTTCAAAAACACACCCACCGTTTTAATATTCGACCGTATGCAGCGTCACCTTTAACTTGTTCGCATGCGGGCCTGTCCAGACTCCCAAGCAGAGGCCTTCGCCCGGCCTTAGTTTCGGAGTTATCGCCACCATACAAACACACCTTTCCGCTTCATACTTCCGTATCACCGCGAAGGACTTGATGATTCGCGATAATTTTTTTTCGATAGCCGAAACATTGATAAAAACTTCGTCATTTTAAGTACTTATTGCCCTATTTTATTTTATTTTATTGAAAGAGTCTTTCACACATTCGCCCAAATGCATCCATCCATTCAAACGTGTACAGAATTATTTAACTTAATCTTTCCGTATATATATATACCTTTCTAAGCAGAGCAGCCTTCTAAATTTTATTTTACGTTTCATACAAAAGTAAACGAAAACATGAAGCATTTTAGAAATAGTGTTTATATGTACATGTTGGCTGGCATTTGCTGAATGCATTGGACCATTGTGTACTAGAGCCTTAAGACATAGACGCTGAAACCTGTGCTGAAACGCCTTGTGACAATAGATATCGGTTTTATATTCTAACTAGATGATGCCCGCGACTTCGTCCGCGTGGATTTAGGTTTTTAAAATCCCGTGGGAACTCTTTGCTTTTCCGGGATAAAAAGCTGCCTATGTCAATTTCCGGGACGCAAACTACTTCTGTACCAAATTCCATAAAAATCGAATAAACGGATGAGCTTTTAAGAATCCCGAGGGAACTCATTGATTTTCCGGGATAAAAAGAAGCCTGTTTCTGTCCCCGGGATGTAAGCTAACCTTGTGCCAAATTCATCAAAATCGCTTTAACTGTTGGGCCGTTAAAAGATAACAGAACCATAGACAGACAGACATACTTTCTCATTTATATTATTAAGTATGGATTTCCTGCACACTTCTCTCTCTAGAAATTGTTTACGTAATACCTACTTGACTAGTTAAAATCTATTTTGTGCATATAAACAAAAGATTGCGTACAAACCTACTATGATAAATCTAGGTATGCGTACAAGCACAAACTGTGGTACAAGTAAGCAAAGCGTTGGACGCTCTCCAGCACGGTGGATTGACGAGATAATGAGGGTAGCGGGAAGAGTTGGGAAGGCCTATGTTCAACAGTGGCCATCCGCAGGCTGAAATGGTGAAAATATAAAAAAAGCATACTTAGTGTTAAAAAACGTCTGAATTGCGCATAGTTTGAATAACACTAGATTTAACATTGAAAACATTATGTCTAGTTTAGCAAAATTCAAATCTGTGCACTTACTTAAACCTAACTAGGTCAAGATGCGTTGCCCCACTTATCGATGCACTTGGCCGACTAAACGCGTCTAGCTCGTTGCCAGGGTAACCACACTTTTGCACTTCTAGAAACTCAAGAGACTATTAAGGCCCACAAAAATTGAGAAACATTATTATACTTACTTAGTACCTTTTTTTTTATCGTACGGAAAATCCATCATGGATACCACCGGCCACGGGGGAACACAGTGGTTATGTCAGACTCCTAACGATTAAAAACCTCACGAAGTTCCATCCCACCGCTGACGACGGAGCACAAGGGACCGACAACGCCTCGTTACTCCGCCAGCGGATGTCCGCCGCAGCAAACCCATCACTGGGGCATTACGTGCCCCCAAACACCGTTATTATTATAGTACCTACTGCATAGTAGGTAGAGCCTTGATATCCTAGTGGTTAAGCCTTCGCCTCCTATTTGGAAGGTCGGGGGTTCGATCCCGGGCACGCACCTCTGACTTTTCAGCATTATGTGCGTTTAAAACTTAAATATCAGAAGGTTCGAAAAGTGAGGAAAAATATCGTAAAGAAACCTGAGGTATCTAAAGGTTCTACATAATGTTCTCAAAGGTATGTGTCAATCGGTCAATCCATACTTAGCCAGAGGGCGGACTATGAACATAACTTTTCTCAGTCTCCCGTGCTCAGTAGTAGACCGGCATTGATCATGATGATAATGATGACGTCATAGATAATTTATCAATCTATTTGGTAGAATGAGGAAGTAAGGGGCGACGAACTACCCCTATGTCTTCACGTATCTGTTTTCACTTTCTGTAGCGTTCATCTGTTTTATAGCTTGTAACAAGGAAACTGGCCGAAAAATTCTCGGAGCAATTACACCGCTTTATTTCCTGGTGCACTTCGACGATTCGTTGTACCAGATATTTTTCATGCACACGGAAATTGTGGATCCAACTTCCCTTGGCAAATCGCCCTAGAATATTTTTTCTATTAGTCAGATATAAGTTCTGAAATCTCACGTACCTACCTAAGATGAAAGCGGGCTACCTCCAGGGTAGCCCGCTTTCATCTTTTAGGAGAATCTCCTCTCCTATCAATAGGAGTATAGCAGTTTTATTAAACTCATACTCATTTGGCATTCGTAACGAAACGCTATCGCTTGGCGGCACGGTAGGTATATATAATTAATGTAAAATACGTATACGTCATTTTGATTTTTCAATAACAGTAATAATTTCATGCCACGTAAAATGACAAAATGTGTAGACAAAGGTTGTACATTGTACAATGTACATGCTCAAACAATCGATGTATCAAACTAACAAAAAAATAATTAAGTTAGTTAAAAATCTATTTTTAGAGACTAGTAAATTTAGCAAGGACAAACTTCAAAAATAAGGAAGAAGTTACGCTTTAAATAGCTATTGTAGTACTAGACTACATAGAGTGTTGGTATTGGGGTGACCATGACTTTATATTACCTACTAGCTGATACCCGCGACTTCGTTCGCGTGGATGTAGGTTTTTTAAAATTCCCGTGGGAACTCTTTGATTTTCCGGGATAAAAAGTAGCCTATGTGCTAATCCAGGGTATAATCTATCTCCACTTTAAATTTCAGCCCAATCCGTCCAGTAGTTTTTGCGTGAAGGAGTAACAAACATACACACACACACACACACACACACACACACACACACACACACACACACACACACATACAAACTTTCTCCTTTATAATATTAGTGTGATTTAAGTCTAAGTCCTAAGGTCCGATTGCATGACTGGCAGTTAATGTACCGTTACAGGTATGGTTAAGCGTTGACAGTCAATAAAAACAGAATGGGTTGCACAACATAGGATTTTTGACTTTGGACCAAACTTACTTACTTACTAACTTACTATACTTTTAACCTTAATCGTATTTGGTATGAATATTAACTTGTGCAATCCACTTTCATTGGTGGTCAAAGTTTAATCGTAAACATAAGGTAACTTTAACTGCCTGTCATGCAACTAGACCTAAGTACAATATCTTTGTGAAGCAGATATAATTGACTAACTAATTCGATAATTCAGATGTAGCATTCTTTTCAAAATTCAACTTGAACTTAACTTTAACTCAAGTTGAAGATAGCCAATTTTTGGGAAAAGAACGACGGAACACGAGTGATACGTCATGTTAATGAGAACGAATAGAAATTTCAAAATTTAAAGCAAATCATCAAATATATTTTTTTTTTATAAATTGCAAAATTAACAATTTTACCTATAAATTACCTAATAGATTTTTTCTTACGCGGTATACCTACATACATACGCATAACAGTCTTAATTAATTAATAGCATTAATTTAAAAATATATGATGGCATTGGTAACGTTGAAGTAATCATGGTAATTTACAATACTGGTAATTATTATAAAGACAATAAAATACAAAAGGTTACAGTGCAATAATATGTAATCACCATAAATCCTTTATGCACTTAAGCTGACTATAAGCGCGTAAGTAACTTGCATAATTGCAATATAATAACTTGATTGCCAAATAGATTTTTACAAAATGAACAAATCTATACAAACCACGGTTGAAGACAATGTCATTTTTTTCAACAGCAAAATGCATATTTTTTTGAAGAATTGTCATTTAAAATTTTAACTAGTCTATAAACTACCATGTGATCATGATATTTACATATAAAAATTCTTTAAGTACTTTTTTCTGTTATAGTCATAAGGGCATACAGTCTTAAAAGCAAGACTCAAAGTCTGAAATATGTGCAGAGAATGAACTGATCTTTTTTATAAATTTTTAGATTTTTCCTTTTTTCAGAATCCGAATTTTACTAAGCTATCGCATTAAACCCTCAATGAATTGAGTATCTGTCACCAGTTTGAAAAAAATCATGAAAATCATGGTCACCCCAGGCGCTATTTACTTTCCGCTGACATTGCTTGGAAATATTTCGATAATGCTCACTCATTGATGGTAATGACAGGTGTTTCCGCGCTCTTATCTACGCTTATCAACGGAGGTTGCGGCGAACCTGACAATGAAATGTGTATAGTGATGCGAAAAATACTATCGATATTTTTATACCCAAAGAATATAGATGACTAGAGAATGCCCGTGGCTACGCCCGCGTGGATTTCGGTTTTTTTTAAATCCCGTAGGAACTCTTGAATTTTCCGGGATAAACAGTAGCCTATGCCCTTCCCCGGGTCGTATCCCAAGTCTGCACCAAATTTGATTAAAATCGGTTCAGCGGTTGGGCCGCGAAAACGTAGCAGACAGACAGACAGACAGACACACTTTCGCATTTATAATATTAAGTAAGGATTTTTGGTAGTAGTCACTCATTAATGGTAATGACAGGTAAAACGTTTTTATCTACGCTTAGCAACGGAGGTTCTGCCGAATCTAACAATAAAAATTGGGTAGTGCATGATAGTGATTCAAACAATTAGTATCGATAAAAATCAAGATAGCTTTTCACTCGCCCGTGAATCGTGGCACGAAAACCTGTAAAAAATACGTAGGATCCACACTGTAATTGTTCGCGTCCTTCACGAGCTTACGCACCGTAAATGCTTGCGTAAAGAGCGGACATATCCTATTAGAGTCCTTTACCTAGATAATTAATCCGTAAGAAAAATAGTTTCAGTCTTTACCTAAATTATGTGCTAATCTTACCTATTCCGTCAAAATTTATTCACAAGGAATTTTAAGTAAACTTGCTATACAATATTTTTCATGATGATATTTGGATTGCAGTCATGGATTGTCATATTGAGCATTTAATTCAGTGCATTGATAAATCAAAATATTACTACATGTTATGTGGATCACATATCTCAACAATATGTCAAGAATCCCATCCCATAATCATATCAAGAATCATATCCCATATAAATGACATTTCGTATTTTCGAGTAGAGTCGCTAGAGACAGACAGGCATGGAAAAGGTTGGAGAAACCTTTCACACCGCTGTGAAAGTGGTTATTTTACAAACACTTACAGTCTTATTCATAAAAATCCCTTAATATAGGTTTAAAACGTTCATTAGCTAAAATGCTCATTAGGCCTATTAAACGTTTCATAACTTTCTTTATTCATAAAGGTTCAATAAACCTCTCACAACTAAATTCTCGCTATAGGCTAGTTTCGCTTTGTTATGTTGTCGTTCTGATGAATTCATAGACAAAATTGCAAAAAAACTGGGCTCTACACAGAAAAGTGACGCAGGTGTGACATTTGTTTTCGAATTTCGGTCAATTGTCTGAGTTCTGGAGGATAGTTAGGTATTATCGTTCGGAGTTTTGTTCCGATTTATTTAATTATAAAAATGGAAACAGGAAGGAATTTAGAAATTAGCGTTAGATTTTATTATACTATTTAAAAAAAAAAGATGTATTAGGTAAAAGTATGTATTAGAATTTAGATACAGTACCTGGACATTCATGGAATAAAATCCTTTTTTTTTTAATTGAAAATATTACAATAAAACTTAAAGCTAGCCTTATCTAATTACTATACAAATCATGCCCGTGTGGAATGGTGCCAAGAATACTGGCTGCATTTCCACGCTTGACAGCCAGGCTGATCCGTTGCGCAAAAAATGAGCCAGCCCTTTTTTTTACCCAAATCCTTCTCGGTTTATGTAGTTAGGTACTGAGCTGCATCACCGCCATATTTCTTACGTTAGAAGAAATCACATACCTATGTAAAAGAATGATTACATGAAAAGAAACTTCGAAATTAGGTAGAAACTTTTAGGTACCTACTTCACGACGTCCGTCCCTAGCATCTTATGGCAATTAAAACTTGCAACTCTAGTTAATTACCACAGCCTCTCGAATCCAGAATAAATAACGTATAAATAATAATGACAATGCAATGACACTAGAATCAACCAAAACAAAATAACCTCACTTCCAAACAAATTATCAGCTGTTAAGACAAGACGGCGGCCATCTTATTCTTTAATAAGGGTTTATAGTAGGGTTCAGCCTGTTATAAGTTATGGAGCCGTTATTGAACACTTTTAGCACTATTGAACGTTTATGAATCATGTTTTTGAGAACTTTGCTTATAACAAGCTAATAAAGCTTCTACAAATTTTTATGAATAAGACTGTTAGTATTTAAGTAGGTACTTTGTGTATTAATTAAGTATTACAATAACTTAACAGTTAAGTTTTAAAATATGGGATAGGTAGGTACTGTTTGCTGGAAGCAAATAAAGCTTTTTTTACTATCGAGTCGATAAAATCTGCATACATATCGATATGTGTCTAAGCGCATCACTATACCCGCTAAGTTATAGGGGTCAGACCTTCAAACCAACGAAGAAGTCGTTACAATACAAATCATTAGAATCCTTTAAATATTTACGGTATGATATCAGATCAGTACAGCAAGTGCACTCCTTGCCTCGGCTGCACTTCAATTACCTTATCATTATATCCTAGACCCTAAGGTTTAAGGAAACATTACCCATTTATATAAACATTCGGTAAAGTGTCGTTATTCAGATAAGTGGTTGCTGTCGTCAAAATGTGTCGTTTGATTGATGTGCTCGTTTTGATTGTACTGTATTTGGATTTTGGATTGTGCTATGTCAATTGTAAGTTTTTTTTTTAAATCTTAAATCATCCAGCCCGGCTAGGCGTTTTACGAAATATCAAAGGCTCAACAGTTCCTTTTAGCT
The DNA here is from genome assembly GCF_905333055.1 of Maniola jurtina. Taxonomy (NCBI): domain Eukaryota; kingdom Metazoa; phylum Arthropoda; class Insecta; order Lepidoptera; family Nymphalidae; genus Maniola; species Maniola jurtina. The sequence continues at coordinate 2,901,956 of NC_060045.1, forward strand.
TCCGTATCGGAAGCTGTAATACAATGAATTCTGGCTGAAATCTAATTGCAAAAATCTGAAAAATCTGAAACGTACCCTTACACACTTTAATAGTATTCAATTCTCGATGACTTCTCGCAAGTATAAGGAAGTCTAAAATGCTTGTTTTTTTTGAGTCACGTGTCGTAACTCCCTTTTAACTATAATGTTTATAATATTCAATATACAAGTGTAATTTAATTTATAAGACCCCCGACAAGTGAAGGTTACAGTAACTAGAAAAGAGCGGATAACTTTCAAACGGCTGAACCGATTTTCTTGGATTAGGTATAACTAAGAACACTCTCGATCAAGCCACCTTTCAAAACAAAAAAACTAAATCAAAATCGAATCAATAGTTTAGGAGCTACGATGCCACAGACAGATACACAGATACACACGTCAAACTTATTACACCCCTCTTTTTGGGTCGGGGGTTAAAAAGGAGGTCTAAAATGCGGTTTTTTTCCAAATCACGTATCGCTGCTTTCCTTTGACTATAATGTTTATAATATTACAATCATTTCGATATAAAAAGGATCGAAATACTTCGATTTTGCCCACCATAACATTACCACCATGTGTGGACTTATTGCTATTGTACAGATGCTTGTGTCAGTCCACGTTCTTATTGCGAAAAGTTTCAGCCAATACTTCAAGTATAGTTCCACACTTCCTCCCTTTAGTGTGTTAGTGAAGAGCTGACTTTATTTGTTATTTTGTTTCGTAGGCAGTATTAGGACAAAGACTTTAGATTACTTTTATCCCGGAAAAAAAAAAGAAAATATTCCTATGAGATTTTCAAAAATTCATCCGTTTAACCAACTTTGACGAAAGTTACAGAGATAACTTGTATCCCGAAGACGGGCATAGATTACTTTTTATTCAAAACAATCAAAGCGATTCCACGGGATTTTTAAAAACCAAAACCCATGGGAATTCGCGGGCATCGTCTACTGATTAAATAAAGTATTTCCTAGTAACTAGTTCGTAATTTCGGAATTTTCTGCCCTTCAAACAAACTGCCAAACACTGACGCATAAAACGTTCTTTGAACTGTACCCGCATTTCCTTGAACTTGGTTTTATTTTTCCACAACAGCCACACCTTCTGCGATTGATTCGAGGTCTAGAGTACATATTTCCGGTTCAAGAACTTCCGGTAACTGTAGCTTTTTACGACTTAAGGAAAAGTGTCCACTAGCAATAATAGGTACCTACTAGCAGAAGTCAAATAGTGGAAGTTACTTTTCGATGGAAAATCTTCTAGATACTGACTGTTAGACAATACAAGTGCCGCGCAAGTGACTGCAAGTTTTATTGCTAGTGGATGCTTGGTTTAAAGGTTGCTCCCATTGTATAATTTTTTTAACTATAATGTCCTTCTGACCGAATTTCGGCCAAGGCGGTCAGTCTCAGCGGAGGTTTGCCATCGCTAGAAATTGTATACAGTGTGAGCAAACATAGATGTACAGCTACTCTATTCCTTTACTCTCAAATTCCGATGGAATGGCAATCCGACACGACCAGAGAAAGTTCAGCAGGACCGATGGCTTGTGCTACGTATCAGAAGAGAGATTTAGTTCAATAAGCCACTATTCTGATTGACCTTGTATAATCGTGTGGTTTTTCAGTGGCAGACGTAGAATGCGGTCTAGTAAACAGTCGCAGTGCAAGAATAGTAGGCGGCAGTGACAGTCTTCCTGCTGAGTTCCCCTGGGCGGCCAGTATATGGAGACAAGGGACGCACCAGTGTGGAGCCACCGTCCTCAATGACAGATGGTTGCTCACTGCTGGACATTGCATTTGCAGGTAAAGGGGAAATTTTACAAGTATCACCTTATTATCATCATTATTATCAACTGATAGGCGTAAAAATGTCAGAAGTTGAAAGTTAGGTCTGTATGTCTTTCTATGTTCTTCCAATTACATTACCTAAAGCTACTCTTGAGCTTTTTAGGGTTCCGTACGTCAAAAGGAAAAACGGAACCCTTATAGGATCACTTTCTTGTCTGTCTGTCTGTCTGTCAAGAAACCTATAGGGTACTTCCCGTTGACCTAGAATCATGAAATTTGGTAGGAAGGTAGGTCTTATAGCACAAGTACAGGAATAAATCTTAAAACCGCGAGTTTGTGGTCACATCATTTAAAAAAAAATTAAAATATGTTTCAATTTTCAAATTAAGACCAAGTATTATATGAAAGGGCTTTACCTATATATCCTGAAACAGATTTTTATTTATTTTTATGTATAATTGTTTTTGATTTTTCGTGCAAAATGTTGGAAAAAATACCTGGGTACGAAACCCTCAGTGCGCGAGTCTGACTCGCACTTGGCCAGTTTTTTCATTAAAGTATGCCTCTATAACAGCATTCACTAAAGAGTCAAACATACTCAATTTATTGTCTTACATTTTCAGTGTGTTCGATGAGTTCTACAAGTCTAAGCAGTTGTCCGTCGTCGTTGGCTACACTGATATTTCAGCTGGTGATCAGAACGAGAAGCTTGCTAAGATTATACCCCATCCAGAGTACAGGTATTGTATAGTACACATATTGAAATACTTCCAGCTGGCCTAGTACTCTCTCTCTTAGCATAGAAGTTATAAAGCCACAATATCAATTATTGTAATTCACTAATGATACATATAATTGATGATATTCAACACACACACTGTAGCTATAAAACTAAGGCGATAGGCCTCCTGTTAGCTACAGTGTGATGATCTCAATCTGCTCTGATTGGGCAATAGTTTTCACTATTGGCATCTCACTTATTTTCAATTTAGTAACTAAATTTTAGTAAATAAATTCAGCCAATAACAAAAACTACAAGTTTTGATAGTTTTCCTAAGTATCTAGGTATGCATTTAATTACTCTCCCATGGGCTTCTTTCAAATGCATCTGTTAAAAATAGTTCAAACCTATAAGTTTCTTTAATATTAATCGCGAGAAAACTAACAGGCGGGTCACCCGCTGCCTATGAACATAATATAATGCAGCACCAGAGAAACCGCTAATGCGTTGTCGGCTTTTGAAGAACTAGGGATGCCCGCGATTTCGTAAATTTCATACAAATCGGTTAAGCGGATGGTTTTTTAAGAATCCCGTGGAAATTCTTTGATTTTCCGGGATAAAAAGTAGCCTATCCCCCCCCCCCCCCCCCCCCCCCGGGATATAAGCTGAACCTGTATCGAATTTTGTCAGAATCGGTTAAACTGTTGGGCCGTGAAAAAGTAGCAGACAGAAAGACACACTTTCGCATTTATAATATTAGAAGGATAGTATGGATATGGATGGAGTTCAAGTCAGGTGTTTCTTTTGTGACAGGTGTAAGAAGAAGACAAATGACGTAGCCCTCCTGAAGACAATCCGTCAGCTACGATGGACGAATGAGCTCCGTCCAGCATGCTTGCCCCAGCCTCTCGCCGCTGATTACAGCGGCAAGATGGCTACCGTAGCTGGATGGGGATTCACTAATGAGGACAGGGGAATAGGTACGTTTGATAATATTCTTGTTGATTTTATAGGCACAAACCAACAGATAAAAATGAGTAACCATTACTTGTATCTCGAAAACATTTTAATAGCAGTGAATCTTGACACTTTTTTAGTAACGTTAGAAATATGACTAACCTCCTTATTAGATTAATGGGTTAAATGCAATCACTTGTATTCTCTTTTAACCGCTATAAAGTTTCACTAATATTCGCTATTGAATCTATATTGTATGATCAAGTCAATTTGGATTTAGCTTTAGGATTTCTTTAGCTAGGCTCTCTCTTGCGACAAGATAGTGGATAGGCCTGCATCAAGAGTATCGCTGTCTTCGTGGTGGCCCAGAAACTATAAGGTTCTTAAAGCGACTTGCCAGGTACTTTGAACTGTTGTTTGGATTTCAATTCCAAAATGCAATCATTGTAAATACTCTTGGACTAAAGTTTACCAGAACTCAAGAAGGTATGACTCGTCATTTAATAAACCTGCGCAGTAGACAGAAGCCATAAATCAAGCAACTGCACAGGTTTGTTACTTGACAGCACAGAAGTAAGGGCAGATTCCTCCTACATCAATGCTCACCAGAGACCAAGATAATTTTACAACAATTTCACACCATTATCAATACCATAAATACTAACAAAATCTTTATTCTAGGAACAAGACCAAATATTTTGCAAAAGACTGATGTAGTTGTAGTGGAAAACAATGAATGCAACAATTGGTATGAATCACAGGGAAGCAAAGTAAGGATCAGCCCAACTCAAATGTGCGCGGGACACGAAACTGGTGGACGGGACTCCTGTTGGGTAAGTTCAATAAAGCAAAAGGATTGGTTTGCAAAGCTGTACAATTTCATAGGTATAAATTGTTACTCGAATTATACGAGTACAACGCAAGTTATACATAATATATATCTAAACAGTTCAAATAGAAAAACAAATGAATTGTTTTGTAATAAAAATTCTACTAATTATAAATACAAAGTATATTTGTCTGTTTGATTGTACCATCCAATAAAGTCAAAACGAAGCAATGAAAGACGAGCACCTAGCACGAACATATGTAGTTAAAATCCTGGAGAGCGATAGGCCAATTTTTTATCTGGAAAATTTAAACAAAAAAATCTAAATCCACGAGGATGAAGCGATGGGTCTCAACTAGTTAAAAAACAGGTTTGGGAGACCTTAATTTCTCATTATAAATTCAAGGTATTGAAGTATTTTAAAATCTCGAAATGCAATGTTCTGTTTTCTCGAAATTACAAACTTTTAAGACCAAAACTTTTCTTTTTATTATTTAACGCATTACGGGCTGCTTCGTAATTTCAATTTATACCTGCCATATTAATCTTCCCAAATTTTAACATGTGATACATGAACAGCAGTCTAATATTGAAAATTTCCAGGCTGACAGCGGTGGTCCTCTAATGGTGAAAGGAGACAAAGGCCATTCCACGATCATTGGTGTAGTTTCAACTGGAAGCGGGTGTGCTAGGGCCAAGATGCCCGGAATATACACCAGGGTGTCCAAATTCACCGAATGGATTGTTTCCAGTGTCAACGAGGATAGTGCAAGATCTGGATTCGGCTGGCTTTTGAGAAGAGGCTAATGGTTTATAAATCGTGTTTCAAGAGTGGAAATTTTTACCCCCACGCCAAACAAGATGTTCAAAAACCACAAAAACCGCCAAAACTTTGAGTGTTAGTAAAATATGTCACACACGCCTCGCAGATTTACTTTTTCAAAAAGTTTTTGTAGCTCTGGCCTCTGGCGGGTTTTGTTGGTCTGCAGCTGAATGCGATTTCGTTTAAAATTACTACAGAACCCTGATTCTTCATAACGTTCAAATCGTATCTAACTGGTTACAGTATTTTTGAGTTTCTAATTTTTAAATTCTTGTCCATTTGATGCCGTATACTGCACTTATTGTAGTTACAAATAAATACGTTTTTTTTTATTGAATACGAGTTGACAGCAATCTCACCTGGTGGTAAGTGATGATGCAGTCTAAGATGGAAGTGGGCTAACTTGGAAGGGCTATGGCAGTTTTTATTAAACACACACTCCTTTGGTTTCCACATGGCATCGTACCCGGAACGCTAAATTGTTTGGCGGCACGGCTTTGCCGGTAGAGTAGTAGCTAGCCACGGCCAAAGCCTCTCACCAGATAAATATTTTTAGTGATGAAAACTGCAGTCCTATTTTATTACATTGCAACAATTTAATTACTGTAAAATTATCTGGACGTACCAAATAACACTAGATTTATAAGACTTAGGTGTAAGTTATTATTTATTTCCAAATGATGCAATTACTGTGATATTAAGATATAATTTTTATTATGTAACGTTTGTTATTTATAGTAAACTAAGCAATTATTTATTACAAAGTGATTAAATTTGTTTTAAATGTTTATTTTCTTTTCTTTGCAATACTTATCAAATTCCTTTTTGCTGCTTTCAATAACTTCGTACAATTTTTTTCCTGAAGTCTCTTCGATATCATCTTTTAGAGATGCTAGAGCTTTATCTAGGGAAAGTTTAGCTTCACTCAGCAACGGGATTATTTCATCAATAGTTTTTATAGATCCGTCACTTTTAGCCTTTTTAGATAACAAAAGTAATGCTGAATGTAATTCATGTTGTAGAACAGCACTATACAGACTTAACCTAGCGTTTCCAGGGTCTAAAGTTGTTGTAATTGCAATCAAATCTTTACACATTTTGATTTTCTTATCCAAAATTTCCCCAGACATGTAACTAGGTTGTCTACCATACAGCTGGACAAGTGAATGTTTTATAGAATACAAATGATAATGGTTCGGGTGTAAAAAAGTTGATAACCTGCATAGAAGATTTTCTAACATGGTTACAGACCCACCCATCATTTGAACATTTTCAACCTCCTCTCCCATTTGTGAAATGAGCATATTTATTTGGGAGTTATTAACTTTAACTGTACATTTGCTGCAAGCCCAATCAGTTTCTTCATCCAAGGGATCTTCAGGTAGATGTATGCCATCACAAGATCCTTTATCGTCCCCGAAACACTTCATTGCACTTAAATAAGTACCTAGTTCAGTAGGATCGCTGCATCTTTGACATTTACATGTAAAGTACTTTGTATCTTTTAAATGTTGTCTTCTAGCTTGGGTTCCCCATAGAGCATGGCTATACATGGTAGCTATATGATGTCCCTTCATTATGGGAACAACAACTTTAAGGGTTATTCTATACAATTCACTTTTGTCCTTCGTGAAGAGACCAAAGACATGTTTCGTGTTCGGTATACAACTGTGCTCTAGCAGACAAGTGGTAGCATACAAAGCATTGAGTTCAGAACCACCAGGCAGTCTTATCTCTAATGCATTAGTGTCAATTATTCCACACATTCTATGTAGCAATTCCTTAGAAATTTCCTTGAAGTATTTCTTTTTAATGCTGTCTTCAAGTTTACTTATGAAACTGTTGATCAAGTACTCAACGATAAATTCATCTGCTTCGCTGAAAACGAAAAAGTTCAAACTGTTATTAAAGCTGCAGACACAACCGTATAGTGAAGTTTTGCGATCATTTGTATCATAGGTCGTAATGCAATCTGATGTGACGTTTGACCAATCGGAGCGCGCCTGCGCCAAAATGTTACACCAGACGAATATCTTTATAATGTTTTTATAATGAGCTCTTAGAGGCTACTTGAATGGCAAACTGGTCTGACACTTAGAAGAGCCACCAAACAAGAAAAGAAAAAGAAAGTTTAGAGTAAGAATAAGTTAGTTCTCTACTCAGCCATGATTACAAAAAAAGCAGATAGAGCACCATATTCCCCGAGGAATCAAGTAGCCGACAAAAATTTCCTAACTAAACTAGCTCCTAGTCTAACTGTTGTCTATTATAGGGAAAGGATCCCATCGACTTGTTGTACTGTTGCGTAATTTAACTCACCACGATACAGCAATGTGTTTACGCCTTTAAACGACGTAATCTTAGCTAAACTGATCATGTCAGCTAAATAGAATTTAAAGCCAATTAGTCTACTTTTACAGCAAAAACTGCTAAACGATAATCTGACTTTCTCAAACGCTAATACGAATTTCACGATCTATTTTAGTCAAAGCGCTAACATAATGGTCATTAGAAACTTTGTGATTCTATTAATTATCCAAGATCGACGAAGCATCCCAAATTTTTTAAATTAGGTACTATAATAAAAAATAAAATAAATAAAAATCTAGATTCAGACAGGCGATAAAATGATACATTTTGAAGAATATATCATGAAGAAAACTGAATACCTGAGAGTGTTCCATAATATTTAGAAAGGTGTATTCAGATACAAGTTAGCTCTTGACCGCCCTGGTGGTAAGTGATGACGCAGTCTAAGATGAAATTGGGCTAACCTGGAAGGGGTCCTTCTCATTCTGATTTCTGAGAGGAGAACCGTGCTTAGTAGTGGACTGGTGGCGATGATGATGGTGATGATGATAGTAGTAGACAAAGCTTACTCATATAAGTCTGATCCAGGTATTCGGTACTCCATATGCGACTGCAATTCTAACAGTTGCCTCCATTTCTCCGGGTTTGTGTTTTGAAGAAGGACGCAACGTAGAGGCAGCAATGCATCATGTCTGAAATGAATGAAATAATTTAGATAGATAACGCTTACAATGCACAATAATTGCAACTGTGCATTGTAAGGTCTCCATCTCTTGAGGATGCTCCAGAGTCCGGGCGAAACGTGGGTCATGTGTGTTTTGGGATTTGTGTGGTGCGACGTGGTGGTGGTGCGTATTGCTTGCTTGATGGCTGGCTTTTCCTGCATGTTTAGTAGTTGGGGGGCGGGCGGTGTGTTTCGCATGCTGCATGCTGCACCATCTAGATTTGTCTGTTTCAGCATGGTTTCAGCGGATTACAGCGAATTGAGCTTTTGTTTCCTTGTATAAAAGAATTGTCATGCCATCGTCCACTAGACCAAAAACCTTCCTTTGCGATAATACCAACAAAAGTAATATGTTAGGTACAAACGTTAGCGTACCGTGTACGTTATGTTATAGCTATCCATAAAATATAAATTAACCAAGAAGAGAAGACGTGGTTAGAAATTTATCTATAACAATGCAAGATAACTCAAATGTTATCATTCCTTGGTTTTAGGTAGCTTGGTAATAATTAAAAACAAAAAGATTTTTTTTTTTTTGCAAAAATTACAATGACCGGGTGAGGCCTTTACTTGCAGATAAAGAAGGAAAGAATTAAGTACCATTTATTTATTTATTACACTCCTTATTAGTGTACATTGGCGGGCAATACCTGTAATACTCAGCCATATTGTCCAGAACACATTCTGGTCGAGCACTCAGGATGTCACATTCAAGTCCATGGTGCCTTGGATCTTTGAGTCCTGGACAATTACCAGAGCACACTGGCCAGCCGCATCTGAATCAAAAAATAATATGTATAGGTACATTTTCTGGCTAAAATTTGGTAGGATCAAAGTTTTCGAAGAGTGATAACATTGCTAGTGATAACATATAGATCGGAGACGTCATGGTCGCTACTTATGGACTTAGAAGAAAACTCAGAGTTACGCTGTGGGCGATAGAGAAAGCCATGCTCCGATCAAATCAGATGTGAAGAGATCCGTAGGAGAAGTAGAGTAAGTAAGTAAAGTAATCTCAAGGGATTGTGAAGCCGAAGTTGTGAAGAAGCGACGTGTGGGGCACATAATTCCTAAAAATTCCCATAAATCTTGGCCTTTCTAGCCATATCTACATTTTAAGCTCTCTTTTGAATCCTTTGAGGATTTAATAATCTTGAAAACTTTTTCTACCTTAATAAATCTAAACATAGGTATTTTAGGTACTTAATACCTTGAACATCTCTCTCCAATATCGGTAAACACAGGTTTATAACACCCCACACAGGGCATGGAGGCTTCAGGGTCTATCATCGCTTTAGGGCCGAAGACCAGGGGCAGTTCGGTGACGATCACTTCTCCAGGAGTCAGGTCTCTCGCTGCCACGAGGTACCGCCCGAGCTCCTCCGATTTGTGTACCTGGAAACGGTTTATTAAAAGCTTTTTAATAAATTGACGCGTTTTACTTTTAATACTAATACTTGAGTCTGCGATCTAGTTTTAAAACATAGTCGGATAGATAGTTCACTATGGTAATATTATAGGCGCTAACTTGTAATATTATTTTTATTTAAAAACTATAATCCTACTTACCTACAGCTGTCACAATCGGTTCAGCTGTTTAAAAATTATTTAAAATATATAAGTACTAAAATACGTATAATTCAACAATTCGGACAGCCAGACCAAAACGTTATTTAAAATGGATATTTTATAAATATATAAAATGGATATTTTAAATATATAAAATGGATATTTTAAATATATAAAATGTATATTTGTATATTTAAAATGGATATTACGATTTTATACAATCTTGTGCGACCAGTAGTGACATCTAAAATGACATCAATGAACAAGTGTAAATTAAAAATTTATAACACCCCCGACAAGTGAAGGTTACAGTCTAGACAAGAGCTGATAATTTTCAAAAGGCTGAACCGATTTTCCTGCATTATAGCTAAGAACACTCGATCAAGCCACCTTTCAAACAAAAAAACTAAATAAACCAAAATCGGTTCATTAGTTTAGGACCTACGATGCCACAGACAGATACACAGATACACACGTCAAACTTATAACACCCCTCTTTTTGGGTCGGGGGTTAAAATGACGGAAGATGTTTTTTTTTTTTTTTTTTTTTTCTTCTCGTCTGGCTTTACATAGATTAGCCAATGTCAAGTTTGTAGTTATTTACAAGTTAGGGAAAACTATAAAACAACACCAATCCCTTTCCAAATTGAATTTAAAAAATAAAGCAGAAAATTTTCCGTCCGTTAAGTACGCAGTTTCCCGCCCTTTTTTTTCCGGAAGATGTTTTAAAATTGGTTTTCAGCGCCATCTAGCTTTTTTTGGATGGTATCACATCGCAATGCAACGGCTTCAATGAAACTCCTCATTTCACTGGCTTCTACTAGAGGCAGGCTTAGTAGTTCAAAGTATTATCAGTAGATGGCAGTTAAAAAAAATACCTCGAAAACTTCCGAAACACCATTTTCACTGCCTTTACCCATTTTCTTTTCTGTAAAATAAAAATTACACAATGTAAGTTTCAGGGTGAAAAATGAAACAATTCCAGACAATATCTAGGGTATACCTACCTACCTAAATAAAATATTACTGGAGTCATTCTGACTCTGTCTAGTAGGATACCTACCTAAACCTACCTACCTAGGTATTAATATAATCACTTTACGTGAAGTCTAGATTTGAGTACCACCTACGTATCAAATAATTATATTTATAATAATTTCATTGCCACACAAAATCTGTTTTGCAGTGATTTGCTATTTTCACCTTCTCGTGTCATTATCTTATTCAAAACTGAATGAGTAAAGTGAAAATTATTTAGATCACACACTATATTGCAATGAACTGCTCTGAGTATGCAAATTTTATGAGTTATAAACTTTTTGCTACCTACCCTCTTATAAAATAACTAAACTGAGCGTAAGTAGGGCGTCTCCACTCCAATTGCCATCTCGACCTGTCGTACTAAAGCTACTTATAATATAAAAAGTTGTTTAGATATTTCGGCTCAAGAAAACCCGCGCAACGCAAGCCAAAGAAAGCCGCCGAACTGGACGTCGTTGCAATCAAGGCCATTTACCTGCGAGGCCTAAGAAGCCATTTTTGGTGGCGGAGAAGACCATCTATTGTCCATCCTCGAGGGACTGCTGAGACTCGTAACTTTTACCGGTAAGGCCCCGCTCCACGAGGAAGCCCAGGAAAAACAAAACATCCACACATTGACGCCCTAGAGCGGTCCCCTTGCAGGGCTTCCCAAAAAAGGCTTCCAACTTGAGGACCACTCCTGACACCCTCTTCCTCAGCAAAAGAGGAAGACTGCCAGCAAACTAGGGGGCAATCCAAGGACCGTACATCTTAACGGTGCACGGATGAACTCATCCACAGAAAGCAAAACCGCCTTGAACGGATCTCCCCATTTCCTTCCAAGGAAACGTGCGAAGACTACGAGATCTCATACATTTACCTACAGCCTGTTAGTCTCCTACTATCAGCCAACTTTATAAATGCCAAAATGATTAGATATAATATGTTTGTTTGTTACCTTTTAACACTTAAACCGCTGACAGGATCTTCACGAAATTCGGCACAGAAATAGCTTGTATCTTGAAGCTGTTATACGGACGTAGGATTCTTTTAATCCAAGATATAGACGAACTTTGGCACAGAGATAGCTTGTATCCTGGAGAACCTCCTTCTCCTAATTATAGTTTTTATCCCGGAAAAAACAAAAACCTAAAATTTAACTCTGGACATTACATTGTAGGTATAGGAACCTACTTATAATATCTACTTATTCGGTACCTAGTAGCCATACAAGCACAGCTGCGCCAGTGATTTTCAAAATCCATATTTTCCAAAATTATTAAATGTAGGTGACCTACTTACCTAATTATAAATCGGTACAAATAGCCCAAGCTGCCCCTCTCGATTTCCAAACTAATACCAATTAATTTATTAACAATCACATAAAATAGTTTTAAGCATTTGATAAACTATTTAAAATAAAGCCGTGTAAAATATTCGGTCACATATTATTATTTTTCATGAAACTGAACAAAAGCACTTTTCCAAAGACGCGATGCGCGGGCGCAAGAAACTTTCAGACTAGCCGGCGTTCAGGGTGTTGCGTAATCTATTATAAATTACTTTTATAAATCTGCGTTTTTTTTAAATCTTTGACTGTTCTGTATTGGAGACGATTTTACCTGATGGTACTAGAAAAATAACACCTATTACTAACTAAAATTTATTTAATCTCTACTTAAATATGTTAGGTAGGTATACAAAATAACATCTTTGTCGTTCGTGAGGTTAATTGCTGGCGATTCAGGAAGGATTTTCCGGCCAGGATTTCCACATTCCAGATATAATGTGGATATAATGATGCTTGCTTTCATGCAGCGGCTCCCTGCGACTGATTTGATGTCGCCTCTTTACCTAAGGAGGTCTACCACAGTGTTGGTACATTGCACTACGTGGTGGATACAGGTTCGCCATTCCAGAACCTTGCGACCTCAATGTGAGAATTTCGTAATAGGCTTGCGCTAAATTAATTAATTAAATAAGTAGTTAGTATAATATGATTTAGGGTTTTCTTCATATTATTCTAGAACTGCACTTAGCATGAAAAATATCGATTAGATATTAAAGCTGTAGTTAGGTACCTATACTGATTCGTGCACTCCTACATGTTTTAGCACTTGCATGATGTATCAACTGAACTGAATGAACTTTATTATGTAATTTTTTATGATATCACAGATATTAATCTAGTTTATTCATAATCTAGCATCATAAGTAAACGTCGAAGACTACTGAAATCAGAATTGTAAAGAGTTCTGTGTACAAGACGTACCAACTACAATTGTTCAGCTTAAAACATTTGTTTCAGTCAACTGGCACGAGGTTTCTAATACTTCATTTTGTTGGCACCGGCCACGGTTCTTCAGCTAGTAGTGATAATTGCACAAGTCTATTTTGAACGAGTATTGTATCAGTGACGGGCCGAGACGAACGCGCGTCGCCCTCAAATCTTTCAGTTACAATAAGACAATGGATTATTCCAAGCGAGAAATACCGGTGTGCGAAGTCTGCCAAAAGCCGGCGAACCAAACATGTGGAGGATGCAAGTTGGTCTATTACTGTTCGAAAGATCACCAAAAACACGCATGGAAAGAAGGACATAAGTTTCAATGCCGGAGCTACAAAATTGAACACTCAGATCTGATTGGAAGACACATGATAGCAACTAGAGATATAAGGCAAGGAGAAATAATTCTAAAAGAAAAACCGGCTGTCAGTGGTCCAAGGATAACCTGCACGCCCCATTGTTTATCGTGTAACAAAAAGCTTCAACCAATACAAATTGAAGATAAGTTAGATTTTTATAAATGCTCCAAATGTAACTGGCCCATGTGTAATCTCAGCTGCGAAAACGCAGAACCACATCGAGAAGAATGCAAACTTATGACTAAAAACAATTATAAATGCGATATCAAATATGAAAGCCCTGATAAAGCGGAAGCAGCGTATTGTGTAATTGCACCCATGAGAGTACTATTAATGCATAAAACCAACCCTCGTCAGTATGAAAGTGTAATGTCTTTAGAATCCCACTTGGAACACAGAATCAATACACCTTTATATAAAGTGTTAAAGGTCAATCTTCTCACTTTTATTGCTCGTGTGCTTGGACTGTCATTTGATGAAGAGACTATTCTGAAAGTAGCTTCGATATTCGACACTAATTCCTTTGATGTTAGATCTCCGGATGGATCCAAAAGGTTACGTGCTATTTACGTGACAGCTTCGATGATGAACCATAACTGCAGGCCCAATACAAGACATATTTATTTAGGTGATGATAATATCTTAGCTTTGATAGCAACCGTACCGATTGCTAAAGGTGAAATGATTACTGTAACGTATACCCAATCGTTGTACGGAACGTTGGATAGAAGAAGACATTTAAGAGAAACCAAATGTTTTGATTGTGAATGTGAAAGGTGTAAGGATCCAACAGAATTTGGTACATATTTAGGTAACATTTACTGTTCCATTTGCAACGGCTCTCTAGGAAATAAGAAATCAAAAACAGAAGCAAAAATGGTCTCTACCAATCCTTTAGATGAAACTGCGCCATGGAGTTGTGAAAAATGTGGTTATTACATACAAAGTAGACAGATGTTTTGGGGTAATAATGCGTTGAAACAAGAGCTTAGTGCACTAAACAAATCATCCCCTAAAGGGTTTGAGGAATTTATTGATAAATATTCAGTGACACTTCATTCCACAAATCATTTAGCGATACAAGCTAAGATGGCGTTGATGCAAATTTATGGAAACTATAAAGGATACACATTGATAGGTAAATAAACGCCTAGTTAAAAGTTCACCATTTTTAAGAGTAGGATTGTTAATAAACCATTTATTAGTTACTAACCTGACTACAGATATTAGTTTCTAGAATATGTCTGCAAAATTTCATGGACTTTGGTTGCTTAATATTCAAATGAAATTGGAACTACGATTGTATGAAACGAGTGACGGAGAGAGCCCTGTTAATTTTCAATCAAATCAAAAACAAAGGATAACATTACTTCATAGCATAAAGTAATCACGTTTATCTGTTTAGTAATTAGCACTACTGATTTTGTTTCAGAGCTTCCAGACTATTTACTAAAGCGTAAAGTAGATATCTGTCATGAACTTTTGGATGTGGCGGACAAGCTAGAGCCTGGCTGGTCTAGGTTCCGTGGAACCATTCTCCTGGAACTACAAGCTGCCATGACAATGCAAACTAAAAGGGAATTCGAAGTGGAGAAAATAACTAAAGCTGCAGCACAGGTGAGGAGTGTTCACATTAAAGGCTGATTCACACCAAGCACGTACACGTGACACGTGCGTAGTGATGCGCGTAAACCCCTAACACACTGGCATACGTTCACGCTTTACGCAATCGGTGTGCCATGTTTCATACAGTTCCATACATTACAACGCAATGGTACGCGCTACGTCTACTCTTACACAGCCTGTGTGAACGAGCTATAAAATTAAGTGTTTGTATTTACAAATCGGGGATCAAAGTAGGTAATATTATGAACATCCATCCTGAACTCTGAAACCTGGCAAGGCAAAATTACCAAATTATCTTTGCCATAATTCTGCAGGCGTACTATAGTGAAAGTCTAGCATATCGTACTAGAAGAACCAAGTGTGAATCGGTCACAGTGGGCTCGCATATTATCATCACCGTTTTAAGCCTAGACAAACCTGAATACTTCTGCTCCTCAGACACCAAGCTGACAGTTGAACAGTCCTGAATAAACCCCTCAGGCTTTAGTGCACCTACTCGTAGGTTGGAGCCTGAATTCGAGGTTGACTCAGTACTGGAATTCCGTCATCGTCAAACTAAAAGTTTTTTTTTCTAATAAGAGATGGTGTTAGTCTTGCTCGAGTCACTTGGTGTTAGACTTATTTCGATCAAGTAAATATTGAGACAGTTTTAATGGTGATAGTTGGTGACGTAATAATAATTACAGATTCAATTTTGCATTTTTGTTGTAAAGACCTACACCTACAAACCTTTTGACGTAAATATTTGCGTCATTTGATAAAGTGTATTTGGTATGCGTAGTGAAAAATCATCGCTGCTATGAATGACGAAAGAAATTTGGCCAAACTCCAGCTGAAGTAAACTATTCTAACTATTCACTTGTTGATGGGCAAAACTGCGTTCTAGATTTTATTAATAGCTTTAAACAGTGTATCACGATTATACTTGTGGGTTATATTGACGAATGTCCATCATGTGTTTAATTATTTTTTTGACATGCAGAATTAGGTATAATAATTGACAAATCTATAAAATAAACTAAAAAAATAATAATTTAAAAACTAAAATAAATTAAATTAAATCTTAAACCTCATCAGACCACCGCAGCAAGGCATTGTGCCTAAGATGCTGGCAGCATTACCCCTTTGGATGGCCATACTAATTTTTTGCCCAAGGTAGCTGCTACTCTCCGATCCCAGATTAACTCGATAACCCTTTTCGCAATTTCCTCAAAAAGAGTTCGAGCCCCCATTCCCACGGGCGGCCCCAAGGTCACTACGCCAAAAGGCACAAAATGAGTGTGTTTAATTTGAATTTGATTTTGAAAAATTCAGTCATTTATTCGTCTTTATGCAAATTTTATGTCCTAAACTATATGTACTCATGTTACTGGCACAATATAACTATAAATAGTTTTTAAATCTAACGTAACTACCTAGATAGACTTATCTACTACTAGATCTTAAATCCTAGCCTTTTATCTGACCTATTGCATTTAGAAATAATATTATAGTAGGTAGGTAGGTTATAAAAAACAATAAAAAATACAATTAATAAATGTTTTTTATTTCAGGATCAATTAATGGAAAGCATGGTATTGCTACAGGAAGCAACACACATTTTGAGAATAGAACCTTACATGAAAGAAGTTTTGGAGAATAAACTTCAAGAACTGTCTTCCTTATTAGATGAGACTAATCTTTGATACATTATGATTTTTATATGTGTATGAGATATTTTTATAAAATTCCCTTGTGTAACGCTTGAGTGTATAAGTGCTAAAACACTACGATAGGTTTATATATCACTTAGATATATATTTTTTTAGGAGAGGAAGTATAATAAATCAATAATTAAGATGTGTACATTTATATATTGGATTTGTAACTATTAGTTCCATTATAAAGACACAATTAAAAGACAAAATTAATTACTACAAGTTAAAATTAGTTACTACTTAATTTCTTCTATAAACTTGATGTATTAAATGATTTTTTCTAGACTCAATTTTTATTCTTCACTTTTGCTTATTTTCTATTTTAGAATTCACAAATTGCTTCTTTCTTCGTTAATAACTATTCGTTCACTTATAGTAACTTCTAATCCTTGTGCTATGAATACTTTATCATTTTCTTCATCCGCTTTAAAGTCCAACTGTTCAACCTTCAAGGGAGTGACTTTAGTAGGTTTGGTTGTAGCTTCGTCAACTTTGGGTACACTCAATTCTAAGGTCTGTTTGTTTATGTGTAGAATATTTCTGACCACTCTCGATATTTTCCGGTTAGGTCGTGGACTGGCGACGACTACGAATATTTTTTCAACGTTGTTGTTTTGTAGGGATTGTTTCTTTTTTACGACCTAGAAAAAAACAGTGATAATAATAAGTCAAACTTGAAAAAATTATAACCTAGAAGTTGCTTGAAGCTCTTGTATCTACAGAAGAATTGATTGACTATGAAATTATTGTGTTCTGCAAACGTTCTAATATTATGCTGGGAAAGGCTAACATTGAAAAAAATCGTAGAAACTTAGAAAAGGTATTTTTAACAATTATACTTATTAATTCCATTATTATTCGTATCTGAGCTAGTCTTGGCATTAAATCACACTATAATATCATAAAGGCGAAAGCACGCGAAAGTTTGTGTGTATGTTTGTTACTTTTTCACGCAAAAACTACTGGACGGGTTTGGCTGAAATTTGTAATATAGATATATTATACCCTGGATTAACACATAGGCTACTTTTTGTCCCGGAAAATTAATTAGTTCCCACGGGATTTTTAGGAAACCTATATCTACGCGAATAAAGTCGCGGGCATCAGCTAGTTATGAATATTTATAAAAATTATCAACACATGTCACTATAATTTAGAATTTACCGTTGCGCAAGCACAGCACCATGTACCAAATTTGAACCATGCAACACCTGGGGTACGGTCCATGGCTCTTCTGAATCTAGTATTGGTGAACCCATAGATAAGTGGGTTAATCGCACAGTTTAGATACATTAGATAGCTTGCTATAAACCACATTATTTGATATCCCCCTTCCACCTAAAACAGAAGTAAAGAGAAATTACAGAAAATTATTATTTATAGTAGGTATGTGATCAAACCAGAAATAAAGAGAATCGTAGGAGGGACTAGATTTACCGAAATAGCAAAAGGGGTTGCGAAGCTGAAGTGGCTTGTGACTTCTGCAACTACGCAACCCGGACAATGCACATAGTTCGAAGGAGTTAGAGAGAGTTCGAGAGAGAAGAGTAGGTATACCTTGGTGTCCCACGGTGCTAGAATGGTGACTCCACACCGGAAATCACAGTTTTAGAAGTCCTAGTGATTAGCCTGTATCTTAACTTAATTGTAACTTAGCTTGGCTTACTGTATTGTAATAAGTTACCTGTGCGAATCTGGGGTATTTAATACTAGCGACCCGCTAGTATTAAATACAATGCTGAAGGAGAAAACAAAAGTGGGCGATAATCCAGAAATATACGGAAAGTATAATGGACAGAAAAGAGAAGGATGAAAAAGAAGAAAGGTGAGTCAGACTGTGGCAGTAAATTATTACTTCTAAACAAGTGTAAATTAAAAATTTATAACACCCCCGACAAGTGAAGGTTACAGTAACCAGAAAAGAGCTGATAACTTTCAAACGGCTGAACTGATTTTCTTATAGAACACTATCGATCAAGCCAATTTTCAAACAAAAAAAAACTAAATTGAAATCGGTTCATTAGTTTAGGAGCTACGATGCCACAGACAGATACACAGATACACACGTCAAACTTATAACACCCCTCTTTTTAAGTCGAGGGTTAAAAAGAAGGTGTTTTAGTCCGATCCAGATGCCCATAAGGACTTCCCCTCCTACGGAACAAAAGCCACAAGAAACTTACCGCGTTGATCTCATTCGGCAGATTATTTCTCATATAAACCAAAGCAGTGTATGGTACCCTACATACCGCTGCTACTAGGAGTATACAAGCAGTTATTCTCATAGCTTTACCCCTAGCTTGTGTTATAGTCTGACCACCACCTCGTGATGATAGCTCTCGGGCACTTCTTTCCAATCTCCATATTATAGTGCCATACTGCAAATCACACTAATATTATAATGGCGAAAGTTTGTATGTGTGTGTGTGTGTGTGTGTGTATGTTTGTTACTGCTTCACGCAAAAACTACTGGACGGATTTGGCTGAAATTTGGAATGGAGATAGATAATATCCTGGATTAGCACATAGGCTACTTTTTATCCCGGAAAATCAAAGAGTTCCCACGGGATTTCAAAAAACCTAAATCCACGCGGGCGAAGTCGCGGGCATCGGCTAGTGTATAATACAAGTGTAAATTAAAAATTCATGTCACCCCCGACAAGTAAAGGTTACAGTAACTAGAAAAGAGGTGATAACTTTCAAACGGCTGAACCGATTTTCTTGGATTATAGTTAAGAACACTCTCGATCAAGCCACCTTTCAAACAAAAAAAAACTAAATTAAAATCGGTTCATTCGCTTAGGCGCTACGATGCCACAGACAGATACACAGATACACACGCCAAACTTATAACACCCCTCTTTTTGGGTCGGGGGTTAATAAATACTCTGATACATATGACATTGGATGAAAAGTTCAAATGAGAATTATGACATACCAAACAAAAATAACCATCAAAATCGGTTCATATTTGACACAGAAAGCGCGTAACAAACATACAAAACAAAAGATTATACCCTGGATTAATACATAGGCTAGTTTTTATCCCGGAAATCAATGAGTTCCCACGGGATTAAAAAAAACTAAATCCACGCGAAGTCGAGGGCTAGTAATATATACATAAATAATATTAATGTATAAGAGATGCACAGACAGTGAGTAACATAACTCCTAGTGGAATCCAAACAAGTAGTATGACGATGCAGTGCCAATAAATGGGAAGCATTTTCGGATCCTCATAACAAAACGTCTCCAAAAAATCCAGCCATTGGCGTTCCTGAAAAGAAACAAGTGTAAATTAAAAATTTATAACACCCCCGACAAGTGAAGGTTACAGTAATAACTAGAAAAGAGCTGATAACTTTCAAACGGCTGAACCGATTTTTTTGAATTATGGCTAAGAACACTCTCGATCAAGCCACCTTTCAAACAAAAAAAAACTAAATTAAAATCGGTTCATTAGTTTAGGAGCTACGATGCCACAGATACACAGATACACAGATGCACACATACACACGTCTAACTTATAACACCCCTCTTTTTTGGTCGGGGGTTAAAAAATAGAATATGATATGTGTAAATTGGAACCCAAACGTTCAAAATAAGAACAAAACAAAAAGTTACAAAATTGCATTGGATTGTGTTAATTAAGGTTAATATCTCACACTTCTCACACTAATATTATAAAGGCGAAAGTTTGTGTGTATGTGTGTATATGTGTGTGTGTGTGTTGTGTGTGTATGTTTGTTACTCCTCCACGCAAAAACTACTGACGGATTTGGCTGAAATTTGGAATGAAGATAGATAATATCCTGGATTAGCACATAGGCTACTTTTTATCCCGGAAAATCAAAGGGTTCCCACGGGATTTCGATAAACCTAAATTCAACAGCGGAAACGTTTAAGTGCGGAAACCAGCCCAGAGAGAAGAAGAGAGAAGAAGAAACCTAAATCCACGCGGACGAAGTCGCGGGCGTCAGTTAGTATAATAATAAATTTTTGCTAGCGTTTTGGTATCCTGTGTATCTATAAAGAATATTAAACCCTCACAATAAATTTTCTCTCTATAATCCAAGGCAGAGACAATCCCATCGGTATGATCCACGAGGCAACAATAAGCTTGGGTGCTGCCTTTTTGGTGATTCTTGCTTCAGCGGTTAACGTTGCTGCGGCTAGTCTGTCATAACTGACTAACATGACGGCTGCTACACCAGCTAACAGTAGTGATGCTAAAAAAAATAAAAAAATAAAAAGATTCCCACCAGTTGAGAACCTCCTACTTTTTTGAAGTCGCTTAAAAGGTATTAGAATAGAATAGAATAGAATGGAATGGAATGCAATGGAATAGAATAGAATGGAACGGAATGGAACGGAATGGAATGGAACGGAACGGAACGGAACGGAATGGAATGGAATGGAATAGAATAGAATAGGATAGAATAGAAAAATGTTTATTCGTTGATCCAACACATATTACACACAAATACACAATATACACAATGATAACATATTAACCACAGAAAAACAATAAACACAAGAATTAATTTGATATTTATGTAAATGAGATATTAAAAGCCTTTAAAGACTAGATAACTAATGAAATAGAAGAAGTTACAGTAGATAATAACCCAGAAAAGTTAGTTTTAGTTTTCACTGTAGACAATTTTACATTTTATTTTAATCTTAAACAAGCATATTGCAATCTCAGACAAGGTGGTCACCATGTGGTGGTAGATACAGTCGAAGAGCCAGAATAAGGATAATATTCTCAGATTCGGATCTGATAAGTGCGTAACCACTTTTATACAAAAATCCTTATCTTGAAAAAATTTAGGTCCTTGAATATCTATAAACCTACTTAGTTGTAAAAATCGACACCCTGAAAAAAAATTCATGAATAATTCAAAAACTTTTTCTTGTAATAAATAATTATCGCACTAAGTAACCTTGCAAAAACCCTTCAAATCTGCACCCAAAGTTGTTCAAAACGAAGTTCTGATGGAAATCCCTCACAAGCATGAACCAGGGACAGAAAATTAGCGTGATCAAATCGATAAATGCCAAATTCCCGATTAGATAGTTGCTTGCTGTCCAAAGCCACTTGTTTTTCAGAAGGATGATTATGATGACTGAATTTAGGAATATGCCAGTAACGCCAACGATTAGCATTGCGGTTGTTTTCAATGCCACTTCTTTGGCCGGTTTGATGTGCCATAGTTTATTTGGGAACGGATACTGTGAGAGGTCCACCTAAAATATGAATTAGAGATAATGAATGTGGATTTAGGGTCAATTGTATAAAATAACAAGTGTAAATTAATAATTTATAACACTCCCGACAAGTGAAGGTTACAGTAACTAGAAAAGAGCTGATAACTTTCAAACGGCTAAACCGATTTTCTTGGATTATAGCTAAGAACACTCTGGATCAAGCCACCTTTCAAACAAAACAAACTGAATTAAAATCGGTTCATTAGTTTAGAAGCTACAATGCCACATACAGATACAGATACACCCATCAAACTTATAACACGCCTCTTTTTGGGTAGAGGGTTAAAAAGGTAAAGTGGGTTGCCACAAGTATACTTATTTCCATAATATTAAAGGTAAAATTTTGGTGGAAAGTTAATAAATCCTGACTTAATTGCAACCCACTCTACTTTTTATTAATATCCAAAGTTTAACGGTAACCATAACACAAATGTAACCACCTGATATGCAACTGCTTTGATATAGCTCAATGGTCTATGAGGCGCGGCGATCGGTTTGCAGGATTGTGGTACTAACTCTTGGCATAGGAAAAGCTGTATAGTATATTATATTATGATATTTGAAGAGAAATAAAGGCAAATAAATACAGCTAATATTCTTGATAAACAGGCGTAAAAAACTATGTGCCCCGGGCACCTATAATTATTATTAGTTATATTATTCTAGTTCTTCTAGGGATCTTCTGATTTTTGTTTGACCATGTAGAGAACATATGTTTTTATGAGGCCCATAGTTTTTGACCACGCAGAGAACCTCCATCACCCGCTGACCCATAGCGGCCAAGTCTTGTAATCATATATTATCACTAGCAACACGCACTGTTCGAAGACTTTGGTCTTCAGGCTTTCCAATAGGAGTGTAAGTACTTATACCAAAACTTACCTCAGGCTCGGATGTGTCATAATCCGTGCTCCAATTAATCAAAAAACTTGGTATTTGGTAATCAAACTCCACATTTCCATACATTTTAGCGTAATCCATCTCAGACAGGCTTATCGGCCATTTTGAAACACATTTTCCCGAGGTGAAAGCTAAATGAAAATGAATATTTTAGCCCGAAGCTTTTCTGATAGCGTTCACAGTAGTCCATTACCATGAAAGCATTTTTATCAGGACCGTTGATAATTGATACTGTCAAAACAAGATAATATTATTATATAGGTAAAGTTATCCATACTAATATTGTAAATGCGAAAGTGTATCTGTCTGCTAGCTAGCTGTTCACAGCCCAACAGTTTAACCGATTTTGATGAAATTTGGTACAGAGTTTAGCTTATATCCCGAGGAAGGGCATAGGCATTTTATCCTGAAAAATCAAAGAAATCCCACGGGATACTATAAGGCCAATCCGTTTAACCGATTTATATGGGTACAAATGTAGCTTGCATCCCGGAAATTGACATTGATAATTTTTATCCTGGAAAATCAAAGAGTTTCTAATGGATTTTCAAAAAACCTAAATCCACGCGGACGAAGTCGTGAGCATCTAGTTATTGTATAAATTCATGTACGAAAAATATACAATCAAAAAATGTACAATATTGTACCTAACCATTTTGTGTGAGCTTTGAGGTCCATACTAAAGTTTGAAAATATGTCCTCGTGAGGAAAAGTGATGTAAGTAGGTACTTTCCTTTCTAATAAATTTAATTACGCACCAAATTGAAAACCTTTAAGTACCTTTTTTGCAAAACATTCAAAAAATCGGGGCTCCTTCGATAATATCTGTGATAATATGTTGATTTTTCAATTCTAGCTAGTCATTTATATTTTAATGCCATCTATGATATTTAAGTTAAACTACAATAAAGTTGACATGCAGTCAAATACAAACCAGCAACTTCTACGTGTTTGTGACGAACCATTGATCAATTAGTTTATTAAGTCTACAATAGATGTCAGTTTTGTTTATATTAGTTTATCAGAAGTAAAAAATATTTTAAAATGCCACGGTTTTAAAAACAAAAAAAAAATATACTAAAATGTATTAAATAATTGGGCATAGTAATAGTACGCGACAGGTCGAGATGACAATCGGGGTATGAATCGGGGGAAGACGCGCCACCGCACACCCAGGTTATAGAGATGATGCCTCTGTTATTAGGTGTTTAAAACCCGCGGGAACTTTGGTTTTTAACCCCCGACCCAAAAAGAGGGGTGTTATAAGTTTGACGTGTGTATCTGTGTATCTGCGTATCTGTCTGCATTGTAGCTCCATGAACCCATTTTTTTGTTTTTTTTTTTTTTTGTTTGAAAGGTGGCTGTATCGAGAGTGTTCTTAGTTCATAATCCAAGAAAATCAGTTCAGCCGTTTGAAAGTTATCAGCTCTTTTCTAGTTATTGTAACCTTCCCTTGTCGTGGGTGTTATAAATTTTTAATTTACACTTGTCCGGTATAAAACTCAGGCTGACAACTGAAAACATTACACTCCTTTTTTTGGGCAGTCGTGTAGAAATTAAATGGAGATTTACCTAACTTGGCATTATTATTGGCTAGGTACCTACTATTTAGTTACTGTGTTGTAGAGGTGTCAAATATGGTTAGATTCCTATATCATAATATTAATGTTTGTTACAAAAAAATATTGAATATTTTTTACGTTAAAATATATTAACTATCAAAAAAAAAAGCCGCAAGCAGAAACTTGCATGCAAACGATTTTCAACCTTATTGACATATTTCAGAAAACCACATAGTAGCAATCTATGAATGATACTGAGCAAGAATATGACAAAATAACAACTTTCTCGTTACCGTCAATAAGGTCGAGAATCGCTTGCACCTGTTTTTCTGTTGCTTTCACCCCTAGCGAACCATTATACAGATTACCACCTTAAAAGCGACGTCTGGGAGATGTCGGAGGAGGTTCTGTAGAAATATATTATATCACTTTAAAAAAACAAATAATTTTTATTTTGTATTTTTATACTTAAATTATTTCTTTTCATTATTATTTTTTATAAGAATCATTAAAAAGAAGTGAGAACTTATCGCCGGCGCACTACTGAGCACGGGTCTCCATTTCAATAACACTCAAGTAATAAAAATAGTACCTAACACGATATACTAGTACCAACAAATTTCAAAGGCACTTGTAAACCTTTACTTCAATAAGTACCTACAAGCTTCACAAAAATAAATAATAGATTCTGTATTCCTTGTTAGCACCCTTCAGGTTCAGATACGGAACCCTAAAAAGCATGACAATAAAGAAATCCCGAAAGACGTATAGTATATGGTAATAATTTTACTCTAAATACCTAGGTACCTATACCTACCTACGTATTTATGCAAAATTAAAAACAATTGGAATGATAAAGAAATGTCAAGAAGGTACAAAAAGTAGATAAGTTTACCCAGTTACCTATTTAAAAATCGTTTTAATAACGAGTTTTTATTTTAGCCTTCATCACGGCTAAAACTAATACAAAAATCGAACAACCCAAGCTCCAAGCACGCCGGAGCTATAACAGACACTCGGTTCCTATGGCTACCTCCCAGTTCCATCATGAGACCCTGGATATAATCCACTATGCCCACCCGGTTCCATCATGAGACCACACAAACACACACATTTCCAAAAAGACTAATACAATTTACGTACCTAACCTATAATAACAAATATGCGCGTCACAAATCTACAAAATCAAGTAACTAACCTAATCTGTGATAATATCAACTCCGAATATCGAAATATGATATTATTTACATTCAGTATTCACCCACAACCAAGTTCACAAATAAATAAAACTACTGTCCTGATTGAATAGCAAAATCGAAAGAATCTATTTGATAAATGAAACTACCGAGGGGCGATATTCCAAACGAATTAAAAACCAACGCGTAGCGATAGAATATAATATTTTATCGCGTATGATATTCGCTACTGATATCGTGTGACGTAGATCGTAGGTCTATCTTTGGCAAACGCCTCGTCAAATTTAAAAGCAATTACTAATAGAAAATGTATTGCTTTAAAAATTGTATATTAAATATGGGGCTTAAGGAATATCTAATATCCTGAATATTTTTTTATATTGAATATGTATTATAGATAAATTATTTTTTGACACCACTACAGTGTGTTGTAGAGAAGTCATTTGGATTTTTTCCCAAATGAAATGGCTGCAACAAAACACAACAGTTTCGTATGTTAATCATATGATGAACAATATCGCGGGCAATCATAGTAACGATCTGGGCATCCGGCATTTGTACTAAATCGTTGTTTACCTAATGCTAGTTTAATTTAGCTGACGTAGGGTTGCCACCTGTGCAATTAATCTGGTCCAACAATTATTTTATTTTGGGCATTAAATTTTAAATTATTTTAAGGAAAGAAGCAATGAATATCTAATATTGTATTGTATTGTATAAATGTATTAGGGAGTAGTCACAGATAAGTTTAACTAAACTGATGCGATTTTAACTTATTTTAACGCATAGTAGTTAGCATGCTTCATGTTTGCAGGCAATCTACGCACTCTATTGCATCCTCTATCTCTACTTAACTAGTTCAGGACTCTATCCCACGTAGTAGGATAGAGCCCTTTTTTTTTTTTTTTTTTTATACACAGGAAATGCCTAACGCATACCCTTCCGTCAGGGGAAACGGAGGGGTTATGTGGGGCTTGCACCCACTAAAACCTGTGTTTGTTCCTCAACGGACTGGCGGTTGCGCGGGTATCACTAAGGTAGTATTCACCGCACTCCCGCCAGGACTTGACCCGCCGCCAAGCGGACGGGTCCCATCGCTAGGCTGGCTGCTACCAGCTCCGTCTCAGAAGCGCACCCGGAACACGGTGCGCTACCTCCTGACCTGGTTAAGGATAGAGCCCTAAGAGTACTAGAGGTAGGTATAGTAAAAAAAATCTGCCTGCCTCGCCTTAACGGAGCATTTGATTATTAAGAGTTCCCACGGGATTTATAAAATCCTAAATCCACCCGGACGATGTCACGGGCATTATCTAGTAAAGAAAAAAATTTAATAAACATTACAAAATACAAAAGTATTTTAATAGGATTAGGTAGGTATAGGTACCTACACACTTCAGTACACTTACTATTTTTAAATAAGAATGCTTTCCCAACTTATTTTTTCTTCTATTAACCTTCTGCCAATTTGATTTGGGGATTTGTAAGAACTCAAACAGATTAATAAAGTTACTATAATAATTTAAAAAATACAAGTAAGTATCACAGAATCTGTTGGAAGACCATCGGTCCGACGACATCACTAAGCTAACGAAAATCTTGGATGAGGCTCGCCCATCATATGGAAGAATGGCGTAAGGAGGCCTATGTCCAACAATGGAAATAATATCACAGAATCAGGCGACAGCCCTAGCTTACCGTATGTATGGGCATAGCTTATCAAAACGGCTAGATCATTCCAAATTTCTTATGGCATGTGGTGAATGTATTATGTACGCGGGAATTTTTAAACAATAGGTAAGTAGGTATAATAAGTACCTACCTACTTTCCTACGTATGATTGACCTGGGATTTCTGTACTTGAAAAAATAAATTAAACATTTAGACTTTTATACATAAGTAATAGGTGACTTCGACGCAAGTTTGAGCTTGTATAAGGTGGCCTGGACTTTTTAGGGTTCTCCGTATATACCCGAAGGGTGCCAACGGAACCCTATTCCTATACTTCCGCTGATGGTCTGGCCGCCCGGTCCGTCTATCTGTCAGCTAGCTATATCTCATGAATAAATAAGGAGTTAAAATTTTCACAGAATATTTCTATTGCCGTAATTATACACTTTTTATTAGATTTTTGTTGCTATACAACAAAATATATCTAATTAAAAGTCTACCTATTACCTACCTACGGAACCCTTCGTTTTTTAAAGCTGATTTTTAGAGCATTTTTGCTCTCTTAATTCAGTGTAAAATAAAATTTCCATATAGACATGTTTATTTATGGAATAAACTATTTAAATAAAAAAATATGTTCTAGTTTTATGTGTATTGAACAGACAAAGCACCGGGCAAAATCTAGTCAGAGATAAGACCTAGGTAATTGAAGGTGACGTCTTCTTTCTTCATATTTCCATTATCCCAGCCTTCACTGCGGGGAGGTACGTGTTAATGCACAGACAGACAGAATTAGCGACAATTATGGTTACACAGTACACTAGCGACGCAAATTACCAGAGGATGTGGGGGTTTTGATTGCGTAAATTAGTGCTCTGCTGTTATTGTAAGTTTATTTCGAAGTTGCATTTATTTTTTTAAAGTAAAAAAGTCGTAATATAAAAGTAAGACTAGCACCGTCTTAGTTTACTGACTTTATTATTACGAAACTAGCTTAGGCCTGCGACTTCGTCCGCGTGGACTACATAAGTTTCAAACCCCCATTTTAACCCCTAAGGGGTTGTTTCAAAAACCTTTCTTAATGGATGTGTACGTTAAAAAGCTATCCAGTAGTTTATGCTTTTCCTTTTTTAGTAGGCCCAGCTGTTTATAATTCGGAGAATCTGGGGTTTACGTTGAAGGTAAACATCGTGAGGAAACCTGCATACCTAAGAGTTCTCCATAATGTTCTCACAAGGTGTGAGGAATCTGGCAAAATCTGGCAAACTGCAGTTGGCCAGTGTGGCAGACTATGGCCAAACCCCTGTAGTGGGCCACTGATGGGTTTCATTCATTCATGGGATGGGGTATTCATGATGAAAGCTTATGACCATTGAATCAGCATTTTATGCACATTATTCCGCACAGTATTTCCGCTGCAATGTGACAGGGTAAGTACCTACCTATCTGAATATGAAGTGACTGAAACGCTGAAGGAAATTTCTAGTTCCTAGTAAGACTTTTCCTGGTCTGAAGTGGTCAAGCAAACAAAACCAAAACTTCGTAAGTATTTACGTCATTAGGTACCTATAAGAACATGCGAAGCTTGTATGTGACACACGTCAACATCTTGAAGTTACAAAACTCTACAATCTCAAAATTATCCCCCATGCAAAACCACAACTGTCGGCAACAATTTTGTACGAATGAGTTTGTCTACACGTCTTAATCTTTATTACACACCTGCATGCAATTTCCTACTTTATTCCCATAAGCATAAGGATTAACGAGAGTATTAAATAAATTTGTAAACACATAATAGAAATCGTGAACATGTAACTTTGATGTCTTTCGCAAAATAATTTTAAGTAATTATGCCTTTCGTGTCTGTGACAATAAGGTATTCATTTGGTACTTGGATGAAAAACGCTTTTGTTTATTTTGTATCTAGTAGATTAACATTTTTAGGGTTCCGTAGTCAACAAGGAACCCTTGTAGTTTCGTCACGTCCATCTGTCTGCCCCGTCCGTCCGTTTGTACGTCCGTTCGTCCACGACTTAGCTCGGAGACACTTAGTACTAGAAATCTGTAATTTGGTATGGGCAGGTATATTAATACATTATTATTCGCAAAAAACCCATATTTGCGAACTTTGACCTTGAATATGCTTTACCCTTTTTTTTTGCAAATGTCAGATAGATGGGGACTTTCATATTGCATTTCACATGGTGTTCGTAAAAATACTCAGCTCTATTATTAATTATTATTAACAGAATTATTGTAACATTGAATATCTATTTTGACCGGGCTACATAATATTCTGGACAAAAATATCTCATTCCACGCCGGATGACTTTACGGTAGTTAGCTAGCCTAGCCTAGTTTAATTGTAATATTTTCAATAGGTACTTTAAAAATCCTCAAAGTTCATACCCAAAACCACCAAATTCTATTCGGCATATTTTCCAAAGTGCAGGCCTTATTTATGTCATTTCTAGGCAATTAACATTTTTATGAAATATTGAATGCAAAGGTACAACTAAAGCATCTGGGATTGTAATACGCAAAACCTGAAATCGATGAAAAACGTAGATATTCTCCCCACATTAAACATCGTACAGACAATCTGAATTCAGTCCCACAGACTGAATAAAATCTAATAATCTCGGTCGCGAAGAAAAATCCACCGAGACGCGAGACGTAGGAATTAAGTATAATGGAGTGAAATGACGCGAGTTGTCGGTGTATGGGGGAAACTGGCATTGATTTTAGATTTTAACATAATTCATACTGTGTTGTTTAACCTTAATCCGAACATCTAAAACGAGAACTCCTCACTCCAATCATGTTTGGTCCAGAGCTGATAGCTTACATCCCGGGGACGGTCATAGACTTTTATCCTGGAAAATTAAAGAGTTCCCACGGGATTCCTAAAGACCTGTCCGCTTAACCGATTTGTATGAAATTTGGTACGGAGATAGCTTGAGTCCATGCATTTGAGGCAACTTTTTGTCCCGGAAAATCAAACAGTTCCCACGGGATCTTTAAAAACCTAAATCCACGCGGACGAAGTCGCGGGCATCAGCTAGTACTTAATAATTTTAATTCATATTATCACCATTGCGGTCATGAAGTATTAGAGCAAACATATTAAAATGTAAACAAAATGGTGACCGTTGGCGTGCATTTTGTCCCGTATACCCGCTCTAGACTCAGATACGAAGTTTTAATGTGTGCATTTCTTATCCGAATATGCAGTCTGTTGGCTGTAGCGTCAGAAGAAAAATTTGAAGCAGAGAACCTTTGTACTGAAGTTCATAAATAGGCGACGCGAAGTAAGTTTGCAAAATTTCATGTAGTTAGTACAAAACTGATGTTTAAGATTTTAGGTAATAATACCTACTACAGGGCCCTACCTACCTGGGGTAACTGACGATCATGGCCGTAGCCCCCTCCCAAAATCTCAGGCAAACATATTTTTTTAGCATTTACTATTTTTTTTTTAATATTATTATACTTAACGAAAATTTCGTGCTCCCTTTGCTCGCACTTTTATTTTGTACCTATTAGGTAATTGGTGCCCACATGCCACAACTTCGTTCGCATGGGTAGGTTAAAAATCCCGTCAAAACTCTTTGATTTTCTGGGATAAAAAACCTATGTCCATTTTGGACATATTAAGTCATTCATATTACTGAATAATATCAAATTTTGGCTAAGAAGATGGGCGGTGAAAAAGTATTTCCACTAACCAGGTACTTACCTTATCAAGCCGAGTAAGTTTTCTTCTCATGAAAGTAAATCACTACAATGATGCCATATTTTTGCCAACAGTCCTCTAAGTAAATTCGTCTCCATATTATTATCGGTGGATCGGGCACATTTGAAATATTCATACGGTAACTAGAAAGCATTAATGCTCAATGTAGATTTATCGCTAGACGCTTTGGGAGTCTAAACGCTAATAAAAATCTACGTCTGCTTTAGTCTAAGGAAGATTTTTTATGTACTTTTTCACTTTTGTGGCGTAAAATGGAAGGGTACCTAGTTTTAGTTTTTAAAGTACTAGACTCTTAGTAGTCCTTCACCAAGCGCAGTTGTGGGCACGATGGGCATGCCCACAACCCTAATACATGACGTCACACTTCCCTGGTCGGCGTAGGATTATATTTGATATCTTTCAAAGTTGTTACAAAATCGATTTAGTAGTTAAGAGTCTATGAGACACTGTGATATACAAACAAATACACATTTACTTTGGTAATTTTCGTGAGTGAAAAAACTGACATTTGACAGGTTTATTAATTTACTAGTGTTCGCCCCACGGCGTTGCCCACGTGGCTATTATATACGTATACACGTATATTACACACGTATCTAGTTAGTAGTTAGTAGTAGTCTACTAACTACTAACTAGATACACTGTACAAAATCTCAATGGTATCTATATAGTCAAGGTGTAATATAATTTGTAAATATCTCCTTTACAGTGGACCCCCGGTAATTCGGCCCCTGTCTAATCTGGAACCCCCTGTAATCCGACATGTCTATTAGGTATTATTGCATTTACTAAATTTGACATACTTCGTTAAGCATTATTTGTACTTCAGAGTATGCATAACATATTATAAAATCTTATCATTGGATCTGTAATTTGTCGGATTGCAGGTACTCTTTTGTAAAAAAATCCGGACTATAGGGGGTCTTAGCATTCTATAATCCGACAAATTCGATAGTTCGACAATGTCCTGCAAAACGTTTGTCGGATTACCGCGGGTAAACTGTATACGAATGCACGCGGAACTCCTAAGAAGGCACTTTTCCTAAATCTGTGGGAATACACTAAGTATATCAATCATGAGCGAGTTCATACTCCGACTCGCACTTGGCCGATTTTCGGGTAGCTGTGCCCACAATCTTTTTTGAGGGCTAAATCCGTGTCTGTCCTTCACTCTAGTTTACTTTGCCAGCACGTCAAAGGTTCTCGCCATTTCTGGGCAGTAGGTATTGTACCGGAATGTTAAAGGTATTAAATCATGTCACCGTACTGCTTATCGTACCGGTACGGTTTTCCCCGTACCTTATACCTAGTTTACGATTCCTCCGTGTCTAGAAAAGCACGTAATGTCACTATTTTATCATTAACATCTGAATTCTTCTGAAACTATGCTACTTGCTCAAAGCTTTCTTATCTGATTTCGGAGGTTAGATTACAGACGTTTCATGTAATACAGTAGCTTGTCATAATTTAATTAACTGACTCTCGTTAAATACGTAATAACGAACTCTATTAAAATTGAATAAGGTCTATATTTAATTAACAATAATTATAATCATCCATCAGTGTCCACATAGTTTGAACCTACGTAGCCTAAGTACTTACATACTACATAGTTATCTTACATGCAGTAGTTTAAGCTGTTTTTAAGGTTATATACACAAAGAGTGCCAACGGGACACATGACACCACACAAATCATCTTTATTTAAATTTTTATTCAGATACTAGTTAGCCCTCGACTGCAATCTCACCTGGTGGTTAGTGATGATGTAGTCTAAGACAGAAGTGGGCTAACCTGGAAGGGGTATGGCCGATTATCTCACGATATATCACGGATAAACACAAAGAAAAACTTCATTTCACTTGTTTCACTACGCATAAATAATTCGTTCTAAAACCTCGCAAACTCAATTTCCAAGTACGTACAATCAAACAATCATAATACAATTAATTCGCGAGCTGCCGTTATAAATAAATTAACGAAATAAGCTTACTCATTCGTTCGCATTCATTAATTAAGATCACATGCGGAGGCTTAAACCAATCTTCGCAACAATTGGCTTCCCACTCGCGTAGTGACACCATGAAAACTTCATTTTCTTGGATCGCCTCGGATTATGTTAATACATACCTATTTTTGAGACTTTGCTAAAAGCCCACCGATGCTAGACCACAAATTGAATTTAAATTTCACTGGAGCGTTTTCAATTTTTTATGCATCTATTTAAAATTTAGTTCCAATCACACTAATATTATAAAGGCGAAAGTATGTATGTGTTTGTTTGTGTGTGTATGTATGTTTGTTACTCTTTCACGCAAAAACTACTGGACGGATTTGGCTGAAACATAGACTCCTTTTTATCCCAGAAATAAAAGAGTTCCCATGGGATTTAAAAAAGCTATATCCACGTGAACGAGGTCGCTTAGTCGTTAAGATTTTTTATACTATAATCTGACTAAATATGTGTAAAAATCTATAAAGTAATGATACTTTCTGAGAAGACTTATTGTCTGGAAGAGATAGCCACAATTTTAAAAGCCGTATCTTTTTAGTTTCCATATGTAGTAAATCAATCATAAAATACGTCATGCCACTAAAGCCATATTAAAACTTAACCCACTTAAGCTATATTAATTAAGGATTTATCATATTCTGTCGAACCTAACTAATATTGTTTCATCTATTTTGCTGATCTATTGAATATGGTTTAGATGTAGTTTGAACTTTGTAACTAAAACATTGATACTTCATACAGAGTACTAAGTTATCATGGCTAACCTACTCCTAAGAAAAGCAGAGTACGTGTATAACTCTCACTCAAAGTTTTGAATAGCGTTTGAAAGAAAGGAAGGAAGGGTACTGAAAGGTGTAGGGGGGTGCTAATGATACTAAGAATAGGTACAGCTACAGACGAGTGGTTAGCATAGTATTGTAGTACCAGAAGTACCTAGTATATTTTAATGATCATGTTTAATCCATTCCTACTGAGAACGGTTCTCCTCCCTTAATAAGAATGGCATTACAGTTAGTTGGATTGAAATATTTGAGCTTCCTTAGCTCAGTTTTTGAGATTTGAACACTAGCCAATGAAATATATCCATCATTTCAGGATTCTAAAACTATATATACAGGATGTACAAATACGAAGACAGGTGATAATACTCATGATTACCTACTGATAAGATACCATAAAAGAAACTACAATTTTTTTTAAATAAGTAATATATTTTTTAAAAGCTTACAATACATACAAATAAAACATCTGACTGACTGAAAATATTTTTATACTTTTTTGAACTTACGAGAAAAACGCGTGGAAAAAAACATGACATCTTTTCTATATCGCCACAATACTTTTTCTTCTTACAAAACACTGATTGTTTTTGGGTTCGCCTCGTTCCCGAAGTACATTACTAAAAAAATAGAGCCACCAACAAAATAAGACAAACAAAAATCTCTTACAAATCTTCAGATGCGAATTTCAATGTAACAATGCTTAATCACGGGTTTTCGGAATTCGCGATACATTCATTAAGGCGCCTTTTGTTCCAAAATATATTTGGGGAAGGCAAAAATTATAACATACAGTGTATTGTGAGGGAGGCGACGCGGAATAAGTGGCGAAATTTTGTTGAGACAGGGCTGTCACCTCTCGAACTTTTTCAAAATATTACTCGTACTTATAAGCCCATGGACAATGACGACGAAAAAAGTGAAGTTCAGTAAAGAACTATAATATTAGATGTCTAAAGTTCGTCCGCGTGGATTTAGGTATCTTGAAAATGATGCAAATCTTTGATTTTCGGGAATAAAAAGTAGCCTATGTCCTTCCCCGGGATGTAAACTGTTTGTGTACCAAATTTCATTGAATTGAGAACCTCCTCCTTTTTTTTGAAGTCGGTAAAAATAGTCGACGCCCGAACGGAGATGGATGAGACACAGTCTTGCCTTTTCGATTTCGGATTCTTTAAATCGAACCCCGTTTGGAGTTTGAAAATAAGCACGACGTAACTTAAGTCATGCCTTTTTTCAAAACTCAACAAAAAGATTCAAAGAACTTTTTCATGTTCATGTAAAGTTGCTTAAAAAGTTGTCAATATTATATAAAGTGATGAGATGTGATATAAAGTAAAAAAATCGTATATTTGGAAACAAATAATTTGGCAAAATGTTGTTGATTGTTGGTTTGGTTTTATACCAAAACCACTTAACAAAAATAATTTTCTTACAAGTGGCAGCCCTACCACACGTACTTTCCAAGATTTAAAGTAGCGACGCCTACCTCACGCTAATGCTAAGAAAACACCGAACCTACAGGGCGATATAAATTCATTTGAGCAAAACAAATAAATAAAATGATCCGAGGATCTCTTTTCATACGTTCTTGTAATATTTTGAAACAGGAAAATGGATAATATAAGATAGCTAGATAATATTATATTTTCTTTTTACACAAAGTTTTCTCGAGAAAACTCCTATCTACTAAGTAGATCCGTAAGTGCTTTTATGATTAATTTTTAAAAATTAAAAAAAAAAATACTGAGGTGTTAATTTAGTAAAATAAAGCTTTTCTAAATAGATAGGTATATTTCTGAACAAAAGATCATAAAACGTCATAATAATAATTATTGTGAAGGAAGGCACCCATATTAGTTATTAAAACTGGTTGGGCTGGTTATTCTCAGTAGGAAAGGCATTCCGAACCAGTGGTAGATGCTTTTGACGATCCAAAAGAACTTGTAAAAGTCTAATTGAATAAAAATATTTTGAATTTTGAAAAAAACAAATAAAGCAGTTTATTGTATTTTTTATTTGATTGTAGCACTCGACTGCTGAAAACTTCAAAGGCTCAACGATTATTATAATCACAGATTATTGAGTCACAAAATTAGATAAAACA
Organism: Maniola jurtina; assembly: GCF_905333055.1. Lineage (NCBI taxonomy): Eukaryota > Metazoa > Arthropoda > Insecta > Lepidoptera > Nymphalidae > Maniola > Maniola jurtina. The sequence goes on from NC_060045.1 coordinate 2,937,949, forward strand.
TTTATAAATTAATATTGTAATTATTAAAGGATCAACCTGTATAAGATTCGTATTCAGAACGTTAACCACAAATCGATGTACGCATTCGGGTCTCCACACAAAATTAACACATTGTTAAATCCATGTATCTTCTCTTTGATATATTTTATACGAAGAAATCTTATACTATTTAAGATTTCTCTTAATTCTAATAGATTTCTGAATAAATCGACTTGCACTACATTTATATAGCTAACTTGTACAAATCATGAATTAAGTAGGTATAGAGTAGGAACCTAACTGATTCTACCCATAGTGCGCGACAGTCTGAGATGGCAACCGGGGTGGGGACGCCTCGCACACACGCACAACCCCCGCGCGAATGCTCTCTTAAACTGTTGCGTACTATAAAAAAAATCACTCTTTATGAATCTAACAAAAATAAAGCAGAAGCTTTGAAACTCAAGCATTTAGAAAACTAACTAATATTACCTATATTAGGTAAATTTAATTTTATTATAATTATTTGAAAGAATATTATAATACCTGAACAAAATACTGAATATTATAAGCGCTATGTTAATAACTGCAAAAACGGAAACAAATTGAGAAAAAAATATTTTAGGTTTGAATGCTTACTGTAAAATTAGTTCAGCTACTCTCTAATAGATGGCGCTAAAATGTACGTTTGAGCATTTAAACTACGACTTAAACTTTGGAAATTGGAAGCTTTTATTGGAAATCCTTATAAGAAACTAACTGGCTGGCTTCGCTTGAGTCGAATTTTGCGAAAATCGGTGAAAGTAGAATTTTAAATACGTATTTCTTAATTTTCAAACGGAAGCTTAATCTAATTTCAGGGATAAATAGTTAGGTAACATGAAAAATGACCGACTTTTATATAAACGTTTATCTTCTCTTTAACCCCTTTGGGCGTGGAATTTTCATAAATGATGAAACAAATATTAAATTATTTTTAACCGTAAGGTCAAATACCTCCTAATTTTCATGGTCATAGAATGGAAAAGCAATGAACCTGGGCTGGGTTCCCGAAAATCCTTTCTTAGCGAATGCCTACGTCATAAAAGTAACCTACTGTCCGAATTTCTAACCTCCTAATTTTTAAGTTTCTAACTTTAGAAATTTAGGTTATGCGTTGATAGATCCAGTCAGTTGATTACACTTCACACTATAATATTATAAACGCGTAAATTTGTGTGTATGTTTGTTACTCTTTCACGCAAAAACTACTGTACGGATTTGGCTGAAATTTGGAATGGATATTATCCTGGATAAGCACATAGGCTACTTTTTATCCAACAATCAAAGAGTTCCCGCAGGATTTCGGAAAACCTAAATCCACGCGGACGAAGTCAGTTAATAAAATATAATTTGTAAGAAAAAAAAATCTTTGTAGGTATAAAATATAATAATACGTACCTAAACTATAGGTATTTTTAGATTGTTAACTCGTCTGTATAACAGCACGCTTCAAAGCAATATGGTGTAAGTTCCCATCAATACAATTTGATCAGCGATCCGACATATTGGTTAATAAGACGTCAACACGTCAAAATATCATTATCACTGCATTGTTCTAGGTCCCGACCGCTCTGAGATATTAATTCAGATAGTGTAGTGTTAGATTGAACTTTAATTGCCTGCTTGAAGTTGTATTTTATCTGGCATCGAGATGGTTTTAATATAAAAAATCTTTCATGGTACCTATCTACCTAGGAAGGTATTCCTATTTTATTAACCCCCGACCCAAAAAGAGGGGTGTTATAAGTTTGACGTGTGTATCTGTGTATCTGTCTGTGGCATCGTAGCTCCTAAACGAATAAACCGATTTTAATTTAATTTTTTTTTTGTTTGAAAGGTGGCTTGATCGAGAGTGTTCTTAGCTTTAATTCAAGAATATCGGTTCAGCCGTGAGAAAGTTATCAGCTCTTTTCTAGTTACTGTCGGGGGTGTTACAAATATTTAATTTACACTTGTTTGTGCTTAGACTCCGTTCTTTATAATAGACTAACTGACCTGCCCTGCTTGGCTCCGGTAAAATTAGATCTTATAGTATATAATTATACATAATTTAAACCTTTATATATTACTTTGGGAGAAAGTAGCTTTTCTAATTATTATCATAGTTATCATGCACTTAAAATAAATTAAATTAATTCTTATAGCTACTTATAATATAGTAATGTATCACACACTTTGAAAATTCAAAATGTTGATCATTGAACAGGGTCTACGAGTTACAACAGAATAATTACAAACAGAAATCGCCTCTTAAGTTCATATTTTATGGAATGAGACAGGAAATTGGACATTCCTTATCACAATGCAATAAGGTAGTCAAATATTTAAAAAAAAAAGGAAATTAATTATTAGAACATGAGTTTCATAAAGCAGTGACGTGTATACGACGTGAGCGTGACAATCGATTACATTCGATATTCTCTATCAGGAACTACAAAATAATGAATCATCTATGAATCATGCTCATATGAACACACTTATCTACTTATTTTTTTAAAATCTTTATATATTCGTATTTTGGTTACAATAGATCAACGCGTGGAATTTGAACCTGCGTTTTTGATATCAGTGCATTTCTATTCCGTTTAACTTTTGAGGTTTAGAAATTAATTAGGTAAAGTTAAGTACCTACTATGAGTAAATTGTCCTCAGTGACAAAATGACCATGGCGGACAATCTCAATGAACACTAAGCAACTACCATGCATGCCATGATGTTATGCCAGTGTGTACAGAAACACCGGTGAATTCTCTCTTCCCTCACTCTCATAGTCTGTTGGGATGGGAACCCTACACGATCGGAGATAGTTCCGACGCAGAAATAAACGCTTTAAGCATCATGCTCTCTGATACATGGAATTTTGACACCTTGCACCGGTAACTTCCTAACTATGGACTGTATCGAATAACTTATTTAAGTTCGATGCGGGATTTGATTTGAACCCGGGATCTCATAATTCACAGCTCATAGGCTAACTACTAGACCAATGAGGCAATTGTCATAACAGTTTACATTTTGCATCTATGATTCCCTACAACAAAGTCACGCTAACCCAAAGTACTTCTCAAATTTAAACCATAAACATTTATTACTTTGTACAAACTGCGCTACAATTTCTTCCTATCACATCCATCGGTTCACGTTCAAGCTTCGCGCTTCCATTTCGATAGTTCCCACGGCACATCACTATTCTTACACCAAACGTCACAATTTATGCATATAAAAATCAATCTTACTCGCTAAAAAATAAAATTTAAATTACAATGGCTAAAATTGTTTTCAAAGATGAGTTCTAAGCTTCTTTCTTTTAAGATTTATGACAACGTTTCAATTAATTAAGCACTCTATTGTTAGTAGTGGTAGAGTTTATTTTTGGTTGTTTCAAAGATGGTGGGTAAGACGGTTTCAGCGTAGCGAATGTATGTAATACAGTATTCAAATATTTCGTGAATCATGCGCATTCGTGTGTATAATTACGTTTTTATCGTGGCTTAGCTAATCGGTCAGGGGTTACGAACTTTGGGTAAACGAGTTGTACTTATGCATAAGTTTGTAATCTACGTAAGACCTGAATCTGTATTTTATTTTAATACTGTTTAGTGTTGAAAGACGTCTACAATAGTACTCAATTTGAATGAATGATTTGACTTAGTCTTTGACTTTGACTTTAATGTTTTACTTGCGATTGAGGTAAGTAATTGAAATTCAAGTGGCCATCACGTACATAGGTGATGCTATCTTTTCGTCATGTTAAGAGATTCGAATTCTTTATTAGGTAGGTGCGTACTACTAGGTAAGTTAAACAACTTAAAATCATTTCTGAGGATGATATAGATCAGGAATTACCGTATGCAACTGTCCAAAGACAGTTATTCGGTTTTCGAACTTTACAAACATCTTCAGAATATCAAACACTACGTAAGTACTCATACACATCATAAAAACGAATGACATAAATGAAAATCGCAACTTTTTTGAGTTTTTGTCTAATTTCTCTAAGACACCAAATAATAAATGCCGATTTCACCAACGTCGGGTGACGTTTAAAGGCCGATTTACACCAAACACGTCGGTACACGTGACACGTGCGTGGTGACGCGCGTAAACCCCTAACACACCGGGTTACGCACGCGGTGTGCCATGTTTCATACAGTTCCATACATTACAACGCAATGGTACGCACTACGTCTACGCTTACGCAACGCTTACGCAGCCTGTGTAAACGAGCTATAACCAGAATTGTCCCACGGCACTAATCAGCGATCTGCTAATTGACGAATCACTATTTTTCCATCAATGTTCATCATAAAGAAAGAATGACTTTGTGACCAATTGTTTAGCAAACCTGATTCAACGGTATTTGCGTAGCTCAGTAGTGATCTCGCATCGAAATCGTGTCACGGCACTGATCTGTGACCCGCTAATTGACAATTTTATTTAACAATCGATTCAAATCGACTTCTAGCGTGAACTGGCAATCGAGATGCAACGCTTAATCTATTCCATTGTAATATTTCGCAATGCACTCGGTTTTGCGATTACAAGCCTTTTGTAAGAGTGTAATTATTTGTACAGAGTTACAAAAATGTAAACATAAATCACAGAACATACTTGCATCTTTCAGTTAAGAAGTCTAAAAGTTTACATGTCAAATTGGTACCAACAACGTCTCCTTTTTGGAAGTCGCTTAAAAATAACAAACCATCATAATCTCCATACGTCTTCTTTGAATTTAAAATCCTGATTCCTTTAGCCAACCAGCGTCGTAGAACCTCCATAGGATCTACGCTCAATAAGTACCTATACCTATTTACAGAACGACAAAAAATGGAACTGACGTTCTTGTCTTCTTGTTAAGCTACTAACTATATTATGAAGATTTTACATAAATTAAAATTTATACAGGTGAAAACATTCCAAAATCGATGGGTAAAACAAACTTCGCACACCTTGAGAATATTATGGAGAGATGTTTTCCTTCACCATTAATATTTAACAGCTTAAAATGCACTTCCGAAAATCTAGAGGTGTCTAACCAATTCGAATCCCAGAACCTCAAATAGGAGACCGAATCTGAACCATAACTTTGACACCGCTTTTTAACTCCATAAAGATTGCATCGATTTCTGCAAACAGAATCCAATTTACAACAATTCTAAATCATATTATCTCATAAGTTCCGTAAATCCGGAATGCACGCCTCAATACGAATATCCGCCAACAAACTCGCTAATCTCAAATCGATACATCGTCTACCGAATGATCGAATAGAATATATTAATACGTGAGAACGGATCGAGTTAGTTTGGAGATGTCTGCTGTTCTAAATCAGTGCAACAATGCGCTAGCTCTGATTTGCTTAGATTGGATTGGAATTGTATGGACGTTCCTTTCTACGATACTTCCTACAGTTAGTTAATTATTTATTAGTAATTTACGCAATTATTTATGTTGATTCTCTCATCTTATTCCATCGCCAGCCAACTACTGAGCACAAGTCTTCTCTCAGAATGAGAAAGGTATGGGTCGACACGACAATGACATTTGAACTGAATCTTACTCAAGATTATGATAAGCACTAAGCAGCTATCTTGTTTCTTTCTTTTTAGTTTATTTTACTACCAAGTCGGGTTCAAGTTGTCTCATTTTTCCGTAGTCAGGTTATAGTTTTCCAACCTTTTTTTTTGTCTTTGTCGTTTGTATGGGATTACGTAACCGAGAGCCTTATATTAGAAAATTTACATACATTTTAGGTTTCTAGAGTTTGAGAGTTCTTGAGTTTTACATTGAAATTAAATCAGTCAGTCAGTTTCGCCTTTGATATAAATAGATATTAGTAATGTCCTCAATAATATGAAGTTGTGCGGAGACGCGCGGACAGCAGACATCACAAAGTCCGTTCGGCTTATCGCTCACTGCATTTCCTGCGAGCGCGCCAAGTATGCGTCACTGAAGCACAATGATATATTAAATCGGCACATCTGCGGCTTATCTAGTCTAGTGTGGACAAAGATGTTGTCTCTTCTATCGTTCTCTAAGTTATCGAGGTGCTACAATTAATTGTGGAGCGATTTCTCTACTTTTACTGAGATAACGAAACTCAAAAAGTTTGTAGAGCGAGCTTTTTATTGTGCCCACGTAGGTTTTCAGCCTAAGATCTATAGAGTGTACACTAGCTTTAGGTACTCAAAGAGGTTTGAATATTTCAATATGGAGCCTGGCCTACCTACATAATTATCCTCCATTTTTTTTTTTTCGAATAGTGGCCGCGCATAAAATCGATATTAATCAACAGTTGGTATCAACACAAACAAGTATTGTATTAGACAACATCTTCCAAAATATAAACCGAGATATAAACTATCAAAGTCAAAGTCAAGAGAAAATTCAAATTTTCCAAAACAGCAAACTAGGTTCAACCAGACACTAAGAATTTGTCATTAAAATGAAACGCGATTATCACCGAAATAAATCTTCTAAAAAATAAGAATTTTACTGGATAAACAACGTCATATAAACAAACAATTCAATCATAATATTGTTATAAAAATAAACAATTTGTCTACGAATCATAACATAGAGCAAAATTCAAACAGAAACACCTTGAAAGAGATAACAGCAAAACTGGGTTCATACCTGGTACAATTCGTCATTATAATGAAGCCCGTTTAATACCGATCCCGATCCTGCGCGCGCGCACGCGTTGCAACAGCTCGTGACTCTCACCGACATTTTATTACCATAATTTAAAACAAATATCTGATTGTGTGTACGGCATTAAAGTGTTAAACCGGCCGCATAGGGATGTATCTATTCAGGGCCGATTGCACCGAAATGTTAATCAGTATTATAACTTGACTTACGGTCAAACGTATTTGATTTTATTTAAATGGAAAACTTATAGCTTACTAGCTATACAGTTACCACGAAGTAGACAAATAAGTAGGTACTGAAGCACATATATTTACACTACCTACTTTCAAAGACTATAAAAATTGTAATTTGTTTAATATTGCTAAGTAACTTATCTACAGAATATGACAGATAAAATTATAATCACAGATTTAGGAGTTATTTTAATCATGTTTGTCGTTTAATGGCAGAAAATAATAATTCAAACAAACAAGAGATTTGAAAATTTTATTTATGAGGTAGGTACATAATTACCCCTTTTCAGAAGGCCAATTTTGCCGAAAAAAAAATTTACATATTATTCCGTAGTCTCAAGTTTGTAGTAAATCTATTCTCTTGACAATTTTGAAGAAAAAACACATTTTCGATAGAGGGATTATCATTCAACAAAGATGTTAGTTGAAAAAATGGTTAGGTAACTGCTTTTGATCTTCAATTTGAATATATTATTACTAGCTGACGCCCGCGACTTCGTCCGCGTGGATTGAGGTTTTTTGAATCTCGTGGAAACTCTTTGATTTTCCGGGATAAAAAGTAGCCTATGTGCTAATCCAGGATATTATCTATCTCAATTCTGAGTTTCAGCCAAATCTGTCCAGTAGTTTTTGCGTGAAGGAGTAACAAACATACACACACACACACACACACACACACACACACACACACACACACACACACACACACACACACACACACACTCACAAACTTTCGCCTTTATAATATTAGTGTGAAAAGTGTCTTCGTCTTCGATTTGAGGATTATGCTTGTTTATTCAGTGATGGTTCTAAACTAAACCAAGTTCAATAAGAGATAAATGTAGGTACTATCAATAAACCTATGCTGCGATTATTCCCTCCCGTTATATTGTTTTATAGTGCTATTATTTCGTCCGTTACATCTAAATTTTTTAAAATATTTGCGTATAGTGGAACTGGGCCCCAATAACCATTTCGCGAGTCACGCAGCGGCCATCACACGTATGGCGGTATGCACATGTGAGCTTGTGTGCGCATAAGTGATATAGTCCAAGAGCTGTGTAACATATTATGGTTGATATTATTACACATAGTAACATTTAAAGGTATGCTGTTGCAGTATAATATCACTACCCAGTACCTATGTTATAAATACGAAAGTATATGTTTGTTTGCCGGTTTGACCTTCCATCACGCTGCAATGGAGCAACGGATCGACATAATTTTTTTCATCAGCTGGCCAAAAATAATTTTATCTTGTTTCATCTCTTTTAAGACTGCCAAGTGTCGTGACGTTACTTAATCGCTTGGGCTAGTTATGAATTGCAGAAGTGATCGATCAATCCAGGTGCAAAATTTGAATTTGAATTGCAATGCCATCCCATACCTCGAGCTATAGAGCTGTAGCAAAAGTTACAGTGCTTTGTCGGCCAGAATTTTGTTTTAAAAATCCCTTGGGAACTTTTCAATTTTCCGACATAAAAAGTTCTCTATGTAACTCTCATAATATAAATAAGATAGGATAATTTTATGCGTTTTCTTCGGTATTAAAAAGCACAATTTTTGTGCATTGTCTTTCTTCGTGTCTGAAACTAAAAGGTTTAAAAGCTGTGACAAGACTTATTGTCCTATTCCTTCAAAAGTGGCGGGTCAGCTAGTATGTAGGTACTAATATGTTTTATCATTATAAGACTTTTATACACTGTCTCTTAGACTATAAGGGTTAAGAACTGTCGTAGAGCAAGTGCTTCGTGCGGCGTGCCTGGGGCGCATCTCCGACGCAATCTTTATAAGGTGGTAAAACATATATTTAATGCTAAGCGGCCGACACGAACGGGTCTGTATAACGCAACTTCCTACAATGGCTAGTAAAACTTGATACTTATTTTGTTAGGAACTTATGATACCGGGTTTTAGGATAAGTGTAATCAGCCCAAGTACCTACCTAGGTGTACCTAGATGTAAGGTTTGACTGCCTCTCTGGCACAGTGGTACGCGCTGTGGTCTTATTAGTTGGAGGTCCCGGGTTCGATTTCCGGCAGGGGTTTGGAATTTTAGAATTTCTAAATCTCTGGTCTGGTCCGGTGGGAGGCTTCGGCCGTGGCTAGTTACCACCCAGGTAAAGCCGTGCCGCCAAGCGATTTAGCGTTTCGTTACGATGCCGAGTAGAAACCAAAGGGGTATGGGTTTAATAAAAACTGCCATACCCCTCCCAGGTTAGCCTGCTTCCATCTTAGACCGTATCAGCACTTACCTCCAAGTGAGATCTTGAGTGAGTGAACTTGTATCTGAATAAAAAAATGACAAAGTTGTATGAAATGATCTCTGCTAAAAAAAAATGTATTAGTAGCAATATTTAGTTAGTAAAAGTTAGTTGGTTTACACTGACTTAGCAATTGAATTACACAATAGTACTGATTCTGATAGCAAGTAAATTTTGGAATAGGTATTCGCATCTTTTTCATAGCTAAATGATAAGAAAAGAACAGACAAATTCAATTTGATTTTTAAAACTATCAAATCTCTTGTTTTAGAGTAGCAACAAAATTATTATTTTGAGTCTTTGAAATTTTCAATAGTTTTAAGTGATAAAATATATTTTAAAATGGCGATAGTAAAAAAATACCCCGCCGAGTTTGTTGTGGGCTTCTTCCCAGACCAGGACGCATTTGGAACCCTCTAAGCTTTAGTATTAAGTTTATGAACCTACCTACTTAATAATTATAACCAATAGATTATTATCTCACAAATTCCACAATCCGTGATCAAAAAGTGTACTATGGTACCCAATATAACACAGGTTGCTATATTAAGCAATAAGGCTGCCTTTGCATACAATTGTATTAGTTTTTAGTTCCTCTGTGGTTTTTCTGTTTTGTGTGCAATAAAGACTTCTATCTATCTATCTATCTAATGTATTAGTAAGTGGATATAGGTCGCGCTATCGCCCCTTCAGAACCGCATTTGAATAACTATCGCCAGTTAATTCTTCGGATAAAGACGCCCGTGCTTGCGGCCGCTTCCGCCGGAAGTCCAACTTGGACGGACATTCAAACTGGACCGGAACTAGATGGAACGGCGACATATATTTCGAATTTGGAATCTCTATTGTAGGTTAGGGATAAGTTTTGCTAGCTCTCCTCGTTTCGAATTTAGCACTGGTTTGTTCAACTGTGTAAGCTGCGACGGTTTAGTGATTAAAGTAGGTACCTACAGTCAAAGGTCGTAAGTGGTTTAGCGCCTCATATTCGCGTGGTACGTTTAAGTGTGTGTAGCGTGTGTATAACAAAAAGGTCATAAGTGCGAATAGTTTCGCGGAATTGCTATTCGAATTTGGACGCCTACCTACTCAATTCCAAAAATTAAATGGATAACTTTCCACTTATTATTTTATATTTATTCCACTTATTATTATATATTTATTTATATAAGAACCTACCTAGTACCTACTTAGTAATAGAAAAAGGCCAAAGTCTTCAAATAGTCAGCCGGTATGCGTGTTGCCAGTGAAAACATATGGATCGTAGACATGGTCGTTAAGTCTGGGCCTCATAAGACAGCTATATCATTTGTCATTTTGTCATCGATTGACAATGATGATAATAAGTTATATACTTCTGAAAAATTCTCAGTTTCTGCATCTATAACCAGTTCAAAATTAAATCCAAGTATTTATGAGCCAAGACAACTTTTTTTTTTCAACAAAATACTAGACAGTGTAATGAGATTTTACAGCTAAATTATACAGACGGAGCCGCGGGCAAAATCTAGCCGTCACACAAATGTATAAACAATACATCCCTTAAAATCCAAGACAGTTTAAGGGTAAACTCCACCATATTTCAAGTGTAATTCGGAAAGGTAACAGAAGGGTTGTATATTGTCCGAAGGGGTGGTAGGGGGTGGGTGGTCAGTGTTTGTGATTTGTAAATGGGCTCAGACCTTGGCCCTTCCTGAAGACGAGGATATATCACGCCTTGGACGATAACTTTGTTTTGGGACTCATATAGAGTTGATAATACACCTAGGTGTAAAACCGACACCTTTGGTCTTGTGGTAAATGTCCCAGCATTACTCTATAGTAATGGGGTAACAAGCAACCCGGTATCTAAATTCAAATTCAAAATGTTTTTATTCAATTAGACTTTTACAAGTTCTTTCGAATCGTCAAAAGCATCTACCACTGGTTCGGAATGCCTTTCCTACCGAGAAGAACCAGCAAGAAACTCGGCGGTTGCTCTTTTCAAAGATTTGATATACAATATTATGCCATGTATAAAAGCAATTGAAGTCCTGCGCATTGCTGGAGCGAATCGAAGTTCAAATCCACGCTTTTTTATCATTTACATAATCTTCGATAGTATAATATGCTTTTCTCAAGAGCATATTTTTAATAGATTTTTTGAACCTGTGTAAAGGCAAGTCCAAAATTGACTGAGGAATTTTGTTATAGAAGATTATACCCATTCCCACAAATGACTTTTGGACCTTCCTGAGACGGAGCGTAGGAGTCGCAAGCCTGTTACGGTGTCTAGTCAGCCTGTTGTGTAGATCGCCAACCCTCTTGTAACTAAGAATATTTTGTCTTACAAAAATTATGTTGTTGTAAATATATTGAGAGGCTACGGTAAGGATACCTATTTCCTTAAATTTTTCTCGAAGTGAATCGCGTGGTTTTAAGTTATAAATTGCGCGTATTGCCCTTTTTTGTAATACAAAAATTCTCCCAATATCTGCCGCTCTACCCCATATTAAGATTCCATAAGACATAATACTATGAAAATAAGCAAAATATACTATCTTTGCGGTCTCCACGTCAGTTAATTGTCGAATCTTTCTAACCGCGTAAGCAGCAGAGCTTAGATATCTCTATAGATACAAGGTTGCGTTTACCCCTTACCGCAGGATTTCTCCAATCAGCTTCGTCGAACCTCTGGTAAGTAATACCACCTGTGATAATACTTATACCACACTTACTCTGTACTTAAAGTTAGCCCAATTACCTACTGTATACATCATGCCCATGGGAAATGACGTCAAGAATACTGCAACATTTCCGGCTTTTGTGCAAAAACCCAGCATGAGTTTTAAAGGAGTCTATGGAAACATATAAACATACTATAGTAATATTTTTATTAGGTATTTGATAACTTTACTTTACAATATAAATATAAGTTACCCCTAAGCATATTTTAAAATCTCTTCAAATAGTTGAATTGAACTTCCAATCTGCTTCTTCATAACATAATTTCCAATATGTTGCCTCATAATTTTACATACACTCATCATCCAGAAATGAATGACCCACTTGGTACAGAAAATGGCTAATAGTTTAGCTATAATATATCAGAATGTTTGTACAATATGAAGGTAGAAAACAATATTAAGATTAAACTATAATTTTATAGCTCGTCACTTATTTCCTCGTTCTTTGTTTTGATTAATTACGAATGATGTCTGCGTTTTTCATAGTGCGACACACCAAAATTATTTTCGACGCACTGAATCCAACTCCATCAGATCTTTTAACTAAAGGAATAGCGGGAGTACAATTGTCTGACGAGATATCTTAAAGGGCACAAAGGTTCCCGCAAATTGCCAAAGTAAGTAACGTCCGAACAGAAATACATTATCTGGGAAGGAAGGCTACGATCGGGAGATTTATTGGTTTCGGACCTTATAGGCTGACTGGGCTATTTCCGAAACGATTTAGCTGGGCCTAGTTTAATTGCAAGCAAGTATGGCTCAGTTAGCTATAAAGCCGTGATGGCCCAGTGGTACGCCTCCTATTCGGTAGGTCGGGGTTCGATCCCAGGTACGCACCTCTAACTTTTGGGGGTATGTGCGTATTAACTAAGTAAATAAATATCACTTGAGATGTTAACGGTGAAGGTAACTGAGAGTTCTTCATAATTTTCTCAAAGGTGTGTGAAATTCTTCAACGCCGTTTACTTCTGATGCAGTTGTATAGTAAGTTGATACCAAAATTTCAGTCAAATAATCAAAGTAACTCATCTAAAACATGAATTCAGTCCAATTAAGATATTTGTCTAATTAGAGCTTCCACTTGACCGACGCGATCGTGTTACTTGGGCTGAGGACTCACTGAAATTAAGCTTAATTAATCTATTATTTATTTGTAATTTATATACAAATAATCAAAAGCTTAATTTGCTATAATCTGCTGAAAAAGGCAAATCAGTATGGTACAACATGCAGCATGCGACATGCACCGCCCGCCCTCCCACTGCGAAGCATACAGGAAAAGCCAGCTACTAAGCATGCCCAATGCTAATGCACCCCATTGGTTGGACTTGGTTGGTAGTCAAAAACAATAGGTTATGACTAATGAAGAGTAAACAGTTCATGCGGCTAATTGGCACCGGATCCAAAAAATGTTACTATAAAACTACATTACCTAACTCTTGTATTAATAGGTATATTCGATAATAAATTAAATAATTTTTTACTTTTAATGTTTGTGGTTATTAAAGTCGATTTTTATTAAATTTTATTTTAACTAGCAACACGGTTGCATTTACATTCATTATGTTTTTTTTATTAAGTAGAAAGAATCATCATAGTTTGGATAGAATCAGGCGTTACTTTGCGGAAGTTCATGTTTAGCAAGAAACAGTTAAAAATTATTTTGCTATAATCCGCCAACAGATAAAATCTGTATGGTCAAACATGCAGTTACAAGCTAAGCACCGCTTACCTCCCCAACCAAGCAATAAAGCCAAGTTCCCAAGCAAGCACTGCCACCACCACTCACATGCACCACCACGCAAGACTTTTCCACTACTCTCGACGCACGTTTCGCCCCGACACCGGAGCATCCTCAGGAGATTGTCAAGTGACTGCTGCATTGTAAAGTCGAAATCTCCTGAGGATGCTCCGGTGTCGGGGCGAAACGTGCGTCGAGAGTAGTGGAAAAGTCTTGTGTGGTGGTGCATGTGAGTGGTGGTGGCAGTGCTTGCTTGGGAACTTGGCTTTATTGCTTGGTTGGGGAGGTAAGCGGTGCTTAGCTTGTAACTGCATGTTTGACCATACAGATTTTATCTGTTGGCGGATTATAGCAAAATAATTTTTAACTCTTTCTTGCTCATCATAGTTTGTCAGATACGTTCGAATTTCGAATAAACCTTAGTAGACAAAGAGGATTTTCGCGTACAGATTTTGAACAATAAAGAAAGCCTTTTCAAGCTAGTGAGATAAAATATAATTCTTCAAGTCAGTGTAAACTAATCTCAAGAACAGGAGCAAGGGGGTTATCAATTAAAACAATATTTGCTCGAGCTGACCAAGCGTTATGGAATATACCTACTCGTATTGTAGGTGCCAGGGATTCTAAAATAACACCGTCGGGTTGCGGTGCCGGCGACGGGTACCGGGTACCGTGATAATTTGATGCACTAAGATATTATGTTTATGCTAGAGAAAGATATTTAAATTGGGGGAATAAGATTATTGGTAAACTATAGCTTATGCTCGCGACTTTGTTCGCGTGGTCTACGCGTCATTGCACTATCTACATAGTGCAATGACGCGTACCTCGATACAACCTCATACCTCGATACCTCAATGGTTAAAGGAGCGGATTGAAAACCGAAAGGTCGCCGGTTCAAATCCCACCGTTGCACTATTGTAGTACCCACTCCTAGCACAAGCTTTACGCTTAGTTGGAGGGGAAAAGGGAATATTAGTCAGCATAATAAATTTGGCTAATATTCTTTAAAAAAAATCTTACCCATGTTTTACCCCCTTAGGGGCTGAATTTACAAAAATTCTTTCTAACCGAATGTCTACCTACCTACGTCATAATAGATAGCTATCTGCATGCCAAATTTCAGCCCGATCACTCCAGTAAGTAGTTTGAGCGTCGATAGACCACTCAGTCAGTCAGTCAGCTTGTAAATTATGGGGATGGAGAAATCTTGGAATATAATAAAGTGATGATGTATAATTAATGATTATGATATGATGATGTCGTTTCTTGTAGAGAATATTAAAACACACACCAACCCACATACGCACACGCTCGAAGCGAAAGTACGTGTGTATATGTGCAAGTGTGTGTGTGTGTGTGTGTATGTTTGTTATTTCTTCACGCAAAACTACTAGACGGATTTGGCTGAAAGGAATGGAGTTAGATAATATTCTGGATAGCATATTATAGGCTTTTTATTCCGGAAAATCAAAGAGTTCCCATTTCTAAAAACTTATTTCCACGCGGTTGAAGTCGCGGGCATCAGCTAGTTAGGTATGTATAAGAAATTAAGAGCCCTAGTCTTGCATAGTAAGGCACAACAGTACTTTAAGAATTGAATATTCATAAAACGTCGTGACAGTGTAAGCAATCAAATAACCTAGAATCATTAATTATTCCCTAAGAAATTCATACGTCAAGCCGCCTTCTTAGCCGCCGGACAGGGGTCAAGATATGGTCGAATTAATATTCATACGAAAGACCCAGGTGGACGTCACAAACTGAGAAGGGTGGCCTTAAGGAATGGACATTGGTTATAGATTAGGACGCAGACGCGACAAATTCGTTTTGGAGATTTCTACCTACAAAGGACAAGAATGAAACAATAAAAATATGAAAAGGTAAGTTATTTTTATTGTAATGTAACATATTGTAAGGTACCTCATTGTAAATGTAAATAATTATTAATTGATTTTCGACGTCGGAGAAAGATATCGGAACTTGATGTCTTTTGTAGGATTTTTACCATCTAAAAACCTCAATGGCAACCTTCATAGTGCTTATTGTAAGGCTCCGAGGTCTCTTACAAAAACATGTGTGTTAAAAGATAATTACACTTAATTAAGTGCAAAAATCGTATTCTAAGCTATCACCATAAGTACAACACTGCAGAACATAAATTTGTAAGGAAAATCTTGTTGCAGCCCGCAAAATTTTTTTTTCGGAATGTTTTGTTTCTTTTGATAAAAGTGGCGAAGTGCGAGTCGGACGGACGGACCGACAGACAGACAGACAGACAAAAAAGTGATCCTATAAGGGTTCTGTTTTTCCTTTCGAGGTACGGGACCCTAAAAAACAAAGAAAAACGTTTATTTCTTAATTTGTGCCACACATACATCTTCTAACTAAGATGCGTTGTGCCTATTACATAGAAGTCCTCCTTTTACTCCTCAGAGAGACACCCAACATAACCCATAGAGCTTGTGCTCGTCGCATACTCTATGACCGGGTGGTTACCCAAGAAGCCGGGGTGGGACGCAATACGGGCCCTTGTCTTATCTCTGCCGCGCCCGAGGACTCGGCTGATGGATTAACTTCATTGTTCCATGGCTGCCGAGTGACGCGGAATTTATAATTATACCCCCGCATTACGTGAATGTTTTGATTTCGTGTTACCGCTCACCTATAAGCAGTGTCCACTAGCTATACAACTTCTTCAAGCTTCTAGCTTCTGCAAGGCTGGTTGAGCAACCGCCGAGTTTCTTGCTGGTTCTCTCGGTAGGAACGGCACTTCCGAACCAGTGGTAAATTATTTGACGATTCAAAAGCACTTGTAAAATTAATTTTTTTTTTCCTTACCATAAAGCTCCATTATATGTATAATGGTAGCTTTATTCCTACTACGATCTAGCCTATGAGCTAATAAGTAATTTTATTCTAGCTTAAACTTCTACTTATGAATAATTTCTAAATCTAATTTCAGTCCAATAACTGTCCTTAGTTTATTCTAATATGCTTACAGTCCACTATGTTATTGTGACCTAGATAGTAGATCAGGTAAAATTAATTTGAATAAAAATCTATTGTATTCTATAAAAAAAAAATCATGATTAAAATTCCCTTTTCCCTCCAACCAAGCGTAAAGCTTGTGCTGCGAGTGGGTAACGACAATTAGTGCAACGGGTGGTTTGAAGCATGATGTTTGAACCACTGACCTTGTCAGAAGCAAGGTCTTGTGAGGTTGTGTGCAGAAGTCCGCAAGAAATTGCAGAATGATATTTGAAGTCATTTTTCCAGAAATTGCGGAAGTTACTATAAACGTATATGAATAGGCATCATCTAGATGATTGTTGTCAAGAGCATGTCTATCCTGCACTAAAAAAATATAAAAATTGACTTATTGCTAGTGTTTACAAATCAATTTTATTATGTGTTTACATTAAGTTATTTCTAAACACACATTAAGAATAATTAAATTAAATACTAAAATCTAAATTACTAAAACAAAGAACCTAAAACTAATAACCTCAAAAAATATAAGTAATATAACAACTAAAATAAATTAATTAAGTGACTTTCCATAGCTTTTTTGCTACTGGACATTTGACAATAAGTCCTGTCTCCCTTTTTTGGCGGTAACAATGTCCTCCTGACCGAATTTCGGGTACTGCAACGAATATCAGCGGAAAATATAGCCAACGCTATTTCCTCAGTCTCTATAATCACTTAACACCAGGTGACGCGCCTGCTCACTAACTATTTTATTTAAAAAAACCCCTAAAAACAGAGTAGGTATTCTCTAACGTCGTAGGATCGCACGAAAGGGGTTTGATAAATCCTAACGGCACCTTACCAAAAACCTAAGTTCCGGTGGACGTAGTCGCAAGTTTGAACAAGTTAAATAACAAATGACGAGGTTTCAACTTAGGTTAATATTGAAAACGCCTACAAAAAGGATAAAGTAAGAAAACTCTCATTTCCAAGCACGACACATCCGCTTTGAACCGCCCACAGTAAAGAGGCGGTAAAAAAGAGAATCTAGCACTTTTCATAATTAAAGTGGCAACAATAGCTATTGTCGTCTGTTACTGTTAGTATTGTCTTTAAGTTTTCGCGGTTGTTTACACATTATAATAAGAACAATCTTCGCTTGTGGGATAGGCTGAGAGCCGGTTGTATGTTCGGCAATAGGTTCCCTAGCGACTGAAAATAATCGTCGTCATGATAAACTCATTGCCTCAAACTTATTGAGAAACTGAATGAGAAGGTTCTAGGTCATATATATATTTTTTAAATTCACTATAGGTAAGCGCTTGACCACAATCACACCTGATGGAAAGTGATGATGTGGTCTAAGATGGGACGCGTTTACCTAGAAGGTGCCTATTCATCACACTAATATTATAAAGGCGAAAGTTTGTATGTGTGTGTGTGTGTGTGTGTGTGTGTGTATGTTTGTTACTCCTTCACGCAAAAACTACTGGACGGATTTGGCTGAAATTTGGAATGGAGATAGATAATATCCTGGATTAGCACATAGGCTACTTTTTATCCCGGAAAATCAAAGAGTTCCAACGGGATTTCAAAAACCTAAATCCACGCGGGCGAAGTCGCGGGCATCGGCTAGTATGGTCATATAGTCTTTAGATTTTAAGCTTAAAGGGTTTCAAATAATATGACGTCATCATTATTATCAACTCATAGACGTCCACCGCTGGACATAAGTTTCTTTTAGGGCCTCATAAGAAAGCACAGTCACTCAGCGGGCATGGACAGAGCTGAGGGTTTCTATGCGTAATCAAATCCGGAGATCCGTAGGAGAACTATGACATACTTAATTAATTCTAAAGTAACATTTTCTCTTTAAACATTTTAACAAGTGTAAATTAAAAATTTTCAACACCCCCGACCAGTGAAGGTTACAGTAACTAGAAAAGAGCTGATAACTTTCAAACGGCTTAACCGATTTTCTTGGACTATTCCGCGCCTACGATCCAAAGTATCTGAGTTTTCCAAAACATCATTTTCAAATAAATAATTATGTATATCTAGGCAACGTCCATCTTGACAGCTTGACATTTGTCAATTGACACTTGAATATTATGAACCTAAGGGTTATCTAACCTTCTTTTCTACAAGAAAACTAGAAAAGAGCTGATAACTTTTAAACGGCTGAACCAATTTTTTTGGATTATAGCTAAGAACACTCTCGATCAAGCCACCTTTCAAACAAAAAAAGTAAATTAAAATCGGTTCATTCGTTTAGGCGCTACGATGCCACAGACAGATACACAGATACACAGATACACAGATACACAGATACACAGACACACAGATACACAGATACACACGTCAAACTTATAACACCCCTTTTTTTGGGTCGGGGGTTAAAAATGCATACTCAAAAATATAAAGTAGGCATCTATAAAGATATTTTCAAAACACTGTCAATCTTTCCGCAAATCCTTAAGAAAAGCCTTCGGGAATAAGTCTGATTATATAATTTCAATATTTGTCTCGAATCTGACCACCTGAAGTATGTCTTGAAGGGTTCGACCCTTATCAAGGCAAAGTAAATTAACTGTTCAGAACATCTTGACCAAGTTATTGTTACGAAGTCACTGGGCCGGTACAAATCTGAAAAACAAACTAGACAAGCAAATAGTATCAGCGTACTAATTAGGAAAGGGTTTGGACTTCGGAGGAGTCTTTTCGATGTAGCCTCTTATTGTTTATCTAACTTGCGGATACCCGGCGTGTGCTACTACGCTAAAAACCCGGTCAAGCGCGAGTCGGGCCTCGCTTTTTAAGGTTTCCATACATACATTATTGTTATATGATTATGAACATCACATTTTGGGTGTATGCATTGGGTGTATGAAATATTTCTTTGCAGATCTAGAAGATCGCAATAAACCGTGAGAGAAAACCCCAAAATGTTTGTTTGTTTTGGCCGCCGCTTACAAACTATTTTATTAATCGTTGTTTTTCGGATTTATTGTTTAAATAATATTATACTTACAGTATATGGTACATAATATACCGAAATTTCATGTTCCTAACTAATTTAGTTTTTGAGATAGCCCCAAAAGCGACGGGAGCTATTTATCTAAAAAAACTGACAATTTTGAGGCCCCCATTTCCTTATTTTTTTAAATAAAAAAATAAATTAAAAACTCGTCTACCCAATAAGTTCTAAACAACGATACCCCACACGCTATGGTAAGAAAAATTTTTTTTTCAGCACTATTTTTCATGTATTGGAGTCCTAAAAACCATTATCATCCCTCACCTTAATTTAAGACTGTTATTTA
This sequence comes from Maniola jurtina, assembly GCF_905333055.1. NCBI lineage: Eukaryota > Metazoa > Arthropoda > Insecta > Lepidoptera > Nymphalidae > Maniola > Maniola jurtina. The sequence goes on from NC_060045.1 coordinate 2,957,880, forward strand.
TGTAAAAAGAAATCTTCAATGCCTGGATCGTGCCGTACCTACTGTAACTATCCAAATGTTTTTTCTAAGAAAGTCTTATGTACAGCATTTAGCAATTATTATCTTCATATTACCTAATTATGTGCAGTTATTATCTTCATATTATATGTGTATGTGTATTGTGTATGTTACTCTGAACCTGGAAACGATATATAGATCAAAACAAAAAATCACTCATTTCATGGCTCGAAAAATCGCGACGTCACTGCACTTTTCCAAAAGAGCATCTTCAATTTCCCCGAGAAGCACTAAGTCATGCCCTCACCACATATGTCGCAGAAAATACGCCTTTAAGTGTTTTGCAATAGAGGTGACGTGTTAAGAATATTTGTGGTTTTCACATACGGAGGGACATTTCATCCAACTTTCTATTGAAAGTCATTGCGAGCATGCTCGCAGTAAAACGCCTTGGTTCAAAGAATGTGATACATACAGCGTTGGTTCAAAAAAGGTATTAGGTTCTGCTGATCCGATGCCACTGGTCAGACTGGTGGTACTCAGACTGGGGTCTGTGTAAAAGCAAGTACATAGTTACAAGCACACAAACAGATCCAAGCACTTACCAGCACATAAAGCATCATCAAAAAGTTTAGTGATAATTACTTTTCATTAGTTACTTTTCTGATACAACAAATAAGACATAGTGGGTTGTTAGGATCTTTTAAGAATACCCAAGGTGTTTGAGATACAAAGCGTCAGCGCAAAAAAATGTTTTGCATTCGCAACTAAAAACAATTCAACACTACCAAACCAGATTCATTACTAATAATAACGAATCAAAAACGCTCCATCGCATTATTTTGACTAGTACAAAGCAATCTTCTTCTTTTTCAGTACTGGGTTCTTTACCCATGAAAGTCGTGGTCCATGAGACCACTGGTACAGCTCTTCATACATAAGCTATTTACCCTGACTTTTTATAGTAGTACAAGCTCGGTGCAATCGCTCCGTGTATGTTTCCAACGAAAGGGTAGGGTGTGCTGTGGCATAAATGATCACCGGGCAACGTTGACGAAGACAAATGATGCCCGATGTCGAACTTACACAGAGATAAGGTAGGCTCCTTAAATTAGCCGCGTTTTACTTAGCTCTGTGTTGTGTAAGCTTAAGAAGGGTTGAGGGTCTAAGAATTATTGGAATAGGATAATTTTTAGTCAAGTTTCGTTGATAAATGGTAGCCTCAACAGTGCCTTACCTAAGTCCAACGTTGCATGTTTGGAATTTAAAAAGTATTGCGTTTAGTATCTATAAAGAAAAAGGCATGAAGTACTTAATATTAAAAAAAATGTAGGACCATTTCAAGTTTTTGGGATATCGGTTGATTCCATATCATAGAATCATTAATCATGATTGCCAACCAATAGAAGACCACAATTGGACATGGGTTTTTGTTGGTGATCTTGTCATGCCAGGAAACCTGCATGCCTGGACTGGACTGAAGTTGTCTACTCCATAATGTTCTCAAAGATGGTTGATATCTGCTAATCTTGACTTGGCCGACGCAGTGGATTATAATGTGAATCCTTCTCATTCTGAGAGGAGACCCATGCTTAGTAGTGGGCTGACGATGGGTTGAGATGATGATGATGATGAGCAAAATCACTTTTGCGGATGAATTTCTCTACAAATAATACAGTAATGCTCAAATATACAAGTGTAAATTAAAAATTTATAACTCCCCCGACAAGTGAAGGTTACAGTAACTGGAAAAGACCGAAAAGACCTGATAACATTCAAACGGCTGAACCGATTTTCTTGGACTATTCCGCGCCTACGATCCAAAGTATCAGAGTTTTCCAAAACATCATTTTCAAATAAATAATTATGTATCAAGGCAACGTCCATCTTGACAGCTTGACATTTGTCAATTGACATAATATTATGAACCTAACGGTTATGTAACCTTCTTTTCTACAAGAAAACTAGAAAAGAGCTGATAACTCTTAAACGGCTGCACCAATTTTTTTGGATTATAGCTAAGAACACTTTCGATCAAGCCACCTTTCAAACAAAAAAAACTAAATTAAAATCGGTTCATTCGTTTAGGCGCTACGATGCCACAGACAGATACACAGATACACAGATACACAGACACACAGATACACAGATACACACGTCAAACTTATAACACCCCTCTTTTTGGGTCGGGGGTTAAAAACGTCACAGTAAGTAGGTACTTGCCTCAGTCATTTTTAAGTTATTTTTTCACCAGCGAACAATAATGCACAGGTTTGGTTAAAAACTACCCATTTTAAAAATTAAAAGAGACGTGTTTATTTGTAAGTGGTTCTTTATTTTTTGGCGGCAAAAAGTCGTGGTTCCAGCATTGTTTTTAGTTTTGATGCGAATGTTCGAGTGGCCGTAAGTTTCACAGACAATGCATTAATTTGACGATTGCAATATTTTGCGCTCGGATATTTTTTAATTTTTATTAAAATATCAACAAGAATTTCTGTCTGCAGTGACTTTTTCCTTTAGTATTTATCAGTTAAGTTTCCATTTTAAAATAAAATCTGTGCAACAGAAGAAAGAAATTGACTGAGGCAAAAAAACGTAATAAATCGACCTGCTGGGTCTAGTAAAAAGATTTTGCATGTAGATTTTTCAATAACGCGGACTCTCATTAAGAAAGGATTTTCAAAAAATCTACCCGTGTGAAAATTCCGCTCGTTTTTATGTAAGGAACCAACATAATGACCTCCTGAAGAATTTATTCCATCACAAACATGTTTTCAAAAACCATTCGAATTTCAATTCGATTTTTTTTTAAACTTGCGACATTCAATTTACATAGTTTCGTTTGTGATTGGTTGGTGAGAAAAAATGGTTCGCGCCCACTGAGATTTTTGTCTCTATCATTTGTATGGGATTGCACAACAGAGAGAGCACTATACTAACTGCTTTCCGCAGATAGGCATAGATTGAAGCCGCTGCATTGGCTTGGGCCTTATATTTTCTGAGTGTTGAAGTATCGAACAGATAAATAATATTATACCTAATATTATGTTTTTATTTGATCTCTTGTAGCAAAAACGATCTTTTGTTATCACTTATCAGTATCAGAGTTAAAGGTTAACCAGTTACCTGGGTGGTTCACGTGGTAGCAATTAAATACAATCAGATATTCGTGATGATAACCCGCACCGATGGCTTAACATTTAACTAACAGTGTTTTATTCACCGCTAAAGTTAACTTTGTTGCTCAAAATATTTGATATTTGAATAACATATAGGACAGAAGGCGTCAATTGGTGGGTGTTTGTTTGTGCATCGGTACTGTACTTTCCTTGAAATGTTTGTCGACTGACGAACCAATAGTTTACGGAACAGATACTCCCGACACACACCTCACTTCATATCAACAAATAGGTAGATCGATAAATGATCCACCTGCGCTAAGTAACAACCAAATCTACCAAAAAATCTCTACAGAAGGAAAGGACGACGCTTATAATAGCTAGGAATATGATGCAGAGAGCTGTTCGCGCATCGCTCATAGTTGTTGTTGACACTTGCGGAAAGACTTTTGATATAGTACAGGTACTTATAAGTATTCTGTGATATTTACCATCAAAGTTAGGCAGCGCGCGAGTCACAGTGGGCATTCAAATTTTTTAAATCTGGAGCTGCAGATACTTAGGTAGTGCAGTTTAAATTTAGAATATCTCAATGTTTACCTAAATTAACAATCTCACTCCTCCTTGACCGAAAGACTAACATAACTCACCTTCCGTACCCACATAAGACCCGGAGCGGAGGGAAGACCGCAGCGATTGTCCGAAAATTAGCTTTGACCGCATATAAATACATTAAGATAATCTAGTTAATTGTGTAAGCGATAAGCGGAAAGCGGATAACTGCTTTGATGTTGATTAGATAGCTTAGCCTCGGGGACGCATGGACTAGCTAGTTCGACCAAACCACCCATCCCAACGTCAGCCTAAGCCGTGGTCCGAGCCTCACAGGAGGCGCCCTTAGGAGGACGGTGCCCCCGACCTCTTCATATATTTCTTCGAGCCCTAGGGCTCATCCCAGGCGGAGCTTCACGCTTGCCACCCCCCCCCCCCCCCCGGTGACGCTGTAGCGTCCAGATCTTAAAAATTCAACTCCAGGGGGTAAAATAGGGGTTCGAGTATAATAGTCCAGTCCACGCGGACGAAGTCACGGGCACAAGCCTCCTCAAGGGTTCAGGCCGTAGTCCAACACGCTGGCCAAGTGCGAATTGGCACACTTCACAGTCCTTTGATAATAATAAAATAAAATAAAAATAGAATAATAAAAAATAAAAATTGATAATATTAAGATGGAAAACACTGTTTCCTCAAGATGAATTCCTTCATTGTTAAAGCATGTTTTTTTATTTGGGGGGGGGGGGGGGGGGGGGTGGGGGGGTTAACTAATCAGAATAGAATAATCGGTTTTTCTCCCAACTTGCGGCACGTACTAAGGACGGAGTGTGAGGGAGTCGGGTAGCAAGTCAAACACAAGTATCTACTCCAGCTATCTGGAGCTAAAGGCACCTTGCCTTTGTATGAGTAAGTAAACCCAACGTTTTCTTACAATCCGATGGACTGACTGACCGGTAGCGAGGTTTACCTTAGTAACTTGTTATTAAGTACAGGTATACTTGATAATTTACCCGTACCTTGATTTTTATGGCAATAACATTAGTACCTATAATTGTTCATCATTATCATGATCAATCCCTCACCAGCCCACTACTGAGCACGGAATGAGAAGGACTTAGGTCTTGGTTCACCGCGCTGGCCCAATGCAAATTGGCAGACTTTACACACCTTTGAGAACATTATGGAGAACACTTAGGCATGCAGGTTTCCTAAGGTTGTTTCCCTTGACCGATAAATCAAGGGATATCAATTGCTTAACGCACATATTATAACTCCCAAAAGTGAGAGATGCATGCCCGATATCGAACCCTCAACCCCTCTGAATAGGATGCCCACATCTTAACCACTAGACATATTATATCTACATACATAAACCCTAAAAAATTATGATACACTTCTTTTTTTTTTTTGGCAGTCGTGTAAAAACACTGTGTCTCGGCTTCATATCGTTCTGCCTGAGTGTTTTGCGCCTTAGACGTGGTTGGCTCACCTACCGGCCTTATATTCTTGTGAGAAACAGATAAAGGATCCTATGGTTCTCAATATTTCACCTTAGAATTCATCCCAGCATAGGCCAGGGTGCCTTTGAGGTTGTTATTCAATAAGTAATATTGTGAGTAAAATGTGAGCGGGGGTACCTCAAGAATTCGTTGCCAAGCAATCGTTATACAAGTCAGAATATTCTATCGTCCGAGCGCCCATAGGGTCCGAACCACTCGTAAATTCCAAACGTCTTCAAATTCAACTATTTCCAACTATTGGTCAAATAAGGATGTAGAGTTTCTAGATGTGCTTTAAAGCCACTAGTGAAATAATTGTATGTTTATATTATGATTGTATCATTTTAGAAGCGAAAGATAACAGCGATGCGTTTACCTCAAGAAGTGATAAGATAGAAAAGACAAACTATAAATTAAAAATAAATTATACATATACAAAGGCAGCTTTATTGCTTAAAGTAATCTCCACCAGGAAACCTTTGGTGAAAGGAGAGACGCCATCACAGGTGGTGAGTTTGGATTTCTCAGAACAGGGAGTTGAGTGAAAACTTGCTCTGAGATGAGGAGCAACTGCTGAGTTTCTTATCGGATCTTCTCAGTGGAATGTATCTTCCAAACTGGTGCAGTGGTAGAGTCTTGACATATCATAAGTGGCACATGCTGTCCTACATGAAATCAATAAATTCCTTTCATATTTTATACCTATCACTTACCTTTTCAAGGTCCATTCGTTAATCCTATTTTGACAAAATCAAAAAGTTTCCACGTGATCTTTATAAACCTAATCCACGCAGACAAAGTTGCAAGCATCATCTGGTTTATATTGTTAGTATGAATATTGGTCTAACAAGTGTAAATAAAAATTTATAACACCCCCAACAAGTGAAGGTTACAGTAACATGAAAAGAGCTGATAACTTTCAAACGGCTGAACCGATTGTCTTGGATAATAGCTAAGAACACTCTTGATCAAAGCACCTTTCAAACAAAAAAAAACTAAATTAAAATCGGTTCATTAGTTTAGGAGCTACGATGCCACAGACAGATACACAGATACACACGTCAAACTTTTAACATCCCTCTTTCTGGGTCGGGGGTTAATTAAGCACTTCTAGTCTGAGTACGTCTGGTGCATCAACTATGTCTTGCTTTTACACGGGCAGGCGTTATTATTGTGCCTCTGTCAACGGAATATGAAATGTATTGGGAGCGGGGATGAGCGCCCCCTTGACCTGAGGCGGTGGTCAGTTGAGGGTTAGTTTTGACTTCTCGAATACGGGGGTAAATGAAAACTGTCTCTAAGACGTAATTTTTGCTCGCCACTAGAGCAATAGCTGAGTTTCTTGCCGGCTCTTTTTAGTAGAATCTTCATTTCGAATCAGTGGTAGAGTCAGACTTAGCGTAAGATACACCAGTTGTCATACATGAAAAAAATTGGTTTTGGTTCATAGTAGTTCGAAGAACCGATAAACGTAAGGGTCCCAAGGTGCAATAGCGCCCTTGAACCCTTGAAAGCGCAGTATTAACATACCTCCCACTGGGTTGTTGGTGTTGGTGTTTATACCCCTGTGTTTCGGCTGTTTCAATCATCATCTCACTATTGATCACTGATCTCCTTTTAGAATGAGAAAGGTTTTAGGGTATAGTCCACCAGTTGGGGTGGTAATGTGGATCGCCAAACTGTACTCACCTTTGAGAAAATTATGGAGAACTCTCAGACATGCAGGCTTCCTCACGATGTTTTTCTTCACCGTTGAAATTCATATCGAACTTTGACACCTATAAAGTCTTACTTTATGAATGACTACTGATTTTGTAAGTTGGTTAAGAAATAACACGTGCAACATTATACTTTGAGAACAACAAACCGTCTTCAGTCAGAGGTACGGGCTAAGATTTAAGGAACATACCGTCGAGCTAATGTACTGTACACCTGTTTTATCCTTTGATATGGAAATCATCCTTTACTGCGTTATAACTATAGTACGCGACAGATCGAGATGGCAATCGGGGTATGAGGCGGGGGGACCCCTCACACCCGCAAGTCACCCGCGCTATCCCATACTGGATTATCGCGGGGGCTGTGCGGGTGAGCGGGGTGTCTCCACCCCGATTGCCATCTGGACCTGTCGGTAGGTAGCTTATTTGATCATCTTGGATTCTGAGGCTGAGATCTATTGAGATCTCACAATATGTTAATCTGTTTAAGAAACGGCATCACTGATAAGTTATCCATATCTAATCATCCCGGGGAAGGGCATAGGCTATTTTTATCCCGAAAAATCAAAGATATCCCACGGGATTTTTAAAAATCCTAACTGCACACCGAAAAAGTCGTGCGCATCATTTATTTGGTACAGAGGTAGCTTGCATCCCGGGAAGGATATTTTAGGCTAGTTTTTATCCAGGAAAATCAAAGAGTTCCCACGGGATTTTTAAAAAACCGAATCTTACAAAGACGAAGTACTATAGTCAAATCAGCAACTTTTATCAAACGTCAAAACGCTCGCTTAGTATGGAAGCTTGTATGAAATACACAGATGTGACGTCATACATATTTGACGTAATTTGACGTACTTCTTTAGTCAAATCCATAATTTGAAATATCAGCAAACTGAAAACTAGCAGTGAATGTGAAGTGAGTTTTACGAATTTTGGAAGACCCTCTATTTAATAATTACTTTTATTTTAGGCATCACCCCTATTAAATATATTCAAATTGATATTCCCAGCATAGCAAGAAGTTGTAAGGAGCACATCCTCGAATCTATATTTCAGCAAGATTGTTGAGTTGAGTTGCGAGAGCAAATTGGATTCATACGAATCCATTGTCCGGTGGTCAGACGGACGTCTTGGATTGTCCCTATATAATTGAGTTACTTGTGTGTGATGAATTCTGATTGAGATTTGCATTCGTAATGATTTGTTTTGATAGGCATTATCAGATATAAGCACGGGGTATAAAACGTCTGCCTAGATAAAATATCCGTAAAAACGGAAGTGGGAAATTTTTATGCATAACTCTTGAAGTATCATTTTGTAGCATAATGATATAGAACTTTTTAACCCCCGACCCAAAAAGAGGGGTGTTATAAGTTTGACGTGTGTATGTGTATCTGTCTGTGGCATCGTAGCGCCTAAACGAATGAACCGATTTTAATTTAGTTTTTTTTGTTCGAAAGGTAGCTTGATCGAGAGTGTTCTTAGCTATAATCCAAGAAAATCGGTTCAGCTGTTTAAAAGTTATTAGCTTTTTTTCTAGTTGTAGCATACATACATAGATTTATAAATGCTCCGTACATCATATTAATGAAGTTTAAATACTATGAACATTTGAACAAGTTACGTTCATATTACATGACATACCTTCATAATTATTCGTACTCTAGGGGATGAGAAAGACAGAAGACAAAAAAGCGTAGAAGAGGTAGCGCTTGATCATTGGGCACATTTATTATCTTAGATGAATTAAACACATTCATCCAAGGCACATATTATTGATGACTAGCGACCCGCCCCAGCTTCGCACGGGTGGACACTACCACGAGAAATCCTATCTATTTTCCGGGATAAAATATAGCCTATACGGATTCGGAAGAATCCCTCTAAGTAATGGTAAAAGAAATTTTGAAATCGGTCCAGTAGTTTTTGAGCCTATTCAATACAAACATAAGAAAATACAAAAATACAAAGGTTTCCTCTTTATAATATTAAGTATGGATTTGTAAGTTGAATTGTAAGTACTAGCAGTTGGTATACTATTACGTTGTTGTGGTTTTATGTATTTTTTGCGTGCTTATTACTAGAAATGGGAATAACCTTATTGGGAAAATGAACACCACTTTCCTAGTATTCGCCATCTCTTATCTAATAGGTATTAATGGTGTAATTTCAAGACTATGGGCAAAAATATGTGGGTAGGGTAGCTATTCCATATTCATATTGGAACTGGACGGACGGTTTCGTCGAAAGCAACTATCCTATCCCATTTGAATCCCACCGCAACTGTCTTTAACTCTCCGAATATGCACAGATAGATTTATTAATATCGTGAGGGATGAGGAAGGGGGTGGCTTAGGGTGACCATACTTTTTAAATTTATAAGACTGTCTCGAGATACAATTTTTTTTATATCTTTATTTTTAGAGACGCTAGAGGCACAAATTACAGTATAGAAATTTTTAAAAATAATGTAGATAATATATTGAAGAAATTAACTTTAATTTGAAGTTACAATAAGCTGTGATAGCCTAGTGGTTAGAACGTCCGCCTCCTAATCGGAGGTTGGGGGTTCGACCCCGGGCACGCACCACTAACTTTCCAGTTATGTTCGTTTCAAGCAATTAAATATCACTTGCTTTTTCTTCAAGGAGTTCTTGCGCTCCATAGATCTCGGCCGCTAACTGCCTCTTGCTAGACTTATAAAGAATCAACGACGTAAATCTAGAAGAGCCCATTTAGTTAAAAAGCTGGAAGGTCAGCATTTTTCATAACATTATACACGCGATTTACTCAAGCAATGTCCTTTAATCTATGCAAGTATGGCCACCCTAAGGCAACTATGCCTTAAGGGGGTAAACTTGGCAAACGTAAGCCGTGCGCTGGACAGGAGTGGTCATAACTAAGATATTTTGACCGTCGGTAATTTCTTGGCGTTGGTGTATTTAGGTATGACAGGGTGTTCGAGTTATTGTTTGGACCGGGATTAGAGTTTGGGGAAATTAATTCTATAATAACATCTGATTTTGGGGCCTGCTTTTATTGTGAATCTATAATAGGAGAACTTAAAATTTACGATTTCAAAAAGAAAAGAGTTCTAAGATAATGTTTTAAATTGGACCAGCTGAAATTAATAAATAAAGTGCATTACATTCTGACAACGCACTTCCCATATTATATTATGTGTCAATGGTCATGTCAAAAAAACGATTTAAGCCATAATCTTTTTTTTTTCCTCTCTCGTCTGGCTTTACAAAGATTAGCCAATGTCAAGTTTGTAGTTATTTGTAACAAGTTAGTTAAACTATACAAGTATGGACCCCGTCTGTGCCGGCGCTCGACGACATACGCACGGCACCCCCTTAGAGCGCTTTCCAGTCAGTTTTAACAAAAAAAAAAACACTCCAAAAAGGCAGAGCACGCCCGCCAGCTAACACCAATACAGACGAAGTCCAGCCATAATCTTAGGGTAAGCCATAATTTTTGACATGACAGTTGACACATAGAGTAAATATGGCACGTGCGTTCTTAAAATATATGCATTATAACAATGTTTTACTTGTTATTCAATTTTAGACAAATAACAACGTTGCAACATATTGATAGATTTCACATATAGATTGATTAAGTATTATTAATTTCGCCTTAAAATTTTAATTATGAATTATACATTAAAATTAATAATATCATAGGGAAATGATGAATTTAAACATAAAATTAGTGTAATAATATTTTAAGCATCCTGTATAAATCGAGCAAGCAAAGAGCGAACACGATTGTAACTCGGAAACGTTTGTATATGAGGCAGATATTAAATTCCGACTGACCGAAATGTAGGTATCTCCATACATCCCTCGCAGGCACGAGGGGGGTAGTTTCTTGAAATTTGTACTAGTCCAATTCATTTGTGGATAGAAACCATTAATTTGACGTTAACTTTAGCCAAAGACCCTTAAAATGGACCCAAAGACTTTTACTAGACTTTTGTTAGGAGGTTACTATCTAAAAAATGTTTTTATTAAACTCAAACTCAAACCATTTATTCAAAATAGGTACCATTGAACACTTTTTGATCGTCGATTGTTAAATCTGTAGATGTACCTACTTAATTTATTAGGTGAATTTAAAACTAAAGCTACAACGGTTTCAAACAATTCCAGGTCTGTATATGTCTGTATATTGTAAATACCGTTACATTATAATCTAACGGTATTTACAATTTCACGGTGAGATCTCACAATAGAGAGGCTCTCAATATTTTGACAGTTTACAATTTCACGTGATTGATTCTGTTAGATTATAATCTAACGGTATTTATAATTTCACGGAAACATATATGAATGCAGAAGGAAATAGTTAAATGTTTGTTACACTTTCGAAGTCTAATCTAATGACCCTTGAGTGATCGAAGCCAACTTTACATTAAATTAAGTAATTTGTACACTTAACTACAGTTGGGAAATTCTTACTCGCTCCGTCAAAGTTGGGCGTAGACTTTGTAATGCACTTAGATATGGAACTAATTTCATGATTTTCTTTCGGTTTTGATTAAGACAAACATAATATTAAACTTTAAGTAATGTATTATGTTATTTAAAAAACGCCGATGTGTTAAATAAGTATCACCAGGTACGCATTTTATGCTTAGAAATCAAAAAGTTTAAGCTAGAGAACATGTAAAAAATAAAAAATATATGAGCTGGAAATGATTACATTGACACTCATTGTTTCATAGTCAACGACCTAATTAACCCCCTATGGGGTTGAATTTACAAAAATCCTATCTTAGCAGATGTCTACTTCATAATAGTTATCTGCATGTCAAATTCCTGGCCGATCAGGCTAATAGGTAGTTTGAGCTGTGCGTTCATAGATCAGTCATTCGATTATCTCTTCCTTTTATACATTTAGATTTTAACGTACTACAAGCATTGTTAACATTTAGGAACACTAGAATTTTTGAGATTTTTTCGGTAGGTCTATTCGTTCAAAAGTCCATATCTAAAAGGAGTCGATTTTGGTAAGACGGATACGGGCTCGCGACCTCGAGTGGGCCTCCAACTAACGACTCTCCCTTCAGGTGCCAATCGCTCGTTAGCTGAAATCTATCCATACTGACTGATGGGGGTTACTGACTGACTCATTACACTCAAGAGTGAAACTACATCACTTCACTAATTGCTACATACGTATACTAATAGTATAGTTAAATACGAAAGTGTGTCTGTCTGTCTGCTACGTTTTCTCAGCCCATCCGTTTAATCTAATAAGCTAAGCTGATCCCTAGCCTCATGGTTTAACTTGCTTCAATGTCAGTTAAACCTTACCTTTTACTTTACTCTCCAGGGGTGGAAATCCATCTCCAATCCATTAGCCATACGTCCACTGCTGGGCATAGCCCTTTAGCACTCCACGGACAGAGTGGGCGAAAATGAATGGTTGCTTTTTTACTAAGAAAAGGCATAAAACATAAAGTCAATATAATAAATTACTTTATATGCAAAGAAAGCGAAGTGCACATGACTGAATAAATCTCATCTGAAGACTCAGCCGAGGCGGATAATTTATTTATCGTTGTTCTAATTCACGCAGAGTCGTGACGCACCACAGTGTATATCTAGCATATAAGTCCTTAATAGTCTTTTGGTTTTTTTTACTAGATAATAGATCTAGATTCTAATGATCCCGTGGGAATTAATTTCCCGAGATAAAACTAAAACTAAAAAAAAACTAATAAATATGCTTTCGCATTTATAATATGGAAACCGAAACCTTTTCGCAGAATCTCTATTAATTAAATGGGAAAGTATGTTTAATAAGAGATTACTTCCTACAAACAAACCTACAAACTTAACCTCGTTGTAGTATTAGTAAAGATTAGTAGTGATGAACTTAAAAACATAACATGGAATCAGACATGTATAGTAACCGATATAGCTCAAAGCTGAGGTGACAGCCGACAAATATTTGGGTTCCAAGTAGCATGAATGGCGACCCCGCACTGGAAGACGCAGTATTATAAAAAGATAGACCCCCATATAAGACGGAAGATCTCAGACGAGTCGATCGGCTATAAAGAACTTATAAGTTAGACACCTAAGTTCTTTGTAAAACGTTATGAAATAGATTGGCCAATCACGATTTGAATCCAAACATTTCCTGCAGTAACTAAACCCGTAGATGAGCATAATGTATAACATGTAAAACAAACATTATCGCTGCCCATTAACCTTGTATAAAGCAATCTTCAATAATATCAGTCCATCGTTGACCACACTATACACTATCGGTTCATATATCGACCCTGCGGCACTCCACATAAAATTACTAAGGATTGTCGCACACAACAATCTAATTTTACAGCATGCTTTTTAATGTTATAAAATCTTCATTGTGTGTTCTAGTTTTTATTTTACAAATTCACAAAGGCATTGGTATGTACCTACGAGTATGATATTGTAGAAAGCTTTGCTTGGCGTTTCTCTACGTGATTAAATCAGAAATGAGGAGATCCGTAAGAGAACCAGAGTAACCGACATAGTTCAGCGGGTTACGAAACTGAAGTAGAAATGGGAAGGCAGCACACAGTTCGAAAAGCCGGTAGACGTTAGGGTCCCAAGGTGCTGGTATGTATGGTGACCTCACACCGGAAAGTGCATACCCTCACACTCAGGGGATGGACGACATCAAGCGAGTCTCTAGGAGCCACTGGATTCAGGCGGCGCAAAGCCGCGGCGTGTAGACATTCCTACAAGAGACCTAAGAACAGCAGTGGACTTTTATCGGTTGGTGATAATGATGGTTTGTACATCTGCTTGTCCAACTAGGACCTGAGACAATTAAGAAAAGCAAATTTAGGAATTTGCATTTTTTAATTGTCTCTGGTCTGGCTGGTAGGAGGCTACAGCCGTGGTTAAATACCACCCTAGCAGCAAAGCTGAGCCTCCGAGCTTCTGAGTTAGCCCGCTTCTATATTAGACTGTATCGTCACTCCCACCAGGTGAGATCGCAGTCAAGGGCTAATCCATACTAATATTATAAATGTGAAAGTGTGTCTGTCTCTCTGTCTGTCTGTCTGCTACCTTTTCACGGCCTAACAGCTTAACCGAAGCTTATTCTGACGAAATTTGGTACAGGGTTAGCTTATATCCCGGGGACGGACATAGGCTACTTTTTGTCCCGGAAAATCAAAGAGTTCCCATGGGATTCTCAAAAACCCATCCGCTTAACCGATTTGTATGAAAGGTGCTGAGCTTGCGTCCCTGTGATTGACATAGGCAACTTTTTATCCCGGAAAATCAAACAGTTCCCACGGGATCTTTAAAAACCTGAATCCACGCGCACGAAGTCGCGGGCATCCTCTAGTACCTAATAAAAAATTAATAGTATATTATGTGTTCAAATACCCTTATAGTAGTTATTACCAAGAGTCAGGTCCGTATTACATTACATTTCTTCAAACGCCTGCATCACGACGCGCGCTCGTCGTGCAAATGGACGACTATTTCTTGAGCATTGCTCTAAATCACGAGTGGCCGCGCTGTATCAAGATCTTCCGGTCGACGCTCTAACAGACCGTTTACACTGGCATAAATACCACCGGATTTCGTGCCTCGGAGAGAACGTAAAGTCGTCGGTCCTGTGCCTGATCTCTTTTCGACCGTGTCGGATTTTCGTCCCATCGAGCTATGAGAGTGAGGGAATAAAGAGTGTACCTATGTTTGCGCACACACTTGTGCACTACGGAGATTGGCCGCCGTGGACGAAAATTCGGTCGAGAAGACATTAAACACCGCTTTTATGGTTCTCTTAAACGGTTTTGGTAAGGCATCGTAGCGGAACAGTAAATTGCTTCTTCATCATCATCAACACATCGCCGGCACACTACTGAGTAGGTACAGGATCTCAGAATGAAAAGGGTTGGCCATAGCCTACAACATATTGTGAAGCAAGCATATTATACATTTTTAATTGTCGAGTGTTGGATTTGTAAGCTGATGATGTATAATATGTATGTGTGATCATATTAATTTAAACATATTAAGCAATACAGGACACAACATAAAACAAGATTTAACTTCAATCTTGTTTTCTATCTTCTATATAATATCTTACTTGAGAACGTAATTGCCAGGACAAGGAAAAACTGTATGAAAAAATTCGTTAGTCATTTAATATAAAAATTGCTTCGAGTATTTTAAAAACTATGATCTGCGACAATGAATTTTCACTTAACGAAAATGATGATTTGTGTACCTCAAATCTAGGGTGTATAAGTTTACTGTAAAAGGAACACGAGCGTTTTATAAGCGTAAGGATATTATATTCGAATGTACAGGCGCCTTTAGGATGCGCATACCCTTATTCTGATCTGGGACCTGATTGCGAATTTCTATTGTGTGCGACGCAACTTTGAGTTGGTTTTGTCTGATGTTTCGGAGGTAATACATCACCTTTATTACAGTTTCCTTTATTATACTTACATTTACCTAAGATAAATCGATAACCGTGTTATGGTAAAGTTTTATAATATGAAAAAACGAGGTCCATATTTTATTTACTTAGGTACCCTTACTTATTTTTAACCCCCGACCCAAAAAGAGGGATGTTATAAGTTTGACGTGTGTATCTGTGTATCTGTCCGTGGCATCGTAGCTCCTAAACTAATGAACTGATTTTAATTTTTTTTTTTTTCGTTTGAATGATGGTATAATTCAAGAAAATCGGTTCAGCCGTTTGAAAGTTATCAGCTCTTTTCTAGTTACTGTAACCTTTACTTGTCGGGGGTATTATAAATTTTTAATTTACACTTGTAATGATTTAAAATTACTAAAAACTACTCCAAAAAACTCTGGGGTTTACATAGGTTGAAGTCAAATAGACGTTTAGGCCATCTAGAAAATCTAACGGAAAATCACATCGTTTTTTCCGTACCTACGCTTCTTTTTACATTTGTATAAACAAATTGTAATTTAAATTTGTTCCTGGACTTAAAAGGATTTTTTGAAATCCCGATATCTAGAGTTGTTCACATTGGATGAAAAAACATGTGTAAATCGATAAAATTATAAATGAAAGTATTCGATGAAAATCAATATTTGTTTTTTGGAGTTAACTGTAATGTAGCTATTATATTGTGGCCTGTATTACGCGTATAATCTGAGAAAGGAAAGTATAGTTTATCGTATTAAAGTGTAGGACATAGTTAACACGTAGAGGTGTAACAAATATGGGCCTGCCTTTTCTCAGATTGTACGTATAATACCTAGCCTAATGCCTATTTCACATTGTATAATTCCTAACGGGAGGTCAAGCATGAATTTCTTCAGCAAACAAAATTATAAAATTACCTATACCAACGAAATTAAAGCACATCCACAAAATCAATTTCAGTACAAACAAGACTGGTAATCACACGTAACCTCTAACCTCCTAAACAACCCTAGATCACCTAACATCGTACCGGAATGTAAACATCGGATCGTCTAGTACGGCGCCATCTATAATTTTCCAACAATGCTCTCATTATGTCAAAAATACACTGACCCTTCAACGATTAGCAGCTTTCATACGTTTCGATATCAGTTGTGCGATTGTCATTCAACAATCAGGATCGATTTGAACTTAGGATCTAGTGGGTTTTTTTCTTGCTTGCTTAAATAAGTAGGTTTTTTTAATTAATATTTTTTAATGAATATTTATTAATTTAAACTGGGTTACATATATTACCTTTCATGGAGTCTTGGCCCCTAAACTAGGAAAACCCGTATAATTACCATAATATTATGACGATAAGTTTTACTCAAGTATTTTGATCAAGCCTTTCTAGTTTATGGGTATAGCTTTTCGCTTGAAAACGATTGCCAAAAAAAACTGCTAATAATAATAATTATAATATCTTCATATTGTATTTGAACAATGAACACGAAAATCCATCATCAAATATTTATACATTAGGTATTTAGGTATACATATTTGATGATAGATTTTGGTAATAGCTGCTTACTTTTTATTAAAATATTAGATAGATCACTTTAGTGATAAGGTCGGCCTTTGCTTTTTTAGTGTATCCTGTATTCTTACTCTTTATGATTTGTTAGCAATAAAGATGTTTAAGTAAATAAATAAATAAAACTTTTCACCGAGAAGTACCTACCTACCTTTGAGAAGCTTTATGAAATAGAAAACAGGAAAGAGGTACCTACGAGCTTTATGAAATAGAAAACAGCAAAATTCAAACAATCATTTACAAGGCTTCAAATCGTATTTAATTACTGAAAACTAAACGAGTTGTGCTCGATCCCGATTGTTTTCACAATCGGCCACCAGGATAGGCAAGCGGTTCATCTTACACTGGTTATTCGAAACACGATCGATAGGAGATCGATCTAAGGATATTGCATATTTATCAACCTTTGACACGAGTAACGACTGTAACATCTTCATGGTATAAAACAAACATGTTTAAGTTGCTCTGTGGGTAACTTTGAACGAGGAAGTGTATTACGTTTTATATGTATATAGCCGTTATGTGTCTATTTTGTACTCAAATACATTAGTATTAATAATTAGATTAACTACGTAAATCTTCGTGGTTTTTCAGACTTGTTAAATTGATTTGTATATTATAAAAAAAACGTATTAATGTAAGTGGAAAAGTAAGGTATATTCGGTCTCTAAAAGTTCGCAGTATCGCCTATAATTAATTAAGTGATCCCGGGTCCATTTCCCGGCAGGGTCAATTTTGGTGTTTAAATCGACTCTACCTAACGAACTAAACAGTCGGTGTTCAGTTTGTTCAAAGACCAACTACACATTCTTTTGATAGTTAATAATGCTCTCACAATACGGTATATGATATTTTTTTAATAACTTTATAGACAGGTGCTTTTATTATAATACTAGCTGATGCCCGCAGCTTCGCCCGCGTGGATTGGTCAGATCCCCTGCAGCATCAAGATTGAGGAGTTGGAATCCAAATTTTTTATGAAACAATGTCGCAAAGTTCCTCTATCGATTAAAAAAGAAATGACGCAAATCGGTTCAGAAATCTCGGAGATTTCGGTGTACATAGGTAGAAAAAAACAACTCCCTTTTTGTCGGTTAAAAAAGTAGCCTATGTTATTCCCTGGTCAATCTTCTACTTCTCTGTGAAAATCCCGTCAAAATCGATTCAGCCGTTCCAAAGATTAGCCTTTTCAAACAGACAGACAGACAAAAATTTTGAAAACGTGCGATTCAGTTATGGTATCGTTCAAATAACCATATGACCTTAATATGCGGTAGTTATTTCGAAATTACAGACAGACACTCCAATTTTATTTATTAGGTATAGATGTAATATATGAGAATTTTTCATATTTTTCAATATGAGTTAAAGGCACGGAAAGTCAATCCACGTAAAACTAACACTTTTTGACTCATAGTGTATGTAACCAATTTCAACTTTACAACTGTAGTAGTTTCTTTTTAAAACTGCAGTGACATACGGACTGACGGGAAGACGTTTAAAGGGTTTTTTGTTTTACTACAAACCCCTAAAAATGTCTATAGCTCAATCTTAGAATAGATCAATGAGCTCAATGGATAGAAGCAAAATCAAACTGTTCTCTCTCCGTTCTAAAAAAACGTAGTTCCCATGATTGTGATGTAAATTGTTTGTAAAATGGTTAATCGGTAATCCGGAACGATTACAGCAAATTGGTCCGAGCACGGTCGCGTCACGCGCGAATGTTGAGTGCGCTTGCCCAATCGTGGTTACCCATACCCATGCCGTGCCTCTTGTATAAGTACTTGAATTAATGTGATAGGTGCCTACTAAATTGGCTGAGATAGGACCTATACCTGGACCGAAATTCGTACCAACGTCTCTACATTCCAAGAACTCCTTTCGGTGTTAGTACAGAGTCGCATATTGAAATTCTTTGGACACGTCTCCCGGCGTGAGAGTAACTCCATCGAGCGCCTTGTCGTTTAGGGCAAGGTGGAGGGCACCAGAGGGCGAGGAAGATCGCCCATGCGATGGACCGACCAAGTTAAGTCAACTGTAGGCGGTTGCACGAGTGTACCAGGCTGTCGGCCAGCAGGGAGAAGTGGCGAATGCTCGTGAGGCGTATAACATCTGCCCTCAAAGACGTTGCTTCGTGATGACCACGACCGCTCTGCCAAGAGTGTTACGATGAAGAAGAAAAGGAGAGGTACCTATAAGTTATTTCTATGGGAGGAGGCTTTCTAACTAGTTTCTATCGTTTCAAAACTCAAAAAATTGACAGTAGTCAATAAAAGACATAATGGATGTACGATGGCCAGTCGTGGTTTTTTTTTTAATTTATAAACTAGCGCTTGGCTTCAATCAGACCTGCTAGCAAGTGATGATGCAGATACGCGCTTACCTAGAAGATGCCTATTCACTGTACCCATAGCGGAGAGGAAAACTAATGCCGGCAGGGCGTTCCATATCCTAGCGGTTCGGATTAGAAACGAAGAAGCAAATCGCTTCGTACGTGTTCAAGATTTCTTCGGCTCAGGCGCGGCACGGTCTAACATAAATCATCCCTTAGCGTTCCGGCACGAATATTAGCATTATTCCAGTCGTGGTTACTCAAACCATGCCTAGTGTATGGGTAATTGAATTAATGTGATAGGTGCCTATTAAATTGACTGAGGCAGGTACTAGTTATTTGATTATTTCTATGGAAGACTTACTGACTAGCTTCTACCTTAAAATTGGCACTAGTCTACCTACTGAGTACGTATACAAAGCGAGATGAGTACCTACTGAGCGGCCTTTGTGTGAATTAAACTTGAATTATCGTAATAGGTGCCTACTTAATTTGCTAAGGTACTAGTTTTATTGATAAGATGATTGTGATGGAAGTCTTAGGTCGTGAACTTCGTATTCAAAGCTTTATTGAAATAGACGTGCTTGGTTGGGTTCAAAGGCTACGTAAGCATACCTATAGCGAGGGAGGTGGTCAAAAAGTGATAATTACTAACGACAAGTCTTCAAACTTACAGCCTTTTTAGCCTTTAGGCCCTCGCGTGTCTTTTGAAGTCATTTTTATCTTACTTTTTTGGAAGTCTACGCGTGGCTTTTGAAGTAATTTTTGCCCTATTTTTCAGCAGGGGTTGTCTTTTGATTGGGAGCGTTAATTTGTGATGGCAAAGGTAGTTTAAAGAACCGTGTGATTCTATAGACGAGACTCGGAATAAAACATGTCTGGCGATGTTGGCGAAAAATGTGTATTAAGATAATTTAATTAATATGCACACGTTAACAAGATAAATCTACTTAGGTATAATTTATAATTAAAATATAAGATCAAAGTGCGGAGTTAGTTGCATAAAAGTAAGCGAAATATCTAAATATTAAGAGAACTCTTAACAGGGCTCTCTCCGTCACTCGTTTCATACAATCGTAGTTCCAATTTTATTTGAATATTAAGCAACCAAAGTCCATGAAATTTTGCAGACATATTCTAGAAACTAATATATGTGTCAGTGGTGTTTTAGATTTTTCTAAAAATATGTAGTTTTAAAATTACAGGGGCTCAAAGATTTGTATGAAAATTTTTAAGACCGTGTAACTTTGAAACCGAATATTTTAACAGAAATCTGGAAAACCACAGACATAGATATTAGTTTCTAGAATATGTCTGCAAAATTTCATGGACTTTGGTTGCTTAATATTCAAATGAAATTGGAACTACGATTGTATGAAACGACTGACGGAGAGAGCCCTCTTAAAGTGCAAAGTCAAACACTTGCTAGTTAAAAATACGACAGTATAGGTAGTGGCGACAGTAATTCTGAGTACTTGACTTCACTGAATTGTACTTGACTTTGAAATCATCTAAAACAATTATTATGATGCAGTTTAACATGGAACTAGTGAACTACCCTAGCCTAAAATACCTAGTAGATAGATTTAGCAGACTTAAAGACAAATCTTTAGTTTATTTTCTCTATGCAACATTTGTTGCTTTTTGTTTATGATACGACTTTTCGTGGGGAAATCTTCATGGATGGTATCCATGTCCGGGAAGGCACGGAGGGTATGAAAAAATGAAAAATCTTTATTTAGAGCTCTTTACAAATCCTTAACAGTAAAGTACGATAACAACTGCATTAGTTTCAAAACTGTGTTGCAGTTGTTAACGCCCACCTCCAGATTTACAAAAATTAGGTACTCGAAAGGAAAAAGAACAATATATAACAATATTAAAAATCAGTGCATGCTATGTTAAAATTAATAAGTGTGTGTATGTATGTGTGTGTGTGTCTTATGTCGGACTATTACCGACTATAACCCCATGGTGTTTCATGCATCGCCTGGCGGCTGAGTTACGGGACCCAACACATACGCGCAATCAACGCGCAGACAAGTCGCCAAGACTTCAGGGCGCTAAGAATACAATGTAAATAGTTGTAAGAATATTGTAAATACAATAAATAAAATAAATATAATAATAATAATAATAATAATAATTTATTTATTTAAGAACAAATTTTTACAAATTTTACAAAACAGGTGTATTCATAAACTTTATCAGTTTTTCCGCACACCTGTCGTCGACAATGTGTAGTGCACGTAACAATAATTTAATCTAGTATAACAATTTCTACTAGTACTTACAACTAGACTTATAAACTAACAACATTAGGCTAAATATGGGTTATCAATAAGAATTCTAAATATATGTAGGTAGATAAAAAAAAAAAGTTGGTAGGTAGGATGGTGCGAATAGCGTAAGACGTGGTAAAACCAGTCGACGCTCACTCACACTACTTCATGTAATATGATATCTTACTAACACTACTTCGTGTGTGATTTATAACTTTGGTACAGGATGATTTTGTTTTGTGTAAGTGCAATGTTTAGTTCAAGTAATGTAACTATCAAATATGATGCTAAATATATGATTGATATTATTATATGTTAGTAGTAAGTTAAGTTGTTAGTATTATTATAAGTATTATAGGTAAGTTTAGTTGTTAGTATTATTAGTGAATTAAGATATTACTATTATTAGTAAGTGTAGGTTGTAGTAACAAGTGGATACTTATTTATCAATTCAATATTTCGATATTACTGGCACGTTATTTACAAAATTAAATAGGTACAATAATTAGACTGTAGAATATACAGTTTAATTATTATACTTCGATATTATAATTTGTTGATAGTATTCCTTTAATTTAACTTTTATATTTTTTTGATTTATTACGTCGGTTAATGACTTAGGGAGCTGATTAATTAAGTAAGGTATGACGTAATTCAATCTTCTTTTTCCATATAAGTTGTTATATTTAGGTAATAAGAGTTTAGGGTTGTCAATTCTTCGGGCTGAATATGGGGTCTGCACTTTTCTTAAGTTTTCATTAAAATATTGCTCAAGTAATAATGTCAGTTCTGTTTTTTCATGTACTGGTATTATTTTGCAGAAAGCAAATAGTTTACGATAATCATCTTTATGAGCTAATTTGATTTTATTTGGAACTATTTGCTTTAGGATCCGTATTTGAAGTGCGAATATTTTATCAAGGTGAGTTTTGTATGTTCTTCCGTAGCTTGACAACCCATATGATATAACCGATTCAGCCAAAGAAATGTACAGTAATAAGAGAGTTTTGTATGGTATTCTAGATTTTATTAGCGAAAATTTTGCTAATATCCCTCTAAGCCTGTCACACACATGGTTAACGTGGTCTGTCCAGTTAAGTCGACTGTCGATGACAAGCCCAAGATAGGTGTGCTTGTCAACTACGTCGATTGTATCACAGGTACAAGGTGTCAGATTCTTAGCGGTATTCACATGAAGGCAATGGTGATTATGCGCTATTAGTTTAGGCTTGTACGAGCTTCTATTGTGGCTGGTGCTAATGTATATCAGTTTAGTTTTGCTGGCATTGAGCACCAGCCCTGCGTCGTGAGACCATTTTGCCAGCGAGTCGAAATCATCTTGAAGTTGCGTGAGCGCCTCTTCTATATTGTCGGCCGCGGCAACTAAACAAGTGTCATCTGCAAATTGGTAGATCTCACACTTCTTTATGGTGTTGGACAGACTATTTACGTAAGTAAGGTAGTGCAAAGGTCCTAGTACGGATCCCTGTGCCGTTCCTTCCGTTACCTGAACTGGAAGACTATCATCGTCACCAACTCTAACCCTGTAAGATCTTTCTTGCAGGTAGTTTTCACACCATGTGAGTAGCTTACCTCTAATTCCGCTGTCCTCTAAGGTTTGCAACAGTTTATTAAATAAATAAATAAATAATCCAGCCAGCGCGTAGCGGCGCCTGCTAAGAGCCCTCCTCTGCAGACCATAAGAGTCACAACACACCGTCTGAGGCGCACCAGAAACACAAAGATGCACCTTCCAGACTTGACCTAGTCTGACTTTTTAAGATACAAGTGTAAATTAAAAATTTATAACACCCCCCAAGTGAAGGTTAGAGTAACTAGAAAAGAGCTGATAACTTTCAAACAGCTGAAGTGCTGAACCAATTTTCTTGGATTATAGCTAAGAACACTCTCGATCAAGCCACTCTTCAAACAAAAAGAACTAAATTAAAATCGGTTCATTAGTTTAGGAATTACGATGCCACAGACAGATACACAGTTACACACGTCAAACTTATAACACCCCTTTTTTGGGTCGAGGGTTAAAAAACGTTGAAATTACGTACTTACTCGTAGAACGTCGTAAACGTGCAAAATCTGTGTGGAGAGACATGAACTACATATCTATGCATTGAACCCTTTCATTTTATGGCAAATTTACGCAATGCACATGCCACGTTAGTTTTCTTGGAAAGTAACTTGTTGGGCTTCAGGCTTTCGAAAATTTAGAAAAAGTTTTCACCAAGTTACCTTTAAACTCTAAGTTAAAAACTCACACCGGAAAAGTCTCGGCTATAATTTAAAGACCTGTCGTTAGTAATTATTACATTCTAAGATAACGTTACTCTCCCTGGGGGGTTTGGGATTCGAGGGGGTGCTGCATTTTTACAAATTGATACAAATTATTTGAGCGAGCTCCCGCTTTGTTCCAACGATGCTTGTTACGACTACGGAGCGGCATTTTATTATTTTCTCATGAGCCACTCACATTAAGGCGAAAAAACGCCAGAAAAACGACTAGGTTTTTTTTAAATAATTTTATAGATGTTATTAATGCTCAACCTTTCTATTTATTTTAATATTTCGTATGTAGGTCTAAGATTATGAATAATTTCACCCAAGCAAAGCTGGGGTGGATTAGCTGGTTATCGTTAAGCAAAACACTAGTTCCATTAAGTACAAAATCAATTAATAACTAAGCTAATTGTTAATTTTGTCAAATATTTCAATTAGAATATTATAGAGTTAATTTTAAACAGGAGTCTGACAGTTTTATTTAAAAGATGTTTTGTGGATCACAACACGTGTATGTTTGTTAATTGTGGTTGAACAAACGCCTGAATGGATAAAAATAGAGTCTGATTAGGTTCTGAAATATTAAAAAAAAACGATTTTTATAAACAGAAATGACTTTCAATATATTTACTACTAAGACAACATGATAGGCGTGCAAGAAACTAAGTATGTAAGTTGTAGATATCAGTAAAAGCTTGTAAATAACTTAGAATACAATTGTCTTCCATGCAGCTGCATGATTGTCGATTTTCTTTAAGCGGTTTAATAGCTCAGTGTACGTTGCATATCCCACCTCATTCCTTAGACGGAGTCCGAAACATCTTATTCGCGCCCTCATAAAAGTAACTGCTTTGGCTCGTTTTTATTTCTACCTCTGTACCTGTACGGCCACAGTATTTTAATAAACCGACTCCAAAATAAGGAGATATTAACTCTATTTCGAGGGCAACAAGGTTTGATTTCGCTGGCCATTCGTACAAATCATGTCTTGCCACTTGTATCTAGGACAGGATGATTCTAAAGGACAGAAGGAATTCCAATTACTTTATTATATGTAGCAGAGCATATTTTCTTTCTTAAAAATGATCAAACGAAATTGTATCATACAATAATTGTGTTTATTAGTAAAACCTGCTTGACAATCAAAGCATGAGTTTTAGACCCCTATTATATTATGTTTGCACTTTTTGACCAATGGCCTTACCATTACGCTATTTTACAAATAGTATTAGTATCAGAATAGGTACTTTTAATAATCTCCCTTGATCAAAAAAGTTAGCACAAAAGAGATCCAGAGGAAAATTAGTTTAGGCCGTTAATCTGTCATTTAGTACGGATGGGATAGCGCCGTATCTAATCGGGTAACTCTATATTAATCCAAACTTAGGTTACTTTTTAACCCCCGACCCAAAAAGAGGGGTGTTATAAGTTTGACGTGTGTATCTGTGTATCTGTGTGTCTGTGTATCTGTGTATCTGTCTGTGGCATCGTAGCGACTAAACGAATGAACCGATTTTAATTTACTTTTTTTTTGTTTGAAAGGTGGCTTGATCGAGAGTGTTCTTAGCTATAATCCAAAAAAAATGGTGCAGCCGTTTAAGAGTTATCAGCTCTTTTCTAGTTTTCTTGTATAAAAGAAGGTTACATAACCGTTAGGTTCATAATATTGTCAATTGACAAATGTCAAGCTGTCAAGATGGACGTTGCCCAGATACATAATTATTTATTTGAAAATGATGTTTTTGAAAACTCAGACACTTTGGATTGAAGGCGCGGAATAGTCCAAGAAAATTGGTTCAGCCGTTTGAAAGTTATCAGCTCTTTTCTAGTTACTGTAACCTTCACTTGTCGGGGGTGTTATAAATTTTTAATTTACACTTGTTTAGCTTGAAATATTACGCCAGAGCCTATTCTATTGATTTTTTTAAATTTGTGGTTCGTTATGTTTGTGATTAGCGAATAAAATATTTTGAAACATATTTTAGTGTAATGATTCAACGTAGGTAGGTATATCTTGAAATCTTTAGCGAGGCACAGTCGAAATAAAAACACAAATAAAAATATTAAACCAGGCCTTCAAGCCTAATTTAAAAAATAAGTAGATAGGTGTATATCAAAATTAAATTAAAAGCCAAGCTTTTTGAGCTCACGTACCTAGTTTTTTAATATTCAATACAACATTTACGAAAGAGCAGATGAAGCAACTGGTGCTTTCAGAGATTTCCGCGGCGGCCGCCCAAAAAATAGAGCCTCCAAACTCAATTCGGCAGGCATTAAAAAACCGCTAAGCCATAAAGAGGCAATTACTCCGAATCTCCAAAAAAGGAAATTTCAATACATTCCCGCGAAATGAATTTCGAGAATTGCCCGCTTAAATTATAGTATGGCGACTCGTTAAGAAACCCGGATTAAAGAGTTGGAGTGAAAAAAAAAGCGGAAATGTCGCCGTGAGTCCGAGCCGCAAAATTCTTAAACGCAGTCCGGGGAAATGGGATGATTACTTCATCAAAACACACTTTAAACGTGTTACGTAAATCTAGTACCATTCCTCCCTAGCCTCCCCTTAAAGGGTGAGCTGGGACGAGGGGGGAGTCACCCCAGGAAGTGGGGGTAAGACGATATGGGCGAACGTGAGCGCCGTCAAGAAAACCTTGATTGCTTTTTTAATTAGTTTTTTTTCATTCCCCCTTTTCGCATCCCGGCGATCGCGTAAGAAATATGTATTGAGTTCTGTATGAGGGTGTACTATGTACGCTCCGCTGACTTTGCTTAATGTTTGTAAGTATTTGTTACGGGTGATTTTTTAACACAAATTAATTATTATTTGCAGTAGCAAGGAGGCCCCTCTAGGGTGGGTCTCCAAATTGCAATGCTTAAACAGCATCGTTGCACGAGGTAAAATCCCACAGTCAGTCAGTCAAATACTCGTACTATTTTTGAACACAAAGTGATCAAACATTTCCAGGCAAAAGTTGGTGAATATTTTATTTTATTTTTTTACCAACTTCCAAAAAGACGGGTTCTCAATTTGGCGCGAATTTAACAATTTGTACCCTACACGTGAAGAAATATTAAATTTTTAAATACGTAGTTAAGTACGAAAAACTGCGGAGCCACTTTTTCTTTGAACTCGCATATATCGTTTAAAATTTACTTAGAAATATTATTAAAAGTGCAAATTAAAACCTAGTTGAAAAAACAAGAGTGTTGTCGTACTGTAGGCTGAAATGCGGGTATACGGGTAACAAGGAGGCAGTGGTACCTATTAGCCCGTAAAAGTCCGGTACTACGTGATATTAGGGCGTCCATGAGGATTTCCCCTGGCTGTATAAACTATAGGTATGTATATAAACAAGAAAATAAAAAAGTTGTTACAAGTACTAGCTTGGTTGGCCTAAGCATTAGTATACCTAGTGACAAAATGCTCTTAAATTATTGGAAATCCCCGACAAGTGAAGGTTACAGTAACTAGAAAAGAACTGATAACTTTTAAACGGCTGTACCGATTTTCCTGGATTATAGCTAAGTTCTTAGCTATAATCCAGGAAAATCTCTCGATCAAGCCACCTTTCAAACACAAAAACACTAAATTAAAATCGGTTCATTAGTTTAGGAGCTACGATGCCACAGACAGATACACAGATACACACGTCAAACTTATAACACCCCTCTTTTTGGGTCGGAGGTTAAAAATACCTTAGCTTTACACAAACTTAGTATTTTCTGATAGATACTGTAAAATTTCACCTAATTAATCTTTCGTCCGTTCGTCTTATCCAATCCAATATGTGTATACTAATTTGTGACTGTCTGTATGTAGGTGTAATCTTTAGAACTTCCGATTAGAATCCGATTCTGAAAATCGTTTCACTAAAGAATTTTCAGAATCTTACATTTTCTCCGAGTGCTATAAGCTATTCCGCAATCATATCACGCGGACGAAGTCTTTTTAATTTTTAACTTTCTTAAATTTTTTATACATCGGGCTGTTTATACATTCACTTTGATGTTGCTTATTAAAAAGGTAGTACATGTTACTTACATGGGAGTCCATTAAGCGCTAATTTGCTATTAGGTATGATATCCAAGTAGGTACCTAGTAATGAGGGTGCTTTAACGGTTAAGGAAAACATCGTGAGGAGACCTGCAAGCCTGAGAGTTCTCCATAATGTTCTAAAAAGTGTGTGAAGTCTACCACTCCGCACTTGGACTAAGGCCTAAACCTTTCTCATTCAGAGAGGAGACACGTGTTCAGTAGTTGGCCGGCGACGGGTTTAGATAATACTAGCTGACGCCCGCGACTTCGTCCGCGTGGATTTAGATTTTTAGAAATCCCGTGGGAACTCTTTGATTTTCCGGGATAAAAGTAGCCTAAGTGCTAATCCAGGATATTATCTATCTCCATTCCGAATTTCAGCCAAATCCGTCCAGTGGTTTTTGCGTGAAGGAGTAACAAACACACACACACACACACACACATACACATACAAACTTTCGCCTTTATAATATTAGTGTGAAGTGTGATTATACATTGTATTAATGTTGTCACTGTCTCTTCTTTCTATGGAGATGTTTAAGCTGAAAAAGCTAGATACTACTTCCTTTCACTAGATACTTTTTCCCATCCACATGCAAATTGTGGAATCAACTCCCTTCGAAGGTATTCACAGTAGATTATAAGTTATTATAACATAGGCTTATCAAAGGGCGGACCAACCAATTCCTGAAAGGCCAGCAACGCATTGGCGGTTCCTCTGCTGCTGCAAATGTTCATGAATATCATTGTAAATTGAACAATTGAAAAGAGCAACCGCCGAGTTTCTTGCTGGTTCTTCTCAGTAGGAACGGCATTCCGAACCAGTGGTAAATTATTTGACGATTCAAAAGCACTTGTAAAAGTTTACTTGAATAAAAATTTATTCTATTCTATTCTATTTCGACTGACTGCTCGTTTGCTCGCTAATTGAATTAAAAAAAAACTACTGGGTCATATGTTGTTTAAATAATAAAGTTTA
Organism: Maniola jurtina; assembly: GCF_905333055.1. Classification (NCBI taxonomy): domain Eukaryota; kingdom Metazoa; phylum Arthropoda; class Insecta; order Lepidoptera; family Nymphalidae; genus Maniola; species Maniola jurtina. The sequence goes on from NC_060045.1 coordinate 2,986,695, forward strand.
TGTCCTATTAGAAATTGTGGAGGTCAGGATAAAAAAGTGTGCGTTTTTCTTCTCATTGGACTCAAAATGTAGGATTTTATCGATTTCTGTATGAAATGGTTTTAAAGTGTCATTTAGGTCAAAAGTTATGAACCTAATAGTAGGTGCATTGTATTAAAAAGGTAAATGTGACAAATTTTCGACCCTGACCTCTTAACGGCTTATTGTATTCTTGGTTTATATTTATTTTCACCATAGGTAGGTATGTTTGAGGAGATGTGGCCTGATAGAATCACAATTATAATTTTTGACTGAGACTAAATATTCACTATTACGTTTTTAATAATATTTCAATTAAAAAAAAAGAAAAACACTGCACACATACATAGGCACCCATATACTCGTACATACACTGGAAGACGCACACATCCACGACTCATCACATCTCAAGGCGGCCCCACTAATTTATACTTTCTTTCGCTTTCATTATAATTATTATTCTTGGCAATTTATTTTCGCACACGAGGGGGGACACTGTCCCCCGGGGAGGAGGGGGTGGCAACTTCTTACAAATTCCCGTTTTTCGGTGGAACTTAACGCACCCTTTTCTTGGCCCTTTTTGTTTTTCATTACATTAACTTTTGAGACTGGGGATAATTTGTTTTGTATGTGTGCGTGTAATTTGGCCTTGTAATGAGCTTACGATACGTTTTTGGTTTAAACATTATTTTTTTTATACAAATATTTCGTTATAGTATACCTACCTACTGCTACGTTTGGTACATAGTTGAAATGTTTGTTACTTTGTATGTCGGCGTGTAGGTACCTCCTGGTTCTGGCTTAAAGGAATTAAAAAGCAGAAAAAAGATGACGTTACCACCGAATAGCTTAGATATCTGGCATATTGGCTCAATTTTTCGACCGTAAGATAAATATGTTTGTTATAATTATAATCAGATGTTTGTTACTCTTTCACGAAAAACTACTAGATGCATTTGTAATGGAAATAGATTATACCCTGGATTAACACATAAGCGACTTTTTATCCCGGAAAATTAATGAGTTCCTATGGGATTTTTTAAAACCTATATCCACGGGAACGAAGTCTTGGGCATCAGCTATAGAACATTCTATATTAATCAGCGTTATCACTTTTGATTATATTGTAGACAGGCAAAAGCTATAATTGATAAAATAAGTAAGTATTGAAAAAAAAGCATTACGCTGAAGTTAATTTCAAGCTTACAACTTTATTTAAGAAATGCTCATTTAAAATTTTCCAAAGACACCTTCGATGCATAATACCCTAACTGCAGCGACGTCTCAACAATTTCGCTGCAAAACTTTAAAGTACACAATTTACGTCCACATGCACGACGAACGGAGAAACTTCCTACAAAACAAAAGCGATTACGACAGACTTCGACTACTCGAAAACAAAACGCAATTTTCTCTTAAGAAAATGAGGGAACTCTTTCTCCCCATTGAAAAATCATCAACACCCACCGCGTATGTACCAGCCGACCCCCTTCGAGGGGGGAAGATCTACGCCGCCGACTTGCGTACGCTTTAATTAAAAATAAAACATAAGAACGATGTAACTGGATGAGCCGAGGAGCGAAGGAAAAATGAAAGAGAAAGCCGTCCACCCCCCTCTTTGCCACTGTGGAATGGGCGCTGGGGGAATGGTAACCGCGTACAAGTCAGTTGCGAAGAGACCACCGGGGGGAACGGACCTCCCTACATGCTGTGTCACAACAGGATGACATCACTTTTCTTGTCGTTAATGAAGAGAACGTCTTGGGGGCTCCCTTCAGCTGAAGCCTTTTAAAACTTTTACACAGGCATCTCTTAGCTATTTCGCTTATTCTCGACTTATACTAATTAGGTAGTTGGGATTGTTGTTTCTCATCTCCCAGTTTCTTCTGGCTAAAACTTATTAAAACCCATTTTTCCTATTAGTAACTCGCAGATACCCAGCGTATGCTACTACGCTAAAAAACAACTTTTTTCGCAAACTAAAATCTTCGCATTATTGCCTTTCTAATGAAATTGGTTTGAGGCACATCAGTTGGAAACAATACAACAAATGTAGATATTATAGACCTAGAGAATGCCCTATTTTACTTTTTATCTCTTAAAATCAAAGAGTTCCCACGCGACTTTAAAAGACTTCGGACGAAATCGCGAAAATGATGTGTTAAAAACAGATGTTAAACCTAATAATCGATGTTAAAATACGGTCCGTCTGTCTCACTCATACTAATCACATATCAAACAGTCAAAGAGCGAGGAAATGTCTTGAATGAAACAAAAAGTACAAGAGTTACTGTCTAGACGTTTTAATTTTCCTATCTGTACGTCTCGGGGCATCGACAGAATCCGACTCTTTTCATTAGTTACCGCACATATGGAAGATCTTTGATGTACCTCGTTAGTGGTGGAGATAAGAGCATTATGGTATCGCGTTATAATATGAGGTCTTTTTGCTGGGTGCATCTCTTTGATTAAAATATTCGATGTCAAGTTGAAAGGTTTAAATATATTCAAATAAGCGTGGAGAGCGACATTCTCTTGCGATTTTCAGTTCGACTTTACGAAAACAACGGCCTTACCACAACAAACTTAAACATCGTGTTGAACTTTATTTTAAACCTCACAGGTTTCCCTCACAAAAACTATCAAAAAACAATTCATAATTTACCTTACCTATTTTGTTTTTTTTTTTTTTTTTGAGATAAGATGGAAAATTGTTCTTATTTCGTAGCTGTAAATGCGGTGTCAATATTTGTTAGTATTGAAAAGTAGGGTTCTACCCCGGGCACGTACCTCGAACTTTACGAAGTTAAGGGCATTTTATACAAATTATGCTTTAAAACAGAAGAAAACACTGTGAGGAAATCTACCTGCCTAAGAGTTCTCCATAATATTCTCAAAGGTGTCAATTCGCACTTGGTGGATTGGCAGACACTTAAGCATTTAGAAAGCAATGTGGTCTATGGCCTGGGTACAGCCTTCTCATTTTGAGAAGAAACCCGTGGTCACTGAACCGGCGCGAACGGGTTGATCATGATAATGATGATGACGATGATTGAAAAATAGTGTAAAATAGTATTAAAATAAAAGCAAAGAAAACTATTTTATCTACTTTCACTACATTCACAAATTAAATACCTACTACGAAAACAGAAAAAAATATCTAAACTAAAGAAGTTTTTAAAGTGAAAATCAACATATTATTATTTTATTTTATACTTACCAAAACTTTAATCTATTGTAGATGCAATCAATGTCTAATAATTTGAAAACATCGATATTTAAAGTTAACCAAGTTTTAATGGCAACAAGTGTAAATTAAAAATTTATAACACCCCCGACAAAGTATCTGAGTTTTCCAAAACATCATTTTCAAATAAATAATAATGTATCAAGGCAACGTCCATCTTGACAGCTTGACATATTTTGTCAATTGACATAATATTATGAACCTAACGGTTATGTAACCTTCTTTTCTACAAGAAAACTAGAAAAGAGCTGATAACTCTTAAACGGCTGCACCAATTTTTTTGGATTATAGCTAAGAACACTCTCGATCAAGCCACCTTTCAAACAAAAAAAAGTAAATTAAAATCGGTTCATTCGTTTAGGCGCTACGATGCCACAGACAGATACACAGATACACAGACACACAGATACACAGATACACACGTCAAACTTATAACACCCCTCTTTTTGGGTCGGGGGTTAAAAAGGAACAAAGAAGTAAACAAAGCCCCCAGTCGTTCCCTCAAAACCAAATCATACAAAACAATAAGAAGAAAACAGATTCAACAAGCCAGATGTACGCTAACCTCTGCATATGCTCATTTATTCATACCTAACCTGGTTGAGGCATGCTCATTCAATTTTCTAACCCATTTACGTCTCAGACGAACTGCTTGAACCAACAAAAAATGGCTAAGTGTGAGTTGACCAACGTACAGGAGGTTCCACATTACTACCCTTATTATTATAAATGACAAAGTATGTTTGTTTGTTGATTTCTCATTAAATCACGTCGCAAGAGAGCAATTGCAGTTTGACGTAATTTTTGCTTTAAGTTGAAGACCTTGAGAGTGATATGGGCTACTTTTTATACCGCGAAATTCAAGAGGTCTCAGGGGTTTTTTCCAACCTACATCCATGTCATCAACTATTAGAAATAATATCTGGAGTATTTTTAAAAATTTGCAACAAATCGTAAATTGCCTGAATTTTGCAACTGTCCATCATTTTTCCTGATGAGAGAATGAGTATGTTGGTTATAGTATAAAACTAGCCTTGTTCTGCACATTTCTTATACATATTTGCTTCAAAAGTTATATTCTGAATGTATTATTTTTCTAAAAAAACTACTTAAAAAATATAGGGTTCTTTATTTTAAAATAATAATTTCTGTCTCTTTCTTTCTCTCTCTCTCCTTCTGCGTCATATTCCTTATTACTCAGGATTGTTATAATTATTTTGAGGTTCACTTGGGAGAATTATTATGCGATAGGCACGCAGGTCCTTGCTTATAAAAATAATATTTTACGTTTATTTATTTCGTTACGACTTACAAACGTCTAATAGACCAATAGTAATAATTTTGTCAGGACCTTTAGCTACGGATCTCTAAAAAGAATAAATTATTCCCCGACATTCCCAACCGCAGATTTTCCACGATATAATTTCATAAGCAGGCGGCGCGATGCGTGTGTTCGTTTTGCCCCGTTTTCCTCTTTTGAATTGATTAGGTCTGATTCGTATCGAGTTATGAATGGAGTTCGCGATGTTTTAGTTTAGTGCACAACTTTTTTGCATCGCGAATTATTGGATTTCCAATATTGCACAGGTATTTACCTATTGGGTACGGAAATTCGCAATGGATTGAATGAATTTACTTTTCATCTTGCACTTTCTTAACGACCTTAAGTTATTTTCCTAAAGGATTAATCTTTGAAAAGTGTGTTTCTTTTGATTCGTCCTTCAATCACGTCGCAACTGAGTAATGGATCGATGTGATTTTTTGCATGGTTATAATATACCTATAGTTAAGATCTGGAGAGAGACATAGGTAGGTACCGTTTCATCCCGGAACATCAAAGAGTTCCCACAGGATTTTTAAAAACCTAAATCCACGCGGACGAAATCGTGGGTACCAGTTAGTCTATATGTTTAAAAGGAAAAGCTGACTGACTGACTGATTGACTGACTGACTGAATGATCTATCAACGCACAGCTCAAACCATTGGATGGATAGGGCTGTTTGGCAAGCAGATAGCTATTATGACGTAGGCATCCGCTAAGAAAGGATTTTTGAAAATTAAACCCCTAAAGGGCTAAGATAGAGATTTTAAATTTGTGTATTCCACGCGGACAAAGTCGTGGGCATCAGCTAGTTTCCAACAAAATAGTAGACAGGTACCTTGAAAATATAAATTACTTCAATACTTGTTTACTCCATCAACAATATCGGACAAAGGCTTATAAAGCCGGCTACACACGTAAAGAAAAGGCCATTATTATTCATCTGCGAGCTGACGAGGCAAAGTCAATGTCTATCTTATTTCTTTTATAATTATTCACGCTCCCACCCCGGGGGTGGAAGCAACCCCCTTTCTTGGAGGGCGCGATAGAGAAAACGTCTTAGGTTTTTGCGGCGTTTGTTTCAAGTTTTTTAGGGGGTTAAACCCTTTCCTGAACATGACAGGAATTGGATCATTAAGCAGGCCTACCCCATATTTAATTCGGCTCCCCGAAGTCTCGCGTTGTTATGAATATCAACATAGGTATTTTATTACACTTTGGCTTTAAATAAATACTTTGGAAACCGATGGAAACTTTATGTAAGATAAACACTTCGTTTGTTAGTTTTAAATGATACCTAGACGTTCACGGCTGGGCGTGGGCTTCTTGTAACGATTGCCACACACCACGATCTTTTGTCCAGCATGTTAACGTTTCTTTAAAAAGGCCTATGGACACATACCTATAGTTCGACATATAAGCCGAGGATAACGATCTTGTATCTTGCGACTCCCATCGACTTATTTGAGGTCTTCCATCTTACATTATGTTCTCAAAGGTCATTAAGTCTGCCAAACTGCACTTGCCCACCGTCGTGGTCCCAAAATCATTGGTTAACCCTTCTCATACTAAGAGATTCAAGCTCAATACTGAACCAGCTATTGGTTGATTATGATGATGATGAACCATAAACATGGATCACACAAACACCAACTAAGCTTGGCGTTGTTAGAGCGTACCCTATATAAGACGTTGACTGGCAAAGCTGTGCTGCCAAGCGATTAAAAGCTGATTCACACCAATCACGTACACGTGACACACACGTAGTGACGTGCGTGAATCCGAAGACATAACTGCACGCATTAAGGTGCCCACGCACTTGAACTGAACTGCAACACGAATATCGTGCGGGGCGCTGACGCGACGCGCAGTCAGCTGCAGTTCAGTTCGAGTGTGTGGGCGTCTACGCGACTATGTCTACGCGAACGTTCACTCCACCCAAGTGGTATGCCATGTCTCATACAGTTCCACACATTACAACGCAATGGTACGCGCTACATCTACGCTTACGCGACGCATACGCGGCCTGTGTGGCCGGCGCTTAGTGTTCCGGTACGATGCCGTGTAGAAACCAAAGAGTTTAATAAAAAATTGGTTGTCTGTAAAGTCGGTTTCCTGACGATAGTTGAACGTGACAACAAAGGCCGATTGTGCTTCTTTGTCGCTCGTTCCGCGCTCTCGCTTGCACTTCAAGCCTTACATGGAACGCCTCAGAGCGAGGTAACGCCGCATGAGTCATGTTTTTTCGTGCGTGCAGCCGGCTCTATCGAATTATAAGACGTTGTCACGTTAAAACATATCCCTTCCAGGTTAACAACCCCTGAGAGATGCATAAGATTGCAGTCAAGGGCTAACTTGTATCTGATTTTAAGAAAAAGATTGCAAATAGTTCCAGCCGTTGGCCGTTCATAAAACGTTAAAAAAGAAGCATAGAAAATGGAATCGTCAGTGGCGCGGAAGCAATAAACACTAGCGATACAAAACAGTGCAGTGCAGGAAAAGTAATCACGGCGCTACGTAACTTTGTTTGACGATGTCGTACCTTGCACAGTGGGGCGAGTGAGCTCAAGCCTTGGACAAAATAGCCGTTATTATTGAAACGCTAGATTACGCCAGCGAATTCGTCCGCGTGTAGTTAGGTTTTTATAAATTCCGTAGGAACTCTATGATTTTCTGGTTGATAATAGTTAGTGCTTATTTTATGTTTCTGTCAAGGATGTAAGCTATCTCTTTACCAAATGCTGTCAAAATCGGTTAAGGGAATGGACCGAGAAAAGGTAACTACCTGACATTCTTTTGCATTTATAATATTAGTGCGGATGAATTAAATATTTTATGCATGGTTACTACGATTTTAACAAAGGGCGATTATCATAATTTGACTACTGTAGTCGTCAAATAATTAACTATTCATCAACCCGCTTAACGAATAAACGTGTCTTAAAAATACATTTTTAAAAACGTCCACACTAGTGTAAAGATACTCAAAACGCGAGGAAATTTAAAAAACTGTCTACTTTGTATGTAATTTTTTTGTCTACAGTGCTGTTTCTTTACATCACTGTGCACTCGTCGGTGGGTCGGCGGGGGGAAGGCGACACCTTAAATTGATTACGAATAAAATTGTTAGCCGGGTGACTACTTATATGCACTTCGCAGCCTGCGCAGCGGTTAAGGAAATCTAATTTGAACATGTCTAAGAAGGAAATTTTTGCTCAGATTTATGAATAAAAACTCCACTGGGCGACTTTATTTTTAAGCCGTGGTTTTACCATTACCATTATTATATACAAGTAGAGAGGTTCTAAATTGAAACTGTTCACGCCTCTCTATATTGTTTATTAAAGTAGGTATTTAATATTGAAAAAGCGGTGATAGCCTAGTGGTTAAAACGTCGGCTTCCTATTCGAGGGGTCCCAGATTCGGTCCCGGGCACGCACCTCTCAGCTTTTTAATTATTGCTTTCATTAGAGCACATTCGCCGTGAAGGTAAACATCGTGAGGAAGCCTGCACGTCTGACAGTTCTTCATAATTTTCTGAAAGGTGTGTGGATAGAACCGATCAGCCTGGTGGACTATGGCTTAAACTCTTCTCACTTCGATACGAGATCCATTTTTAGGAGTGAGTCAACAAAACAAAACAATCAGAAAAACTACTTACAAACATTTCAGTCATAAAATTGGATTATCTTTAAGCAACTTACCTATACCTATATTCATTTTTATTACATAAGGACCTTGATAAGGACCTAATTACTTAAAATAGAAGATTGAAAAAAAAAATCGAAAAAGATTTTGCGACAGTCTGAAAATTAGACAAAATCAAAACAAACGCTCGGAAAAATCGTTTTATTTCACGTTAATGAGTACGTAACCAAAATGTTGTTTTTGGAAAACTGGATTAACATAAAGCTGCACTTAACGGAAGCGCGTTTAAAGGAATCCATTTTGGAAAAAAGAGAAACAAAGAGTTCAAAAAGAAAAAAAAGAAAGGTCGCTCACATGCGCAAAGTATAATTAAAGAGTTAAAATGAATATTTAAATATCGTAAAGGGTGCACTCCTGACAGCACAATGACATTCGGGGGTGTCCAAATCTAGGAAGATACGTATTTTTGGGAGTTTCAGTTCCGTTTGGTACACCGAGAGCAAATTGCAGTTTTCAATACCTGGTATTTCTTTTAAAATAGCAAAAGGAATGCGAATATTGTTTAAGATCAATATAAATAAATGAATACATAAATAATTCGTTTATTGAGCAAAACATCGATAAATTTAGTTACATCTGCATATTAAATGTACTAACTTACTATTATCTTATTCTAAAAAGTAGGTACGGTACACCTCAGGTAGGTACACTATAAATCTATGATCGAAGCGGTACACACAGAAAATCAACTGTCATAAAAAGAATAAAAGAAATAGGCCTTAGATTAACCAAGTGTGTAAATGGGGTCTCACAGACTTTTGGGTATTGTTAATTTCTTAGAAAAACATATTTCGCCTCATTGTGTGACCCTCTCAGTGTCTTCAAGTTTGATAAACGCGACCCATCACAGGCCGCATTAATGACTTTCCATCAGGTGTGAATTAATCTTAAAAAATGCTAAGGCCGAGATATATAGAGCGCACTTTGCTCAGACTTAAGACACTGTTAAAATAAGACGGCGTTAGACCGCTGGCATAAATCTGTCTCGTTTTAATTGACCCTAAAGTCAAAGTCAAGTGCGGTCTATAGATTTCAACCTCAGTGTGTCCAAAGCTGTATCGCCGGCGGGACAAGTCAAAGATAGATACACGTCGCAAGGGGCAGGATCGTTTGCCAAAAATTATAATTTTAATTGCGACCCACCCCGCGCCCTCCATCTATGACTGCTGTAAAATCATAAACGCATCGGTTTATGTTTTTTTTTTTTTGGTTCATCTATAGAATGTAAAGGCTATACTCACGTATTTAATCGATGTAAGCTCGACTATTTTCGAACCCACCCAGGGTCCTTTTTCATAGAGGTTCGATCTTAAAATGGAAATTACTCACGATAGCTTTAATAATCATCTATTTATCGTGATAGCCTAGTGGCTAAGACGTCCGCCTACCCGCCTACTATTCGGTTCGATCCGGTGAAGACAAATATCGTGAGGAAACAACCTGCATGCCCGATTTTCTATAATATTCTCAAAGGTAGTGAAGTCTGTCAAAACACAGATGGCCAGTGTGGGGATTATGGCCAAACCCTTTTTATTCTGAGAAGAGACCCATGCTCAGTAGTGAGCCGGCGATGGGTTGATCATGATGTTGATGATGATTTGTCTTTTCTATCAAGATATCATGATATCATCTTCAAATCAAAAGACTTCCTACTTTTAGTTAGGAGCAGACATTTTTTACTCGTTCGTTTCGTTTCACAACAAGATTGTGTGGTCCTCTTATGGTGCACCTCTTACACATTTCAGCGAGAAGGTACTTGTTTTCCTTTTAAGCAGAGCAAGGAAAACTAAAGTAAGTATAGTAATAATCTTGTTCCATTCTATTACCTATTAAAAAGTCATTATTTTTAAAACATTTTCAATACTGTTACTTATCTAACTTAATTCTAACCGTATTCACTGTTAAAATTCCTGAAGACCCGGGCGCCCGAAATTGTGATTCTAATAAAATATAATCATAGACGCAGCTAAGAATAGTCTTAATTTAATTGGTAATTTAATAAATGTTGGAGCCGTTTGCATTTATAAATATTTTCTTTATAATAATAATTAGTTTTCTCTCAAATTTCATAATAAAAGTTTTTGTAAGCTGAAAGAAGTTTTCAACGATACCAAATATTAAGTAAACTCAAACTTTCAAGGTTCGCTCTTCACCAAAATATAAAGTAGGCTTCCGCTCCCTTCCCAAAAAAAGAAGTAACACTCACTTCCTTCGAACCTTGAAAAATTAATGACTTCCACGAGCACACACGTAAAAACAAAGGGGGTAACTGCCGAAAATACGCAAATAAGGAACCTCGCTAACAATTTCCTCTTTGGGTCATCCCACACTTATTCGTGCAGAATCTGTATGAGGCTGATTAAGTATTTCCTATCGAATATCATAAATTACTATTTCACTATTTCGATAGTAGGTATATAATTTGTCAACTTGAAGATTCAAAAGTCTTTAAAAATCAGTGACATGTTAGTCCTTGACTACGATCATCTGAAGGCTGTGGGGTAATTTGTGAGAGGTATGGCAGATTAATTAAACTCATACCACGAATCGGTTTCTACGCTAAATCGCTTGATGGTACGTCTTTGCTGGTAGGGTGGTAACTTGTAGTCACTGCTGAAACCTGCTACCAGACTTAAATAACTTTTAGTTCCAGGAATGTAGTAAATGATCTAAAAAGACTACGGCAGTTTTTACTAAGCCCAAACTTCTTCCAAATTGAACTCTAGACCACATTGTTCATCTACATGCTAGGTAGGTCGTCATAAACTCACTTTTAAAATGAAAAAGGAGGACGAAGGAGTTGTTTTAAGGTAGACGACTGAAACCAGCCCAACGCCGGCAAGTGTGATGAGACCCCTAGTCATTATCTCTGCACTTTACAAATACTCAGTGCAAATGTATGGGAATTTAATTAATTCGTACATCTTTATTTTGGCTGAATTGAGTGCGCCCGCTTTGAACTGTTTTCGCCACAACAGCTAAATCATGAGCCTTGTATGAAATATTCATTTAAAATATATTTCCGTTAATTGAGGCCCTATAGCTCAACGGTTGAGGAGCGGACTGGATTCCGAAAGGTCAGCGGTTCAAACTCCACCTGTTGCAGCAGTCGTTTTCCATGTCATCCTGTCTTCGGTTACTGACTTGACATGGTTCCACAAGTATCCAATTTCCTTTTCATAATGCTCCCTAAGGAAAAGGATGGCACTGGTTTTTGATGTTACCAGAATCTGCCTTAATGTGTAAATAGTGACTTTATCAATGTAATTTTTTCCAAAAGTCATGGGTAGAGGAAATTTTTTACCGTGCAATATTTTATGAGTACCTATTTGAAAACTTATATTTCACCGACTTGCTGAATAACCTCCTAAGTAAACTGAAAAAAAAAAAAATCAATTTCCTCATTGCAGTAGAAAAATGTAAGTGCCTCAGTCTGAACAAACTTGACTAAGTCCTCGAGACAACGGATCTCTTGTCTTATGAAATCCTTGAGTGGACTACCTCAACGATTTTATATTTTTATATCCCCTTCCTTGCCTGGAATCAGAACTGCACTTTAAGAGGGCTCTCTCCGTCACTCGTTCCATACAATCGTAGTTCCAATTTCATTTGAATATTAAGCAACCAAAGTCCATGAAATTTTGCAGACATATTCTAGAAACTAATATCTATGTCTGTGGTTTTCCAGATTTCTGTTAAAATATTTGGTTTCAAAGTTACGCGGTCTTAAAAAATTTCATACAAATCTTTGAGCCCCTGTAATTTTAAAACTACATATTTTTAGAAAAATCTAAAACACCACAGACACAGATATTAGTTTCTAGAATATGTCTGCAAAATTTCATGGACTTTGGTTGCCTAATATTCAAATGAAATTGGAACTACGATTGTATGAAACGAGTGACGGAGAGAGCCCTGTTAAGATGCAACAGTTTTTATAACTACGTTGGGATTCGATGAGTTCACTTTGTTTTGACCTCATTATTACTTTTTCTATATTACCCTAACCTTTTTTTTATTCAATTATTGTAAACTTCTTCTCAGACCAGAGCGCGTTTGAAACCCCCGTTGTGATTAATTATCCCCATTACACTATAAAACATTGAAAAATATTGATTTTAAAGTTATGAGCCTCGAAAAGATTCCTATTTTTAACCCCCGACCCAAAAAGAGGGGTGTTATAAGTTTGACGTGTGTATCTGTCTGGGGCATCGTAGCACACAGATACACACGTCAAACTTATGACACCCCTCTTTTTGGGTCGGGGGTTAAAAATGTAACATAAGATCATCGATGTATAAGATGCATTGACATCTTAATCTAATACAATTTTAGTAAGATGTTCTAGTAGAAGCAATAAGCGAACGCGGATGGAGGAATGATTGGAAACGGGTAATGAAATAAACTCCCTGGGATGTTTCCGCGGGATTCATTTGATGTCGAGGCTTGTATAATATGATTTCTTGCGGATACATTAGTTTAATGAAAGAATATCTTGTTATATCTCTCTTTCTCTGCATAGTACTTACTCCTCATCACTGAGGGTGGTGACTCTTTCCATTTATCACAGAGTTATAGTACGCACTCAGTACATAAACAGCAAAGTCGTACTGCCAAGCGATAGCGTTCCGGTACGATGCCGTGTAGAAACCAAAGGATTATGGATTTGATAAAAAATGCCATACCCCTTCCAGGTTACCCTGCTTCCATCTTAGACTTCATCATCACTTACCACCAGGTGAGATTGCAGTCAAGAGCAAATTTATATCTGAATTTTTAAAAAATTAAAAAATTCTGACGTCCGAAGTCTAAAGGCTGTGAGATCGTATCGAGTTCCGGTCTGATTGAAGTCAGATGATTAAACCCATCTGGTTAACGACTTGAGTCAACGCTGCTTGCCCACCGCAATACGCGACTGATATTATGGCTGATAACGTATGGTCGCGATTTTGTCCGCGTGGATTACACAAATTTCAAACCTTTATTTTTCCCTTAGGGGTTGAATTTTCAAAAATCCTTTCTTAGAGCATGTCTAGGTACGTCTGCTTATTAGCTATAACTGCATACTATCAACCCAGTCTGTGTGTTGATAAATCAGTCAGTCAGTTGCATTTTCTTCTTATATATTTAGATGGTGATAATAATTATTATCTATACTTATAATAATTACCAATACAACTGCAGTGCTTATTTTTAGGAGGGGTCCTCGATCAGGGTGTTACGTGAATACCCATCTAAATGAACCCTTATTTACAGCCGTATACACCCATAAACATAAGAGTTATGATATGTATCCTAATATTAATCTAAGTGGAAACTAAATAAAGTTAAATGTATCCAGCTCGTGAGCTCACACCATGAGCTGAGCTGTCGATATCAGTTTAGTTGTAATGGAAACCCAAGCCACGCCTAAGCGGCCCTCGCCCTACGGTGTACTTCATGTTCGGACAGAATCACTTGGTCAACTAAAAATATTACATGGAACAGCTAATATTAAGGTTTGCCAACAAAACTTTTATTTCCAGACGATCATTTGTTTTTCACTAGCTGATGCCCACGATTTCGTTTGCGTATATATAAGTTTTTAAAAATCCCGTGGGAACTCATTGATTTGCCGGGATAAAAAGTAGCTTCAGTGCTAATCCAGAGGATAATCCATCTCCATTCCAAATTTCAGTTAAATCCACCCAGTAGTTTTGCGTGAAGCAGTAACAAACATTATACACATACATACACACAAACTTTCGCATTTATAATATTAGTGTGATTATCATGACTTTATAGACTACTAGCTGATACCCGGGACTTCGTTCGCGTGGATGTAGGTTTTTAAAATTCCCGTGGGAACTGTTTGATTTTCCGGGATAAAAATTAGCCTATGTGTTAATCCAGGGTATAATCTATCTCCATTCTAAATTTCAGCCCAATCCGTCCAGTAGTTTTTGCGTGAAGGAGTAACAAACATACACACACACACACACACACATACAAACTTTCTCCTTTATAATATTAGTGTGAAGACTTGCTTTAATGGTGAAGAAAAACATCGTGAGTAAACCTGCATGCCTGGGTTCTCATTGTCTCAAAATCATACATTTTTGATTTTTCAATAATTTTACGCTCTTTATAAGATGTTCTTTTTAACCCTACACCACAGGTCTGGAATCTGGATATGTTAAAAAATAACCCTCTCATTTATTAACAAATCTCATTAAAATCATATTTTTCTTAATGTTCACAAAATAAAATAACGGAAACAACAAAAAATAAAACAACATTAATTGTTATTATATTCCGGTGTAAAGTTTTTCATAATAAGTGTATTTTTTGTATCGAATTGAATTTCAATTAATTATGATGGGAGATGTAGATATTATGCACTCAGACATATCAGGCAATTATGAATGAATGAATGAATGAATGAATATACTTTTATTGTACACCACAAAATTAGTATAGAAAAACACATAAAAAGCTCAACAAAATATAGGTACAATTTGGCGGCCTTATCGCTACCTAGCGATCTCTTCCAGGCAACCAAAATGGGCCAAAGGATATAGCTATAGATATTAGAGGTAGGTGGTGCAAGTATACATTTATAAATAATATTAGGATAAATAAATACATAAATATATAAATAAATAAATAAATACATAAAAACATGTTAAAATTTAAATAATGTACTACTATAAATAATAAAATACATAATATAGACCTAAAAAATAATAATAAATAAATATGATATATAGATAAATAATAAATCCTCATACTATTATCATAATCAAATCAAAGTTATCATAAAAGGCAAACAGATCTATTATAAGTAATAATAAAATTATTTAAAAATTATTTAATTAGTTAATTTTAATATAACTTTCAACGAAACGGAAAAACACCGAATAAAATATAGCGTGCTAAATACTACTCAACTAACACGTCAAAACAGACACCTACGCATATTTTTCAACGCCGTCGATTATTATTATCTTCCGTTTACTAATAGAGAAAGAAATGTTAAGGTTATCAAGAAAAATGTAAGCGTCATAAGGAAAATATAATGGCCTTTTCCATTGATTTTCCTCATAAAAAACCACCAATTACTGCACGAGGCAAAAAATACCTAATCCAGCAATCTAAGCTCTATGTTAAATGTTACGATCGGTTCAACGGTTGAGACGTCATAAGATAGCAGACAGACAGACAGAATTATTACTACTTATGATTTTACTATAACTAGTAATCCTATAATAATACCTTTATCTATTATAAAAAAATTGTTGAGATGTACCTAAGTATTTCGCATTTATAATTCTAATGCGAATACCTAGTAGGTCTAGCATACTCGTATTTATAAGAACTAAATACTAATAAAAGAAGTAAAAATGTATTAACAAAATTATATTATTTTACTAAGAAGTAGGTGGAAATCCTCACAAGGAGTTTTTTTTTGTCTCGTCTGGCTTTACACTGATAAGCCAATGTCAAGTTTGCAGTTATTTACAAGTTTAGGGAAACTATATGTATAAGTATGGGCTTCATCCGTGCCGGCGCCCGCCGACATGCATGCGGCGCCCCTTTAGATCGCTTCCCAGTCAGTTCCACCACCAATAAACACCAGCAGAACACAAAAACCGGCCACTTCTCACAAAAAAACACTCCAAAAAGTCACAAGACGCGCGCCAGCAAACGCCACCACAGACGAAGTCCTCACAAGGAGTTTTACATTCATGTTGGAAACTATGTATCTACGTATTTTTAATCTACAGTAGATACGTATTATTAGGCTGTACTGTAACGTTACCATAAAATAACTTTCATTGTGAAATTTTTTCGAATACAATATCAACAAAAGGAACGTAACCTCCCAATACAATTTTCCATTGAAACCGAAACAGGCAGCGTAGAACGGAACGCATTTGTTTAAATTAAAAAAGGAACATACACCAGCAATACACTTAAAATATTCACACGGCGAAAACACATTCTAGTATAGACCGAGAACTGGTGGATGCTTAGTAACGAGTGATTGTACTTGACAGAAATCATTAAAGAATTAATTCAGTTTTATGGAACATCTTTATATTTCCAGTGGTATTGCTGGCAAACCCAAGTATGAAAATTTTGCAAGACTGAACCTTTAAAAAAATCTTGTTCACACAATGTTAAAGCGCCCCATTCACGACACAATAGGTGTTTTGCGCCGTTTTGTCCGTCGCATGACCCGCGCCCGTCTGACGTGTGTCACAATTCGCCAGCGTATGGGTGCACTTGCTGAATTTTTTCGTTTACCCAACCTCGGTTTTTGCCAGTTTTCTCCAAAATTCAAGCTTAGATTTCTTAACTTCCTTTTTTGCCAGGTTTTGATTTGAAAAATTCTGAGTTTCAGATGCTATAACTACATGCAGTACATCGTTTACCAGCTCTTGGAGTATTTATAAAATAGAAAAGAAACACGTTCTTAAAAAAATTTGTTCCCCCGCACACAATGTATAAAGCGCCCCATTCACGACACAATGGGTGTTTTGTGCCGTTTCGTCCGTCGCATGACCCGCGCCCGTCTGACGTGTGTCACAATGCGCCCGTGTATGGGTGCACTCACTGAATTGTTTTGTTTTCCCGACCTCGGTTTATGCTTTTCCCTTTTATAACGTTTATCCGAAGAGATATGAAGCGTAGATAGGATATTAGGAACGTTACTTAGGTATATCTTTTTTTTCGCAATGCTTTTGACAAACACTCTAAGGTTGAGATCTCATAGAGCGCACTTTGACTTTGGTTAACTTTTTTTAGTTTAGTTTGGTTGACTTAATTTCAGTTAAAACGAGAAAGTTTTTGGCAGCGGTAAAGCGCTGTCTCGTTTTAACAGTGTCTTAAGTCTGAGCAAAGTTAAAGTTCGGTCTATAGATCTCAACCTGAAACCGTTATGAGAGATATACATAAGTACACCCAGTAACGAGTAACAGTGTGACTCATTGGGAGAACATTTTCGAAAAATTCCCAACGAGTCACACGGTTACTCGTTTTGGTGTGACTCGTTGGGAACCCATCAAAATCCCTTCCCTGCTGCCGGGAAAAGTCGGTCAGAAACTCAACTGATAACGATACATTTTCAAGTTAACGTAAGTTGAGCTTAAGTGACATGAGCGTTGAGATTTTGCTATTTTCAATGGATGGACACTACAATAAGCATTAATTAACCACCTACTTATAAAATTGTATTCATTTATTGACAGACAACTGTGGTAGGTCTATACTCTATAGTTATTGTATTTTCTATCAAACTTCTAGCAATTTTGATTTCTGATGTTATTACAATAATTTATTACAATGTGCAAATAAAATAAAATAAATAAAATAATAATAATAATAAATAACGATAAAACTTGTTGTAAAACGAATAAAATACTTTGTGTTTATGTTTGTTTAAATATTTATTCAATGGACAATCAACAAATTGCAAAAGTTTTCCCTACCTCAAAAAGTTGCCAACTGTCTCTATTTTTTTGCCTTTTGTTGTCAGTTTATCCTGTCTACGCCTAGAATAAAATTGAAATATCTCTGCGTTGACTCTATTTTCATGGAGAGTATAATTTTGCTTTTCTTGAGCTCCATTCCTTAGTGAAATATGAGTGTAGGGAGCATTAAATAAGTTGAATGCCGGTGAGCCTTTTAATGCTTTCTTGTATCTTGGTACTACAGAACATATTTTTATTTTAAACATTATAAGCCATGGCTCTTTTTTTATTATTCATATACAGTTTTACTGTGTACGAATAAAATAAATATCTAAATGAATAAAATAAATAAATATAATAAAATAAGCGTTGCTAAATCGCTTTTTGCGACGTGTTTAAACCTGGAGAGTGACATAAGCTACATTTTATCCCGAAAAATCAAAGAGTTTTTTGTTTTTTCAAACCCCACCCTTATTATTGTAGAACTTCCCTTCAAATTATAAATCAAGACTGATTCATTGACCGCACCAAAACGCCACAAAAATTAATATGTCAATATTACTTGGGCGTGAACGATCGTTAAGAGGGCTCTCTCCGTCACTCGTTTCATACAAACGTAGTTCCAATTTCATTTGAATATTAAGCAACCAAAGTCCATGAAATTTTGCAGACATATTCTAGAAACTAATATCTATGCCTGTGGTTTTCCAGATTTCTGTTAAAATATTCAATTTCAAGGTTACGCGGTCTTAAAATTTAAAATTTAATTTGTAATTTTAAAACTACATATTTTTAGAAAAATCTAAAACACCACAGACACAGATATTAGTTTCTAGAATATGTCTGCATTTCATGGACTTTGGTTGCTTAATATTCAAACGAAATTGGAACAACGATTGTATGGAGTAAGTGACGGAGAGAGCCCTTTTAATATGTTTGGAAACAAAATGGGGATATTACTTTAGATCTACTACCCTCTATATTCAATTTAGCTTTCAATCTGAGTTATTTATAGGTCTTAATAGCAGAGTGTACCTATATAGTAATCACAACACAGGTATACATGCTAAGGTGTATTTGTTTGTGTGTTTGTTTATCCTTCAATTACACCGCAAAAATTAGCAACGGATCCGATTGGCGCGATTTTTTGCGTAGATATAGTAACTTTTAGATATAGGTACCTGGTATATTTTACCCCAGAAAATTAAAGAGTTCCCACGGAATTCTAAAAACTTAAATCCACGCGGAAGAAGTCGCGGGTATCAGATCGGTTTGCAAAACTTAAACGTTATTTTATTATATCTATCACTAACTCACTCTAGTGTCTAAGTCTCTCTAGTCACCAATTCACTATAGAGGTGGTTAAGCAATGTTTATCCAAGTTGTTAACTAGATGGGTACCGGTATAGTCCTGTAGAACATGTCAACAAAATTGTATTTTATTTGATTGGTTAGTTAGTATTCAAATCATTTCGAATGAATATCACTAGGTACGATTGTATGTAGAGCGCTGGTAAGGGCGTTAGGGAAATTATTCGGATGCTACTTTAGACAAAAAAAAATGCAGGTAAATAAAACGAGGTTCAATTAATAATTAAGTTAACAGAAACCTACAAATCCATAAAAGCGAAGGACTGTTAAAGTGTTATTGCTCATTATCCATATTTTAATTAGAGATTACTGTTATTATTAATTAATAGTTCGTTGCAAGCTTGGTCAAAGCTTTGAACCAATATTCCGAGTGCCTCGATATAAAAGAATATCGTATGAAATAAGTAGGTATTGATGCTGGAGTTAAAGCTGACTAGTGACTAATGAGCTGGTATACACACCTAGTGCTATGAGATCCAATTTAATGAATATTGATCAATAGGGATTGGTTATTAAACTCACAGCTTATAACGCAATCTGTAGGTACTAATAAGTATAATATTACGAATTCGTCTGTGTTGGTGTTTGCTGGCGCGCGTGCCCTGCCTTTTTGGGGTGTTTTGCTTGTCAAAAGTGCCCGGGATTTGTGTTTTACTGGTGTTTTTGGTGGTGGAACTTACTGGGAAGCGCTCTAAAGGGGTGCCGCGCGTGTGTCGGCGTGCGCCGGTACAGACGAAATCCATATTTAGATAGTTTCCCTAACTTATAAATAACTACAAACTTGACATTGGCTAATCTTTGTAAAGCCAGACGAGAGAGAAAAAAATATATTATAAACTACTCGACCCGCCCGGCTTCGCACGGGGTGACTACAATCCCCTAGACAAATAGGTATAAAGTGTATTATAATATGATATATACCTACTAGACGATGCCCGCGACTTCGTCCGCGTGGATACGGTTTATCAAAAAATCCCGTGCGAACTCTTTCATTTTCCCGGATAAAAAGTAGCATATGCCACTCACCAGATCTTTAACTGGGTGATTCTCAAATTTGGCGCAAATCACATATCAGGTCAAATAAAAAAATAATGAATGAAGTTACAGATGAGAATTGCATTACAAAAGAACTCTTGTATATTCAGCTACGGGTGCCCCAAAAATCAAAATTGTAACTACAAAGGTTACTTCAGAAATAATATTTTTGATATTAAAAACTCACCTCCTTCTGCGGGTAAAACAGGAGTCTCAGGAAAAATCGCTATGATTTTCAAAGAAGACGGTTTTAAACGAGCTCAAGTTTTTCACATATTATTATATACATCCTGAGAAGCAATTAAAATGCATTTTTACACGTACGAATCATTTAATTACGTCATAAAAAAATAACAAATGTTTGGCACAGAAAAAAAGTCATTACCTGCAACTGAGATGGCACCTCCAAAATATCCTTCTAGTATACATATTGCCTTCCGTTCTCCCCTGCCCCGTACTAAGCCATAATCAGTCTATCTAGGCATGTTGCGGAAAGTGGCCGTGCACTTGTAGAAAAAAAAATATTTACGCTTTTGGTGCCAAAACTGGTGTTTGGCACGACTTTTCACTCTTTACCTTCAACATCATTTTAGGACAAATAATTAGTTTTTCTTAATAATTTTATTTTCTTTCATGTACTAATAACAACATAAGTATGTAGTTTGATGTTCATATATATTGCATTTTAAAATACGACGTTAGAAAATTAAAACTGCCAAAACCTCCCTACCGTTACTATCATTACCGTAATTTACCTTCCGTTTTAAAATTGAAGGTAATGATGTTGAATTGAAGGAGGTGATGATTTTTTCAGGAAATATTGTTATACCAAAATTGTGTAATTTTCTTCATATCCTTTGACATTAAATCACGTGACAAAATATTAATCTTCAGTAATTCTTTAACTAATCAGTTGAATTAGTAGCCCATATTGTTCCAAGCAATTTAGAAATAACTATTCAAAATTATTGCACCTCGTGGTATTTCAATATTAAAAATAACCATCATATATCGATTTTAGAAACTACCATAGTGAAAAGAAATAGTCAAAAACGCGCGAAAAAAATTTAGCGCAGGCTAAAAACACAAAAAACGAAGAACTAAAGAAAGATCCAGAAAAATATGCGAAACGTAAAGAAGAATGATGGAGTCCTTTAATTCCTTCTTGGATATTAGGGCTGCAGCAGTTATTTTCTATGTCTCCCTACCTTTGGTTGCTGCTTTGACATGGTTCCACGAGAATTCCACTCTTTTAAGGTCTGCTTCAATGGGCCTCCTCTAGAGGAGGCCCATTGAAGCAGACCTCTAGACCAACCAACTCCTAGGAGTTGGTTGGTCTAGAGGTCCTGGTCGACCAACCAACTCCTAGGAGTTGGTTGGTCGACCAGGTATTATTTGACCGCCAGGCTGTCAGGCAGACAGGTTTCAATAAACGCCGCTTGAGCAGCGTTTTCTTCCTCTCTTCGCAAAATATGCCCGGCCAATCGCAATCGCATTCAAAGCTATTTCTTTGAGATGCTGGCATTTGTACCACAAGTCCTCATTTCTGATCGTGTTAGGCCAGAAAATGCGGGGAATAACACTGAAACACTTATTGTGGAAAACCTGAATTCTGTGGATTAGCGATATAGTTATTTCCACGTTTCACACCTGTATAAGAAGTCTGAATTTACAAACGATTCAAACAGAGAGAGCTTTAGCTTTTATAATCCAGTTATCGACATCAGCCTCGGCACCGCCGCTAGGAGAAATGATGCTACTGAGGTTACAGAACTCCTCCACTCGGTTAATTGGTTTGTATTCTAAATAAAACGGTTCTGAAGCAGTAGAACTGTTCCTCATATCCACTGTTTTCTTTGTGGTAATCGGCAGACTAGAAATTAATTCTAGTATCGACTATTCTCACTAATTTGTGAGAATAGTCGATACTAGAATTAATTTCTTAAACTGGACCCTTTCAAGTAAAGATTTTTATATAAACCTGTGAGGATGTTACTGCTATTGTCACAATTAAAATATCATAAGCCTACGTTGTCGTATTAGTTTACAAATTGCGGAAAAACCAAATTAAATTTGAATTTCGCGGGCAGACCCGTCTCATGCCCCTTAATGTATTCAAGTCGATCTGATATGAGAACCAGGTCATCCACATAGTCAAGGTCTTCAAGTTGCCTACTGCTCCATGATATATTCCTCTCGGACTATTGGTGAAACGACGCATTTAACTTCGTCGATAAGCAAGATAAATAACAGTGGTGAGGAAGACATCCTTGCTTAATTAATTGCAGATTATTTTTGACTCCAAGACAACAAAGAGTACAGCGAAAAAAGTTACTTGAAAATTAAAAAAAACATATAGAAAAAATAAAAAGAAGTAAGCCGATTGAGAAATACTGTTTAAGATAACAAGGGATTTAGAAGAAAATCATCCACAGGAAAAAGAATGTGCTCCTTGTGAACTTACTACTCCTATAGTAATAAAAGATGTTATGTATTCGTCAAAACCTCAACAATTGACGTCAAGGGCTAGCTTTGTATAATATACATTGTCGATGGTGTATGTCAATAATTATATTAGGCTTTTGTTTCGACGGTTTGACGTGTCTTCGAATAAAATGGCGTATCGAAATGACCATGGTTATTTACTTCTTGTACGAAGTACTGTGGCGACGAGGATGGGATTATATAAAGAACTCTTTTGTGCAAACGAGTTCAACATCCTGCAAACGACGAATAAGTACCACTTATTGTACACGGTCAAAGACTTTCTCATAATCAATGAAGGAAATTCATACATCAGTTTGCATGTCTCTATATTTTTGGACTAGTACGTTTATAGCAAATAATGCTTCTCATGTTCCAACACCAAATCTAAATCCAAACTGACTCTCATTGAAGTAGTTGTCACATTTATTTCTAATCCCTTAAGAGCTGATAAGTAGAAACATCTTTGGAACATGACTCATGAGGCTGATAGTGCGGTATTCATTGCATTTCTTAACATTCCCAAGATGTTGCAATGATTCCTTGACATGTGTCTGCGAACATATTGTTTTGTATATATAGTTTTACAAATTCTTTTTGACTTCAGTGTCCAAAATTGGTTTAACTTTATCGTCAACTAAACTGTTTATATACGACACTCTTCGCAGGTCTGCCATTTCTATGCAAATTAAAATAATCATGTTTTCGCTCATACTGTTCTATCACCAAACATTTGTTTTCGTGATAATATGCTCTCGCAGCACGATTATTTTATACATTTCAAGTAAAATTTATAGGTGATGATATGTCTGGAATAATATTTTTGTTAAAGTTTGCAATATTTCCGTTATTAATTCTGTTTACTTGATTAATGAGATGAAGAAATACGCTTTTTTTTTGAAAATGAAATATTGCTTCATTACCATCGCATAAACATCAACGCCTTCTCTACCAAAATCATTACCAGCACACTAGAACTCATTACCTTCAGTAACTGAAAACTTCAAATGCATATATATCTCTGAAATTCATGGGTGCAATTTGATATTACTCGGTCATTCTTTGTGATTTCACCTATATTTTAGTCTCTCTTATTTTCTCCGATTTGCGCCAAATCAGAGAAGTACCCAACTATAGGTGTACCATACAAAAGATCTCGTCGGTCTTTTGTTCCATTGCAACGTAATCAAACTAATAAACCAACAAACATACTTTTGCATTTATAAACCTAGCTACCAAACCATAATTTTTTAATTTTCCTAAAAATGAGTCCTTCAAATTAACAACCATCAATCCCATTAATCTATCAACTGCCGGAGACAAAGTATCCTGACATAAATGGCTCGTTATCCACATTTAATGAGGGTCCATTCATCGGCACGATATGAAGCGATTGATAGGAAGTGACGTCATGGATCCGTATCACTAATGAGGTGATCATGCGAGATTGAAAGTCTGGCGTCATAGTTGTAATTTGGTAGCCTTCTCGTTATGGTTGCTGAATTAGATGGTTTAATTTTTCTTTGGCATTTAACATTCAAATTGTGATCAAAATGTTATTACGAGCAGAACAGAACAGCCGAAACAAGGATCGTAGTATGATCAAATTAAACCTGTTCAGAAGAACGTTTCAGCCTTGTCTACTAACTAGTCAGACCTATCACCTATCAAAGTAGTATTATTCAAAAACTTTTTTCTAAAGTTGTTAGGCAGCATTTACCGTAATCAATAAAAAAATATCTTTCACCTTTATATGCTGAAATTTTATGCTTGAGATTGTAGATAAAATAAAATTTTGCCAAAAATCACGACCATTGAACTAAATTAGGTGATTTCCAACAAAAATCGAGTTTTATGAAGTTGCCAAAATTAGTATCAAATAGTTGTAAGCAAAACCATTTTTTTTTGTCTGGTATAAGGCCTCTTGTGCGTAGTAATAAGTAACTGTACCTACGAGTACTACACAGAAATCGTTTATGATGACCATTTAAAAGCATCGTAAATTGATTATTAATCAAGTATAACGTTAAGTAAGTTGGTCTAATTCAAATATCGTAACGCGAAAGTTCAGTAGGTGTTAATTGGAGGGGCACGATTAAAGCTCCCCGAGTGTGTTAAGTGGCAAGTGGTTATGGGACATTGAGGATGCGAAGCTTTTCACTTAATACAACATTGACAACTTTGTATGGATAGCGTTATTTTCGTATGCAAAAAAGAAATTGTAATATTTACAATGTTAATGATTGTATGATCAATATGGTGGTCGACTTGCTAGCTTATTTAACTGCGAATCATGAGATCCCCGGTTAGAGAAGTGGACCAAGAAAAAAGCTGTTGGGTTTTCCCGTCAAGAAATATCCACTAAGTAGGTAGCTGCTGAACAGTTGGGACGTTAGCGGTATTACCCTTTCGTGCCTCGGCAACACTAAAAAGCCGTTGGTCTTGTGTCTAATCTCTCTCCGGTTTTGTCTAATTGCCGTCTCATGAGGAAGTATAGAGTACACCAGTATTAACGCACACACTGATGCATAATATCCCCAGCATCTTCGTTGAAGATGGCCAAGACGGCGCGGTCAAGGCGTTGTGGTCAAAATTCAATCAAAAGGTACAATAGTATGTAAAATTAGGTCTAATTCAAATACCATAACGCGAAAGCTCAGTAGGTGTTAATTGGAGGGGCACGATTAAAGCTCCCCGAGTGTGTTAAGTGGCAAGTGGTTATGGGACATTGAGGATGCGAAGCTTTTCACTTGATACGCAAGGATTTAATAATCTCATTGACATTATTATAACGATAGCTTTATCTTCTTATGGATAAATGAAAATATAATATTGATGAACAAAGTTGTTGTGTGATTAATACTAATTGCTAGTAGATATTGCTGCGTATCATGAGATCCCGGGTTCGACTCTCGAGTTGGGTCAAGAAAAAAGCTGTTGAGTTTTTCTGTCGAATAAATTCAGTAGATTCAGAGTTGGGAAGTCGGCGGTAAGTACAACTCCTTCGTGCCTTGGAAAGTACGTTATGAAAGCAAATAAGAAAAATGAGAAAATTAATGACTATATAATTATTATGTTGGTCTACTTTAGCTTATTTTATTTCCCGGTAGATTAAATGAAACGCTTTGAATCGACATAAAAATAATTATCTATACTTACTAATAAATAAACTTAAAGTGCATGTCTGTTTGAACGGGCTAATCTTCGGAATGGCTGAAACTATTTTGACGGGACTTTCACAAACAAGTAGAGGATTAACCAAGGAGTAAAATAGGCTACTTTTTAACCGACTTTAAAAATGGAGGAATTGTGTTTTTCTACCTATGTACACAGATACCTCCGAGATTTCTTAACTGATTTGCGTAATTTTTTTTTAATCGATAGAGGAACTTTGTGACATTGTTCCATAAAAATTTGGATTCCAACTCCTCAATCCGGATGCTGCAAGGGATCTAACCAATCCACGCGGGCGAAGCTGCGGGCATCATCTAGTCATTTAGTATGGTACACATTTTTCAACGTACTTGACTGTATATGGCCGTTACAGTGGGTAATAGAATCAGAATCAATAAGTATCTATTGAGAATCGTTTCAAAGTTAAATACCTCTATCGCAATCACTTTGTTTGTTCAAATGCCTATTGTTAGCTCGAAACAGCAGGTGTTACCCACTTAGCGCCAAGCTGGACCACTCCCCGTACAGAAGGTCATCGGATGGCCTGATACCATTTAAAGGAATAGCGGTAATTTTTATTTAATTTTTCTTTACTCTAAATTTAACAGTTATCAAATACCTACCATACTTAAAATATGCCTCTCTTATCAAGAGATTGATATTCGGTTTGCGTGGAGACCCTGGGGCCATGGAGTCTTAATACTAAAAAAAAATTGTGAGACATTACCACCGCGATTAATAGCCCCATCGAGTGACAAAAGGAGTGACTCACTTTTTGTGCAGCGGATCAGCCTGGCTGTCCAGCGCGGAAATGCAGCCAGTATTCTAGGCACCATCACGCGGGTATGATTTGTGTAGTAATCAGATAAGGCTAGCTTTAGGTTTTATTGTAATATTTTCCATATAAAAAGAATAGGTACAAAACCCGTCTTTATCTATACTTACTAATTTTAATAAATAAAATTGGAGTGTCTGTCTGTAATTTCGAAATAACTACCTCATATTAAGCTCATATGGTTATTTGAACGATACCATAACTGAATCACACGTTTTTAAAATTTTTGTCTGTCTGTCTGTCTGTCTGTCTGTCTGTTTGAAAAGGCTAATCTTTGGAACGGCTGAACCGATTTTAACGGGACTTTCACAGGCAAGTAGAGGATTGACCAGGGCATAAAATAGGCTACTTTTTTAACCGACTTTTAAAAAGGGAGTTGTGTTTTTCTACCTATGTACACCGAAATCTCCGAGATTTCTGAACCGATTTGCGTCATTTCTTTTTTAATCGATAGAGGAACTTTGCGACATTGTTTCATAAAAAATTTGGAGTCCAACTCCTCAATCCTGATGCTGCAGGGGATCTGACCAATCCACGCGGGCGAAGCTGCGGGCATCAGCTAGTCTATATCTATACTAATAAATAAAATTGGAGTGTCTGTCTGTAATTTCGAAATAACTACCTCATATTAAGCTCATATGGTTATTTGAACGATACCATAACTGAATCACACGTTTTTAAAATTTTTGTCTGTCTGTCTGTCTGTCTGTCTGTCTGTTTGAAAAGGCTAATCTTGGGAACGGCTGAACCGATTTTGATGGGATTTTCATAGACAAGTAGATAATTGACCAGGGAGTAACATAGGCTACTTTTTTAGCCGACTTTCCAAAAGGGAGTTGTGTTTTTCTACCTATGTACACCGAAATCTCCGAGATTTCTGAACCGATTTGCGTCATTTCTTTTTTAATCGATAGAGGAACTTTGCGACGTTCTTTCATAAAAAATTTGGAGTCCAACTCCTCAATCCTGATGCTGCAGGGGATCTGACCAATCCACGCGGGCGAAGCTGCGGGCATCAGCTAGTTAATTGTAATCGTAAGCCCACGACATTAACGAAGTCGATAGTAAAATCTGAGTCAACTTTGTATTCCATACCTAATATTGTATTTGTAAACTTTTAATAGTAAAGCTTAGTGTAGGTACCTACTGGCAAAGTTGCAATGTGGGTTATCAGATGACCCTGCAGTAGGGTTGCTGCTATACATCACCACACGAAGTCACACTATCTGAACTAACTGAGATTATTTTAGACTAATTGAGTACCTTACAAAGTTATACAGCTACGTCATTATATCATACACAGAACCCGACTTTACTTTTTACCGTAAACCCAATACTTAGTATGAACGAAGTCGATAGTAAAATCTAAGTCAATTTTGTATTCAGAAGTCTGGTACATTAGCTTAGTGCACTGGCGAAGTGGCAATGTGGGTTATCAGATGACCCTGCAGTAAGGTTATTTCAAACAAAAAAAACTAAATTAAAATCGGTTCATTAGTTTAGGAGCTACGATGCCACAGACAGATACACAGATAAACAGATGCACACGTCAAACTTATAACACCCCTCTTTTTGGGTCGGGGGTAAAAAAATTCTAGACATCCAGTTTCTTAAAAAACTAGTAAGATAGGTATTATATCTGAGGGTGACAGAAGCTTTTGATTAACTTGAATGGTGAAATATCAAGATTATTTTTAACCCCCGACCCAAAAAGAGGGGTGTTATAAGTTTGACGTGTGTATCTGTGTATCTGTCTGTGGCATCGTTGCTCCTAAACTATTGAACTGATTTTAATTTAGTTTTTTTCGTTTGAAAAGTGGCTTGATCGAGAGTGTTCTTAGCTATAATCTAAGAAAATCGGTTCAGCCGTTTAAAAGTTTTCAGCTCTTTTCTAGTTACTGTAACCTTCACTTGCCGGGGGTGTTATAAATTTTTAATTTACACTTGTAAACTAAAAGTACCTGATAAAGTTGTAAGTCATAATACAATAGGTGCACTAACTTTATTTAATACTACTAACTTTATTAATAACTATACTAACTTTATTAATTTTTACCGTAAAGCCATACTAAAAGCCAAGTCGATAATAGAATCTAAGTCAACTTTGTATTCAGAAGTCTGGTACATTAGCTTAGTGCACTGGCAAAGTGGCAATGTGGGTTATCAGATGACCCTGCAGTAGGGTTGCCGCTGTACATCGCCACACGTCGTTTCAATTTACGAATACACACGGAATTACGAGCGCAGTCGACACCGGGTAATATCGCCACGCCTTTAACCTTTCATTTACATCCCGAAGTTGTTAACTTACACGATCTTTGTTAATACTGTATTCTAATCCGTGCCTGTAATCCATATCCATACTAATATTATAAATGCGAATGTGTGTCTGTTTGCCTGTCTGTCTGTGTGTGTCTGCCTGTATGTCTGTTTGCTACCTTTTCACGGCCCGAAAGTGTAACCGATTCTGACGGGTACAGGGTTAGCTTATATCTCGGGGACGGACATAGGCTACTTTTTATCCCGGAAAATCAAAGAGTTCCCGCGGGATTCCTAAAGACCCATCCACTTAACCGATTTGTATGAAAGGTACCGAAGTAGCCTGCGTCCCTGTAATCGAAATATGTAACTATTTATCTCGGAAAATCAAACAGTTCCCACGGGATCTAAATCCACGCGGACGACGTCGCGGGCATCCTCTAGTCTTTATTATAAGTAGGTACCTAATAAAGAATACCAAATTATTACAATCAAACGAACTTACCAGAAAGATATAATACAATAGTTATTCGACGAGAGACTCAAGAATATTCGGATGAGTTTATTATGGGTTCTTCTCAGACCTGGGCTTTGTAGCTTTAGTTTTGAGTTCATTGTCACCATTATATCGTACCTAATTACCTTACAATTTACAAATTCAACAATTGATAAGTAATCAAAACGTGTACAATGGTACCTATTTTGAATAAATGCTCTGAGTTTTAAGTTTGAGTTTGTCTCTTCGTAGATACAAACAAATAAACAATTTTTGAAAAAACATTTTTAACATATTCCTTTACCATTCGAATTGCGCTGTATTTTATTGATTCCCGACCCAAAAAGAGTGGTGTTATATGTTTGACGTGTGTATCTGTGTACCTGTCTGTGGCATCGTAGCTCCTAAAGTAATGGACCGATTTTAATTTAGATTTTTTTTTTGTTTGAAAGGTGGCTTTGGTCGAGAGTGTTCTTAGCTATAATTCAAGAAAATCGGTTCAGCCGTTTGAAAGTTATCAGCTCTTTTCTAGTTACTGTAACCTTCACGTGTCGGGGGTGTTATAAATTTTTAATTTACACTTGTGATGATTACGCTATATGTTATCCATAACGATATTTTTGACAGGCAGTGTAAAACCAAGTACAAATTCCCTAATAAAATTGATTGACAAAAAGCGCAAATCGTGACCTCGGAGGTAATTTTTCGAGATCATTTTCTAGCGTTAACACATCTCTCGGCGCAATTGACTGGTATTCTTTAAAACCCATATTTAACTGGAAATTAAGATTTGCATAGAGCAAGTGTGCAGGTAAATGAGCTAAAAGCTTAAATTGTATGTGACTAAGATGACCTTCCAGATAAGGAGGGGGTCCGGCAACGCGCGGTACATCGACACCCGCTGATTCAATTTACGAATACGCTCGGAATTACCGCGGACCACGCCTCTGACCTTTACTTGCCTTTACCTTACACCCATGGAAGTCACTTTCACTGTTTTAGCGGGAATATTTATAACAGTGGTGATAGCTTGGATATAATAATTGGGGTCTCTTTAAAACAAGAGTGAATAGGCATCTTCTAGGTAAACGTCTTAGGCCATATCATCACTTTCCATGTGTGATTGTGATCAAGGTTACATTCACACGGCACACGCTTGGTGTGCCTTGTGAATGTAACTTACAAATGTATGAATAAAACAAAGAAAGCCATAGTTTTGTAGTTAAAACGTCTACCGTCAATTCGACAGGACGGGGTTTTGATCGTGGGTACGCATCTCTAACTTTTCACAGTTATGTACGTTTTATGCGATTAAATATCACCTGTTTTTAACCCCCCCGAACCAAAAAGAGGGGTGTTATAAGTTTAATGTGTGTATCTGCGTATCTGTCTGTGGCATCGTAGCTCCCTAACTAATGAACCAATTTTAATTTAGTTTTTTTTGTTTGAAAGGTGGCTTCATGAGTGTTCTTAGCTATAATTCAAGAAAATCGGTTCAGTCGTTTGAAAGTTATCAATCAGCTTTTTTCTAGTTACTGCAAACCTTCACTTGTCGGGGGTGTTATAAATTTTTAATTTACACTTGTAACGGTGAAGGAAAACCTGCAGAGTTCTTCATAATGTTCTAAAAGGAGTGTGGAGTCTGCCAATCCCTTCTCTAAATCCTTCTCATTCTGAGAGGTGACCCGTGTAAACACGGGTCTCCTCTCAGAATGAGGATGGGAAGGAGGAGTAGTGGGTCGATGGGTTGATCACGATGATGCCTGAAAGAGATCGTTAAGGCCGCCAAATTGTACTACCTGTCTGTTTTTGTTTTGCTTTTATGTGTTTTCTCTATACTAAATTGTGAGGTGCATAATAAAAGTACATACCTATTCGTCCATTCATTCATGATCTAACAGTATCAAAATACATATCCTACTAATATTATAAACACGAAAATATCTTGGTTTGTCCTTCAATCACCCTGCAATACAGCAACGGATCGACGTGATTTCATTTATGGATAAGTAGGTAGGTAGGTACATATTTTAAAGAGTGGAGTTTTTATCTCGGAAGATCAAAGAGTAATACAGTTTTTAACAAAACCTAGATCTAATTCGGCGATTTCCTGTTATACCTACTACC
The DNA here is from genome assembly GCF_905333055.1 of Maniola jurtina. NCBI lineage: Eukaryota > Metazoa > Arthropoda > Insecta > Lepidoptera > Nymphalidae > Maniola > Maniola jurtina. The sequence goes on from NC_060045.1 coordinate 3,018,226, forward strand.
TATATTACGAGAAAAATAAACCAAATCACACAACTATGATTAGCGGGCTAGATCAAAATAATTCCCATGAGATGTAGCATTCCAAATTAATATTCCATTCGGGCGGTCGGCGATGCCTCTATATGATACGAGCGTTCGTTAAACGGTTAATTTCGACTGACGTACAAAATGTGCATGCTCATTGATTTTGTCGGCATCACATTAAGTTGTTACTTGTGGGTATTTTGGTTTGCATAGACTTATAGGTATTGGTAATGTGGTAATAGGTATAGCCTAGTGATTCAAACTTAGACTTTCTATTCGGATGGTCCGGGGTATAACTCCGGGCACGCACCTCTAAATCCATACTAATATTATAAATGCGAAAGTGTGTCTATCTGTCTATCTGTCTGTCAGCTACCTATTCACGGCCCAACAGTTTAATCGATTCTGATGAAAGGTACAGGGTTAGCTTATACCCCGGGGACGGACCTACTTTTTATCCTGGAAAATCAGTTCCGGGATCTTTAAAAACCTAAATCCACGTGGACGAAGTCGCGGGCATCCTCTAGTTTCATATAAATCACATGCAGATGGCGCAGTCCGTCATAAACACACATCCCATTTGGTGTCTACACGGCATCGTATCAGGGCGCTAAATCGCTTGGCGGCATAGCTTTGCTCGTAGGGAGGTAACTAGCCACGGCCGAAGCCTCCCACCAGACCCAACCAGAGGCTTTGGAAATTGTAAAATTGCCCCTGCCGGGAATCGAACCCGGGACCTCCCACTAATAAGACCACAGCGCTCACCACTTCGCCAGGCAGGTCGTCGTCGTCAGAGGTAGGTACATATTAAGTAAAGTATGCACCGACAACGATGATTCATTAAGGCTACCTTCACGTGGGGTTTTCAGCAATACGTTAGGATGCTCGCGTGCGGCGCGCGGGAACCGCGAAATATGTTGTAGCGCGACGGACTTAGTGTGGATCTACCTTTTCAGAAAACATTCCCTTTCTGCTATATAGTATACGCCTTTCTGAAATCAGATGATACAGCCATGGTAACAAGAGCTGGCAACACATTCACACTTTGCCCTTGTGTAGTGTAGTGTCTATGAATAAGCACATGAAAAGTAGCTCTGTCTCTCTCGCACGCAGCCATCTTTTGTGTGAGTACAGTAAACAATGCTAGATCTTGCTAACCTGGCACTGTAGATGATGTTACAGCTGTCCATTCACCCTTGATTTTAAGGACTACACTTTAAGTCCCCGAGTAGGCGGACAAAAGGCATCAAACGAGCGGCAGAGAGCCACTGCATATAGACTATTTCTGTTTGTCTGTTGATTGACGACGACTAGTGCGAGATCTCGCACTTGGCCGGTTTTTCGTAATGTGCCTTGCCCATTGCCATTCTAAGGGTGAGATTTATAGAGCGCACTTTGACTTTACTCAGACTTAAGATTGAGTTAAAACGAGACAGATTTATGTGAGAGATATACATCTGTGTCGTTTTAACTCTGTTTTAAGTCTAAGCAAAGTCCGAGTGCGGTCTATAGATCTCATTCTTAGTAGTAACTGTGAAATTAATTTAATTTCTGTTGCTTATTCAATGGAATGTCCACAAGACGCCCCGTCCACATGACGGATGGCGCGAGCCGGCTATTCATTTAAGTCATGTACGACACTCATAATCCATTCAGTCTGTGGCCGCGCAGTTCATGCATAATTGCTTTTATACGTGTTTATTATCGTGTTAGGTTAAAGGTTGTAGGAATTTATTTAATTATCTACTTACTTCGAGTGGTTCTTCAATACAACAAGTGTAAATTAAAAATTTATAACACCCCCGACAAGGTGAAGGTTACAGTAACTAGAAAAGAGCTGATAACTTTCAAACGGCTGAACCGATTTTCTTGAATTATAGCTAAGAACACTCTCGATCAAGCCACCTTTCAAACAAAAAAAAACGAAATTAAAATCGGTTTATTAGTTTAGGAGCTACGATGCCACAGACAGATACACAGATACACACGTCAAACTTATAACACCCCTCTTTTTGGGTCGGGGGTTAAAAAGATACATTGCATTAGATGTACTTACCTATATTATTTGTTACAGGAAACTTGCTGCTTTGTTTTTCTTCTAAAGTAGTGAAAGTAGGAATAAGTAAGTTAGCTAGTAGCAAATAATAGTGAAGTTAATATAAGATTCAAGAAACAGACATCTATTCAAAAAGCTTTTTTTTCAATTGTTTTTCATGTATTGTAGAACAACTGGTGTCTCTTATATTATATACTCTACTACCGGTTCAGAATACAGATTCTATTGAAAAGAGCCGGTAAGAAACTCATCAGTTGCTCTCTTCAATCATAACAAGTTATATTATGAAACAATACACTAAGCACACCTACATCTTGTGGGCAACTGAAATCTCAGGCGGTTGCTTCAGTATTTCTCAATCAGATAGAAAAATAATATATGATCATCATCAGCCTGTGGACATCCACTGTTAAACATAGGTCTTCCCTAAAGAGCGCCACCACACCCGGTCCTCAGCCTTCCTCATACTGCCAGCCTTTTGGAGTTGGCCTGAGGGATAAGATCCGAAATGAGAAGATCCGCAGGAGAACCAAGGTCACAGATGTAACCCAAACTATTAGCAAGCCGAAGTGGCAGTGGGCAGGCCATGTCTGTCGTAGAGGCGATGGCCGTTGGAGCCGCAAAATCTTTGAGTGGAGACCGCGTATAAACAAGCGCAGTGTGGGACGCCCTTCAGCACGATGGACCGACGCGACGGTATAACATTTAGTATAAACTATGAGCAAATAAATAATTGTCCCTAATAGCACACCTCAACAAAAGTATATATACATACATTTCTAATTCAGCAAACTCGTAAAGCCCAGCGACATATGGTTTAACCAGAGGGTAGGATCTAATTACGGGGTAGCGTAATCTCCCAACACGGGGCATATGACACGTTCCCGTCTGGATACGAAGGGGTTATTCTGACTAGCAGGGAAATATTTCGAAAAATCTAAAAAAATTGTGCTTTTAAATATTACGTGCGGTAGAAGTAAGTACCTAGATAGAAAGTCAAACTAAGTGCACCAGCATTATATTTTTTGAAAATTAATCCACCAAGGGGTTTTTATCATTTTCATCCTATCAAGTGCGAAGAGTGGCCATTTTGAAATATGCCATCTTGGTTTTTTATAATTTATTTTTTATACTGGCAATAGAAAAAACACTCTGTGAAAATTTCAAATCTCGAGTCTCTACCTATTCCGGTTCATGAGATCAAGAAAAGAAAAAAAGATACAACCCGCTGACAGACAGACAAACGGACGGATAGCCGAGGCTTGATAAAAGAGTGCATTGACAGTTGAAACCCTTTGGCTACGGAATCCTAAAAATGGCGTTATTGCAATAATTGTGCTTGGGCTGCAGAGCAAAAGTGCTATTTTGTTTATCTTCAAAAGTAAAACGAAATAAATTGTACCTAGAATTCCGGTAAAATATTTTTAATAAAACCTCCTACCATTCACCTTTCTACCACCGTACCGCAAGGCATCGTTAAGGTCTGCTTCTGAGTTTGTGTTCACATTTTATAAATAATATTTTTGAATAATTCAAAAAATTATGTTGCACTATACGTAACCCCAGAAGTAGAAGAAATAGAAACAGACAAAACACACAACCCGGCACCCGCAAACGAAATGTGGATTGCACTCAAGTACTTGTAGATAGCAACGGAAACGTGGCCACAAAACACGCGTAATTACATCAAAACAAACAAACAAAAACATAAAAACGACCGCCTCATCCACAACGGTTGAAGTTTTTGTTTTTCCCCCGTTTTTTGTACAGACACAGCGCTTTTTATGGCCCGCCTCTAACAACAGTTCTACCATCTTTTTTATTCCTCCTTTACCGGGAAATGACTTTCTGACTCATAATCTCTCTCGCGATCTCATTAAAAATTCATAACTCAAAACTGCGAAAAAATGAAAATTCGCTATAGGACGGTCGGCTAGGCCTCTAAACCGATGCACGGCCGTGCAAAATGTTTCTTAATTAGTGATCCATTTTTATAACCGGTCGCATGAGTTATTGACCGTAGAGATGCAGACCTCTTCACATCATGTGTCAAAGAAGCGCCCTCGCTTCATCATAAAAAAGACGTAGATTGGACGCCAACCGGCTAAAATCACCTGAACTATCACTTTCTTATCAACATCTAAGCGTTTTTTTTTTCTTGTTTAGACACTCTAGTGTTATAGATGAGGAACGAATAGTTGTGACAGCGCATATCAATCAATTGCGATTGTAAATTGTCTTAATCTAACCTAAATCGATAACTGGATGAGCGACCGACTTTGGATTCTGATTTTGACCTCTTAGTTTCCTCCGTGCATGAGTATCTGATAATAGCTGTATATGCCTAATTGCAGAACTTTCTTTCATTTAGTTGAGCTGTATGCGGAGGGATCAGGAAACCCACCCCAATATTACCCCAAGAAAGCTCCTATCATTATGTGATTAACGGAAAAGAATAGCTGCTAGAGAAGCTCAGATGATCAGACAAGGGAAACAAGCAGTTCCAAAGCTAGTTTATTATAGACAAGAGCACGACTGGTCCCTTTCTTCACCAGTCAGTTTTAGCCCGTTTTAAGTAACATTACAGCCTCTAATTCATGATACCTCTCTGGCCAGTTGCAACGGGGTCGCCGCCGCATAGAATTAATACGCGTCCTTTTAGAATCGGCTTATGTTGTGATTTTTTTTCGCAATTAGGTTTTATGTCTAAGTCCTACTTATTTTTACACGCAAAAGCTTCCGCGTTAAAATGGGGAGCTTGAATTATTTCGATGTTGCTATCTAGGTAGATAGGTACTTACCTATGTCATAATATTTTGTTAATCTTTCAGAGATCTTATCCCAATTTTCTTTAAAATTATTTCTAACTTAAAATATCTCAGTCAAGTAAGAAAAAAAAAGTGTGCGAAATTACTATTTATCGCCTATAAAACACAATGCGCTATTTGTCAAAGTCACAACGAAGTAAAGAAAATACAACATTCATTGTTCTCAAAATAGCGCGCTAGTAGATAGCGCCTAATGTGTGAGTATATTGTGTTAATGCAATTTAATCTGCGCACACGCATCACGGTTCACCCACGCGCGTCATTGGACACTAACAAAGGGTAACGTCACACTGAATATACAAGCGATTTTACTGTACCTAATAGCTCTCAAAATAGCGCGCTAGTAAATAGCGTTTAATGTGTGAGTAAATGTTTGCGCAATTTAATCTGCGCACATACATCACGTCATTGGAAAATAATAACAAAACTAGTGACAAATTGTGTCACTAATTTTGTTATTATTACATCAAACAATTTTACTATAGCACTAAAAACAGCGCGGAGAGTTTTACAAATAAATCATACAAAATAATATATCAGTCATCGTATAAGACGATCAGTCTTCCTTTTTTACTGAAAATATTGCAGTTAAACAGCTTAAAGCTAGCTTTACCTAATTACTGTACAAATCATGCTCGCCAAGAATTATATAGATTGCATACCTGCGATGGTCAGCCAGGCTGTTCCTTTGGACAAAAAAAGTGTCAGCTCTTCTATCACCAGATGAGGGTATAGTTATTTATATCTGACCATTGCAAAATTTTAAAAATTAATGCAAGTAAAATTGAAAATACACGAAATTGTAGTATAGCTTATAATGGAAAACAGGACCAACCAAAGCATGCACATGCTAATGTAATTTAAACAAATGGTGTAGCGACAATGTGTGAGAAACCCGAGATAATCGGAGGTGGATGTGGGCCTAGTTTATTGCAGGATCGCCTCTGGATGGCTATTGATCCGTGGACCAGATTAGTACCATCTCTACTAACGAAATATGGGATTTGGTACTGAAATGTGTTTTATTTGATGAGCCATCGTTTGTGCCTTGAGCTTCAAGTGTGATCGGTGTGTGAAAACTTACTGAAGCCGATTTTTTTTTAAATTGAAAATCTATACTAATAAATAAAATTGGAGTGTCTGTCTGTAATTTCGAAATAACTACCTCATATTAAGCTCATATGGTTATTTGAACGATACCATAACTGAATCACACGTTTTTAAAATTTTTGTCTGTCTGTCTGTCTGTCTTTCTGTCTGTCTGTCTGTCTGTCTGTCTGTCTGTTTGAAAAGGCTAATCTTTGGAACGGCTGAACCGATTTTGACGGGACTTTCACAGGCAAGTAGAGGATTGACCAGGGCGTAAAATAGGCTACTTTTTTAACCGACTTTTAAAAAGGGAGTTGTGTTTTTCTACCTATGTACACCGAAATCTCCGAGATTTCTGAACCGATTTGCGTCATTTCTTTTTTAATCGATAGAGGAACTTTGCGACATTGTTTCATAAAAAATTTGGAGTCCAACTCCTCAATCCTGATGCTGCAGGGGATCTGACCAATCCACGCGGGCGAAGCTGCGGGCATCAGCTAGTGTTACAATAAAACTTAAAGCTATCCTTATCTAATCACATGGCCGTGTGGAATGGTGCTATGAATACTAGCTGCATTTCCACGCTGGACAGCCAGACTGATCCTTTACGCAAAAAATGAGCCAGCCCTTTTGTCAACAGATGAGGCCATTAACTGCGGTGAAATGTACCTATTGTAAATAAATTTTTAAGTTTTTCAAAAGCTCGTGGGAGCTCATTAATTTTCCGGGATAAAAAGTAGCCTATGTGTTAATCCAGGGTATAATCTATTTCATGTGTTAATCCAGGGTATAATCTATTTCCATTCCAAATTACAGCTAAATCCATCCAGTAGTTTTAGCGTGAAATAATAACAAACATCCATACATCCATCCATACATACAAACTTTCGCGTTTATAATGTTAAGTAGTATAGTAGTAAAAAGTTTGTTTAAAATCTTCTCAGATTGCCTGTTAATCATGATTGTACTTACTGGAAGACATAAATTATGTTATATGGATATTCTATGTTGCACTAGTAATAGGTACTAGTGCGTTTATGTTCTAATATTAAGGTAACTTGTTGAAGGCTTGCTCATAAGAGATTGTGATATTAACAATGTACGGCCTGATAGCGAGCGATTTCATAAGCGGCAGTTTTTATTTTTATCTGCTTTGTGTTGGTCTGGATCTTATTTTAGATATTGTTTCCACATTAGTCATCTATCTAGTGGTAAGTGATGAAGCATTGAAGATCCGTAATTACAAGCCTCAGGCCAATGTGCAAAAGATTTTCTAAGTATTTTGCATACACGCGATTTTGAAGCTAACTATAATACATGTAGCTTTTCCTAACATTAAGAATGTTTGAACATTTTAAACTTATTTCTTATCCGCGGATTGAAGTTAGGTATACCGCTATCTCTGTTTGTATCTATCAACATGTTTTGTATGGGATTACGTAACAGAGAGAGAGAGAGAGAGAGGGAGAGAGGGAGGGAGAGAGAGAGAGGGAGAGAGGGAGAGGGAGAAAGAGTCAGACAGAGAGAGAGAGAGAGAGGTATTCTATTGATCAGGAAAATGCCTGTAAACAGTCTATTTTAACCTTTATTCAAGAAAAAGGCTCAGAAGAAAAAGCTCTTTTTGAAAAAGTATCTAAAAGTCAGTAAGTAAGTAGTAAAAGTAAGATCTAGTCTCATCAACACAAACAAACAAATCAGTTCGCTATCACTATAAACCTATTGTACAACAAAATAGCATAATCGATGTTGCCAATTCAATAAAAATCTTATTTTAAAAGCCATAAACTTCAATTTACAAATTACATTTTACTGAGTCACTACCACCCACTCATCAAGAACTCTCCGGTAGTATAATTAACTTGGCTTAATTAGTTCATAATATATTGGATACTAGAGTCAAAGCACGCCCAATACTTTTAGCATCGACGACCGACGATCCATGATTTTAGGACCTACATAGATATTGCATCATGATTTCGGAAAATTGAGAGATCACCGTCAATATCTTAATCCATACTAATATTATAAATGCGAAAGTGTATCTGTCTGCCAGTTTCACAACTCGTCTATTAGGGCGATTTTGATGAAATTTAGTATCTACTTGCAGAGTTATTTTCACCTATTTTTTAGCTAACAATCCCGGGGCAACTTCCCGGAAAATCAAAAAGTTCCCGGAAATCAAGATTCTTAAAGGATTATGGAATAAATACGAAAGTGTATCAGTCTGTCGCTCTGTTTGTTTTCTAGTTTTCACGACTCATCTGTTAAACTGATTTTTATGAAATTTGATACAGAGACAGCGTGCATCCTGAAGACTGATATAGGTTACTCTTTCCCCGGAAAATCAAAGAGTTCCCCGGGTTATCATGTAACGGTGTTTGGTAACGTTACAGAAATTTGTATGAATAAGTAAGTAGTAATTCGGCCCCTTTGCAGAGGTCCGTATCCAACCATTACTAAGCCTCCGCTGTCCATCCGTTTACCGTCCATCCGTCTGTCCGCCAGCAGGCTATCTCGTGAACCGTAATAGAGAGTTAAAATTTTCACATGTTATTTATTTCTATTGCCGCTATAACAACATATTGGTAGGCTCTGAGATCTCTTGCGAAGGTTACCATCGCGCGTCGATTCCGTCGCGCGTTGGTTGTATCCATGTATTATGTGTGCGCTGCCCGTTACTGAATTTACTCATACGAAGGCGGCAGGTCACGAGCTGGGCAACTACATGATTATGTACTTCAGGTTATTAGGATTTCCTATAAAATTTAGCGCTCATATAATAGTTTAAGTCATTAAAGTCGCCATTTCGTAAAATTTACTGGAGGTGTACAACATGACATAATTAATTATAATTAATGTAGAATATTAAAGGTTAATTAACTTTAGATCAAAGACTTACGCGTAGCTATCTACTACGCACTAAAATGGCCACAAACAAGAATTTTTTGTTACGAGTCTAGTTTGACAGCTTGTGGAGTACAATTTTTGTTTTGCTATGTATGTGTTTTTTCTGTACTAATTTTGTGGTGTACAATAAAAGTATATTCAATCATTTATTGACTCCGACTTCATTTTGTTTTTGTCTAATTACTCCTTCCGCTTTTTTGAAGTCGGTTAAAAAACCGCCAGAGTAAAACAAAACTCGGAACAAATAAGCAGGTACTTAAACAATGTCCAAACACTCATTGTTTTTATTTCATCCCGGCCTGTACGCCGGACAGAAGTTGTGGCATGGAGGAGAGGTCACTTCAACCGAGTACATTAGCCTAACGAGCTAGTTATCAAGGGATGCAGTTGTCTTGTTGAAAATTTTTGTCAAAAACAAAATGACGACTACTCTACATTTTTCTATCGTTGGAATAATTTTTTCAACACTGGACCTTCTTTTTTTTTCAGAAATGTATGCAGGAATGGGAACAAAATCAAACAAGAGTAAAGTAAAAATTTATAATACCCGGACGTGTGAAGATTACAGTAAGTAGAAAAGAGCTGATAACTGTCAAACGGCTGAACCGATTTTCTTGGATTATAGCTACTAAGAACACTCTCGATCAAGCCAGCTTTCAAACAAAAAAAAAAAAACTAAATTAAAATCGGTTCATTAGTTTAGGAGCTACGATGCCACAGACACATACACAGACATTTTTGGGTCGGGGGTTAATAAATGCAATCATTCATCGGCTATTACAGTCTAAAATTACAATGTGACACTTGACAAATATACCTAACTTGGCAACATTAGACTAGCATATTTGGAAACTGGTCAGAATTTCTGGACAAACATTCGTCCGATGAAACATCGTCCGTGTATGCAAGGCGTCTTAGCAATATAATAGCAAGAAAATGCCACGGATGGCTCGTCAGACGGACGGACTGTAAGACCGGCCTGAGCCGGAGCGCAAATATCTTGAAATTGTTGATAGCATGATACACCTATTTGATTTGTACACATTGTGATCTGATCACTGTTGGAGTGAACACTGTATAGCTGTGAAGCTGTTATCACCCCTATTTATTATTTATTGTTTACGTCTACACAATTTTTCCTGAGCGATGGTGCATTCTGATTGCTGTGATCTTGTTATTTCGAGTCTAAAGTTTGAAAATCCGTAACAATCCATACTAATATTATAAATGCGAAAGTGTGTCTGTCTGTCTGCTACCTTTGCACGGCCCAACAATGTAACCGATTCTGACGTTTGGTATAGAGTTAGCTTATATCCCGGGGACAGACATAGGCTTCTTTTTATCCCGGAAAATCAAACAGTTCCCGCGGGATTTCTAAAGACCCGTCCGCTTAACCGATTTGTATGATATTTGGTACCGAGGTAGCTTGCGTCCCTGTTATTGGCAACTTTTTATCCCGGAAAATCAAAAGGTTCCCACGGGATCTTTAAACCCCTAAATCGACGTGGACGAAGTCGCGGGCATCCTCTAGTGGAAAATAATAGGCATCTGATTTCAAATTATATTAAACGTCCTAAAGTCGTGATCGCATACAGCGTACGTAATACAGTGTCAATACATAAATCATAAATCAATACCGCGTCAACTTACTGTATGCATGGTCGTAGCATCTCATACCCAAACGATTAATCCACTACTAAGCAAATCATTGAAGTTTGTTTTGCAATAATTAATCAGCTGCTGAGTTTCTTGCCCCCTTTTTTCAGTAGAACGCTCATTTTGAAGCCGTTGGTAAAGTCATAGACGTAGCATAAGAGACAACTTGTCCTTCATAAAATAAATAAATTTTAATGCATCATGATATTATTATCATCATGTTTGACGTGACGTGAGACTCCTACGCCGTTTTTTTCTTTATTTATTAAGAGTCGTTTATATCTATGTACATGTCAGTCCCATTATAATGTTAGTAGGTAACGTACATGAAATAAAAACAAGAAATCCTAAACTCAACAAAATAACACAAACTGAACAAAGGGGAATGAGTAACAAGAAAAATAAAATAAAAGTTAAAGACTACAAGAAATAAGCAGGCATATGGATTCAAACAGGCATATTATGACGTCCTTAGATCTGTGCCTTAGATCCTACACGTTTGCGCTAGCGACGTCGACAATTCTGAGGTAATATCATCTCTTCAGATATATAGTAGCACATGTACGGAGCAGGTATAGCAAGAGGCGAACGATCAAATACGTGAGATTCGGGACGTTCCCCGGGCTCCCTGTTACGTTGTTCGATCAACTTAGAATCGAATAGCAGCACGCTAATTCTGACATGACATCATTTACATATAAATGATATGGTATTGTAGGATATCCGTGTTATTAGACACAGAGATTTGGGTACTTTAGGAGGTTAGCCTGTTTACGCAGCGGCGATGTATCATACCATAACATATCATACATAAATGCAAAATTGTGTTTGTTTGTTGGTCTATTGGTTTGTCTTCCAATCACTTCGCAACGGAGCAACGGACCGACGTGATTTTTTGAATGGGTAAAGTTAAAAACCTGGAAAGTGACAGAGACTCGTTTTTATCCCGGAAAATCAAAGAATTTTTATACGATTTTTATAAACCTAAATCCACGCTAAGAAGTCGCGGGCATCAGCTAGTCGCCTTTTAAATAAACATAGTATATCCCTAGTTCAATTCTCTGATATAACACAACACATCTTACAAAGTAAGTGCCTTACATAATAATATTATTAGGTACAGTCCCCTGTAACGCTGAGTTCGTGTTTGTTCAGAGTTATCTCAGAAACTACTGTACAGATTTTCATACGGCGTTCACCAACAGTAAAAGAGAATCTATAACAAGGCTACGGGGCTATAATTTACAAACAGGTTTTGCAAAAATAAGCCAGCGGTTGACGACACGATGTCAATTGTAAAATATTTGCTAAAACTGCATCATATTATGATAAACATTCAACTGAAATCAAACAGTATTTGTAATACCAAAACAATCTATATCACAGCCTCCAAACACATTTAAGTCACATTAGTCCACGAGCGGCTACATATCAATATTGTAGGAAATTGAATCGACGAAGTATTCTAATGCACCGAGTGAAAACAGCCTGGAGGCGGTATTTTATCCAAGTAGAGATACCTAAGTAATTCGTAACATAATAATAATGACCATCAATATCTAACCCATTGGTGGTCCATTACTGAGAACAGGTCTCTTTTCAGAATATATCCACGCGGACGAAGTCGCGGGCATCATCTAGAGCTTAGGGTTTCGTACCTCAAAAGGAAAAACGGAAACTTTATGAGATAACTTTATTATCTGTCTGTCTGTCTTCTGCCTCTCTATGGAAAAACGGAACCTTTATAAGATCACTTTGTTATTGTCTGTCTGTCTTATGTCTCTCTGTCTGTCCGTCTGTCCGTCTGTCGTGTCTATCAAGAAAACTATAGGGTACTTCCCGTTGACCTAGACTCATGAAAGGCAGGCAGGCAGGTCTTATAGCACAAGTAAAGTAAAGAATCCGAAAATCCGCGAGTTTGACTCGCACTTGGGCAGTTTTTAATAAATATATTGTCTACTAGCCGATGCCCGCGACTTCGCCCGCGTGGATTGAGGTTTTTCGAAATCCCGTGGGAACTCTGTGATTTTCCGGGATAAAAAGTAGCCTATGTGCTAATCCAGGATATCATCTATCTCCATTCCAAATTTCAGCCAAATCCGTCCAGTAGTTTTTGCGTGAAGGAGTAACAAACATACACACACACACACACATACAAACTTTCACCTTTATAATATTAGTGTGATATAATATTAGTGTGATGAGATTATGTGGAGAGTCTAGATTTTCATAGCTTCAGAGCACAGCATGTAACGAGTTATTCGCACATCGCATCGTATCGAGATACTAATTCGGATATGAATCCGCAACCCAGGATATGAGCTGACTTATCAGAGAGTAACTTTTTATCTTACCAAGCCATATGGATGGAAAATGGATGGAAATTTTATTCTCTCCCTGCGTCGTGTTTCCCAATCATCATAAAATCCTTCTCTACTAAGAAAAGGGGCGTTCAAGTAACATTATCTATTGTCTATCATAATATTAAATATCCTATTACAAATCTGATCTAATCCCTAATATGTATTGGTTACACGCCTTTGGTGTTTTATCAAAAAAACGGCTAACATGTTATTGTGTCATATTGTGTTACTGCGGCGAGAAAATGGAAAAGGAAATAGGTACTTTTTTTCGTTTGTTTCTATTAGATAGAGTGTCGAAATATTGAAAACAATATTTTTGTTTACACTTTATATTTATTTGTTTTATTTATTAAACTTATAAACGTAGTTATTATTATTATATTAGTATTAGTACGGGGCATTTTTATTACATTCAGTGCCACAAAAACAAGAGTCGGTTTGGTTTGAAATGCGGCATGCAGACTGATGAGGAATTAATTATTATTGATTAAAAGATAGATATTTCACATCACTAACTATACCTATTAAAAATGCGAAAGTGTGTCTGTTTCTTGGTTTGTTGGTTTTTCCTTTAATCATGTCGCAACAGAACAATTGATGGACGTGATTTTTTGAGAGTGATATAGGTTACTTTTTATCTCGGAAAATCAAACAGTTCCTACGGGATTAAAAAACTAAATCCACGCGAATGAAGTCACGAGCATCACCCATATAAACTAGTAGAATATAATATTTTTTATAGCCTCAATAGCTCAACCGGTAAAGGAGTGGACTGAAAACCGAAAGGTCGACGGTTCAAACCCCGCCCGTTGCACTATTGTCGTACCTACTCCTAGCACAAGCCTGCGCTTAGTTGGAGAGGAAAGGGGAATATTAGTCATTTAACATGGCTAATATTCTTTAAAAAAAAAAATTTTTATCAAGTAAACTTTTACAAGTGCTTTTGAATCGTCAAAATAATTTAATTTACCACTAATTCCTAAACATTTTTTAAAATAATAAGCCGACAAGAATTCAGAAACGACTGATAATATTAAATAGTATGGATAAGGATTTAAATAGAATTTATGATGATAATAATTAATTACTGTGACTGAAGAGTTCTTTATGTAAAGTAGTAGGTACAGAAAAAAGTTTGCTTTCAAACTCAAATGTAAATCATCCCTTAGGTCGCCTATTTCGCTAAGTATTTGGTACCCTAAGAATTTCCATTTTGCCCGTGTGATATGTAAATGTATGTTAATGTGCGAATTCGTAACTCATGACCTTAAACCTTCGAAACTATCTGCGGGTATCCCATAACTTCTGTTTATGCTGCCAATGCAGATGTGGGCCGCAAATTAATATGTTCCGCTTATATTAGTAAAGGATCCTATTTATTTAATATCCTGTGTGATTGTTTTAATAAACGCAAATATGAAATTAGTTACTCCGTTGTTTCAAAACTCATATGAATAGTTTTCCAAATTGTGTTGTAGATATAATTTTCAAAAAAAATCGATGAAAATATTTTAAGACGCAACGCATTTTCTGTAAGTAAAATATACCGGTGTATATCATAATATGGTAGCCTCAGCAGTGCCGTGCAGGTCATTAAGGCGTAAAAGCACTGCTTACCCTTGAATATATCTCAAAGCTTATTTTTCATTATGACCTGGCAGTAAATAGGTCCTCCTATCCTACCTAAGTTCCTATCTTGGCTTCAAACCTGTGACACACAAATCTAACGACATTTGATAATAGATAACAGGTAATTAGATATATTAAAATGTAATAGTTTAGAAGTTATTCAAGAAATCAAAAATCACCACGTATTTAATAACAACAGTTCCTGTAATCAGGTACTTAGCTAAATAATGTAGTGTGTAGAGTTTGAACGTTTTGCATCAGTAAATAGCTGGCTGAATTTTTACTAACATTCCGTTAACAAACAAATCGTTTAGTACACGCAAAATGAAAGTTTCCGAACACCGATTTATTACAGCGCAGGTAGTGCAAAGTTTACTCACTAATTGGATCGGAATCGCGGCTTATACCTCTCTAACTGACCACATAGAATAGACACTCGAGCAAAAAGCAACGTAAACGCCTCACCCTTCTGAGGGAGGCGATACACAGAAAACATTATCAGGTCAACAAACCAGACCAATAGGTCCAAATGATTTGAAACAAAGTATGTAAAGAAGTCATTGTGGTGTGTGTAATTTTTACTTATCTAGTTATTATATGCGGATATTGTAATTGTAACTAATTTGACAGAGTTTATTGAATTCCACTTTTTCTTTAAAATATTTTTATCATAAGTTTCACTGTAATAATATCACAAGATGAGAGGTAATGCAGTATTATTTTCTTGGCATCAATTTTACGATGTTACGTTAACATGTCATGGCATATAAAAATAAATTTACTCACACATCTAATTAGTTTCTACGGAGCTTTCTAGCATAACACTATAAATTACTTGTTTTACAGTTTTCTGATTATAGTTAGGGTGGGCCTTTGTCTAGCTTGGTAGACTATGGCCAAGCCTTCTCATTCGGAACGAAGGTAGTGTTCAGTAATCGGCCAACGATGGGTTAGGACGATGAAGAAATTTTTATAAGCACTGTTGTGACAGAGACATAGAAATGACGACAAACCTAACACAGGATGTCATCTCTTAGGTGTATAGCTCTATGCTTATACCTCTCTAACTGACCACATAGACGCTGGAGCATGCAAACTCCAATTGGAGGCAACCAATATTTGCGGACTTATCCCGGGATCAGGCCGTGTGTGCTGGTATTGCTTAGGATTAAACCTGATCACGTGATCTGTTAAGAACGGTGCCTGCGTGTGTACTACACGTATTGTTGGAAGGTGGTGCATGTCACGAGCGATGAATAGGTACATTTAAATACTGCCTATCCGTTTATTTATTGTATTGTACTCGCATGCGGTGTAATATGACATAGATAAGTGTATGCTTAATTATTGTAAGTGAAAAGGAAGTATAATTAGTTATCCTTACATACCTTAAAATATTGTTAGCTTATATAATTATATTTTTAGCTTAACATGAAGGTAGATTGTTGCTTGTAGAGGAAAATCGCGCGCTGTATTTTAAAGCGCAAAAATAAACATTTCCTACTTTTGACATGAGCGTTAACAACTTAACACATAAAGCAAAAATGGCGAGTCCTTTGTCAAAATTTATGCATTAAGCTAGCTGATGCCCGTGATTTAGGTTTTTTGAAATCCCATGGGAACTCTTTGATTTTCCAGGATTAAAAGTAGTTTATTTGCTAATCCAAGAAATTATCTATCTCCATTCCAAACAATCAAATCCATCAATTCGTTTTTGCGTAAAGGAGTAACAAACATACACACACACACACGTAACCACAAACTTTCGCCTTTATAATATTAGTGTGATAGTCCTTTTTACTTGGACCACAACGTAATCGCATAAGTAGGTATAGCTGAACCCTCGTTAAGATTAATCTCGGTCGGGTTGTGTGACATCTGCATTCGACAATTATGTCCATGTGAAACCGAAGGGACACATTATAATATGGAATTATGGGGGTTTAAGGCACCTTTAGATTTGTAGAGTTTTGACTAACTTTAAAGTAAGGGATAGTTTTAGTTTGGCACCTATAGCACAGACCTATACTTATACCATACTTATGTAGTTTAAGCAGGCAGTGGGCACCTACTTATGGAGTAACTAGAGGATGCCCGCGACTTCGTCCGCGTGGATTTAGGTTTTTAAGGATCCCGTGGGAACTGTTTGATTTTCCGGGATAAATAGTTGCCTGTTTTGATTACAGGGACGCAAGCTACTTCCGTACCAAATTTCATACAAATCGGTTAATTAGATGGGTCTTTAGGAATCCGTCCCCGGGATATAAGTTAACCCTGTACCAAATTTCGTCAAAATCGGTTACACTGTTGGGCCGTGAAAAGGTAGCAGACAGACAGACAGACACACTTTCGCATTTATAATATTAGTAGGGATAGAGGATGTCCGCGACTTCGTCCGCGTGGATTTAGGTTTTAAAGATCCTGTGGGAACGATTTTCCGGGATAAAATTCCTATGTCAATTACAGGGACGCAAGCTACCTCGGTCCCAAACACACAAATCGGTTAAGCGGATGGGTTTTTAGGAATCTCGTGGGAACTCTTTGATTTTCCGGGATAAAAAGTAGCCTATGTCCGTCCCCGGGATATACGCTAACCCTGTACCAAATATCGTCAGAATCAATTAAACTGTTGGACCGTGAAAAGGTAGCAGACATAAAAATTTGTGCACAGTCAGGTAACATTATTAATTGGAGTGCGTACTTATTACTCGTATATATGATTGTTAAACATGCAAACTCTCAGAAACATCCTAAAACCTATCTAAGCACATACTAGAAAAACAGACGGAATTTGTATATTTCCAGGTTTGTATCTACCTAAAGGCACCAAGGTCTGAAACCAACATTTTTGGGCTAAGCTTTTAAAGGCCTACCTGCTTGTATAATCATACAAGAATAAACCATATTTTAAGTGTGAATAATACTAATCTACAGAACTTTAACACAACACACAAATTATCTATCTACATATTGGCCCGCAAACTTCAAAGCGATCTCAAAGGATAACCGACGTCCCCATACAAGCCACATTCCTGCCCCGCACACTTATCTGCTCGTAAATAGCTCCATATCACCAGCGCTACCGACTACACATTATAATATCTTACACATAAACAATAGAATGGGTAAGCCGACGACACATCTGCGGCCTCACTACTAGCGGGAGCGGATCTCAGACTATTTCTTGTGATAACTGAACCAAAACATGTGTAAATTAAAAATTTATAACACCTCCAACAAGTGAAGGTTACAGTAACTAGAAAAGAGCTGATAACTTTAAATCGGCTGAACCGATTTTCTTGGATTATAGCTAAGAATACTCTCAATCGGCCACCTTTCAAACAAAAAAAAACTAAATTAAAATCGGTTCATTAGTTTAGGAGCTACGATGCCACAGACAGATACATAGATACACACGTCAAACTTATAACACCCCTCTTTTTGGATCGGGGGTTAATAACTTCAAAT
Source organism: Maniola jurtina (assembly GCF_905333055.1). NCBI lineage: Eukaryota > Metazoa > Arthropoda > Insecta > Lepidoptera > Nymphalidae > Maniola > Maniola jurtina. Next base: position 3,036,246 of record NC_060045.1, read on the forward strand.
TGTGACTATTTACTTGATAATGAGTCCTTTGAATAACCACGTGGAACTTAGGGCTGTAGCAGTAGACTATTTACTTACCAGGTATTATCTTGTTTAGTAAGAGACAACGGTATCACATCACACTAACATTATAAAGGCGAATGTTTGTGTGTATGTATGTTTGTATGTTTGTTACTATTTCCTGCAAAAACTACTCAACGGACTAGGATGAAATTTAGAATGGAGTACCCATCTGAATCGGTTAAAGTTAAACTGTTAGGACGTGAAAAGCTAGCAGACAGGCAGACACGTTCGCATTTATAATATTAGTATGGATAATATTTTTTTTCTGCCATAAAGCTCCATTATAGTTACAATATAATGGCAGCTTTATTGCTACAGCCTATGGGCTAATAAATAATATTATTCTAGCTTAAACTTCTACTTGTGATTAATTTCTAAATCTAATTTACAGATCAATAGTTGTCCTTACTTTATTCTAACACAGAACACTAACAGATCACTATGTTTTTGTGACCTAGATAAGAATAACTGCATCAACACTGCATCTATGCACTTTTTAGCACTAGTTCGAACGGCTTGGTTCTTTTGAGCCTTCTTTTGATGTTTATGTTATCTAGAAGCTTCACAGCCTCCAGATTAACATGATGGCGAAGTCGATGCTGGTGAGCTTCTGCGTTAATATAGATAATATATTAAGTAAATTAAATTGAGTCGGTGTTTCTGAAAACCGCCTACAGTGAGGCCATGCGCTTATACTAAGAAGCCCAATTAATCAGTAGACGGGCTAATGAGCGAATATTTCATTGTCCGGCTCCTTCTGCGATAGAAGGGTAAGGGCTGTCGAGAAGTGATAGTTGCTTTGTCTATACAAATTGTTATTCTAATTCAAATCTAACTTTTGTTTGAGACAGACACCCGGATAAATACTTAGATTCACACTAATATTATGAATCCGATTGTGTGCCTGTCTGTCTGTCTGTCTGGTATCACGATCCATCCATTTCAAAAGGTTGATGAAAGGTACAGAGATGGGGAAATACAAGCTACTTTAGTCCCAAAAAATTAAAGAGTCCCCGTATAGCTCTAATTTCGGAGAACCGGAAAATCAAAGAGTTCCGAAACTGACATGATCATCACCTCAACCCATCGTCAGTTTTTCTCATTCGGAGAGGAAATCCGTACCCTGAGCACGGGTTTCAAATTCAGGCACGGTTCTAGATGTGAGTATAAGAAACGAGGAAGCGAATCGCTTCTTACTAGTCCGTAGAATTTCGTGGATCTTCGTCTATGTAGGGGTGCATACATATTTTCATCACCAGTCGAATACATATCGAACCTGCTATTGCAGTGATAATAACTTTCATTTCAATAACGAAATGTAGGTATCTATTCAATTGGGTTCCAACCATATTTCTCGCAAAATCCAATCTCAAACATTCGCAGCACACATCTTAAACCCAGAATATCTCAACTAATATTAAAGGACAGAAACTATTTAAATAAGCCCGCATTCAACCCGTCGCGTCGGGGGCCTCGCAAACCCGGCATTAATAATTCCCTCTAACACACACGACAATCGCACTCATATTATTGTTATTATATTATCGAAGTCTGCCGTGGACAACCCTGCGTCTTGAGACGTTTTATAGTACAGGAGTTGACGTGTGACAAAGTAACAAAGCTTTTGTTTCGGATTGTGGTGATAAGTATGGAAATGAGTCTTTGTGACGATACTAATCCTACCAACATCGTAAACAAGTCTTGAGTTCAACTCCTGGTTGTGGTACTTAAAGAAATTACTATTTTAAAATAGATGATTATACAACTACTATTTTAAAATAGATGATAGGACAGAACTAAATTATTACATTTTTGATTTACAAACTTTGTCGAGAGTTATTTTGATCTATTTTAAATTAGCCGAAATCATGTGCTGCATCTATACTTTATTCTACAGAAATATAGTAATAAGGATCGTGGCCGCTAATTTTTTTTTTTGACAGAAAGAATGGGTAGGCAAAATCACATCTCACTTTATGGTAAAAAAAAAGTAAAATTTTCAAAATTTAAAAATCCCCCGACACATTTTTATTAGAATTTGGCTGGACACTAATTTGTATTGGTCGAATAATAACCGGTCTAATAAGAAAACTAGAAAAGCTTATAACTTTCAAACGGCTAAACCGATTTTCTTGGATTATAGCTAAGAACACTCTCGATCAAGCCACCTTTCAAACAAAAAAAAAACTAAATTAAAATCGGTTCACTCGTTTAGGAGCTACGATGCCACGGACAGATACACGGATACACACGTCAAACTTATAACAACCCTCTTTTTGGGTCGGGGGTTAAAAATTGGTTTGTTGCGGATTAGCTCAGGTATAGCTGATGATGTGGCATAATCAAAGAACAGAGGTAATTAAAATATTTTGTGTCTTTATGTTTGTGCTCTAAAAAAAGAGATGTATTTACCATAAGGTTTATTCTGTTAGTCTCTTAGACTGCAAGGGTTGTCTTAATCGCAACATATTGTAAGGAAAGATATTTGAACCATGCTGCCATGTTAGAGCTGGCGGTCACACATTCGCTAACTAACGCGGACAAAACATTCGGTGCTCGCAGATTGCCCATCTGTGAATACTCTAAATAATTCAATCGAACAATCTTGATACTTGCTTAAAAGTGACTTTGAGGACACAATAACTCGGACGAAACATTCTGTGTAATCACAGATTGCCGTTCTGAAAATACTCTAAATAGTTCACTCGATTGCTTGTTTAATTTTGGTGAGTTTGCTAGATAATAAGCAAAATAATATATTCGAAAAAGTAAGACCTAAAATATTTAAGACCGCATCGTTATCATATTTCCAGCTAAAGGATTAGGTAAGTAGATGACATTGATATGCTCATGATTGATTAACAGTTGTACTTATTAGAAGCCGATTCTGAGCCTTTTTGTTTCTGATAGCAGAATTCAAACCTATGGCGCTTAGATGATGTCATTGATGATTGATTTGAGATATTATTAATAGAGAAAATTACTTATGGGCTCTAGCTAGTTATCTCGTTGCTTTGTCTTCATAACAAATATTAGGAAATCAAAAGATTTACGAACTTATTTGTAGGCATAAGTAAATTTTTTTAAAAAATGATCATGTAAAAATGATCTTAACCCTACTTGTAAAAAAGAAAATAACAAGTGTAAATTAAAAAATTTTAACACCCCCGACAAGTGAAGGTTACAGTAACTAGAAAAGAGGTGATAACTTTCAAACGGCAGAACCAATTTTCTTGAATAAAATAAAATATTCTCGATCAAGCCACCTTTCAAATAAAAAAACTTAATAAAAAATCGGTTCATTAGTTTAGGAGCTACGATGCCACAGACAGATACACAGATACACACGTCAAACTTATAAAACACCTCTTTTTGGCCGGGGATTAAAAAGATCAAGTGATATCGACCGCAGTGCAATAATGACCGTGGCAAGTAGGCACACATCTCCATATTGATAGAGCATTTCTTGCATCCCCGTCTGAGATATTTGCTGCCTCTCCCTGGCCGAGTCTGGGCCTTAGGGTGGCTACAGAGACAGATTCAGGGGTCCAGATTTGATTTTATTAACTCATTAAATTGATGATCCATACTTACTAATATTATGAATGCGAAAGTGTGTGTGTCTGTCATTTTATCCCGGAAAATCAAAGAGATCCCACGGGATTCCTAAAAACCCATCCGCTTAACCGATTAGTATGAAATTTGGTACCTAGGTAGCTTACGGCCCTGTAATTGACATAGGCAACTTTTATCTCGGAAAATCAAACAGTTCCCACGGGATCTTTAAAAACCTAAATCCACGCGGACGAAGTCGCGGGCATCCTCTAGTAAATAATAAATTGTTTTGGAATAAAGTCAACCGCATACCCATTTTTCTTCTAAAAATCACTAATTTAAGTTTACGTAATGAAGTTTTTTTATTTAAGTTTTCTAATTTTCTCGACAATCCACATCGTCCATCGTCGGCCATTGACTATAACTATAGGGGGCCTAAGTTTACTAGGGAACATTAAACAGGGAGAAACTGACTGACTGACATAAACGAAGAATAAACGTAGCTGAAACAGCTGGGCCTATATAACGTGAACATCCAAAAAAAATGGATTGTGAGAAAGCTCACAGGATTTTAAAAAAAATCTATAATAATAATTAAATTAGTTATAAGCGTATATAGTCCAAATTTAGTCGTTAAATGTTAAGTAGAGTCCGTTCCTTAATCATAAATGTTTAAGGTATGCACCAATGATAAGTTAATTCCTCGCGGCCGAACCGTATCCTTATCAAAATAATGATGGTGGGGCCAGAATGTGTGTGAACACCCTTTATTGAAATCTTAATTGCTTCACTATAATCCCTATTAAATACAAATTAGGTATGCCTACCTACGAGAGTCATGCTAACTAACAACTATCTTTTACGGAACGCGAAACTCAAAGAGAATTTCACAGGGTTATTTAAAACCTAAATCCACGCTAAGAAATCGCGGGCATCTACCTAGTATTATAATAAAAATCGAATATTCAACCCAAGACAGTAATATATTACCATTTACCACTCAGTCCGAGAGTCGAGAAAGGAGGGGAGAGTCAGGAAACCTAGTCAATCTAGTCATGCTTTATCACATACACGCATAACAAACTTTCCCACTCGAAGTATCCTCAATACCGATGGAGTAGGCGTCGCGTGGGCTTGGGAAAGTTTCATGCTTATTACAATCCTACGTGGCAATAGGGAGTCTGCAGTGACCAGGCTATCGTGACCTCTAAAGGTGGATTTTAACTAAAGCGATTGATCGACAGCCTTTCTTCAACTTTTCGATCTTGACCCCCCTTCACCATTTTACCACCGAACCGCAAGACCTCGGGTTTCCATCCTAAAAGCTGGGACACACCAAACGCGTATGCAGCACGTAAGCGTAGACGTAGCGCGTACCATGACGTTGTAATGTATGGAACTGTATGAGATATGACATACCGCTTGCGTGACGTGAACGTTCGCGTAGACGTAATGCGTGCTGTCATGTCTATGGATTCACGCGCGTCACTACGCGCGTGGTCACGTGTACGTGCTTGGTGTGAATCGGCCTTTAAGTCGTCGACATTCCATCTACTCGCACGAAACGTTTTGCGTCATCATTCCTCATACACATGGCTAAGGTTTCGAATCCGGGTATCTTCAAAACAAGAGTGAATAGACATTTTCTAAGTAAACGCGTCCCATCTTAGGCCACAATATCATCACTTTCCATCAGGTGTTATTGTGGTCAAGCGCTTGCCTATAATGAATTTAAAAAAAACAGGGTTCAGTTTTCGATCCCGGACACATACTTTTAACTTTCCGGAGTTACATGCATTTTAAGGACTTGCTTTAGCCGTGAAGAAAAACATCGTGAGGAAACCTGGATGCCCGAGAAATGTCTCTAATCTCAAAGCTACGATGAAGTGTGCCAACCCACACTTAGCCAGTGTGGTGGAAAACTCTTGTCATTCTGAAAGAAGACCTGTGTAATTAATGGTCCCTCATATCTATGGGTTGAGATGGTGAATAATTCACTAAAGAAAAAAATCTCAGCAAGGATTTTAACCATGATTTCTACAGATAGATTCTAAACAGAGAAGAGAAAACAGGTATAAGAAATATTTATTTGGTCTCCAAAACGTTTATGGTAAGTCGAAAATCTCTTTCAACTACCTATATAGGCAAAACTAGTTTCTAATTAATACTGGTCGGGTATCTTTTTCAAATGACTAGAAGGTCAAAAAACTAAAGGAACCTGTATCGAAACTTTACCGCAAAAAGTTCTAGATATTTTATTTTTTTGAATACCATGCTTGAAAGTTACAGCGACTTGATCGACCTTAAGTATATTAATTATTATTATTAGCTCATTTTGTGTTGCCTGTTTAGTGGAAAAGCAGCTTAATTTCTAAAATTTTCACTCTTGAATTAATATGCTCAAGCCAATAGCGAGAGCTCTGCAATTCTGGCCACGTATGTTAGCATTGGATCCAATATCTAGTATTTGCAGAATTATTAGCACGCGTGGACACCATGAGCAATGCGATCCTACCCTCGAAAAACGAGATGCTGTACGCAACTTTTTTTCTGCCAGTGTACAGGACCGATTGGTCAAATAAAATTATCAATGATTAGAAAAGACCCAATAGCTGACGTTGTAAGGAGAAGATTAGAAACAAAAGTTCTCAAGAAGTAGGTACTTGAAATAGCGCAGTCGTACCAGTTTAGTAGTCAAGCCTCATTATTTGGTAGAAAAAGAGTAAGACTAGTTGTCATTATACTGTTTACCTTATTAGTATTTACAGCTACTGAATTGGAGGGATCAAAACAGGTCCTCTCGCATGATCACCTGTGGACGTCCGCTGCTGAACATAGCCTTTGTCATATAATATGTGCAACACACCCGGTGCTTATCCTTCCTCATCTAGCTACTTTCCGACCACCTTGCTGGAGGGTGCCCTACAATACATTGAATCATACGTGGTCTCCAGTATAGGACTTTCCGGATCCATCCGCCGTTTCAACAACAAGCATGGCCTGCCCACTAACACTTTCACTTACTAATTTAGGCTATTTCAGTGAATGATGTTTGCTTACTCCTGGGGATTTCTCCCCCGACAAGTGAAGGTTACAGTAACTAGAAAACAGCTGATAACTTTCAAACGGCTGAACCGATTTTCTTGGATTATACTTAGCTAAGAACACTCTCGATCAAGCCACCTTTCAAACAAAAAAAAACTAAATTAAAAATCGGTTCATTAGTTTAGGAGCTACGGTGCCACAGACAGATACACAGATACACACGTCAAACTTATAACACCCCTCTTTTTGGGTCGGGGGTTAAAAATAGTTAAACTTTTTGCACGTATCGATAGATCAATGTCTACTCCTAGCCGTGTTATTTAATTCTATGTGGACATAATATGTGGAAGTTTCTAAAGATTAGCAGTATGGTTATTATTATACGCACCTACGCTTGAACCGTGCAAGATGACGTTTATTGCCGCATTATATTACGGTTAGGGAAAGGTCATAGGATTTATTGTTATAGCATGCTTATTGGTTATGGCCGATATACTCGTATGTATTGTTGACAATTGTAATTTATTGGAATTAAACGTGCATGTTTTGTAATGGAATAAACACTTCCTATTAGAACGGTATTAAGGTAGTTGCGTTAGTTTGCATACTCGTGTATGTTGTTTTTATCTGCAAGAAAAATAAACTTCTTACTTATACAGGGTGTTTGGTAATTAGTATATAATGATGACACGTACCCATGCTAGTTTGATCTGATAAATACAATGCTGAAGTAAGATGACGAAATAAAATTATAAAAATTTCCATACAATTTTTTTTTTATTTTTATGTCCAAGTTTTCATGGCCCTAACGTGCCCTAACTCACTGAGATCGTTGGCCTCGGCCTATCTAAAGATGGCCAACGATCTCAGTGAGTTAGGGCACGTTAGGATCATGAAAACTTTGACATAATTTTTTTTTTTAATTTTGTATGAAAATTTTTATAATTTTATTTCGTCATTATACTTCAGCATTGTATTTATCAGATCAAAGTAGCATGGGTACGTGTCGTCTTTATATACTAATTACCAAACACCCTGTATAATTTAAAGACCGTCGGGATAAAAAACCGCCTAAATATATCCGTCTTATTCTATGGGATACTAGTTTTCTCTGTGTCATTCGTCGCCTAGACCGTAAAAAGATATCAGACAGAAACACTTTCGTATTTTAACTTTAGGTATATTAAATATGGATAAATACAGTTAATTTATTTATTTTGTTTATTTATTTGTACCAGAAAGTTGTAACAATATAAATAAAAAGAAAGAAAAAGTGGACAGGGAAGCACTTATACAAGAGATCTCTACCAGTGACCCTTGGCAGTGCGAGAGGTTGTAAAGGGAGTATAGAATAGGTACAGCAAAGATAGACAGTAATTATGAAAAAAAATTGGTAGATATTATCTATACTAATAAATAAAATTGGAGTGTCTGTCTGTAATTTCGAAATAACTACCTCATATTAAGCTCATATGGTTATTTGAACGATACCATAACTGAATCACACGTTTTTAAAATTTTTGTGTCTGTCTGTCTGTCTGTCTGTCTGTCTGTCTGTCTGTTTGAAAAGGCTAATCTTTGGAACGGCTGAACCGATTTTGACGGGACTTTCACAGGCAAGTAGAGGATTGACCAGGGCGTAAAATAGGCTACTTTTTTAACCGACTTTTAAAAAGGGAGTTGTGTTTTTCTACCTATGTACACCGCAATCTCCGAGATTTCTGAACCGATTTGCGTCATTTCTTTTTTAATCGATAGAGGAACTTTGCGACATTGTTTCATAAAAAATTTGGAGTCCAACTCCTCAATCCTGATGCTGCAGGGGATCTGACCAATCCACGCGGGCGAAGCTGCGGGCATCAGCTAGTGTTATAATATATACTTATACAAGTATGGACATAATATACTCTATGTGATATATATATTATTCTTATCACATTGTACAGTTTTATAAGCAAATCAGTTATATCCCGTGGTACATTCAAGTTTACACCAACTTTATAATACCGCAGTTTATCCTCATCCAGCAATGAATTATTAACCAAACTAACATTAAGACGCAAGTAAGGGACAGAAAGTAGAATCACTTCGCAATTACAGACTGACAAATGTCCTGGTATTAAGCACATGTGCGACCAAGTTCCGGGCAAGAGGGTGGTGGGGACTCATGAGGCCAATTCGGGAGGGTCCCTGTCCTCAATCCGTCCGTTTTCAATATGGTCCGGGTGATTTATGATGTCTTGAGTTGAATGTTCTGTCTTTAGAAATTATTCTAAGTATGTCCTGGAACTGGATTTTCAGGCGTGTTTTATTATTTTACTAGCTGATTCGTCCGCGTGGATTTAGATTTCTCAAAATCCTTCGGGAACTCTTTGATTTTGTGGGATCAAAGTAGCCTATGTTTTAATCCAGGGTATAATCTATCTCCAGTCCGAGCCAAATCCATGTATTTAGTAGTTTTTGCGTAAAAGAGTAACAAACATAACACGCACAGACACACACACACTCACAAACACGTACGAACTTTTGCCTTTATAATTAACTAGCGACCGCCTGCGGCTCCCCTCGACAAAAATATAAATCGTACTTATTCTCTATCCCATGGAAATATTGAAATTCCTTGTCTAGGTACACTCGGAAAAATCATTCGCTTGACAGAGCATACTAATGCGTGCGTATATATATTATATAACACACAAAGATACGACGCGATGCTATCCGATAATAGATACACTCACACTTACTACACTCACTCACACTTCTAGATAACCTTACCAGTCGTATAGGGTTGCAAATTTCACTTTGTTTAACATAGTTCTGATGGCCGAGTGGTAATAGTGTTGAAGTTCTTAAACATGCCGTGAGTTCTAATCCTAGTGGGGGATTACTTTTTTATTTTTGTAATTATTTATTTTGTCTTCTTTATACAGTTAAAATTATTATACTTTCAAACAATATAATTATAAGCAAGAAAAAACAAAAATAATAAAACTTTTTTATTTTAGAAGTTATTTATTTGTCTTTTGTGCAGTTCATAAATTATTATAATAAGCAAGAAATAAATAAGACGCTTGTCAAAAAATTAACACATCAAGTTAACAGAAGGTATACAAAAGAGGAAAAAAAATGACATACTTTATCTACTCCTATTACTCCTATAGTAATTTAAAACCAATACCGATGTGAAGTATGCTAAAAGTCAGTCAAGTATGAACGTAATGTTTTATTTACGTTTTGGGTTACTTTTAGGTTTGTGAGATGAATCAACATGTTAATTACTTAGTTAGAAATCAAAATCAATTATAACTTCTAACTGCAATAACAATAATATCACTCACAAATAGAATTAAATTAATAACCTATATTTATTTAATAATGTATAAAGGTAGGCCACCCTCGTAAGCTATTACTTCTTGTAATCGACTCGTCATGTTAGTATGTAATCATATTCCAGCAAGTCTATGCTGCCCCGCAGAGACTCCCAGGTTGAAGTTACCAGTTATTCAAAGTATATATCGTTTGCCTGTAGTTCTATTATTGTATTTTACGCCCATCCTTGTCCGACTCAAAAGATTTTTCATTGGTAAAAATAACAATGTAATTACATCAGTCACAGTTTATATATTACATTGCAAAATGAAAGGTTCCCGGTGCAAACCATTCGTAATATTTTCTTCGTAATGTATTCCGGCAGCACGCAAATAGTTCCGCACAGTTTGCAGAGCAACATCGTGCTTGGTCGCTGTCAACCAAGTTTTTAAAAAGGAATCCACGCTATGCATTGCAACGATGTCTTGGTGGTGATGTGACTCCATCTTATAAGCTGATGGTTTGGGCCCAGGTCAACAATTGTCTACATGCCCCGTTTCTCCGTAGTGACAGACTCACAAGCGCACGGTATTCATCTGTAAATGATTATACCCTGGATTAATACATAGGTTACATTTCATCCCAGAAAATTAATGAGTTCCCACGAGATTTTTAATAACATATATATACGGGAACGAAACCGCGGGCATTGGCTAGTATTTAGTATATTGGTTACATTGTTATACTATATTGTTATGCGTCTGATTAAAAGTATTAAATGGATTAAAAACATTACGCTAATATTTAGAAAATACTAAATACACATAAGTAAAAAGCATAAACATAATTTCAATACGAGTAGGTTATATTTGTTTACTTACCGATATCATCGATTTCGGTTATCGAAATATTCCGCTCAAATTACAATCTCTGCTTTTTAAACAAAGATAAATAAGTGTTCCACTGTGGTGAGAAGTTCAGTAGTTATTCAGTGTGAAAAATAACACAACACACCATAAATGAATTCACTACTAGGATCTATTAATCCGCGTGCTCAAGTTCTATTTGACAATAATTTATAAAATAGGTAGGGTAGATTTAAAAAAAAAAATTGTTTTGTGAGCTCGAAATATTTCAGCGATGAAGTATAACTATAATAGACCTTAACTGACTTGTTTTAAAGCTTAAATTCGTGCACATATCTACAGCCAGCACTGCAAATTAAAGTCGTGAATTTTAGACGTTATCTCAAGGTAGTTTAAGGCCATTTTACTCTGACATTATTGTGCTTCGATGATCGAATTCTATCAGCGTGGGTAAGCGGCAATACGCGTAGTATTGCCGCTAGTGCCTGCTCTGGGGAAATCAGCGAAATATGTAATTTGTAATTATTGCAAGTAGGTATGGTGAAAAGAGACCGACCGAGAGATAGGTGTAAAATAATAAGTAAACGAGTTATGCACACACATAATGCTTCGTTGTGTTGCCGGGTAACCGATTTATTTTGCTTTGTGTACATAAAGAGAAACATTGTGCAAAATTCCAGCTTTCTAGGTGCAAAGGTTTGGGCTGGGCGTGAATGTGTCAGTTAGTGAGTCAGGCCTTTTTTTCTATATAATATGCAAGGGAAAAAATCTTGGATGAACCCTAGGATTTACAAAGTCTTAATGGTAAAAATTCAAACTGGTCTGGGATAGTCGTTAATTTCGGACTTTGGCCAACATTCTCTCTCTAAATCAAAAAAAGTTTTTTCAATTGAAATTAAAGTAACAATTGGTTTCAAATCAAATTAATTGTGAAAATAGTACAAAATAATAATTAAAACAAACCACAATCGCTAAGCAAACACAGTATAATAATAAAACGCTGACTGCATAAAGCAAATTGCAGCCATGTTGAATCAAAAATGGCGAGGAATGGAAACGTCAAAACGTCAGCATTTTTATTGTTGGCAGCAAACGGCATACGTAGCCTATATTTACATATTAGTCGGGCGAATAAGCAACGGAATGAGGTCTATTTATTTTTCTGCTTGCATGTAATTTGGTGTAATTGGCTTGGTAACTCGGTTTTGCATACAACGTTGTTTGGTTGGAAAGAAAAATGGATAAAAAATTACCCACGAGTAGTTTCAACACTGAAAAATGTATAAGATTTGCCTATTTTTAACAAAATTTTAATTTTACAAGAAACAGATCTCTTGGTAACTTCTACTTCACGGATGGAAGAAAATATCTAGGACATAAAGATATTTCAACTTAAGAATATTATCAACATACTTAGATGATTTAAATAGCTTTTAAATAGTCAATAACTCAAAATTTAAAAAACCCCCGACACAAAAACCGCTATAAGGAAACTAGAAAAAAGCTGATAATTACTTTCAAACGGCTGAACCTATTTTCTTCGATTATAGCTAAGAACACTCTCGATCAAAGCCACCTTTCTAACAAAAAAACTTAATTAAAATCAAGTTTAGGAGCTACGATGCCACAGACAGATACACAGATACACACGTCAAACTTATAACACCCCTCTTTTTGGGTCGGGGGTTAAAAAGTAGGTACCTAATTCTCTAAATCTGAAAACGTGAACTAAACCAATGTTTAGTTTACTAGCTATAAAAAAAAATAACAACAAGAGTCGGCCGTTCTCAAACTTTTTAATTGCCGCGAGCGAATTTGCGACCAATCGAAAAAACGTATTGTTTGATATCGAATTGAAACGAAAGTTGTAGCCCCCAAGTCGTCGCGACTGGATTTTGAAACTGGCACTCAAATTAAAAATGAATACTTGAAATTTTGAGTGCATACGAGAACTCATTTTAGTTGGAATTTTTTGAAAACAGTTGGCTTGTTTGGACTTCTCAAATCCGGACGCCGTAATTAGTTGAAAAACAAAAATTATTTTGAAAGTCGCACAGCGAAAATATTTTCAGCTAATTTGAAAATCTGTGGTAAAATAATTTATGAATTACAGACTACCCCCTCGGCTTCTAGTACAAAGAATCCACAGATTTGATATTCGGTTGCATTTGTTTTGGTTAAGTATGGAAAAAATTAATTCGGTAAACGTCACCTCTAAAATAAATTTAAATCTAACGCTCTCTTTTCCCACTAGAAGAAATGAAAGGCTATTTAGCTTAGTGTAAATAAATACCTGTGATTTTATTTTAGTTTTAGAACTTTTTTAACTCTATGTATTTGGAAGTAGGTTATACATTGTATCCATATACCTTAATTCTAAAATTCTAATAAATTGTACACCTAAACCGTCCCGATACAAAAATCTATCTACTAGTAAATATCAAATGAAAATCTCTACAATAGTTACCGAGATTAATATTTGCAGACAGACAAATAAACGCGCCCAGAAGATTTTGTTATCATATAAGACTAGCTGACGCCCGCGACTTCGTCCGCGTGGATTTAGGTTTTTCGAAATCCCGTGGGAACTCTTTCGTTTTCCGGGATAAAAAGTAGCATATGTGCTAATCCAGGATATTATCTATCTCCAATCCGGATTTCAGCCAAATCCGTCCATTGGTTTTTGCGTGAAGAAATAACAAACATACACACACACACGCATACACACAAACTTTCGCCCTTATTAATATTAGTGTGAAGAGACTTGTTTATTAATGTAGTTACATTTCCATTACCCTCATACCAATGTTATCCACAATACCAGGATGAAGATGTTCAACGTTCATGATACCTTCAATAAAATACAGAGTAGAGCTAATTGAAGAAAGTTAGGGGCGGTGCACATTGGCGGAATTACTGTGTGCCAACGTGTCATTGTGTTCCATGTCGATATCTATAATGTATCATTGGTAGTTTCGTCGCGCCTTTGTACTATTGAAGGCTTAGCGGAAATTCTGTAAATTATATTATTCGCTTGGTCGAAAGATTTCTTGCTGTTAAAGTTTGTATTTCGAAACTAAAAGCTTTGTGTTTTAATACTAATTATAACTATTAATAGATTTTTGTAAAGATACGTTTTTTAAATATTTTTATTTACTAACTGAAAATTGTACACTTAAACTTATAGCTAGCCTTATCTACTATACAAATTATCCCATGTGGAATGGAGCCAAGAATACTAGTTTGCATTTTTTTTAAAAAAAGTATCTAATAATTGCGTTTTCTAAGGTTCTAACACAGAGGTCGTAGAAATAATTGAAAGTATTGTATTGTTATAACGTTCGAATGAAATCTTGAATACATCGATTTATTATCCTGATAATTTTTATTTTCGAAAGAAAACTTTTTTTCAACAGAATTGAATACAAAGTATAATAGTTATTATTGTCAGTTTCCATAATAGTGATTTAACGAACTGAATCAATAGACGACTGTAATATTATTTTTCAAGGAAAACTTAAACAGATCTTTTATTTGTACATTTTTTTCAGCTGTTTCTTCTTCGAAATTATGTTCCCCAATGGATTTTTTAAATCAAAATCAATTTATAGCACGAGTTTAGTATGTACCTTCCGACTAGACTCTATAATCGATTTTCGCTTCGTCGCTCGCTTCCCCGTGAAACACGTTGGTGAAACCCCTTTATTACCTATGGATTGAATAGAACACGTGTTTAGTTTAATGTCTATAATTAACTTACCGTAGGGAATCATTCCTTATTATGTTTCGGATGCGCACGCGACTTCATCTAGTCTAAAAGATAAAAAGCAAATTGATTTATAGAGATAACTAACAGGTGCCCATCGTCCATCTGGATTTAAAATTTTTCAAAATCCTTTTTAGAAAAAGATGAACTTTATAGAGAGAACCTCGTTGGTCTAGACCCTAGGCGCTGATTTCTTGGTTAGCAGCCCGAAGCAGCTTAGGGCGTTACTCCCCCTCATGTGCTTGCCTCGGAAAGCACGTAAACTGGTCCTACATCAGATTTTTCTCCGGTCGTGTCAGAATGACGTCCTAGTCCTAGTCCTTCTACTCATGTGCCTAGTCCCTGCGTGAGTAAAGAGTGCATTTTTTTTTTTTTTTTTAATCCTTTATTTATAGGCTTTTACATTTATGCATGTCAGCCTAATTGTACCCTATCTTATCCTACAATTCTATCTATATATACAATTCCATCTTATCCTACAAACCTATCCTATCATAAACCATCTAAAGAGATTGCAAGCTCCGTCAGAATTTGGATTAGCTAATAAGCTATTAAAGACACCAACTTGCAATCTCTTTAAGTTTAATAATTCAACCAGACGGTCTCTTCCTGATTGGAATCGGACACATTCCACCAACCAATGATATACATCATCTATGACTCCACAGGAGTCACAATTTGGAGAAGATGTTTTTCCCATAAGAAATCCGAATTTGTTGCCTGGAATGTGCCCTGATCTAAGCCTGTGGGCCAACACTACATATTTCCTTTTCATTCGTGTACAGCTGCTCCAAGGTATATGAGGAGGCTCACTCTGCAACGTTCGATACCATATTCCTTTTTCTAATGACATTTTGTCGAAGTATTCTTTCCAATCTCTGTAACATAATTTTCTATATTTTGGTAATGATTCAGAATAGTCGCCCTCAACTTTAATTAATCTACCTTCTTTACATCCACATTTTGCCAAAGAGTCAGCCTCCTCATTACCTGACAGTCCAATATGCGATGGAACCCATTGCAACCTCAAATCCACGCCCAAATTACTCAACTCATCTATAGAAGATAGCACTGCATAAGCTACCGAAACACCTCTGATACCAGAGGCGGATCGAGCTATATGCTCTAGTGCGCTTTTGCTATCGGTACAAATGAGAACCTTTTTTTGATTAGTTGTCTTTACATACGACAGTGCCTCCGAGATTGCAATGAGCTCAACCGTCATAATACAGATCTCTCCATCTATCCGTAAACAATCATTACCCAACAAGTTACTATCCCTTTTTGTAGCAACAAAAAAACTAGCACCTCGGCCCTCGTCAGTTTTTGATCCATCAGTATAAATAACAAACCAACCCGCATACTTGTAGCTAAGCTCTTTAATAACATCATATTTTAAATTATTTACTTCATATGACTTTTTGGACTTGCTGACACTTTCTAAATTACATTTAACAATATCGTGAACATTAATATTAGTAACCCAAGTCCTTAATGTAAACATTTCAAGACATACTGAAGAAAAAATAGGTTCTAGTTTTACTTCATCATATACGGACACAAGCAAAGGAACTTTTTTATTCGTCCAATAATGATTACTTCTACAGAGACCACTAAGAACTTGAATTTCTTTGATAGTGTCGTTGTCTTTCCACGATAACGCTTTTAAACAATATTTAATGGCTAAATACCTCCTCCGTTGCTTTAACGGTGGAATACACAGCTCACTCTCCATAACGTGAATTGGAGTAGTCTTTATAAAGCCCCCTGTTATTCTCAAAGCCTGATTTTGTAACCTATCTAATTTAATTAAATGACATTTTGCGGCATTGTCATATATGAAGGATCCATAATCTATACGACTTCGTATCAAAGCTAAATAAATTTGACGCAAATGTTTAGTGTGAACGCCCCAGGATGATCCAGCCAAAACATTAAGCAAATTAAAACATTTTTGCACTTTTATGACCGTCTCGCCGATGTGCTTACCCCAACGTAAGGATTTGTCTAACCATAAACCTAAATATTTATAAACTTCTACCAACTCTAAAGAAAAAGTGTCCACTTTTAATTCTACTCGTTGTCTTCTATGACCCCTACTAAATATACAAAATTTTGATTTTTTAACAGATAGCTCCAATCCCATATCATTTAACAACTCATTAAATATAATTAATGCTCCCTGTAACTTGCTAATACTTTCAAATATGTCTTTATTTGTACTAAATAAAACAAAGTCATCCGCATATTGACATAATGAAACATTAACTACTCTATGAAAAATTTTAGCTGTTACAATATTAAATAGTATCGGTGACATTGGGTCACCTTGAGCTAAACCTTTATACGCAGATCGGGAAAAATAGGTCCTCTTATCTACACTATCCTGAATTTTGAGGTGCCTTTCACTCAAATAATTCCATATATATTGACATAGTTTTTTACCAAAGCCAAATTCATCTAAAGTCACAGTCAGTTTTTCTATCAATACGTTATTATAGGCTCCATCAATATCCAAAAAGCAAGCTACTGTTTGAAGGTTTTTAGAAAAACCTATTTGAATATGAGTTATTAATTTTGCTAGACAATCGTGACATGAATGTCCTCTTCTAAACCCTAAGGTAAATGGAGAAAACAGATTATTTTTTTCCATATACCATTCAATCCGTCTAGTAATCATCGAATGTAAAATCTTGCAAATACATGATATCAAGGATATAGGTCTAAGCTTTTTATTATTATTACCAGTTGTATTATTCGAATTTGGTTTTGGTATTGGAACCACCAGAATATCACGCCATTGTATCGGTATATTGCCTGTGTTTACTATACAGTTGTACAAATCTAACAGATAGAGCTTTCCAGCCATTGGCAAGTGATATATCATAGAATACGTGATTCCATCATTACCAGGTGCTGTATCTTTTGCCTTTATGCAATTATATAGCTCTTGCAAAGAAAATGGACTTTCTAACGATACATTTGAAGAAAAATATTCGGGCGCTTTTGTAACTACATAATCAGGGGCGAGACTACATAAAAGCTCAACTTTTTGATCCTGGGATACGTAACACCTTGGTGATCGGAAACCTTTTGTCCAACGTAGACGCTGCCACATGTCAGAGATTGTTGTTTTTTCATTAACACTATCACAATAATTTTGCCAATCTGCTGTTTTTTCTTTTTTAATCGCAATTTTAGCACTCATTATTTTTTCTTCAAGATTTGTCAAATTATCAGGTGTTGGATTTTTACGAAACTGCTTCAGAGCCAATCTACGCTTAGCTACCAATTTTGACAAATCTTGGTTCCAGTATGCCTTAGGCTGGAAGCCTTGCTTTGGATTCTCGCAAGTTTTTACCATAGGAATGAACCTATTAGCTGCATTATTTAACTGATTGATAAAGTTGTCATATAATAACTGAATATCAGAGTGTGTATTGCTGGAAGTGAAATGATATTCTAAATATTTTGTATACGAATCCCAATCAGCTTGTTTAAAGTTCCATTTTTGTGTCATAATGACTATATCCTTATACTTAAACTTAATTTTAATAAAAAGATGATCGCTTCCCAAACTTTCATTTAAAACTTTCCATTCAAAGCCTAATGCAATATCACTTGATACAAATGTTATGTCAGGGGATGTTTTTTGAACATTATTATTAACATATTTAATTCTAGTGTGATCACCATTATTAAGAGATATATAGCCAGCCTCTAATGCTGCATCATAGATATTTCTGCCCCTTGTATCAGTTTTATAAGACCAATTCGTATGGTGTGCATTAAAATCCCTATATATACAATTATTAGGAAAAAAAGAAAAAATATCTTCCCAATCAGATGGTGATGTGTTGATCGATGAAGGACAATAAACTAAAATTAGATTCTTAATATCCTGACAATTTAATAACTTTATGCATTTTGTTTCTATACCGGCATTATTAATGTTTAAAGGGCATTCCTGAGTTTTGATTGACTTGTGAATAATAAAAGCAATACCTCCATATGAATCCTCCCTATCCTTTCTAAATATATTATATCCACTAATATTAAAATGAGACTCTGATTCCAACCAAGTCTCACAGACTAAGGCAATATGAATTTTTTCTTGCGATAGCAACAACTCAAACTCGGTACGCTTATTTCTAATGCTTTGCGCATTCCACTGCAACAAATTTAGTACAAAATCTTTTTGACCTTGAGAATAGCTAGCCATTAAATATCGAAGATATTACTTTTTTACAGACAGCGCCACTTTGTACAAAGTTAACTATGAATTGCCAAATTTCTTTAACTAACACATTGCCTATTAACTCTAATTTAATTTCCCAACTATTTGTCGACTTAAAAACGTTTGAAATACTTTTAAAAATGTCCATTAAACGTTCACCAAAACTTTTTTCATACCCCTTCTTCTCGTGTCCTTCTGTCTGTTCTTCTTCCCTCTGTTCTGCGTTTCTCCGGAATGACTGTTCAAACGCACTCGACTGTTGCTGATGTGACTGTTCTTCTTTCCTCTTTGTTGTCTTTTGTTTGTCTTGTCTCGGTTTTACTCTTCTTATCTCAGGCTCAGAATGCTGGTTATTTCTTAGATCCTCGTCTTCTCCTGTAGACATATTTGTATGAACCTCAGCTTGCACTACGACATCTCTGTAAGACCTATAATTTTGCGTCTGCGTCTTGTTTTGCTTCTGCATGTCGTCATTTTCATCCTCCGATTCAGAATAAATATGTTGAGATTCCATCTTCTCCGAAAATATTTTTAAGGCACTTCGATAAGTACAGTTCTTCTCGGTCATAATCTCTCTAACTTCTTTTTCCTTCAGATAAGCTGGACATTCTTTATACATTGCCATGTGCTTGCCTTTGCAGTTCACGCACTTAAAATTGACTATCTCACAATTCTCGTGATTACTCCCACATTTTGGGCAGGTAATCTTCTTCATAGGGCAAGACCGAAAAATATGCCCGAATTGCCAGCACCTACTACATTGAGTGACAGGAAATGTATATCTATCCACCTTAAATCTACAGCCAAAACCGAATACATATGCAGGTAGAGTTGGGCTCTTAAATGCTAGGCGTATCGTTTCGGAATTTACCCATACACCCGTATTCGCTAATCTTTTAAGTCTTCTCACTGATACTATTTCAAATTCAGAATTTATATTTTTCAATATTTCTTCATCTGTTTCTTCTAGATCTACCTGTCTAACAATCCCATAAGATAAAACCATCTCATCAGCAGGTTGGACTCTCCATCCCAAGCTTATTAGTTTTTCACACTGCATCAACTCGCTGCCACACTCTCGATTTTCAAAGGAAATTATAGCTTTATAAGGATTTTTGTACACAATTCTACTAATACCCTTAATATTTTCTGATCTCAATAACTTAGCCATACCGAACTGTTTCGGTAACAATTCTTTCGATGTAACGCAGACGGTAAATTCCATACTATCTCCACAACTATTCGAGTTACCCCTAGCATGTCGCTTCGACGCTCGCTGTACTGTAATAAACCCTTCTTCATCCTCCGCTGAATCTTCTTCACGACCTCTCTTTTCCAAACTTCGTTGCTCGCTCTCACTCTGTAAAGGCACCGCCACAACTTGTTGCTCACTCATTATTATTTCTTCCTCAGACATGTCACTACACGTATCACCAAGTCTTTGAGTCTGTATCATAGTTAATCACCATAATATAAAACAATGTAGGTAGACAGTGAAACGATTTCGCTCTATAAAATACGACTGATAATAATGGTTCACGAAACCGTGCGCTCGCGTTGACAGCTCGCGCGCCACTCTAAAGAGTGCATGTATAAGTGCAGTTATAGAGACCGATTGTGCGAAAAATGTTAGCTGAAAAAAGTTTTGAATGATATCTTGAATGCTACCTTGACAAATCCGCCGTTTGGCTCGTCTTGGCGGGGGCACTGCACACATAATTAGTAATAATAAGTTTCTAAGATGGTTTTTAACCGCCACAGTTTTTGTCAACTATCATGGCTACGGAACCCTACTTCGCGCGTTTTGTAACGCACTTGACCCATTTTCAATTTCACAGATACGGGAGACCTAACGGGCCAGTTCTTGTAGTCTTTTTTCTATGGAAACCACATCTGATACAGATTTTGCACATACTCACATAATAGTTAGTGTATCGGATGAAAGGCCAGCGATGTTATCAGGCCATATCGTTAATAGGATGGACTCACTTGGGCATGACTTGCGGGATTCGCCCTCACGTGGGGTCTGCCATAGAACGTAAACTACGACGCTTGGTTAGTTAGACTTTAAAAAAATAAAAGTTTCTGTTTCTGAACGGAAAACGGTTAGGAGGATTTCAATTTTTTTTATGTAAGTACCAGTTTTTTACTTAATCGATGAATGAATGAGTGAAATTAATGAAATATAATTTGTTGTATACAAAAAGGAAAAAATGCAAACATACTTAATAGTATTTTATAGTAGTTTGATACTTACGACTTAATCCGGGTGTAATTAGGTTTTCAAAAGTCCCGTGGAAACTCTTTAATCAAATTCCTTATATTTCATTATAATAGATTAAACAAACGGGTTATAAAAAGATAACAGACAGACATACAAAATACTATGGATCAGCTATGTAGATTTTTTTTCTATTACTCTATTGGTCACAAATGTGTAACTGCTGTGTGGAATGCCTTCAGGCATCCGTGTTTCCTGCCCCGTATAATCTAAACACCTTCAATGCAAGAGTGGCATCTTCTAGACAAGCGCGCTCTAACCTAGACCTCCATTTTTGCAACTCAAAAAAAAACTCAAAGAAATAGGTACATGGAAGAGTGGGGGAGGCCTGTAATGCGTCAGATGAAGTGATGATCGTAAAGGAAACTTAAGTGCGTGTTTTGGATTAATTGTTACTTACCTAATTTTTATAGACGTAACAACTTATTTTATATTTTTATTTGCATAAAAATTTACCTTCTATGCCCATTGTATGTGCCTAGAGCAATGGGG
Source organism: Maniola jurtina (assembly GCF_905333055.1). NCBI lineage: Eukaryota > Metazoa > Arthropoda > Insecta > Lepidoptera > Nymphalidae > Maniola > Maniola jurtina. The sequence goes on from NC_060045.1 coordinate 3,057,860, forward strand.
GGCTACCAGCGAGTATATTATCCACTAACATAATAACAATTTGCTCATCATTAGATACTCCAGCTATTGTGGCCTCTCACTTACTTACCTACCTATATTTTTGTACCTACGGAACCAATTAAAGTGGTGCCGATAACGGTTGTTAATTTGAAAGATGATCTTTAATGCCTCTAAATGCCTCTAAATCTTCTAAGAAGTAAGGTGAGTTGTCAATCCGCATATGGCCAGGGCACAGCAGGGTGATGACTATGATATATGATATATGACCGCATATGGCCTCATAAGAAAGCTCAAAGTCACTCAGAGTCAGCGGTTGATAAAAAGAGCTATGCTCGGAATGTCTTCAAGTTATCAGGAATGTGGCGATCCGCAGAAGAACCAAAGTAGCCCAACTGGTGTGGAAGCTGAAGTGGCTGTGGGCAACACACAGTTCGAATAAGAGACGTTGCGATCCCAAGGTCCCTGTAACGGCGACCTCGCATTGGAAGGTCCAGCGTTCGCAGACCCCAGAGACTAGATGGGCAGACGACATCAAACAAATCGCAGGAAGTCGTTGCATTCAGGTGGCGCAAGACAGCGGCGTGTGGAAATACGAACAAAAGACCTGTGTCCAGCAGTAGACGATGACGAGAACGCCATTCATAAAAAAATTCCTACTGTTATCCCATCTTGAATTTAATTGATCCTTCTCTTACCTACTCACTTATATTAATTTACGTATTTTTCAATACAAATTGGTAGTAGAAAGGAAGGTACTGTTATTACTAGTAAATCTGAAATCAATCTCTAATCGTCTAATACATATACTACTCGTATAATACTAAGGAAGAGCGCACGCGCACGTTCCCACGTGCCTTTGTCGGTCCGCGACAAAGCATGCCGACGACATGCCAACTGCATGTATCATTGTTCTGTAACAACCCTGCACTCAAATTACAATCTTATTAGCTTCGAGATACAACACAATTTCTAATGTAACTGACCGCGGAAAAAACAATAGACCTGTCAACATTCATAAAAGCTTATCTACAAAATAATTGAATGAAGATTTAAACCTTTTTGCATTATTATTAGGGTTTATATTTGATTAGAATTGGCATCACGATGGCGCTTGAAGACACGGCCTAGGAAGGCACTATTGACCTCATCTAAGGTAGGGCAATTGTTCATCAATAGGTGTATGATTAGGGTTACCATAATTTTAGTGAATAAAAAAAGGACAAAAAAATTGAGAAACAAAGATTTTGCTGAATTTTGAACGCCTTAATTTTCCACAAACATTAACATGTCATCAGACAGAAGACCTGACCTGAGTTATAAAATGAAATTGCCTATAGAGCCTCGTCTTGTGACGCAAAATAATACGCGATGGGCTGGTAAACCGTCTATTAATCAGTACCTAATCAGTCATCACTCACGTGTGATATTACCTACTAATATTTATTTCACTTTACTGCACAAACATAAAATATTACACATGTGACGTAGATAATTACAAGATTTAGTTAATAATGACGACAGAAAAGGCAGATTTCCAGTGTTATTAAGTGAAACTCTCCGCATTTTTAACCCCCGACCCAAAAAGAGGGGTGTTATAAGTTTGACGTGTGTATTTGTGTACCTGTCTGTGGCATCGTAGCTCCTAAACTAATGAACCGATTTTAATTTAGTTTTTTTTTTTGTTTGAAAGGTGGCTTGATCAAGAGTGTTTTTAGCTATAATCCAAGAAAATCGGTACAGCCGTTTGAAAGTTATCATCTCTTTTCTAGTTACTGTAACCTTCACTGTTTTGTACACAAATATTGTTACACTTGTGTTGCACATAATATTATATGACAAAGGCTAAGTTCAACAGCGGACCTCCACAGGTTGAAAAGGTGATCATGCGAGAGGACCTGTTTTGATCCCTCCAATTCAGTAGCTGTAAATACTAATAAGGTAAACAGTATAATGACAACTAGTCTTACTCTTTTTCTACCAAATAATGAGGCTCGATTACTAAACTGGTACGACTGCGCTATTTCAGGTACCTACTTCTTGAGAACTTTTGTTTCTAATCTTCTCCTTACAACGTCAGCTATTGGGACTTTTCTAATCATTGATGGGGTGTTATAAATTTTTAATTTACACTTGTGTCAATGTAAAACTGTGCCTTGTCTAACATCGGGACAGTCGCTGTAGACAAGTGGCGTGTGGTCACAAAATGTATGATAAACGTGTGCGTGGTGGCGTCGTGACTTCACAACGATGGGCGGCCGGCGGTAATTAGCGACGATCACGATCATGAGATGTGTGGTGGGCTTGCTGATTTGTTGTTTGGTTTGTGCTGTGCAGGTTTGATTATGAAATATTGTTAATTAGATCAGCAAATTGTTCCTTTGACAATATCTGTAGCGTGAATCATAGCTTCGGTTAAGAAAATTTAAGAAAAAAGTTATTAAATTTTATCTTTTCCAAATAAGGACTGGTTAAGTGTCATTATCAAAGCTATATCTAAGCGGTTAAAGTTTTGTATACAGGAGGTTAGGAAAAGTTCGTGAGGAAAAACCTTCATGTCTGAAAGTTCTCCATAGTGAGTGTGTGAAATCTGCCAATCCGCACTTGACCAGCGTGGTAGACTATTATAGCCTAAGCCATTCCCGTTCTGAGAGGAGACCCGTGCTCAGTAGTGGGCCGACGATGATTGTCATAATACAAATAATTTTCGATTTTAAATTTGATTTTCCTTCTACTATACCTATTATGATAAGTCATACAGATTATAATTGTCATACCCTCTTACCATAAGTTTAACCATGTTAAATACTCATAACAGTTATCATATTTTTCCCAACAAAAGTCACAAGGGACGCGTGTGGGCGCGAGCCGTTTCAGCCTAATTCCCGTCAAATAATTCCAGTTGAACCGTCGCTAAATCGCCTGTTTCGTTTCACAATACCTCCGTATCTCACACTAATGTGTGTAGTGACAACGCGCAGTACAGCACTGTAGCTCAATGGTGAGGTTTTGATACTTGTCATAGAATAACAATTTTAAGTGAAGCTTCAAAATATGATGAGAAGGTTAAAATTTCACAGCCGGAGAGTTAAGAGAGCTCTCTCCGTCACTCGTTTCATACAATCGTAATTCCAATTTCATTTATATAATTTTTATATATAATTTATTTAATAAAAATGTAGGTACATTATACATTATTTATATTATTATATTTGAATATTAAGCAACCAGAGTCCATGAAATTTTGCAGATATATTCTAGAAACTAATATCTATGTCTGTGGTTTTCCAGATTTCTGTTAAAATATTCGGTTTCAAAGTTACGAGGTCTTAAAAAATTTCATACAAATCTTTGAGCCCCTGTAATTTTAAAACTACATATTTTTAGAAAAATCTAAAACACCACAGACACAGATATTAGTTTCTAGAATATGTCTGTAAAATTTCATGGACTTTGGTTGCTTAATATTCAAATGAAATTGGAACTACGATTGTATGAAGCGAGTGACGGAGAGAGCCCTGTTAAGTCTAAATAAACGTCATTGGTAGCGTTAACTTTCCCAACACACACGAAATATCAACTTCTTATTTTAACCAACATTTGACTGGGCTGGACTGGACAGTCTAGTCCAGTCTGGTCAGTCAGCACCTAAGCCACAAACTCTTTATGAATGGTACTTATTAAACATCATTCAACTTCATAACCAGCAACCATCTATACAGAGGACGCATGGCAAGCCATAAGACACCAGAACACGTTCTCACTGCTTGAATGCAGTAGTATATCGTCCCAATGTGAAGCCAGTGCTTCCCTAAAACATCCTCTGAAGTCCTGTTTGATCTGCTTGGATTCTAGAGTGAGCTTGACTGACTGGAATGTTCCGAGAGGAAGCTGCACCACTTTTTTCACGTATTGGACAGACCACGTCAGCTCCAAAAAAAGAAGAAAAAGGCAAGGTAAAAGAAGAAAAACGTAACATCAAAACGTTTCAATCCATCTACACAAAACAGTTTCGGCGACTTAACTGCAAAGTAACAGCGTCATTCTACGGATATACAAGCTCTGTCCTATGTCGTATATCCGATCTACGTGTTACCTACTAAGCGCTGGTGTTCTATGTATTTCACTTTTAAGGGCTAAAGTAAAGTGTGTATATCTCCTTAAGTGTAGCTAGAGGGTCTTAATAAGTGTAAGCTTAGGTTCCTACATAGCTTTGCAATGTTTAACACCTTTTGGACTTGGTAAGGGTCAATTCAGTGCTTTCTAGAGTACCTAACTTTTTGTTTAAGAAGTCGTCATCCTTTAGCGTCTTCTTTGTCAGCGTTAAATGCAATGAAGCGTTAATTGTAATTTTAGAAGCTCTAATAATATTTGTAGAAATTGGCAGATTTGATTACGCAAAAATCTACTTTGAGATATTATGGAGTCATTATGTTACAAATTACAATTTTTTACAGATTTTAGGGTTTCCTACCTCAAAAGGAAAAACGGAACCCTTATAGGATCACTTTGTTGTCTGTCTGTCTGTCTGTTTGTCTGTCTGTCTGTAGTGTCTGTCAAAAAACCTATAGGGCACTTCCCGTTGACCTAGAATCATGAAAGGCAGGTAGGTAGGCCTTATAGCACAAGTACAGGAATAAATCTGAAAACCGCGAATTTGTGGTAACATCATTAAAAAAAAAAAAGTTTCAATTTTCAAAGTAAGATAACTACACCAAGTGGTGTATCAAATGAAAGGGCTTTACCTGTACATTCTAAAACTGTTTATTTTTATATTTTTATGCATAATAGTTTTTGATTTATCGTGCAAAATGTTGTAAAAAATACCTGAGTACGGAACCCTCAGTGCGCGAGTCAGACTCGCACTTGGCCGGTTTTTTAAATCATAAACAGTGAGAAAACGAGCATGACATTTGCAGCACCACCACCAGAGGAACCACCAATGCGTTGCCAGCTTTTCAGGAATTTATTGATCTGTCCCTTGAATAACGCCGTGTTGAATATGAATATTTTACAGTTTTATTGTGATTAATTGATAACGATCGCTTTTCCTCTTTTTCAAAGAAAAAACGATGGTAATTGTCTTTTTATAAACTACAATTCTTGATTTATTAAATTTTTATCAATAGGTACCTCACTATCTACCCTAGCTATACTTACCGGGTGTATCTATAATACTGGGTAAGGTTATTATAATAAAGTGATAGTGCTTTCATAGATTTAGTTCCTACATAATATTATGGCCTAGTATTTTCTCCCATGCAATAAGTACATAAGAACAACGTACTAAATCTGTAATCCGATACGGTAGTGTTGGCGAGATTCGAGTTCATGTACCGCCTGAAACACAGCCGTACCGACATACCTTTACTTACACGCTATTTTAGAACGCTACATAGCACATTCAGAAATAAATACACACTACTAAGTACTCGATATAAGTACTTAAAGGTATTCAAAAACATTTATTTCATTTATTCGCTCTTTTCAAACTTAATATCGTCTTATTACCTAATATCTATCTACACAAGTGTAAATTAAAAATTTATAACACCGACAAGTGAAGGTTACAGTAACTAGAAAAGAGCTGATAACTTTCAAACGGCTGAACCGATTTTCTTGGATTATAGCTACACCTTTCAAACAAACAAAAAAACTAAATTAAAATCGGTTCATTAGTTTAGGAGCTACGATGCCACAGACAGATACACAGATACACACGTCAAACTTATAACACCCCTCTTTTTGGGTTGAGGGTTAATAAAATACTAGTGAAAGAATTTTCTAAATCAGTTCACTAGTTCCAGAGATAACTTACAAAGTTTTACTTTTTTTACTGATACTTTTTGAAAATATGATGACCCCAAAGATTTATTTAAGTACTTTTTTTTTCATTCTACATATTTCGGTACAGCAACCGCTATCAAGCTTTTTAGCCGCTATCAAGTTTTTAACTAGGTAGTGCTACTGAACCGTACAGTACAACCAAATTAATAATGCGCATAGAAATCTTCGTCACTGTTCGGCAACGGTCGTATGATACACATGATAGTGACTCCTATTTGTTTATAACAAGGTGCAAAATGCAAGTGCATTGTTTAGGGCTCTTACGATAAAATGATTCGGAATACGACAATTAGCGATCTTGCATTTTGCACCTTGTTATAAACAAATAGGAGTCAATATCATGTGTATCATACGACCGTTGCCGAACAGTGACGAAGATTTCTATGCGCATTATTAATTTGGTTGTACTGTACTTTATGCGGGTTCTTATTTCAAACACGCGCATGAGCAGTTTTTAGCCTCTTTTTAACCGACTTCAAAAACAGGAGGAGGTTCTCAATTCGTCGTTGTAGATACTTTTATTGTACCTACGCGACGTAAGTAACATTACTGTAACATTAATGGATGGGCTGTGAAAAGTTTGTGGATATACACGCAGACAGACAGACACACTTTTGATTTTATAACATTAGTATAGATATGAATTTTGTTTGAGGCCCATGTTTAGCAAAACATTTCCTATTCCTGCACATAACGCAGCCCACAAAAGCTGAGTCCCATGCAGCACTCGACAGCAACGTATTAAATCAGTAACTCGATACGGTAGTGTCAGCCGGTCGCAAGTTCATGTCCCGCCTGAAAACATCGCCGGCCCGACGTGTTCGCTTACATGCTTTTACATGTTACATGGTTTAGTGACGACGGGATAGATTATAGTTAGGACTAACTCACTCAGCCTAGTTTCGCACTAAGGCTTTGAGTGCGGGAAATACTAACTAACATACCTATTGAGAAAAAACTGAGAATAAATCTAATTAATGTGAAAGTTTGGATGATTGTTATTCCTTAACGCCACAATGACTGATTTGGTTGTGAAAATAGCTTATACCCTAAATTAAAACCAACGCAACATATTAAGGTACATAATATCTGCCATCGGCTATCCATAATCAGCCTTTGGGTAGGTAAGTGTGGATTTAATCTTTTTTTTAATTTTCTGTGCCAATGCATTAGGGTGCTTTCCAGTCTAAGCTCGTATTCTTTGAACATTGAAAAAAAAAATTACAATCAAAATATTTTACAAGTACTTTTGAATCGTCAAATGCATCTACCACTGGTTAGGAATGCCTTTCCTACCGAGAAGACATAGGCTACATTCAATCCCAAAAATTCAAAAGTTCCCGCAAGATCAACTACATACATACATATAGAAACGAATTTATTAAAACAATGAAGAACTAAAAACCTTAAAAAATATACTAAAATAACTAAAATAAATTACTAAAAGAAGTTCCTTTAGGCAAGGTTCCGAAGATACTGGCAGCGTTCCCCTTTTGAATGGCTAGACTAATTCTTTGTCGAATTGCACGTGGATGAACTAGAGCTTAAGAGCTAAGCTAACATACAGCCTGTTGGTTAAGACGTTGGCTTCTCATTCGGAGATCAAGGGTTCAATCCCTTCACATTCTGAGAGGAGACCCTGCTGAGTAGAAAGGTCGGTGATGGGTTGACGAACGGTGAAGAAAGCTTAAAAAGTTAGAGCCTCAATAGCTCAACCGGTAAAGGAGTGGACTGAAAACCGAAAGGTCGACGGTTCAAACCCCGCCCGTTGCACTATTGACGTATCTACTCCAAGCACAAGCCTGACGCTTAGTTGGAGAGGAAAGGGGAATATTAGTCATTTAACATAGCTAATATTCTTTTATAAAAATAAAAAAAAATGCCTCCTCCATTGTTTTTCATTGGCACGTGTCTAAGTACTCTAATATACCTAGGCACTAAACATATTACCTACGTATAAGATGGAGAGCAGTGGCTGACATGTGACAGACAAATTTATGCGACAGATAGTACATTATCGCGGTCTGCGTCTTTATTACCTGACTTTACTGGGGCACTAACGGTACTTGCATGTACTGAAGGACTTTATAGACTGTCCCTTTCAAAAAAGTCCATTCCACTGCATTCTATCTGAATATTCGGGGAAATTCAATAACACAATTTTTCTACTGAATTTTCTGCCATTTACCGTTATCATCCAATGGTGATTTTGTGTTATAATAATTATCGCCCCAATGCATTCTGAGAACATGGTTCTTTAAACAGGATAATTGTTTATCTGTTCAGATTCAGGGAAATTTTCTTTTATTATTAGGCAACATTTGCTAAATGCTATTTAGGGTTCATTATATAAGTATCAAAAACTATTATGCATAAAAATAAATTAAAATCTGTTTTAGAATTTACAGATAAAGCCTTCTCATATGATAACCCCACTTGGTATAGTTATCTTACTTTGAAAATTGAAAACACTAATATTTGTTCATGAACACATTTTAATTTTTTTTTTGTGATGACAAGTTTACGGTTTTCGGATTTTTCCTTTACTTTTGCTGTAAGATCTACCTACCTGCCTTTCATTATTCTTGGTCAACGGGAAGTATCCTATAGGTTTTCTTGACAGACATAGACGGGCAGACGGACAGACACAGACAGACCGACAGACAGACAGCAAAGTGATGCTATAAGGGTTCCGTTTTTCCTTTTGAGGTACTGAACCCTAAAAAAAAATAGTTCCTGTTATTCAATAGCCTTCTTACATGAAATACTAACACATCTAGATATTTTCTTTCTACAGGAATAGGTACGAATGGTTTCTCCGCTACAAATGTTACACACAGTCCCGCAAGATAGGGGAAATGGCGCGTTTGACGCGGCGCTGATAATCTTATCTGCTCCACAGCTTTATTACTGAGACTTGAGAGTACTGGGGCAGTAACGGTGAATGTGCGGAAATTTGTTAACGCACTAACCCAAGACAGTTTGATACATTTAACGCAATAAATACTGTAGGTACTGGGGTCTGGGGCGGAGACGTCCGAGTTTCGAGTTAGCAGACGAGATGCTCATTATATTATGTAGTTAGCGATTTATCCGACTGTTTGCTGTAGGCTCTTCTCAAACCAGGGCGCGTTTGGAACCCTCATAGCTTTAGTTTTAAGTTTACGTAATAAGTACACTTAAGAGTAAGTAGTATTCGTCCATCTTAGGCTACATCATCACTTGCTAGCAAGTCTGATTGCAGCCAAGCGCTAGTCTATAAATTAAAAAAATATTACCATCAATCAAACATACAAAAAAAACATACCGTAGAATTGAGAACCTCCTCCTTTTTTTGAAGTCGGTTAAAAAGATGGCGTAGTTTCCTAGAGAGCTTTAGGGTTTTAGGTACCGCGACATCAGTATTAAAAAAACCCTCCGCAGGGGTTTCCGTCCGTAGGGTTTGCATTGCCGTCCTAGAAAACTGGACACATTAAAGTTGATAGGGGCCTACCAACTTAAGTATGACATCCGTGCAATAATTTTTATATTAACCCGGTATCAAGTGCCATTTACCATCAATTTTCCACCTAACGTGACTTTAATAGCTCCAGATACCATATAAAACGCATTTCAAAGATATTTCCAAATGGGAATAGGTAAGTCAGGCTCTCGGAGTGGACATTACACCATCGTAAAGGCGCGTGCACATGAGTTAGTGTTGCATTAGCGTCAAAGATAGGGTATCTTAACGCCTCGCCTCAGACTGGCAGAAATCATCGAGCAACGCGAAGGACTCAAGAGAAGACATAGCGTTTTCATCCGATGGAAAGAGCTCTACCAAATGGGAACTGGCAAGTCAAGTTTTCGGAGTAGATATTGCACTATCGTTAAGGCGCGTGCACATGAGTTAATGTTGCATTAGCGTCAGAGATAGGATATCTTACTCTTCACCCAGACTGGCAGAAATCATCGAGTAATGCGGACATCTTAAGACAGAACCTCTTTCTGTATAAAAATTGTTGTCATGGTTAAATTAAAATTATGCTAAAAACAAATAAATATTATAACAAAAAAAGTTGACAAACTGTTTTGTGTTGATTCTCCGGCTAGGTCAAGAAAGGAAATTATATATTTAGTAATTGCTATAGTGCCACATAGAAAGCAATAATAATGAGATCCTATGAAATTTACTGCAGTCAGATTACCTAAACATAATAATAATAATTAGTTATTTTTCCAGAATATAGTGCATGCAACATAATATCATTATTTACTTAGATTTTAAGATATACCTAGTTTTCATATTGACTGCCTCTTTGCATAGCTCAGATCGCTGTTAAGCGTTAGCATACCTGTTAAAGAAAATGCAAAAAAAAATACAAAGTGGTTAGTTACAACACAACTGAAAAATAGAATATTATAATATTATATTAAAAAACTTTATGATTTACGGGTTACACAATGGCACCTGAATTGTTGCGCCTGAGACTTGAGTGGGCTGGTGCTTTGGCAGAGGGGAACCTTGCGTATAGCAGCTCCCTTTTCAAAGCCGACATCGCTGGATTTTTAGCCAGAAATAGTTGTAACGCACAAAACGTATAAACCGGTGCATGTGATAAATACCGGTTAAAGCGAATTGTGGTTATCGACGCACCGTATTTATGACAATGTCGCATGGTAAGTTCTTAATATTTTGAAATGGTATATGGCAAATTGTTTATAGGCTAACCCTGTGCTGGTTGTAGGCAATAATTTTGCTTAATGCATGTACAAAGTACCTACTGCGCTAAGCGTATCTAATAGATAAATAATGTGGTTTGTTTGTTACTTTAGAAATTAATGGACCAAGTTTTGGGGCAGCTAAAAACTTATGTTGCAGAATAAAAGAATCAATAGCACATACGAAATAGAATAAAACTTGTCCAATTTATGGATGGAAAACATAATGAAGAAAAATAAAAGAAAAATGTTACTAATTATATTTTACCAGGTTATAAAATTAAGTTAACTCTTCATTTTTTTAACTGATTTGTTTTATTTCATGCTTAACAGACTTGAACATATATTAAGCGCAAGAAATATTCAAATCACTATTAAAACATTTCAATGAAGCTTTGAAACTCCGGAACTCCGGACTTGGAACATTCATCATGAAAACCCGACCCCTGAGCTGAAGAATAGTCCGATTTTGCCCCTATTTGAAGTGGCGTCCAGTAAACTTGACGGTGTATGGCCATCAGTTAACTGGACGCCGCTTCAAGTATGCTGCAAACTTGGCGGTAAACTGGATTGTGTTAGTAGAGCGCTGTACCCTTTTATATGTTTATCACACCTTTATCTGTGCTGTGATAGCCTAGTGGTTAGAACGTCCGCCTCCTAATCGGAGGTCGGGGGTTCGATCCCGGGCACGCACCACTAACTTTTCAGTTATGTGTGTTTTAAGCAATTATATCACTTGCTTTAACGGTGAAGGAAAACGTCGTGAGGAAACCTGCATGCCTGAGAGTTCTCCATGTTCTCAAAGGTGTGTGAAGTCTGCCAATCCGCATTGGGCCAGCGTGGCAGACTATGGCCTAAACCCTTCTGAGAGGAGACCCGTACTCAGTAGTGGGGCGGAAATGGGTTGATCATGACCTTTACCAATGTTAAACCATGATTTGTGTATTAGGGCTTGAACTACGCCGCTTAACATAAACGCATTTCAAAATATACTGTAACTGAAGCAGTAAACCTTGTATGGACATTGCAACACAAAGGTGCAAATAGATTAACTAAAATAAAGTAGCCATTACTGTCTAACGGGCCAAAAGCCGACATAAACATTGGCATTGTTCAAAACATCTGGGTAAGTATTTCGTACTTATTTAAAATGTTGCAAGGGTGTACCTTTTTCTTTTTATTGACGTGGGGAAAAAACTTCTTAAGATACCTTCTAAGAAGAAATCCAGAAGCAAGATTGTGATGAGGCCATAATAATTTTCCATCAGGTATGACTATGGTCAAGCGTGAGCATATGGTGAGTAATAAAATCAAAATCTACATATTTACAGTAACATTTAATTATGTTTTCTTTTTAAAAAGAGCAACTGCTGAGTATTTTGTCGACTTCGTAGAATCTACTTTCCGAATCGATGGTAGAGTCTTGACATATCATCATAAGTGGCACATGCTGTCCTACATGAAATAAATTAATTTCATTTCATTTCAATAAATAAAGAATTTCGTTACCCACCAAATTCAAAATATTTTTATTCAATTAGACTTTTACAAGTACTTTTGAATCGTCAAATGCATCTACCACTGGTTCGGAATGCCTTTCCTACCGAGAAGAACCAGCAAGAAACTCGGCGATTGCTCTTTTCAAAGATACAATATTATGTCATGTATAAAAGTAATTGTAGCAAACCAAAATACTCTTTTTGTTCAACGTTGCGTAAAGACACTACATAGACATTAAAAAAAAACAAGAAAGTTCTCATTCAGCGCACCAAGCCACTGTAGCAGACAAAACAATAACCCGACACGTTTGTATAAAAGTCCGTATTCCACACATTATCCCGCAGACGGTCTATTATGCTGCTCTACTCATAATGGCCGGATAATAGCCCCTCGGCGCCCCTCCAGGTGTGACGTATGAATACCCCCTTAAAAGGTAGTGCTAGTGTGAAAACAGCCTGCGGAATTTTCAGCGTTTAACATACTAGAGCGTTTTTATAGTATCCGATACAACATCGTTGTCAAATACTGATAAGTTTTTCTGGCATAGTTTTCCTTGTACAATGCACTTACCTGTTGTTAAGTCAAATAGTATTTATCACGATTTTTCCCATAAATGTGCATGCATATTACATATAGATAAGTACTTGTAAACTGTATAAATTCATGTTATATAATAATTAATATAAAGTAATGTTTGTTAATTCATAAGCCGGGAGTGTAAATAAAAATATCCCTTACTTTTCTATGATGAGACGTAATCTGTACTCACAGGATTTTACAAATCTATTTCTTATATTTTCCCCTTCGTATTATGGGTTTATAGCTCTTCATTAAATGTAAACTATATATTATGAATCTTTCGTCCACTTTTTCAATATTTGTCAAATAAAGATATCGTATCGTATGATGTGAAACGTTTTAAAATATGAATAGTGAAAAGATTGTACGGACGTGTAAGTTTATAATTGCTCGTGTGAATGCGTGAGTGAAAAGTATTTTCGCGACGTTTAAAACTCAACGCTTAACTCCTTGAGGGATTTTAAATGAAAAAAGTCGTCTGGAAGTTTTTATCTTAAACTCGTTACTTGAGTCTTTTATTCTAAGTACTAGGTTTATTTTTTATCAGGAATGGTTATACAACCATACTATTCAAATAAGCCAAAAAACCGGCCAAGTGCGAGTCAGACTCGCGCACCGAGGGTCCCGTACTCGGGTGTCTTTTCCGACATTTTGCACGATAAATCAAGAACTATCACACTAATATTATAAAGGCGAAAGTTTGTATGTGTGTGTGTGTGTGTGTGTGTGTGTATGTTTGTTACTCCTTCACGCAAAAACTACTGGACGGATTTAGCTGAAATTTGGAATGGAGATAGATAATATCCTGGATTAGCACATAGGCTACTTTTTATCCCGGAAAATCAAAGAGTTCCCACGGGATTTCGAAAAACCTAAATCCACGCGGGCGAAGTCGCGGGCATCGGCTAGTTATGTATAAAAATGAATAAAAACCTGTTTTAGAATGTACAGGTAAAGCTCTTTCATTTGATATAGTTGATATCCCCAGTATATGATGACCCCACTTGGTATAGTTATCTTACTTTGAAAATTGAAACACATTTTAAATTTTTTTAAATGATGTAACCACAAATTCACTGTTTTCAGATTTATTCCTTTACTTATGCTATAAGACCTATATCTATAAGGCCAAATTTCATAATTCTAGGTCAACGGGAAGTGCCCTATAGGTCTCTTGACAGACACGACGGACAGACAGACAGATAGCAAAGTGATCCTATAAGGGTTCCGTTTTTCCTTTTGAGGTACGGAACCCTAAAAATGAATCTTTATGGATTATTTATAGAGCCACTGTGAATTTAAGTGTTCCAAATTGATGGTAAAATTCAATAATAATATCCGTGAATCAGTGGAGAAAAGTTCGGATCTGAGTTACGGAGAGACTCCATTATAGGCGTTCCCCAAGGATCAATTCTAGGACTTCTTTTGTTTAGTATCTATAGTAATAACTAATATAATAATCATGAGTATTTAATGATATTTTATATTCCATTATGCACTCAAAAAATAAAGCATGTATTTTTCCTATTCTTATAATAATTATAATGATTACCATTCCGTTTCATTCTGCGCACTTTGCAAATACGTGTCACGTCTAATGCTATTCAGAGGCAGGTAGGCTAGCAGTGAACTGAGCGCTGAAAGAAACTGTGGAATAAAGAATGAAAATATGTAATGTTTTAATATTCCCATCTGTTGTGGCACTGTGATGGTCTAAGTTATAGGTGAACAGGTTAAAAATACGTTCAATTGAATTGTTTATGAGAAAAATCTTGATCTGACAAGTTGAGAGGGTCCAATTTGTGAAACATAACTTCTAAACTTATTATTTATTTATTTAAAGTGGTGAACTTGGTTAGTGCCAGAGGACAATGGAAATAACTGATCCAATCTAGACTAAGGCCCTGCCAGGACCATAGTGATTTTTAGTTTTTAGAGCAATAACATCTATTAGTAAATAATAAAAGAAGCATGGTTAGATTAACCGTTTTAATCCGTGTACTGAGATTAGAAGTTTAGTTCAAAGGGGTTTTCTGAAGTCTATTTCTGAGGAAATAACATTTTATTTACGTAAACGTTACGTGTAAACGTTAGTGAAGATAATAGTTAGTGTTATTGGTTAGCTTGTTTGGTCAAACATAATCTTGATAAAACTCAGGCCGCGATGGCAGAATGCGTCTGTAATAAATTAGTGAAACTAGAGATTTTACTAAGTAATGTGTTTGTGATTTTGGACCACTGAATTAGAAATAAACCTACGAGTAACTTGTGTACTAAACACTGCAAAAATGTTAACTGCCGCCTTGAAAGGAAATCACAGAGAAATCAAATTAATATTTAGTACTCAATCATTATAACAGCTGGTAACATATAATTTTCATGGAGTCCTCAAAACTAGGAGAGCCCGTATCTTAAAAGCTAGTTAAGGCCTTTTTTAGTTAGGATACAGTTTGATCTTCTAAATATCGCTCCTTAGCAGCGTACAATATGTATTTTCAAATTGTTATTTCGTGGTGTACAATAAGGTTTATTTTGATTTTAATTTCATCATTTCATTCCTTCGCCATTTTTTTTTTTTGATTTTTAAAATATTCAAACTGAATCGTATGTTCGCCTATGCACTAGACCACACTCGGGTGTGACGTGCGGACGTGTCATTAGTCGGTTGATGAATGCCGGGCGTTAATGCGCCTCCATTCAGATGCGTCTACACGCGCTGTATACTTATTCTGCTCATATTTTTAAATTACGAACGTATATTTTTTATGTTGGTAGTGCTTTTACTAAGTAGTATTTAATGGGCTATAGAGGTCAAGTGGAAATCGTTATGCTAAGTGGGGTTACATAGAGCTACCTGATTCTTCTTTCTTTTGGTCCTAGAAATGTTCGGCTGGCAGATTCTAAAATGATCAGATAGGCTACAAGTTTTGTAAAGAAGAATAGTTTTGTTTATAAACCTTAATAAAATTGCAATAGTGACATTTTACTTTCGCAACACTATTCAATACTGGCGTTACTTCTTCTTCTTTTCTTTCTTCTTTTTGGGCTGGTTTCCGCACTTAAACGTTTTCGTCTGTTGTGCGTGCATTGCCCCTTCCCGCCGAAGTCTTCACTCCAGCCATCCAAGCTCGCTCCAGAAGCCGAGTAGACCGCCCAGGTTGCCCAGGGAACTAGTGTTACTATAAAAACATCTAATAATGGTAATGTATCTGTCTGTCAATTTGTTCGCTTCATCCGCTTAACCAACTTTGCTTAACGTCCCGGAAACGGACATGGACTATTTTTTATTCCGGAAAATCAAAGCCGCATGCAGACGACATGGACATCATCTTGTAGGTAAAAAGATGGGCTTTTATGACGAAAAGATGGATATTTTTACACAATGTTTTTTTATCAATAAAGTCAGTAAGTAATCTAACCTTATTTCGGTCCATAGATGATTCTATTCTAAAGGGTTAAAATAGGCATCAATTACTTGCAGCCTTAGATAATTTTATTTAGACGTATAATATACTAACCGATGCCCGCGACTTCGCCCGCGTGGATTTAGGTTTTTTGAAATACCGTGGGAACTCTTTGATTTTCCGGGATAAAAAGTAGCCTATGTGCTAATCCAGGATATTATCTACCTCCATTCTAAAGTTCAGCCCAATCCGTCCAGTAGTTTTTGCGTGAAGGAGTAACAAACATACACACAGACACACATACACACAAACTTTCGCCTTTATAATATTATAGTGTGATAACAGATTAAAAAGTTTCAGAAGGATAGTACAATAATACGACCGTACTCAAAAACGTGTGAATAAAAGAAATATCTTTACACAAAACGCGTAAAATGTAGAGCATAAATGAATTAAAATTGCACGTTTCGCCGAGATTCGCGTTAAGTGTGCACATTAATTCACCGTGAGACTCATCATCATGTCCCACTTTAGTGCTTTTAGTGCATTCACGTAATTCACGTTCGCGAATCACTACCTATGTAGGTATTCTGTAATATATTTAGATACAAGCCGATGCCCGCGACTTCGCCCGCGTGCATTTAGGTTTTTTGAAATCCCGTGGGAACTCTTTGATTTTCCGGAATAAAAAGTAGCCTATGTGCTAATCCAGGATATTATCTATCTCCATTCCAAATTTCAGTCAAATCCGTTCAGTAGTTTTTGCGTGAAGGAGTAACAAACATACACACACACACACACACACACACACACATACAAACTTTCACCTTTATAATATTAGTGTGAAGTGTGATAATATTCGACTAACTATAAACTAATGCCCGTAATTTCATTTGAAAAGATTTAGGTTTTTAAAAATCGCATGTAAACTCTTTGATTTCCCGGGATAAAAGTAACCCTTGTCACCCTCCAGCTTTTTAAGTAAGTAGGTAGGTATATTTCAAAATCCATTCAAAAGCGTCGCTTTGAATGGATTTTTTTCGAAAAAAAATAAAAAGACGTTATAGCTTTTGATATCTTCAACAATCAATCAATCAATCAAAGGACCCCGGATGGGTTTAAAACTAGTCGGCCTTACGTCGACTAAATACGTAAGTATGGCTGGAAGAACTTATATTTTTTTATATAAAAATAGCGAGAAAACGAGCAAGTGGGTCACCTGATGTTAAGTGATTACCGCCGCCCATGAAGCATTTGCAGCACCATTTGAACCGCCGCGATGCGTTGCTACTTGCCAGCCTTTCAGGAATTTGTTGGTCCGCCCATTGAATGTAATCTAGTGAGAATACCGCAGTTGGAAGTTGATCAATCCATACTAATATTATAAATGCGAAAGTGTGTGTCTGTCTGTCTGCTAACTTTCACGCTCCAACAGTTTAATCGAACTTGACGAAATTTGGTACAGAGTTAGCTTATATCCCGGGGACGGACATAAGCTATTTTTTAGCCCGGAAAATCAAAGAGTTCCCACGGGATTCCTAAAGACCCATCCATTCAACCGATTTGTATGTTTGGTACCGAGGTAGCTTACGTCCATGTTATTGACATAGACAACTTTTTATCCCGGAAAATGAAACAGTTCCCACAGGATCTTCAAAAACCTAAATCTACGCAGACAAAGTCACGGGCATCCTCTAGTCAATATATAAAACACGAATTCAATACAAGTTCAATAAGCTAATGCGGCTTATTGGTTGATATGATCGCCCCATCCCTAACCCTTCACATATCACGTGATGTAAAGGTTTAGTGATAATGTGTGATAACGCGAGGGTGGGGTCTCTAGAGAGGTTGCCCTTACAACGTAGATCAAGAATTACGGCTTCCTAATTGACTGCTTTTCTTAGGTGGGTATTTATATTATACAAAACTAGCTAAGCCCGTGACTTAGTCCGCATGGGTTTAGGTTTTTCAAAATCCCGTAGCAACTCTTTGATTTCCGGGATAAAAAGTAGCCTATGTGTTAACCCAGGGTATAATCTATCTCCATTCGAATTCCAGCCAAATCCGTTTAGAAGTTTTTGCGTGAAAGAGTAACAAACATACACACATACATACACATACTATCGCCTTTAACATATTAGTGTGATAGTATTATGCCATACGAATTGAAGAACTTTACAGTATAGAATGCATAACGTCTAAGCTTTATATCACATGCAAGACACTCGCATAAACCAATATGATACACAATAAACGTATCCATACAAGGCAATAAATATCACATAAATATCGCCGTCTCACTCACCAACATATCATAAATACCGCTATCTCGCTCGTAAACAATACACTAACCGCCCGTGGCAGTGTATTATGAAATTTATTCAGAGAGCTCGTAAAACAAAAGTGCGACATAAATTCCCCGGCATGGGCCCTAACACGCATTAGCCTCAGGATTTTCCGCCATATGAGAAAACATTTTCCTGATGCTGCTCACACATTTTATTTTGTGGAAGGTGCTCTACTTCGTTTTGACAACTTTTATTTAAGATTTATTTGACACTAGCTGACGCCCGCGACTTCGTCCGCGTGGATTTGGGTTTTTCGAAATCCCGTGAGAACTCTTTGATTTTCCGGGATAAAAAGTTGCCTATGTGCTAATACAGGATATTATCTATCTCCATTCATTTTCTATTTTAATTTGGTTTTTGCGTGAAGGAGTAATAAACATACACACACACACACATACACACAAACTTTCGCCTTTATTATAATTCTAATCATGACTAATACTCCCCTTTCCCCTCCAATTAAGCGTAAAGCTTGTGCGTAAAAGAGTGGGTACGCCAATAGTGTAACGGGTGGGGTTTGAACCGCCGAACTTTCGGAATTCAGCCCGCTCCTTAACCCTTTGAGACCCTAAACACACAATTAATGTAATTAATTTAATTAAGCACACCTAGTAATATCTACATGTCAACATGCAGAGTATTTTGTCTTTCTAAAAGGTAAAAAACAACTCCTTATGAGATCTACCCCAAAAGGGTTTACAATTTGAAATAGATACCTATAACAAAATTTAATAACTATATTTCTTTTTATCAATGTTTTTCCATAACTATTTTTATTCAATCGTTCAATATGAACACACTTAAAAGTCTCTAAATAAATAATGAAAAAGAATGAACGCACTTAAACACTATTAACTTTATGCACTTCTGGGCACCCGGCCTCGTTACAGTGGTTTGGATGACATTTTTGTTTTGTAATTTTTATATTTAGTAAGTTTTTATAGTATTTGTGAATATTGTGAGTAAACAAATAAATAAATAATCACATAATAATCATGAACGCACTTAAAAATTGAATCTGGAAAATAGTAGAGCAACGTTCCCCACGAGCGGCACTGCACCGTTTAACCCTACGGGCGGCCACCTGTTGCTTCCATACGACAACCCATACGGTATCTACGGTACCCCTATGTGAGCACGTAGCGCGTAGGCTCCATGGGACGTTTTCGGGGAAAATGTCGAGAGATTTTGCGGCGCGACGAAAATTGAGTTTATTTGGTCTCGTTGACGGGTTGTTTATTTGGTGTGAACTCGTGAGTTGTTAAGGGTTAAATTGTTGACATATTTGTTGCGGGATTCTCTCTCTGCGTACTTATGTTCGCTTGAGGAAACGGATACAAGCCAATATTCTATACTCAGATTGATGTTCTGACTTCATTTTAGATCAATTTCAACTTAGAAAAAAGCGGATAGAATCAGGCGTTACTTTGCGGAAGTTCATGTTTAGCAAGAAACAGTTAAAAATTATTTTGCTATAATCCGCCAACAGAAAAATCTGTATGGTCAAACATGCAGTTACAAGCTAAGCACCGCTTACCTCCCCAACCAAGCAATAAAGCCAAGTTCCCAAGCAAGCACTGCCACCACCACTCACATGCACCACCACACAAGACTTTTCCACTACTCTCGACGCACGTTTCGCCCCGACACCGGAGCATCCTCAGGAGATTTCGACTTTACAATGCTGTAATGTAGTATGCTAGACAATACAGACCATACAGATTTTTCTGTTGGCGGATTATAGCAAAATAATTTTTAACTGTTTCTTGTTAGAAAAAAGCTCTAATTTTGACCATGTCTTAGGCACTGGTGGCACAACTTAGGTACATGCTTGCTTGCTTTTTTTAAAAAGATTCAATTACCTGTAGATCCATAAGAATAAAATTACCTACCACTTAAGTGGTAATACACATCGTTTCAATACATTTACGGTACTCTTCCCTGAATAGGAGGTCTAACTTTTAACTATTAGTGTATCATGGCTTGTTTAATACTAACCAAAACATGAGAGCAGTCGAGGGCATAACTTAGTCCATCTTATACCTCTTATCACTTCTGGATCCCGCATGAGAAAGTCGAAATATGATTTATTCATACAAGGCCTCCAGCGATTACTCACACGTCCTATTAAGAGGATATTAAGCGTACCACACACGTTCTTAATTCGTGACTTTTTAATACTGTCGTGTGGTTCAAGTTATACGATACAAGCGGGAATTTGAAATAATAATATTTGTAAGCCTGTAAAGTCATCAATGAAGACAAAAAGAATTATTATATATACAATTCTATCTTAACCTACAAAACTAAGCAGCTATCATAGAAATTCAATTATTAAATAAATAATAAATAAAAAGCCTTATTATTCTCATATTCCTTAATTAGTTACATAATAGATTAGTCTTGTTAGTTATTACATTTCCCTTATTTTCCTAAGCTAGTATGGTTAGTAAGTGAACAATTTTTTCTATGGAACATGAGCCCCTTTGGCACTTTCACTTCTCCCTGTCCTTGCCTAGAAACAGCCAGTTCTTCCCTACAATTTGTATTATCTCATCATCCCATCGTTTGTCATCATCATCATCATCATCATCAGCCTGTGGACGTCCACTGCTGGACATAGGCCTTCCCTAAAGAGCGCCACCACACCCGGTCCTCAGCCTTCCTCATCCAGCCACTTCCCGCCAGCCGCTTAATATCATCGGTCCATCGTGCTGGAGGGCGTCCCACACTACGTTTGCTTAAACGCGGTCTCCACTCAAGGACTTTCCGGCTCCAACGGCCATCGCCTCTACGACAAGCATGGCCTGCCCACTGCCACTTCAGCTTGCTAATAGTTTGGGCTATGTCAGTGACCTTGGTTCTCCTGCGGATCTCCTCATTTCGGATCTTATCCCTCAAGGAAACTCCTAACATAGCCCTCTCCATAGCTCGCTGAGCATCGTTTGTATGACCTTCCAATATCTCTGTTGCCTATTGGGCCTTTCCATTGCGTGGTTTGTGTTGTTCATCTGTTGTAACGTAAGACGTGTCCAGCCCATTGCCAATTCAATGTAATTACAAGTGTAAATTAAAAATTTACAACACCCCCAACAAGTGAAGGTTACACTAACTAGAAAAGAGCTGATAACTTTCAAACGGCTGAACCGATTTTCTTGGATTATAGCGAAGAACACTCTCGATCAAGCCGCCTTTCAAACAAAAAAACTAAATTAAAATGGGTTCATTAGTTTAGGAGCTACGATGCCACAGACAGATACACAGATACACACGTCAAACTTATAACACGCCTCTTTTTGGGTCGGGGGTTAGTTATGGAAATGACTAATATGGAAATGACTAAATCGCTGTATACTGTGACTTGGAGTGCGAGTCCTTATCGTTGACAATCCTGCTGGTCCCAGACCGCACACGTCGCGGTGGTGCGCGCACTAATTCTAATGATGTTATTATGAGAATGTGATTATACAATATATGCCAGCCGCATAATATATGAGGCGCGTCTTGGTAGTGTAGAGAGAATGAACGGTCTAGAAATGCCAATTAAAGCTTGGTATTTTGAACATATTGAGAATATTTTTCAATGAAGTCAAAAAATACATAGTTTCATCTATAAAAAAACGTGTGCACCTAAACACGAATGTATAATTTTATGTGTCTAACGTTATTTTCAAATTCTTTGCTATCTAAAACCAATAAAATAGTACTAGTACTTGTATAAAACAATTTAGTCGTCACTTTGACATTAGGTTTTTTTAACACATGACTTTGAGAGTAAATATAGTTATTTATTTACAAGCACAAGAGTGAATAGGCACCTTCTAGGTAAACGCGTCACATCTTAGACCAGATCATCACTTTACATCAGGTGTGATTGTGGTCAAGCGCTTGCCTATAGTGAATAAAAAAAAAAGCACAAATATCAAACTGCTTTGGTTGCAGTACACAGATTTTATCACATGCATTATCAAATAGGTGCATCATAAACTGTCGCCATCCAACCGATTCCCAAAATCGAGCACATCTGATCTTGCTTATAAGCCTCCTAAGATACTTTTTTTGCATCCAAGAGTTGTAGTTTTAAGAATATAAGTATCAAACCGCGGCTGTCGCAGTACACAGATGTTATCACTCATACGGTGAGCAGTATCAACTAGGCGCTTCATACAACTTACTGTCACCATACAACTGATTCCCACAATCGATCACAACTTATCTTACTTAAAAGCCTTATCTTTATATACTTTATTGGCCTCCATACATCTCGACCATTAAGATGACAGAACATTGTATTGTTTTAAAAACTGTGCGCGTTAATCATGGATATTATTATAATTATCTTTATACGGTAAACGGATAAGTCTAATGGAGGTTTAAATACCTGAAAAATGTAGAGTTGTAATCTTTTAACTCTTCTTAATTCGTAACAAACTAACAAATTAAGCATATTGCACAATAGCCATATTGATATCAATGTCAAAAGAAACTTTTTGAAAAAATTATTATTTTGAAATTTGGTATTAAATTATTTCAAGAACCACGCATTTTTCTAATCACAGTAGGTAAGTATCACATACTTAATTTAATTATTTTCTAATTCGTACTAAGTGGCAACTTGCAAGATTTATATTGATATTAGACAGAACTAAGTAGGTAGGTAAATACATACCTACTAATGTTTCGTGAGCAATTTCATATTATTTTTAACGCCGTTTTACAATATTTACAGAAACTTTTACATGCTTAGCCTACCTAAGCATGTAAAAGTTTCCGTAAATATTCTGTAATACTTATTGTAATTTGCAACTTGCAATATCGTAATTTCTGAACTTGCAACCGTCTAGGTAACATTAAAATTAGTAAGTTCAATTTTACATTACACAGCTAAGCATAGACTACACAAGTGAACAAGTGACACCTAAATGGAAACTAGTCCAAGCACTTCAAGCTGTAACTAAAAGCGAGCTATTCGCTACACATTATGAAAGGAAAAGGCAAGCTATTTATAATAAGAGAAATTTTATCTATCCACATCGAACGCCGGGGCCCCAGCATAACTATTATAGAATAGAATAGAATAGAATAGATTTTTATTCAAATAAACTTTTACAAGTGCTTTTGAATCGTCAAATAATTTACCACTGGTTCGGAATGCCGTTCCTACCGAGAAGAACCAGCAAGAAACTCGGCGGTTGCTCTTTTCAATTGTGCAATTTACAATAATATTCTATACTATACAAGCAATTGCAGACCCGCGCATTGCTGGAGCGAGTCAAATCCATGCTTTTTTATCATTTACATAATCTTCGATTGTGTAATATGCTTTTGCCAGGAGCATACTTTTAATGGATTTTTTAAACTTTGGTAAAGGCAAGTCTAATATTGACTGTGGAATTTTATTATAAAATATTACACTCATTCCCACAAATGACTTTCCCACTTTTCTGAGGCGGAGCGTAGGAGTTGCGAGCTTATTACGATTTCTAGTTGGCCTGTCATGGAAATCACCGATTTTTTTGTAGCTGAGGATGTTTTGTCGTACAAAAATTATATTATTGTAAATGTATTGAGAAGCTACTGTAAGAATACCTATTTCCTTAAATTTCTCTCGTAGGGAATCGCGCGGTTTTAAATTATAAATTGCGCGTATTGCCCTTTTTTGTAAAACGAAAATTTTTCCAATATCTGCCGCTTTACCCCATAGCAAGATTCCGTAAGACATAATACTGTGAAAATAGGCAAAATATACAATTTTTGCAGTTTCCACGTCAGTTATCTGTCGAATCTTTCTAACAGCGTAAGCAGCAGAGCTGAGTTTGCCAGCAAGTGTTGATATATGGGCGTTCCATTGAAGCTTTGTATCTAAAGTTATCCCCAGGAACACGGTGGTCTCCTCTACTTTCAACATATCATTATTTATCATTAATTTTATGTTATTTGTCGTCTTGGTATTGGGCAGTGCGAATTCGACACACTTGGTTTTCTTTGCATTTAAAAGCAAATTATTAACAGTAAACCAGTGAGTGACCTGCGATATGGCTCTATTTACATCGTCATAATTATTCTCATTTCTATCTAATTTAAAAATCAAAGACGTATCATCAGCAAATAGTACAATATCGCAAGTATTTTGGACAAAATATGGTAGATCGTTTATATATACCAAGAACATGAAGGGACCTAGGATAGAGCCTTGAGGAACACCCATTAATGAGGCTGATCCGGATGACTTCACATCATTTACACATACTGTTTGTATACGATCACTGAGATAAGACGCAATAAGACTAAGCGCAGTGTCTTTGACTCCATAATAGCTCAATTTAGCTAAGAGAGTCTCGTGCTTAACGCAGTCGAATGCTTTAGACAAATCACAGAAAATTCCAACGGCATTCTGTGAGTTCTCCCACGCATCGAATATATGCTTTAAAAGCATTGCGCCCGCATCGATTGTTGATCGTCCTTTAGTAAAACCATACTGCTCCGAGTGAAGTAATTTATTCAAGTTAAAGTGCAAGAGCAGTTGGTTGAGCATAATTTTTTCAAATATCTTGCTAAAAGTCGGCAAAATCGAAATTGGCCTGTAATTATTTGGGTCACTTTTACTGCCCGATTTGAAAAGAGGAATCAATTTACTGTATTTCATAAGATCTGGAAAGGATCCTGACTCTACGGACTTATTAAAAATTAGAGCAAGATATGGAGCAACAATATCAATAATATTGCTGATTACTTTTACTGATATCCCCCATAAGTCTCCTGTTTTTTTGTACTGTAAAGATTTGAATACCTTAATAATATCATGTGGGGTAATTTGTTCAAACTTAAATAGTACACTGCACTCAGAAACATTGCCCCTAAGAAGATTATAGGCTTCTGTTGGCGACGAGTTAAGGGAACTAGTAGTGGTAACTGGGATGTTTCGGAAAAAGTCCTCAAATGTCTTTGCAATTTCTATGTCAGAGTCAGTAATGTGATTGTTAATTTTAAGTTCCAATTTATTATTATTTTCCATTTTATGTTTCCCAGTTTCATCTGTGATGATTTCCCAAGCTGCTTTTATTTTATTATCTGAATTAATAATTTTTCGTTTTATGTGAATTGACTTAGCTTGTATGCAAACATTTCTAAATAATTTTGAATAATTTCTTACATATTGAACAAAGGCTGGAGTAAAATTATATTGCTTTTCTGCATACAAGTCAAACAGCTTATTCCTACTTTTATAAATGCCAACAGTAGCCCATTCACTAAATTTAAGATTTTTAAACAATCTTTTTTCTATGATTTTAAAAATAGAATTAAATTGGGAATTTATTAAGTTAAAAAAAGCATTATACAGTTCATCCGGACCACCCTGTGTAAGGTCAAGTGAAGGTAAGGTGAATAAAATATTATGTTTGAATTGCTTTACTTTTTTAGTAGTGACTGGCCTATACTTTACTACTTTTATTGTATTTAGTTGACAGCTGGGAACAGATATCATTTGTCCACAGTGGTCGGATCTAAGATTGGTGATAATGGATTTTTTAATAATTTTACAATCACCAAAAATGTTATCAATACAAGTAGCTGAAGTTGCAGTTACACGTGTGGGCTCAACAAAAATGTTTTCTAAATTAAAACTTTTAAATAAGTTAAGTAATCTATCTGTAAAGGAGGTGTGAAGTAAAATATCAATATTAAAGTCTCCACAAATCAATAATTTTTTTGATGACCTACATATCCGCCTCAGTGCCTCCTCCATGACGTCCTCAAACAGAGAAAAGTCACCTGAAGGAGGTCGGTATGCGCAAACTATAATATATCGCTCCAGCTCAACACAGGACAGCTCAATAGTGCGTTCGACCGAAAGATTAAGAATGTCTTTTCGTTCCTTGTAATTAATGTTGTTGCGGGTTATTATCATAGATCCTCCGCGAATAGCCTTCTTTCTTGTGAACGCACTTGACAATGAATAATTTCCAAGATTGACAATTAATTGATAACTATTGAGCCAATGCTCAGTAAGGCATAGAATATCAATATCTAATTTTTTTATAAAAAGTTCAATTTCATATTCTTTTCCAGACAAGCCCTGTATATTTTGGTGTACAAGATTAATAATACAGTGCTTGTCTGTTGTATCACTACTTAGTTTTAAATTTTGGCTATCTTTGCCGGTGAGGCTCTGTATGTTTTGATGTACAGTATTCATTTTACAGAGCTCCTCCGTTGTCTTACTATCTAGTTTAAACAAGCAATAGGGTCCCTAATAGTACATAAACTATTGCTTGAGTCAATAATAGAAATATTAGTACTAGAAGTACTCGAGTCAATACAGAGAATATTAGTACTAGAAGTACAGTTTGTAAAAGTGTCAAAAGACTTAGTTACAACACTTGTAACTGGCTCCTTTAAATTATATGCTAATAGTGACGCTATCCTTGTCTTACATTTTCTCGGAAGATACATACTATCACCGATCAATTGAAACTTAGAAGTAAACTTATTTGTATCAAAGTAAAATAAAGTGTCACTATGACAGTTTGTCAAGTTATACAGTTTTAAGTTCAATCTGTATATATAATTGTTTTGTTTTTTACTTAGTGTGCTAGAGTAAGGAAAAGCACACATAATAAATTTACAGTTCGTCTTGGAATGTAATTCCAGTAATTTTCCAAAACATTTTGATATGTCATAATTTTTGACCCTTAAACCGTCCCCAAACAATATAATAATGTTTGTGTTGCTGTCCAAATTTTCTTCCTTTAAACTATCAATTAAGTAGTCCAAACTAGCCCCCGGTGAACATCTATTAATCACTGAGTGTTGAACATGGTAGCTCAAAAGGGATCCAAACTCACTACCTAACTTATCCGATATGATTATAGTTTGTCTCTTAGGTTTCAAAGAAAGATTTGCATCCAAAGATGAAGGCATTTCTACATTACTTGGTGTACATTGCCCCGGACTAGTATCCAAATTGTCCGTAAGCAATATACTATTACTATGATTGTCAACCATAGCCACACCTTGAGTACATTGACATTTACTTGTTAATGACTCAAAACGAGCCATGTTGTGTGCACCTAGGGCCAACAACTCGTCGGCCAACAGTCGTCGTCGTATAGATTATTGTATGGAGACAAAACAGTGCATTACCGCAATAATATGTTATTATTGTGCGACGCGAGTTATCTGGATCCGTAATATTTATCGTGGCCGGTGTATGCATGACAATTTATAGATTCAATAGCCATGCATAGAATTGCAGTATATGGAGATTTTTGCGATATCACTATTCACTACCCATATTATAAATGCAAAAGTTGTTTGTTGATTTGTCTTTGAATAACGCCGCTATTGACCTAATTTTTACCCGGCTGCGACAAAACCAAAAGGAAGGGTTATGATTTTTTGTATAAATATATGTAGTTGAATATTTGTAGAGTGACATAGGCTACTTTTTATCACGGAAAATGAAAGAGTTCCCACAGCTTGCTACACATTTACAAATAATATGTTGTTATTGTGCGACGCGAGTTATCTGGATCCGTAATATTTATCGTGGCCGGTGTATGCATGCATTTTCAGAAATTCATTTCATGTACGCCTACTTGGGGTGCTTATTGTCAAAGTCAAAGTTTCACAAGTACAAGTCAAAATTTTACCACCTATTTAAAAAGCAGATTGTACTGCTTCAACATTTCAACAGTTGTAATAATTATAGTGGACTGAAATCCGAAAGGTTCAAATCCAAATCGTTGAACTTTTGTCAAATCTATAACGCTTAAGTTTGGGGGTATATAAAATTATAATATAAATTATAAAACTATAATATAAATAATATAAATAATTTGGGGGTATAATCTATAAAATAAGAAAAAATATATAAATAAAATAAGAAAAAAATCTAGACTACACTACAAAACTAACTACTACAAAAGACCTAAAGACAAAACACATAATTTAAACATCGAAAAGAAACTCGATCTCAGAATACTGTACGCAAGCAAGTGAAATAACTATACCTTACTGCTTGCTTAGAACTTAGAATTAGAACTTAGAACTACTGATGGATAAACTGATGATATGTTGCCAATAAATCAGAAAATCATAAAAAGCAGGTAGGTACGCGTTTGAAAATTAAGAGTGAACAACATGGTTATAATGTTTTATCTGATGAACTTACTCTATGCTACACATTTCAATAAATGCTTAGCGGGTGATCCTCGGCTTTTGTCTGCGCTACAGTGGGAGACTATCCTTAATTTTACTTCTGCAGTTTCAGACCTTGTTCTACAGTTCTTAAGAGCTAAAATCATTTAACTTTTGACCATTTGTACAGATTACAGTAATGCGTGCGCGCAGGTTTAGGATAAGACCACACTAAGTACATTTTCTACAGTAGAAATCTTAAAACCAAAAAAAGATAAAGTACCTACATAATATTTAAAAAAAAACTACATGATACAATAGATGAGCAAGCTAGAACATGGCAAATGTATTAGCAGGCAATAACAATGAGGCATCAATCATAAGTATTCATTGATACAATCAAAAATTGAAAAAAAAAAAACTTTTTTTTTCATCAGACCTGGTGGCAAGTGATGATGCAGCCTAAGATGGATGACTTGAAGGTACCA
The DNA here is from genome assembly GCF_905333055.1 of Maniola jurtina. Lineage (NCBI taxonomy): Eukaryota > Metazoa > Arthropoda > Insecta > Lepidoptera > Nymphalidae > Maniola > Maniola jurtina. The sequence goes on from NC_060045.1 coordinate 3,086,867, forward strand.
TATTATAATTGGAGGGTAAAACTGATGATGGACAGGCTTTCCAAATCCTAGCGCTTCTAATTAGAAATGAGGATAACATTTATTGATAAAGTTGATAAAAACAAACGACAAAAAGTTTTGAAACAAAAGTCTGTAGTGCGATCCAATATTTAAGGATACTCATATTTATGCATTTCCATATGTTGTATTTATGGTAATGCAATGATATCTTGGGGATCGCTTAGTTCTAGATAAAATGACTTCTATGAAATAATGCAAATAGTAAATAATATAATATTTACTACAAACTTGCATTATTTGCTTTTTCAAAGTTAGTAGTTATTAGATAAAGTATTCAAAGAGAACTTGAGTTCCTGGCTGAGTCCTAAAAGCTAAGTAGAATCACAGACATAGCATAAAGGACACTAGTTGTCCTAGGTACATGAAATACCTAAATAACATTTGACAATGTCTTGATTTTTTGATTTTCCGGGATAAGTACGGGGTGCCCTCCAACACGATGAATTACTAACATGATATTTAAAGGTTGGCGACAATTAGCTGGGAGAGGAAGAGTTTGGTTAATATATACATACATAGGGCCTATGTTCAACAGTGGACCTCAATAGGTTGCAATGATGATGATGATTGTATATTAACGAGTCAAAGTACCAAATTTTTGCTCCTACCAAACTTGGCCCTTTTTTGCAATCACCGGCAAAAGCAAGTATAAAATCATCAAATCAATCGTGGTACGTACCTGTTATTACATTATAATATGTCGTTAAACTACGAAATAAGCCTAAAATGAAAAGCAAGTAGGTAATTTGATAAATGATACTTGAACTGGTTGTTAGAGTATCAAATACTAATTATAATTTTAATGCAAGTGTAATTAATACCACCTACATTTTGTCTAGACTAGTTACATTTTACTCAATGTTGTCAGATTTATTCGTGAGTAAATTATTGAATATTCAAATATTTGTGGTACATATATAATTAATTTAAGTTATTCACAGCTAAACGTTAGTAAAATAAAACTTTTTTTAATTACTAGAACGAATTACACGTAGACAATCGCTAGGGATCCCAAAGATGGTGACCTTGCACTCTAAATCGCAGCGTTTGGCAGATCCTACTCTAGATGGACGAATAACCTCAAACGATCGGTTCGCAGAAAATCGCTGGATTCAGGCGGCGCGGGCGCAAGGCGGGAGGCTTGTGAAAAATTGCTACAAGAACTTTATGACCAGCTGTGGACGTAAGTATATCAGCTGATGATGAAGATCACGATTTTTTTAAGAATATTAGCCATGCTGCTAATCTTGACTAATACTCCCCTTTCCCCTCCAATTAAGCATAAAGCTTGTACCAGCAGTGGGTACGACAATAGTGCAACGGGTGGGGTTTGAACCGCCGACCTTTCGGAATTCAGTCCGCTCTTGAACCGTTGAGCCATCGAGGCTCTAATTTAGTGGTACAGATGCCTTCGAGAACGTTTATCACAAAAATTACCTTTGTTACAATATGTCATCATTATTTTCAACACATTGCTTGCTCACTGAGCGAGGAATTCCTTTTAAAATGAAAAGGATTTAGCCATAGTCCACCACACTAGTCAAGTGCGGATTTTCTTAAAACACACATATTATAATTGTGAAAAATTAGATCGCCACGGGATCGAACCCCTGACCTTCAGAATAACAGGCAGACATCTTAACCACTAGGCAATCACCGTTCTTTACAATGTATGCACTCGCACGACAGCTACAAAGGGTATTCTAAGAAAAGCTGGATATCAGCTCGTGACTCGCATAGTGGTGTCCCGGCCCGTTGTAAATAATAACACATGTCCACGTGTCGCGATATCTGGCGACAAATTGTCGCGTTTCAGCGGCCATGTTGCAGCTTATTGTGGATAAACGCCGCGGGTATAACACGCGTGAGTTATGGGCGCTTGTTTAAATGGAACTAGTAAGGCTGAGGACAGACCGAGTATATTTTATAATATTACTAGAGGATGGCCGCGGCTACGCCCGCGTGGATATCGGTTTTTTCAATCTTTGATTTTCCGGGATAAAAAGTAGCCTCTGTCCTTCCCCGGGATGTATCCCAAGTCTGTACCAAACATTAAAATCGGTTCAGCGGTTGGGCCGTGAAAACGTAGCAGACAGACAGACAGACACACTTTCGCATTTATAATATTAAAGTATGGATTAATAAGCGACCCCACCGGCTTCGCACGGGTGCAATTAAATACTAAGTGATGTGATGTCAATGTCAATGTGGTTTTTTGTATAATTCAAAAAAGAATAAGACAGCATTTTCAATGGAAGCTCTCAGTCGGCTTGGTTTCTTTCGAAATCTTGAACAATTATCGTCAAATATCAATAAATTTACGCCAAATAATATTAAAGTATACGCAAACCCTCCTCTTGAATCACTCTATCTATTGATGAAAACTGCATTAAAACCCGTTGCGCAGTTTAAAACATCTGAGCATACAGAGGGACAGATAGCTGGAAACGGACAGACAGTCAGACAGACAGCAAAGTGATCCTATTTGGTTTCCGTTTTTACTTTTGAGGTACGGAACCCAAAAAATTACATCAATCCGTTGCTTCATCGTGAGTGAAGGCCAAACCAACAAACCAATTAGCCAACAAACAAACACATTTTCGCTATTTATAATAGTAGTGATTAGTAGGTATGGTTTTTAGATTGTTGATGTAAACTCCGCTTAACTTTATCGACATCTCACTATTTGCTTGTCAAATAGGGGTGCGTTATTTCGTACGCTATTTCGGGGGCCTATTAAACCGATGGTTGCTACGCGATTATTGTGTTGGGCTACCTTGTTTATGGAGTTTACTGGGTCATTATAACTAGTTACTGTAATTACCGCAATCGAGTACAGTCTGCAGCGAAAGTGGTGCAGCAAAATGTACAGAAATATTAAAACGGATCAATTTTTAAAGCTGTGTGTACCCTACGTAGTCGGGGGTTTAAATATGAATAGACATACGTACGTACTTAGTACCTATTTTCAGAATTCCTCTAGTGATTTCCTTGCAATCACGAGTGCAGCGGATTTGAATCCAGAGCTTGAATCTATGGTTTTTTAGCATAAATTATTATTATTATCATTAATCATTTTCACTACGGCTTCAAGCTTACATATTATGTAGTTTTTTACGACTTTAGTTATTCTAAATTGTGTATACTGTATAGAAAATAACATAAAAATTGAGTAATATTGTTCTATGAATATTATTCAAATTGTAAAGCTACCACGAACCTAGAAACAGGTTTGGAAAAAATAGATTTTTAAGAAAAAAAAACGTTTTTGTTTAAAACATGATTAAAACATGTTTAAAACTGGTTTTAATTAAACCCCTGCCTAGGAGATCTATTTTGCCAAAAGTCAGGTAACACCGAAGAATCATAATATTACATATTTTCAGTTTTATCATCATAATAGCTCATTCATTCAATCATTCTCATATTTATTATCTCATTAAATTTCCCACGTCCTTTTAAAAAGCATAAAAAGTTAAGCACTTATATGAGGAGGCTGTGGTCATTAATTTGTTCTGTATCTTGGAACAATAGGTTAATGTGATCGCCGGTGGACAGTTTACCGGTGCTATATACAGGCTGTATCGAATAGCAATTATTCTCTTTTATTATAATTTAAAAAAATACCCCTACCCATATTTTAAATGTGAAAATATGGTTGTTTGTTGGTTTGTTAATTTGTCCTTCAATCACGCTGCAATGGGGCAGCGGCGGACTTGATTTTTGCAGGAATATAACACACACAAAAATAACAGAACTGCCTCGTTGATCTAATGGTAAGCATGTTCAACTGTGGATGACGTGGCCCTGAGTTCGATACCCGGACTGTACATATTTCTGTTAAGAAATTTTCAGTAGGTACTACTAGCCCGTTAGAAAGTTGGCAATATGTCAATACCGTGCCTTAGAGAGCACGTAAAACCGTCGGTCTTGCGCTTGATCTCACTCCGATCGTGTCAGATTTCCATCCCATCAGGCTGAGGGAATAGAGACAAACATAGGTGCAATAAGTGTCTACTATCAAAAGAAAAAAATCGATAAACAAAATTGTCATAAGGGTCAAAAGATTTATTTTGTGTCATTTTATAATCACCCTGTATGCGATACAGACTGGTCTACTGATACAATCTAAAGCTGCCGTGTCACTCGTCAGCGATCGCTACTTATACTGATAGTAATATAATTGATACTCGTATTCTAATGATACTATACTATAATTAATGCCAACTAGTCATGCCAGAGCTTCGAGGTTCATTCAATACAGGGAGCTAAGACGGTCATTTGTTACCTGTCACAGTGTAAATGATTGAGATAATTAAGTAAAATTATTATTTGAACAAGCTTTTACTTGTGGCTTAGTGTGTGGGTTTTGTTTATTAGCTATCCCTACGTTAGAGAAAGATTATTTACTCAATAACTCAAAAAAAACCCCGACACAAAATCCTCTATAAGAAAACTAGAAAAGAGCTGATAACTTTCAAACGGCTGAACCTATTTTCTTCGATTATAGCTAAGAACACTCGATCAAAGCCACCTTTCAAACAAAAAAACTAAATTAAAATCGGTTCATTCGTTTACTAGCTAGGATGCCACAGACAGATACACAGATACACACGTCAAACTTATAACAGCCCTCTTTTTGGGTCGGGGGTTAAAAAGTATACCTGACCTTTTTAGTGCCTTTTTAGTAGACCTGACGGGGGTAAGTAAGTAACCATTGCGAAAAGGGTGGTACGTTAAACTGAAATTCTGGAGCTCTTGTTATCGTCATCATCATGATCAATCCATTGCCAGCTCACTGCTAAGCTTGGGTCTCTTGGCCAAGTGCGGATTGGCTCTATTAATTTACCTAAATTTTCTTTTGACCTCCACATCTACTATTATGAATGTAAAAGTGTGTCTTACTATCTGGCCGATTTGCTTAACCTGTTGATGAGATACAGAGAGCTTACGGAGACTATAGGTATAGGTCACAAAAAGTTTCACTAGTTTTCTTTTGTTTTTAGAGCGTTTTCTTGGGATTTTTGGAGCAGATCCTTATTAATAAATTCAGAGCTTTCATTGAGCTGTTTTTTTGAAGCACGCTCGAGGTATCAAAGAGTGGGTAAACTCCAAGCCAATATCTATGTAATCTGTAGGTATTAAAATACAATTTGTATTTTCGTTTGTCTGGAGTTTAATAATATCTCTGGCAGTGGGTAACAATTAGTTCCTACTTTACAATATGGGTGCGAGTAATTAAAGGTCCAACACACGATACAAATCCACCGACTCGCCTCGATACGTCACAGTATCTGAATCCAATCTGAATGTCTGTGCCTTCTATTGTTCGCGGGCACGATCTAACTAATTAGTGGAGTGCTAACAACGTGTAACTGTTGACATTTCGCATGTACATGTACATGGTTGCGGTTTTCGTAATCTTGCAAATTGTTGGCCATTACTAATTAGAGGTGTATGGTACCTACTTGTATGCAAGTGGAACATATAGTTCGCGACAGGTCGAGAGGGCAATCGGGGTAAGAGGCGGGGGGACGCCCCGATTGCCATCTCAATCTGTCACTTACTAGACATATAAACTTAAAACATAGGTACTAGTGGTTAATTGCTTATAATACGCACATTGAAACAGTGGCATTATCCAAAAGGCAGTTGAGATTTATAACTACTTAAGCTGCAGACCGAGAAAAACACATACTTATAACCAGAACAAGGGAGAAAAAGCAAGTCCGTTGTAAAGATTCTTGTTTCGGTAACGTCTATTAGTGACACTTTATACTTGCCAAACGCAAATTTATGTAACCAACAAAAAAATCGAGATTTTGAATAGGTTCGCTTTTGATTTCACTGTGCTATAGGTATGTCAATACACCGTCCTTGTTTCTATTGATTTTTTGGCAATTCCTACATTGGTGCTCAAGATGCTGGGATGGTGACCTCACACCGGAAACCGCAGCTTTAGTAGACCACCCCAGGAGTCATAGGGAGCCACTGGATCCAGACGGCGCAAGGCCTTTTACCTCAAGTTAGTAGAATATTTTTCATAAAACAAAAGCTCTACCAATTTAAATTTAGAACGGGTGGACTACATGCGTGCGCGCATGATTTTATTACGACAGGAGAATAGAAATTTTGAATTACGAACGCCGAGATAGATACGCCGGCCGCCATTTCGGTTGGTCACGTCCACAGATTATAATGATGTGACCTTTGTTCATATGCTCGGCTTCGGGTTAATAATATACTTCTTTTTTTATTGAACTAGTGGCTTGATTTGGTCGAACAGTGACTTAGGGTGTGTGCATAGTCGTCACGTAAATGAAGATAATATTTAAAAGTTGTCAAAACACATATTTGGCCTGACAGGGTCTCTACATGAATAGCTATAATATAAACACCCACCGTCAAACGCAAATGAAAAAAAAAATAACGATATGATAATACTTAATATGATATGATATTTTAACTCGCTCTTTTGTCGGTCTGTTGGTTTGTTTCTTTGTCTGTCCTTATCAAATCTTGTAATCGATTCCAAACTATCTCCTTGGTAAGCTAGAGATCAGCGCTTGGCTGCAATCCTGACGGCTGACAAGTGAAATGGAGCGCCCATCCCTAGAAGATGCCAATTCACATCTAGATGCCTATTCACAGTTCCTATATCAAAAGTGGAGGTTAATATCATATAGTATAAGTTCATACTTATCTCTGTATCTGTAAGATATTGTACTGAATAAATTTCCGAGATAGTCTTAAGGACGTATTTGCACACTTGTATAGATTTTCGGTACGCTTTGTGGCTAAAATATACTAAGTAAATTGGAACTACAGATTGCTAAAAATAGATTGGTCCTTTATCTCCAGAGATCGAGTAATTTTTTGATAAATTCATTAATTTTGATACTATAAGAACGATTTTCCTTCACCTCTTCCACGCAGAATTAACGATTTAGGGTCAAGTTTAGGTACATTTTTCTCAGTTTACGTACGGATTTTATTCTTCTAATAAATATTTTCCGTTAGCACATAATGTGTACCTCAAAATGTGAGATTATTATATTAATAGTATTATAAAAATAAATAAAAACATCGTGTATAAATTTTTCACGTATTTTGCTTCAACCGCAAACCTTAATACAGTGCACTAAGGGTTATTTTGATATTGGGCAGGCAATGGTATGATTTCAAAATTATATCAGTCAGCGGCTAGCCGCCTTCGTGGGTGGTCTCTGCGTCGGTTGCTATAATTTTTTGATGTGGAAAAGATCGCTGTACGAACACAAAATAGTTCGACAAAACCCTAACTGATATTTATAGGTACTTATTCCGTGATTGTGCTGATATTTTGGCAAGGTAAGATAATAATGATAATATTATGTACCTATTATCACATTTTATCGTTAGCTGGATTTTTTTCTTGAGCATGATAGTGATCTGATAGTGAACTTCGAAGGCTGCGACAGGAACTTGAAGACTAGAAGAACTAGATGTGTCCAGTTTGGGCTCGTTTTCTTAGTCATGACGAGATCTTACCTCCGGATTTGTGGAGTGACCTGATGGTATACCTCGAAAGTCACTATTGGAACTCGGAGACGAATAGAGCTAGGTGTTTCGAGTTTGGGCTCATTTTCTTAGTCATGATGAGATCTTACCTCTGGATTTGTGGAGTGACCTGATGGTATACCTCGGAAGTCACTATTGGAACTCGGAGACGAATAGAGCTAGGTGTTTCGAGTTTGGGCTCATTTTCTTAGTCATGATGAGATCTTACCTCCGGATTTGTGGAGTGACCTGATGGTATACCTCGAAAGTCACTATTGGAACTCGGAGACGAATAGAGCTAGGTGTTTCGAGTTTGGGCTCATTTTCTTAGTAATGATGAGATCTTACCTCCGGATTTGTGGAGTGACCTGATGGTATACCTCGGAAGTCACTATTGGAACTCGGAGACGAATAGAGCTAGGTGTTTCGAGTTTGGGCTCATTTTCTTAGTCATGATGAGATCTTACCTCCGGATTTGTGGAGTGACCTGATGGTATACCTCGGAAGTCACAATTGGAACTCGGAGACGAATAGAGCTAGGTGTTTCGAGTTTGGGCTCATTTTCTTAGTAATGATGAGATCTTACCTCCGGATTTGTGGAGTGACCTGATGGTATACCTCGGAAGTCACTATTGGAACTCGGAGACGAATAGAGCTAGGTGTTTCGAGTTTGGGCTCATTTTCTTAGACATGATGAGATCTTACCTCCGGATTTGTGGAGTGACCTGATGGTATACCTCGGAAGTCACTATTGGAACTCGGAGACGAATAGAGCTAGGTGTTTCGAGTTTGGGCTTATTTTCTTAGACATGATGAGATCTTACCTCCGGATTTGTGGAGTGACCTGATGGTATACCTCGGAAGTCACTATTGGAACTCGGAGACGAATAGAGCTAGGTGTTTCGAGTTTGGGCTCATTTTCTTAGTCATGATGAGATCTTTCCTCCGGATTTGTGGAGTGACCTGATGGTATACCTCGGAAGTCACTATTGGAACTCGGAGACGAATAGAGCTAGGTGTTTCGAGTTTGGGCTCATTTTCTTAGTAATGATGAGATCTTACCTCCGGATTTGTGGAGTGACCTGATGGTATACCTCGGAAGTCACTATTGGAACTCGGAGACGAATAGAGCTAGATGTTTCGAGTTTGGGCTCATTTTCTTAGTCATGATGAGATCTTACCTCCGGATTTGTGGAGTGACCTGATAGTATACCTCGGAAGCCACTATTGGAACTCGGAGACGAATAGAGCTAGGTTTTTCGAGTTTGAGCTCATTTTCTTAGTCATGATGAGATCTTACCTCCGGATTTGTGGAGTGACCTGATGGTGTACCTCGGAAGCCACTATTGGAACTCGGAGACGAATAGAGCTAGGTGTTTCGAGTTTGGGCTCAATTTCTTAGTCATGATGAGATCTTACCTCCGGATTTGTGGAGTGACCTGATGGTATACTTTGGAAGTCACTATTGGAACTCGGAGACGAATAGAGCTAGGTGTTTCGAGTTTGGGCTCATTTTCTTAGTCATAATGAGATCTTACCTCCGGATTTGTGGAGTGACCTGATGGTATACCTCGGAAGTCACTATTGGAACTCGGAGACGAATAGAGCTAGCTGTTTCGAGTTCGGGCTCATTTTCTTAGTCATGATGAGATCTTACCTCCAGATTTGTGGAGTGACCTGATGGTATACCTCGGAAGTCACTATTGGAACTCGGAGACGAATAGAGCTAGGTGTTTCGAGTTTGGGCTCATTTTCTTAGTCATGATGAGATCTTACCTCCGGATTTGTGGAGTGACCTGATAGTATACCTCGGAAGCCACTATTGGAACTCGGAGACGAATAGAGCTAGGTTTTTCGAGTTTGAGCTCATTTTCTTAGTCATGATGAGATCTTACCTCCGGATTTGTGGAGTGACCTGATGGTATACCTCGGAAGTCACTATTGGAACTCGGAGACGAATAGAGCTAGGTGTTTCGAGTTTGGGCTCATTTTCTTAGTCATGATGAGATGTTACCTCCGGATTCGTGAAGTGACCTGATGGTATACCTCGGATGTCACTATTGGAACTCGGAGACGAATAAAGCTAGCTGTTTCGAGTTCGGGCTCATTTTCTTAGTCATGATGAGATCTTACCTCCGGATTTGTGGAGTGACCTGATGGTATACCTCGGAAGTCACTATTGGAACTTACAAAACGAGCTCAAACTCATAACATCTAACTCTACTCGACTCGAAAGTCCAATAGTGGCTTTTGAAGTATACCTTCAGAGCACTCCAACAAGTTTCAAGGTATAATCTCGTCATAACTAACAAAACGAGCCCAAACTCGAAACACCTAGCTCTATTCGTCTCCGAGTTCCAATAGTGACTTTCGAGGTATACCATCAGGTCACTCCACAAATCCGGAGGTAAGATCTCATCATGACTAAGAAAATGAGCCCAAACTCGAAACACCTAGCTCTATTCGTCTCCGAGTTCCAATAGTGACTTCCGAGGTATACCATCAGGTCACTCCACAAATCCGGAGGTAAGATCTCATCGTGACTAAGAAAATGAGCTCAAACTCGAAACACCTAGCTCTATTCGTCTCCGAGTTCCAATAGTGACTTCCGAGGTATACCATCAGGTCACTCCACAAATCCGGAGGTAAGATCTCTTCATGACTAAGAAAATGAGCCCAAACTCGAAACACCTAGCTCTATTCGTCTCCGAGTTCCAATAGTGACTTCCGATGATACCATCAGGTCACTCCACAAATCCGGAGGTAAGATCTCATCATGACTAAGAAAATGAGTCCAAACTCGAAACACCTAGCTCTATTCGTCTTCGAGTTCCAATAGTGACTTCCAAAGTATACCATCAGGTCACTCCACAAATCCGGAGGTAAGATCTCATCATGACTAAGAAAATGAGCCCAAACTCGAAACACCTAGCTCTATTCGTCTCCGAGTTCCAATAGTGACTTCCGAGGTATACCATCAGGTCACTCCACAAATCCGGAGGTAAGATCTCATCATGACTAATAAAATGAGCCCAAACTCGAAACACCTAGCTCTATTCGTCTCCGAGTTCCAATAGTGACTTTCGAGGTATACCATCAGGTCACTCCACAAATCCGGAGGTAAGATCTCATCATGACTAAGAAAATGAGCCCAAACTCGAAACACCTAGCTCTATTCGTCTCCGAGTTCCAATAGTGACTTCCGAGGTATACCATCAGGTCACTCCACAAATCCGGAGGTAAGATCTCATCATGACTAAGAAAATGAGCCCAAACTCGAAACACCTAGCTCTATTCGTCTCCGAGTTCCAATAGTGACTTCCGAGGTGTACCATCAGGTCACTCCACAAATCCGGAGGTAAGATCTCTTCATGACTAAGAAAATGAGCCCAAACTCGAAACACCTAGCTCTATTCGTCTCCGAGTTCCAATAGTGACTTCCGAGGATACCATCAGGTCACTCCACAAATCCGGAGGTAAGATCTCATCATGACTAAGAAAATGAGTCCAAACTTGAAACACCTAGCTCTATTCGTCTCCGAGTTCCAATAGTGACTTCCAAAGTATACCATCAGGTCACTCCACAAATCCGGAGGTAAGATCTCATCATGACTAAGAAAATGAGCCCAAACTCGAAACACCTAGCTCTATTCGTCTCCGAGTTCCAATAGTGACTTCCGAGGTATACCATCAGGTCACTCCACAAATCCGGAGGTAAGATCTCATCATGACTAAGAAAATGAGCCCAAACTCGAAACACCTAGCTCTATTCGTCTCCGAGTTCCAATAGTGACTTTCGAGGTATACCATCAGGTCACTCCACAAATCCGGAGGTAAGATCTGATCATGACTAAGAAAATGAGCCCAAACTCGAAACACCTAGCTCTATTCGTCTCCGAGTTCCAATAGTGACTTCCGAGGTATACCATCAGGTCACTCCACAAATCCGGAGGTAAGATCTCATCATGACTAAGAAAATGAGCCCAAACTCGAAACACCTAGCTCTATTCGTCTCTGAGTTCCAGTAGTAGGTTCCAAAGTATGCAATTTCATCAAGTCGGGAGGTAATGTAATGCTATCCTTCTCAGATTATTTTAGTCATAGTAGGAGCTCATAATTTCATAAGCATGGAAATGTTGTTCATTGCCAAGAAGTCATGGTGAAATATTTCATCATCAGACCCTTAGTCTGTAGGCACTGTTCTACTTACTGTATTATTGTCAAGATACATATTTAAAAAAAAAACTGTTAAAAAAAAATAGATGACCAAATATAAAATAAAATAAAAATATCAAAGTATCAAAATCAAGTCGATTCACTCATTTTGACGCAGCTGTGTGCGTGTGGGCAGTGTACTTATGTAGTAGTGCAATTTTGATACCTATTCATTTTGCAAAGACGTCCTTAAATAACTAAGTGTAACTAAAAAATCTTTTTGCAGAATTCACTTGTAGGTGTTTTTTAATATAAAGTTTAAAAAATAAATACATATTTATTTTTATAACAGCAATGTTTTTCAAAAAATTGTAAATTTTTAGAGTTTTTTTAAAGTTTTAGATATTTTAGAGCTGCATCTGTGGCTCATTTTGCGTGTTTCTTGTAAATTTTATACTTTTTGGAGAGTGTTGAGGCAACAGCATTAAGTTGCTATTAATTTAGATTTGTCTTGTACACCAATCATGTTTATTACTTTACAAGCAATGTGAACATATCTTTAGATACAAACACAGTGATACGCTAAGCGGTTTGGCATTTTGTTGTGCGCGTATCGGCCCCTTTGTTATTGCACTTAATGGAATCTGTGCGGTACAGTTACTTGTGTGTGCCTTTGTTATTCATTTAATTAATTTTGACCATTTGAACATAACCCATGAGGTATAAGCGACACATGGCACTAAATTTACTTAATGATTTTGTGTAGATGTACGTAGTCGAAATTCCTCGAACACGTACGAAACGATTTGCTTCCTCTGTCCTAATTCGAACCGCTAGGATATGGAACGCCCTTCCGGCGTCAGTTTTCCCTGCCACCTATAATATGGGCACCTTCAAGTCAAGAGTGAATAGGCAACATCTAGGCAAGCGCGCTCCATCTTAGGCTGCATCATCACTTGCTAGCAGGTCTGATTGCAGCCAAGCGCTAGTCTATATAATTTAAAAAAAAAGACATATTTTAACCTGCAAAAGTGGTTGGAAGATCCGTAGGAGAATAAGAGTAACCGACATAGTTAAACTGGTCGCGAAACTGAAGGGACAAACAATACAAGTGTAAATTAAAAATTTTCAACACCCCCGACAAGTGAAGGTTACAGTAACTAGAAAAGAGCTGATAACTTTCAAACGGCTGAACCGATTTTCTTCGATTATAGCTAAGAACACTCTCGATCGAGCCACCTTTCAAATGAAAAAACTAAATTAAAATCGGTTCATTAGTTTAGGAGCTACGATGCCACAGACAGATACACACGTCAAACTTATAACACCCCTCTTTATGGGTCGGGGTTAGTAAAACGAGTCACAGGGAGCCGCTGGATTCTGGAGCCACGCAAGACCACGGTACTGTATGGAATTTCCCACAAGAGAATTAAGTACCAATATTGGACGTCTATCGGTCGTCATCTATGGCAACAATTTAGCCTGCATGACGAAATCGTGGACATCAACGCTAGTAAGTTACAAAAATGAGAATTGCACCCACGAACGTCCAAGAAAAAAACTATAAGTACCTGCCATTATCTACAGATAAGTTGATAACCTACAAGTTCGTGCTATATCGTAGAAAGGTAACAAGCAGACGTTAATAGGTTCAATACAGCATCAGCGAATCGATGTGTTACACGTATGATGTGTGATTTGGAGTAACAACAATAACAGCGGGGCTCCGAGTCCGTGTTATTGCCGACTGTTGCTTCTTAATCGAAATGTTAAATTAACTGTTGCTTTAGAGAGACTCTACACTAGCATAGGTTCAATACAGCATCAACAAATCGATGTGTAACACGTATGATGTGTGATTTGGAGTAACAACAATAACAGCGGGGCTCCGAGTCCGTGTTATTGCCGACTGTTGCTTCTTAATCGAAATGTTAAATTAACTGTTGCTTTAGAGAGACTCTACACTAGCATAGGTTCAATACAGCATCAACAAATCGATGTGTAACACGTATGATGTGTGATTTGGAGTAACAACAATAACAGCGGGGCTCCGAGTCCGTGTTATTGCCGACTGTTGCTTCTTAATCGAAATGGTAAATTAACTGTTGCTTTAGAGAGACTCTACACTAGCATAGGTTCAACACAGCATCAACAAATCGATGTGTTACACGTATGATGTGTGATTTGGAGTAACAACAATAACAGCGGGGCTCCGAGTCCGTGTTATTGCCGACTGTTGCTTCTTAATCGAAATGTTAAATTAACTGTTGCTTTAGAGAGACTCTACACTAGCATAGGTTCAATACAGCATCAACAAATCGATGTGTAACACGTATGATGTGTAATTTGGAGTAACAACAATAACAGCGGGGCTCCGAGTCCGTGTTATTGCCGACTGTTGCTTCTTAATCGAAATGTTAAATTAACTGTTGCTTTAGAGAGACTCTACACTAGCATAGGTTCAACACAGCATCAACAAATCGATGTGTTACACGTATGATGTGTGATTTGGAGTAACAACAATAACAGCGGGGCTCCGAGTCCATGTTATTGCCGACTGTTGCTTCTTAATCGAAATGTTAAATTAACTGTTGCTTTAGAGAGACTCTACACTAGCATAGGTTCAATACAGCATCAACAAATCGATGTGTAACACGTATGATGTGTGATTTGGAGTAACAACAATAACAGCGGGGCTCCGAGTCCGTGTTATTGCCGACTGTTGCTTCTTAATCGAAATGTTAAATTAACTGTTGCTTTAGAGAGACTCTACACTAGCATAGGTTCAACACAGCATCAACAAATCGATGTGTTACACGTATGATGTGTGATTTGGAGTAACAACAATAACAGCGGGGCTCCGAGTCCATGTTATTGCCGACTGTTGCTTCTTAATCGAAATGTTAAATTAACTGTTGCTTTAGAGAGACTCTACACTAGCATAGGTTCAATACAGCATCAACAAATCGATGTGTAACACGTATGATGTGTGATTTGGAGTAACAACAATAACAGCGGGGCTCCGAGTCCGTGTTATTGCCGACTGTTGCTTCTTAATCGAAATGTTAAATTAACTGTTGCTTTAGAGAGACTCTACACTAGCATAGGTTCAACACAGCATCAACAAATCGATGTGTTACACGTATGATGTGTGATTTGGAGTAACAACAATAACAGCGGGGCTCCGAGTCCGTGTTATTGCCGACTGTTGCTTCTTAATCGAAATGTTAAATTAACTGTTGCTTTAGAGAGACTCTACACTAGCATAGGATTAATACAACATCAACGAATCGATGTGTTACGCGTAAGGAAAATTAAGACAAGGTTTACAAATAGGTATAAAAATTGACATGATCCATATTCCACAAATAAATAAATTAATAAACATCCATACTTCCATACTAATAATATTATAAATGTAAAAGTATGTCTGTCCGTCTATCTTAACCAACTTAGCTTATGTAAGCTATCTGTGCCCAGGTTCATACTCGTAGGCTACTTTTTATATCAGAAAATCAGAGTCCTCACGGACTTTTAGAAATCTTAATTGCGAGCATTTCCTAGTCTTCTTTAAACTGGATTATAAATACTTATGTATAAGTATATCAGTGTAAATACTTCCTAACAATAAAATGTACTCTGTACTGAAGCAATATGGCGCTGGTTGGTGGGAAAGTGTTAATTTGTTTCTGTCTGCGCAACATCGCCGATATATGTTGAGGGCACTCGAAATTGAATTGTTCTTGTTCTAATAAATGGTTACATGCAAATCTATGACCTTAGAAAGCTGTACATACTTACATAACTACTTGCATATTGCCCGCGACTTCGTTCGCGTGGAAACCCCTATTTTACGACCTTAAAGGTTGAATTTTCAAATTTTCTTTCTTAGCTGATATAAAAAAAATACAATTACCTATAAATTAGTTCCAATCAATTCTGTCATTACGACCAGCGCCCTGAGAACATTGAATTCACGTCTTTTCATGCAACACAAGTGTAAATTAAAAATTTATAACACCCCCGACAAGTGAAGGTTACACTAACTAGAAAAGAGCTGATAACTTTCAAACGGCTGAACCGATTCTCTTGGATTATTAGCTATTCCGCGCCTACGATCCAAAGTATCTGAGTTTTCCAAAACATCATTTTTAAATAAATAAACGGCTGAACCATTTTTTTTTTTTGATTATAGCTAAGACCACTCTCGATCAAGCCACCTTTCAAACAAAAAAACCTAAATTAAGATCAGTTCATTCGTTTAGGCGCTACGATGCCACAGACAGATACACAGATACACAGATACACGGATACACAGATACACACGTCAAAATTATAACACCCCTCTTTTTGGGTCGGGGGTTAATAAAGGTTATATAAGGGATGGTTCCTTAAATAATGCTCAAAGTATACTGCCCTTTTTCCATCCCAAGTTAGAATCTTCTCGAATAAAAGTCAAATACGAACTCAATAAAGAATTCGCGGCTACATATCAAACAATTTGTGCCCCACGCCTACTTTATCCTTAACACGAGGGCACCTTATCAAAGTTGTCGCTCAGCCAGTTAAGTATACCATTCAATCACCCAATAATGTGCAATACACTGTGTAACAATGTCGCCCAAACTTCCCCTTTCATAGAAAAACCGAATATCTACCCTTAGTTTCACCCTCTCGACTTTAAACCATATCTTGTTGATAATAGAGTTTAATTTGGAAAGTGTTCAATATTATAGAAAAGCTAGGAAAAAATGGAACGCGAATTTTTCTAATAATTTTGGTGTAATGAAAATTGTGTTGTAGTTCCTTTGCTTTAAGGTTGAATTTCGGTTGTGAGTTGAAAAGATTTGTCTCGGGCATTAAGGGGAAAAAGGGCAAACACCGTCATGTTAAGTGAGCACATGAGAGGGAAACGCGAAAATATGTGGGAAAAGCGGATATAGACGTTTATCGTTGGATTTTTCGCGTGATTTGCTCGCGACAAATCTGAGGGCTTAACGCGACCAGATTTTTGGGACCTTTGACGTTGTGTGGTACTTCCCATTTTGGTTATATCAAAGTATGTGATCAAGGGGGTATGGAAGGTCACTTTGCAATGGTTTATCATATTCACTAATATGCTGTTGACACAAGGGTACGTCGATTTATTGCCCTTTACTGCGCTAAAGGGGATGACTTATTTATTCTTTTCCGATTGACGTCATGTTTCAACATTCTGGTGTGATTTGCGGAGGTTTTATCGATTTGTTTTATTTTTATTTGTAATTTTTCGGAGTTATATACGTTTTAATCAATTAACTACCACTTCCTTTAACGGTGAAGGAAAACATCGTGAGGAAACCTGGATGCCTGAAAATTCTCCAGAACGGACTCAAAGGTGTGTGAAGTCTGCCAATCCGCACTTGGCTAGGGAACTCCATGATTTTCCGGGATAAAAAGTAGCCTATGTGCTAATCCAGGGTATAATCTATCTCCACTCTAAATTTCAGGCAAATCCGTCCAGTAATTTTAGCGTGAAGGAGTAACAAACATACACACACATACACACATACCTACATACACACAAACTTTCACCTTTATAATATTAGTGTTACACTTTGACAATTACTTCTGAATCGTCAGAATAATTTACTTACCACTGGTTCGGAATGGCATTCCTACCAAGATCATTATGATGAGGAACTTCAACTATATACACGGTCTTTCACAGCCTGAAGCGACGAATTTAGAGACGTATAGACGACTAGCTGATGCCCGCGACTTCGTCCGCGTGGATTTAGGTTTTTCGAAATCCCGTGGGAACTCTTTGGTTTTCCGGGATAAAAAGTAGCCTAAGTGCTAATCCAGGATATTATCTATCTTCATTCTGAATTTCAGCCAAATCCGTCCAGTAGTTTTTGCGTGAAGGAGTAACAAACATACACACACACACACACACACACACATACAAACTTTCGCCTTTATAATATTAGTGTGATGCAGTCCAGCGTAACAAATGATCGGGAGCAGTAATTATACTAGTATGATATATACAAACGGATACTGACCTCGGGGTACATATTCGTTAATATATTATGGTGAAAGTTATAAGAGAAAGCGGTATTTAACTGTCTCATAGATCAGAACTTTCAAAATCAAAATATTATACTATCCAGAAATCAGAGTTATTTTTCAAAGCTGAAACCTCTAACAAATATCAACTGTAATCAATGTAGAAAGTCATTGACTGTAATAAACTAACCTGCCAATAATTAATAATTAATTGTCGTAACAAAAGTGACGTAAGCTGGTAAATTTATTTCATTTTGATTATTTATTTAAGTATTTGTAGCAAAACGTCTTACTCGTTTAGCAAAATACCTAGTATTATCCTAAATTCCACATTCAAACCAACCATACCGTTAAACCAAGTTGAGCGGTGGTATAAGATTACGCGATTTTTATTAACTACTTTCCAAAGTAGTTAATAATAGATTTTTATTAACTACTTTCCAAAGTAGTTAATAAAAATCGCGTAATCTTATACTTTGTATCAACTCACGCGCAACTGCAGGCGCAAGCTATAAATGGTTCTGTGGCTTAATGGTTTTATGTTGTCAACCATTATGCTAATAAAATTAACTAGAATATGCGCCGGGGAACGAATAAAATTACAATATGCAATAACATAAACAATCACTATCGGAATCGGATATGATTGTCCGTTTAGAATTGGGTCTCAAGGACGAATCATTTTTAGGTACATAAGTATTCCAAAACATTGGTTAGTAGCTATGGGCCACACAAGAAAGCTCAGTCACTCAGGCGACGATGGAGAGAGCTATATGCAATCAAAAATGAGGAGACCCGTAAGAGAACCAGAGGTTGCTAAGCTGAAGTGGCAATGGGCAGGGCACTCAGTTTGCTAAACTATAGACATTGGGGTCCAAAGGTGCTAGACTGGTATGGTAGCCACGCACTGGAAGAGGTCATGGTGTTGGTAGCCCCCCCCCCCCCCCCCAATAGGTAGACTTTTTTTTTTATTCAGATTTAAGTTAGCCCTTGACTGCAATTTCACCTAGTGGTCAGTTGTGATGCAGTCTAAGATAGAAGTGTGTTAGTTAACCTGGACGGCGTATGGCAGTTCTTATTAAACTCATTGCCCTTTGGCTTTGTCGGTAGGGTGGTAACTAGCCGCTGCCGAAGCTTCCCACCAGACCAGACCAGAGAAATTATAAAACTCCAAACCCCTGCCAGGAATTGAACTCGGGACCTCCCACTAATAACACCACAGCCAGTAAGATCGCCAAAAAGCTCGGGACAGACAACATCAATCGATTTGCAGGGATCCTCTGGATTCAGACCGGCGCAAGACCGTGGCGTGTGGAAGTTCGTTCAAGATACCTTTTTCCAGCAATGGGTGTCTATCGGTTAATAAAATTCAAAAAAAAATTTAAAATATTTTTTTTCAATTAAACTTTTACAAGTGCTTTTGAATCCTCAAAATAATCTACCACTGGTTCGGAATGCCGTTCCACCGAGAAGAACCAGCAAGAACATCAGCGGTACCTATGCATAATGATGTCAAAGTCAAAGTCAAAGTCAAAATCATTTATTCAAAGTAGGTACAATTATTGTACTCTTTTTGATGGTCGGTGGTGATGATGATGATATTCTTGGATTGAACTTGCACATAAAACGAAGTGTCATTTACTCTATGGAAGTGTCTGTCACATATTTTTATCTTCAAACGTCCGCGACAAGTGTCGTGTCGTGTCGTTACCGTATCGCTATCGTCCTCGTATAGTTGAGACACCCTCAATGTCCCACTCTCGCCGCTAAGTGTTCTCGGATAAAAGTGACATTCGTTGATATCAAACGTTGACCGATACGTGACGGCCAGTTATCTCTGAAATGTAGGGAATTAGAGATACATTCGTTTATCTATGTAGAAAGTTTTAACAAACGAGTGATTAAATGGTGTAGCAATTATAATGTACCTAGATTAAAAAATACTTGTTAGGTCAGGTAGCAAATTCGTTCTTTTTATTTAGTCATCTTTTGAATCAATATACAGCCACCTACAACTGCTATCCGTTCAGCCTGGAAAGTCTATGAGCTACCAGGGAAATTTTAAACCTAGGTATATCTAGGTAGACGTAGTTTTCATAGGCACATATATCTAGTCTAATAACATTAATAACATTAAAATATAAAGTAGCTAAGTATATTTCATATTGTTGTTCATTCAATATTGCAAAGCAATAAAAATAAAGCAAAGGTTGCCTGGTAGAAATTGCTCCAAGCAATAAGGCCGCCTTTGCACACACTTGTTTTTTCTGTTTTCTTCTTTCTGTGTTGTGATCCTTTACATGTGTTTTTGTGTGCAGTAAAGTGTTTCTATCTATCTATCTATCTATCTATCTATTGTTTCTAAATCTTCAGATACAGTTTTATTACACCAAATTAATTCACACCATACTTTCTTTATAACTAACTATCTTTGAAATAGCTTTAGTCACTCTCACTTTTTGTTTTTGAGATATCTGTAATTAGCCACATTCACATTCATGAAATCAGCTCATATAAGTACCAAATTATTAATTAGCGTAATACTGCGTAATATTCCTATGACAAATAAATAAAATAAAAGTCTGTCGCCTTACTAAATAAACTCTTTTAAAATAACACCCTGTATTATCATATTATAATCAACCTTTACACTACCCGAATATATTACTAAGTGGCATTTAGACTAAGGCGTTGCTCATACCGAAAAGCTTAATTGAATTAATCTATTCCGCAATCGCGTACCAAAAACTTGAGTAGGAATTAAATAGTCGGATCTTGATAATGGAGAACGTGTTCGCGGTTCGCGTTTGTTCACAATCGCCGCTCGCAATCGAACGTAGGTACCCGTAACAATGAGATCTTGTCACACACGTGTATGGAGGAGGGGGCTATTCTGTTTACCGCTCGATTTAGTTATCGTATTCGCATTGATATTTGAAATGTAGTATCTTTTTCAAGAGAAGTTTAACAAAGGATGTTTGGGAAAAATAAATGAACGATGAAATAGGTATCCTACTGGCTGAGCAGCGTCACACATGTTCTGAGTTTCTCTTTGAGAACTTAAAGCATTTGTACGTAAAAGTATAGCAAGTCATACATACAAATCCATACTATATATATAATATTATAAACGCTAAAGTGTGTTGACTGTTTGTACCACAGTTTAACCAACTTTGACGAAATTTGGTTTGTATCCCGGAAACGGACGGAGGGCTAGTTGCTCCAGGATTTTCAAAAATCACGTCTCTACTTAATATGAAGTTTACGGTAAAAGTTTTACAGTAGATACCTATTTTACGAAACTGATTTTTTTTTAAATTTTTTTGATAAGAATTATATGTAATCGTATCTGTTGTGTTTGAGAGTAAGGACTGAAATGATTACATTGTTGTGTAAAATGTAAGTACCGTACCTTAATATAGGTACATATTTCTCTAATGTTTATATTGATCTAGATAAATGGTTTATGTTTGTTCGCAATCACGCGCAGTTCACGCGATCTAGCTTCCTTTATATTATTTTATACTATATATAGCTCGATTACCACTCACTGACTCACTGACTCATTGATACAATTGTTCTCCTAGAAAGAGACGGAAAATGATATAGTGATGTAGGGGAGATGTGTTTGGGTGAGGGAGATGACTAGGGAAAAATTATGACATTTCGGAAAAACAAGATGGCGGCTGACGTGATTTTTGCAGCTCTTTTGTTTTCCTACCGATTTTGTTTAAACTCGCAACTATTTAGGAAAGTAGTAAACGGTTAATAGAAAAGGTAGAAAAAATTGGAAAAACAAAATGGCGGCCGAGCTGGAGCGTTTTCAAAATTTTCATTTTTCGATCCCTAACCGCGGCGCCACTGATCCAAGACGGAGAAGTCGAGGATAATTATTTTTTCGTGTTTCGCCCACGATTATCCTGTATTTTGACAAAACGGGAGTGGTTTTTAAAAATTCAAGATGGCGGCTGTCATGGCGGTCGTTTTGTTCGAGGTACGAAAAAACGCAATTTTAAAATTCGAATATGTCAAAGTTGGCAACATCGGAGCGGTTCGGCTTCTATGAAGCGATTGTACGTATGATTTTGGGGTATAGATTGGTGGGGAAAAATTACCCCATTTTTCGGGAAATTTCAAGATTTTTGCGAAAATGTAAAAAATCGAAATACGGACTTTTCGCAAAATCCGAGTATGAGCGATTATGTGTTTTGCTCGTACAAATGACATTTGCGTATTTTTGTCGCCGGAGACTGGCAACACTGGAATTTATCAAAAAAAAAGTGATTTTCGACATTGTCTTTTTTCAGGGACGATCATTTCGCGTGGGTGCGAGCGAGAGGAGAGATTGAAACGTCATCGGGAGCGGTATATCTTGTAGTTAATAGAAAAGTTGTAAAATTATCTAATTTGCTTCTGCAAAAAGAGTTGGTGGCCATTTTGTATTTTCTTCAAATTTTCCGAAATTTTGATCACGTTTTTGAGGCAGTTGGCAACATTTTGGAAAGTCGACATGTATCAATCGATTGTGTGACTCAACCAGCAGTATCGAAATATGTAAACAGTGTTGCCACATTTGGGGAGATTTTCGAGATTTTCCCCAAAAACTCCTCCTGTAAAATTTTGTATGAAAAATTATTTTTTCACTGATGGTTTCGTATAGAAAACAAAAAAAAAATCGAGGAAAAATTTGGAAATAGCTGATGATCGAGGATGTCGGAGACGGGTGGAGGGTCCGCTCAAGGTATTGAAGATAGGTGGGGGGTGCTCGACCAAATGTCATTCATGACATCATCCAATTGCCAAAAAGCTGAAAAAAAATTCAAAATGGCGAAGAAAAAATGGCCGCCATACAAATTTCGCCGGCGTCCAGCTCGGAGGGTATAAAAGATGGAAGTATGGTTTCTTGGCAAGAGATGATCAGGGTCCGAAGGTCTACTCGATGAATAGAAAAAAAATTCAAAATGGCGGAATTTATGTTTCTATACATTTTGTATGGCGAATATTGAATGTCTCATTCTCCTAGAAAGAGACGGAAAACGATACAATAATGTAGGAGAGATGTGTTCGAGTGGGGGAGGCGAGTAGGGAAAAATTATGACATTTCAGAAAAACAAGATGGCGACCGACGTGATTTTTGCAACTCTTTTGTTTTCCAACCGATTTCGTTGAAACTCGCAACCTTTGAAGAAAGTAGTAAACGATTAATAAAAAAAGTGGAAAATATTGGAAAAACAAGATGGCCGCCGTACAAATTTCGTCGTTGTCTATCTCGGAGGCTATAAAAGATGGAAGAGTGGTTTCTTGGCAAAAGGTGATCAGGATCCGAAGGTCTACTCGGTGGAACAAACTCTGCATGCTCGCGGACCACTTTAGTGGTCCGCGCACCCACGCACCTACTTTATTAACCTCAACTACCCCGTTTTTACAAAAAATGATATGGATGTCGTTTTCAGAGTTTTCTAGCGTGCTGATTTTGATAACGACATTTATTTTGAAATCCAAGATGGCGGACATGCACTTTTTAAGAAAAAAATTGATATGGGTGTCGTTTTGTGGGTTTTTGTGGTGAATTGTGTATCTTAATAAATAAATTGGGTTATAATCTTAATAATAATAAAAATATATATATAATCCTAGAAAGAGACGGAAAATGATATAATGATGTAGGGGAATTGTGTTCGGTTTCGGGAACCCTCTGGGGAAAAATTATGACATTTCAGAAAAACAAGATGGCGGCCGAGATGATTTTTGCAGCTCCGTTGTTTTCCAACCGATTTCGTTGAGTTTTGCAATCTTTAAAGAAAGTAGTAAACGGTTAATAGAAAATGTAGAAAAAATTGGAAAAACAAGATGGCGGCCGAGCCGCAGCGTTTTGAAAATTTTGATTTTTCGACCCCGAACCGCGGCGCCACAGATCCGAGACGGGGTAATCGAGGATAATATTTTTTTTTGGTTTCGCCGACGATTATCCTCTATTTTGACAAAATGGGAGTAATTTTTAAAAATTCAAGATGGCGGCTGTCGTGGCGGTCATTATGTTAGAGGTACGAAAAAACGCAATTTTAAAAGTTAAATATCTCAAAGTTGGCAACATCGGACCGTTTTGGTTTCCATGAAGCGATTGTACGTATAGGCTCGAGGTATAGATTGGAGGAAAAAAATTACCCCATTTTTAGGGAAATTTCAAGATTTTCGGGAAATTGTAAAAAATCGAAATACGGACTTTTCGCAAAATCCGAGTATGAGCGATTATGTGTTTTGCTCGTGCAAATGACATTTAGGTACTTTTGTTACCAGAGACTGGCAACACTGGAATTTATCAAAGTAAAAGTGATTTTCGACACGGTCTTTTTCACGGTATCCCCTTTCGCGTGGGTGCGAGCGAGAGGCAAGATTGAAACGTCATCGGGAGCGGTATATCCTGTAGTTAATAGGAAAATTATGAAACCGTGTAAAATCTTTCTGTGAAACGAGCTGGCGGCCATTTTGTATTTTTTTTAATTTTTCGAAATTTTGATCACGTTTTTGAGGCAGTTGGCAACATTTTGGAAAGTCAATATGTATGAATCGATTGTGTATCTCGGCTGGCAGTATGGAGATATGCAACCGGTGTTGCCACTTTTGGGGAGATTTTCGAGATTCGAGACTAAGAAACTCCTGTAAAATTTTGTATGAAAAATTTTTTTTTCACTGATGGTGTCGTATAGAGAACAAAAACTTAGTAAGCCAAAATTATGGAGAGAGCTGATGATTGAGGGTTTCGGAGACGGGTGGAGGGCCCGCTTAAGGTATTGAAGATAGGTGGGGGGTGCTCGAGCAAATGTCATTCATGACGTCATCCAATTGCCAAAAAGCTGAAAAAAAATTCAAAATGGCGAAGAAAAGATGGCCGCCATACAAATTTCGCCGGGGTCCAGCTCGGAGGGTATAAAAGATGGAAGTGTGGTTTCATGGCACAAGATGAAGAGAATCCGAAGATCTATTCGTTGAGTAGAAAAAAAATTCAAAATGGCGGAATTTTTATTCCCATAGAAAATGTATGGCGAATATTGAATGTTTCATTCTCCTAGAAAGAGACGGAAAACGATACAATAATGTAGGGGAGATGTGTTCGGGTGGGGAAGGCGAGTAGGGGAAAATTATGACATTTCAGAAAAACAAGATGGCGGCCTATATGATTTTTGCAACTCTTTTGTTTTCCAACCGATTTCGTTGAAACTCGCAATCTTTGAAGAATGTAGTAAACGATTAATAGAAAAAGTGGAAAAATTTGGAAAAACAAGATGGCCGCCATACAAACTTCGTCGGTGTCTATCTCGGAAAGTATAAAAGATGGAAGAGTGGTTTCTTGGCAAAAGATGATCAGGTCTACTCGGTGAAAAAAACTCTGCATGCTCGCGGACCACTTTAGTGGTCCGCGCACCCACGCACCCTACCCTATTATCCTCAACTACCCCGTTTTTACAAAAAAATATATGGATGTCGTTTTCAGAGTTTTCCAGGTTGCTGGTTTTGATAACGACATTTATTTTAAAATGCAAGATGGCGGACTTACATTTTCTACAAAAAATAGAAATGGGTGTCATTTTATGGGATTTTCGGGGTAAATTGTGTATAAATAAATTTGTTTTTATATAATAAAGTTAACCTAACCACGTCACGAGAGCTGCTTTAGCAGCTCGCGCACCGAGCAAAACACTAGTTAATTATAATGAGGTCTTGTCACACAAGTGCAATGGATAGAGAAAGCTATTTTGTAAGCCTTTCGAATAGTTAATATAATTATTATTATCGAATAGCTTAGATTCTTTTCTTCTGCTTTTGTAACGAATAGACACGACGTATAAATAATACAGTCAATCTCAACTGATATTATGTAAAAAAAATTAGAGTGTGATGTCGATTTGTTAGCTTACATTATAATTTTAATATTATTTCTTGACATTTTGATCTCTAAGTATGAAGAGCATCTAACTTTTCGGAGTTATGTGCGTCTGAAGCAATTAAATATCACTTGCTTTAACTATGAAGGAAAACTTCACGAGGAAACCTGCATGTCTTGTTCTCCATAACGTTCTCAAGGTATGTGAAGTCTGTTAATCCGCACCTGTTAACCAATCTGTTAACCAGCGGGATTGACTATGGCCAAACCCTTCTCGTTCAAGAGGATATCTGAGCTTAGTCAGTTAGTAAGCCGGCGAGGGTTGATGAAAATGATATAGAGTATATCTTTTTAAAGGTAGATCTATGTTTATGTTTACGTTTTTGTGTACCATTCGATAATTTTAGAATTATTCTTCGTACAATCATTTATCGAACGCTCTCGGAATAGTGTCAGCTACCCTACATTGTCCGGCACGTCTACTAGTGCATAGTGAGTGCTATCATTAATTGCCATCTGCTGTCATTTTACGGTTACGCATTAGCATTATTGCAGTTCCGCTATCGATTTGGACTGATCTAAACGTATTGTTTGAATTGTTTTGTAAGTTCTTAGTGGCGTTTGATATGAAAAGGGCACTAAGAGGGGTCTCTCCGTCACTCGCTTCATACAAACGTAGTTCCAATTTCATTTGAATATCAAGCAACTAAAGTCCATGAAATTTTGCAGACAGAAACTAATATTTATGTCTGTGGTTTTCCAGATTTCTGTTAAAATATTCGGTTTCAAAGTTACGCGGTCTTAAAAATTTACATACAAATCTTTGAGCCCCTGTAATTTTAAAACTACATATTTTTCGAAAAATCTAAAACACCACAGACACAGATATTAGTTTCTAGAATATGTCTGCAAAATTTCATGGACTTTGGTTGCTTAATATTCAAATGAAATTGGAACTACGATTGTATGAAGCGAGTGACGGAGAGAGCCCCGTTAAGGCCCGAGATTGTTGACATTGATGTAGTGCAACTAGTATTTGAAACTTGATATGATTTTCACTTGACTGTTGGAACTGCAGTACTTGTATAACTTGGCCCTTATAATTTTACAACTTAACCGCGATACCCGAAGTCCATTCCTCGCAGAGTGAATTAGAATGAGGGAACTCTCGGTTTGACACTGAATCGACGGTATATCAAATATTATGAGCTATGGGTGACGTGAAATCAAAGTAAAATAGGTGTTTAATAGACTACCTAGCGTCAAATGCAAGTGGCATTTGGTGCCTGTCAGTGATCACACTAATATTATAAAGGAGAAAGTTTGTATGTGTGTGTGTGTGTGTGTATGTTTGTTACTCCTTCACGCAAAAACTACCGGACGGATTGGGCTGAAATTTAGAATGGAGATAGATTATACCCTGGATTAGCACATAGGCTACTTTTTATCCCGGAAAATCAAAGAGTTTCCACGGGAATTTTAAAAAACCTACATCCACGCGGGTATCAGCTAGTGTAAGCCTAAAAGTTTTGTTGTAAGTTCCCTACTGCATTTTGAAAGCATGTCCCGTCAATACTAAATGACAGAGAGAGAGCCAGCGCGTGCAAGACCATCGTTGTTTTATAAAAGCTAAAAGTTTCGCTGCGTATTGACATTTGACACACTGAGTAGGTAGGTATATTGCGCATATAAGTACCTATACAGGGAGGAACGGTCCGCGGCTATGAAGTTTGGATTATGGCGGCTTTGTGAAATAACAGGTAATAAAGGTGTAAAAAATCCTTAGTAAATTTTCTTCGAAATAGTATTAAAAATCACGTCATGCACTGCCAGACACTTAGTATCGTGGCAACCCCTGAAACTCTCTACTTAATAAATTCTAAGAATTCATAGAAGTCATTGTTTACTCGTATTTTAATACTAATTTCATTATCGTAGGTACACATATTATTATTTTTAAAGTTTAAGAGTTTACCACGACATTCGGCTATTTTTTTAAAAAAGCGTTTAAACGTACATAGCATATCACATTTTTACACGAAAACTAAGGCTTTTTGGCTTTTTATTTTATCACAACACAATGCAAAGACTACTTTACACCACATTTTGCTCCTAAAAGGACTCCACCTATATTTCTCATATAATTTATTGTTATACACGGAAACCAAGCTACAGGCGGTCGGTAGTCTCACAAAGATAAAGATGCAGTACATACTCACTAGTGTTTATGGTCTTTATACTACAACAGGAGTATATTTTACACTTCTTTGTAACTTTGCACTTGGAAAAACCAAAGACATTGAAATTTCTACCGTATTTCATTGAACATAAGAGTTAAATGGTTAATTTTTGTGTGTTAGTGAAGTTTGCGTGGTACATTATATAGGAGAGAAGGCGAAACTTATGTGGAGCACGCTTCAAGTTTTATGGGGCTTAAAGTATCCAGTTAAGAAAGTGTAAAGGGAATTTTTGATACGGATACTGCCCGTTCTAGTTTCCTTTATAGTTTTCGCGATGTTTCCAAGAGAGCTATTTAATCATGATCATAAGGATACTCTCCAGTTTAAGATTAATAGAGAAGTGTTTTATTGGGACTTCTTCTGTGTTGGTGTTAGCTGCCGGGCGTGCTCTGCCTTTTTGGAGTGTTTTTTTTGTTAAAACTGACTGGAAAGCGCTCTAAAGGGGTGCCGTGCGTAGGGTAAAACCGGGATAGTTGCCCCACTTTTTGAAAAGGCTTTCTAATTTTCAAACTGTACGTTTTTCATAAAGAATTTCCATGAATATTAAAAGTTTGATCTTTGTACTAGCAATACGACTCGTTTTTGTTGATTTAACAATAACAGATTCTGCATAAATTGAATTTTTGAAAACTCATTTTTTTGAGGATAGATGCCTACCCATATGTATAGATGCCTCACTATGAAAATACTGAGGAGGATAGATGCCTGTGATGTAGGATAGACGCCCTATAGATTGAAATAAGTATAATACATAGTTTTGATATGTTTTATTTGTACTATTTAGGTAATTTTTATAATGGTATCCTTAAAAATAATTAAACTTATTAACATTTTTTTAAGAAAAAAAATCTAAATTTTAATGTGCGTAAGCAGACAAGCAAGGTAATATTAAAAATAATATTTAAAATTCTTAATAAAAAGCTAATATCTAAAATTTTCAAAATTTAACGAAATTAAAAAATCAACATAATTAAATGTTGTCCTTAGTTTAGGTCGAATTAGAAAGGGCTTTCAGTTTGCCACATCTTGAGCAATAATTTCTAAAAAGTGTACAAATTTCGTGCAGCCACTTCTGGCACGATATGCACCGAATCCAATCAGATTTTGACTTCGTGTGTTGATAGCTATCAAAGCATTCTATGCAATAATAGTTATCGTCTGTATCTTTTGGGCTTTCTTGGTTATCCCTCTTTGTTTTCTTTACAGGCAAACCTTGAGTTTTTTTCCCTCTAGTTTTATAGTATGTTGTTGTGGGTGTTTCTTCACTATCACTATCTGTTGTATCATTTTCTTTATCACTACCTTCTTTAGTTTTTTTATTTGTACTCTTAAATTTTCGTTTTTCTTTGGTAGTCTCAGTCTTATTACTTTTGTCTAATTTAGGTTTAACTCGTTTATTCTTCTTCTCAGCCATATTCTTCTTTTCTTTTATTTTTTCTTTTGAATTTAGAATATCTGCTGATTGCTTGGTCCTCTTAGCCATAGTCAAGGGTATTTGAGGTATTGGCGATGCTTGGACCAGAATTTTTGAAGGCGTTTCCTTTTCTTCTATGCCAGCTAGAAACTGTTCAATTGTATCGTCACCAATATCAACAATGCTTATATCTTCTAAAACTTCAGGATCAATCAAAATACTCGGAGATTCCCTATGGACTGAAGCCAGTATCGAATTCGGTGGTGTCTTATTTTGGTCTAATCCAGTAATATTTTCTCTTTCATTAACGGGATTAAGTTGACAACATGTCGATGAAGACGTCTGTGGTAGGGGTGTTTGTGCTCTCCTTTCAGCTTCGACAGGCACACATAGTTCCACAGTTTCACTTGTATTGTCCAGCTCTGGATGATGATATGACAAAGAAGACGTCTGAGGCAGGATTCTTGATGTTTGAGGATCACCTTCATCAGGTCCACGAGATTCGCCCGCATTTTGTCTGCTCAACCCAATATCTGATATTATAAATGTTGTATCTGGTAAAGCATTCGGATCAAGTGGATAAATTCCGCTACCTCTAAAGCCACCAAGAGCGTTTGCAGGTGTAGTAGCGCGAAGCCAAGCATTGCGTATAAGCGCTCCAGCATTGTAACGGCTGATCTTTTTGTTTGGATGCATGCGCATGAACTGATTAGTTTCATGGTTGAAATATGTTTTCAGAGGTCCAAATACCGATCTGTCTAAAGGCTGCAGAACTGAAGTTGTGTGACTAGGCAAACATAATAAAATTATGTCGTTGTCAGCTGCAGCTTGTAGCATGTCTGGTGCAGTTGAATGTGATGAGTGTCCATCTAAAATAAGTAGAACTTTACCCTGCGGTTTGAGGGGAATGAAGTGTTCCGTTAGCCATTTATAAAAAATCTCAGTATTAATATATGCGGACTTTTTATTCATATAAACTTTTGAGCCCGGTGGAAGTCCATCTTCAAATTCTGTCTTTTTATTCACACCTTTTATTATGACTGCCGGTGGAAGAAAATTACCAATCGCATTGCAACAGGCAATTATTGTCATGGTTTCACCTTTCTCCGCAGATGTGACTGAATTAACGACCTTTGCGCCTTTCTTGGCGATAACTTTTCCGGGTTTATTGTTCAACTGAATACCTGATTCGTCCATATTAAATATTCTTTCCGGTTTATCTGAAAGGCCATTATCTATCATGACTTTGGCCAAAAGTTCATAAAAATTATTCACTTCTTCTCTACTAAGACCTTTAGCTCTAGCCACAGATAAACCCTCAGCTTGTCTGATAGCCAGCTCTGGATTTCGTTCAATAAAACTTTTGCACCATTCATTTCCAGCCCTTTGGCTTTCATGGTCAAATTTATGTTTTAACTTCAGCTTTTCGGCAAATTGGTAGGCTAGCATTCGTATGGATCGTCTGTCTGGAGGAAATCCTGCTTCTCCAAGCTTCAAAATATGCTTTACTAGCCTCTTCTCATTTTCAAAACCGAAGATAGGATGTTTTCCTAAAGCAATTAAAATGAAAATTAAAGAAAATGTTTAGAAAATAGATAGGCTGCAATAAATTATCTATTTAGTAGAAGCGGAACAAACTACTATTATTTATATTATATTTGTTATCTTCCTATATCTACCTATATTTTAACACATTCAGTGTAGGAAAAAAATACCGATCTACACTTTTTAAGTGCCCGCTTACATTCATATATGTACTTACTAACCCAATGTTAATTTTGTTTTGTTTTTAGCAGCATAACGTCTCCGTAATGTTCTGGACGGAATTCCGAATTGTCGGGATATTTTGTTTATCCCCATGATATTCTTGTCCATTTCATCAAAAGCGTTTTGTAATGCCTCTGTAGTCCAAGAAACTATTCGAGGTCGTACTCCTTCCTTTCTTTTATATCTTCGTGGCATGGTTCAACTGTGATTAGTAGAAACAAACAAAAATACACATTCATTAAACAACATAATACTTGAAATATATTTTCAACACTATGATGGTATACAGCCCCAAAGAACATTACAAACCATCAGTAGAGATCTATATGAAAACGCAATAAGAATTATATCAAAATAAAAAAAAAGTAATTTTAAAAATATGCTATCATATAATGTATAGTATTATGGGGGATAGATGCCCCTAAGGGCATCTATACTGCAAAAAATTGGGGCGACTATCCTTTTTGTTATGGATAGATGCCCTTTTATTTTTTGAATTAACTAAATACAAAAGGGTAATTATTAATAAGTAGATATATAGTTAATTAACCAATATATGTATATAAAAAAATAAAACAGAATTTATTACTACATAAAAAAGATACGTAACAGTAAATACTTACGTTTGAAACTTTGAAGCATTCGTCGTGTTCGTCGCGGAGATAATCGCACGCACGAGCTAAACACATCAATCCCGTGCGATGGTCTGCGGGGCACTGAGCATGGGGCGCACGCGCTCTCGGTTTAGACTATTAACGCTGTGTTGCGATTTTGCGAAGTTAGGTTTTTAGAAAATGGGGCAACTATCCAGCTGCGGCATCTATCCCGGATTTACCCTATGTCGGCGAGTGCCGGCACAGACGGGGTCCATACTTGTATATTTTAACTAACTTGTTACAAATAACTACAAACTTGACATTGGCTAATCTTTGTAAAGCCAGAAGAGAAAAAAAAAAAAGTGTTTTATTTTAACGTTAGTTGTACAGGTAAAACCATCAAAGAAACCTATAAGTAAGTTACCTGTAAGTATACTTAGTTATAATAACTTTGATGGTTTTAGTAGTTATATTAAGGCAAGTATTTTGAATATCTACCAGATTTATGTAGCGCGAATATAATAGTGTAATGCTTATTAAGTACGATAATGCAAGGTAGAATTATAACCTACGATCTTACGGATTACCAACATAACCCGACCCAACCCAATGTTGGGCTATTGAGGCTTCACCAAATAATATGTGGGTTAAATTATAATCATCATCATCATCTTCAGCCTGTGGACATCCATTGTTGGACATAGGCCTTCCCTAATGTGTGCCACCACACCCGGTCCTCAGCCTTCCTCATCTAGCCACTTTCCGCCAGCCGCTTTATACCGGCAGTCCATCGTGTTGGAGGGCGTCCCACACTACGCTTGCTTATACGCGGTCTCCACTCAGACTCTCCGGCTCCAACGGCCAACGCCCCTACGACAGGCATGGCCTGCCCACTGCAACTTCAGCTTGCTAATAGTTTGGGCTATGTCAGTGATCTTGGTTCTAATGCGGATCTCCTCATTTCGGGTCTTATCTTAAATTATAATAGTACCAGTTATAATAAGCGGTACCGCACACTGTTCCCTATCCCTATGCAATGGTAGATCATCTAGCAATGGTCAAGTCAACCGATTGCATGCATGTCTCAAAGGTCAAACGTGCTCTATATAAGATAAACGCTGTCTGTCCGGCCGTCCGGACGGCGTACAGCAAACAGTCCCGAGCGGACATTCCCACAAGCGCTCATTTACGTTCTACGTACGGACACGCGTGCGCTGACCACTGCAGACCTGCGAATCTACTAGACCTTATTTTTAAATTTAAACCAGACATTAACTCTCTTACAGCTTTTCATTCGGCGTCCAAAAAGGCATGTGAAGCATAAAAGGCTATTGTTGTTATAAAACCTCGTTTACTATCCATACATATCCATACAAAGTGTGTCTATCTGCCTGTTACCTTTTCAAGGAAATACGTTGACTGATTTTTAACCCTTGACCCAAAAAGAGGGGTGTTATAAGTTTGACGTGTGTATCTGTGTATTCTGTCTAGCATCGTAGCTCTTAAACTAATGAACCGATTTTAATTTAGTTTTTTTTGTTTGAAAGGTCGAACGAGAATGTTCTTAGCAATAATCCAAGAAAATCAGTTCAGCCGTTTGAAAGTTATCAGCTCTTTTCTAGTTACTGTAACCTTCACTTGTCGGGGGTGTTATAAATTATCAATTTACACTTGTGTATTCATGATTCAAGCGTAAGGATTGGCATGAGAGGTAGAGGAAGGTTTAGAATTTGAGGAAAGAAACCTATTAATAGCGAAGCCTTGGGTTCGATTATGACACAATATACTAAAATCTATATGTTCCAGATCAAGAAACGTCTACAAAATAAAAGAGACAGTAGGCATTTCCTGACATTCCTAGCACACTATCGATCCACAATAGATCCCTCTGCCGGCGGCGCACGACCGCGCGCACGATTCAGATTAATCTATCGAAAATCGTTTTACAACATATTATTTATAGAGAGCATGCGCTAGCAATGATCATCAAGTCCGCGTGCGTCTAGTGATGGGACATTCCGCGCGCGTCCAGCAATTATCGATGCGTGCACATCGATACGTTATCGATAAGCCGATATGCGATAGATGAAATCGCGCATTGTCATACTGAGGTTAGGTATGCCAACGGTATGTAGGATAGTGATGACAGTAGGTACTAACAGTCGAAATCACTTAATTTTGCAGTTTTTTTTACAAAATGTAAAATATATGGTTTAAATAATATATAGATACAATGATAATAATCAGTCCTCGTGCGTCTAGTGATGGGATATTACCCGCGCACCCGCCAATTATTATTATCGATGCGTGCACATCGATACGTAGTCGATCATATCGACGAACAGATATCCGATAGATGAGTTTGCGCATTGTCATACAGAGGTTAGGTATTTATGGCAACGGTATATAAGTAGGATAGTCATATCCGTGCTACTTGTACCTAGGAATCGAAATCTCACAATTTTACGTTTAATAGGTAGGTAGGTACCTATATTTTTGCCTAAAGACGTGTAAAAACCTATGTCACTCTGGAGAGTGACATAGATTTTTACACAGGTATTTTTTTCATGCGTATAGTTAAGACCTTAACTATACGCATGAAAAAAATACCTCAATTATACATGCATCGACTCAATCCGTTGCTGGCGTGGTATGCTTGAAGGATAAACCCAATAACAAACACAATTTGTGATATAGGTAGGTTTATTTCAAGAAGGGCTTATACAAAAACTTGAAAAACAATTGCCAAAATGGCAGAGAAAAGTACATATAATAATTTATTAGTACTTACCACTAATAGGTATACCAAAACCTCATATCGTAAAGGTAAAAGGTTATGCACTGAACCACAAAACTCGCATAAACCAAACAAATCCCAGCGTTTATTACCCAAAATCAGTATTATTATGAGACTTTTACTCATAAAACTCAAGTCGTAAAAACCAAACTTAACGGTTAACCTCTAAATGTAACTCCTAGACGCCGGTAGAGGGTGAGGCGATCGCGCAGCCTATTTTAAAGACATTGAATATTTAAGAGACCTAATTGAAATGAGCGCGACGCTTTGGAGTGTCGCCAGGATAATTATCTAGCTTCCAAGATGAGATTTAACGTACCACGGTTAAATGGTCGGAGTTTTTAATTATTTTTAGGGTCTACGGGAATCTTAGTTGGTTCGCCAGGCCGTCTCAATTAGGTGGAACGAGCTGGGGGTTAATAATGTGACTGCTTTAAATGCGTTTTTACGGACGTGACTACGTCCAGGGAACTGTGGTTTTATTTAAAGATGGACGCTGGCTTAAGATTATTTTATAGTAGTCACACGAATATTATAAAGGCGAAAGTTTGTGTGTGTGTGTGTGTGTGTGTATGTTTGTTACTACTTCACGCAAAAACTACTCGACGGATTTGGCAGAAATTTGGAATGGAGATAGATAATATCCTAGGCTACTATTTATCCCGAAAAATCAAAGAGTTCCCACGGGGTTTCAAAAAACCTAAATCCACGCGGGCGTAGTCGCGGGCATCGGCTAGTATTTAATAGTTAGCTTCTGCCCATGACTTTGTCTGTGTGGATTACACAAATTTCCAATACCTATTTTCACCCCCTGAGAAGTTAAATGTTCATAAATCCTTTCTTAGCGGATGTCTGCGTCATAATAGTCTGCATACCGAATTTCAGCCCAATCTGTCTAACAGTTTGAACTGTGCGTTGATAGATCAGTCAATCGATTAGTCAGTCAGTCAGTCAACTTTTCCTATTATTTATTTAGATTCTATTATTATAACATAGAATATTTTACAAGACATACCTTTCTTATTTATTATAACTGTAGTATATAGTTTCGGTTTTCTAAAAATCCCGTGGGAACTCTTTGATTTTCTGACATAAAAAGTAGCCTATATCGGTCTCCTAGGTGCAAGGTATCTTATACTAAATCAATGGTACCCGCAACGTCGTCCATGCGGATTTAGGTTTATTGAAATTAGGTACCTACCACGGTATCGCTTTGATTTTCCGGGATTAGAAGTAGCCTAAGTCCGTTCGTAGGGTACAAGCTATCTCTGTACCTCGTCATAAAAGGTAAAAACGATGGGCCGTGAAAAGCTACCAGACAAATTTAGACAGAAAAAAAGACAAACAGTCAGATACACTTTCGCATTTGAATATATAATAGTATCAGATACTCGTCAATTTGAAATGACAGAACCTTTTTAACCTGCCTACCTATCGAGTGTAGTATAAGTATTTAGAATCTCTATAATTCCATCATTTCATTTCTTATAACTAAGTGTTTCAGCGCATCTTACATCAGCCTCTTTAGCTCAGTGGTAGAGCACTGGTCTCGTAAACCAGGGGTCGTGAGTTCAATCCTCACAGGAGGCAAAGTCTAAATTTTCATTTGATGTACTATTCTTTTATACCAATTTTCTTTATCAACATTTTCTGATGACTTACTTAGTTGTAAAATTGAAATAGAAAATACAAATAACTCATTTTATGGTAGGCTTTAGTTCATGACTAGTGCCTCTGGCAACTATTAGGCATCAGCACTAAAAAAACTACTGAACCGATTTTAATAATTCTTTCACCATTAGAAAGAAGCCACTTTATCCAGAAGTTACATAGGCACATAATATGGCCTATCATATATTATCTAATATGTAATTATATCAAATACCACCCGGGTGAAGCCGGGCAGATCAGCTAGTCTAAATATATAAAAAACAAAAGTCCTAGCTCACTAACTCATCAACCAGACCTAACCCTTACATTACACCAAGAAAGCTGTAATTTTGCAGAAGTTCCTTTTAAGTATAATGTAGACAAAGAAAAGGCCGGTTTTTCTAACTTCCTATGGGAAAGGGAATAAAGAGGACTTATATTTTCATAGAGCGAAGTCGCAGTGGTTTCTAGTAGATAATAAAATCATTCTCTCATTTATTTGTTACCTATATGACATAACCATATTTAAAAAAAAAACTACAAAAAAATAACAGATATAACAAAAAATTAAATAACAGAAACAACAAACAATAAAATGACAGAAACTCGGTGCCTGTGCTCATAATATTATTATCAAGTCAAGAATAAATCAATCACTCAGCCTGTTTGCGTCCATTGCTGGATATAGGCCTTCCCAATTTAAAATACCGTTACCAATTTATCGATATCGGTATAAAATCCCAGCGATACATCACTACCAGCACCGTCGTGTGATGTCGAAGGTTGTTACCGATTCCTGTGCTCTTCCGCCATAGGACACACCTAATGGACGCTTGTTTGTATATCCTATACTTGATAGCCGCACGCAAATGTACTTAATTCGTTTTACTTTGTTACTTTCACACTGATCCGTGTGGAACCAGTGTTCCCACAATTTCATTTTATTCCATACCTAGCAACTCTCGATAGTTACTTTATAACTGACCCTAAAAGAGAGGTTTTCAATTTCACTCTTATGTTTGAACTTAATATGTCAGACCTTGTTTGAAACCCTCGTAGTTTTAAGTTTACGTAATTAATTATCACCACTATATCATCTTACAAATCTAACAATTATTCTGACTATCAAAAGGTGTACAATTAGTACCTACCTACTTTGATTTTGACTTAGAGTTTGTAATTATTGTTCATTAGAAAGAGATGATAGCCAAGGAGCCCTATTTTTGGAGTTATTTATTTATTTTATTTAAGGTATTACATGTTAAATATTGGTATTTCTCGCTACGTATACCTACCTAATTAACAATCACTCGTTTTCAAATTAATGACCTGTCGATATTTAAACCTATAAAAAAGTCTTTTGTAACTCTCAGAGTTTCCTTACGATATTTTCCTCAAGCAACTGGTAAGTATTGTATTTAATTGCTAAAATCGCGCATGTTAGAGGTGCGTGCCCGGTGTCGAACCCAGACACTCCGAATAGGAGACCGACGATGCGGCGCCTTAACCACTAGGCTATCACTGCTTGTTACATACAATTAGCAATTTCTTATAACATTTCAGATTCCGTAAACATAACTGCCTTAATAATCTAGAAGTTTAACGTGATAATTTTATAAACAAAGCTCGGCCATAATTATGGCCCTTTAAAACAAACCTTGCGAAACCTGCGAACACTAAATAAGACTCAGAACCTTGGCCGTTTTGCGACACCGACTAAACTTAACTCTAAAACAATAAAAGGCGGTTTACATAAACGGCTATATACAGTTTGATCAATTAGAAATTTACCTTTATGAAAAAAAATACTTGGTGTAAAAACGGCGAAGAAATACATCATGGAGAAACCTGCGTTGCCAGAGCGTTCTCCATAACTTTCTCAAAGGTGTGTGAAGTCTGCCAATCCTAACTTGGCCAGCGTGGCGGATTATAACCACAATCCTTCTCATTCTAAGAGGATACCCGTGTTCAGTAGAGGGATGGTAACAAAATCATGAAAAAATTTAGGCTTAAAGAGTTTGTCCACTCATCAGTATTCAATTCATATTCGTATTCGTAAAAATACGTTTACGGATCGAACACGAATTAGCGCACGAAAGCTCTTGGGCACAAGCTAGCTGATTCACCTTGGCTTCACTTGGTGAGATTTCTAAAGTAAAGGGCACAAGTAGGAATCTACGTTTAGAGACAACCAACATTTAAAATCTCAAATTTCTAGACCCAGTGAGTGGTAAAAGCTGAGTATGACCTTGAAGTTTTTACCCACCCATCGCCCAGCGGACCTCACACTTCAATAAAAAAAAATTGAAAACTATAACCCGACTACGGAAAAATGAGACAACTTGAACCCGACTTAGTAGTAAAATAAACTAAAAAGAAAGAAACAAGATAGGTGCTTAGTGCTATCTATCATCCTCTTGAGTAAGGATTCAATACAAATGCCGTGGTCGTTCGTTGTCGACAGCGTACTTCTTAACCTTGATTGACGGCATTCCTGATGATTTTATTTGTCTACCAAATTAGAATATTTTCTTTTTGCTGTCGACAACGCACGACCACGGCATTTGTATTGAATCCTTACTCAAGACGATGATAGATAGCACTAAGCACCTATCTTGTTTCTTTCTTTTTAGTTTATTTTACTTGTACCTACCAAGTCGGGTTCAAGTTGTCTCATTTTTCCGTAGTCGGGTTATAGTTTTCAACTTTTTTTTTATTTGAAACTTTTCCGTTTGATGCGACGCGACGACTAACCGAGATCTCGTGAATGGCCAAAAGGTGGCGCTGTATGAGAAATAATAATTATAATAAAATGGGGTTTCTGTCGCTTGGTATATTTTAATAATAACTATATTTATATTTATGAACTCCAAATTTTCTCCTCTTTCGTTGGACACCCCACTCGATACAATAGCAATTTAAAAAAAATTAAGACCCTCACTTTTTTTGATGTAACATCCGTCTGGCCAATTTTTTTCGTATAAAATATAGCCTATGTCACCCGGGCCTTTACAACGAATCGATTGACACCTCATTTATCAAAATCGGCCCAGTAGTTTAGGCGCTACGGTGGAACACACAGAATCTGGATACAAACATACATACATATTTACATACATACATACATAGACTGCTAAAATCATAACCCTTCCTTTCGGCTTTGCCGTAGTCGGGTAAAAACTGAAAAGTAAATATACAAGTGTAAATTGAAAATTTACAACACCCCCGACAAGTGAAGGTTACAGTAACTAGAAAAGAGCTGATAACTTTCAAACGGCTGTACCGATTTTCTTGGATTATAGCTAAGAACACTCTCGATCAAGCCACCTTTCAAACAAAAAAAAACTAAATTAAAATCGGTTCATTAGTTTAGGAGCTACGATGCCACAGACAGATACACAGATAAACACGTCAAACTTATAACACCCCTTTTTTGGGTCGGGGGTCAATTATGTAAAATTATTCACATTAAAAATGCAATTGTTGTTTCACAAGAAAGGATATTTTTATTTGACCGGGGCATACTTTCGAATGCTAACGTAATCGAGATCACGACTCGATTGGATCGATACGAGCCATCGATCTCCGTGGCGCGTCGCGGCGTGCGTGCGCGCATGCATTATGCGAGTGCATTCCACGATTCGGCCGGGAGCACCAAAATGTTAATCAGCTGTTAAACTAAAGGTTAACTATTTATTTCCTTTGTAGAAATAGGTCACTCTAATAATGAAACCATGATATAAATAGTGAAAACCAAACTTAAAAACGTTTTTAAAACCGGGATAAAGAAAATTTTTGGCAAGTTTTTACCTTTCCAGTCTCGATTGGAAAATGATTAATCAATTTATTTGGAAACACTAACCGGATATTACGTTAGTATGACTGCAATTTTAGAACAATAACACTCGATGGCTCGAATAAAATCGATAAGAATAGTTGAGGAACTTACATTTATGTAACCTACGTTACCTTACGTTTATGTATTAACCTACATTACAAATCAGTAAGTTTTTTCCTTGCATCTTCTTATCTCTCATTATTGCTGTTATTCTTCATATTTCATCAAACATTTATTAGCAGCTCAAGACACATCTTCGCATATCTTTGGCAGGTATGCAAAAAGTCGAGAGAAAACGGATTAGGAATTTCAGCTGGTGATTAAATTAATGAACAAATAGAAATTATTTATTTTACACCAATATGAGAATTTTAACTTGTGGGAATGCATACTTAATGTAATGATACACAAAAAAATTGGTAGCGTGCAATTGCATGCTCTTCCAGAACCCTTTTAACCCTAGTTAAATGAGTCACAGATTAATGTCGGATTAAACCTCTGTTAAATAATACCATGGCACTGACCCTTAGAGCAGATACCCGATAGGCATGCACCAATGGGATCGTTAGTTAGGGCAACGCGAAAGCTATTGCGGGCATTTTGCTTGAAATTAACAATTATGGCTTTACACTCGATTTGTATGTTTGAATGTTAGAATGGACGTGATCTGGAACGTGGTCGTAACGGTAGTTTAAGAGGGATTGTATGTAATACGGGCGTTTGTACTGGGAAATAAACACCTTGGAGAGCAAAGCTCGTGAGTAATTGATAGTCTTTTATATAAACGGTTTGAAGTACCTACTTCGTTTGTACAGCGAAGTACTCGTTGTATCGCTTTCATGGTGATTCTATTGATATTGATTGTTAATTCTTAGAGTGAAAGATATATTGACATCGCTGGTCCTGAGGAAATACCATGGACCGAGAATGAATTGTTCGATCAATCTTACAACCCATAGGTTTACGTATACCTAGTTATCATGACCTAACTGGCGCAGTGGTGAGAGTGAATGGTGTCTCATAAGAGTCATGGGGTCGATTCCTGGCAGTGGCATGGAGGGACAATTTGGAAATCTATAATTGGTCTGGTCTGGTGAGAACCTTTGACCGCGGCTAGTTACCACCCTACAGGCAAAGCCATACCGCCAAGCGGTTAAACGTTCCGGTATGAAACCATGTAGAAACCGATCTGAGAAGGTTCATTAAAATTGCTATACCCCCGCCAAGTTAGCCCGCTTCTATCTTAGACTCTATCCTTACTTACCATCAGGTGAAATCGCAGTCAAGGGTCTACTTGTATATGAATAAAAAAAACATCCAAAAGGGAATCGAACCTCATCATCATCATGATCTACCCATTGCCGGGCCACTACTAAGAACAGGTCTCCTGTCAGAACAAAAAGGGTTTAGGCCACCACGCTGGCCAATTGTCGATTGGGTAACTTTCCACAACTTTGAGAACATTATGGACAACTCATCAGACATGCAGGTTTCCTTTCGAAGTTTACCTTTACCATTAACAAGGGATATATTGCTTAAAATGCACTTAGAAGCCGTGCCCGGGATCAAACCTTCGACCTCCCAAATAGGAAGAGGGCATCTTAACCACTAGGCTGTCACGGCTCTTAAATCGAACCTAAGACCTCTAAATTAAAAACCGGAGTGAATAATACGCGTACCGGTACGCGGGGAGAGCACTAATCGTGTAATTGACTTCCCACGAGCCCAAACAGTTTTTGCCGCCGGCCGCGTGCTTGTGACTACTGCACTGTGAAATATACAGGATGTTTTTGTAGTTAATGGAGAAGTTTCATAATGTTGTTAATATCATATTTAACGGAATAAAATATTCTTCCCACAAGCCCAAACTGAAACTGAAGCACTGTGGTCTTATTAGTGAGAGGTCCCGGGTTCGATTCCCGGCAGGGGTTTGGAATTTTATAATTTCCAAATGTCTGGTCTCGTCTGGTGGGGGGCTTCGGCCGTGGTAAGTTATCACCCTACCAGCAAAGCAGTGCCGCCAAGTGATTTAGCGTCCCGGTATGACGCCACGTTAAAATTGATCAATGATATGGGTATAGTTAAACTACCATACCTACCTCTTCCAATTCCATCTTAGACTGCATCACGGACACTTGTATCGGAAAAAATAAAAAACGTCAAGTGCGAGTCGGACTCGCACACGAAGGGTTCCATACCATCGTAAAAAAATAACAATTTAATTTCTTTTAATTCTCATGGCGGTCATTTTGGAATTCCTATTATGTATTTGTTGTTTTGACGGCAATAGAAATAAATAAGGGCTAACAAAGATAAATGTAATATTTTAATAATTAATTTCCGAATTGAATCACCCTGTACACAGCAAAATCTCGTTACTCAGACCACATCTACACGTCCCTCAAGCGTTCTTATATTTCTTACTGATGTAGACCTGCAGCCAGGCTGTCCACTGCACCTCAACGAAATTATACAAATGTATAAACACCTTTACAATTTCTGCACTGAAATTTAAACCCAAAGAGTTTAAAAATAAGATTCAGATTAGATTGAAAGGGCATTCGATATAAATCGATTTAGAAATGGACTTATCGAAAATGAATGCACGTCTGGCGATACGGTCGAGAAAGGAAAGCACGTATTTGACGCGGTTCCGTACAAAAAAAATCTTATTCCATTCATAAAATGAGTCGCATTGAGAAGACCGGAGGTTATTTTGTACGCTTTTCTCTTCTTACGTTGTAAGGCCTGGGACAGATACGCCGCGTTACGACAGCATGGCAGAACATGACACTCGAAATTAATTTATACAAGGAACTAGAGATAGAAGAGTTGAGTGAGACAGTGAGAGAAGAGTAGAGTCACAGATAGCATGTGAAAAATCACGTGAAAAGCCTTTTCTTATGTATCTAAGATATCTAACACTTGCTATCTTACTTAAATTAAAACAGCGTGTGAATATTCACTGAGCAAAATCTCACAAGGTTTGAATTACATTTAATCCCGTTTTATAATTTAAAATTCGTCCGAGCACGATTGCAAGCAAGAACACTCGCATCCCTACGTGTTAGAAAAGGGAAACATCTGCTAAGTTCAATTAATGTAGCAAACAACCGTTTGCTACGTTTTACGGAAAACGAATTCTTGCAAACAAGTACAAAAATACACTTTTTGTGCAACTCACCTGTTATATATCAGAACTTATAAATGTATATTATATCTTCGACTTTAAGTCTTAAACGCAGAATCTACAGATATCTAATGCACTCTGAACTCCTTCCTAAGTAGATACATTGTATGACTCCGCATCCACACTCGGCACAACGGCTATAATAGACGATGCCATTATTTCATTGGTGTGTTACAAATAAAAGATGGATGCTCTTGGATTTGATTTTATTTCCATTCACACGACACAGACGGACATTGTATCAAGACAGCGATAGGTGACAAGTATGTGACAAGTGACAGATGACATTAGGATATTACACAGACTAATATCACAGACTAATACAATACCGTAACATCTCCCTTTTTTTTTTTTTACACTAGGTACTTACTGTTAACAATTTTATTATTATGACAACGACAGATTTTTTATATTTTATAAACACAAGTATATACATAGTACAAGTACAACATTATTTATTATAACACCACAAGAAAATCACTTATGACTATCCAGGCTGCATGGTTTACAACCTTTGCCTTTCTCGATACATTGACAGACTACTACTAAAATTGACATTTGTTTTTGAACCTTTACCTTTCCTGAAAAATAATTTAAATACTAACATTTTGTTTACATCTTTAAATAATTGAAATACTAACAAACTTACTAACAAATAACAATTTCATTTTGTTTACATCTTTATAGGTATACTGACTGTGTTGTGTGCTGTGGAAAATGATATTATGTGTGTACTGACTGTTTAATGATAAACTGACGGTTTCTCCTAAACTGTCCTAGTTCACTATTTATTAGATAACTTCTAGGTTCAGGACCTATCTGGATAATAACTCCAGGAACCCATCTTTTGTGTTCAGGTTTGTGTTTAAATAAGATTTTATCACCTACATGTAATGGTTTAAGCATTTTTGTATGTTTATTATAATAAAATTTTGTGTATGACTTTTGTTTTTCATTTAATTTCTTTATTTTATTCATATCACAAAGCTTAGGTAGCAAGTTTTCTTTTCCAGTAGGAACTACTGTACGCAGTTGTCTAGACATACACAGCTCTGCTGGTGAATATTGACTTTGTTTAGGGGTATTTCTGTACAAAAGTAATGCTAAATACATATCAGATTTGTCAGTTTTACACTTAATTAACATATTTTTTATAGT
Source organism: Maniola jurtina (assembly GCF_905333055.1). Lineage (NCBI taxonomy): Eukaryota > Metazoa > Arthropoda > Insecta > Lepidoptera > Nymphalidae > Maniola > Maniola jurtina. The sequence goes on from NC_060045.1 coordinate 3,131,204, forward strand.
TCCAATAGTCCTTTCAACTAAACCATTTGATCTACTTAAGTATGGACTAGAAGTTATGTGTTCTATGTCCCATTCTTGAGTGAATAACTTAAACTCTTTGCTATTAAACGGGGGGCCATTGTCTGTTATTGCAATCCTGCAAATTCCATGACGGGCCAATATTGACTTTAAATGTGTAATTACTTGGCTAGCTGAATAGCCTGATGTTAACTTGGCAAGTTCTATATACTTTGAATAATAGTCAACTACCATTAAGTATTTAGTTCGTTCAAATTCAAAAATATCTATACCAATTTTGTACCATGGTATGTTTTCATACTCATGTTGCATAATTGGTTCTTTACTATTATTTCGACGGTAAGATAGACAAATGTTACATTGACCTATATATTTTTCTATGTCATTTTGCATATTTGGCCAAAAGACTGTAGTTTTTGCTAGACGGATTGAGCTGTTTATACCTTGATGGGCAGAATGAATTAGTTTTAATATATACTCTCTCATTGACTCTGGGATTATAATGCAGTTAGATTTGAAGACAACGTTATCAATGACATATATTTGATCTTTGAGACTATAATAAGATTTGACTGACTGACTAACTGAACGCTTATGTTCAGGCCATCCGTTGTGACAATATTGAATTATTTGACTTAATGTTTGATCTTGGACTGTAGACTCTTGAATTTCTTTTAACTTCTCTGGACTGACTGACAAATTAGACATTATTATATTGACATGTAAATCTATATCTTGATCAACTTCTGACAAACAAGTTTCACTTAATGCTGCTCTAGACAAAGTATCTGCAATATATAAGTAACGACCAGGCTTGTATACAACAGTTAAATCATACGGCTGCAGTCTAAGCATGATTCTTTGCAATCTTGGGGGAATGTCATATAGAGCTTTTTTGAAAAGAGTTATGAGAGGTTTGTGGTCTGTCTCCACTGTTATGTTATGACCATATATGTATTGGTGGTACTTAGTACAACCAAAGAGGACAGCTAGTAGTTCTTTCTCTATCTGCGAGTAGGACTGTTGTATTTTACTTAGAGAAGCAGATGAATATGCAATGGGTTGCTTGTCATGGGATAACACTGCACCCATGGCATCCTTCGATGCGTCTACAGATAAAATTATTTCCTTTTTAGGGTCATAGTATGTTAAGACAGGTGTTGAACAAATAACTTTTTTAATATTATTAAATTGAGACTCATGGTGCTCTGACCAATACCATTCAGTATTTTTTGATAAAAGTGCTCGCAAATGACTTATTTGCTGTGACAAATTTTTAATAAATGGACTAAGATAATTGATCATACCCAGGAATCTTTGAAGATCTGTTATATTTTTAGGACTTGGCATGTTACAAATAGCTTTTACTCTAGACTTATCAACTTGTACACCTTCTTCACTAAATATATGGCCTAAATATTTGACTTCTTTTTGACAAAACACAGACTTTTCTTTGTTAAATTTTACATTAATTTGACGTGCTCTTTCTAAGACTTTTTGTAACCGTTGATTATGTTCTTCTACAGTTCTACCATAAATAAGAAAATCATCCATCATAATTTTAACACCTTCAATATCACCAAATCTTTTTATCATTTCTCTATGAAATATTTCTGGAGCTGCATTAATACCAAAGGGTAACCTAGTGAATCTATATCGTCCAAAAGGTGTAATAAATGTACAGAGCTTAGAAGAAGCTTCTGACAACTTGAGCATCCAATAGCCTTTATTGGCATCTAATGTTGAAAAATACTGAGCTCCAGCAAGACTAGATTTAATTTCATCTAAGGTTGGAAATTGGAAATGTGATCTTAAAATTGACTGATTTAGCTTTCTAGGATCAATGCACAGACGTAATTTACCATTCTTTTTTGAGGTTAAGACTAGAGCGCTTACCCATTCAGTAGGCTCTTCAACTCGTTGTATGACTCCACTTTTTTCCATAGATTCTAGCTCTTGTTTTAGTGGTTGATGAAGACGGAATGGAACCCTTCTGCATGCCTCTATAGATGGAGTTGCATTAGGCTTCAAGGTTAGTTCGCATTGAAATTCTGTTAGACAACCTAAACCTTCAAACAAGTCCTTATTTGTATCAACTATATCTTGACATGTTAAATTCTGGAAAGAAACACTATTAATTTTTCTTATTAAATTTAAAGTTTTACAGGTATCCCTACCTATAATATTTTGACTTTTCATGTCGACAATATGAAAGTTAACTGTATATGACTTATTTTTATGAATCACTGACAAATTGCATTGACCTACCAGAGGGATAATTTCTCCACTGTATGTAGAAAGTGTGTTCTTACTTTTGTGTATGTTGGAAAGTGGCAGATTTAATGAGTTGTATGTGTGAATGGATAGAATATTTGTGTCTGCTCCAGTGTCTAATAAAAAATTTACCTGTATTTGGTTTATACATAGATCAATATTCCAAGGTTTTGACAAATTAGACTTATCATCCTGTATACAGTAGACAGAACCAACATAAAACAAAGATTCATTATTTACAGACTGATTTTCACAATTGACTACTTTTACTTGATGTGAACGGCAAAACTGAGCGAAATGATTGGACTTATTACACTTTCTGCACTTGACACCTTGAGCTGGGCACTTGAATCTATGTACCTGACCGCACCGACCACATGATGTATTCCTCTGACTTGACGTTGATGGTGTGCGTTGACGTGTTTGCTGTGACTGGTGTCTGGACCTGTTTCTATGGGAAGAGTCTCTGCGACTTGGTGATCTTGACACGCGTCCTATGAAATGTAATGATGCGTCTTCCAATGCTTTTGCTTGTTGTTTAGTAGACTCACAGCGCTTGGCTATGTTTATTGCCTCCTCTAGGGTGTTCGGTTTTTCAATTAGAATCCTTTCTTTATAGTAAGTGTTGTTGCAGTTCCAGCTAAATATGTCTCTGAGCAAGCTTTCACGTATGTCACCAAATTCACAAGTGTGACTTAAATTTTTTAGATCCGTGACATAGGTGTCTATAGATTCATTTGGTAGTTGTTTCCTGCTAAATAATTTATGCCTTTCTATCGTGACGTTTATTTTCGGAGTGAAATACTGTGTAAATTTGTTACAGAGATCGCCAAAACTAACTTTTTCGATATCTAGGTCAAATGAGTAAAAAATTTCCAGACAATCTGATCCGATGAACTGCAAGAGAATGGCTGTTTTACGTGCATCTTCGGCTTCATCTAAATTATTTGCCTTTAAATAGACTTTCAGTCGTGTGAGCCATTTTTTCCATAGCAATGGGACGTTGTTACCTTCAACGATGAACGGCGGCAGGGTCATGCCTACTGGCAATGGCGTCATGGCGTGGCTGGTTGACGACTCGCTGTGACCTAGTGGTCTTCTAGGCTTTGTGTTCACAAAATCTTCAATAATTCAAAAATAGGTGACAAGTATGTGACAAGTGACAGATGACATTAGGATATTACACAGACTAATATCACAGACTAATACAATACCGTAACAGCCATCGCTTCACTTGACACCTTGCTTCGTCTTCGATGGCCTGGTCGTTCGAAAGAAATTTTTGTGACAGTGTGGAAGACAGTGTGGAGCTAAGGTTGAGATCTATAGAATGCACTTTGACTTTGCTCACACAATATGATACAGCGTTGTGTCGCTGATATAAATCTCTCTCACTTTAACTAAAACTTAGGCCTGAGCACAGTCAAATTACTCTCTATAGATATCAGCCTTAGTTACAACTTTTAGTACGTTTTGGATCCGCTGAAATTGCGTGTCGCTACAGTCACGCGTTTTGTTTTTCCAATCCTTTTCGGAGGTTGATCAACGTGAAATGATGTCAAAACTAGTTTTTGTACGTTGCATTGTACATTTAACACACTGTTTACACTCCAGTGGTTCCGTTACGGGTTTTATCCGAGACACTTTGATTCGTCATTCGGAAGAAAGACTTTTGATTTTTGTTTTAACTAAAATCGGAATTTTGAGTGAGTTTTTCGCATGAAAACTCGATAGTGGAGTTTGTAAGAAATATCAGTAAGTATAATCTATACAAAAAAAAACAGTATCCCTTGCAAACTATTTGATTAACCATTTTGTATTCAGAGGGCCAAAAGCATTCGGACGAAAAAAGTACTAAATTATTTATTTTTACTTATACCTATTAATTAAACTTATAGAATGTACAGTGCATTTTTATTAAATTCAGTGCCACAAAAACCACCGGGCTTTACCGGGCACTGCGTTAACTTATTATAGTTTCATCAGAAGAGTAGATATTTACACCGTTTTGTACGCCAGCACGTTAGTTATTTTCCTAATGTATGGTCACACCCCTCAGCAATGAGCAGTACAACGCAAAGAGAGAAACCTCTGTCATCTGCTTGTAATCGTCATGTAACTTCATTTCACAAACAAAACTTATTAGAATTACCTCCGCTCCAAATCGAATTAAGGCTTTCTAAGTTTCTACAGTTATATAAAGAAGGTACCTACGGTGATCCGACACCATTACGTAATCTTCAATTACTGCCAAATTATTTTATCAATTAGTTACGATTGTATGCTTTAATTACAAAGAGGCGAGGGAATTTAACTGAAACCCAATCATAATTTCCTTCTTTCGTTACACTTGCCTACATTATTTCTATATCAGTAAGAAACCAATAGTGCGAAAATTTTAAATCGACCTCAAAACTTCTTTTCTAAAAAGTTATTTTTTAAAAGTCGCTAAAAATATAAGCAATCTCTCTAGTCTCAAATCTACGAGTAGGTACGTGTAGTTTTTCAAACCTCACATTATTTCTAAATCATTTGAAAACACAATTTAACGCGACAATTTTAAATCGACCTCAAAACTTTTTTCAAAAAAGTTATTTTTTTAAATTCGCTAAAAATATAAGCAATCTCTCTCTCAAAACTATGTGTAGTTTTCAAACCATACTTTTGAAAATCTGTTAGTTTGACCCTGAGCGAAACCTGAATGGGTTAGCTATAGGTACTCATAGGTAGATTACTAGCTGATACCCGCAACTGGTCCTCGGTTACTTAAAAGTCCCGTGGAAAATTGTCACTCTCCAAGTCTAAAACTATGTCAATATAAAAAATTCACGACAGTGATATAGATTCCGTTGCAGCGTAATTGAAGAACAAACCAATAAACTAATACACTTTCGCATTAATATAATATGGGTAGTGTATTTGTTAACAGGGCTCTCTCCGTCACTCGTTTCATACAATCGTAGTTCCAAATTCATTTGAATATTAAGCAACCAAAGTCCATGAAATTTTGCAGACATATTCTAGAAACTAATATCTGTATCTGTGGTGTTTTAGATTTTTCTAAAAATATGTAGTTTTAAAATTACAGGGGCTCAAAGATTTGTATGAAATTTTTTAAGACCGCGTAACTTTGAAACCGAATATTTTAACAGAAATCTGGAAAACCCAGATATTAGTTTCTAGAATATGTCTGCAAAATTTCATGGACTTTAATTGCTTAATATTCAAATGAAATTGGAACTACGATTGTATGAAACGAGTGACGGAGAGAGCCCTCTTAACATCGTAACATTTCCATTTCCGCGGCACGTATACATGTCACATGTCAAAGCATAACAAATAATGACGCACTGCTGCATACAAAGGGCCGCAGGGGACGCCGGGGCTGAGTGGTACTGGCATAAATAGCTGATTATATGAACGGCTCAATCAGGGCGCGGTTGAGCAACCGACGTCGATATGTTCCGACGTGTCCTGCGTTTGTGGTGAATTGCTGCAATTATACTCGGATCTGTGTCAAGAAACTAGGAGGAGGCTGGGGTTAGAGGCACCGATTTAATTATGAAATATATATTGGTTTTTAGAGCTACTAAAATGAGAGATAATGTCGTACTTTAGCGATTACTAACCGCTTCGTTTCGGTTAAGTGTACAAAGATAAGAGAGAGTGAGTGTACCTTTGTATACTTGGTTAAAACATCTGATTCGGGAGTGTACCTTTGTGCACTCAAGGTCACTGGTTAACATCTGATTCTACGTTCATTGGTATTTTCAACTGTCAATACCAGGTTTTACTTTAAAAAATCCTTCTATTTTTATTTATTTATTTATTGATTAGCACTTGCATGCCAACTGTTAAGTCGATGGATGGTGATTGGACTTTCATAAAAATTGTCAGAAGGCCAGATTTCATTCCTCAGAGTATCCAGATTGTTTTAAAAAATGTTTGACTATTAAAAATCGCCGATTAATTGAAAGAATTTATCTTCTCACTAGGCAAGTCAAATATTTTAAGACTATCCACGTTCGGCCCACTCTCCCCTATTTGCAAAACGCCTAAAGCCGCACATGGCTATCATTACAAACGTACACGCGCATTAACTGATTATATATTATCATGATGTGTGCAATCCGGTAGGCCCTAGTTTGTGATAGTTCCAACCTCTTCACATAGTGCTTATAGTTACGAGTAAGTGGGTAACAGCCTGTTAATGTTCCACAACTGCTTGAGGCCTCTTTCTTCAAGTTCAAAAATTGATAGAAAGAAAAAACCGGGGAAGTGCAAGTCGGACTAACACACGAAGTGTTCCGTACCATTGTGCAAGATAATATTAAAACATAATGAACAATTTTTTTTGCATGGCAGCTATTTTGAAATTTGCCATCTTGATTTTTAGGGTTCCATACTCAAAGGGGAAAACCGGAGTCCTATTAATGTCACTCTGCTGTCTGTATGTCTGTCTGGCTGTCTGTTTGTCTGTCCGTCTGTCACAGTCGATTAGTTCAGTAACTATTAAAGCTATTGACATGTTTGGAATATGTACCGTTTTACTTCTTCTGTAGTACGGAAGCCTCGATGCGCAAGTCTGACACGCACTTGGCCGATTTTTATTATTTAATGTTATTAACGGCAATAACGATTTCTATTCTCTGTGAAAATTTCAACTCTTTGCCTATTACAGTTCATGATATACAGACCATTGACAGACAGACAGACGGACAGCAAAGCTTAGTAATAGGGTATCTTTGGACACAGAACTTTAGAAAAGGATTATTAAATTAATACCACACTCCTTCCAAGTAACGCTTCTTCTATCTTAAACTGCGTTGTCACACAGCACCAGGTGAGATCAGTGTCAAGGGCTACGACTTTTCATCGAATAAAAAAACCTTAGTTTACATTTGTAAGTATAAAAGCATCTTCACAATGAAACGCACTGCGTAACCCGGTGGCGCGATGGGCTCATTTCATGGCTATTGTAATATCAGAAAGCAATCACTGGCGAGAAGTTTTTTGTATGAAATAATTACCTTTTTATGTATGTTTTTGGTTTGATTTTAGTTTGTTTGTTTGTATTGCACTCTGTTTTTTTTTTCTTAATTATAATGGTGTATGTAGGTGATTTTATGTAACAGCAACAATCACCTAACTTATCTGGGTGTAGTCATACCTAGTCGTTGTCTCTACCGATGGATATCATACTCATAACATTAGGAAGAGCTCTCAGACATGCAGGTTTTCTCATGATGTTTTCCTTCACCGTTAAAGTAAGGATATCACTTAAAACCGTAGGTAAGCGTGAGGCTAAGCGGTGATCGTCTAGCTAGTGGTTAAGACGGTGGCCTCTTATTCTGGAGGTCTGGGATTCTATCTTTGGTACAACTATGCATCTCTAACTTTTCTAAATGATATAAACTTGCTTTAACGGTGTAGGAAAACATCGTGAAGAAACCTGCATACCTGAGAGTTCTCCATAATGTTTTCAAAGGTATGTGATGTCTGCCAATCTGCATTTGGCCAGCCTAGCGTGGCAGACGATAACCAAACCTTTCTTTTTCATTCAGAAGGTTGACCGGTGTTCAGTGTGCCCCGGGTGGCAATGAAATTGATCGTGAATAATAAATCGTTTAAAATGCGCATAATTCCAAAAATTTCTTTTAGGTAAACGCATCCCAACTTATACTACATCATCACTTTCCATCAGGTGTGATTGTGGTCAAGCGCTTGCCTATAATGAATTAAAAAAAAAGTTAAGAGGTGCGTGCCCGGTATTGAACCCCAGACGAAAGACGATCACCTCTATTTCAAACTTGTTTACAAACTCTACTATAGAAGTACTCGTGGGTAGTGATCGCTTATTCAACTTTAAAGACCACAGTGTAGAGACACCAGCGACGTCAATGACATAATAAAGTCATAAAGCGGTCTGTGGCGGCTCCCGTCAACGTGTCCTTTGTCACGATTTGACAGTAATTGACAGATAGTGACAGATGCGATCGCGATTGCGCGCGCGCTTGTTTATGAATCTTTTGGTTACCTAGTTTACGTTCGTATTTGCGAAAGATTACGTAAGTTTGACTCTGAACTTTTCAACCTGTCATATTTTATTTTATTTAAACAACTTTATTGTTACAAAATTACAAAGACAGAGTTAGATGATACACTTAATTAAACAAAGAGCGACCTTATCACTAGAGTATCACTAGAGAGTCTTATCTACTATAATTTTCAATTTAAAATAACGCATATTAATTTCAGATTTTTTATCAGATTTTCTAATCAGATAGATTTTTTGATCAGATTTTTACTGGATTTTTATAAATTATTTTAAAATTAAAATTATGAAAGTTTTTAGCAAAGTCATCCTTATCAGTCAGAATGAGAAGGATTTGACTTCACCGCTTTTAGGCCATCACCAACCATTACTGCCATAGATTTCAAATAAGTAGTTAGGTACATTGAAAAGAAAAATTGATGGTTCTTTCTTTTTGTAAAAAATTTCTTGCTCTAAATATTATTAAGTAAGTATGAATTATCATTTATTTCATAATGCGTAAGCTATACTACATGAAATACTAGCTGATGCCCGCAATTTCGTTCGTGTGGATTAGGTTTATCGAAGTCCCGTGGGAACTCATGGATTTTCCGAGACCAAAATGAGCCTATGTGTTGTTAACCATAGACTTACAATTTTTTCGCTACGGTGCTAACCTAGGACATTTATATCTCCATTCCAAACAGCTAAATCAGTCCAGTAGTTTTTGCGTGAATGAATGAGAAACATATACACACACATACACACAAACTTTCGCCTTTGTAATATTAGTGTGATTTGATTCATACAAATGAAGGTATAAACGCAGACAAAAGGGGCAAAGCCGACATAAATTTCAATCACAGAGCAACCCGTTAACAAATAAGGGCTCGGGCCACGCATCCACTTTCACGTAACCGTGCGAAGCTTTCTATCTAATCTAACTGGATTATTGGAAACATATTGAACAATAACAAAACGGTAGTCGGCAGTCGAGGCCACGACTTAGTTGCCGCCAACCTTTTGGGCTAATAGAGTTGCTGGAAGTGTCATAAGGCACTCTAGCCGTCCTCAGTACCTAGTAGGCGGGCGATGTGTATGCAGAGGACGGATCTCCTCTCAGATTGAAATATAGTATAGTTTGTATAGTTCCTTAAGTATGTATCCTTTATGTATCGTTTCTCTGTAATGTGTGTGTGTGCAATAAAGACTTCCAATAAATAAATAAATGTGCAGATTGGCAGACTTCACACAGCTTTGAACTTTTACGAAAATTAAGAGATGCGTAGTCAGTATCGAATTCCAGACTTCTCCAATAGGACCTCTTAACCACTAGGCCAACACCACTTGTTTCAATGAATTCTGAATTCAAATTAAATATATTATATAATAATATAATATAATATATAATTTTAATATGTCTGTCAATCTACATGACCGTCTGACGTGGGTCGTCTATACCTCTGTACGGGAGCTGTGGCTGTGTGCTCGACCGTAGCAATAGGGAAATTTCCCAACCGAGCGGTATTGTGCTCGGTAGCGCCAGCTGGGCCGACGGTTGTGCGTCGAAACTTCTATATATAGTGCAATTTGGTAAACGCTCTGTCAATGTGATTGAAAGTTGCGTGTTTCTCCTTGTATTCCAATTAAGCTACCCGTGCTGCCATCTAGGCGTAGGTCGTGAGTTATCAGGCTGGGGTTCGTGTTTCGAGCGTTGTTGATTGATTGAGTTTAGAAGCGACATCTTCTTGCGAATGTGGCAACCGCTACACCTCCACTGAGAAAGAATTTTGAGAAATTACTTACATAGGATTTTTTTCTATCAGATGTAAATCGATGAGGAAAGAATCATTTTCTTTGATTTTTCATTTCAAAAAGGAAAGAATAAAAGAGACGTTTTTTAAAATTAATAAACATGCGATTGACTGCTATCACACCAAAGTCGGTGATGATATAATATGATGTCGCGTTTTAACGCAGCGCGCTTGTCTAGAAATTGCCTTGATGTTACATGAAGCCCAGTCTTAAACTAGACACATCTAGGTAAACTCTGTCTTCGTAAACAATATTTCCAATTGCTCGTGAGACGTGACGTTCGTGGAAGTGAAACCTCTTTTGTAATAAGTTGCTATGAGTAACGTTTCGGACGATTTTTTTGTTGGACAACATGATTGAGAAATTCATGATCATGACAAATCCGACGCGAGATTTGTTACTTTATAATATTTATTTTACTCTATACAGAACTGTTGGAGGCCTAAATAAAAACGCTTGCGCTATTTGCCATATAAGTATATCTAATAGTAGTAGATAGGTACAGTCAAAGGCCGTAAGTCGAGTAGCACCTTAATGATTCGGCCACGTGGCTAAAAACGCTTGCGCTATTTGCCATATAAGTATACCTATCTAATAAGTAGATAGGTAAGTCAAAGGCCGTAAGTCGTTTAGCACCGCGTGGCATGGTTATGCACATGCGTTAGGTGTGTGTGGCGTGATTATAGAAAAAGGTCATAAGTGCGACAGGTTTTTGACGGAATAGTTTCGCGGATTGCTACTCGAATTCTGAGGCCGACCGTACATTCAGTGACCACAGGTTTATACTGGAAACCTTCAATCGATGATTTTTTCTTCATCATTATCATTTGGACAGATAGCCAGTCCACTACTGAACACGGGTTTCCTTTCAGAGTGAGAATAGATCACCACATAGCCAAGTGCGGAATAACAGACTTCTCACACTTTGAGAATATTATGGAGAACTCTCAGGCATGCAGGTTTCTTCACGATGTTTTCCTTGAAGCAGACGCACATAACTCCGAAAAGTTATATAGTTTAGTGCCCGAAATTGAATCCCAGACCACCCTGATAGGAGGCCAAAGCCACACGATCGTATATGTTGTGGTAATTGCTACAAGAAATCTGTCCATTAGTGGACGTCCACGTAGACCTAAAGAAATTAATATTGTTTCCTGTACTTTGTATAATACAAAATGCCACTTAGCCGTCTCACTAACTTACATAGAAAGTGTCAGGTATATTTAATGCGATAGTACCAAGATAGCATAGAATATAAAGAGCCAAAGAAAACCGCTAACTTAACGCCATCATAATTCGATATATTGCCCCGGAACGTAATTACGTATGACTTCTGTATTCCGCCATATGAACACGCTGTGTGAATGCACCGTCATTATCGCATAAATCAGCTGTATTGGAACGGTAATTGCAGATACATCGATGTATCGATAATATCGATCCCGAAGCTAAATTAAAGTTGCCACCGATATAATTTCACTTGATATGTGTGACGTCTAATAAATTGTGGGAGACTAGCTGTTCGCTGTAGCTCCTAGTGTTGTAATTTATTAGCCAGTAACTCAAGTTACTTGAAAGGATTTTAGCAAGTTGACTACTAAAGAGTTTACTAAATGACTTAGAAATGTGTCTATGTGACAAGTGTAAATTAAAAATTTATAACACCCCCGACAAGTGAAGGTTACAGTAACTAGAAAAGAGCTGATAACTTTCAAACGGCTGAACCGATTTTTTTGGATTATAGATAAGAACACTCTCGATCAAGCCACCTTTCAAACAAAAGAAATTAAATTAAAATCGGTTCATTAGTTTAGGAGCTACGATGCCACAGACAGATACACAGATACACGCGTCAAACTTATAACACCCCTCTTTTTGGGTCGGGGGTTAGAAATAACTTAACACTCACCAAATTATTAAGTTAAGTACCTATCATGTTTATTGAACTAAGCTTCGTAGTTCTTGCAACTAAGTATTTACTAAGACAACAAGAACCAAAGGAGCATAAAAGTGAATATCACAATTTTCAACACTAAAAATGCCGCCAGCCGCATCGGGCGCATTGAAGAAATGCTTATGACGTTAACAGAGGTTAGCTTGACGTGATCTGCTAAAATCCTCCCCGTTTACAGTACGTACTGCTAAAAATCTTGCTTTTTGGCATTCTGGCAGCTCTTATGGCTCGTGCAGATTTACAAATCTTGCTACCTAGACTAGTATGCTTCAAGGAGATCAAACAATTAGGTATTAGGTATGTTCAGTCTTCATTAACCAAGATAAGACAGTTTTGGCTTTATCATTACTCTGACTGACGACCATCTAATAAGTACAATGGTCAATAACTGATGTCACCATAGTGTAATGATAGTACAATGATGATTTGTAATGTATACCTACCTACTTTTGACGTGACAACGTCTTATAATTCGATAGAGCCGGCTGCACGCACGAAAAACATGACTCATGCGGCGTTACCTCGCTCTGAGGCGTTCCATGTACGGCTTGAAGTGCAAGCGAGAGCGCGGAACGAGAGACAAAGAAGCACAATCGGCCTTGGTTGTCACGTTCAACTATCGTCAGTAAACCGACTTTACAGACAACCAATTTTTTTTTTATAATGACAAAATATATATTTGGATGATTCTTTGCCCCCCAATAACAGCTACTCACTGATGCAGAACCTATCTTTTACATTTATAATAATGACTTCCATTCTCTACATGAATAACATAGGTAGTATACTCCATAAGTACGGATCCCTAACGTGAATAATATTCCTCTTTCCGACTGAATTTCGGCGGTCAATCTAAAGATAACCAAACTATGCAGAAGATAGTAAAGTGCACAAGTGAGTGAGCAATTAGCTGTTATATGTATATCCTAACTCTGATTATTCTAACCTCACTCATATAGTCCGATGGGATGGCAATATCACACATTCCTTTGCATACATTTTTTTTTTTAGTTTTTTGTTTCTTTGTTTCGTCTTGGTTGTTTCACGTTTTGTGTGCAATAAAGTTTTTTATCTATCTATCTATCACCTGACAGAGATCATGCTTAAGACCAACAGGTTAACGAACTCTATACCTAAAGTACTAACGGGGTGTATGTAGTATCTACCACCAATTTACTCACTCCGATATTCTGTCTGTCTGTGCTGAATTTCTTGACAGATACGCCCATTTTTCTTGACCTAACTCGCAACGCGAAACCTATACATCTTCATGATCTGGAGCCGAAAAAGTTAGCGAGGAGTTTCTTTAATAGGGTCCTAGTCTAAGTCTAGACTAGGACTAAGTCGCGGAATTTTCCGAATTAAATTTTACATAACAAACTTACCTTTCTCTCTTGTTATATGTATTGAAAAGGTGTTGCGAGATATAAATCATTCGCCATGCGTGTAATGAATAACAAATTGTGTAGCTAATATATTAGATAAGGAATTTAATTGAGGCGGGAAAGGCAATTTATGTGGCCTGTCCCATTACTGTCAATCAGTTGCATTCTATTTTCGCGCAATACCAAAGACGAGATAATTAGATGGGACGATAACATAAAAATTGTATGGTTAAATGTATGATAGATACATAAATACGAGTCATTATCATCATTTGCCGAGTTTCTAGCTAGTTCTGCTGTATTTGTTGCGGGTTCTTCTCGGTAGAGAAGGCAGTCCAAACCAGATTATTTTGATGATTGAAAAGCACTTGTAAAAGTTTATTTGAACAAAAATATTTTTATTCAACCAAAGTTTTTATGGCAGTAAAACAGACAAATCCATACTAATATTGTAAATACGAGAGTGTGTATGTCTGTCTGTCTAGTCTTTCACGGCCCATCCGTTCAACCGATTTTGACGAAATTTGGTACAGAAATATCTTGCATCCCGGGGAAGGACATAGGCTATTTTATCCCGGAAAATCACAGGGTTCCTACGAGATTTTAAAAACCCTAAATCCCAGACAAAGTCGCGGGCATCATCTAGTATATTACATAGAAAACTTGATAGGCTATAATTAAATATAAAAAATATCATTAGCATAGCGTATTTATATAACAGAAAATCAAAACAAAGTGTATTCAACATACTTCAACATGCAACAGTGTAAATCAAGCAACATATTTTTATGCGTCCATCCGCTTAGCTTAACCGTGTTTGTTCTAGCTGCATTCAGGTTTATGTTGGCCCCTGGGCCAGTGATTAAGGGTTGCAAATCACTGAAGGACGGGCTCCGATAATTGCAGCCTTGGGCTCAGTCGATGACATATTCCATCAAACCAGAACGGCGAGGGTGTTGCTACATTTGTCTGCAACTCTACGCAAATCAGAAAGAAGAACACATTATAAAATGTGTTCATTATGTCTATTGCCATAGAGGCGTGCAAAAATAACTGTGTTTGTTTTAGCTAGATTCAGGTTATGTGAATCCTTGGGTCAGTGATCAAGACTTACAAATCATTGAAGGACAGGCTCCGATAAAATTGCAACGGCAAGTATGTGCATTCATCTGCGACTCTACGCATGTCAAAAGAAATTGTATAAGACTATCGGCACCAGCTCGGCTTCACTCAGGTGGCATTTCTGGCAATCCTTTCTTAGTGTGTTGGAAGAAAAAAATACATGCAAAATCTCAAGATTCTAGACCAAGCTGTTTAACCTGTACCTACGTTGGTATTATTCAAATCTCTCACATACGAAGTCGCAGGAAAAAGCTAGTTATTTAGAATAAAATGACTTTGAAAACAGTTATGATATTCAAATTATGCGTGTTATTCAGTTGGACTTTATAGGGCGGTTTGCCAAAAATTCAGTTAAAAATTAAGTAACTATTTGTTATATCTGGGACGACCTCCAAACCGCTGGATCGACGACCTTAAGAGGGTAGTGGGAAGTGGGTGGATGAGAAAGGTGGAGGACCGTGTGTGGTGGCGCGCTCTTGGGAAGGCCCATGTCCATGTCCAGCTGTGGACGCAAACAAGCTGATTGATTTGTTATGTAAAAAATCCAGATTTTCCGAATAAGTGTGACACGTACCTATCACTAAACTAGTCTAACACTGTCAATATGTCATTGTGTCTTCGCAAACGGGTTCAAGAGAAAATTGCTCTAATAAACGTGTGTTTTATTAATCGTATGCAACGAGAACATCCTGGGGACATCGATTATTGTAATCGATTCGCCGTGTATCGGTCGTATAGCGGGCATATGTAAAAATAGTGCTAAATAACTACCTTCGTGTAAAACGGCTCGCACTTCCTGACTACATAAATGCGTTTGAAGGAAAATCGATATCTCAATCGATTGAAATTTTTGTTTAGCACTATTCAGCGCTAGTATATAAATTACTATCGAATTAAATCTAACCTGTTCGTATTTATAAAGACACTTTAAAATTATTAAATTTATTCTTCCGGGGACAAAACTTGGTTCGTTTTAACTCTTAACTAAGTATGTCACTGCGCCAGAGATGCTGTAACCATAAATTATTATTGTACCTATAGTTAACTGTTCCATAGAAATTTCCCTTAAAATAACGTATCGTTAGAGTTCCAGACTCATACGCGGCCCAAAGACCTTGTTACCGCGAACTGATAATTTGAAACCATGATACGGGTGAAAACCTTCCTACTACCTAGTACCTAACCTCCAGAAGGTCTAAAGCGCCGGGCAAACTGCGTTACTTTCGCTTTTATCAAAGAAGGTTTCTTAATATTTAGATTTGTTTATATTTTAAGCAAAATAAGGAAGAATGGGGTATAGAAGAACTACCGGTTAGTAAGGAAGTTCTTTGATAACTCATATCATAGCCTTAACGGAATACCTACAGCAGTGGTAGCTTAAAAAACTCTACCAAACTTATGAAGTAAACGAACTCGAATGCAAAAGCTAGGCAACTTAAAATACCGTATTTTAGCTTACCGGTATATAGCATGGAACAAAGAAATAAATTTAGTATTGAGAAGTAGGCTAATACCATACTGTTGAGGCAGGCTACATAGTACCTACACAATAAGCAGTTGATACTAGTTTTCAAAACTATAATAAATAAATGCAAAGTGTGTGGCGGCCATGTTTGTTACTCGGACAGATAATATATAATGCCAAGTGTCCACTGGCAAGATTACTTGCAGAAGCTAGGTCTGGCAAGTCACTTTGTACCACAGACTAGTAACTGGTTATCACTAAAGAAGCGACACTCACTTCACCTCGGTTCTCACCTTGTTGTCAAGCGAGGAGTAGGTACTGATGTTCTTATGTATAGCGTTGTCCTTGTCCAGATCCATTCGCTTCGTTCAGATCTCGGCTCTATCATTACCCACACACAAATCGTGTGCGGACGAGCTGGTGTTACGGTAGTAGTAATAGGTCATTAAATCAGTTCTCTCAGTGTGAAGCGTCTGGACTGTCGGGATGTTTTATGCTTGTGGGTACTGTAAACACTCTTGCAAGCATTAACTTCTGAAGAGAGAGAGAAGAGAAGATAAACCATCGGTCTGTGATATCGTCATGACACATGAATAGTTGATGAACTCGACTTCATCCGCGTGGATTTATATTTTTAAAAATCCAGGGACATTGGCTACTTTTATCTCGGAAAATCAAAGAGTTCTTGATTTTCCAAGATAAAAGTAGCCAGTGTCACTCTCCAGGTATTTAACTATAGTACCCATGCGAAAAATCACATCGATCCGTCGCTCCGTTCCGACGTGATTGAAGGCCAAACCAACAAACAAACACACTTTCTCATTTATAACATGGGTAGTGATGGGTAGTGATGTTATAGCACCTATACGACATAAGTGTAGGCACAGTTTTATAAATCTGTGGTATATGTGCTCGTAAGAAATTCCGTGGAAGTTACGTGTTTTCAATAGAAAAACTTGCAGAAATTGACATTGTCATGCCATAATTACAGCTAACTTCAGCAAGAAAACTTGCACGTAGATCCTTGGGTATGAGCTTAAAAACATTCAGAGACAACTTTAACTAAACTAAATTGACATGGTTCTAGGTTTAACTAAAACTAAATTGACTTGATTGAAATTTATAATTGGAATATATTAGTTAACTACCTTTTAGTTTTGAATTTTGATTTACTGGACCAATTTTTATGACAAAGATTAGTTTGAGATAGTGTAAAAAATATTTTTAACAAGTGTAAATTAAAAATTTATAACACCCCCGACAAGTGAAGGTTACAGTAACTAGAAAAAAGCTGATAACTTTCGAACGGCTGAACCGATTTTCTTGGATGATAGCTAAGAACACTCTCGATCAAGCCACCTTTCAAACAAAAATAAACAAAAATAAAATCGGTTCATTCGTTTAGGCGCCACAGATAGATACACAGATGTTTACGATGCCACAGACAGATACACAGATACACAGGTCAAACTTATAACACCCCTCTTTTTGGGTCGGGGGTTAAATAAAATACAATTGAATAGAAGACGCTTGAAATAAAAGCTTTTGAAAGCCATGATTAAAAGACTTTCTTGATACTGGGCTAACGAGTAGTTACAGATTGTATTTCCTATGTAGGTATATACTTAAAAGCTTTACAAAATATCTTTAAGTTTTTGTTAAAAAATGCTTAAATATGTTGCTATATGTTGAATATAATCAAGACTTTTTGACTACCTACCTAAATAGATAAGTCAGCCTTTAAAAGTTTTAATGAAAATTAACTACTTAGTATTCATTATTTGTGACTAGCTAATGCTAATGTTTTGCTATGCGAATTGCGTGATGCAAGTCCCTACAACAATTGTACAAATTTTTCAACTCAAAGATGGTCGAAAGCTACACGGATAGACATATAGGAATGTTATATAAAATTGTTGCCATACCTGATGTTATAATAGACTACTATAACACCGCATAGCAAAAAAATGTACAGTAGGTGCACTTTCTATGACAAGCAATTGTAACTGTCCAAACAATTCAATGCGAATACAAATGAGAATTCTATTACAAGTTTCAATATGTCTTTTCTTTTCACTACAATGCAATATAAAAGACGATAGCAACCACAATAGAACATTCATCGCACCAAACATTACAGCTACATTAACGTTACAAAATCATACCAACATGACTTATATTTAGGGTGGCCAAACTATCTGTTTTTATTGGGCCAGTCCTGGTTTTAAAATATTAATTGTTGATAGGAAATTGATACAATAATGTTACCTATGAAAATGAATTTATTTAAGATTTTTTAATTTATTAAAACTTAAGGATTTGAGTAAAACCAAAATGGCATCAATATCGCACCACACAATATTACAAACCATTCTTATTATTTTTACAGCTGATACCTTTACACCTTAACGTTCTGTAAATATTCTGTTGTGATTTTGTATAGGCATTATTTTCTATTTGTGTTACTTACTTTTTATTTGCTTAGGTTTATTTCTAAGACATACCCAATTTTAACAATTTCACAGCTTAACTTTAACCAACCATTCTGGTTAAAGGCAGATATAGTTTCCTTCTTTACTCTTTTGGCAAAATCGTGTCTTTAAACAAGCGTTCTAGTTTTTTGTAAACAAGCCATAAATACGGTCATAAATGCATCAAGCACTTATGATCGTTACTTGCTCTATATACAAGGCTTATATGATGAGTTTCTTTCTTGTCCTGCATTAAAACAGTAGGACATGGTGACCCTAGTATCTTTCATCACTCTACAACAAATCAGCTTGACAATTGCCATCGAAATGACAAAATTAAATTCGCTCCGTATCAACAAAAAAAAGAACAATGAACACGACGTTGCATCAAGCTTGAAGCAACGAAATGAAAGGCGATTCATGATTAATGAATCGTGCATGGAATAGATTTAATTACTTTGTAATAATCCGCCGGAAAATCCTGTAAGCGTAATATTACTATCGATTTGCTCTCTATATCAATCACTCTTTTCCAATGTTTTTTCGATTCGTAGACTAAGAAAAAAAAATAGCCAAGTGCGAGTCGGACTCGCGCACCGAGGGTTCCGTACTCGAGTTTTTTTTCGACCTTTTGCACGATAAATCAAAAACTATTATGCATAAAAATTAATAAAATCTGTTTTAGAATACACAAGTAAAGCCCTTTCATATGATACCCCACTTGGTATAGTTATCTAACTTTGAAAATTTAAACACATTTAATTTTTTTTTAAATGATGTATCCACAAATTCGCAGTTTTCAGATTTATTCCTGTATTTGTGCTATAAGACCTACCTACCTGCCAAACATGGTTCTAGGTCAACGGGAAGTACCCTGTAGGTTTCTTGACAGACAGACAACAAAGTGATCCTATAAGGGTTCGGTTTTTCTTTTTGAGGTATGGAACCATAAAAACGCACATCCAAAACTTGTAAACTTGTACAAAATGACTTTGCAAGTAACTTGTTTCTTCTGTAGTAAGTAAGTACCTATTTAATAACAATTTATAGTAAAAAAATATTATTAAGTATTAAAAAAATGTAATTAAGCTTGAGGGTGAGAAATAAATGGATTTTAGAGAAATAATTTTATCATTCAATATACCTATTAGGTACTGTGTTGTTTCATTCATCAAACTTTTCTAGAATTGCATGTAGTATGAATCAACGAATGAAATCAAAAGTGATTGGTAATGTGGTCCACAAACACATAGTTAACTCTGATAGTTAACTCTAACCGCACGTATGCCTTGCATTCCATGGAATAATGACTACTGTCGTAATAAGTATGGTGTTGTACCTAGTTTCATTAAGGCAAAGATCGAACATGTGACTGTTTCTTGTAGTCTCTAGTAGAGACTAAGCAAATAATACCTGGATACACAAGAGACCAAATTATGTTAAAGATTTAGTGTCGCAACTCGCCCCCTTCTATCGGGTTGATTCACTTCTAACACTGAATGAAAGCCACCAAGCTCATTTGTTATTTGTTGGTAGATTTCTGCTTCACTGAGTGATATTGAAATATTTTTTCGTAGACAACCTTCGATGGATTAAAAATAAATCTCAAATGGGCTCGGTGGCTATCATTCAGTGTTGCTCACGGAGATAGCGAATCACGCCGCGGGTTAGCATTATTTACAAATTGGACTGCAAAAATCCTATTAATTAATTAATGCCTATGAAAACTATGTTGCATACTCAAATGACTTCCAGAAGGAAGTCATTTGAGTATGCAACATAGTTTATACGGGATGACTCAACTTGTATTGCGTCAATTGGTATAAAACTACTTAACTAGCTCACCTCCCCGGGTGCAGATACTGAAAATTAAAGAGGGGGTCTTCTTTATGATTAAAAATACGCGCGTAAATAAATTAATATAAATTAGTTTAATAATCTTAATTAATTTTTTATATAAATTAGTTTGTTCCAAATTCTTTGGATGATAAAGTTTGTTGGTGTTAAAATTAGTAACATTTTAACTGGTTAGCAAATGCCAATTGTTTAAAAAAAAAACAAAATCTGATTAACAAAAAGTGTGAACAACAATGTTCATTAATGAAACTGACGAAAAACTACCTTTTAAGTTTCATTTATTCAATGAATTGCAAATTGCCTTAGATTGCAATCATAATCATTTAGATGTTAGTAGATTAATCAAATCGAGCTACGATGTGCCATTCTGTGCCTGTGATTGACTGTTTGTGTGACAAAATTAATTCTTATTTAACCAAATAATTAGGTAAATACAATAAATAAATAAAAATAAAATAAATATTGGTCGCATTATCTATCTATCTATCTAAGGTTTTGGAAATTAGCAATTGGAATTTTATGTAACTACTAGCTGATACCCGCGACTTCGTTCGCGTGGATGTAGGTTTTAAAATTCCCGTAGGAACTCTTTGATTTTCCGGGATAAAAAGTAGCCTATGTGCTAATCCAGGGTATAATCTATCTCTATTCTAAATTTCAGCCCAATCCGTCCAGTAGTTTTTGCGTGAAAGAGTAACAAACATACACACACACACACACACACATACAAACTTTCTCTTTTATAATATTAGTGTGATAACATTATACTCGTAATAGCCATTAGTTAAAACATCGTGAGGAAACTGCATGCCTAAAGCTTTTTGATGTTCTCAAAACGTGTGAACTCTGTCAATTCGCACTTGGCTTGGCTCTCATTCTAAGAAACCCGTGCTCAGTAGTGAAACGGCGATGGGTTGCTCATGATGATTTTTCATTATGGCTTTTGCACCTCTTATAGGTGCAAAATAAACACACTTTCACTTTTATCTTCCGCGGCACTTATTCCAGTTTCGAGTGAAGGTATTCCCCTTAAGTAAAGCAGTTACATTACATTACACGAGATCGCTAGAGTCGTATGTCAGTAGTTAAGTGAATTAGTCGTGTAAATAGATCGAAGCCTTCAAATTATACTAAACTAGTACCTCATTGATCAAATGTTTTTTTTAACGGAAATACAATTTTTTATTTCACGACCCCAGTTTATAAGCGTATCAACGCTCTGTCACTAGTTCAGAAAATCAGATTGTACTAAAAAGTTAGTAAGAAAATCAGCAGAAAAAAGGCCTATCTATACTAATAAATAAAATTGGAATGTCTGTCTGTAATTTCGAAATAACTACCTCATATTAAGCTCATATGGTTATTTGAACGATACCATAACTGAGTCACACGTTTTTAAAATTTTTATTTGTCTGTCTGTCTGTCTGTCTGTTTGAAAAGGCTAATCTTCGGAACGGCTGAACCGATTTTGACGGGATTTTCACAGACAAGTAGAGGATTGGCCAGGGAGTAACATAGGCTACTTTTTTAACCGACTTTCAAAAAGGGAGTTGTGTTTTTCTACCTATGTACACCGAAATCTCCGAGATTTCTGAACCGATTTGCATATTTTTTTTTTTAATCCCACGGGAAAGTTTCCACGGCATTTCAGACCCTAAATCCACGCGGGCGAAGCTGCGGACATCAGCTAGTTTCAAATAAAAATCGTGTTCTATGAAGTGGCCATAAAGCATCGATATAGTACCTATTACCTAGCTCCATAAAGTCATATGCATAAGCAAGTTGCAGCCAGCAACATTTTTGTTTGGTCAATCCAGTAGTGAGTAGAGCAGTTAGGTACTCTTTCTTTCCAGATGGCAACATGTTCCATTAGTAAAGTAACAAATAAGTCATAAAGAATAATTTTGATCATTGTTTCAAATTATGTATAGACAGATCTAAGATTTCTTTCGGAATCATGTTATAAAAGCAACATACCTACTAAACTTCTCAAAGAATTTCTGTACCTTTCGCACAATGCAGATAATATGACGCTATTATTATCAGTGTTCAGTTTCTGGTCAGATCCTGACAATAAAGTTATCTAAAAACTTATAAAGACATCAGATTTGCTCTACGTCAAAATAAATACTAATTATGAAAACAAAATTGCGAATAAAGTATACCACAGTGCACTAAACCCATTAATAATTCACTCGCTAATAGTGGAATATATCAAAGTGTCAAAGACCGGACCAATTGGCGTGTTTGGTACCCAAGGTGCGTTCAAAATTACGTCCCCACTCGCAAATTCCGTTCGTCTTTCGCAACCAAACGTTATCGTACCCCGCCCAGCGATACACCTATTAAAGAGTTAGCACAGCCGCTCGCTACTGAACAGCCTTGAATTTGCTATTACTTTAGAGGTAGCCATTGCCCATTACTGGATGCGTATTTCTGCGTCACCACGGGCTGATATCCCGTCGACAGCTCGAATTACTCCGTTGAATTATCCCATTTTGCGTCCCGATGCCTCGGAGGCAAACTAACTAGCTCAGCCTATATGTCATGATCTTCCGCCACAATATTTCTTCTAATAAAACCGATAGACGATAGTCCTGGGGTGTTTTAAAAAACGGCGAGCGCTACATCAAACGTGCTTCAAGAATAAAGTAGGTGCTCGGCGCTGGTATAAATTCTAATAAGCATCTGTTCTGTGTGGCTCCCGGGGCAACAGTGCTCTTAATCTCGACTATTACTTTACCGTGGAAATTTTAAGAGTAACCGGTAGTTGTGTTCATGGTTAATTTTTAGTTGCCTCCTACGCTTGGATGGGTAATAAATCGCCGTGGATTGATGCACTCGGTTCGTGTCTTTTTTTTTTGATTCTTCCGTGTGTCGTCGTGTTTTGGCTCTAAAAGTCTAAACGGCAATCAGTCACGCTCGGGATATAATTCATATGCACGATGGGGAACGAATAAATCTTTCTTATTTAAGTTGGATAGAAGCCATTCTCTTATGGACCGTGTCGTTTGATTTAGATCGGCTTAGATAAAGGCTTATGGTCACTTTTGTTATACGCCTGATTATCTACATGCATAATAATGTAAGTCGTACGCTCATGATTGTTGGTAGCCTTGCGGAAGCTAGAATGTGGGTTTGTTTTATTGCCCTCCGTAAATTCTAAGTGCTTGAGATTTGTGCTAAATTCTTATCAAGTGTAACAAATTAAAATTATCTCTTGTACGTAACTTACGACTTATTTGATTACAATTTACAATTCATCTCCCTTGTTGTTTTAATCTCCATTTTTTGGTAAAACGCTGGGACATGACTGCATAAACTATTACGTACTTACTGGAGGTATAAAGTCTATGTTTGGCATCTAAAATATTGATTCACTATCAACAGTTCCTTAGGAATCCCTATGGTTCACAAGTATTTGTACCCTGCATCGTCCAGATTGAGGAATCAGGACTTGGAATTCAAAAATGGAGTCGTTAGAAACTCGTTGCATCCTTTGAAAGTATACATTTTTTTAAAATAATAAACAAAATTTTAAAAAGAAAATAAACATACAAGTTATTTATTCAAGTAAATATTTTATTTTGTATATATAACTATATATTATATATAATTATATAATATATAGTTATACTTAGACGTATTACTACAATGTATACCTAATCTCAAAGGACGAAGCAATGATGTATACTTAATTACTTTCTACACTCAAGTAACTAACGCATGCCCGCGACTTCGTGTGGATTAAAATTTTTAAAAAACTCTTGTGGGAACTTTTTGATTTTCCGGATTGAAAAGTACAACTCAAGCCATCTCTGTACCCTTAAAATTGGTTTGGCGGATGTGCCGGGAAAAGGTAACACACAGACAGACACTTTCTTATGTCTAATATTGAGTATCATGGATCTACGAAGTTTTTGGGACAAAATCCGCTAAAACTCGTTACTTTCCCTGAAACCTGATTTCTAAAAATAACGGTATGAACATACGAGCGGGTAAGGCACAGAGCGTGGGCAGGCGGGCAGTAATTCACAGAGCATTGCGCTTACAAGAGTGGGAATTGCTGCCTCCGGGACATACGGGCTTACGCAACACGAATATTTTATGCACACTGCAGTCCAAGCAAAAGATCCGTGATAGCCTAGTGGTTAGGACGTCCCCCTCCTATTCGGGAGGTCGGGTGTTCGATCCCGGGCACGCACCTCTTAACTTTCGGGAGGTTCGAAATTATAAAATGAACAAAAAGGGCAATTTGGAATAATATAATCGTAGAAAGATATCGAAATTTGTAGAGCTTGATATATCAACAATTAATTGTGTGTTGCTTTCTTCGCAGCTGCCGGTCTTAAAAGAGGCTGCATGCCTCTACATCATCACTCGTTATAACGGTGAAGGAAAATATCGTGAGGAAACCTGCATGCCTGAGAGTTCTTACATAATGATCTCAAAGTCTGCCAATCTGCAATTGGTCAGCGTGGTGGACTATGTCCAAACCCTTCTCATACTGAAAGGAGACCCGTGCTCTGTAGTTAGCCGGCGATGGGTTGATTGTGGTGATGTTATATGATGATGCAGCCTAAGCACAGCCGAAGCGACAACGGTTTGTCGAAACTTTTTCGTCAACAGAGCGCTGGGAAAGCCGCGAGACGTGTCGCACTAAAAGAAGCTATGCATAGGAAGGAAAACATCGTTAGGAAACCTGCATGCCTGATAGCTCTCTATAATATTCTCAAAGATGTGTGAAGTCTGCCAATCCGCACTTGGCTAGCCTGGTGCTTCACATTCTGAGAAGACATAGTCGGGGTAGAATAGAAAACGTTTTTTTTATTTGTACCAGAAAATTGTAGCAATAAAAAGAAAAATAAAGAAAAATCAAAGGTGTGTAAAGTCTGCCAATCCGTACTTGTTTAGCCTGGTGCTTCACATTCTAAGAAGACATTAGTAACGTTTTTTTTATTTGTACCAGAAAATTGTAGCAATAAAAAGAAAAATAAAGAAAAAGTGGACAGGGAAGCACTTATCTCTATAAGAGATCTGTATCAGTGACCCTTGGCAGTGCGAGAGGTTGTAAAGGGAGAATAAACTTTTACTACGTACGTTTTACTGGTCTATCCAGGAAGAGTCATGAAGTAAGGAAGGACAAACAACTTCAAGGCACTTCAAGGGGGCCTATTATAACAGCCACAATACTAATAACAATCGCGGTGCGCAGATCGCTGGATACGGCAGATAGCCATCGGTTTGATGAATGGACGCGGCTCGCCACTATATCTTTGTGGTTATAAAGGTGCACGTCCACAAGTCGACTAGCGGTATTCGGGCATGATCCAGGTTGTTGGTTTAAGACTTCAGTGTAAAGTTAGAGTAAACTAAGTTATTATTAGAGATAATAAATAGTAATACTAGGTGATGCCCGCGACTTCGTCCGCGTGGATTTAGGTTTTTAAAATCCTGTGGAAACGCTGTAAATTCCCCGGATAAAAAGTAGCCTGAATGTCGATTTTCGGAACACAAGCTACCTTTATACCAAATTTCATATAAGTGAATCGGTTAAACGGATGGGCCTTTAAGAATCCCATAGGAACTCTTTGATTTTGCGGGATAAAAAGTAGCCTATATCCGTCCTCGGGATATAAGCGAATTGATAACTCTGTACCAAATTTCATCAAAATTGGTTAATCTGTTGGGCCGTGAAAAGTTAGCAGACAGACAGACACACTTTCACATATAATATAATCTAGTATTGACTATTAGGTATGGATATGGATTTTTGACGACCTCTCTGGCGCAGTGATAAGTGTTTTGGTTTTATTAGTGGGAGGTCCCGGGTTTGATTTCCGGCAGGGGTTTGGAAATTTATAATTTCTACTAGCCGATGCCCGCGACTTCGCCCGCTCGGTTTTTCGGAATCCCGTGGGAACTCTTTGATTTTCCGGGATAAAAAGTAGCCTATGTGCTAATCCAGGATATTATCTATCTCTATTCTAAATTTCAGCCAAATCCGTTCAGTAGTTTTTGCGTGAAGGAGTAACAAACATACACACACACACACACACACACACACACACACACACACACACACACACACACACACACACACACACACACACACACACACACACACACACACACACACACACACACACACACACACACACACACACACACACATACAAACTTTCGCCTTTATAATATTAGTGTGATATTTCTGGTCTTCTTGAGGAAACCTGCATATCTTAGAGTTCTTCATAATGTTCTGGTGTGGCAGATTGTAGCCTATCTTCTTATTCTGAGAGGAGAACCGTGGTCAGTAGTGTGCCGGCGATGAGTTGCTATCAGATCTAAGTGATTGATAGCCAATTATTCGGGCGCGGCGAAATTAGTAGTGGTCTCATTAATCCAATGACAAAATAAGAGAATTATGCAAATATTTGTCCACGCATGCTGACAAATGATCGCGCAGCGGGACCCATGCTGGCCATTAAGCAAATGCCGGCGCGGCACGTGGGCAGGAATTCAGGTAGTGATGTAGCGCGACTTGACAGATGGACTGTCCACAGGCGTTCCGCATTCACTGTTACCGTAAATGAACATACAGAGTGATGCTTTCTTGACTATGATTTGGAATCAGAAAAGCATAAGAATCTTAGCAATATACAAATGTTGGCCCAAATATTTGCGTATTGGCTAATTGTTGTAGCAGGGCTCTAACCGGGAATTAAGAAAACACCGGTTAGCGCGACGTAAGCAGGATATTAGTGATGTGTTGTAACTTGACAGATGAACTTATTCCATCAGCGCGGGTTGGTGAAATAAGTTCATGCTTTTTCGACAAGGAACGACGGTACTGTAACAATTTGTCAAGCATGTCACAGCGCATTAGATGACGGAGTAGGTATATAACACACAGCTTATAACTCACAAGATGTGGCGTGCGACAATTACCTGTAAGACTAGCAGCAACTTAAGCCTCCAAACTCGAACAACTCTAATTTCAATTTAATATGTCGCTCTCCCCATTACCGGAACGATGGCACTGTATCAAATTGTCAAGCATGTCACACCGCATTCGGTGATTACGTCACAGCGATATTTACTGGTAAGGCTAGCCGCTAGCAGAAACTAAAGCCTCCAAACTCAAACAACTCTAATTTCAATTTAATATGTCGTTCTCCCCATTACCGGAACGATGGCACTGTATCAATTTGTCAAGCATGTCACACCGCATTGGGCGAGTGAGGATAATACGTCACAGCTCATAAGATGTCGCGCCGATAAGCGACCGTTCGAGATCATATCGCTCATGTGGATCAAGACTCATTTGTTTGAAGTCAGCTCATTTTCAATCAAAATAATACAGGCTTTTGCCTGTCTTTTTTTTAGATTCTAGCCAAAAGGACTGCAAATCGACTGCGAATTGAAGTTTATTATCAACATAATGAATTTGGGTAATTATGTAAACTATAGTCTAAAAACTGTTAAATAATAATAACGGACCTCAACATGATAATGTGGAAAAACCTCATTAAAGTCTAAATAATTATCTCGAATATCACTACTAATCTACTTACCTAGCTACTCATTAATATAAATACGAAAGTATGTCTGTTTGTAAGTTTATTTGTTTATCCTTCAAGCACGCCGCAATTTAGCAACAGATCGACTTGATTTTTGGATGGATGTAGACCTGGAAACTGACATTTAGGCTACTTTTTATCTCCGAAAAAAAAAACGATGCACCTAAACGGGATATAATAGTAACTAAATCCACGCGGATGAAGTCGTGAGCGTCAGCTAGTCAAATATATCTATAGATATAAATATTAAAGGTTGCAAAAGTAAGTCAGGGATACACAATTATACATTGTCTCAATTTCACACATGATCACTTGATCAACCTATTGTATCAACTGAGCAATTTGTCAACATGTTACAAGCTCATTAATTTGTTCGAATGTGTTATGACAAGATGTCTCACTGATAAAGTATTGACTGATAGGTATAACACTCGCTTATCTGATGCTTTTATGTGACAACTTTCATAATAAACTACTCACTCTTTATCACACCGACCTCTGCCAATAAAAGTACGCTGGACCTGCGATGGCCGACCTTTTAATTTTGAAACAGTGTGATTTTCGCCATTTTCGCGCTGACAATATCCAGTAATGAGCGTCATATTGTGTGCGTACTCGGAACCAAATGCATAGCACTTATAGCACAAATAAAGGAAAAAATCCGAAAACAGTGAATTTGTGGTTACATCAGCATCAGATAAATCAAAGTTAAGGATTATCATGAGATGTTGTGTGTATCTTATATATTATAACTATAGTATAACTAACAATTTGGGTGAATTTGGATACATAATTTATTGATGATAATTCATTTAACTTTTCAGGTCAAGCTTGCTGTACAAGTCTTTAGCAGAGAGGTGGCCCACACTGTGTCAATGCAGATGAAAACATACCTATATGGGCATTTTAATGATTCACGATTATTGTACGATATAATGTCAACATAGTGTCAACACGAAGACAATTTGACACGAAGTGTCAATTTTATTTTCATACACTCGGTGGAGCGCTTCAATTCAAATCGGCATAAAAAATAACAATTTGCATGGCATACTATTGTATGTACACGTGTATAGGTAATAATAATAGGTATGTCCGTTTCAATGGTTTATCAAATCAGTTTATTGAAACGACTTTTATACATTACTCAGAGTGCCTGCAAAGGTGAACAAGCTTCTCTGACATTAACAAATAAGTACACAGAAACATAGCGTGATGCATTATCATAATGTCACTTTAATTAATTAAAATGTTCACATATGATACCATTGTGTTGGGCCAACAATTTGTCAAACATGTCACAGCTCATTAGTTTGCTCGAATATATGACACGATGTTGCATTGATAAGCGATTGACTGATATTGATATACTTTGCGTCGACTCATTCCTTTAGAACAGGTTTCAGGAACCTAGTTGCTTACCATTTGCTTAAATAAATAATAGGTATCGTAGATACCTACCTTTAACTTCTTTGGGGCATCTCTAAAATATGTAGGTAGTTACCTATATTTAAGTATTAAAATAGGTCTTACGCACGATTTCCAATAAGGATATTCGTTAGAAAAATATGATTAAGTAGGTATATTATGGTCCTTTGACTTTGCATGAGCAATATTATCACGGAGAAAATCCAAGCAAACCTTTCTCAATCACCCGTTGAGTGACTCCAAGCTTTCTTACGAGGACAATAGGTACCTACCTATGATTGGAGTTTCTCTATAGTACGTGATCAAATCAGAAGTGAGAGATCTGTAGGAGAACCAGAGTAACCGACACAGCTCAACGGGTTGCGAAGCTGAAGTGGCAATGGGCAGGGTACACAGTTTCAAAAACCGATACACGTTGGGGTCCCAAGATTCCCAAAGTGCGACCTTGTACCGAAAAATGCAGCGTTGGAGGACCCTATACTACTTTGCTAGACAAACGATATCAAACGAGTCGCAGGGAGCCGTTGGATTCAGGAAGTCCAAGACCGTGGCCTGTGGAAATCCCTACAAGAGACCTAAGTTCTAAGACCTAAGTCAGTGGACGTCTACTGGTTGACGATGGTGATAATGATGATGAACGGAGATAGCTAGTGACTTCAGCCTCCAATTTCGCGGGTCCAGTCTTCCATCCCAGGCACGCAAAAAATGAAAAAGACAAGTAGGTATCTAAGGAAGTACGATACAAGTAAGTACCAAGCTCACGTTATTAAAATTTAGTGTGGCATTATGAATCTACATCCTACTTAAGTAAAAGGAAAAGCTGACTGACTAAGTAACTGACTGACTGATCTACGCACAGCTCAAACTAAGCTTACTTACTAACTGGACTGATCGGACTGAAATTTAGCATGCAGATGCAGACTAAGTAGCTATAACGTAGGCATCCGCTAAAAAAGGATTTTTGAAAGTTCAAACCCTGAGGAGATAAAATAGGGGTTTTAAAGCGTTGTCCACGGACGAAGTCGCAGGCATTAGCTCGTACAAAATATAGATTCACCTAATGCACTAGGTACTAACTGTAGGTAGGTACCTACTATCCACAGTTATGGCTATAGTACTATCGAACTTGTGACGTAGGCTATTAGGTAACTAAGTACCTAGGTACGTAACGTAAACAAAATAAGAAATTAACTCTGTCATACATATTCAAAGGCAGCTATTCCCGGCAACCCCATTAAGATAACTCCGTCAAAACAAGAAACCTGTATAAACACGACCAGCTACGTAGATATGTTGCAAAACATTCTGAGATCATAATAAATCTTGGGACTTTGACTTAATGCAAAGCTTACGTTAAAACTCGAGCGAAAAAGGAAATCATACATAATGTATCCGGGCGGCGTAGCGCGGCCTATGCCGGTCCATTTTTCCGCGCTTAATCCTTCACGAGCTCATCTACCCGAGTTTTAATCTCAATCTCACCTCATTACCGACTCCAGAATACTCGGAATAGCCAATTTCGCCATTAATTACAAGCCCGAAGCCCAAGCCCGCCTCCCCTTACCCTTCCTTTTTGGAGTAAAAATAAATGATAACTCATTTATCGTTAGTCGCTTGCTGAATAAATAGCTGTCACGTTGCGCACACAGCAGTAACGTGACGTGAACGTTCACGGCGGGGAGGCCACGCCCCGACATGCGCAGTGGACGCACGCCCATGTGTACGTCACACATGAACCACTGTCACGGAACTAGGGCACATATTATGTGCCGCACATGCTCGATGGGCGTCCGCCGCGGTAGGCGTACACGCGTGCCACACATCGATGGGAGGAGCAACCTGACACATTACATACTACATAACACCAGCCGAGCCGTACCTACTAGACATTTTTGACGACCTAAGGCGCAGTGGTGAGGGCTGTAATAAGTGGGAGGTCCCGGGTTCAATTCCCAGCAGAGCAATTTCCAAATCTTCTCCGGTCTGGTTTGTTGACGACCACCCATCAGGCGCAGTGATGAGTGCTGTAGTCTTATAAGGTCCCTGGTTCCATTCCAAGCAGGGCAATTTACAAATGGTCTCTAGTCTGGTTTGGTTGGGAGCTTCAGCAATAGGCCGTGATTAGTTTCCCATCCTGCCGCCAAAGCCTTGCCACCAAGCGATTTAGCCCGGTATAATGCCCGATCAGGGGTATGAGGTTAATGAAACAGCCATAGGTGGGGTACCTATGGCTGTTTCATTAACCTCATTCTAAGTTAGACTGCACCATCAGGTAAGATCGCTGAGAGGAGCTAACTTGTAATCGACGAAAAAAATATACTAGAAAATAGTAATATCCCCGCAAATTAAACAGTGAAGTGGAGAAGAAAATAAAAAAAAGCCGCCCACCTGCGGCCGCAATTATCGGCGCGAGTCGCGGAAAATTGCGGGCGAACGCCAAACTGACACTCGTGGAACTTCCTCAAAATAAAACTTGGGAAAAGTTCAACCGGAAACGGGAAGAAACGGGGGAAAATAAAAAAGCCATTGACTCCGCAGACCGGTCCTGAAACTTTCGGGCCTTTTTTCGGAGTTCCGTATCTCAAGAGGAAAAAGAGACCCTTATACTTCTTCGTTGTCTGTCTGTGTGTATATCTGTCAGTCAGTTTAGTCCTGTCTGTCTGCCTATCTATCTGTCTGTCTGTCTATCGTGTCTGTCAAGACCCCACAAGGGAATCAAAACTACTTACTACTTATACCTATAAATATTATATAGGATACTTACTTGGCCTAGAATCATTAAATTTGGCAGGTAGTGATGTCTTATAGGTACTTAGCACAATAAAATTTTGAATTTGTGGTCAAAAGTAATACAAATGTAAATAATCAAAAAAGTACATGGACCTATCACAAATAAATCAAAATTATTATTTTCTATTTAGTGTAAACGGTACGGAACCCTCCGAGTGCGAGTCCGACTCGCGCTTGACCGGTTATTTTCAGGCACCGCGAACGGAATCGCGGGATTTTTTCACAGCCCGAGGGAACGCCGCTTATTCCTGTCAACTAACTAGTGGAAATCTGTTTTCAATGCGCGCCCTCGAATACTATCTTTGCTAAACTGAAAGTTTTGTACAATACATTTTTTTCTGTTTAAAAGAAAACTTTTTATTATTCTAAATGAGTTCTGCCATTTTTACTTCGATCAAGTCTTACCGTACTTACCTATAACTTTATCGTGCTGTGGATGAGTGACCTAAATAAACTGACCAAACTAATACACGCTGGAACTGCGATTGCCGACCTGTTTTTGAAGCAACTTGGTTTTTGCCATTACTTATTTGCCATTACTTGAGTGACGGTAACTTGTAATGATTCATGTATGTACGTAATTTGCACGCCATTTCCATGGCAAATGTGGTGATACTAATATAAAATTGTAATTACTATTTAACCCGCATTTAAGCAAATAAAATGTTTTGATTTTGATTTTGATTTTATGCGCTAATAGAAGCAGTTAGCGTCATTGTGAGCGTACTCGGAACTAAATGATGAGAAATCTATCAACATAGTGTTAACACGAAGACCATTTGTACAATTTGTTAATTTTAATTAAACGGCGCAAAAAATAACTGTTATTTACTATGGCACACCTATTCCAGTGTACTTACCTACTTGTATATGTCAATTTCAGTGCCCAACTCCCAAAGGACCTAGATATCACCTTTTAGCATAGTTTCATTTAGCTCCAATACAGTACCTATAGTCCTTTGAGGGAAAACTGAATAGCTGTCTTCCTATAGACATCTACGTCTATGTCATTGACCTGCATTGACCTAATTTCACGGAAGCCGTCGAGCCGTGATGGCTACGCGGTACGAGTGCTGCGTGTATTTTACAAAGGGCCACGGTTCAAACCTCAGATAGTGTAATTTATAGTTTATTAATAGCTTTTGGTATAGTAAATAAATAACACTATAACACTAAATAAATAAATAAATAAAAATATTTTTTACTAGAATCCTCTAGTAAAAAATAGCCCGCGACTTCGTCTGCGTGGATTTAGGTTTTTTAATCCCGTGGGAACTCCTTGCTTTTCCGGGATAAAAGTTGCCTATGTCAATTTCCGGGACGTAAACTACCTATGTACCAAATTCCATAAAAATCGGATAAACGCATGAGCCTTTAAGAATCCCGAGGTAACCCTTTCATTTTCCGGGACAAAAAGTAGCCTAGGTATGTCTGTCCCCGGGATGGAAGTTAACCCCGTACCAAATTTCATCAAAAAAGGTTAAACTGTTGGGTCGTGAAAAGGTAACAGACAGACAGACAGACAGACATACTTTCGCATTTATAATATTAGTATGGATTCAATCAAACTTTTACAAGTAGGTACGTCACATGCATCTACCACCATCAATATTTCGTCAGTGCTGAGAAGCGCAAAGTGACGAACTCCAAATCACTTGGTAGCGCAGCTTTGCTGGCAGAGTGGTAACCGGACCACAGCATTCACCACTGCGCCAGGGGCCTTGCATAGTATCCAATCCAATCCAATCCATCAGCCTGTAAGCGTCCACAGCTGGACATAGGCCTTTCAAGAGCGCGCCACCAAACGCGATCCTCCGCCTTCCTCATCGCTCCCCGCTACATTCTTCAGGTCATCGGTCCAGCGGGCTGGAGGTCATCCCACACTGCGCTTACCGGTACGCGGTCTCCACTCCAGAACACGTCTGCCCCAACGGCCGTCGGTTCTGCGACAGACATGGCCTGCCCATTGCCACTTCAGCTTACTAATCCTTTGAGCTATATCGGTCGCTTTTGCATAGTATACGTGCCAACAAAGGCTAAGCGTTGTAAAAACAATATGGCTCGCGCTGATCCGATCGACAATATATAAGCTAAGATGTACAGAGCAGAGTCGTAGCCAGATGAAAACAAATCAGTGCTGGGAGGCGCAAATTGAGCACGTACCCGTTCCGGCTAATTTTATTTTGCAATTACACCCCTGCCCGCCCCCCGCGCCCCGAGAGGCGCTAATACAACATTCTTGACGACAGCCCCCGTGCGGACAGAAGCGGGTGTATGGGATGGATTTAACTGGAATGGAGGGATAAAAATTTCTAAGCATAAACTCTGTCTAAGTATAGCTTTCTGCATTTCTTCATAGAAAAACATTTGGTATTTAGATCGTTCGGGATTCTCACGTAATTTTGTGTTTTTTTATAGATTACAAGTTAGCCTTTGAGTGCGATCTCCCCTGATGGTAAGTGATTATGATGTTTAAGATGATAGTGGGTTAACGTCGAAGAGGTTTGGCAGTTTTTTATGGTTCAAAAGTGCTTCAAAAGGAAAAAGGAACCCTTAGGGTCACTTCGTATGTCTGTCCGTACACCCCCGCCCGTCCCCCGCGGCCCGAGAGACGCTAATACAACATTTTTGGCGACAGCCCCTGTGAGGACAGAAGTTGGGTAGGTATATGAGATGGATTTAACTGGGATGGAGAGATTACCTTCTTTTACTCCTTTCAATTACAATTTCACCTGGTGTTAAATGACGATACAGTCTAAGATGGAAGGCGGCTGACCTAGAAGGGGTATAAAAGTTTTCACTTTGGTTTCTACACGGCATCGTATGGTGGCAACCACGGCCTCCCACCATACCGTTCTGTATTTTTTCATAGCAAAAAGTCATGATATAGGATTTATTTTACCAGTCGCTTAGTACTAAATAAGAAATACATTACTTATCAAAACTTTCGGTACGGTCAGTGAGAGGAACTTTACTGTGGCCTAGTAGTCAAAAGCTCTGGAGGCACGAAATCCAAGGGAGACGCAGGGTCAAATCTTGTCAGTTCTGCCATTTTTGATGAGTTTATTTGTGTCTATGAGTACGCACGATGTATACGTATAGGTACGTATAGCAGAGAAGCAATTTATCAGAAACAAAATATTATTAAGAAAATCCACCACAGCGTCTACCCCGCGCCTACTCTATGCCCCCACTGGAAAAAGCTTGTAAGAAGGCGGTGGACACCCCCGCGGGAGGCGATCGCCTTCAACCCTTTCGCTTTTACCCCTAATACAGGATGCTCTAGATACGTAACCAGTATATTTGCAATTAACTTTATTTAATTTATTTTGGGCACATAGTTTAAAAAAACCGGCTAAGTGCGAGTCAGACTCGCGCACTGACGGACAGACAGACGGACAGGCAGACAACGAAGTGATTCTATAATGGTTCCGTTTTCCTTTTGAGGTACGCAACCCTAAAAACGATAGACGTTGGGGTCCCAAGGTGCTAAAATGGCGACGTCAAAATAAATAATCAGACTAATACTATAAAGGCGAAAGTTTGTGTGTATGTGTGTGTGTGTGTGTGTGTGTGTGTGTGTTTGTTACTCCTTCACGCAAAAACTACTGGACGGATTTGGCTGTTTGGAATTGAGATAGTAAATATAATATCCTGGATTAGCACATAGGCTACTTTTCATCCCGGAAAATTAATGAGTTCCCACGGGATTTCGAAAAACCTAAATCCACGCGGGCGAAGTCGCGGGCATCGGCTAGTACAAACTACAAATCACAATCCAAAGGAGAAAATTCAAGTATTCGAAAACTCACCGACATCTAATTAAAACATTGTAAAAAATCGTAAAAACGTTAATTACTTTCCTCAACCAGGAACACCCTGTAGCCGCTAAGCTTCTCGCATTTCTTCGTCGCTTCTTAAAGTGTTTTACATACAACCTAGCGTCACTGTGTGCGTCCGTATTTACCCACGCACAAATGTGTGAGTCGCTACGCATTTTTGCCCCCGCCTCCCCTCCAAGAAAAATACCTTACCCCGTTACCCAACCCACCCCCTTTGATGTACCGGTGCGCCTCGGGTAAAGAAGATATGAGACTTTTTCAAAAAGCTTAATTTAAATGAGACGCTTGGGACGACTCAATGAGAATATTCCTTATTCCTTAATTTAAATACTATCTTGAGAGCCAGTGACAACTTGGGGAAGTGGGGGGGAAATGGACCATTTTAATTGGTATTGAATTTCGATTAGATACTTGAGTTTATCTTCTTTTTTTTTTGTGTTGTCATTGGGACGATTAGGGAACGGGTTCTGTGGGAGACAAAGGATTAAGTTCTGACCTTATTATTTTCGTCTACATTTTATTGGACGAGGTTTTTTTCTGATGACCTAGTTAATATTATTAACAAAGTTAATAAAAAGAGTTTTGATTGAGTGAGATTGAATAAAATAGGCTATGTTTTAGGATCTCAGTAGTTGAGTTATCAAAACAAATCGGCCGAGCATCGAACCTACTCCATTTCTAATATACCTACGCCTTATTTGCCATTGAGATATTGTTTTTCGAAAATGCCTAACTATGTTGTGAATCGCAACAAAGCAATCAGCAAACTCAAAGTTTTATTAGAAACTTTAGACTCATAATAATACAAAGGGTTTGTTCTCACGCTGTATTTAAGTATAAGTTTTTTTAATTGAAATTTTTCCCAAGCAGTGACAAATAGGATCATCCACAGCTGGACATCCCAAGAGCACTCCACCACATAGGGTCCCCCGCCTTCCCCGCCCATCTTCCTGGACTGACGACCTTAAGAAGGAAGTGGGGAATTAAATATTTAGGTATATAATTTTAAAGAAGACCTATTTGAAACCAAAGTCTAGTTCTATCAAGCTACTGCTCTATAATTAAAAAAAAATTGACCAAGTGCGAGTCAAACTCACGCACTGAGGGTTCCGTACTCGGGTATTTTTTCCAACATTTTGCACGATAAATCAAAAACTATTATACATAAAAACAAATAAAAATCTGTTTTAGGATGTACAGGTAAAGCCCTTTGATATCATACCCCACTTGGTATAGTTATCTTATTTTGAAAATTGAAACACATTTTAATTTTATTTTTTTTAATGACGTAACCACTTGCGGTTTTCAGATTTATTCCTGTACTTGTGCTATAAGACCTACATACCTGCCAAATTTCATGATTCTAGGTCAATGGGAAGTACCTTATAGGTTTCTTGACAGACACGACCGACAGACGGACGGACAGACAGACGGACAGACAGACAACAAAGTCATCCTATATGGGTTCCGTTTTTCTTTTTGAGGTACTGAACCCTAAAAACTGAACGTTGAGGTCCCAAGTCCCAAGGTGGTGGAAGACCCTCACTAGATGAGCAGACCCGACTCGCAATCAACCGGTTTTTTGGTATTAAATAATTATCACTAATTTCAACAATTATCATTTAATAAGCAAATTAAACCAATCACCTAATTAATTTTTGGCAACGCCATTTTAAATCAGGACTCCAAAGTAATCAATACTCGTCGTAAAAACAATTTGAGAGAAATTCTAACCCTCTAATGAAACAAAGGGTCTCTGGGACCGCTCTAAATAGGTACATGCTTACGATTTATTCCGTAAGCAAAAATTCACTACCACAATCAAGGGCACTACAACATTGACAGAAGTGATATAAGCTCGCCGCGTGGTTTTCACTCCTTGAAATTTATTAACATTTTTTTGCTGACTTTTTCTATTCAGCACTTTTTATTTGAGTAGGTGCCTGTAGGTACCTATGGTAATTATCTGTTGGCATTCGTCGTCGTCAACCGATACCATGATGACCACTGCTGGACAAAGATCTCTTGTAGGTACTTCCAGCGGCTCCCATAGTTTGATGTCGTCTGTCCACGTAGTCTTCATATCGTATAATGATAACACTAGAACAGAATTTTAATCTTGTCGCTAAGAAAATATAACATGCCCCTTTTTTAAATACTAAATTAGAGCCTTAATAGCGCAGCGGTTAAGAAGCTGTTTGAAAGCCGAAAGACAGGTGATTTTTAAACACTCCCCATTGACTTGTTGCAGTCGTACGATGTCGATAGAAGTATCTATCACAAGGTTTACTCTTAGAACTTGGAGTAATTAAAGCAAATCTTTCAAAAATATACAATAGGTATCTATGTTTATTTAATTATTTTTCACTTTATACAACAGAACATTATTATAGGTAGTTATAGGTATTGATTAAGTAATATATCAATCACTTGTCTAAAGCTAATAAAAATCTAGCTAATTCTAAAGCCAAAAAGTTTACAAACAGACATTAATTCTTCGAAATGCGTTTATTACGTATTCCAAGTCGACAGTCGTATAACACACAGGTGGGGGCATTTCGCACCCCTTTTTAACCCTTTCGGGCTCCGAACGTTTCTTCTCCTTCTTTACATTTATTTCTTATGGCCTGTTTCTTCTTCTTAAATTATAAAGCTCACTGTGGATGAAGACGTTTTGATACTTTTTATTATTTTGTAATTATTGCGAGTCATCTATCCATCCATCCATCACCCTGTATGCGTCCACTGCTGGACATAGGCCTTTCCAAGAACGCGCCTCCAAACACGGTCCTCCGCCTTCCTCATCCACCCTCTCCCCGCCACCTTGTTCAGGTCTTCGGTCCAGCGGGCAGGAGGTCGTCCTACACCGCGCTTGCCCGTACGCGGTCTCCACTCCAGAACACTTCTGCCCCATCGGCCGTCGGTTCTACGACAGACACGACCTGCCCATTGCCACTTCAGCTTGCTAATCCTTTGCTATTATTTATTGCGAGTAAATAAATATATTTAGTTTGCAAGAGACAGTATGTATATTGTATACCTAAAGTTATTCTCATCTTATGCTATTTGCTATTCTTAAAAAGTTTCAAATTAATTATTTACATGCAAAACTCTGTAGTGAATTCAAAATAGATATAAAATGACGTAAAATGTAGGACCCTAGTTCTCAAAAGTTCTCAGACTTAATAATAATATGATTCTTAAATCAAGTAGGTAGGTAGGTACATCATTTGAAGTTAATTCATTTTTAGAAATTTTGATCCCTATTAATATTAATAATAATTCTAAACTATAATATTTCTAATATGAGACAAGTGAGAATGTAATTTAATCAAAAATACATTCTATTAAACCAACTTATATAAACAACTATTGTTTTTGGATTGGATTCCGCTCTTGAAGATGTGTAAATCTTTTTTTTATATACTTACTTACCTTTCAATAATATAGATCGCCCATTGCAACTGCGTTTTTTCAAACTGGAAATGAAGATAAGAATACTCAGAATCAATCTTATTGCAATTTTGTCGATTCAATCAATCATTACACTTTTCTTTAAATAAGTAATGAATATATTATTTTGTAGAACAAAGAAAATTAAGCAATAGCATCAACAATTCTCAATCCGCCTACACCGGCTGCCGAAATGATGTTACAAAGACTCGGAACTGGGCTAACACAAGTTTTCTATATTACTGTGCGTACCCCCCTACCCCCCTAACACCCGCCAGTAAAGGGTTGGAACCCACCTTTGAAGATGCGCAAAGCTTTTTCTATACCTCTCTACTAAACGATTTCAATTTCTCGTATTTCCAGGGGCAAAAAATAATTGGTCGCACGGATTTTCCCGTGCCTCGCTTGGACCTTTGGGCGTCTTTTCCATAGATAACGGTCTCGATTAGAGTTCTGAGTTCTGCGTTCACTGTATCTATGCGATAATATATTGATCTCAACCACAGGATTCTAAGAAAGGTAAATAGTAATGGTATTTGCTATCTTCAATACGACTGTTTAAAAATTTACTCATACAGAATTAATTGGAAGAGCATATAAAGCAACGTAACATTTTTTACAATAACCCGAGCGTACTGATGTTCGCCTAGATATTTACAACAAGCTCGCGTCGTTTACCGCTTCTGTATCTAGTCTGAATTTAATGTTCTCTACACATCCATAAATCGACGAAGATTGTTAAAAACAACTATTGGAATGGTCTCAATACCTAAATAATTTGTCTGGTTGGTCAGTTTTGAATGCAGAACGCGGAAAGTACGCAGAACTATGGACCGTCGGCAGTGGGACCGACGCTTTACATAAAAGATTTGTTACCACTGGCCTTTAAGTTTCTTTTGGTGCTTTAGTACGTCTTTTGCGATGTTTTGTATGCGGTTGTAATTTGACTTTCAGGCTTTGTATACATTTATATAGAAGGTAGGTCATATTTTTAACCCCCGACCCAAAAAGAGGGGTGTTATAAGTTTGGCGTGTGTATCTGTCTGTGGCATCGTAGCTCCTAAAGTAATGAACGGATTTTAATTTAGTTTTTTTGTTTGAAAAGTGGCTTGATCGAGAGTGTTCTTAGCTATAATCCAAGAAAATCGGTTCAGCCGTTTGAAAGTTATCAAGATCTTTTCTAGTTACTGTAACCTTCACTTGTCGGGTGTGTTATAAATTTTTAATTTACACTTGTTCTTTTAATAATTGTGTTAATAATGGTTGCTATGGTGGAGGGATGATATTTAACAGCAAATAAACATGATGTATCGTCATCATAGTTATCAATCAATAGAAGTACTCAGTTAGGCATAGATCTCTTGTAGGAATACTTATACGCAACGGTGTTGTGCCGCCTGGACCTATCGGTTCCTTGCAACTATCCATTAATGTGGATTCAACTTATTAATCATTATTAGGCACCAACAAAGCCACCCATAGTCTCTTAAACATCTTTCAAGCATTTCTTTATAACAAGTGTACCTAAATTAAAAATTTATGACACCCCGACAAGTGAAGGCTACAGTAACTAGAAAAGAGCTGATAACTTTCAAACGGCTGAACCGATTTTCTTTGATTATAGCTAAGAACACTCTCGATCAAGCCACCTTTCAAAGAAAAAAACTAAATTAAAATCGGTTCATTAGTTTAGGAGCTACAATGCCACAGACAGATACACAGATACATACATCAAACTTATAACACCCCTCTTTTTGGGTCGGGGGTTAAAAATACACATATGGCAATAATTTAAACTTTATACATTCTTGCGGTGTTCACAAAATTTATTCGTTCTTAATTGGGTTACCAGTGATATCTTCAACTTAAATGAACCCTTATTTTTTGTTTCATACAGTTCAAAATCCTTCGATAAGTATTAAATAAAGGTGAAAACATATATAAGATGGTGAAGGAGGAGATTGTGTGATAGAACACGCGTGTCTACGACAATCGTTGAAGGGGATGCTCCCAAATATGGAGAAAGCTTTGGAAATATTAATCACATTTTAATCATAGTAATTTAATTATTTATGCTCTAATATAAAAGAGACATTATAGTAGTTCTGCCACATTAGAGCTTTAAAAACCTTGCATCGCAAAAACGAACATTATCCCGAAAAAGTTATAGTTTCAACGAGATTTTTGAAAACTTAAATCCACGTAGACCATCCGTCGTGGATATTTTCTAGTAGTTATATTTCATAGACTCAAGCAACCAACGCGTGGTGTCATAAAAAAAAATCGGTGTCGTAAAAATAAGAAAAATAGTCCGTCCCCACATTAGTAGGCTCAAGGACTCGAGATAATCTGTCTTAGTCATGTCTGTCTCCAACATGTGCACGTGGTACGCCGCGTGTGTACTCGCCCTTATTGTTTATGTTTTGTGTTTTGTACTGAGTTATATGAATAACATTATAAAAAATCTATTTAGCTAAAATTAGTATCTACCTACCTACTGTTCGTGTCTTTCATCTGTATTATTTTCTATTCATCGAAAACTTCGCAACATAATGTAATTAATTGTATTGAATTTTTAACGTAGCACTTAAATGAAAATACCTAATTTTAAAAATCTCTAATAACCTTTACACGCGGTTGAAGTTAACTATAGGCGGGATAGCATTTTTGATTTTTTTATCATAATCTCATAATATTGTGTTAAAAAAGTAGACCTCTTTATCTATGACACTAACTACCTGCTTGGCACCACCTCTATAAAAGATCTTCAAAACAGCATTGTAATCCTTCAATGCGAAATTTATATATTTCAATGAGCACAGCTTCTTTTTCTATGGACAGTAACAAATATGGCGACTTTAAAACTGCTGTTCTGTTTAGCAGCTACATTTGCCGGAAGTGAGGTTTGATCGAAATAGAAAAAATCTGAGTTACTCTCAACTAGGTACTTCAAAAGTAAGACTGTATTCTAGAACGCTACTGCAAACACGGCGTAAAATATCTACTAAAGATTGAAACAGGTATTTTGATAGGACCTTATATAAACACTACCTATTATGTTCTCTACATACTAAAACTTATAAGCATACAGAACCATCGCCTACCATTAGGATCATTATGCAAATCGTCGCTTGCATTCATCAGTCACTCTCTCAATTACAAGCCTATCTTATCACCAAACAACCCTATGCCAACACCATTAAAATTTGAACCTAAAGAACACCTTAAAGTCGGTTTTATAAAGTTCAAAATTACTTGCACCAAGGTCCTATGAGTTCTAGATTTACGTTATCTCGGTTGAAAAAAGTTTCGCTGACGCGTGAATTGTAGGAAGATTTTTTCGCGAAAAGTTTGGGATTTTCTATTCAAAGAGTAGTTAAGATGTTCCTTTTTAATATTGTGTGCCTTAGGTTAGCATGACTCTGTGAGGCTTTACGATTTTAAGCTGGAAAATAACATTTACTTATACCTAATATTTTGAAGGTACTTCTTTATAGTAATAAATCTAGCGTCAAGCATCCGAAAGGATGAAAAAAAGATTTGCATCATTATAAGTACTATTTACGTAATGCTTAAATATATAGCAAAATAACGTAGATTTTTTTTTTCAAATCCTTTAACGTAGATTTATATCTTAGTTTATTTATTCTCACAACACATTTAGAAAATACCAAAAAAAAACCAATTCATATACTTACCTACCTACTCATTTGCAAAAGTAAAGAATAACCTAATAAGGTAAGTATTTCGTTTTGTTGTCATAAAAGTCGTGATAAATGGCGATATTATATTTGCAGTAGGTACGAGTACGTACACTTTTCCGCCCCAAAATCCAGTTATCAAAGCATAGAGGCACTATAACTTTATAATAATAATAATAATAATAATAATTTATTTATTTAGGAACAAATTTTTACAAATTTTACAAAACAGGTGTGTACATAAACTTGATCAGTTTTTCCGCACACCTGTTATAGGTGTCGTCGACAATGTGTAGTGCACGTAACAATAATTTAATCTAATATAACAATTTCTACTAGTACTTACTACTAAACTTATAAACTAACAACATTAGGCTAAATATGGGTTATCAATAAGAATTATGAATATGTGTAGGTAGATAAAAAAAACGTTGGTAGGTAGGATGGTGCAAATAGCGTAAGACGTGGTAAAACCAGTTGACGCTCACTCACACTACTTCATGTAATATGATATCTTACTAACACTACTTCGTGTGTGATTTATAACTTTGGTACAGGATGATTTTGTTTTGTGTAAGTGCAATGTTTAGGTCAAGTAATTCAACTATCAATTATGATGCTAAATATTGCTTGATATTAGTATATGTTAGTGGTAAGTTAAGTTGTTAGTATTATTATTTGCAAGTTA
Organism: Maniola jurtina; assembly: GCF_905333055.1. Taxonomy (NCBI): domain Eukaryota; kingdom Metazoa; phylum Arthropoda; class Insecta; order Lepidoptera; family Nymphalidae; genus Maniola; species Maniola jurtina. Next base: position 3,175,081 of record NC_060045.1, read on the forward strand.
TAAGTATTATAAGTAAGTTTAGTTGTTAGTATTATTAGTGAATTAAGATATTAATATTATTAGTAAGTGTTAGTTGTAGTAGCAAGTAGATATTTATTTCTAAATTCAATATTTTGATAATTATGGCACGTTATTTACAAAATTAAATAGGTACAATAATTAAACTGCATAATATACAGTTTAATTATTATACTTCGAAATTATAATTTGTTGGTAGTATTCCTTTAATTTAACTTTTATATTTTTTTGATTTATTACGTCGGTTAATGACTTAGGGAGCTGATTAATTAAGTTAGGTATGACGTAATTCAATCTTCTTTTTCCATATAAGTTGTTATATTTAGGTAAGAGGAGTTTAGGGTTGTCAATTCTTCGAGCTGAATATGGGGTCTGCACTTTCCTTAAGTTTTCATTAAAATATTGTTCAAGTAATAATGTCAGTTCTGTTTTTTCATGTACTGGTATTATTTTGCAGAAAGCAAATAGTTTACGGTAATCATCTTTATGAGCTAATTTGATTTTATTTGGAACTATTTGCTTTAGGATGCGTATTTGAAGTGCAAATATTTTATCCAGGTGAGTTTTGTATGTTCTCCCGTAGCTTGACAACCCATATGATATAACTGATTCAGCCAAAGATATGTACAGTAATAAGAGAGTTTTGTATGGTATTTTAGATTTTATTAGCGAAAATTTAGCTAAAATCCCTCTAAGCCTGTCACATACATGGTTTACGTGGTCTGTCCAGTTAAGTCGACTGTCGATGACAAGCCCAAGATAGGTGTGCTTGTCAACTACGTCGATTGCATCACAGGTACAAGGTGTCAGATTCTTAGCGGTATTCACATGAAGGCAATGGTGATTATGCGCTATTAGTTTAGGTTTGTACGAGCTTCTATTGTGGCTGGTGCTAATGTAAATCAGTTTAGTTTATGTTGGCGAGAAGACTTTCTTGTGTAATAAAATAATCTATGACCCAAGTCGCGATTTGACAAACAACAGTTTGGGAAAATTGTGAGTTTTGGAAAAGTTCCGTTAATGGGTTAAAGTGGGAGGCGCGTCGGAGGAATTTTTGGGAATTTCCGTTATAATTAGAGGAGAGATCGCATTAAGCCCGTCACTTTTGGTTTATGGCAGCCCATCGGGGAGTGTCAGGGCAGTTTCCTTGACGGGTGATTTTTATTGGTACTTTTTTGGGGTAATTTAAATTTGTTGATAGACTTTAACTCTTTTGGACGGGTGTTCGACGTTGCGCGATCAAGAATTCACATTAAAAGATAGAGTGTAACCAAATCAGATAGGTAAGTTACGGACTTTAAAACTCTCTTATTTTTACCCGACTGCGGCAAAGCCAAAAGAAAGAGTTATATTTTAGGTACTCTGCAACTAGGTATCATATCATAGTCATAAGTAGCATTAGGTACCTATGTGTTGGTGTTAGCAAAAAAAATCGTGCTGCGTCTGTTATGGCCTTATTTCAGACCCGTGCGGTTCCCTTAGGTATTCTTCTTCTTGCCAAACCCCTAATAGGTTTCTATGTACGATCAGCCTCAGAATTCGAGTAGCGATTCCTCGAAACTATTACATCAAAAACATAAGTGACCTTTTTCTATAATCACGCCACACACACCTAACGCATGTGCATAACCGTGCCACGCAAATATGATCATTAAGTTGCTAAACGACTTAGGGCCTTTAACTGTAAGTGGCATCGTACCAGAACGCTAAATTGGTCATCCGCTTGGTGGCTATTTGGTAAGTAAAGTTTTAACTAGCTACGGCCTATTAAAATGTTATGATGTCCTTAATCGGAATCCAACGCGCACTTTAAAATATAATGTTGTTAATTTGAACTCCAAATAGACTTTGTATTAAATTTTTTACGGGACTGAATATCTTGTGCTGCAATAACAGTCGAAGCCCTCCAACTACACAAAAAAAAACATATCTGACAATACCTTTATATGGACAAGTGTAAATTAAAAATTTATAACACCCCCGACAAGTGAAGGTTACAGTAACTAGAAAAGAGCAGATAACTTTCAAACGGCTGAACCGATTTTCTTGGATTATAGCTAAGAACACTCTCGATCAACAAAACAAAACTAAATTAAAATCGGTTCATTAGTTTAGGAGCTACGATGCCACAGACAGATACACAGATACACACGTCAAACTTATAACACCCCTCTTTTTGGGTTGGGGGTTAAAAATGGATTGAGGCGCAATATCTCAACCTCGATACCCCTGTCAGTAAGCTCAAAGCCCTAACAAGAAATAAGCGGAGTTTCCAAGTTTTCAGTAAATTCATGCAAGTTTCAGCGACACAGCGTATGATATCACCACGAAACCGCAAATGCGGCGAAAACGACCCATTGCATATTTGGAATGTTTTTTCATCCATTAACATTGATATAAGAATCAAAGATACGCATTTTACAAAATATAGCTTTTCCCCGCAACTTCGTACGTGCGTGTGGTGTAATTTTATTATAGCCTGTAAGTATCACTAGGGGATATACCTACCTAATGATGGCTATCGCTTAAAGACAATCGGATCATTAGTTTCGGAAATTACCTATACGTACAAGTTAACAAACTACGAGTTATTTTACCTCTTTATCATTATAGAAAAGATGTCATTTTTTAAAATTATATATCTAATATTATAATTATGCATCTAAATCATAGCCAATCATTCACCATACGTTCTGATTGTCGCAATATTATATTTGCTTGTTAAATATCAATTTTAATCACACCTTAGTCAACTAACGCAAACGTTCTAAGAAGAAGAAAAAATTACCAAAAAAGCTGATTAATTAGGTGTCTCTGGAGTGTTTGCCACATATAGATACTTATCGATGACGTCACTTTCGCATTTGAATAATTCTGAACAATGAAAATAGGCCGCATTTTCTAATAATAATTTTACGAACAGCTTTCGTTATTATACTTAATATAGTAAAAAATTTGTGTCTGCGAAAAAATAGATTGCTGTACTTACCTCATCTAATGTTTGCAGACAGTAACTTTTAATCTAGGTTTCTAGTATATCGATGTCCGTCTACCCAATAATTTGTAACCTAATAATATGCTAAACCGTCACGTGCGAGGCACGGTGTGGTACAGGAGTTCGTGCATGGATTTTAATTATTGTCATGTAATACGACTTCTAATAAATGTCATTATGAACCTGCCCGCTTGCAAAAAAACTGTGCACCTTCGAAAATTTAGCATCGACCTTATTTTTTTTTAGCATAAGGTATAAAATTGTATGGCTTCTTGTTTTTAAGGTCGTAAATTAATTATGTTATAGCGTAGTTCTATAATGGAATCGCAATTCAGCGTGCGTGACAATGATGGTACGTAAATATTAGCGATCTAATGTTTCAGGTTTTACGGCAATGCACGGGTAACGGTCTTCGTAGGAAACTTTTGAATTTACAGCGTTTTAGTGAATTATTGCGGGGTATCCGGTATCCGGCTCAAAGGACCACGTCACGAATTTACTTTTTTTATTATTCAATGACAAATTGTTTTAATTGAGTGCGTGTTTGTAATGTAACTGTATTTTACTTTGTTAGCAGTGTTCTACTCAATCCATAGCTAATATTATAAATACAAAAGTGTGTATGTCTGTCTGTTACCTCAGCGTGTTTTCGGCGGACACTTATCTAGGTAGCTTACATTCTACAGACGGATTCAATTTACTGTTAATCCCGGAAAATTAGAGTTTTCACTGTATCTCTAATTCATGCAATAAAAGAGTTTATAAGAAGTTTTTTTACAGTCGTAACAAAAAATATTTTTATCTTAAAAATGAGGTAATGGTAATGATTATATTAAATTAACATGTTGAAAATGTAAGTTTTCATACTTACCTACCTATTAGTTAATATCATTACTACATGTACTTACATTTTTAGATTTCGTATCTTTTAATAAAATACTATGTATACCTACGTAGTATTTTTTTTAAACTAACCAAAAATTGAATGAAATTGAATTGAATTGAAAAATGTATAGGTACAAACTCAATACTTAAGTAAGTAACATTTTTTAAGTGGTTATACTTAATAAGCAATCTCACGATAAGACTCCCCGGCCCACTTAAAAGACCAACACGGCCCATCCCAAAAAACCCGATATAACGGAATTAATTCCGTAAAATAACACTTAACCCACCTTTATCGTCATCGGAATATTGAACCAAAACAACGGACAATGCGAAAGCAGTCGGCCGTAAAACGCGTTTGCGCGAACCCCCCCAGGGGGGTGTAAGGACAGGGGGCCCCCACTTAAGTCCTACCCTTTAAAAGATTCCTCCGTCCTCTCATTTTTAAGACTTTACAATACAGCCATCGCATATATTGTAGGGGGATTCTTAATTTATTAGGCACGTGTCAGTGTGTGCGAACTTCTTGCCGATTGCGTGTGTGTGGGTGCAAGATTAGATTTTTCCGTGTTCCCTGTAATTACCGGGACGTCAACGTTCATTATCTAATGTGGGGCCCGTCTTAATGAGTACAACTTTGGCTTCGTTTTTTTCATAAATTATTTATTTATTTCGTCTATTTATACCGACATAACTTATACTGGAATTCATAGTCAAGATAGGGGATTCTTTAGAGGACTATGCAGACCACATTATTGTCACATACTATGTCATATTGAACCTTAACAGGACTCTCTCCGTCACTTATTCCATACAATCGTAATTCCCATGTCATTTGAATATTAAGCAACCAATCTGTGCCTGTGGTGTTTTAGATTTTTTTTAAATACGTAGTTGTAAAATTACAGGGGCTCAAAGATTTGTATGTAATTTTTGAGACCGCGTAACTTTGAAACCGAATATTTTAACGGAAATCTAGAAAACCACAGGCATAGATATTAGTTTCTAGAATATGTCTGCAAAATTTCATGGACTTTGGTTGCTTAATATTCAAATGAAATTGGAACTACGTTTGTATGGAGCGAGTGACGGAGAGACCCCTCTTAATGCATTGCATATACAGGTTGAATATGACATATTATTACTATGTCGTGTGAATCATCCTCTAAAAAAGCCTTTATCTTGACTATGAATTCCAGTGATAGTATCTATAATTGAGCTTGCTTTTCAAATCATTAATTTTCAAGTTAGATATTTAAAGTTTTTATAATACTAGATGATACCCGCGGCTTCACCCACGTCGATTTAGGATTTTTGAAATCCCGTGGGAACTGATAAATTTTCCGGGATAAAAAGCCTATGCCCGTCTCCGGGATTCGGGTTTCTGTGTCTATGTTTGTCATGGAACAAAGGGGCCGTTAAAAGATAGCAGACAGACAGCCGGACACACCTTCACATTTATAATATTAAGTTAGGATTAGGACTACTTAGTCAAACTTCCCATTTTAGCCACTTGACAAGTTTTAATTTAAAGCGCTAAGAAAAAAAAAACCCTGGAACATGCTTGGAACTTACATTGATCATGGACCGTGGTCTATGTGAGACGATCTAAAAGTTTGTTATTAGCTACCCCATTCCATTTGGTTAAAACAAAGCTTTTCCATTATTTAATTCATACCTATTGTCTACCTTTCGGAGAGTGTGCACAAGAACTCTATGACTTGGTTCCTCCTTCACCTTTCCACCGTCGTACTGCCAGGCATCGTCAAGGTCTGCAACCATACGTAGTCGAAATTCCTCGAACACGTACGAAGCGATTTGCTTCCTCTTTTCTAATCCGAACCGCCAGGATGTGGAACGCCCTTCCAGCATCAGTTTTCCCTTCCAACTATAATAATATGGGTACCTTCAAGTCAAGAGTGAATAGGCAACTTGTAGGCAAGCGCGCTTCATCTTAGGCTGCATCATCTTGCTAGCGAGTCTGATTGCAGCCAAGCGCTATAGTGTATATATATTTTTTTTTAAAACACTACTATACATACCCAGCAGTTTTTAAGCCATGCGTTGATATTTTGTCCGATGGTCAGTTTCTTTTTTTTATATAGGTAAGTAAAGCTAAAAATGTATATCAACGGTCACATTAATTAATAACGTCTAAAGCCAATCACATAACAATATAGTTAATAGCATATTTTCTTAATTTTATTGCAAGCAGATATGGAGCTACGAATCAACTTAGCAAGCAGCAATCGATTTATAAAAACGTCATATCGTCCAACCAGCCAATTAGTAGCACAAAAGTAGACCAGTAGAATATTCCCCGAGCAAAATACCACCGCAAGTGCTCTTTTATTTAAAAACGGCGAGGCATGCAATTTCATCGCTGTAAAACGGGTAAGAATCACCATGCTGTACACATTTTTGTTGTATAAACTACGTTGACCAGTGATTTTTGACGTGACAACGTCTTATAATTCGATAGAGCCGGCTGCACGCACGAAAAAACATGACTCATGCGGCGTTACCTCGCTCTGAGGCGTTCCATGTAAGGCTTGAAGTGCAAGCGAGAGCGCGGAACGAACGACAAAGAAGCACAATCGGCCTTTGTTGTCACGTTCAACTATCGTCAGTAAACCGACTTTACAGACAACCAATTTTTTTTTTTTTACTGCAAAACTTCAACAGGCACAAAAGGTAGACTAAATCAACGCATATCTAGCAAACTACTTAGTTTTGTATTTAGCCTAGATAATAGGTATTCATACCGATCGAATTGCGGCCACGATGGCTTACCGCATCGACCACTATAGGTATATAGTGCATAACTGAGGAGGCTCCTGCGGTAATGGAGAGTGGTCACAGTTGTCACAAGTTGACGAATCACTGGGCTCTCGTGTCATATCACCACACGCCTCCCGCACAGCTCCACTACCGCAGGAACCAGGAACCTAATCAGTTATGCGTTATTCCTGTAGCAACTACGCAGGTAACGCAGGAGACAATATTACAGTGCACAACTGTGTGCACAAAAGTCTTGAGAGAGGCCAACCAGTTTACGTAGTTTCCGAGATACGGGGGTATAACACAGACTTCCCAGCTCCGCACTGGCACTAAAAGGCTATGTTATCTTAAAATCTTACATAATTATAACCTGTCAGATATATTGAGGAGCCCAGTTGTTTCCATTAGCGTTCAAATCGATTAAATAAAAATGAGGAGATCCGTAAAAGAACCAAAGTAACCGACCGACATAGGCGTGGTATATAACTCAAATAAGCGAAAGTTTTTGGGGTCCCAAGGTGCTGGAATGGTAACCTCACACTGGAAAACGCAGCGTAGTCTGCTAACGATTTGTAGGAAGCTGCTGGATTCAATCTTGCTGGATTTGGATAGTAGTGCAAAACTATCGGTTGATGACAACGACAACAATATGACGATTGCAGGATACCTCTTCATAAAATAACTGTGAAGTTTCACATCAAAAATTGCAGTTACGAAAAAAGCAAGCAAAAGTTTAAAAATCTCTGCCAGGAATACAAAATCGTTTCAAAAAAAGCGGAAAAGCAGAGAGTGAAATTCATTAAGCGGTTACGTGTTGCGAATGAGCCAAGTTCACATGTCACGCCGCTTGAGCGCAAACAACCCTTGTTTGCTCGTTGGACGCTCGCCTGCATAATAAGCGACAATTTTTTACCTTCCCTTTACCAACTTTTGCTTGCATTTTTTTCAATAAAAGTTTACTCGTGTGTTTTATACGCTTAATACTTCCGTTTATGTTTCAGAAAATGTAGTTCTGAGGCTTATGAAATAACAAACTAACAAAACCTTTCCTCACTAACGTAAAGTCGTCGGTCCTAGGGCCCTAGTAATAATGTTTCAATATTATATTAATATTGTTATATTTATATTAATATTGTTCGTCATAATGTCATTGTTGTATTGTCAAAACAATATTAAAACATTATTACTGTAAGGTAATAAGGTAGTAAGGCCCCTGTGCCTGTGCTCTCTCCGGTTGGTTTACCCTCCCATTGGACTTTTGTTATTAATTCAGATACAAATCAGCAATTGACTGCAATCTCACCTGGTGGTAAGAGATGATGAAGTATACGATGGAAGCGGAATAACCTGGAAGGGGTATGGCAATTTAAACCCATACTCCTTTGGTTGCTAAACGGCATCGTAACGGAACGCTTAATTGCTTGGCTTTGCCGGTTGGGTGGTAACTAGCCATGGCCGAAGCCTCCCACCAGACCAGACCAGAAATTTAGGAATTATAAAATTGCAAACCCCTGCCGGGAATCGAACCCGGGACCTCCCATTAATAAGACCACAGCGCTTACCACTGTGCCAGAGAGGCCGTTTGAGAGTAAGGCAATAGAGAGTGCAACAGTTTATTCTATGAACGCTCATTATCATCATCATCACAACCCCTCGTCAGTCCACTATTGAGAATCCGCTCAGAATTAGAACGGCCTAGCTTCGGCCATAGTTCACCACACTGACTAAGTGTGGAATAAGTTCTAAAATCTAAATGTTTATACTATTCATGACGTGTTAAGCTCTATTAGTACAAAAACCCCGTAAATAAAGTGAATTCTATATATCTCTCTTACATTAAATTACCCCAATAGGTAGGTATAAATAAACAGTAGTTCATTGAGTCCGATTTAGACAAAACCTGATGATAGACATACAGAATTAAATAGTTTATTTTCACTATATTTTTATCATTTTGTAATTTCTTATTCTAAATTTTCATTTTCACATTGTTCGAGTTTCCTAACAGCATTTAAAGGGTAAGGTTTACCGTTTAAACATTTACAAAGAAACAGCGAACGCGCGGGGCCGCCCGCTCGCGCTCAAAGAAATTCAGGCCGAATTTTGAATTTTAAAGGCGGCAATTTGAACCTACACTCTTATCCTGATCACAAGATAATTTATCTTAACGAAAGAAAGGGGTGGGTGCGGGCTTAGGGGGGGTTACCCCAAAAATTGGGTAAAAATGTTGCCAGCCAACGATTAAACCGTGGGGAGATGCGTTATATTAATCACCACCCGCTAGCAGTCGTCTTCGAGGATTTCTTTATGAATTGATGGAGATGTTATTACCTACCAACGGTAACTAGTAGTTAGTAGTACTAACAACTAGGCAGGTTTGACAAGAATTCTCCCAAAAAATACAAACCATAATCTTATAGTAAGTATATTGGCTTTGAAGCTTAAAGTATTTTATAGTGAATGAATTAAAATGAATGAAATAAGCTTTATCCTACCTATAGCAAAAGAGATATTAATGTAAACTAACAATAAAATAAACTTAAAAATAAAATTATAAACAATCTTAAACCTTTTTTAAATTACAGCTTAGTAGTTTCTTTAAGAATATAAGACATTAAATTTTCTTACCTCCTTTTATACTTAAAATAATTGGCCTTGAAGAATACATTTTAGGGGGTATTAACAGCCCTGTATGGGTATCGAAGTCGCTTTGTCCTGTACAGAAGGCGGGGTGGGCACCTTGGCTTTGTTTTAATATTTTCGCAGGCATTATGAAGGGTTTCCTTGCTTTCAAATAATTTTGGCTTCTGCTCCTGAAGTTTGATAAAAGTTTCATTCTATCAATAATTAACGGCCACAATCCGTTGTGATGCGATTATGAAGGTTGCGGTCCCTGAGCTATCTTCATTTTTCAGTTTCTAGGGCGGCCTTTTTGTTTACGCCTTGTTATTTTGTAGGCGGCGATTAATGTTTTATTGTAACAATGTTTTTTGTACAAAATAACCATTGGTTTGCCCCTAACTTTATAACCTTTAAACTCTTTTCCTTTTTTGAAATACACACTGGGACGGTGACAGCTTTTCCTCGGCTTTTCTCATTGGTTGAAAACGAACCAGAGTATCTCCCAAATCGTCAATTTCAAGGTAGTTTTTTAACCCCCGACCCAAAAAGAGGGGTGTTATAAGTTTGACGTGTGTATCTGTGTATCTGTCTGTGGCATCGTAGCTCCTAAACTAATGAACCGATTTTTTTGTTTGTTTGAAAGGTGGCTTGATCGAGAGTGTTCAACTATAATCGAAGAAAATCGGTTCAGCTGTTTGAAAGTTATCAGCTCTTTTCTAGTTTTCTTATAGAGGTTTTTGTGTCGGGGTTTTTTTAAATTTTGAGTTATTAAAATAATAGTTTTATGCTCTGTTTCAAAATTCAAGTGTGTTCATTATTTTGAAAGTTTTATAGTTCTGACTGACATCCAGATAGACGGACAGAGATCAGATTTACCCAATTAGACTCGCGTCGGTTCTTCACTTTCTCGGTCACAAAAACAACTTAGGTAGTACCTAATTAGGTTGGCCTGAATCGCCTGGGTAATATAATACGACGTAAACAGTGCATGATTTATTCTTTGCCGACCATGTCAAGGCCTTTCCAAGAGCGCGCCACCAAACACGGTCCTCCGCCTTCCTCATCCACCCGCTCCCCGCTACCTTCTTCAGGTTATCGGTCCAGCAAATCTTGGAAAGGCCTATGTCCAGCAGTGGACGCTTACAGGCTGATGGATTGGATTGGATTGGATTGGATTGGACCATGTCAAGGCAATATTAGTCATGCTGTGCCAAAGAAATTTATTGTACAAGTTTTTTTTTAATTATAAAAAACAGCGTTTCAATTAAATGGTCTTTAAATAAGTCTGGTTTACACCGATTTGAGCCCTCTTATTCCCTTTAATATACTCAGATCTTTTTTTATTGACCTTAGCTGCTGTATCCATATAAAATAGAACTTTACTGATTGACTGATATATACAACGCACAGCCTAAATCGTCGATTTCAATTTGAAATTTGGAGGATATAATCCTAGATAGAGTACCGGGCCTAGGGGTGCACCAAGACACGAATTCAATTACTAAAAAGTTTTGACTGTATGGCATATTATTGTAAATTGAACACTTGAAAAGAGTAACCGCCAAATTTCTTGCTGGTTCTTCTCGGTAGGAACGGCATTCCAAACCAGTGGTAGATTATTCTGACGATTCAAAAGCACTTGTAAAATTTAATTGAATAAAAATATTTTGAATTTGAATTTGTAGTTTATCATTAAAAGCAAAAATTTAATCAATAAGTCGAGACCTATACATATAAATGTGGTTGTGTTACAAAACCTCTCAAAAATAAATTAGATAAGGTTACATCACAATATAAATACATAGATATCTCATAGCTTTGATATCTGAGCAGGATATAAATTAGCATAACTGCTAGTAGCATGTACGCGATGGCTAAAATATCCATGCTCTATGGGGGCAGGCGCTTCCACCAAATTTGCTCGCCAAAATGACGACGCTTGTTTTTTTGGAGCTTGTAATTCATAATGAGATATGTGTGGATACGACGGTTTGCTAATTAGGCATGTTTTTCATCAACTTCATACTCTTAGGGTTCTATACCTTGAAAGGAAATAAGTACCCTTAATAGGATCACTGTGTTGTATGTCCGTCTGTCGTATGTGTCAAGAAAACCTATAGGTAACTACTTCCCGTTGACCTAGAATCATGAAAGTTGGCAGGAAGGTAGGTCTTATACAGGGTGTTTGGTAATTAGTATATAATGATGACACGTACCCATGCTACTTTGGTGTGATAAATACAATGCTGAAGTATAATGACGTAGTAAAATTATAAAAATTTCCATACAAAATTTAATATTTTTTTTTTATGTCAAAGTTTTCATGACCCTAATGTGCCTCTACCAATAGGTAAGCCATCTATCATGTTTTCTAGTTAGGCTCATGAACCATAATAATTATACTTAATGTTTAAAATGCACATAGCTCCAAAAAATTACACGTGCGTGCCCGGGATCGAATCCCTCACCTCCCGAATAGGAGGCTGACGTTCTAACCACTAAGCTATCACGGTCATTTCCGAACGAACTTACTGGGTTCAAATAATTTGATAGAAAAAAGCTTGAGTACGCAATATCCCCAAGGCCCAACAGTACAACGCAGTAGGCCCAATTTGCGCAGGCATGTCCTCATAAGCTATCGCGCCCTAACAAACTTATTAAGATTTCTTTTCTTTTTACGCTGTACGTGGTTAGCGACGTATGACGCAAGCCAGAGGGGGGTTTATGGGGGGGTCGGGGGGGGGGGGTCGCCCTTGCACGCATGGCCGCTCTCATGATTTAAGCGTAGGGATAAGAATGAAATTAAAAATACATCCTCGCCCGCTCCTTGGGGTGCCGGGGGGACATATATGCAAATGAACCCCCACCCTCATAAGACAGGGGGGGAGTTTTTTGTTAGGATGCTATTAATTTGGGGTGTAGCCGCTGATATACGAAACACAATTAGATATAGGTCCTACTAGCTTAATTAAAACTCATCATCGTCGCGATCATTCATTGCCGGCTAACTATTTAGAACTGTATGCTGATTAACGAACTCAGTGTTCAACGATAAGTGATAACCAGTGAGTTCATTTGGCATTGTTTAGTTCTACATTGCTGCTTGACTGAATGATACAAAAAAAATTTGCGTAGAAAACCTTCCATGGATTAAAGTTAAATGTCAATTGAGCTCTGTAATTTTATTACGAGTCATTCTAATACTCATTAGGTATAATTCTAAAGGAGTGAAATGCATACAGGCAGTGCGGCGGTTAGAATATTAGGTCAATACAATCTTGTAGAGTCTTCTCCATAGAGCAAAAATAAAGCCTAAACTTATGGAAAACCACTAATTTAGTATGATTGGGAGTACTAAACCGTAAAGTTGAAAGTAACTGCGTATCTTTGTAGTCGTATATCAACGGTTATACCTCACAAAGTGTGTGTCGTCCCTCACGGTTAGGACGTAGGATTTTCTTTCGTTAAATTATGTCGGATACAAGAGATTATGAACGGTGTAATACGCCCCCAAGTAATTTACCAGAGTAGGTTTCCTTATTTGGTTTTCTTATGCGGTATTAGGCCAGATACATAGTAACTTAGGTAGTTAGGTACCTACTTATTTTTTTTAGCTCGCAAGTTTTCATAAACACACAAGAAACAACTACCGTACCTACCCTACAGTTAACATTTTTTCATGAATCTCACTCAAAGAAGTGTGTAGTGGGCTCAAAGAAGTCAGTAGTGGGCTGGTGTTGTGTTGCGCGCGATGATGATGATAATGAGTCAATTTTGCATGCATGAGAGTTATACTGTCCCCAAATGTGAGAGAAATCTGCCAATCCGCACTTGGTCACGGTGGTGGACTATGCCCTAAATCTTCTCATTCTGAGAGAAGATCTGTGCTCAGTAGTGGCCCGGCGAATAATTGATTGATGATGATGATGAATCAGGTTCATTCTATTATCTCTTCAAAATGCATTGTCATATCAAACACATTACATAATCAAATTCGCTTTAAAAAGGATGTCGTCAATAAAGGATGCGCTGTAAATCAAAGCAAGGAGTTGACAAAAGCACTCTAAACGTTTGCCGATAATCGACGCCAGAGGGCGTTCGAGTGCCGTCACACATTCGACATTCATTGGGATGATTCGGCACTTTCCTCGGTGGGGTAACATGCAGATATTGTTTAATTTGATAATACGTCGTGTTTGCAGTGTGCCCTTCCCCTTAAATCCTTGGTTTTTGATAAATTGCAGCTTCACACCTAGGTATATTCACTTATGGCAGTGATAGCCTAGAAGTATCGTGAGGAAACCTAAACATAACTGAGAGTTCTCGAAGTATAATGTTCTCAAAGGTGTGTGAAGTCTGCCAATCCCCATTTGGCCAATATAGCGGACTAATCTAAACCCTTCTCATTCTGAGAGGAGACCTGTGCCCTTAAACCATAGAATGATTGATGATGATGAGTCAAGTTCATTTTTAACCCCCGACCCAAAAAGAGGGGTGTTATAAGTTAGACGTGTGTATCTGTCTGTGGCATCGTAGCTCCTAAACGAATGAAGCTATTGAGTTTTTTTTGTTTGAAAGGTGGCTTGATCGAGAGTGTTCTTAGCATAATTGAAGAAAATCGGTTCAGCCATTTGAAAGTTACCAGCTCTTTTCTAGTTTTCTTATAGAGGTTTTTGTGTCGGGAGTTTTTTATTTTGAGTTATACTATACTATATACTACTAAATGTGTTGTCATAACTATTAAAACACATTATGTAGGTACATACTGTACATAGGTACATAGATGGCAATAATTGTCATACAAACTTTTCACACTTACCGATTTAAAATAATGAGAAAGGGGTTGCTTTTCTTATGTTTACTTTGAGAAACATAATATCGATATCGAAACTATGTTCATTAAAGGAAAGGGTAACACCCTATTGTTTAAAGGGTGCAAAAGTAATAATGTCAAATGATTTTTTTTATGGTTTCGTCCAGAACGTCTGTCCGTCTATCTGTTTGTCGCAAACATTTTAATTATATTTTAATAAACTATAAAGTAGTTTCTCACAGTCATGTACACTTGTTATAATCCAGACACGTACGCACGCACGCACGCAGTTAACCATATAGGTATATTTTTTTAATTTTATGGATAGGTATAGTTATAGGAGAGAACATGATTAGGCTAGACCGAACTGCATAATAAACAAAAGATTATGGTGAGACCAGTGAGATACATTTTGTTTTGTACCATATCAAAAACTTAGTTTTTATGTGTACCACATTTTTAATTGGGAAAATTGAGTAGGTACAATGCGAGCATATTATATAGATAGTAAACGTAGACTGAGGTAAAAGTTAGCAATAGGTATTATAGGTTCATAAAAGAAATCCCGTGAACTTTGTGTTCACGCCTCGCATCGCAAAGGGCAGATCGATGCTTGTCAAACAATAAATGTCACGTCCACTCCCTCATGTTAATAAACCACAATAAAAACACCACTAAATCAAACAATATTCAACCTTATTGCCTTTTATTACGTGTCATGTAAACTGCAGTGTAGGTTTGTAAGGTGCCTCCCGATTTTTCTTTGAGGTGCGAATGGTGCCCTAATTTTTGACGGGGAAGCGAAGGCGATATTAAGACCAAAGTGTTTTAACAGCGAGATATGAGAATAACAAGGAAATACGTAAGAAGGCATTTTCACATTAGATGCCTTCCTCATTCCTCATATTATATAAAACTGGTTTTTACTTCGTTCGCGTGGATTTAGATTTTTACGAATTCTGTGGGAACACTTATTGAAGTCACTAATGTTAATGAAACCGCCTGGTTAAAGCAAGTGTACACTACGCCTTGTCTCCACAACAATCTCGATAGTGAACAGTGTATAATGAGCCGCGTATTTGCATTTCACTGTTCGTGGCCCGGCAGTGCACACCTGCTTTATCATATTGCAGTCTCGGCTTTGATATACAATCTAATGAGATTTTGACGTTCGATTTCGACTTTTGCTTTAGGGGTTTCTAGAACATTTTCATTTTTTGCTGCAAACTATGTATATCTACCATCGATGCAGATACTTATATTTAGGGTTCCGTAACCAAAGGGTAAAAACGGAGCCCTGTTAACGCTACTCTGCTGTCTGTCTGTTTGTCTGTCTATCTGTCTGTCTCTCTGTCTGTCCGCATGTCACAGGTCTCTAGCTCGTAGACTAAATGAGTTACAAAGCTGAAATTTTTGTATTTGGTCTAGAACGTTGAACGTAGGTATTCTGTTTTACCTAAAATCTTGCTGAAATGCTTATTGTATCTTAGACAAATCTAGTATCTGAATTCTGAAGCCTCCCATAAAACCAAATATCCACTCCCTTTACTCTCGCACTGCCCAGCGTCACTGGTAGAGATCTCTTATAGAGATAAGCGCTTCCTATCCACTTTTCTTTCTTTTTCTCTTTATTGTTTACAACTTTCTATGATACAAATTAATTAAATTAAATAAAACCCGGGACATCTTACTTACTAGGCTTAAATAATAATTGCTCTAAGAAATCAATATCCTGCGTTTCGGTCGAAATAAAATATAGCTTTATTAAAATCAAAAGCATAATGCTGGTTATTCATTAAAGAATTCAATCGCACGACTAGGACATATTTTAGTTTTAGCCATTATGAATAGTCGCGGAACGACCTACATTAGCAAATTTAGCGTGAACATGGTCGTACAACATTCAGGCGAATTTAGCATGCTCGTATATAATGCTTATTGTAAGGCCGGGCGCACACTGAATAGGAATTATAGGTTACTACTTGAACAAACTAAAGTTAAACAAAGATTGATAGGTCTTAGGTCGGCAGCGTATGTTAGTTTTCGCTACAAAACAGCCAAGGGCAACTCATAACTTTATCATCCTATTTTATTTGCCAGTCCGCTACTAAGCAGGGATCTTCTCTCAGAATGAGAAGGATTTAAAAAAAATCTCTAAAGATCTGGCCCAGTGCCTTCAGACTTCACACGTCATTAAGAAAATTATGGAGAATCCCATATTAACCACCAGGTTGTCACCGCTTTTGTAACTTATATGGGTAGTGATGAGATTTTATTTTTTTAAATTAGTCTAGAAATTAAAACATTGGCCTAGAATTTTGACGAATGAGGCTTCATGTGTCGTGCTGCTGGCTTCTCTTAAAAATTTGCACGTTATAAAAAGATAATAATGAAATCGTGGAAAAATGACCCATAAAGGTACGAAGAGAAAAAAGTAAAATAAAATAATATACTACTACAACAAATTCTATGCAATTTGAAATGCCTAATACGAAATCATAAATTATGTACCTGCTTAGTTTTTTTTTTTGTTGAAGTCAATATTGAAAAATTACATATAAAAAAAATCTTGAGGTAATATTTTTGCGACTTTGCCAAATGTTACTTATAAAGGGTAGCTAAATAGGTAATTATTTTTAATGAAAACGCATCCATAGTGCGTCCAGTCTAAAGCTTAGCACCCACGTGCGGAATAAAACGCATGCGGCATGTCATACGGCAGTTTGTCAGGCCGCAATCAGACGCGTAGAAAACCCGGTGTCTCCAATCCATGATTTATGCGTTTCTTAATTACTAAGTTATCGTTCGTGTAACGGGGGGGGCTATGCATGTGTTCCCGGACTAATTTATTGACTTTTGCGTTTGTTAGGGTGGTTTGATTGGTGAAGTTTTCGGTTGCGTTTTTTTTGTTTATTTTATAATTTCGTTTTGAGCTTTTAGTGAAGGGTGGCGTGATCGCCGTAGGTTACACCTTTTGTTTAAACAAAATATTGTTTTAAGTTTTTGTTAAAAAAAATGAGTAATGTAGACTTTCAAATCAACTTAAGTATATTTCATGTGACAGGCCTGAATAAAAGTCTAAATTAAAGTTAATAGAAACTCGCCCCAGCTTCGCACGGGTGCTTAAAAATAAAATATAGCCTATGACACTCAAGAAGAATGCAGTTTTTTAATTTTCAAAATTGGTTCAGTAGTTCCAGAGATGACTTCCTACAACAAACTTACAAACGTTACCTCTGCATAATATTAGTGTAAATATAGGTCAAGCCTGGATTTAAGCTCAGGTTTAAAATAATTTTATGTACTTTTCGCAGGAAGCCTAAAGACACAAGCGCAAAACCGTAGAGTATATCTATTTCTAAGAGCATCTTACCAGTCAGCATAGCCACCAAGAGGCTATAGAGGCTCGCCCAACACCGAGAAGAATGACTTGCACTGAGAAGGCCTATGCCCAACAATGGATAAATAAGAGCTAACAATAAAGAAGATGATCAGCCGGCTTATAGACATGCATCAGTTAACACGAAGATGACTCTTAATTGATGGAGACTCATAATTAATGGAGAGTTAAAGGGAGGTATAATGTGACGTCCACCACGATGTTCCATATCTAAAAATGGCACAAACCAGCGTTCCTCAAGCAAAAAAAAAAAAAAAAAAACTCAAGCCGTCAACGTCACCTCCAGTTAATACACGCGCGTCACGTTCCACGCTCATTTGGAGGCGTTCATCGATCGAAGACAAAGCCTCGGCAGGCCCCGATAAACGAATTAAGGAAATGGGAGATTTTTTATCTGGGCCGTGGGGGTGGGGCGTAAGGGTTACCTCGTCGCCCTAAATTACAAGACTGTCCTTAATATTTTCTTCATGAATGCGTTCAGTTTAAATACGGACCAGAATACGGACGTACGAGTGTATAACATAAATTAATGAATTTTGAATAATATGGGGTTCACTGTAGGAGGGCTAATCAGATGTTTTTTTTAAAAGTTCTGCAAACTGTACCGTGTACATCAAATGTAGGAGGGCTTGCTGAGAGGGTCTCCCTCCCACACTTTTTCGTTAAAATATTCGGTTTCAAAGTTACGTTTACTACGTTTTAAGGTCTTAAAAATTCACATACAAATCTTTGATCCCCTGTAATTTTAAAACTACATATTTTTAGAAAAATCTAAAACACCACAAGCACAGATATTAGTTTCTAGAATATGGCTGCAAAATTTCATGGACTTTGGTTGCTTAATATTCAAATGAAATTGGGGCTACGATTGGACGGAGAGAGCCCAGTTAAACGTCCCGATAGAACATTAAGAAACATGGTGAGCCTACGCGCGACACGCGTCGTAACGCAGCAATACTTTCTTATGCAAAGGCCCCTTCGCTGATAATTAGGTGAAGCTATAGATGTGTACCAGGCTTTATGACGGCTGTGTGCGTTTTGTTTTTAATTTTGGGGTGAGCCCGATTAGATAGGTAAGAACGTCAGCATGGAGACTTGTATTGGATTTTTTCTTCGTAACTGAGAACCAACTCATTTCATTTTGTGTAAAATAGAATGATGTAGGTAGTTGTATTGTTACATTATAATGTATGTATTGTAAAACTTTTTATGATTTGAAAAGAGCAACTGCTGAGTTTCTTGCCCGCTCTTCTCAGTGGAACTTTCATTCCGAACCGGTGGCAGACTCACAGACATAAAAGGCACTAGTTGTCCTACATGAAACATTTTTTTTACGTAACATAATAACCTATTTACTTAGCGTAGGTATGTATACCTAACCATTTAAAACCGTTGCTTAGTTTTTAACGATTAGTATTCAGATTTTAGTTTTTGTGCACTAATCTTGTTTTCCTGCGAACACAGGCAAGTATATAGGTACGAGTAGTATATTCAGCACTTTCGATGGAAAATCATTGAAACTTTCAGGAAAACTTAGGTAAATTAGAGCTACTTCACCATAAAATCTTTGTTAACGTAATACAGACAAACAAAAAACGCATTCCACATAGAAACCTACACCTCCCCCCAATTCGTCAAAGACATTTGGTTTAATGTGTGTTATATTTTCTTCCCAACTTCCTCTCAGAGGCTGAGCGCGAAAAACAAGGCCATCGCCATTTAATATCATCGCGACAGGAGAAATTACTATCGCTCGCAAATGAGCATGTGGACTACTGCGACCGAATAATCTCGATACTTTATAAATGAAAAAAATGAACTAACCATACTTCCCAAAATGTATTAAACTGCACGTAATATTGTATTATTTAGAATGTTTCGCTACGTCAATCAAGGACTCTCTCTTTTCATTTTTAGGTATCAAAATCTAGTGCAATAATAAGTGCCATTATTCTGAAACTATTCAACCTACTAAAATTTCATCACAGTAATAATAAATGTACACATGAGCCTTACAAAGTATATGCCTGTTTCATTTAAGTTTACGTATTAATAAACTGTAAATTTTACGGTTGATTTATTTAATTTAAAAAAGCCCCGAATATTGTGTTGCGTTTCAAAAGTTTTGTGTTTTGATTCGAAATCATTTTTAATTAGGTACGCGTCTTAAAGTACCAAGACCTTGCGAACCTTTCGGGGCACTTTTAATTTTCCCTCCTTAAAAATGGGAGGGCAGCGCGTGTGTGCCACCCCAGGGGGACGGTAATCAAGGCACGCAATCTTCGGCGAACCCTTAAAAACTTTAAAACTCATCGGCGCCTTGCCTGCCATCCCGTTTGTATCTCTTACGTAAAACTTCAACACAAATATTATTAGGTAATAGGTATAATATGTAGGAGTAGGTGGGTTGGATTTATAATTTTATGCTATGAAAATCCATGCTAATATTATAAATGTGAAATTGTCAGTCTGTCTGTCTGCTACCTTTTCAGGGCCCAACTGTTTAGCCGATTTTGACGAAATTACAGTAGTTAAGTACAGAGTTAGCTTATATCCCGGGAATGGACATAGGCCTTTTATTCCGGAAAATCAAAGAGTTCCCATGGGATTCCTAAATACCCATCCGCTTAACCGATTTGCATGAAATTTCGAACCGAGGTAGCTTGCGTAGCAATTGACATAGGCAACTTTTTATCCCGGAAAATCAAGTAGTTCCCATGGGATCTTTAAAAACCGAAATCCACGCGAACGAAGTCGCGGGCATCCTCTAGTATTGCAATAAAACTAAAAGCTAGCCTTGTGTTATTATTATTGATTAATTATTATATTGGGCATTTTTATCTTTTCAATAGTAAGTAGACGTTAAGGTACGGAAGTCCTTTATTTTTGGTAAAGAGTAGGTAACTGCAGAGTTTTTTACCGAATCTGCTTGCTGAACCGGTTAGTAGTCTTGAGTCTTGAGTTAGCTACCTAAGTGACTGGCAAACACTGTCCTACATAAAATACTTAATATTTTGGTAATTTTGTAAAAAAAAAAAAGAAGAACCAACGTAACCAAAAATGTCAATGAAATGGGACCACCTCGGAACTATGACCTACCAAGCAAAAAAAATATATCAAAATCGGTTTATCTTACCTAATTGGCGGAGTAATCGCGTAACAAACATACACAAAAATTAAAAAAAAAAAGCATAGCATGAAGTCGGTTAATAAAATGGTTTAACTAGCTACCCATCCGGCTTCGCTTAGGTCGAATTTACGTCAAGTCTTTTTACATTAGAAGAAAATTTTATTCTCACCTTCCTACACCCCACCTTACCATCGGTATGGAAGATGTCAAAAATACCTAACATCGGCTGTACGCAATTTATAGCCGTTACGCTAAAAATACGCGCACATTACCGTACAATATAGCCCGCGGTACGTAAACGTTGCGTGCCCTTTATTGCCCCATAAAGAGGAACCGTTCGCGATTTGGACCTTAATTGCCCTTGAAAAACGACAGAATTTCATAAAAAAAGCACAGCACCTATTTAACTGCCTTAGAGGTGGTAATCCTTTCTTATAGGATGCCTACGTTATAAACGGTACTTGCTATCAAAAGTATCAAAAGTCCAAGTTTCTGACCCTAGGCGGTTATGCTATGCGTTGATAGTACAATCAGTGAATCAGTCAGGACGAGATTTTTTATAAGTATATAAGATTTTACTACTAAACTAACTACCTACACGTCACCTTTAGAAGATGTCAAAAATTCTATCTAGAACATCGGCTGTACACAATTTATAGCCGTTACGCTAAAAATCCGCATTGGGCCAGCGTGGCGGACTATGGCCTAAGCCCTTCTCATTCTGAGAGGAGACCCGTACTCAGTAGTGGGGCGGAAATGGGTTGATCAGGTACGCTAAAAATACGTGCACTTACCGTACAATATAGCCCGCGGTGCTCGTAAACGTTGCGTGCCCTTTATTGCCCCGTAAAGAGGAACCGGTCGCGATTTAGACCTTAATTGCCTTTACATTAAACATGCGTAAGTGTTTACTTTCCTATCTTGAACAATGGCGTGCACAGTATTTTGTTACAAGAAAAAGAAAATTTTTTTCTGACACATTTCACCGCGGTTATTAGCCTCATTTGATGACAGAAGGGCTGGCTCAAATTTCCACAAAGGATGAGTCTGACTGTCCAGTTCGGAAATGCAGCCAGTATTCTTGGCACCATTCTACACGGACATGATTTGTACAGTAATTAAATAAGGCTAGCTTTAAGTTTTATTGTAACATTTTCAATATACAAGAATAGATAAAGAGCTATTTTTAATCGTTTCATTATGATGAACCCATCGCCGCCACCGAACCACTAGTAACATAGGTGTCCACTCTGACCAAATGCAGATTAGCCAACCTCACATTGAGAACATTATGGACTACTCTCAGGCATGCAGGTTTCCACGTGATAGCCTAGTGGTTAAAATATCCGCCTCCTAATCGGGCGGTCGGTTCGAGCCAGGGCACGCACCTTAACTTATTGGAGTTATGTGCATTTCAAAATAGTGATTTTAAGCCATTAAACTAAATTTTAAGCAACTATGTCACTTGATTTAACGGTGAAGGAAAACATTGTGAGAAAGCCTGCATGCTTGAAAGTTCTCCATCATGTTCTCAAAGGTGTGTTGAGGTCTGTCAATTCTTGGCCAGCGTGGGGACTATGACCTAAACCCCTCTGAGGCTGAAATTAGACTTTGTTCAGACTTAAGTTTCAGTTAAATTGAGACACACTTATGTCAGCGATATAACGTTGTTTCGTTTCAACAGTGTCTTGAGTCTGAGCAAAGACAAAGGTTTACGCTCTATAGGTCTGAGGCTGAGATCTATAGAGATCACTTTGACTTTACTCAGACTGAAGACACTGTTGAAACGAGACAGCGTTATATAGCTGGCATAAATCTGTCTCGTTTTAACTGAAACTTAAGTCTAAGCAAAGTCAAAGTGCGCTCTATAGATTTCGGCCTCAGTCTACGAGGAAACCCGTCCTCAGTAGTAGGCCAGTGATGAGTTGCTCATGATGATGATGATGATGATAATGACATGCAAATTCTCAAGCAAGCAGACATCTTAAAAACATTCCTCACGAAAAGAACCCGGGCGTCGCAAGTTCATTACCCCACATGCATTATTAGGCGTGCGTGTGTGTGTGCACAAACAGGGGTTTTAATTTTTGGGGGCACTTTAATGACACTTTGCATCGATTTTAGCGTTTTCGGGGGTTACTCTTTTGTTTCGGTGTTATCGATTCGCTTTTTATAAGGATAGTCGTTTGCGTACGTGCCGTGTGTGGGAGGGGATCCTGAGAATTTAACAGTGGTATCGATTTTTGAGAACATTTGTAATGAATAGGCATGCACTCGTAAGTCCTTAATGCACGTTTAAAAAAAATTTGTGAAGTTGAAAGTTTAAGGGCCTATTTCACAACCGCCTATGGTTGCAAGAAGTAATAATTCTTTTGCCACCGCCAAATTAATTTTATCTTAACAATAAAGACATTTTGGAGGATTCCCAATAAAAAATGACAACTTCATGGAACACGAGTTATATTTCAAACTAGATGATGCCCACGATTTCGTGTGGCTTTAGGTTTTTAAAAATCCCGTGGGAACCCTTTGATTTTCCGGGATAAAAAGTAGCTGAAGTCGATTTTCGGGACGCACGCTACCTTTATACCAAATTTCATGTACTTACTCATAAATCAATTAAACGGACGAGTCTTTAAGAATCCAGTGGGAACTCTTTGATTTGCCGCGATATAAAGTAAGTAGCCCATGTCCGTTTCCGGGATGTAAGCAAATCCTTCCGGGATCCTTACCAAAGATCAAAATTTGTTAAACTATTAGGCTGTGAGAAGTATAATATTAGTATGGATAGCCCTTCTACAGGTAAGTACTAATTTTGCTAAGTAGCCGATTTTTATAACCCTGCGATGAAAGATCAATTATAGGAAATTTATAACGAATTTCACTATTCTATCAAGGCTGTTACTCAAAGCATCACAGTTTCTTACTCCGAAAAACCCGTTCAAAAACATAATTAATACAAATTAAAGAACCGAAGATGAAGACGAGCGGCAATGAGCCCCCGCCTCCCCCTAAAAATTTAATTCATCACGCAGCCTGAGACATGTCCCCTTACCGTCCCTTCCCCTTTCTTCTCCCATTCTTTGCTTTCTTACAAGCTTTTTCAAGGCATGACAGGGATGTACAACTTGTATCCTTAATCCCCTCCCAAGCAAATTTCAACCTTAAGCTTCTCTATCAAGATTGGTTTTCCAATGGCAATGGGTTGGAGTTGAGTCGTTATTGGTAACATGATACGCAGGCTGTTTCATTCGTCCGCACTGAAAGCCTTAAACAAATAAACGTGAAACGTTTCAAGATAAGATTTCGCTACGAAGCTATCATTAGAGATTGTCTAGAATTCGGTTCCGGGTGTTGAGTCTACATGTTACAGCGAAAATATGTTGCATGAATATTGAATAAAAAGTCCCTGGTAGTCTTCTTAATTTAGCTAAAA
Source organism: Maniola jurtina (assembly GCF_905333055.1). Lineage (NCBI taxonomy): Eukaryota > Metazoa > Arthropoda > Insecta > Lepidoptera > Nymphalidae > Maniola > Maniola jurtina. The sequence continues at coordinate 3,199,161 of NC_060045.1, forward strand.
GTTATTATACCTATACTAGCTTAGGTGATGTATACTTTAAATACCATAGGAAAATCGTATCGTAGAGCAAACTTTTGGAATTATGTATTTTGTACTTTGAAAACTTATTGAAGTAGCATTTTTAGCTTAGAGGTCATATTATAAGAAAGAGCTTATAATCGTCGAACTAAAACGTTTTATGAGGCGAAGGGTAAGTACTGGATTATTTATCTTAGAATATTTACATATTGAGTTAACAGGGCTCTCTCCGTCACTCGTTTCCACTCGTTTCATACAATCGTAGTTCCAATTTCATTTGAAAATTAAGCAACCAAAGTCCATGAAATTTTGCAGACATATTCTAGAAACTAATATCTGTGTCTGTGGTGTTTTAGATTTTTCTAAAAATATGTAGTTTTAAAATTACAGGGGCTCAAAGATTTGTATGAAAATTTTTAAGACCGCGTAACTTTGAAACCGGATATTTTAACAGAAATCTGGAAAACCACAGACATAGATATTAGTTTCTAGAATATGTCTGCAAAATTTCATGGACTTTGGTTGCTTAATATTCAAATGATATTGGAACTACGATTGTATGAAACGAGTGACGGAGAGAGCCCTCTGGTCGAACTCATTTGGGTGATATGGCTTCATATTAGGTTGCTTTGTTCGTTTGTTGTCATTCCGTCGAAACTGATTTCTCGGTGACTTTGAATTATTTTCCAATTAAGTTGAACAGGCCAAGTCTCTCAGAATTTAAGGCAAGGGTTTAAGAATAGAGTGCTAATTTTTAATTAAATAAAAATACCTACTGCTGATTTTTAGTGTTTATCAAAACACTATTAAGGATTATATTTATCAACTAAATATGATGTTTGAGCAAAATAAAAGAATCACTTCAGTCAGACGTTGCAACTTATAAATATAAAAACGAGGTCGAGAGCGGGCCGACTCTTTTATTATCAAAAGTTTAAGGAGTTCCCCGCCACTGCAAGTTGACCTCTAAAACACTTTTTTACGCACAGTAAAAAGTTGAAAAGTCCTAGGATTATTGCCACGTGTTTTTATTAAAAAGAAAAGTGTTTTCTCTACAAATCTTTGTAACTTTTTCCTTTTCGATCTTTTTTAGATTAGAAAAATCTAGATTTATGTATCAAAGATTTTAGAGGTAGTTAAGGACTCAAGCCTCGACAATTCTATAACGGAAGTAATGCTTTTCTTCTTTTTAAATACTATTAGGCCTTTACATCATTTGCTCTAAACTTTGAGTGTCAAGAAAATGGGTTGCTTGAATCAGGATTTGTTTACTTTGGTCTATGATTACGCCAGTCACCATGTCAGGTAGGTAGAGTGCAACCTATACCTACTATTTGAAGTCAAAACTTCTTTAGGCGCTTTGGTCGAATTTGGGATGGTTAAAAGCTTCAAGGTAGCGTCACCGACTCGCTAATGCTAATAGTGCTCAGAGTACCTATTAGATGTAACTAATGCTTATGGTCTTAATTACAAATTATGAAATACTAGAGGATGCCCGCGGCTTCGCCCGCGTGGATTTCAGTTTTTAGTCCTGTAGGAACTCTTTGATTTTCCGGGATAAAAATTAGCCTGTCCTTCCCCGGGCTGTATCCCAAGTCTGTACCAAATTTCATTAAAAACGATTCAGCGGTTGGACCGTGAAAACTTAGCAGACAGATACACTTTCGCATTTATCATATTAGTAAGTATGGATTAATTTTGATAAATACATATATGTACTTACTCCAATTAGTATAAAAAAACAACAAAAAAAAATACTTTTTTATAGTTTTAAGTTTTCATTTGTCTGCAGTCTTCACTGAATACCATTTTTTTTTGTTGGTCAAAGTTGGGTGGCTAATCGTAACTAAACATTAACTGCCTATCATGCAACTAGATCTCAGCTTTATAACTTTTTTTGCTGAACTTTTCAGACACTTAAGTACTTTAATACAGCTAAGTGTTGATTATGTTATCTGCACAGTTTCCTATAAAATATAAATATAATTAGGTATTATGAATAGCCCCTCATTATAATCGAAAAATGTCCGGAAAATTTCTACCACCGCTGTCTTTAGCAACTTTATCGGCGTAAACCGCCTTCAATTAACCAGTAAATAGGTCCTATGTACTTACTCACTAACTCTTCACATAATGAGTTAATAACGCAACACCTATACACGCGCGTTCCAAACGGAAAATCGTCAACACACACATAAAATCGACGCACACTAATAAAAACTCGGAGCGTACATAAAACGCGTCTTTCTTCTTGTATTCTTAATTAGCGTGTTGGATCGTTCTGTCCCGCTCACTCGAGGGGTGTTAATTACAGCTCGTCTCTGTCGCGCTTTCTTAATACATTCTTCCTCTTCGCGGTGTTTCTTTACGTTTTTATTTGTGTGCGTGTCTGTGTGCGGTGGTGTTTAATTTACATGTACTTGTATGTCTGTACAGGCGCAGGGGACACGGAATTAGAATCATCGGTTAATGAAGAAGACATTAATGTTGTATTAAAATACTATAAAAAAGTTAACTCAAATTATAACTAAGTACATACTTTTCATTAATTTATTATTAAATTAATTATTAATAAATAATTAGTATATTATTAAAAGTACCCCTTTATGTTGTAATTTTTCCTTTTCTCGCTCTATATTTTAAAAACTAAATATGTGGGTAAATATTAAATAATTAATTAACATAAACACTACAAATTTTAAAAAAATGTAATGGCGAGAGCTGGCAATCTGTTATGTAAGCATCAATTTCTCTCTGTCCCTCTCCTCAATTATCAACAAATGAAATCATTACCTATATAAAAACCGTCCAAGTGCGAGTCAAGCTCGTGCACCGAAGGTTCCGTACTCGGGTATTTTTTCCTACATTTTTCACGATAAATCAAGAACTATTATGCATAAAAATAAATAAATCTGTTTCAGAATATACAGGTAAAGCCTGTCATAGGTACCCTATCATATGATTTCCCATTTGGTATAGATATCTCACTTTGAAACTTGAAATTACTTGTTCATGAACCCATTTTAATTTTTTTGTAATGTAACCACAATTTCACGGTTTTTGGTTTTTTTCTTTGCTTGTGCTATAAGACTTAACTATCTGAAAAAATTCATGATTCTAGGTCATCTGAAAGTACCCTATAAGTTTTCTTGACAGACACGACAGACAGACAACAAAGTGAAACAAAGTGAAAGTGGCAATCCGTTAAACTGTTTAGCCGTGAAAAGCTAACAGACAGACAGATAACACTTTCGCATATAATATTTGTATGGAAGTATGGATTTATTGAATTTTATGATTCTCGTTTCAGTTTCCCCATCGGCTGTGCCGGGGTACTTTATACGAATGTGGGTATGCGCGAAAGGGTGTCGGCGCGGGACCGGGTCGCGGGGGAGGCACGTACACATAAACACTTATAAAAGTTTTTTGACAACAACCGCTTCCACCCGCACCTCCCCTCGCCTCGAATTCGCTAATTTATGTGCTTTTTTAATCAATACCAGCCCGTGCAATGTTATAGATTCTATCGACGCCTTGCTTATACGTTACCATTAGTTTTGTCTTGGAATTTTCCGACTTTCCGATTTCCTATCGGACTGCGAAAGGAATTGATATTGTTCAGTATGCAATGCTATAGATAATTTTTCGATTATAGTACGCCTTGCTATCAAAATTATGAATTAATTTAATAGGTTCAGTTAAAAATATCATCAGGGTTCAACGGTTTATATTATTAGGTAGGTACCTACAGGTAGCTAGCGACTTCGTCTTTTCAAAAATCCCGTGGAAACTTTCATTTTCCGGAATATAATATACAAGTAGGTAGGTAGGTAGTAGGTTTAAAGCACGCTTAGTACCTAATAATGTTATATGTACACAATATAAGCACCTAACACCCAATGTAAATCATGACCTAATTCAGTACCTACTTTTCGCCAAAATGTACATCATAATTTTGGAATTCTACTTTTACAGTGCTATCATCCCGTAGTCCGAGAAATTCTACTTTGACTGACACAATATCTTCATCCTTAAAAATGTTATCATGGGTAGCAAAAGAGTTGGACTGATATTACCCCCACAGGATACAAGTTTTACCCCCTCAGGGGTAATTACCCCCAGGTTGGAAACCTTGGTTCTAGAATCTCTGAATTAACTAGTCAGACGCAAACGAAGTCTATCCTATATTCCTAAGGTGTCCATGATTAAGTCAAGGTGCCTTATTACCGTCTATTATGTTACAGGTAATTTATTACCGCCTATCACCACACCGGTGGGGTTGATTATATTGTTAGCGTACATCCGGTTCTTATCATTAGCTGATAATAGCCAATAAATTATATGAGCCGCGATCGAGAGGCGCGATAGTTCATATTGTTCGACGCACAGACAAGGCTGTTCTCTAGTTGTTCTAGAATCTAGACTTCTAGAGAATGGGTAATAGAAATATTACAATGTATGCGATATGTAAATTTTAAAGTTTGGTAGAGCGTTGGAATTTGAACCGATTTAGAAATTAGAACTCTAGTGCAAATTCAGTTGAAAATAATAAAGGTAAGAACACGATTTGATTTCTGTATTGCGTTTTAGGTCACAAAGGTAAGTAAGTACCTACCTACCTTATAATTTTGATGTTGCAAGCGTTGCAAGTAACTCTTAAGTTAAGTAAGGTCCTAAAAATGTTTTTAATTTTTCTAAATCTTTCGTGTAGAGTATCAAATCAAAAACTTTTTACGCTGTAAAAAAGAATAGTAGGTACTATTATATCATCACGTTTAAGACATTGTTTGTCTGGAGTATGGAGCATGCGTAGCGGCAACCTCCAGCCCGCTGGACTGATGACCTTATTAAGAAAGTGATGAAAAAATTGAAAGCACCTGTGTGGTAGCGTGGTAATGCACCCTTGGAATGGCCATCCAGAACTGAACACAAACAGGCTGATGATGAACTCCTTTCACACACACACACACACTACATATACACAGACACAAGATAATACTGTATTGTTATGGAAGAGCGGTGTCTTCTGACACAGAGGTAGTGTTCCTACCTCTAAAAGAAGGCTCCAACCTCCTACAGATGTTTGTCATAAGTTACCGAAAAAATAATTTTGAATTTTGATTTTTTTTTAAATTCTCTGATTTGCCTTTTTTACACTTTACAGGCATTATTATATTATAGCAGTTTTCCCGAAAATTCAGTAGCACTTAATTCTTCCCCTCATCGGATTCATCACACGTCACGCAAAAACACCGTGACGAGTGCCGTGACAGTGTTGCGCGGACTCGTCACGCGTGGCATGTCATCCATCACCCGTGTGCTTACATCCTTACAAACTTAACTATGCACTCTACACCAACCCTATTGCTACCCCATAAGGTCTATTTTCTCTCATTCCATTTCACATATCGCTTGTATATTGTCACCTTAACAATTTTATTTTGCATTTCACGTGAACCTTATTGTAAAGTAATAAAATACATTTTCGTTGAAATTTGATAGTTGAAAGTTATAAGAAATGTCACCAAAAAAGTAAGGTGTTTATGAACAGTTAACATAAGGCGGATTTTTGCTTGGCATACGATTGAGTTTACGACGTGTAACTTAATAATATATGCGGCTTAATGCACTTTATTGCTATGATTACAAGATTGTTTATCGCTTACATTACATGCAAATTAAAATTGGTTTTCAGATTGCGAACAAAATAAAATATTCAGTTAAAAAAAGCTTAAAGCTAATATAGTTAAGGTTGGTTTTAGTTTGAACCAAACGCAAATAGAAGTTACAGAGTTTCCTCATACGTTAAGGGTTGACGAAACGTAAAATTGCTCGGTAATTTTATTTTTCAAAACCGAGATTGACGTTTAATATATCATTGGTAAGTTATCTTGTTATGGCTCGGTAGGCGATAAACGGATGCGCGTAAAATTATATATTGCGTTGATAAAAAATGTCACAGATATTTTATTAGGTTTTATAACCATAAGGTATTGATGCAAATTAAAGTACTCTAAGTAAGTTTTCGCAGCCTTACCAAAATAAGTCCGATAACTCTTTTTGATGTTTATTTATTTTGAAAAAAGTTTTTCGATAAAAATCCACTGGTAACGCTGGTAACCTATTAAATTCGGTATCAGTATTAACCGCATAAAAACAAAATAGAAATGAAAAAGCTCAATAGAATAATAATAAATTTAAAAAACTATACCTACCTAATAATTTTGAATTGAATAACGGTTTTTATGGGGCTGCTCTACACCTACGAGTAGCTCAGCTTGCCTTACCTTTCTTGAAAGTTCTAAAAGCTTGCTTTTTTTTTTTTCATTCACTATAGGCAAGCGCTTGACCACAATCACACCTGATGGAAAGTGATGATGTGGTCTAAGATGGGACGCGTTTACCTAGAAGGTGCCTATTCACTCTTGTTTTAAAGATACCCGGATTGTAATTGGTAGGAAACACAGATCGCGGGAGAGTATTCCAAACCTTAGCCATGCGTATGAGGAATGAAGACGCAAAACGTTTCGTGCGTGTAGATGGAATGTCGACGACATAAGGATGGAAACTCGCCCGACGTCTTGCGGTTCAGTGGTAAAATGGTGAAGGGGGGACAAGATGCTTCTATGAAGTAAAACATAAAGATGGCGCTCTTAAATTTTGACACTTGTCACAAACATTAATTAGTTAGGGAGGTACTTTATGAAGTAGATAAGTCTGAAAAAGCTGCAGAATTGGATGTGCAATTTCTACTTAAATCATCTATACTAATATTATAAAGAGGAAACCTTTGTATTTTGGTATGTTTGTATTGAATAGGTTCAAAAACTACTGGACCGATTTCAAAATTTCTTTTACCATTACTTAGAGGGATTCTTCCGAATCCGCATAGGCAATATTTTATCCCGGGAAATAGATAGGATTTTTCCACCCGTGCGAAGCCGGGGCGGGTCGCTAGTCTCTTATATTCTCATATCTGTAAGACATGAATGCTTTCATAACCTGATCAGTAGTTACCAGTATAATCTAATAGGAATGATACGCATACGAGAAATCGACTTCCTGATTTAGAGCCTGCCGCCTTTATTCTATTTTAGGAGCAAAATTAATTATTTATAGAATGCCTCGACTTCTCTCTATATGGCAGTATGTGGCAGTGTTATTAATTTGCATGGACACATTTCCTTACTATCTATCTCGGAATACTTGATTTATATTACCTATAGACTTGCGGTATTCTAATTTCTAGGAATGATAATTTCATTTATCGTTTATGTAACCATTTAACTATTTCAGATTATGCTATTCTTATATAATTAACTAGTTTATGCCCGCGACTTCATCCGCGTGGACAATTCAATTTCACCCCCCCCCCCCTTCTTACCCCCTATTTTACCCCTTTAGGGGTTGAATTTTCGAAAATCTTTTCTTAGCGAATGTCTACGTCTATGAATGTATAGCTATCTGCATGATTCTCAGCCCGATCCGTCCAGTAGTTTAACCTACGCTCTAATGAACCACCAAAACCAAACTAAGTTCTCAGCTTTGTTGGTACCTACCTACCCTGATTTTTTTTAGGCTACACGATCAATTAAGTGGTAGGTAGGTAAACAATTTCTGTTACTTTTTTTAAATTCAGATTTACCTACAGAAATAATAGTTTCTGAATAAAGCGACTGTGACAAACAGACACACTAACGTAATGCCATAAATGCTCAGTTTTTTTTTTATATGGAAGTCTAAAAAAGCTACGGTCATAATAATCCCAATTACATATCGCATATTATTTGGTTTCCATATTACAAGTTGACAGATCTATACCCTGATAAGTAGATCACTTTTATTTCCTCAAAAACGTACCACTTGAGGAATATTAAAAAAAATGCTATCGTGAGGTAGAGAAACAGGCCCACACTTGCCTCGCCCGGGGCTATTATAACATGAACGCCATAATTACCAATCAGGCTGGGTAAGCACATTAATAGTGTATTAACTTTAATAATAGGGTATTAACTTACGTAGACCTACTTTGTTACAATTTTTCTATAGTTAGGTCAGGAAAACATTGCAAGTAGGTAATAATATTATATCTCCAGTACATGGTTTTATCGAAACTAGACCAGGCGTCTAGTTTTTTTTAATTTTTAAAAACCTACCCTACATTTAAAAAAAAATATATGGAACTATGTAGGTAAATGATACCTACATGATCTGCGTGGATTGAATTTTTCCATGTGGAAACTTTAATTTTCGGGGATAAAAAGTATTCTTCTCTCAAAAAATGAGAAAGGTTTGGTCAAACTCCACTACGCTGGCCAACTGCGGATTGGCAGATTTCACACACCTTTGAGAACACTATGGAGAACTCTCAAGCATGCAGGATTCCTCACGATGTTATCCTTCACTGTTAAAGCAAGTAATATTTAATTGCTAAAACGTACAGTCAAGGGCCGTAAGTCGTTTAGCACCTAAATGGTTAGGTGTGTGAGACGTGTTTATAGAAAAAGGTCATAAGTGCTACAGGTTTTTGATGCAATAGTTTTGCGGAATTGCTTCTCGAATTCTGAGGCCGAGCGTACATAATACAATTTTTACTAAGAGGTGTGTCTGGGATCGAACTCCTGACCTCTCGAATAGGAGCTGATTGTCTTAACCACTAGGCTTTCACGGCTATCGCGGACATCATCTACTAGATAATAACTCGTGCTCCCACATTCGCTGCATGCGTTTAATAACCTGTAACCCTTAGTATGATATTTTACTTCTCACCAATTTTGATAGTATTCGAGAGTCGAAACAAAATAACGTTAACTTAAAATGGACCTAAAGTTTATTAGTTTAAAGTCAAAAATTCAGTACCTTTGATTTTAATTTCGCAACGTTTCCGCTTGGAGCGCTGACTGTAAATATATGTACAAACTTGAACATTAAAACAAGGCAGTGAAGGGGCATTTTACTATAACGCTAAAAAGTTTAAACTCTCAAATACTATCAACGTTGGTGAAAAGTAAAATCTTATACTGAGGGCACAGATATCGGAAGCGGGAGGCATTTTAATGAAAACGCCGGCCGGCCACGTCGGCGTGCGCGCGCGCCGCCGAATAGCGGACTGGTTAATCAACCTGTTGTTCTAGATCGCACTAAGGCCCAGGTCCATATCAAGCGGTCAAAGTGAGGTTGTCGTTCAAGTTGACCACAAAAAACGTACATATTGTGATGCACAAAGCAGGGTTTTCTGACTTTTAACCATTTGACTTAACCTATATCGTGGAGGTACAGATACTGATCTTTAATTTTTAGACCAAGGACTTTCATAGAATGTATGACCACAAATTCAGCGCATAAGAAAAATGTTTAATAGCATGCAATATTTTAAAGTTGCACAAATAATAAAAAATTTAAGGTACTTTTACCCAAGCCAACCGTTACCAAACTTTACGGCGCTTGTACACGCTAAGAAAAAACGCCGGGCGTACCTAAGAATTCGTGTCGTAACTAGAAAATAACTGTGTACACTGCTCGCAGCGGTGCACGAAAAAAATCTTGTCTGCGCAAGACACGACGCGGCGAACGTTGTTGCGGAGCGGCGGGGGGGCGGTGTAGTAGGGTTGAGCCAGCCCAGTTTTTGTCATGTCGTATATTATTTTCTATTGTTGTCAAAAGCTTGTCAAACGTAGACATTTTCATGCGAAAATAATCCACAAATTTTTCCTCATGTTGTCGCATGACACGGTAAAGGGTAATGAACCCGCCAAACTCATTTTTCTCTTGTATAATTGGATGAACCCAGTAAAGTCTCTTGTTTTTTGTTTCCTTTTTTATTTTGTTATAATAATAATATGCAATTATCATTCTTTTTTGCTTTGTAGTTAACATTTATATAAATAAACGAAACTCACTGATTACACTTGTTATTACTTGCGCGCCCTACGCCCGACTGTCGACTGCACGAAAAGAATCGTGTCGTGTACACGTTTCCATTGGTCTTGTCTGCGGAAGACACGAAAAGTTTTCGTGTGTGGAACAGACAAAATTCTTGTCGTCTACACGAAGAATTTGTCTTGTCTGCCGCAGGAACGGCAAATTTTCTTAGCGTGTACAAGCGCCCTTACGGTTCCATTTTTCGTGGTTTAAGGCCAATTCACACCAATTGCGTACATGTGACACGTGCGTAGTGACGCGCGTAAATCCCTAACACACCGGGTTACGCATACGTCCACGCTTTACGCAAGCCGTGTGCCATGTTTCATACAGTTCGATACATTAACACGCAATGGCACGCGCTACGTCTACGCTTACGCAACCCTTACGCAGCCTGTGTGAACGAGCTATTAACGGTAACCTTATGCAAGGTGCAACTGGCTCTAAGACTACATGCCTAGAGCGGAGAGGAACGGAGCGGAGTGAAATCATCTATCCTTCGATTAAACAATCTGATTGATTAAGAAATTAAGAAATTAGTATTTCCTAATAGATACAATCCATCCTTAATATTATAAATGCGAAAGTAGCTGTCTGTCTGCTAGTTTTTCCTGTCCATGCGTTTAACCGATTTTGACTAAAGGTACAGGGATAGCTTGCATCCCGGGGATGGACATTTAGTATTTTTTGTCTCGGAAATCCACGAATACGAAGTCGCGGGCATCATCAAGTATAGAATACGATAAAGAATAATAGACAACAATATCAATAATCTTATTGGTCTGCTGAACACGTCTCCGCTTTCCTCTGTTTCAGTGGATAGGCGACTTTATATGAGTATAGAGTGTACGGTATCCACCGTGCCAAAATCGTGATTTGATATATAAATTCCATTATACTTTGATGTTAGGAGTCGTGCTGGGTTTGGTTAATGTGGTTATGTGGTTAATGCCATATTAAGCACATAGCCACTTAAGTAAGTTAGTATAATGTAGTCAGAGTAGCGTAAGGTTGTCTGTATGTTGCGAATCACTGAGGACCCTATTCCTGGTTAGTTTTGTTTTCAGACTACCCCGTTGGTCTAGTGATTAGAAAGAAAGAAAGAAGAAGGAAGAAAATACATTTATTCGTTGTTGGTGTCACAGATATAACAAGTGTAAATTAAAAAATAATACAACCGACAAGTGAAGGTTACAGTAACTAGAAAAGAGCTGATAACTTTCAAACGGTTGAACCGATTTTCTTGGATTATAGCTAAGAACACTCTCGATCAAGCCACCTTTCAAACAAAAAAAAACTAAATTAGAATCGGTTCATTAGTTTAGGAGCTACGATGCCACAGACAGATACACAGATACACACGTCAAACTTATAACACCCCTCTTTTTGGTTCGGGGGTTAAAAACAAAGCATACAAATGCACATTTTCATCTATGACACCATCCCAAATGGGTGTACAGCTCAGCATAATGTCTTGTATCACATGCGTCATGCAAGACATTAATAGCACGTTGGACTGTGGATGACTAGATTCTTTTTCTGGAGCACATTTTCAGAACTATTCTGGAGTTTGGAAATTAGTGGTGCTCGGAGAGCATGACAAGCCGCCACACTTGTCTCTTGGACTATAGGACTATGAGAATAAGGAAATAGAGAATGCATCTTTGCCAGTAGAAATTGTCCACCGTAGCCGAAAGGTCGGGACATAAAGGATCGAGAGGTCACTAGTGCAGTTTTCGAAATAATATTCTGTTCGTTGGTTTAATTACAATTATTGTAATTAAACCGGCTAATCTAATAAGGTCCACTCAAACAGTAGTTAGCTGGAACTGTGGCGGAGTGCGTGTCGTCCAGGCATTAGGGCGAGTTACGCGGCGCTGGTACTTGTCAACCGATCTTAATTGCTTACACTGGGCTAAATATAATTAATTCTAACAGCGCGAATTAATATTAAGTAGGTATACATTGTAATTTTTGTTAGAATTTCCCAATAAGGGGTTTCCTTAATAATGTCAATTCAGAAGGTGAAAGTTCCTAGTAAGATGTTCTAAAAGAAATTTCAAATCACTACTTATTTATTTCTTGTAGGACAGTTACCTACTAGTGTCTCTTATGCTGCGTGTGTGATTCTACCACAGGTTCATAATGCAGATTATACTAAGTAGAGCCAGTGCTGGGAAGAAACTCAGTAGTTGCTCTTTCCCTCATTGTTGAGGGTCGTGATCTCTATTCATTAATCGCCAACGAATAAAACCCCCTGATCATTATGCGATGATCCAGAAGATTTCTTGGGATGATTATACGCGCTGGGCTCGCATATCCTTCCATTGATAAACTGGATTTCTGTTTGGATGGCTGTAGACTCCGGTGGAGAGTGGCAATGTACGCATAGTAGACGGAAACCTGCCTAGAGAGAAGAAAATATTGACAGTGATAATGTCTAATTCCAGTCATCATTTTTTGTTAGATAAATTCTAAGCGCTCTGAAAATTTTGCGAAAGCAGCTCGAAGCATTGAGGTATAAGTATACGTCAAAAGAACCCGATTAACTGTAAACCTCCAACATACAATACCCTATTATGCGCAACACGCATACAAGATACAGATACAAGATCTGTATGACCCACATCTGGTGAGATGAATCACTCGCTGGTTCCGCGCTCTAATGAAATCCTTTCAAAGTACACCCCGCGCGCCCGGGAGTGCATTGTTATCTGCGTATTGCTGTATTATCTATGAGAAGCCTTCTGAGACACACCGGGTTCCGTAAACTATTTTTAGCCTGGGTTTTTGCCAGAGGTTAGGCTACTTTTTATCCCAAAAAATTAAAGAGTTCCCACGGGGCTTTTAATAAACCTACATCCACGCGAACGAAGTCGCGGGCATTCAGCTAGTTGATTGATAAAGCTGTAATCACGAGCAAACCACAATGTAGGCGGAGTGGTTTTCATGAAGCGATTTGCCTGTTTGTTTCTAAATTCTAACATGAGTTTACATCTTCAAGTCAAAAAGGAATAGGTGTCTAGGCAAGCACGCTCCATTTAGGCTGAATCATCACTTGCCTGAAAGTTTTAATTGCAGCCAAGCGCTATTCTATGAATTAAAAAAAAATTGTGCTTGTAGATCAATAGCTCTGTGTATCTCAGGCCTACCACAGGTTGCACCTACCAGCTCCCAGCACGGATGATATAATATCGCTCGAACACGGATATTGCCAGATAATGCTATGTTCCACTTATTTTATACGCCAATGCGCGCGCTAATGATAAAGCTGTAATCACGGCAAACGTGGGCGGAGTGATTGTTTATGAATTTGTTTGGTGAAATTACATGATCGTAATAATTATTATTATTACTGTGTCTGTTATTGTAATTTCAATTTAGTTTATAAATTACATAACCAATTCTCAATTCTAATGCGACTCATTTGTAATGGTAATTATTTTCTTTTGTATAGGATTACTTACTTACAGTGGTATGCAACTCATAGAAAAGCACTGCTTACTTAAAAATAGTTACCCTAGTTGAAATAGTTCAACGCTGATTCCTATACTCATGCTATGTTCCACTTATTTTATACGCCAATACGCGTGCTAATGACAAAGCTGTTATCACAGGCCAGCGTGGGTGGCGTGATTGTTTATGAATTTGTTCTGTGAAATTACCTACATGATTGTAAAAAATGAAAACTTAAAGGCCGATTCACACCAATTGCGTACACGTGACACGTGCGTAGTGACGCGCGTAAACCCTTAACACACCGGGTTACGCATACCTCCACGCTTTACGCAAGCGGTGTGCCATGTTTCATACAGTTCCACACATTACAATGCAATGGTATGCGCTACGTCTACGCTTACGCAACCCTTACGCAGCCTATGTGAACTAGCAATTAGCCTTTATTTTTAAGCAAATGTTGTTAATATTATAATCTCAAGATATTAAAAGTTAACTGTTACCTGTCTTATACCCAGTTCAGAAATTACAAAACGACCTTCTCTCCCTGCTCTTTTACTCCACAAAGTCATACATTGTAACAGTATTTCGACTAAAGCTATAATCGTCTCTGCGAGGCGGCACTCGCTATTGGCGATCACGAGCTTCGTGTCCGCTTATTAACGCTACAGGGGCGATATATCACGCGCCCTCATATGCCGCCGCGTCATACGCCACTGACCATAGACCTGCCAAGATACCAGACACGACAAAAGCTATAATAGTCTCTGCGAGGCGTCACTCGCTATTGGCGATCACGAGCTTCGTGTCCGCTTATTAACGCTACAGGGGCGATATATCACGCGCCCTCATATGCCGCCGCGTCATACACCACTGACCATAGACCTGCCAAGATACGAGATACGACTAAAGCTATAATCGTCTCTGCGAGGCGGCACTCGCTATTGGCGATCACGAGCTTCGTGTCCGCTTATTAACGCTCCAGCGGCGATATATCACGCGCCCTCATATGCCGCCGCGTCATACACCATTGACCATAGACCTGCCAAGATACCAGACACGACAAAAGCTATAATCATCTCTGCGAGGCGGCACTCGCTATTGGGGATCACGAGCTTCGTGTCCGCTTATTAAGAGGGCTCTCTCCGTCACTCGTTTCCACTCGTTTCATACAATCGTAGTTCCAATTTCATTTGAATATTAAGCATCCAAAGTCCATGAAATTTTGCACATATATTCTAGAAACTAATATCTATGTCTGTGGTTTTCCAGATTTCTGTTAAAATATTCGGTTTCAAAGTTACGCGGTCTTAAAATTTTCATACAAATCTTTGAGCCCCTGTAATTTTAAAACTACATATTTTTAGAAAAATCTAAAACACCACAGACACAGATATTAGTTTCTAGAATATGTCTGCAAAATTTCATGGACTTTGGTTGCTTAACATTCAAATGAAATTGGAACTACGATTGTATGAAACGAGTGGAAACGAGTGACGGAGAGAGCCCTGTTAACGCTACAGGGGCGATATATCACGCGCCCTCATATGCCGCCGCGTCATACACCACTGACCATAGGCCTGCCAAGATACACGACACGATAAAAAAGCTATAATAATAGCCGCAAGTTTTAAACGAAAATTCTCCATTCTAAAATATCATAGGCCTCTAGAACCTATGCAACATTATTTTGTACCTAAGCAGGACGTGATTTATTTAGAGCAAGCACCGACCATTTATATCTGGCACTCATCGCTCAGCCTGATCACTTGAACTTAGAAGATGAATGTGACCACCATGAGCTGCGGGTGACCACGCAAGGCTTGAAACAAATTCATACCTAGAAATCTTTTCAACTCTAACGCTTCATAGGTCCCTAGAAACTTCTCGGCATTGTATCGTAAGCAGGAAGTGATTTATTTAGAGCAAGCGCCGACCATATATCTGGCAGTCGTGGCTCTGCCTGACCATTTACAGGCCGAGTGTGGCCACCATGAGCTATTGACCACGCGGGGCTTTTAACGAGTTTCCTTTGTAATTTGTTTCACGCTTGTCGTTTACGTGTCGACTGACCAACAGCCAATAGGTGCATAGTTTTCCCCGTACACAACGTGTTTAGAATATTGAAATCGCACATCTGGCCGCATTCCACAACTTTGTTCCTGCTTCACCATTCTACCACAGAACAGCGAGAACCGTGAACGTAGGCATCCTTAAGTGTGTGGTCGACATCCAATTTATTCTGGGGTTTTGCTCAACGCGTCTGATATGAACGTCCTTGGAATGCCCTTCCGGCATCCATGTTTCCTGGTAGGTATAGGTATAACATAAATCCTTTCAAATTTCAAAGCAAGAGTGAATAGGCATCTTCTAGTCAAGCGACCTCGTCATTGCTTTTGTTAGTATGGTTGTCACCAGGCGAAAGCTTATCTCACAATAAAATAAAATAATCTATTCGACCAACGGCTCAAGAATAATAATAATCAGTGTAGGAATGCTTGAACGATATCGACAAACAAAACCGCGAGAAAGTATAGTCGCATATTCGGTACGACTGGTGTGCAAGGTATGCGAATGTGTTTTTAAACGAAGAACGTGATAAAAAATATTTTCAAACTTCATACAAGAAGAACGAAAAAAAATTCGTTGGAATTCTTAAAAATCGTGTAACGTGTAGTGGGTTTCGTCGTTCAAGAGAGATTAAAGAACCTACATGCGAATCTTTTTCTTAAATCTAGATCCAACAGTTTGGGCTAAATGTTAATATGTCAATCCTAGGAATTGTCAATGAGTTTTCTCCTTTTTCATAGTGAGGTGTTAAGGTTTCAGTCTATATATCCCATTAAAACTGGTATGGTTTGGTATGACAAAGTAATATTCCGGGCAGAAATGCCGTGACATGAATTATTGACATTCGCCGGCGACCACCGCGGTGCTCGTTACATACGAGTGTATGCCAGATGCTATCGCCAGCGCAGGACAATGCCGTCCAATTGACTCTATCAGATACGTCACTTGCGCTTTATAATTATTTGTTTTATCGCGAACTTGATGCTATTTGTCCATTATTTGATATACTTTTTCTTGATTCCATCTAGAAAAATCAGTTTAGAAAATTCCACGTTTTTTGGCGAGAACTCAAAAACTTTTGTAGATACTTAACCACTTTTTATGACGGGAATCTGGATTAACCCCCAGCTCCTGGAATTGGAGATTGAAGTCTTTTTCGCTATCAATACTAATATTATAAATGCGAAAGTGTGTTTGTCTGTCTACCCGCTAGCTTTTCACTGCCCAACAGTTTAACCGATTTGATGAAATTTGGTACAGAGATAGCTTACATCTCGGAAAAGGACATATGCTACTTAAAAACCAATCCGTTTAGCCGATTTATATGAAATTTGGTACAGTAGCTTGCATCCCGAAAATTAACACAGCCAACTTTTTATACCGGAAAATCAAAGAGTTTCCACAGGATTTTAAAGAAAACAATATCCACGCGGACGGCATCATTTAGTATTTTATAATAAGAACAAACCACTATATTTTATTTACAAAGGTAGTCTTACATAAAATAATAATCAAAATAAAAGCATAGGTAGGTGAGTAGGTACTACACGAGATCCTCTTAAGAGGGCTCTCTCCGTCACTCGTTTCATACAATCGTAGTTCCAATTTCATTTGAATATTAAGCAACCAAAGTCCATGAAATTTTGCAGACATATTCTAGAAACTAATATCTATGTCTGTGGTTTTCCAGATTTCTGTTAAAATATTCGTTTTCAAAGTTACGCGGTCTTAAAAAAATTCATACAAATCTTTGAGCACCTGTAATTTTAAAACTACATATTTTTAGAAAAACCACACCACAGACACAGATATTAGTTTTTAGAATATGTCTGCAAAATTTCATGGACTTTGGTTGCATAATATTCAAATGAAATTGGAACTACGATTGTATGAAACGAGTGACGGAGAGAGTCCTGTTAATGCAAGACGCAGCGTGCAGCATCCTTCCATCACAATCACACTCGGCGCTGTCACATAATTGTGATTAATTCAGGCGCTCGTGTGCTACGGTCGCCGCAGGAATTTCATCCTAGTGAACAATGCACCACGGACTCAGTAATAAGCGACGCGAGTCACTCGACTTCTTGATATAAACATCAAACTAGCTGCATGAATAAAAGTTTTAAATATAAAAAATAAAACCGACTTCAAAAACCACAAACACTAAAAAGTAAAAAATAACTTTTATTTAGCTACACATGTAATGTACCTAGGTATATGAAGTCGGGCGAGCTTCACTCTTGGATTTCTAATTTTGTTTTAATATGCTCGCTCGACTTCATACCTAGGTACATTACATGTGTAGCTAAATAAAAGTTATTTTTTACTTTTTAGTGTTTGTGGTTTTTGAAGTCGGTTTTATTTTTCTTTTGAAAATTTTTACTTTTTAGTGTTTGTCGTTTTTGAAGTCGGTTTTATTTTTCTTTTGAAAATTTTTTATTTCACAATTTTTAGTGGCCCTACTGTACTATAATATGCTGTGCCCAGTTAAAACCCTACTGTTTAAACCCTTTCAAACAAAAAAAAAATTTTTCAAGTCGGTCCAGGGGTCTTTGAGTAATCGGGAAACATACATAAAAAAAAAAAAAAAAGATCCCGACGAATTGAGAACCTCCTCCTTTTTTGGAAGTCGGTTAAAAATGTAAAATGTTGTAAATGTTTTGCCCTCTGTGCTGCCCGTCACAATAAGTTTTTCCAAACTAACCAAAAAGTCGCATCATGTGCCCGAAATAGGAGAGCAGGCGTTTTCACTCTTAGCTAGGACAGGATAGACACGTTTGTTTTATCCTTGGCTATTCAAGGAATCCCCAACATGCGTCTCCAGCACCTCATATCGTTTGCATCTATCCTTGGTCTTCCTCTGACCTTGATGGTCCATGTTTCTACTCCGCACATGGATATAGGAAATAAAGGCACGAACCAGACGGCTCTTGGTGTTGTTGCTTAATCCACAATTCCTTCATATTCCGGATAAGCTCGTCATGGCGCTTTTTCATGGATATTTGGGAGCCTAGATAAGTAGGTACTAGGACGTAGGTAGGTAGTTCCCTACCTACTTCTTCATAATTTCTATAGATGAAATACTGCAAGTTTCCGAGAGATTTCCAGCGCGGTCGACCATCATAAGCTAACACTGTCAAATAAAATCTCACTCCATGATGAAGAAGGTATGGTCCTGACTCCAGTATTAGTCAAAACTATTTAGTTATTTTTTTTTCTCTCTCGTCTGGCTTTACACTGATTAGCCGATGTCAAGTTTGTAGTTATTTACAAGTTATGGAAACTATATGTATAAGTATGGACTTCGTCTGTGCCGGCGCCCACCAACATACACGCGGCGCCCCTTTAGAGCGCTTCCCAGTCAGTTCAACCACCAATAAACACCAGCAGAACACAAAAACCGGCCACTTCTCACAAAAAAACACTCCAAAAAAGCACCGCATGCGCGCCAGCAAACGCCACCACAGACGAAGTCCTTATTTAGTTTTATATATAAGGCTTTTGCTTAATAAACGGCAATTCTAAAACCATCACAGTACAAAGGCTTCCCCTGGTTACAACGATGTTTAATCCGCGAAGTAAGACAGTGAAACCTCAACCTAAAACCACATTGACTAATAGAAAACTCCTGCGCAGCGTATTCTCTAGAATTAGGCACATTACTGTCCTCTGTAATTTGATACGACTTACGACATCGCGGGCGAACTTCGTGTTTATGTTCGCTTTGTTTTGTAACATAAATATAATTAAGGCCTGCTTTTATTATGCCTACTTGCCTACCAAACAGTGGAGCGTACTTCATAGAGGCCAAAAGGCACTGTCTTCTAAGTTCTTCTCTTTTTATGTCTGCAAATAAAAAAATCACTTTTAAAACAGACCCTCGTCCAATACATGCTACCAGTAATAACATATTGATCCGAGACTTGGTCACTAATTATGGGCCTTATAAGAAAGCTCATAAAAAAAGTCAAAATTATTTATTCAAAATAGGTACTAAGTGTAACTTTTCCGATTTTAAAGATGATATAATGGTGATAATTAATTACGTAAACTTAAAACTAAAGTTACGAGGGTTTCGAACGCGCCCAAGTCTGAGAAGAGCCCACAACAAACTCAGCCTCGAACAGCCGATAGACGTCGGGGTCCCAAGGTGCTAGAAGTGGAACCTCGCACCGGAAAGGACGAACGACATCTAGAGCCGCTGGATTCAGGCGGCACAAGACCATGGCGTGTGGGAGTCCCTTCAAGAGACCTATGTCCAGCAGTGGGCCTCTATCGATTGATAATGATGATGATGATACTGTATGTTCCGTATACTATGACTTACGTTATCGTCAACGATTTAAGAACTTAAATAGATCTTGTACTGCTTCACAAACATTAGGGCATGTTCCGTTCACTCACGTTACATTACAGTGTTGTGAGATAGGCATTAATCACTCCATCTCAGCCATAACTCAGCTTCCACCTGTCAGGACACCGACAATAAAACAGTGCTCTACATGCAGACACGATATATTAATACCTATGCCTTTAAGCATGGTGGTATATAGGTTATATTTACCTATTAATTACCGAAAATACCTTAACTTGTCTTCAAAACAATTTTTAGCCCTTTCCATACAAACGTAGTTCGGTTCTCATTTGAATATTAACCAATCAAACTCAGTTAAAGTAGACACATTCTAGAATATCTAGATATGTAGTTTTACAAACTTCGATAAAAAGGTGTAGTTTTAAAGCAAAACACCCAAAGATTAGGTAGGTACAACATAAGAATCTTTAAGCCGGTGTAACAGTGAAACTACACATTTTTTAGAAAATCTGACAAACCACAAAGATATTTGTTTCTCGTAAGTACGTGTCTATGTATAAAATTTCATTGGGGTTGATTGGTTAATGCATACCAATTATAACAAGTGTAATATAAAATTTTTTTAACACCCCCGACAAGTGAAGGTTCCAGTAACTAGAAAAGAACTGATAACTTTCAAACGGCTGAACCGATTATCTTGGATTACAGCTAAGAACACTCTCGATCAAGCCACCTTTCAGAGAAAAAACTAAATTAAAATCGGTTCATTAGTTTAGGCGCTACGGTGCCACAGAGAGATACACATATACACATATACATACACACAGATACAACGTCAAACTTATAACACCCCTCTTTTTGGGTCGGGGGTTAAAAATAAATATGTCTGTCTGCTTGCTTTTCTCGGCCAATCCGATCAACCGATTTTGCTCCGAAGCTGGCTCCAGCTTGCATCCCGGGGGTGGACATAGGCTACCTATACCTACTTTTTATCTGGTAAATCTAAAGAGTTCCCACGGAATATTTAAAAACCTACTTCACTTGAACGAAGGCGCGGGCATCATCTACTTAATTCTCAAATAACCAAACCATGTTTGCATGGAAAACGCTAGGGAGCGTGCTAGGGTTACTTTTCTTAAAACAATATTCTAGCGCGCGATTTTTATCAGTGTCAAACATGATTTAAATAACAAAGCTGCCACTGCGCAGCTGCTAAATTACGACAAACAAATAGAACCTTACAGTTTCCCAATACTTGCGCAAAAACTATTAACACAAGATCCGAGATATTCTAATTGCGAATACATATTTCATATCTATCTGCTCCACAATCTCCGTATTGTAAAGCTAGGTTTACAAAACATAACTTTACAGAAGCTAATTCTAAAAGATTATAGTAGGTACCTATTATTTGCCTTAAAAACTTATTAATGTGAATAGATTGATATATTTGAATATGACTATCTTAAATAGGTTTATTTGAGCATATTGAGCATAAATCCATAATATAATATTTTATTGGCCTTAATAATTGTTGATCGTAATTCATTCTTAATACTGAAAAACTTTTGATACCAGTTACTTTAGTATATTTACAAATTTTAATCTACGAGTAGGTATAGGTACTATCGGTCTAAGTATACGTCTATCGTTGTCCACACGGAAAACCCTGATTAAAAAGCTTCACCTCGATAACTAGAGATCTTACAAAATTATTGTTTTTGAACAAGATCAACTGGAGTCTATAAGCCTGATAAGCTTTAACACATAATTATTAAGAGTACCTACGAAAGAAAAAATACCTATCCGTCTTTATATTTCTCCTATACTTGTTAGACCTTTTTCCGAAGACTATTCGTTATACCTAGATGAGACAACTTTTGCGGATCACTCCAACGATCCTAGCGCACTCCAGAAGCTTAGCAGCTTGTTGTAGAAGAACACTCAGGTGTGTGAGTTGGCATATAATATCTGCTTAGAGCTTGAATAAAAGTTTAGGTTGACCTCTTTTTCAACTCAATCAATAATTGCTAACTGTAAAATAACGCTTGTTTCTCGAAGTGCAGCAAAACATGACACTGGTACATAATTCGTTCTTAATGGAGTTCACAACACGCGGGCCACACATCAACCTTAGACAGACGTTCGAATGAAGTATGCCCCTTGCCTGGACACGAGATAATGCAATTATAACTCTATTGTATAGGTCAAAGAATGCAAATTAAAATGTACATGTATAGTAATGCCTTATTAAGGGTATTGCACAAAGTCCATAGCTTTTAATTTTGTATCTTTCTAAATATTCGTCAAGTTATGTCTGCTTGGTAAAAATTGAATTTCGAATCGAGAAGCAGATAGCAGGATTATCTGTCCACCTATTGGAGGGTCTTTCAACGCCGCGTTTTCTGGTGTGAGGTCGCCATTCAAGCACCTTGGGACTCCAACGTCTATTGGTGTTTCGAACTATGTGCCCTGCCCATTGCCACTTCAGCTACACCACCCTTTGGCTAAGTCGGTTACTATGGTGTCCTAAGAATCCCCTGATTTCTGATTTGATCACGTAGAGAAACTCCAAGAATATAGCTCTCTCTTTATTGCTCAATCTGAGCTTATTCTGAGCTTTCTCATGAGGCCAATAGTTTATGGACCGTTACCGAACATGTCTCGGATCCATATTATTTACTCATCACTCACAAGTCACATCGTCACATTATTAATTCTGTAATTCTTGGCAACTAAATATTAAATAGACAAAAACATACGATCCGACGAAATTAGCCCAATGGCACGCCATGCCTCAAGTTAAAGTAATTTTTTTCTAATAGGTTTACAGTGATTTGAGATGCTGCTTTTAGTGCATAGGAAAATAAACATAATAGTTGTTCAACAATTCTATGTAGATTTAAACGTATCATTTTATGTATATTCTCCCTTCCAAAGTTTAGCGTGTCCACGTCACATCTAAGCGATTCGTGTCCATAACTCCAGCTTGGAATGAAGCTGCAAATCTCAGTCTGAGCTTAGACATATGCTAACATTGCCAAGTCACGGGTATATGTTAGACGGGCGGGTATCAATAACACACGTCTAGAAGGCCGCGCCGGTCATGTTTTGTTTAAAATTCATCGAGGTAAGTCCTTATTGAAATTGTTCGGACTTTGCCATTCGTCTTTGCTTGTAGGGCTTAAGTATTACAAGGCACCAAAGTGTATGCCTATCAATAGATTACGGAAATCCTCGTTTGATAGCTGGTAGTTGGCTAATGCAAAGTTTAGTTTAGAAGCTTAGGTGTATTAAGGGGTTCAGTAAGAAACAAAACTGCCGTTTACTGCAAATTAAATGAAACCTAATAAATGTACAAGTGTAAATTAAAAATTTATAACACCCCCGACAAGTGAACGTTGTGAAAGTGAACGGCTGAACCGATTTCCTGGATTATAGTTAAGAACACTCTCGATCAAGCCACCTTTCAAACAAACAAAAAAATTAAATTAAAATCGGTTTATTAGTTTAGGAGCTACGATGCCACAGACAGATATACAGATACACACATCAAACTTATAACACCCCTCTTTTTTTGGTCGAGGGTTAAAAAGTATGTATGCGTGCCTACTCTAAGTTCAAATTCAATAATCCAAATCCAGGTGAGTTTGTTTGCAATAGTTGGCAGCAAGTAATTATATTGTGTACTGTAATCGCGTGATGCGGGCCTGTGCTAATTAATTGCGTATCAGAAGCGGTGGCGCACTACACTGTCAACATTTGCCCCTTTATTGCGGTACTATAACGCTGGTGATACACCAAGAAAAACTGTTATGACTTCCAGGATTTCCGATTGTGAATATAGCAAGGAACAGACCTTCGAATAGCTACACCTAGCTACCTTTTTGAACTCCTTGCTCCAGCTGCTACTTGGTTGGATAATCTGGATATCAACATATAACAAATATAAATATACTAACTAAAAATAATATAGTATATGTAATAAATATATTAACGTCTTTTAATGAATGGAAAATTTATAAGCCTGCTATTCCAAAATATAAGAAAAAAAAACTTCTAATTCTAAAAGTTCTATCATCACCACGGCATACAACAATCAATGCAAACACCTCAATAAAAACTGAACATAACAGGTCAAAACTTAATAGTCGTACCTTGAAGTAGTCCTCATGCAGCGACATAAATGCCTACATCTACATGGCTTCGAACCCTGTGCAGGACCAGTGTCCTCATGATCCATGATGACACTAGGATAGCCAAGGCTTGTAAGGACATGTGACATAACTCAGTAGTTATGGCACATGTCCAAGCCTTGGCTATCATTCGTCCTATATTTAGCTCCCGGTACATACTCAGCTTAACCCACGCACCGCGATTGAACGGTTTACACTTAATTAAGGAATTAGTTAGCGGTGGAACGAGATGCCAGATACCGCGTGTTTCGTGCATCGAGTGTGTTAGTTCCTGAACTATTTGCGAACGAAAATAGAGCAAGATCTAAGTACTTACCTATTGAGGAATTTCTTCGGAGTTTAGATGGCTGCGTGTGTGAGTGGAAACTTGAACAGATACATTCATCAGTTTAGTTAGGGTCTATACTATGTTGTAGTACCTATATAGTCTATTAAATGTATGCTCCTGAAAAAGCATATCACACAATCGAATATGCTAATGCTAGGTCCAAATATCCACTAGCAATAATACTTGCATAAGTTGTATTAAGTTGTATCAAAGCAGCTTCTGGCAAGTCACATTCACAACAAATAGCTAAACAGTCGCAGTTAGTCAACTCATGCAAGTTTTTAATTGCTATGACATGGCTAAGTCTTGCTGAAATTGTCAATGACATAACAATGTTTGCTGAATAACGAACTTTCATTGCTAGTGGATACTTAGCTTAACGTAAAAAACGGAGCCAACGATTAATAAAAATCGGACGATTATTTTGGGTAGGTAAAGCTGGAAGTAGGTAACTCGGGTTCTAATAAAATTATTTATTTCACAGCTGAATAAAGGTTAGCTTGCATTAAATGTAACAACTACTTGCAAAGTATCAACATATCGCCCGCTTAATTGCATAAAGGATACGCGTACGATAATCTCATGACAAGATATCACAACAAACTGCTCACGCGCCGACAAGGATTTATTGCGAAACGCGCAGATTGTTCCGCGTAACTGTAGACCATAATATTATAACAGTACGACCACATGAGATACTAGAGACATCCATCCAGTGGATATCTCCTGCTATAGCTATAATTATATTATGATAACAGTTGCATACACGTATCATAACACACTGGACAAAAACAAAAAGGACAACCTAAGATAATCATTCGCTATTAACATAATTATGTAGATTATTAGGGTTCCGTACCTCAAAAGGAAAAACGGCACCATTATAGGATCACTTTGTTGTCTGTCTGTCTGTCTGTCCGTCGTGTCTGTCAAGAAACCTATAGGGTACTTACTTACTTCCCGTTGACCTAGAATCATCAAAGGCAGGTAACTAGGTCTTATAGTAAGTACAAATACAGGAATAAATCTGAAAAGCGCGAATTTGTGGTTATATCATGTAAAAAAAAAAATATTTTCTACTATCTCTGGATATGTAGTGGAAAACCAGCCTTAGCTACCGGCGCGTGTCCACTCTCAATAGGGTTATCATCTAATTATACTTACGCAATACAAAATAGAAGCTGATTATTATTAATCTTTGAAAAACAATTTTCAACGCTAGGACTTTATCTACTAACGAGTATAGAGATTATAGGGTTCTGATAATCCAATTATTTTTCTATCCTTTTTAATACCTCCCTGGCACAGTGGTGAATACTGCAGTCTTATAAATTACTAGCCGATGCCTGCGACTTCGCCCGCGTGGATTTAGGTTTTTTGAAATCCCGTGGGAACTCTTTGATTTTCCGGGATAAAAAGTAGCCTATGTGCTAATCCAGGATATTATCTATCTCCATTCTAAATTTCAGCCAAATCCGTCCAGTAGTTTTTGCGTGAAGGAGTAACAAACATACACACACACACACACGCATACAAACTTTCGCCTTTATAATATTAGTGTGATATCTTAAGTTCAATTCTCGAATGTGTCAACTTGATAATTTCTAAATGACCTAATTTAGTGAGCTTGGGAGGCTTTGGCTCTCGGTAGTAGTATGGCACTACCTAACACCGATAGACTTCGGGGTCCCAAAGTGCTCTAGAATGGCGACCTCGTACTGAAAAGCGTTGTAAGACCGCGGACCAAATCGCGGGCACCAAATTTTTTTTTTTTTTAACTGACTGACTGGCTGGCTGACTGATGTATCAACACACAGCTCAAACTACTTGACGTATTGTGCTGAAGTTTGGCATGCATATAGCTATTATGACATTGGCTTTCGCTAAGAAAGGATTTTTGAGAATTCCACCCTTAGAGGCGTTTGAAATTCGTGAAGTCCGTGGACGAAGTCGCGGGAATAAGCTTGTTTATAATAAACTAGCCGATGCCCGCGACTTCGCCCGCGTGGATTTAAAATTCCCGTAAGAACTCTTTGATTTTCCGGGATAAAAAGTAGCCTATGTGCTAATCCAGGGTATAATCTATCTCCATTCTAAATTTCAGCCCAATCCGTCCAGTAGTTTTTGCGTGAAGGAGTAACAAACATACACACACACACATACACACACACACACACACACACACACACACACACACACACACACACACACACACACACACACACACACACACACACACACACACACACACATACAAACTTTCTCCTTTATAATATTAGTGTGATCCTTAGCCTCACGTAGTTAAAGTGATTGCGTAACTCACGATGCATGTAATTTCGCAGCGAACTTCAGTCATGCGTGATCCTGGATATGCATACAGGGAACTCAGAAATCCGTTTTAGCTTTGAAAGGTATTTTAATGCATTGCGAAGTACATGAACACGATACTGTATCGATTCTGCTTTAGATCTCAAACTTTCTAAGTGATCTATATACTTTATAGATATCTATCACACTATAATATTATAAAGGAGAAAGTTTGTATGTGTGTGTGTGTGTGTGTGTGTGTGTGTGTATGTTTGTTACTCCTTCACGTAAAAAATACTAGACGGATTGGGCTGAAATTTAGAATGGCAATAGATTATACCCTGGATTAGCACATAGGCTACTTTTTATCCCGGAAAATCAAAGAGTTCCCACGGGAATTTTAAAAAACCTACATCGAGGCGAACGAAGTCGCGGGTATCAGCTAGTGTCTATATAAAAAGCTGAGTAGCTGACGCACAGCTCAAATCGCTGGTGCTGGAAACTCAAAATTTTAAAAGTAGGTTCCTTTTAATACAAATACACTTACAAGAAAGGATTTAGCTGGAAGTTCCATATCTGTAGGTGTTAAATAGGGGATGAATTGTATGAAAGTGCGTCACTTTTCAAGTTATATTTTTGATTGGTATTTGCACTTTCAGGCAAAAATGCAGAAATATCTACGTATTTTTGGCATTTCCAAGACTTGAGAAGTTCCTAAATCCTACAAGAAACTTATGACCATCAGTGTGTGTCAATCACGAAATTAAAAGCAAATGTAGGTAGGTAAGTACCTACTTCAGTGCGCTTAGTATGAGATTTTACATGCCAGCAACAATTCTTCTTCGCTTTCTCGCAAACTTCTCGCGACTTTTGCAACATCTTGTCGATAAAAATACAGCTAGAACGGTTTGTCGCACTGATCACGCTTGGGGCACTGTATACACATACATTACACAACATCTAAAGCAATTACGCAAACCAATTAAAAAGCCGTCTAATAAACAAAAACTTTCATCACTCTATATCACTGGGAACGTGTCCTATGAATACAAAATGCATTGATAACTATAGCCCGTCTAATACATAACAAATGTATGAATAACTACACATTCTTACTATTGTAACCCGATATTTTATAGGGAAAAAGTGAG
This sequence comes from Maniola jurtina, assembly GCF_905333055.1. Taxonomy (NCBI): domain Eukaryota; kingdom Metazoa; phylum Arthropoda; class Insecta; order Lepidoptera; family Nymphalidae; genus Maniola; species Maniola jurtina. Next base: position 3,226,923 of record NC_060045.1, read on the forward strand.
ACTAAAATCAAGACTGATCTTTTAATCTTTAGGGCATTAATATTGTGATATACCCACGGTAGTTATTAGGTTTTCAACCAAGACATTTTTGATAGCAGTCCAGAGTTGAAAAGAAGGCTGTGTTGGCATCCCCGTGCCTCAGTAAGAACGTTAAAGGTGCCCACGCACTCAAACTGAACTGCAACTGAACTGCGCGTCGCAGTGACGCGCGTCGCGGCTGGAGAGAATATCGGGCGGGGCGCTGCCGCGACGCGCAGTTCAGCTGCAGTTCAGTTCAAGTGCGTGGGCACCTTTAGGCATTGGTTCTACACCTGATATCTATCTGGTTTGGTCAGTTTCATTGATGTCGGAGAATTTCGGGTTGATGTACCATATGAGAGTGAGGGAATAGAGAGTGCTCCTGTGTTTTAGTACATACATAATATAATACAGCCATCCGTAAAATCTGTTTAATAGAGCTATTTAAAAAAAAACAAGTCCAAATGAAAAAAAGCAACGTGGCAGCACTAGTGATACGAAACGCACGCGATACCCGATATGTGACGTGCCCCGACGCGCCGATCATGAGAAATGCTCTAGCGTGCCGCGTCTACACACATAACTGGATCCTGCTCTCGGGTAATTACGTGTACCCACACGCGAACTCGTATGTTATCGGAAGTTTGAAGGCAGCGGTCAGTAGCTAAAAGTAGGTGCACTAAAATAATAAAATAATGCTATTGGGATTAATACTTAATCTTAACTTAATAATGAATTCGGGTTTCACTAAGTATCTAAAAAATGTTAATGTTGACTAAATATTACTGCGCAGAGCAGGAACTGTGTCTCTAAATAATCCCTGGGTGACTCTTGGGAAGGCAATCCAAACCAAAAACTTATTGTTTTATTCAACGTCCAGTCAACACGGTGGTCAGTGAGAAAGAAGACAGAAAAGGGTATGTGAACCCCTAACTATATTGCCATAATATGGTTTAAACTTATACTTTTTGATGTTTCACGCAATAATTACAAAAAGTTAAATTGAAGTTTGACTCATTTAACGCAAGTATATTTCAAACTGAAAACACCTAAGTCAACTACTAAACATCCGCTATGAAAAAAGAGGCTTCGGAAAATTCTACTTCTTCGGGAGTTAATGATAAAAGTAAAATCTATAGATGAAGTAGGTATACACTGCATAGTACTTATATAGATACTCGACACTCACAGAATAGTCACTGTATCGACATTCCAGAGACACTTAGGTATGAACCGATTTGCTTCCTCGTTTCTGATTCCACCACTAAGATATTGTATGCTATTGCGGATACGAACATTATTATTTTTGATGTCAAAAAGCAAAAAAATCAATTGATTCGACCTGAAATGCATTCCTATTAAATAGATGTTGATTCTGAGACAGGACAAACCGTCACAACAGCTCATAAACAAAATATTTCATCATCACAAAATCCCTCGCAATTCGTATCCTTGATACGTGCAATGAGAATGCATTGGACACATTGTATTGCAATATGAGGCCAAGTGGGCTGTCACCCACGCCTGACACACACTACATTACAATGTTACTTTCTCTTAAACTAAGTGCATAGGATGTTATTGTGACAAATTCTTTTTTGAGCCTCATTATTATGTTTTTCAAAGTAGGTACTCATAGAACAAAAAAATTGGGGTCTACATACACATGACATCATTAGCTAGCTTGAAAGTTATACTACCTAACTGTTTTTTTTAGAAATCCTTATTGCACACACAAACACATATGCAGAAAAAAAAACAATATAAGACACAGAAGAAACTATACTAAAGGGTGCAAAGGCAGCCAGCAATCTCTTACAGATAACTGATATTATAAAGAGATTTGAAAAAGTGTGAGGCTATATGTAAGGAGTAATCTATGAAACTGATGATCAGATTCTGAAAATTCTTTACTGATAGCTAAATTATTCCCGATTGCATTATTATTGATTGATTGAATTATTGCGAAAAATACACAATTCCTATACGTCACGCGGATGAAGTCGGGGGCAAAACTAGTTAAACATAAAAAAGACGAATCATGCCATGAATGTTCTATAACAAACTATTTAGTATCTAAGTACTAGGTCTATACCATTTACAATCAGTAATAATCAGGCATATAAACGATACAGGAAATCGTATGTGACGAAAATTATTTATCATGACAGCAATGCAATGGGGCAGTGCACTCATTTTTAACCGACTTCCAAAAAAGGAGGAGGTTCTCAATTCGTCGGAATCTTTTTTTTTTTTTTTTATGTATGTTCCCCGATTACTCAAAGACCCCTGGACCGATTTGGAATTTTTTTTTTTGTTTGAAAGGGTATACTGTGCAGGTGGTCCCATATAAATTTGGTGAAGATCTGATGAATATCTTCGGAGATGGAGAACAGAACTCCTCAATGGATAGGAGCAAATTGCTCGCGATCAGTGTAATAGCTTAGTAAACAGTAGGGTTTTAACTGGGCATAGCATATTATAGTACAGTGGGGCCACTAAAAATTGTGAAATAAAAAAATTTCAAAAGAAAAATAATTCAAAATAAACTGAGCCAAATTCAGATACATCATTCGGATTTTAATATACTTGAACCAGGATCTTTGCTTTGCCAACCCGCTGGCTAGCCAAAGTACCGTATTTAACCAAATATGGTATTGCCAATCGATCGAAAAGATAGGTAACTAGTTAAATCTTGATCTTGATCATAGATATAGAGACGTGGAGACATACATGTATCACAAAATGTTCTTTAATAAGCTATTGGTATATACACATGTTGTATTACTATCAGTAGTAATCAAGCATGTTTGCAATACAAGCAATCGTATGTGACGATGCACAATGTGGTCTTAAGTTATTTATTAGAACAGCAATGCCATAGAGTAGTGCTTAGTTTTCTGTTTATTAATAGCACGGCAGGTCATTTCACGGAATTACAATGAGTTAAATTAAAATACAGATATGTTTTACTTACTTAACCTAACTAGCATTCAAAGCTCTGAAAAACGCCATGGAGAAAACTGCACAATATGTTGAGATATTTCTTTTAGATATATAATAAACAGCTTGACCTAGTAGATAGATGACATACGTACAACTAGTACTTACTAGTTCATTTGAATAATTGCAACCGTGCGCAGACGCAGACGCAGTGTCGGATAAAACCTGCCCATAGTATGGGTAACTGTCATGAAGTGTGCTCATATGCATTTATAAATATTTTCTTCAGGATTATTAAAACCTTGCTAAGGATTTTAATAAAGAGACTTTTTTGTTGAAACATAATAAATATTTTATTTTAAACGATAATATAACTCTATGTCTTTTTGTCCCAAGCCACACGCTAAACTAGTTGATTTGAATAATTGCAACCGTGCGCAGACGCAGACGCAGTGTCACGATGGTCGGATAAATCCTGCCGATAGTTGATATGGGTAACTGAAGTGTGCTTATGTGCATTTATAAATATTTGCTTGGGGATTTAAACCTCGTAGAATGGATTGCTTATTTTAGTAGGTACTCAGTTAAAAAAGCGGAACTAATTTGTACTTAGCGTCCACGCACTGTGTTTTCTTCATAGAAAATCCCACGGACTCTGTAGTCAAGCGCAAGCATCATATAAGAGGGGTGTTATAAGTTTGACGTGTGTATCTGTGTATCTGTCTGTGGCATCGTAGGTCCTAAACTAATGAACCGATTTTAATTTAGTTTTTTTTGTTTGAAAGGTGGTTTGATCGTGAGTGTACTTAGCTATAATCCAAGAAAATCGGTTCAGCCGTTTGAAAGTTATCAGCGCTTTTCTATTTACTGTAACCTTCACTTGTCGGGGGTGTTATAAATTTTTGATTTACACTTGTTTGAAAATAGCCTTGATAACTAGAAATAGCATTAATCATTTTATGTGTTGGAAAATAAATAACACACCTGACGGAATATTTTTAAAGGTCTGGAATGGTCTGAATTATTGTTATTTAACAGTAGGTGTGTGAAACAGGAACGGTGGACAGCCTAATAAGTAGTTAAAACGTCGGCGTCCAATTCCGGAGGTCGGAGTACCCCTAACTTTTCGGAGTTATGTGCGTTTTAAGCAATTAGATATACCTAAGTAGGTATCTTGGTTTAACGGTAGAGGGAACAATCGTGAGGAAACCTGCATGCCTGAGAGTTCTCTGTAATGATTTCAAAGGTGTGTAAAGTCTGTTCAATCCACACTGGGCCAGCGTTGCTTTGTCTTTGGTGTGTGTTAATTTTTTACTAACTTTATAAGTTAGAGAAACTATAAACAAAAGCTGGTACAATAGTATTTGTAAGGCCGGTTGCAGTCCGGTATCTGTGCAGCGATCGCGCCGCCATTACTCGCGACAGCTCGCACAATGACTGATGCAGCGAACACTGATCTATCTGCGTACGCGCATTTATATCAATACGAGGAATGGCTTAAGCTACAACAGGACGGACGGTTTATTTTACTACTAGCTGATCTCGCGACTTCATTCGCGTGGATTTAGGTTTTTAAAAATCCCTTGGGATAAAAATTTGCTTATGTGTTAATCCAGGGTATAATTTATCTCCATTCTTAATTTAAGTCAAATCAATACAGTAGTTTTCGCGTGAAAGAGTAACAAACATGCACACTTACTTGCGATTTTATAATACTAGCTGATGCCCGCGACTTCGTTCGCGTGGATCTAGGGTTTTTAAAAATCCCGTGGGAACTCATTGATTTTCCGAGATAAAAAGTAGCCTCTGTGTTAATCCAGGGTATAATCTATCTCCATCCTAAATTTCAGCCAAATCCAGCTAAAAGAGTAACAAACATACACACATACACACAAATTGTCGCCTTTATAATTAGTTTGATAAGTACTTAAAATCAAATCGAAATATACATAATATTTCGATTCTTTTCTTATAATATTTCTTTCTACATAATATTTCGAACTTTTATTCAATAAACTTTTACAAGTAGGAGAGCTTTTGAATCGTCAAATACATCTACTACTGGTTCGGAATGCCTTTAGTGTGAGTATGCGTGTAATGGCGCGTTCTTACCTACTACTACTAACCAGGTATCGAAGCTAAAATCTCTCGCAACCATAATAACAAAAGTACCCTTAGGTTATAATATTTGTTATAAACAGTTAATAAATAAAATAAAAAATAAATATACTTTTATTCGGGACTATAAAGTTAGGCGCAAACACAGTAAATAGAATGAAAACAGATAAAACATAAAAACTAATAAATTAAACTTAAAAACCTAAATATTTATCTAAAACATAACTTACTGAGCTTTCCATGCATTTCGGCCGAGACGACCACCGCTATTTCGCAGTTCTAATAAATAATAAACTTGTACTGCAAAGGCACGGTGATCCTCTGAGCCGAATTGCATGGAATTTCAATGAATCTTATATCTACTTATATTAAATCTAAAAATAAACAATTATAAAATCTAAATAATAGTAAAAAACAGAATGCGTGTCTGTGGCGCCAAACTGTCCCAAAAAGGGAATCGCCTCAGCATAATGCTGTAGTAGCGTACGTGGATACACTACCTCAGCGCTGTTTTTCAGGCAACCCCTGAAAAAAATCAGCTCGACGTCCCGGATCAGTCTAGATATTATTCTGTTTGACCTGTGCGATTGACCTCCCTATGCAAAATTGACTAAGTCCGCAGATAGCCGTAAAATTTACTTCTTTATAATCTCTATCTCCAACTAATTTGTAGATCCAAAGTCTAAGAAACTCCCTGCGCTATTTTTCAGGCTACTTTCCAGAATACCGGATTGATGATAAAAAAGTAAACTCAAGTAAGTGCTTCCAAGCTCTTTTGCTTTTCTAATAGTATCTTTTTAAGCTTAGACTTGAAAGCAAATACTGACTTGAGGTTCTGCACTGGCGGTGGGATAATGTTCCAGATCCTGGAGAAAGCAAGCCTGAAACTCCCTCGAAATGCGGCGGTCCTGTGCCTTGGCACGGCTATTTGACACGCCGAATTTCTTGGCGCATACCTACTGTGCTGCCTTGCCCACGTAATCTTCGTGAAAAGATATTCTGGTTTACCAGTGGAAATAACCCCAAACAACAAAGTAGCCAAGTGCAGATTTCTTCTAGCTGACATATTTAATAGGTTTGCTTTGTTGAGATAGGGACTGATATGAGAACGAGGAGCAATGGAAAAGCAGAATCGAGCGCATGCATTTTGGACTCTCTGTACTAACTTCTTGGTTCTTCCAAGCAGACAAGGCCCGTATGCTGTGTCTGCGTAGTTTAACTTGGACAAGATTAGTGAATCACATATCCGAATTCTAACTTCTACACTTAAGTAAGGTCTTATCTTATAAAGTACTTTTAATCTGTAGAAGCAATTTTTGACTATATTCAAGATATGTGATTCAAAGTGTAGGTTTGAGTCAAAGATTACTCCCAAGTTTCTTGCCTCAGTTACTCTTTCTACACTAATATTTCCTATTTTAACTTGTAGATTGAGAGATTCGATCGTTTTCGTCATCTTATTAGTTCCTAGTATCATGCACTTAGACTTTAGAGGGTTCAATAATAAAGAGTTTTTATCTGACCAGATGGATACTCTTTTTAAATCTTCATTAATTTTGATTTCTGCGTCTGCTGCGTCTTGTGGTTTGAATGAGAAATATAGTTGTACGTCGTCAGCATAGAGATGGTATTTGCAGTTGGAGAAACAGTTAACTATGTCTGCTGTATATACAGCAAAAAGCAACGGACTGAGTGCAGATCCTTGAGGCACTCCTCGTAGAACTGGGGACGTTGATGAAATCAATTGACTACCATCACTTTGGTCTATATGCACCGATTGGGCCCGATCACTGAGGAAGCTATTTAACCACTTTAAGGTTGACGTTCCAAATCCATAATAAGACAGCTTTGACAATAATAGAGTGGTATCGAGCGAATCAAATGCTCGAGAGAAATCAAGCAGCACCAGCATAGTTCCCATGCCCTGATCTTGCGCTGTCAGGATGTTATCAATTACATCCATCATTGCGGTCGCAGTACTGTGGCATTTCCGAAATCCTGATTGGTGAGCTGGTAAAATGTTGTTTTCCTCTACAAAAGATGTCATTTGGGCACATACAAGTTTTTCTAAGATCTTAGAAATGCATGGCAAAATACTGATAGGCCTAAGATCTTTCAAACTGGTTGGAATATTTACTTTTGGAAGAGGTTTAACTATTGCAGTTTTCCATGCATTTGGGAATGTGCTGCTTGTGATGGATTTATTTATAATAGCTGTTAAAGTACTTAAACTCTGTGGAAGTGTACAATGCAACATTTGTAACGAGATTTCATCAATGCCTTGTGCGTTCGATTTTAATCCTTTTATGGTTTTTATAACTTCTGCTTCAGTTACCGTTTTTAGGTTAAAAGTATTCGGCCCAAACCTGTTGAATTCATAGTATGTAAGGTTAGACAGTGTGGGTCTCTCACTATATGGTATGTTCAAAAAATGATTATTTACTTTCTCCGGGTCACATAAGTTCGTTGGTATTTCATACTCCTGTTTTTTATTTATCCCTACATTTTTTTTTAGGTTCTTCCATAACAACATAGGTTTATTAATACATTGATTTATATAAAATTTATAATAAGCACTTTTTTCAGCTTCTATTGCTTCCCAAACAATCTTTTTAAAATTCTTATAGTACTCTTTATGTGTCTCCTTTTTTGATGCTTTATATCGAGAATGACTTTGATTGCGCAACATAATCATTTTCTTAATAGTGTGAGTTATCCAGGGGCATGATTGTTCCTTTAACTGTATCTTTTTTGTGGGAGCATGCATGTCAAATAAAGTTAAAATATAATTGTGAAATACTGACACCATATCTTCAATATTATCCAACCGGTTAATAGTTTTCCATGGAACTCTATTTAAATCTTCACTAAAGTCTTCGGCAATAATATCCTTTAGTGGTCTAATGGAGATCCATCGAGGAGCTATTTTAGCCTTCTTTAGGTTTAATAAGAGTGTTATAATGGCATGGTTACCTAATTCTTTTACATGACTCACCTCTACATCCCGGGTTGAGGCATCTGTGCAGACTAAATCTATCAAGGTCTCACTGTGGTCGGTAAAATGAGTTGGCTCTGTGACAACTTGGTTAAGGTTTATGTAATTTAAGAAATCATTAAAAAGTTTAGTTTTGCTATCTAACGGGTTTAGTAGATTGATGTTAAAATCTCCCAAGAGTATTATATTTTCATAGCTTGAGAATAGAGTCAGTGATTGGGTGATAGAGTCAATAAATATCTCAACATCCTGCCACGGTGGACGATACGCTGTCCCTACCATAATCTTTTTACTACCGGCTTTTAAACTTAACCACATCTGTTCAACTGAATGAGGATTTGGATGTTCGCAAATAGTGACCCTTAAGCCCTTCTTTATATAGAATCCTACTCCACCTCCTCGTCCTCCTTTTATATGTGGCGGCCGCGGTGTGTGAAGAAGGCGGTAGCCCGGTACTTGCGGAGCAAGCCCTTCCTCCCCCTCCCTCAGCCAGGTTTCATTAATAGCTATTAGATCTACTTTGATGTCACTCATTGCCACTAGGAATTCATCGTGCCGGGTTCCGAGTGAGCCTGCATTAAACAGTCCAACCTTCATGTACTTCGACTTAACCTTCATATTTAGGCTCTATCACCTGATTGTGAACTGAGATAAAAAGTATAATTTGATTTTCGAAATTGATGTGGCTCTTAGTTATAATGTGGCATACCCTTTGTGTAATGAGTTTAAGACATATTTGTCGCAATAAACGGACCTCTATTTTTCTTGAAAACATAAATTTATACTGGCCCATTAGACCGTTGACTAGTTTAATATTTGAAAAGCCGTTTTTTAATGTGTTAGTTTGAAGTAAGATTTTATGTCTAGAATAATATATAGTAGTGCTAAAAATAATGTTTCGATCTAAATCTTCTTCTTTTACTTTAACCAGGTCTTTTTTTCTTAGTTTCCAGCCCCAAGTATCCACAGTTGTCCTGCCCGCCATAAACACGCATCCGTCCCAAGAAAATTTCATGCACAAAAATAAACATACAAACATAACGAGAAATACATACACTTGAGCAGCAGAACAGTACAATATATGCTTAAAGTTATTTGCAACAGTGCCCGATTTCTTAAACTCTACCAACCTGAATGGCACCAAAAACACGAGCGATATCTGTCTCTACCTTAATGCTGTGAGCCGGCTGGCCTTCACCTTTTCGCGCGTAGATGCGCCCACGCTTGGTCCACGTATACTTCCACTGCATCTTTCGCGCCGCTTCCCGCGCAAGATAGAAAAGATGCCGGTTTTTCTTCGTCAGCCTCTCATTGACATAAAAGCGCCTGGCCGGTGCGTCGAAGCTCATATCCTCCGTTGTGGCCCCGCGCCTAACCCGCGCGTTTTGGAGCAGCTCGTCCCTAAGGCTGCGCCGCGCCAGTCTCGCCACCAGACGCCTACCTCTACCCCCGCTACTCGACTGAGCTGCGCTATCATTGGATTTACCAACTCTCTCTGCAAAGATGACATCCTTACTGTCCAGGTCTACACCGAGTTTTGCAGCTAGAGTCGTGACAATGTGGATAGGATTTTCTCCTTTCACTTCTGGCAAATTAGTGAACTCTATATCTGCTTGCAAAAGCTCCTGGTCTCGTTCGTTGAGCTCTTCCTGCAGCAGAGCTACGGTTTCCTCCAACACACGCAGCTCTACGACTCTATCTGGTCCCCCTTGACCCATTCCCAGAGCTCCTTTTTCTAGTGCCCCTACTCTCCCCTCTATATCGTCGATGCGCCGATTGCAGCCTGTGATGATATTTCGCATGTCAAGTAGTTCGGTACGAAATTCCTTGAACTCCCTCCTAACCTCTCTAAGCTCCTCGCGGAAAAGGCGCATTTCTAGGGCCAAATCCAGTGGCTGGGTGGTATCAAAGACCGTATCATTTAGAGCAACTTGACTGTCATCGCATGCAGCTGATGCATCATCTTCCATCATAGAGCCTTCTGGAGCAACCGAGGTATCCAGCTGGTAATCGCTGCTGGCGTGCTTAACGGGTGTCGCCGTATTTCCAGTTTTAGGTATTTTCATTTTGCACTCCGGGCACATCCAACCCTGAGCAATTTGTGCTGCTTCTGGAATCCCAATACACGCTTTGTGATATAAGGTTGGACATGAACTACATTTAGCGCCACCTACCGGCGACAGGAACTTTCCACAAGCACCGCACCGCGTCATTTCCAAATCGATTTAGGAACCCAATCAACTTTCTTAGGTAATGTGCCCGTTATCCGATAGATGGCAATGGGTGTTACTTATTCACTTCGTACAATCCGTACCTATTCGTAATGTTGGCTTCGCTTGTTTGAAATTTGGGTCAAAATATAATTATTTATTAAATAAAATTTTAACACTTAATTAATTGCAATTATTACCACTTTATGAATACTACTATTGAGGTCAATAGTTATTAAAGTTTTTTCACTGTTAGCGGTATGAGGGTACTTGAGGGTAGTTAGAAAGTTTAAAACACGTATGGCCGAATCAGGCTGCACTGTCTCTGGTCCGATAGCAATCCAGTGCGTTAAAAAAACTTAAACACTGGCACAACTGTTTGTTAAACACTGACACATAATTTTCTGTTATTTACAAAAAAAAAGAGGTTTTGCTCGGCGAGGTCGCACGCACGACCACTCGCGACGCCGGTCGACGTCGAACTCTAATGCAATCACAATAGCGAACAGCGCATAATATCCGCATAATCATTAACATTTGCACATTGGTACAGCATACAAGCATTCGCGATGGTACGCCCACATACGCCCTACATCTGTTGGTGGTCGCTTATACGGGATCATTAATTGTTTATTGTTCTTGATTATATTGTCTATCGCTGACCTATATTTTCAGGCATCATTTAATCACGTTTTGATCTCTTCGTTACGATATTTAAATTGTAGATAAGAAAGCCGTTGCGAACTTGAATAAAACTTCCAAGTGTTAAAAAATGGCTGAACGCTTTTTTTAACCAACTTCCAAAAAGGTTCTTAATATGGTCGTTATTTTTAAATCTACTTTTTTGACTCAGGTCTGATCTTATGGGAGGATTTGGCAGAGGTTAGTTCCCGAACGCCACGTTAAAGTCATGTTGCGCAGCGTTCTAATACGATACTACGTAGAATTGACACTTCAGAAATTAGGAACATCTTTATGCTTTTGTATTATATGTATCTAATCTTCTTGTCGCTAACTTACAATGACATCACATGATACGAGTTAAAACTTAACTCCAGAAGGTCTAAAGCCCCGGGCAAATCGCGTCACTTACGCCTTTCTCCCGGAAATTTTTTGCAATTTGTTCTTTTATACGGACTAAGGAAAAACGGACCAAAACATTAGGGGACTGAACATTGAAATTTGACAGCCCTAGGGTACTCTCTAAACAACAAATTATATATTACCTGACTTGTAGTGTAAATAGGAATGTTAACAAGCTCATCTGTTCAAAATAATGTTGCGTGTTATTTGTGTATGCAAACGGCAACTGTCACCAGCCAGCTATGAGTTACTGCCAGCCCTACGTCTAAATTATGGCTTGAGTATGCATATGTGGGAGAAACTGGGTAGTTATACTCGTTATTGTTGATTGATCTATTATAAATATATTCTGTACTGTTTCCGTTTTGCATGACAAATATCACTTCACAATACACTTCACTTTACAATACATGCTAACTGATAAGGCTGGTTTTCCACCAGAAATGTGCGATAGGTACCTAGATAAGTACATAGAAAGGTATGGCTTGTAGAGTCACAGTAGAGTCAACATTTTCTCAGGATGAAATGTGTTCTATAAGATTTGTATGGTGTTCTCGGAACCATAATATGTGCCTTTCTGTAGTTTAGAAAATTCATGTATTTAATTAGCTTTTGTGAGAAATTATTTTGCTTTCATACCTTAGGCCAAATGTCCATAGACAATTTTATTGAATAAATAAATTGCCATTGTCATGTCCAATGTCAGTTTCTGCAATTTCTTGTCTTCAGCAACTTCGGTGCTCCTGGTCACACAAATGAACACCTGCAAGTGACCTCGCATAGTAAACTTCTGGTAATTTTATTGATCGTAGACATTTGGCATCATATAGAGTAGGTACAATAGGGTAGAAATCACTTATCTTTCCATTCCATTTTATCAGCCAGTATGCGTCCACTGCTGGACATAGGCCTTGCTGTAGGCGCACGAGAGCGCCACCAAACACGGTCCTCTACCCTCCCCGCCACCCTCTTTAGGCATCGGTCCAGCGGGCTAAAGGTCGTCCTACGATGCGCTTACGGTACGCGGTTTCCACTCCAGAACGTCCAGAGGGCTGCCCCATCGGCCGTCGGTTCTACGACAGACACGACCTGCCCATTGCACTTCAGCATTTCCTAGAATCACTTGCTTAGAAACTTCAAAATGAAATCCATTCCATAAGTCCACGAATATTTGATAGAGCCCTGGGACTTTAAGCGGTCATTTATGAGCAAGTATTATAATGTATTCCATCTACCGTAAGAGCATAATATCTTTGATGCAAAACCGTCCCCATTCGTTATCAGGGACTTGTAAATGCAAATCAATTCACTCCACATCCACTATGCTGCTATAAATAACAGACTTTTGATTAGAAAATCCTCTATTACACTATGTATATTCATATGAAAATTAATTGTGCCTGGGAAGTAAATAATATGAAGACCCTGATTAAGTTCTGGCTCAATAATTAATTAGTAGGTAAGTACCTAGTCATTGTAGAAATGGTTAATTCCTTTTTTTATTCCATTACAAGTTAACTCTTGACTGCGATCACATATTATAGAGATAAGTGATAATGCAATCTAAGTTTAGGCTTGTCATCTTCCACCTCTTGATTTACAGGTGTTTGTTTTTAATACATTGTTTAAAGAAAAGAAAAGTTCTTCATTATGTGACACAAACATAAATAAATTTAAAACTGTCAGACTGTATCTGTCCCTTTCATATTACATTAGTAAGAAGAGGGTGCGAATACTCTATAGTTGTGCTCAGAATCAGTACCATGTTCGTATTCTATGCACAGGATTTTACTAAAAGTCACCAAATACCTATCGACCTAACCATATTACGTCGAGTCATTGTTGGTATTACTACGTACTTTGAAAACAGATACGTACAACTCAATGTAAACTCAAACACTGTATTGGCACGAGCATTATCAAGCTCGCTCGCAACACATTTATCCTAACATCCCGGCGTTGAGTCAACACGGAGCAGTCTCTACTAGACTCATTTCGGTCACGTACGGGTTAGTTGATTAGGCAAACACGGCAACACCTAGATTGCACCAGCAAACGGAATAACAAATAGGATTTAACACCAAATGCCTAATAAGCTCCGTGTAAAGTGAAATTGTGACCTATTTTAGTTAAATACTAATATTCGATTGTTTCCTTGATTAACGAGACAAGGCTAAGCTTGATTACGGTACGTAGTCAGGTAGGTCATGTAGAAATATTAGTATTTATTAGTAGGGTGTATACAAATATGAATTTTGCCGAATTAGTCCCTGTTTTAGAGAAATTGGTGTAGCAACAAGTGTAAATTAATTTATAACACCCCCCGACAAGTGAAGGTTACAGTAACTAGAAAAGAGCTGATAACTTTCAAACAACTGAACCAATTTTCTAGGATTATAGCTAAGAACACTCTCGATCAAGCCAAGCCACCTTTCAAACAAAAAAATTTAATTAAAATCGGTTCATTAGTTTAGAAGCTACGATGCCACAGACAGATACACACGTCAAACTTATATCACCCCTCTTTTTGGGTGGGGGGTTAAAAAACTAAAATAGCAGACCGACGTAGCCTATAAACCTAAGCACGTTAAAGTGCCAGTGGGCTGGTCAAGTTTGTCGGAAAGCGATGAATGCTGGAGTCGATGACATCCGACAATTGGCTAGCATCTGTTGTAACTTGTAACCGTGGCTAAAAGGAAACTTTGGCGCTAAGTACCTAAAAAAGTTCAAAATCTCCAACTGGGAATGCTTAAACACTCTTGGCTGTTGATGAGATTAAAAATCACATACTTTTTATTTTTACTCAGTGTACCTAATGCAGAAATTGGATAGGTACGTTATGAGTTCGAATGTACCACCTCCTTTACTCGGGTACCGTTTTGACAATGTTCTGAACAAAAATTTTGTAGATTTTTAACCCCCGACCAAAAAAGGGGGGTGTTATAAGTTTGAGGTGTGTATCTGTGTATCTGTGTGTCTGTGTATCTATGTGTCTGTGTATCTGTGTATCTGTCTGTGGCATCGTAGCTCCTAAACGAATGAACCGATTTAAATTTAGTTTTTTTTGTTTGAAAGGTGGCTTGATCGAGAGTGTTCTTAGATATAATCCAAGAAAATCGGTTCAGCCGTTTGAAAGTTATCAGCTCTTTTCTAGTTGCTGTAGGTCTTACAATAAGTCTAGGATAGTCATCCTATTAAAGATAGTATCACCACAGCAATTACTTTAAAGCTAAGTATAGTAATTAATCCTCTATGCAATAAATAAGCTACCCGTATTGAAGTTAGCCATCTCTATAGACATAGCCCATACATCTTTAGGGCTAATAAAAATTTGTACACGCATAACCATATATTTGGAAAATTAAACTTTATTTTGAATGGAATAAAGGTCAGAATTTTGAGTTTTTATTTCGGCACCTGCATACAGGTTGGTTCATAAATTGAGTGTTGACGTATGAATACCGGGCTGGAGCACAATGGCGTGTCCACAGTGGCCCGTCGATTGGTACTCGTAAATACGTAATAGCCTTTATCGCCTGTATCTAGGCAAATGGCCCTTAAAGATGATCGCACATCTACGCTTTGCACCACGCACTGTACACGCTGTATTTTTATTTATAACTTTCTGACACGGCGCGCCTTCGCTCAGATAGAAATTAAAAAAAAAATAGTATTCATTCAAAATCCGAATGACGTCACTAGACTACGCAACGAAAAGCAGTGCCTATGGTTACTACGAGATGATCGTTAACTTTTAGTTAAGAAATAGAGGAACACAAATAGTATGTGATTGTTTGATGAAGAAAAGACATAATGAAATTGAAAATAATATGAAGATGGGAAAACAACTGAAAGGTCCAACCCACTATTGGATTAAAACCATTTAAAATATGTAGACCATGAATTATTTTAAGCATGTTCCTTCCCGTTGAATAAACCCCAATGAACAACAGTTAAAATGTTTTCTAAGTTAAAAAAAAACGGCCAAGTGCGAGTCAGACTCGCGCACTGAGGATTCCAACATTTTGCACGATAAATCAAAAACTATTATGCTTAAAAATAAATAAAAATCTGTTTTAGAATATACAGGTAAAGCCCTTTCATATTAACCACCACCCACCAAGCCACCAAGCCACTTGGTAAAGTTATCTTACCTTGGAAATAAAAACATACTTATTTTTTTTTTATAATGATGTATGTGACCACAAATTCGCGGTTTTCAGATTTATTCCTGTACTGTGCTATAAGACCTATCTACCTGCCAAATTTCATGATTCTAGGTCAACGGGAAGTACCCTATAGGTTTCTTGACAGATACGAAGGACAGACAGACAGACAGACAACAAAGTGGTCCTATAAGAATTCCGTTTTTCCTTTTGAGATACGGAGCCCTAAAAACATTCAAATAATATATCCACCTCTGCCGTAGGTAGGTACTCGTAGGTACCTTAATGACTAGGTAAGGTTGAAATAAAGCAGTTTTATTTTTAACCCCCGACCCAAAAAGAGGGGTGTTATAAGTTTGACGTGTGTATCTGTGTATCTGTGTCTCTGTGTATCTGTGTATCTATCTGTGGCATCGTAGCGCCTAAACGAATTAACCGATTTTAATTTAGTTTTTTTTGTTTGAAAGGTGGCTTGATCGAGAGTGTTCTTAGCTATAACCCAAGAAAATCGGTTCAGCCGTTTGAAAGTTATCAGCTCTTTTCTAGTTATTGTAACCTTCACTTGTCGGGGGTGTTATAAATTTTTAATTTACACTTGTATTAAAGTAAAATTGGCCCAACAAAATCACTTCAGCGTTAAAGTAGTTTTGAAAATTAGTATTCCAGCAATCAGATGTAATCGCTAAATGAGAGTTTCCGTACACGCATAGTTAGCAGAGAGGCGATTTGCATTATCGATAAAAACACAGTTAGGCCCTATCTCAAGGCCACATTTCCTTGCCATCGGTGATTTAATGGGTCGCCCGTATTAATTAACACGTACGAACGCCGTACGTCCGCTATAAATCTACAATCGTCGACATTAAACAGAAGCTAGTGGAAGATTTCGTAGAGTTATTTGAAAAGAGCCAATGATTGTTAGGGTTCCGTACCTTAAAAGGAAAAACTGAACCCTTATAGGATCACTTTGGTGCCTGTCTGTCTGTCTGTCCGTCCGTCGTGTCTGTCAAGAAAATCTATGGTTTCAATTTTCAAAGTAAGATGATAACTATACCAAGTGGGGTATCATATGAAAAGCCTTTACCTATACATTCTATTTTTATTTATTTTTATGGATAATAGTTTTTTATTTATCGTGCAAAATGTCGGAAAAAAAATACTCGAATACGGAATCCTCGGTGCGCGAGTCTGACTCGCACTTGGCTGGTTTTTTCCTTGAATCGTCACTGAACTACTGGTTTGGACACACAACTTGCACACAACCTTAATCAATATAAACTTTTTCATTTCTTATTTCACTGTCTTTTATCTCCTCACAAATCCCCACAAGCTCTTGGTCCAAGGTGTCGATACGTCGATAGAACGCTTCCACCGGCCGCGGCCGGTACGCACGGTTTATAATTGCGTGATGTCTCAAACCGATATTGTGTTTGCTTGTCCGTCGTTTTAATAGTAGGTATATCGGAGGGAGCAAGTTTAAATACCGTTATGCGGATTGTTTTGATACAGGATCAACTATTCAATTGAGGTAGTTGGTACGTTATTTTACTCATGAGTTTATGAATCATATCGTTCGGCATCAACCTCTTGTGCAGAAATCTCTTTTCTTTCTTTCTTTCTGGGCTGGTTTCCGCACTTTAACGTTTCCGTCTGTTGTGCGTGCGTTGCCCCTCCCCGCCGAAGTCTTCACTCCAGCCATCCAAGCTCGCTCCAGAAGCCGAGTAGACCGCCCAGGTTACCGAAGGCTTCATGAAGTGAGGTTGGGGATCGCAAATGGCGTTTTCGTTGTTCTGCCACGCCCGTACAGTCCAGGAGCACGTGTGTCGGTGTTTCATCGACCTCCATGCAGGCCCTGCACAGAGGACTGTCGGTGACACCTATAACGAAAAGGTGTTTAGGTGCAGCAACCTCTATGTAGTACCTCAGTTCATGACAGTTAGGAAATTTTTAACAAAACGTCGAGGCTTCGACGTCACTGGCAGGCGTCAAAATATTAGTACTTACATTTGATACAGGTAGCCTTAAAGTAGCCCTATTTTTCTTTGATTTTATGCCCCCATAGCCTAATATTTGACATATCATCGATTAAGAATCAAACCGAGAGTTCCCTCACTTTAATTCACTCTGGTACTACAACAGGACGGTACCGAACAAAAAATTTCGTGGGCTACAACTACTTTTTGCTTACATCGGTATCGGCTCCGAAATCCGATATCGGGGCGGACAATGTGAAAGGCAGGTACATATTTCATACATTTTACTTGCCTCGATATCGTATCGGTGTCCGATACTAATGCGTATCGGAGAGCGAGCGTTTCCACATTATCCGATCCGTTATATAGGTATATATATCGTATCCGTCTCGTCAATGCAACCTAACCGTTATAATGAATGACATGTTTGTGCATAAATTATTATCATAAGATATAATAACACCAATCTCAAGTCCGCTCTCAGCGTTTTATTGTGAAAGGATAAAACGGATACTCATAATTGCAATTGCAAGTCATAAACGTTGTAGGTACGAGAGTATGTACCAATTAGTCGATTATTCGGATAAATCTTATCGAGGGACAGTTAATTATAAAAAAATTAATTGTTCCGTCAAATTGGTAATGAGTGTGTTAAGATTGCAAACTCTGTGAAAGGTTTTAATCTTTTAATTAATTATTTATAACTAGAGGATGCCCGCGACTTCGTCCGCGTGGATTTAGGTTTTCAAAGATCCCGTGGCAACTGTTTGATTTTCCGGGATAAAAAGTTGCCTATATCAATTAAGTACGCCTCGGTACTAAATTTTATACAAATCGGTTACGCGGATGGGTCTTTCGGAATCCCGTAGGAACTCTTTGATTTCCGGGATAAAAAGTAGCTTATGTCCGTCTCCGGAATATAAGCTAACTCTGTACCAAACATCAGAATCAGTTAAACAGTTGGGCCGTGGAAAGGTAGCAGACAGACAGACAGACGGACGGACAGACAGACAGACACGCTTTGGCATTTATAATATTAGTATGGATTTTTGTGAGTGTTTTGCCTGTACCTATAGTTTTTTTTAAATTTTGATACAAATTAGCCCTTGACTGCAATCCCACCTGATGGTAATTGACGATTCTGTCTAAGATGGAAGCGGGCTAACTTGTTGTAAGGTATAAAACTGTATAGGTAAAGGTAGGTTGTTAGTATTTTAAGGAAATTTCTAAATTATTTTAAATAGATATCAAAAATTGTAGAAAATCAGGTTGGTTTGCTAAATATCTCCGCTCTGGTGGATATCAGGCCTTATTTAGAGGCGATCTACTAGTGGTTAGGGTTAATAGGGTAAATAGGACCACGATTCCTATTTATCTATTTCACGGAACCTTAAAAATAAATCCGATAGCAGGAAGCACTTAAAGGAGTTTATATTGAGTGTGGACCATAAACAACGGATCTTTTACAGCCAGCTGATAGGATATGTCAATACAGTGCTCACGGCCGTAAAACGAGAGCGGACTAGATTTTATTGTTACTCGTTAGTGATTGCCTAGGAACTTGGCGCTAGCAATGCCGTGCGTGTTTATTGCTGCGTAGGTTGATTATGACATTTATAGACTCTCCCTTGTCTTCAATTTTTAACTAGTCCAGTACAAGATTTTCTGGTGTCTGAAGAAAAATCGGATCTAAGAA
Source organism: Maniola jurtina (assembly GCF_905333055.1). Lineage (NCBI taxonomy): Eukaryota > Metazoa > Arthropoda > Insecta > Lepidoptera > Nymphalidae > Maniola > Maniola jurtina. Next base: position 3,246,125 of record NC_060045.1, read on the forward strand.
AAACTGCCCTGATGAAAATGAGACTCGATAATACAAGGTGTTCTACAACGCTAGCAATAACGAAAACAGGTAAGTACTGATGGTTACTGATAAGTCACCACAAAAAACGCGAAAAAATCCTGTATTTTTTAAAATTTCACGATATATTCCAAAAAAACATCTGACTGGCGTTACCACAGAATTAGGAAAAAGACTCGGCGCTACAAATCCTTTACGTAAATAGGCCACTCTTGTCAATGCTACGTCGTAGAAGGGGCATTGACCCGAGTTTTGCACGCTATAGATACCTACATTGCGGGTTTGAAAAAACTGCATATCAAGGCGAGTGGTTATTGGCATTGGATTGTGTTTAGGTAGTTTAATAATAACTTAAGTTTTTGCTAGCGTTCTGGTTACATTACACCTTGTATAATGTCAGTACAGTCTAATAATAATCTACAAAGTAACACAATCTGAATGGTTAAGCCTAATTGTAAAATATTATATGTATATCTACACATAATAATAATATTTTAAATTTTTATTTTAATAATTTTAAACTGTTGGCGTGAAATAAAAAATAAATAAAAATAAAATTTTATTATTATTTGTTTATTTTATTTATAAAGGATGGCCCTGGACGAGTCGCACTCTGCTCCTTTTATGGTTTGAGTTATGAGTTGAAATCTTATTAGCTCTCAGTTCAGTCATATGCGGAAGAATCTGCGAGCTGTTAGCCGACCGCATTATTATCTCAAGAAAACTATTGTGATTTATGGGAAGGGATCTCAACCCTCAGAAATGAGGCATTTGATGCGATGAGAGAAAGAGATAAGAAATCCAACGATCGTACTAATAAGCACGGGTCGCCTCACAGAATGGCAAGGGTTTAAGCTATTAGTCTACCACGCTGGACCAGTGCAGATTGGCAGACTTCACACACCTTTGAAAACACTATGGAGAACTCTCAGGTATGCAGGTTTCCTCACATTGTTTTGCTCACCGTTAAAGCAAGTGATATTTAATTGCTTACATTCATTTATTCCGCCTCTTGTAACAACAAGTTTAAATTAAAAGTTTATAACACCCCCGACAAGTGAAAGTTACAGTAACTAGAAAAGAGCTGATAACTTTCAAATGGCTGAACCGATTTTCTTGGATTATAGCTAAGAACACTCTCGATCAAGCCACCTTTCAAACAAAAAAAAAACTAAATTAAAATCGGTTCATTAGTTTAAGAGCTACGATGCCACAGACAGATACACAGATACACAGATGCACAGACACACACGTCAAACTTATAACACCCCTCTTTTTGGGTCCGGGGTTAAAAACAAAATGGTTTTCTTAAGAATAATTTATCAGTTTTCTTTATAAACAAAATGCTTGGTAGTTCCGGTGCTTAGTTGTAAGTAAGTAAATCCCAGTCAATTACGTTAACGAGTGTCGGTAGAGTGAGGACAACACAATAGCGTATCGCGTTACCGACGTCGCGCGATGAGAGATAGCTATCCCGCCGGACTATCCTAGATGATCACGATGCGGGGACACTGCACCGCTAAGATCCCCACTGTAAAGCCACGGCCACACCTGCGCCTCATAAACGCGGGATGCAGGACGACGCGAATCTGTATGTACACAACTACGCGACTACAATGCGAATCGCGACTACATTTGCTAGAGTTTTGTAATCCATCCCGTTGGTCCGACGACATCACCAAGCTTGCTGGAAAAACTGAGAGGAGGCTCGCCCAGCACCGAGAAGTATGGCGTTCACGTGAGGAACCCTATGTTCAACAATGGATAAATGAGGGCTAAGAAAGAAGAAGAAAAAGAAGAATTACTGATCAGTAGACGCGTGCGTCCTCTGCAGACGTGGTTTTATTATTGCAAGGAATTTGAATGTTGTTGCTTAGTAAACAGGGTTCTCACTGACCATAAAGCTCACACACAAGAACGAGCGTCTAGCGACGGCATATTCGGGTGGTTTAACCGCAGCCTAAGAATTGGTAAAGATTCTTTATCGGTTAGGTATATTTATCGAGTATCAATTAATGGCTACTTTAATCTTCAGATTTATTTATTTTTAAATTCAACTCATTTGACTGCGATCTCACATGGTGGTAGATAAGTTACGGATGACAATGCAGTCTAAGGCTGAAGGAAATCTACTAAGCGTCCTTTGACGCTGACTTTACAGTGTCTTATTGAATTTGAACAGTCAAAGTACGCACTTCAGATCCCAGACTAAATCAAAGCAAAAAAAATACTTAAGTATTAAATTTTTAAGTTTTTACCCCCATAGAGCCAAAAAATTATCAAGGACGTCATAACTCATACTGCGATTTAAAAAATTACATAAATAAGTACGTTCAAAATAACATAAATTTAACAGAAAGGGCATTCTAAGCCTCCATAATCATTTCAATAAATCAGCATTAAATAGTTAAATAGCTTTAAGCTAATGAACGAGTGTGCGAAACACTTTCACCGAGCACGCGACCAGTCCAAGGTTCGATTCCCGATAACAGCACTCGTAATGAGAGTATACTGGCCATTGAGTTAAATAAACCATGGAGGAGCAAATCTCATATGACAAGCACCAAAAAGGCGCAACCCGATTACAATAGCAAAAAAAGCTATAATTTTTTTTTACAAATATTAGAAACTAGTATTTTTAATCAATTTCGAATAAAGAAGGAAGGTTTCAATTCAGTGCTTATATCTTTTAGTACTTAAATAAATAAATAATAAATTCAAACCTTAAAAGTTAAACTTTTGGGATGACTAGGCGGCTTATCTGGTCAGAATTTTCAAAACAGGAGCACGAGTGCGGCGGAGAAAATGACCAAACTAGTTTCACTTTATGTCTGGGACCTGGCTACGGCCACGCTTTATAGTATTTCGATATTCTATTAACGTTAACGAGTTAAAAATCGTACTAACCCTACTGCTCCTTTTGTACACCAATGAGCAATGGCGTGCAGCTCATAGAAGTATAAAATAACTTCCAACCCTAGTTGTGATAAATCAACACTTATCTTCCACTAGGGGATGCCCGCGGCTTCGCCCGCGTGGATTTTGGTTTTTTAATCCCATAGGAACTCTTTGATTTTCCGGGATAAAAGTAGCCTATGTCCTTCCCCGGGATGTATCGCAAGTCTGCACCAAATTTCATTAAAATCGGTTCAGCGGCCCGTGAAAACGTAGCAGACAGACAGACACACTTTCGCATTTATAATATTAGTATGGATTATGCCCTGCCAGAAAATAAGTTCATACCTTATATGCTTACCCTGGCTTTAAACCCTGTGCACGCCACTGCCAATGAGGTTGTGGCAAAACTGGACATTGCTAACTCTAGTAGCACACAACTCTCTGATACCAGTTAATTGATTTATTATCCGACTATGATTGTAAGTCTGGAAAGCAATTACATAAATTATACAACCATGTCTAATGTGTCATGAAATAAATAAAATTCACTCAAGCAACTCTGATATTGATTTACTATAAGGTAGAACTAACTAGAGTACGTAGGTAGGTATAATCCATTAGAAATCTCCTACTGAACCTAGACAAGTATTCTCTTCTTTTATTATTTTCTTTGCTTTATATTTTTCCGAGTTAGAAGCAAGTTGGAGTTGGAAGCTTTCTAGAAGCAAAATAATTTAGAAGGTAATTATAATTTTGATACGCCATTTTCTTATAACTTAGGTTAGGTAATCAACATCATTTCAACCCTCGCTGGTCTACTACTGAGAATATATTTTCTCTCAGAATGAAAAGGGTTTGATCCACCACACTGGCCAAGTGCAAATTGACTGACTTCACACACCTTTTTGAAAACATTATGGAGAACTTTCAAGCTTTCTTCACGACGTTTTCCTTCATTGTTAACAATGAAGGACTCATATTTTATTTCTCAAAACGCATTTTAACTCCGAATCGTGCCCGGAATTGAATCTCGGACCATCCGAATAGTAAGCACGGTGCACTAACTGTGAAGTTGTTTTTAAATTACTTCCACAAAATATAGGATATTAATCTACTCTACTTGATTCAAACTACAAACTTGCAAGAAAACTGCTCGAATACTGTTGAATATCATAGATACTAGACTAGTACTGTAACTATACGATATAAAATTACCTTCTTAATGAAAACCGTGATTGTTTTGTCACAATAAAACAACGTTTGTTCAACAGATAGCTTCAATTTCTAAATAATAAACAGCAATCGTTTTGTAAACCGATAACAGCCAATTAATTGACTTGTGTTCACGATAGCCTATGATTCAGCTTCCAGTTATTTTAGGATTTAAAACTAGATGGCGCTGTTTTAAAATACATCACACTTGAAACCGAATCGGTGACAGCCTCTAGAGGTTTGACCTCCTATTTGAGGCTCCGGTGTTCGGTCCCAGGCACGCATCTCTAACTTAGGAGTTAATATGTGCAACTAAGCAATGAACTTATCACCTGCCTTAACATAAATCATGAAATGAGGAAAACTGTATGTCTGAGAGTTCTCCATATTGTTCTCAAAAGTGTGTGAAATCTGCCAATCCCTGGTTGACCACTATGGGGAATTATATTCTAAGCTCTTCTCCTTCTGAAAGTAGACTCTTACGATGGTGATGATGGCTGATCAATAAAAGAATCTATACAAAATTAAAGTTAATTTTATTCACTACCCAAATTATAAATATGAAAATGTGATATTGGTGTGCCTGTTTCTTGTATCAAGTCGAAACAGAGCAACGGACGGACGTAATTTTCCGCTGGTTATACTTAGTTAAATACCTGGAGAGTGACATAGGCTACTTTTTATCCCGCAAAATAAAAGAGTTCCCAATGGATTTTTAACATCCTAAATCCACGCGGACGAAGATCCTGGCATCAGCTAGTAGTACGAGTATATTAACTTTTATAGTGCAACCACAACTGTGCCGCTAAGGAAAAGATACTTGCTGCGTACATATTATTAAGCCCGTATAAAACGCATATCACCCGAGTTAAGCTAACCCGATTATTCAAGCCCTGAACATAATTATCCTATAAAACCAGGTATGCAAATACATACATGTTTTAATTAAATCGCTCATTTACTTATTGGATCCAATTAAGCCCCGTGTTTATCATAAAGGTCTTTAAGAGAAAGCAGTTGGAATTTATGTCGAATGCCAATAATTATATGATAGCTGTACATGGCTCGCTCGGTTATTACAGTAAAGTAATGTATGCGCGCCAGGACATTTGATAACTAACGTGTACTGTCATGGTTGAGCCATATTACAATTTACAACCCTGTTTGCTGAAGTACATTAGTGTTAGTTGATATTGTTAGGGTTCCGTAACTCAAAAACTCAAAAGAAAAAAGAAACCCTTTTATAGGATCATTTTGTTGTCTGTCTGTCCGTCTGTCGTGTCTGTCAAGAAAACCTATAGGATAGATAATTCCCGTTGTCCTAGAATCACGAAATTTGATAGGTGGGTGGGTCTTATAGCAAAAGTAAAGGAATAAATCCGAAAACAGAGAATTTGTGGTTACATCACAAAAAAAATTAAAATGTGTTCACGAAAAAATTTATTTACTAAATCAGATATACCTAGATGGCGCTGTTGTCATAAACTTGCAGTGTTGTGCATAAAATATTAAAATATCTTGTACGACGGTACGGAACCCTTCGTATGTGAGCCCGCCTTGCACTTGACCGGTTTTTTTTATTCTTTACCTATTATAAAGATAAAGAAAATTTTCTGAAAAATCTTTACTACAATGTGTGTATGAATCATAGATACTATGTTACTCCATATTAAATATCACTTGATCTGTTGATGGCGAAGGAAAATCATTTATTCATTCTCATTTATTCATTCTAAGTTCTTAAACTATTTCATACTAATATCCTGATAATACCATAATATTCTCAAAGATGTGTGAAGTCTGACATGCAATCCACAGTGTTGACTATGGCCAAACCCTTCTCATCCTGACATGAGGTCCGTGCTCAGTAGTGAGCCGATGATGGGTCGATCATGGATCATGATGACGATGATGATGACTGTACGTGTGGAAGTGAAGAAAGAACCTCTAGAAAATAATCTAAATAAAATTCTACATTTTCTAACAAAATATCCTTTACCAACAGGCACACCAGACTTGGAGATATTCTGTGACAACCGAAATCAAAAATAGCACTGAACTCTGTACACTGAATCTGAAAAACTAGAACTCGAAATGAAAAGCCTGCTGATGATACATCAATATCAACAACAACAATCAATGATCAACACGATGATAAATTTTCTAAATTAATACTTCCTACTGTACGTTTGGGAATGAAGAAAAAACCTCTGGAAAATAATAACCTAAATAAAAATTCTTAAGTTCCTAACAAAAAATCTAATTCATAAGGTAAAAACTTAAATCGTCGAATTCACAATACTTAGCTCGTACAAGTATTTCCTATTTTGCATTTGAATGCGACGGAAGGTAAGCAACAGGTTATTACCGAGATCCTTAATTTTATACCCCATATAAAAGGCGTGTATTGAACTAATGCTATTTATACCCGCAGTTGAAAGCAAGCCAAGCGCTATAATGAGCCAGTAATATTAATGAAATGCTCGCATATTAATTATGTTAACAAGATCGGAAAGCGATCGGCTATCGGGCTATCGGACTCGTACGAGACATGGGAATTAAATCAATATCTTATCTATTTCGCTACTGCATATGCGGACCTCGTTAGCCAGAGCGGAGATGTGGGGACTTGGTTTATTTTTGATTTATGAATCATAAGTGCTTCGTTAAATCTTCTCATTTTTGTGCCAGAAGACTTCCCGAATGCGACTGTCTGGGAAACTATCAAATGGAAAATTTACTTTTTTCTGACCCTCTAAAAGATGTCCTAGGATTTACATACATTATTGTAGAAAGAAAAATAATACGTCGGCGTTATTTTGAGATGGAATTGGATCTTTGTAGATCATTCATTACCGAAATCAAACTTCATAGAATTTGCTGAAATATATAGGTAAGTACCATCGATGGTAAGTACTAATACATGTTTTAGTCATAAAAACATTCAGTAAGAGTGCTATTCCTACCAAGCTCTACTTTCAACAACTACCTTAATAGGTACAGCAAATAAATATTTATATCCATATCCCAATTCCTCTCCGATCCATCCTCTAGGTATCCCTCGACCTTTCTGACATTTTAATTTGGTGACCAGCAATATTCCGGCTCTCTGATACCATCCATACGTATCAAAACAAGATTTGTCTTTCAAAGTCCGTCAAAGTGCGTAAGAAATTAATATTATCATAGTAAATCGTAATACATCTTCTAAATATAACTTTCGCTGCGCTAATGTAATAATTTTGTATGCATGTTCTGTTAATCTCTGGCCGCGGGAAGGACTTTCCAATTCCTGTATCATGTAACCACTACAATGCGTGCACCTACAATTCATATAGAAAGTGTTTTGCGATCACATTACCACCACGGACTATTTGAACTTATGCTTTTTACCTATAAATATACACACTCTTTTGAAAATAAAGCTGCCACCTGTTCAAATTAACTCTACGATCCCCAAGCATAAGAAATGATTTCTTCAGAAAACAGTATTGGCATACCGTCAAGGAAATAAAAACCTATAAGGTACTTTTCGTTGACCTAGAATCATGAAATTTGATAGTAGTAATTTCCTATACCACAAGTTAAGAAAAAATCGGGAAAACGTGAATTTGTGGTTAGTACATCACAAACAAATTTGAAAAGTGTTATTTCTTGTATAATGGTACGGAACCCTTTGTGTGCGAGTCCAACTCACACTTGACCGGTTTTTTAGTTACATTGTGTACCTCTCTTTTACGTCAAGGTTTCTTAGAGGTTCACATTATCTTAGGGTATGTTACTGCTACGCCTCCATCTCTTGAACATTGTGCTTCTGGTGCATGGGCATTTCGGCCCATGCACCAGAAGCACAATAGTCATTCTAATCATTGAAAATGACGGTTAAATATAGTATTTTCGCAGTGTGAGCAATAGAAAGTGGGCTCGCTATCAGATGCGGGAACTGGCCTGCGTACATTTTTTTTAAACATCCTACAGTGTGTTGCCCATCTAATAGCTGCTTTTAGTCCACTGCTATACGTGCTAACTATCTGGTTTACCACTTTATTCGTGGTCACTTTATTAGTGGTTAAGACGTCTTCCCATTCAGGAGGTTCAGGATTTGATCCCGGGAACGCATTTCTAACTTTGCTCAGTAGTGTGGCGTTTAAGTAGTTCCAATCATTGTAATCATTGAAAATGACGGTTAAGTGTAGAGTTTTCGCAGTGTGAGCAGTAGAAAGTGGGCTCGCTATCAGATGCGGGAGCTGGCCTGCGGACATCCTACAGTGTGTTGCCCATCTAATAGCTGCGCTTAGTCCACTGCTATACGTGCTAACTATCTGTTATCACTTTACTTGCGTATTCAGGATCACTATAAGTCTTCCAATAGAGATAATGAGTACAAGTTGTTTTGATGTTGTAAACCCAGTATGCAAGCGGAAAATGTTACGAAAATTTGAATTTTGTGCTGCTGAATTACATAATATTATGTGTTAAACGGTATGATGATCATAGGTTACCGACATCAGATTACCACGGTCTTACGCCACCTGAATCCAGTGGTAGTAAAAATAGTGTTATTTAACTGTAATATCTAATAGCTATGAGTAATTAAAATAAAATGAAGGTTTTTTGATTACGTTGCATTGTTAAGTTGCATACCTACCTCAAAAGGCTCCTTACACGGCACTGAAGGCCGTTTATTAGTATGAGTACAGAGCCTACGAGATTTACACCCGTATTCACAAACGTTACTATGAGGTCTCATAGTGAGCTCGAACGCACAGTGTCGGTTCCACCAATCAGATGACTGTATCACGTCAATTTACAATGATCTGATTGGTGGAACCTACACTATGCGTTCGAGCGTGCTGTAAGACCTCATAGCAAAATAGGTATCTTACCTAAGTACCGGAAAAATCCCCGGACGAAGTTTTGCAATAACAGTTTCGCCGACACGATATGATGTAGGGGCCACATAACAATAGTCACAAACGAGGTGTGAATGCGTCATAACAAAGGAGTGTGGCAATACAAATCACGCACGAGCTTAGACTGCAATTTACCATAAGCTTAGTTAGGTAAGTACTTGAATGGGCTTGTCCTAAGCTAGGATGCAATTCTTGCTGTTTTTAAGATACATACACAGAACTGGGTAAAACAGCGAAAAACGGTGTGTCTTGAATTTCTATCCAAAAATTCTGTCGCAGTTATAATAATTATTGAATTCTTTGAAAAGAATTGAAATAGTGATCATCATTCTTCCTTTTCTTAGGTAAGCAACAAACCCTAAAATTAGTAAGTATCATTAACTACCCTATTATAAATAAAATTACCTACTCTGAAAATAGCTAAGTCCCTTCTATTGAATACTTAAATACTTATATCAGAGTCTTACTACATTTCCTTAGCCCTACTCCTTATCTCCATCTCGCCAATTAACTTTATCATATATGAATTATCAAAGTTACAATTTAAATTGACCGAGTTAGTAGCTCTACAGTTAGATTACAGAAATAATAATTGTATTCAAACTTAGTAAACTGCTAATTTTGATTTTAGCGATAAAATTATTATCAGCTAGGGGCTAAGTTCCCGTATTTAGAGCAGTCTAATGTTTTAAACACGGAAGCTTATATTATGTTGGGAAAGCAACGTTGACTCTGACCGAGTAAAAGATGGGTAACAAACGGCTGGACTTACTGAAATTTAACAAAAATGTAACTTTTGAATAATAGCAATTATAAAAAAAAATTGCCACTAAAAATTTGAATTTTTGAAAAATATAGTATAGTAAAATCATTATTATACAACAAAGAGTTGCCACGGAATTCTAAAAAAGCCTAAATCCACTTGACTGACGTCGCGGGCATCATCTGTTTGGTACAGGGATAGCTTACATCTTGGAGTGGGACATAGGATACTTCTTATCCCAGAAAAATAAAGAGTTTCCACGGGATTTAAAAAACCTAAATCCACGTTTATGAAATTGTTGATACTATCTATTTGGTACAGAGATAGCTTGTATCCTGAAATATTTTATCCCGGAAAAATAAAGAGTTCCCTGGAAGTTTCCATAAAGCTAAATCCACGCGGACGAAATCCTGGGCACCATCTTGTTCCAATTGTGTGTCTTATATATTATTACAGCAGAAACGGGAAGTTTGACATTGATCTCAATAAAATATGACTTCGTTAACAATTCACACATAATCACACATTATGTATGTGTGTATATAATGCGTATGTCCGACTTTGCATTCCAACGTAACTCCGATTCGACGCTAAGAAGTATTTATGGTTGCCGAATGAAATAGAATAGCATTAGGTTTCCTATGACTTGCTGGCTACTTCAATCTATTTACATAATCTTATGTAGGTGGTACAGGGAAATGCTTGTTGTATAGAGAAATCAATATAATATTACATTATGCAAATTACCTAGGTATGGATTTTGTATCATATATTTTTGGTTATGGTCAAAGTTAAGAACCTCAGCGCAAAATTGTTACTAAATACTTTTGATTTGATAAATAATTTTTCCCAAAAGCTCGCCAAGAAAATGATTAAGTAATTAATAATTAAAGTGTAAATTAATTAAAGAAGGTATTTTTTATTAAATACTAAATGATGTCCGCGATTTCGGTCGCGTGGATTTAGGATTTTCATAATCCCGTGGGAACTCTTTGATTTTTCGGGATAAAAAGTAGCCTATATCCTTTCCCCGGATGCAAGCTATCTCGGTACCAAACGTCAAGATCGGTTAAGCGGATGGGCCGTGAAAGCTAGCAGACAGACAGACACACTTTCTTATTTATAATATAAGTATGGATTAATTAAGTTAGAAAAAAAACTGTTTCCTAAACTAGCTAAGTAGGTACGTAACTACCTATAGGTATTGTTTGGTCAAATCATACCAAAACAGTGATTCAAAAATTCAAAATATTTTTATTCAATTAAACTTTTACAAGTGCTTTTGAATCGTCAAAATAATCTACCACTGGTTCGGAGTGCCGTTCCTACCGAGAAGAACCAGCAAGAAACTCGGCGGTTGCTCTTTTCAAGCATTCAATTTACAATAATATGCTGTAATGTAAGCACAGGAGAGCAATGTACCGTAACATCAACATACAGGAGATCCTAATTGTAAAATCTATAAATTTAAATCGCTCGTGAATCCGTGGAACGGTGTTCCTACACCAGTGAACTGTGAGGTATGGTCCGATCAACGCGTGTCCGTGCCGTGGGCGTACCGAAGGACAATGTACCGTAATACCACTACATTGTACAGGGTGATTTAAATGTTTCAACTCTCGATAGATCAGTCGACTAGCCTGAGATCTCAAACTTTGGAGGATCGAGCTTTAACATTATTATGCCGTATTATTTTATTTAGGTACTTGTAAAACAAGTGTCTCCGTAGACACTTGTTTGGTGGGAGGCTTCGGTGGTGGCTAGTTACCACTATACCGGCAAAGCCGTGCCGCTAAGGGATTTAGCGCTCCCATGCGATGCCGTGTAGAAACCAAAGGGGTATTTGGGTTTAATGAAAACTGACATACCCCTTCCAGGTTAGCCCGCTTCCATCTTAGACTGCATCATCACTTACCACCAGGTGAGATTGTAGTAAAGGGCTAACTTGTATCTCAATTTAAAAAAAAAAAAACAAAAATTGTCATTTAAGTATCTAGTCATTATTATGCCAAGATATTTAACTGTAGGTATATAATATAGCAATTTGTTTACAAACGTGTTTAAAACACAAAAAAACGGAAGTTACTTATATTTCAAAGATGGTGGCAACAATGCTTTTAAATTTTTTTTCTATGATTACAATTATTATGCTGTAGGCAATGGTTGTTAAAAAATCCGTTAAATTATCTACTTGTTTTTAAATTTAAATAATCTAAATAATAAATATTACATAAAAGGAAAAGTTCTGACTCTATCACTGACGCATCAGCGCCCAGCCCAAGCCCTTGGACCTAGAAGGCTGAAATTTTATGCACAGGTTTTTTTATCATATGGAAGAGGATAAAGCCAGATTTTTCGAAATTCCCACGGAAACGGTGACACGGGCGGTCGCTAGTAAATGATAAATTAATAATCAAAAAATCTAAAATAAAATTTATAACCAGATAATTTTTACTTTATATAATATGTCGAATACAATTTTTAAACATCCTGTATGTAGGTCCATTTCACGATATATAGGGCAGCGGGTAGCACCTGATTATCTGCATTGTGCCTGCGCACGCGCAAGCTCCACGCCTCTGCATACTATAATAATAATTACTTAGGCACTATACCTGCGTAGGAACAATGATTAATTTACTGTAGGTATATTTAATAGATTAGCTGATTAAAAGTTGTCTATTTTTTTTACTTCAACATCGCGTTTGGGTTAAGGTGCCTTAATGATTTGTTAATATTATGATAAATCTTAATATATTATACAAGTGTAAATTTAAAATTGATAACACCCCCGACAAATGAAGGTTACAGTAACTAGAAAAGAGCTGATAACTTTCAAACGGCTGGACCGATTTTCTTGGATTATAGCTAAGAACACTCTCGATTAAGCCATCTTTCAAACAAAAAAATTAAATTAAAATCAGTTCTTTAGTTTAGGAGCTACGATGCCACAGACAGATATTACACAGATACACACGTCTAACTTATAATACCCCTCTTTTTGGGTCGGGGGTTAAAAAGATGACTGACTGACTGACTAATTTATCAAGAACATTACAAAGCCTCGAGAAAGCGTTGTAGATCTAATTTTATGTCTTGGCTGCTGGCAACATGTCCAGGATGGTATTTAATTACCTACAATTATAAAGAATTATACACGACTTTATTAAATAGTACTTAAATAGTAAAGCATTCTAAGTTCTAGCCAAAAGGTCCTTAGATGTAAATAAATAAATATCTCAATTCCCAATACAATGAAATCGTTTCGTTCACAACGTAAAATATAAAGGATATGGTAGCATTAGCAGCTTGAACCCATTTATAAGTTAACACAATAATAAACATGTTCGACGTTACAAAACGCGTTGGGAAATTGCGGTGAACTTTAAATTGCTACCATTGTCTAAATATCAGCCGTTTTATATGTTTAATGTCGGGGAATGGACCATAAACGCGTATGCATGTTACAAATAAACTACATGATGTGTTAGGGTGACGAGACATTAGATAGAGAGCTTTTATTTAAGGTTACTAAATCCTAGCTTTATTATAAGGACAGAGTTCGGATCGTCGTAAGAAAGTCATCGAAAGTCATAGGTAGATTGTCGACCAGCGGGGAGATGTGATGAATGCTCGTGAAGCGTTCCTCCTGCCCTCAAAGATGTTTTGTGATGACCACTGACTTGGCAGAGTGCCAAGAGTGTTACGATGAAGAAGGAGAAAATCGTCCTTGGGGCGATAAAAGCTCGTTGGGCGTCCTAGGTAGGTAGGGCTGGATTGACAAAGTTTGTGAAAAGCATTAGAATAAAGACCATATTGTAAAAGTTATTACCTTTTATGTGCAAGGACTCGACCATTTTTCTTTTACTCTTTTATCTTATCTTTAACTTATTATTTATCTTTAACTTACTATAACTTTTTTTGTAAGTTATTAATGGTAAAAGTATACCGGAAGAGTGAAGTGAAGTCTTTTTTGATAACAACTCAAACTAAGCTTTGGCATAACGGAGAGGCAGCGTCGCCTGTGTGTTGATCTCAATACACCAATTTCAACCATATTATGCCAAATTACACAAAAATGTTCGGCTCCAATCCATGTGTATGCGTTGGTTCTTAAAGATTTGAGACTTTTGAGTTGACATGAAAAAAATTGTAGCTTCTACGACAGTAAATTGAACTTAGTATAAAAAGTCTATTTCTTTAACTCACTTTATTTTAATGAAAGAAACGATAGATAGCTTACTTGGTTATTGTACCTACCTTAGGGTCCTAAAATGTGGTACCTACTTTTTAAAAGTTCTCTTATTCGGCCAGATGTGGTAGCACCTTCGGAGTTCAGTTCCTTGTGTAACCTCACATGTCCACTTATCTTAAACAGTCACGACGCGCTAGATCTGAAGCGATTACTTTCACGTCATTTTTATGACCACATTCGCGCATTCTTGTAAAATGATGCAAAATTTGAATGAAAAAGGCCAAAATTTAGCATAGCTCCTGTTAGATTAGTTCAAAAAAATTATAGTCTAAGTACCAAACCACCATAGCTGGACAAATAAAAATATTATATCATTCGACATCATAAATTCTTATTAGAATCCGAATTGAAAAATTGAGTTGACTAAAATTAGTCAACTCAATTTTGAACTGATTTAAAAAAAAACATTTATGGAAAACCTAGCAAGGCAAGCTTTATTCACACTTTATACTTTAGGTATATTATAAATGTGAATTTATGTGACTCCCTAACCCATTCATTTAACCGATTTTGACGTTTGGTCTGCTGAGCTTGTATCCTGAAGATTTACATATATCTACTACTTTTATCTCGGATAATGGCAGTATTCCCACGAGATTGTTAAAATCACGCGGTCATTATCTAGTAGATACCTACCTAGTTACTAGAAAAATATTACCTGTTAACTCCCCGTGGATTATGTTTGAAAATCCCGTGCAGACTCTTTGATTTTCCGGGATAAAGTAGCCTGTATCAGTCAAAAATTTCCGTCAATCTGTTGCTCCGTTGAAACCAACAGATCAACTAATATTAATCCAACAAACAAACATACTTTTGTAGGGAAGAAATATTATATTAAATAAAGCAATTAATAAAAAATTAAGTAGGTACCTATAAAAATTATAGATAGGATCCGAATAAAAAATACTGGAGCATGCTAGGACATACTGGGTCGGCCGATGTTAAATTGAGCAATATTGTTCATGTCGATTGCAACAGTTTGAGACATGTGCCTTTAAAGTGCAGTTTGAATAAAAACGGTGCAACAATAAGCCCTTGTAGCAATATATTCACGTATCTTAATGGCTCACGACGCGCTGGACTTATGGCGTATACGGATAACATTTTTGCACGTTTCACACACGATTTGACTGGCGTTAGGCAATACTTAAGAGTTAAATGTAGTAATATATGTTTGATAAAGCATTGTTAGTTACATACTAGCAATGTATATAACATAATGTAATAGTTAGTAATATAATATAACCTTTTTAAGACTAAGCTGATGAAAATAAAGCTCTATTAATATGGAGCGCGCTTGCCTAAAAAATGGCTATTCACTCATGACTTGAAGGCAAAAATATTGAGATTGGAGGGGAAAACTGATGCTGGAAGGAATTATAAGCAAGGAGGTAAATCGCTTCGTATGTATCCTTGTAGAATTTTGACTACGTACGAGAGAAAAGAAATAACATCTAGAATCAGTACGTATATATTCTTTTTACTTAAAAGCTCACAAGAAAAAAAACACGGACCGAATTGAGAACCATCTTCTTTTTGGAAGTCGATTAAAAATTAATTATATTGATAAATTGCGTATTTAAACATTTGGGTGAATCTTAAGAAAGTTATTTCAAAAGGAAACCGTAGCACGCATTCGACATCACTACCGCTTGCGCATACGCACCGTAATAATACATATCATTTTCACTCATTAACCAGGCCGCGATTTGCATATTAACATGAGCTTGCTAATTAAAATAGAAGCCAGGCTCCTATGTCACAGCTATTTTATTGCGCTATATACTCGGTACAAGAAATAGGCGAACTCAGTCTATGAATATATTAATTTAAATATACGTTACTTTATACTTACTCACGGTCTGGCCATATGCTGTATTTAGGAGTATTTAGTGTAATGGCTTAATTGGCCAAGTTGCCTCGGACGTTAATTAAGCTAAGTTAATGAGAAATTATACTTACTTAGTGGATATAAGTTATAAAACATAATCAATTTGGAAACCATAGACACATAATATACCGTAGAGTAACAGACATGACCACACTTTAATCACTTTCTTAAATGTTAAAATGTGAAAAAATATTTATTTCTTGTGTAAAATGATAACGCGTGAGAAGTCGGTGAATTTGGATTTGGCCAGCGTGGTAGACTATCAACCCATCGCCAGCTCACTACAGAGCACGGATCTCCTCTCACAGGGTTTTGGTTATATCCACCACGCTGGCCAAGTGCGGATTGACAGAATTCACACACCTTTGAGAACATTACGGACAACTCAGGCATGTAGGAACCCTCACGATGTTTTCCTTCACCGTAAAAGCAAGTGATATATGAAAAGTTAAAGGTGCGTGCTCGGGATCAAACCTCCGACCCCCGATTATGAGGCGGACTCCTAACCACTAGGCTATCACAGCTTACTAACTAGGTAGACTATGGCTACAGCCGTCTCATTCTAAGAGGAGGTCCGTACTCAGTAGTGAGCCGACGATGGGACGATGCGAAGTCATCATTCTAGCCCCTTGGGGTCCGGACCTCTATCGGTTCTTCGAACTATGAGTCCGCCCATGGCTAACTCGGCTTCACAATCTGTTGAACAACCGCCGAGTTTCTTGCTGGTTCTTCTCGGTAAAAAGGCGTTCCGAACCAATGGTAGATGCTTTTGACGATTCAAAAGTATTTGTAAAAGTCTAATCGAATAAAAATATTCTGAATTTTGAACTTGGAATCTAGGTTGGTTACTCTGGTCTGGACCCGTGGGGTCTTCTTATTTCTGATTTGATTACGCAGAGAAACTACGAGCATAGCTCTCTCAATCGCCCGCTGAGTGACTCTGAGTTATCTTGTGAGGCCCTTTTTACCTATACATTTAGATTACCATTTACAGGATATTGTGCAATATGCATAAATAATTTCCCCTTGATTCCGCCCGAAGCTAAAAGTTACGTTGTTCGTAATCGCAGAGTAGGAAGTGTGTTATACCTGTATATTGTCTATTATACCTGTATATTGTATATTGTCGTATATTATTCTTATATCTTTATTATTTATCGAATAACTTTCTTATAATTATTATGAAAGTGTTTTTTACCCACACTTCAAGGAAATTTATAATAATTTTACAAATCCATATCAATAATAATTGTGAAACTGGCAGGATTCGAACCTGCATCTTCTGGGTTCGCGCCCGACACTCTGACCGCTAAACCACGCTATCGCTTAAGGTAATTGCTATTTGACAAATCGCAAAAATGCTGTACTTTGAAGTAAATTGTTTATTTTTCTAAAGCATTAACAGCTATTAAATACATGCAATTAAAAACTTCAGTTTGTGAAGATTATAAGGGCCTCTTTTTATTTAGTATACATTATCCCAATAAAAAAAAAAACCAAGTTGAAAACATTGCTGTTCGCAACTTGTTCTGTAAAAGTTTTCTTTAACATCTTGATACTTTGAAGCCAACCTCCAGAAAATGATATGTTTAGGTTTAGCAATCAATTTTAACTGTTAGTTTTATACTAAATGTTTTTCGTTTCTTAAATAATCTAAAACTAACCAAAAAACTTCCTGTGCTATTTATTTTCTTGCAGGCGCTCTATGGAATTCAGTGTCCACTGGACTCTAATGGCGGACGGACTGCGCGCGTCATTTCGTCGCAAAATATTATTTAAAATGAATTTAAGCTTATTATTTTTGAATGAAAGTTGTGTTTATAATCGTTGAAAAATAAAATAGGGATTTTTTCATTTCTAAATGAAGCCTGCTTATATACTAAATTTTATTCTAAAGTTACGGTTTTACCAGGTAAATACTCGGAGGTTGTCATAGATTATGATGACAGATAGTAAGTGTTCTAAATAGGTATTATACCTATGTTAGGAGATAGCGCGCCTCGTTCCGGGTGCCGTGTTCCGAAATGGATTTCGTAGTAGTGCAAGTTTGGTGCAAGCCCCACATGACGGAGGGGTATGCGTCAGGCATTTCCTGTGTACAAAAAAAAGACCTATATTTCGGATCCATATTTCATCACTGACAATATGCACTATTCAAAGACTGTTCTTCAAGCATTGAGGAATTTTGGACAGAGACATCTCGAAGGTTCCCGAAGGCTGCCTAACTGAGTTAGATTTGTCGGCTAGCTAGCTTTTTTCGAAATTGGACTTACTTAGCTGGATTGTGTGTTAGAGCTTTCTTATGAGATATTATATGTACATAATATAACCATGGGTCTCATAAGAAAGCTCAGATTCATGCTGCGGGCAATGGGGAGAGCCTAAAGGTTGGAACGCCATTTCGGCGGCCGTGTTTCCTGCCATATATACCTTAGATACCTGCAAGCCAAGAGTGAATAGGCATCTTCTAGGTAAGCGTGCTCCAACTTGGACCTCATCATTGCTTTCTTTAAAGCATGATTGTCGTCAAGCGCAAGCGCAAAGATTCAGGCGGCGCAAACCCGTAGCATGTGGAAGACCCTATTAAAGACCTATGTTCACTGTGGACGTCTGTCGGTTGATGTTGATGATTATGTCTTTTGTGCAAGTAGTTCAGTAGTTTCAGAGTTTATCGATAACAAACAAACAAACCTTTCCTCTTCATAATATATGTAGTTAGTAGCGCAAACTTGGAAAAAAATCTCGTGGACACTCTTTGATTTTCCGAGATAAATGTCATTTTACCTGACAGCCCTAATCAATTTTATCACTGATATTAATAACTAATTCATAACCGTTAAACCTAAGTGTCAAAATCTCGTTTTTCTAGTCGAGTTCCGTAGGCTCTTTGAACCCACTGCATTATTATCCCAAGAAAACCTACCATTAGATGTAGGAATAATGGAAAGAGGTCACAACCCTCAGCAATAAAGAATACGATGCGGAGAGAGATGTCACTCTCAAGGTCTTTAAATGTATCCATGCAAAAAACCACGTCGACTGGTTGCTCCGTTGCAGCGTGATTGAATATTAAACCAACAAACACACTTTCGCATTTGAAATATGGCCAGTGATTATAAGAAACAGTTTAAATCTCTCTCTGCTCTCTGAGAGACGTTAGGCAAAGTGAACACGAATTATGACACTTCTGTGTTCTTATACAAGCTTAGGTCTCTCAATTTTGTCAATTAATGTCAAATTTCTTTCTCAGATCAAAACCTAGTAAGTGGTTTAAATTCAAAAGAAGTTTAGGCCGTAGTTCTTTCTGGTCCAATGCGGAATGGCATACTTCACACACCTTTGAGAACATGGAAAACTTGCAGGTATGCAGGTTTCCTCACGATGTTTTCCTTCGCCGTTAAAGCAAGTGATATTAAATTGCTTAAAACGCACATAACTGAAAAGTTAGTAGTGCGTGATTCCGGGATCGAACCCCCGACCTTCGATTAGGAGGCGGACGTTCTAACCACTAGGCTATGACAGTTTTTAAATTAAAGGGGTTTAAATATTTTAGTGTGAAGACTGGCCAACACATTTATTCATTACATGTGCATCATTTTCTTTTTTAGGGTTCTGTACCTCAAAATGAAAAACGGAGCTCTTAAAGGACCACTTTGCTGTCTGTCCATTTGTCCGTCCGTCCGTCAAGAAAACCTATACAGTACTTCCCGTTGATCTAGAATCACGAAATTTGTTCTCGGATTTATTCTATCTACCTGCCCATAATTCTAGGTTAACGGGAAATACCCTATCGGTTTTCTTGACAGACACGACAGACGGACAGAAAGACAGACAACAAAGTGATCCTATAAGGGTCCCGTGTTTCCTTTTGAGATATGGAACCCTAAAAACATTATGTAAGTATGCAAAGTATTTCCCTTGCAAACCATATTTTAACAGTTGACATGTAGAGGTCATTGACTTTTCCTATCTTACTTTTAAGTTTTAATGCATTATTAAGTATTTACTGTTTTGACATGGTATTTAGATAATGGGTGATATTTATTTTATTTAATCTAATTCCTTTTAAAAACTTAGTAAGGCGCATTAATCTATAAAAACCTAGCCAGTTCAAAGACTTACTATGTTTTAAAATGGTCAAAGCGACTTACTAGCTTTTAATTTTACTTTAATGTGGGTGTCCTTACAATACAACGGGACATACTATGAAAGTTAGGCTTATGACATAAAACGATTTTCGGAAAAATGACATTTACTTTGTTTTGATATGGGGCGGTCGATATAATTAGGTACTAGGGTAAAGGCTCGAGTAAATGAACAGATTGGACGTTTTTACATGTATTAAGAGCTGGAATAAAAAACCGGCTGATATACCTTTTTTAAATATTTTCTTACAAATTCTTACACTTTTTTCAATTTCAATTTCAAAACCGTGTTCCGTTCAAACCGTTCAAAAGTGCGTGTGCGTGCGTCCATGTGTGTGTGTGAGTGTGTTGTATGTTTGTACGAGTGTTTGTGAGTGTGGTATTGCGTTGTATAACCACATGAGTAGCGAACAGAGTCAAAGCTTCATACAAGCGCGCTACGATAGGTACACTACTACAAGCTTGAGGCGCGTGTGTGCGTGAGCACAGGCGCTACGTCGCGTACGGAGAGAAATCGGTTTATACCGGCTCGGCCTGTGCTCAAGTTCAGGGGCTGCAGTACACGTCGCGCGTCGTGTTTTCATTTAATTTAATGTTAATGATAATAATTTAAATAGTGTTTAAAATTCTGAACTGAATTTCTTGAACTGTCATAGATTTTGTTCAAAATCAATATCTGAGGATCCCTAGGATCACAAAACAGGAAATTGTTACCAAAATTTAAAAAAATCGACGCCATTTTGAAATTCTTTGTTAATTGACCGATTTCGTTCAAAATCGATATTTAGAGCTCCCTGGGATCACAAAATAAGAAACTGTTACCAAAATTTAAAAAAGTCGACGCCATTTTGAAATTCTTTGTTAATTGACCGATTTCGTTCAAAATCGATATTTAGAGCTCCCTGGGATCACGAAATAAGAAACTGTTACCAAAATTTAAAAAAGTCGACGCCATTTTGAAATTCTTTGTTAATTGACCGATTTCGTTCAAAATCGATATTTAGAGCTCCCTGGGATCACGAAATAAGAAACTGTTACCAAAATTTAAAAAAGTCGACGCCATTTTGAAATTCTTTGTTAATTGACCGATTTCGTTCAAAATCGATATTTAGAGCTCCCTGGGATCACAAAATAGGAAACTGTAACCAAAATTTAAAAAAGTTGGCACCATTTATAATTCTTTCTAAATTGACTGATTTCGTTCAAAATCGATATTTAGATCTATTGATCGATATTTAAACTAGGCAATCACAACAAAAACAAACTTTACCATCTTGTTGAACAAATAACTATTGTTAATTAAATTGTATCCTCCAGTGCCAACCCTACCAAAATAGTTATAAAATTTGCTCGCTTCTTAGAAGCTTTGCCTCTGTTTGCTACTCTGTGGTATAACACCATGTTAGTAAATCTTAGTATATTTTTAACCGACTTTAAAAAAAGGAAGAGGTTCTGAATTCGTCGGTATCTTTTTTTTTATGTATGTTCCCCGATTACTCAAAGACGCCTGGACTGATTTGGTTTTTTTTTTTGTTTGATAGGGTATACTTTGCAAGTGGTCCCATATAAATTTGGTAAAGATCTGATGAATATCTTTGAAGATGGAGAACAGAACTCCTCAATGGATAAGAGCAAATTCAATTTTTTTTTAATGTATGTTCACCGATTGCTCAAAGACGCCTGGACCGATTTGGAAATTATTTTTTTTTGAAAAGCTAGGTATACTTTGCAGGTGGTCCCATATAAATTTGATGAAGTTCTGATGAATATCTTCTGAGATGGAGAACAGAACTCCTCAATGGATAAGAGCAAATTGCTCGCGATCAGTGTAATTGCTTAGTAAACAGTAGGGTTTTAGCTGGGCATGGCATATTATTATAGTACAGTGGGGCCACTAAAAATTTTGAAATAAAAAATTTTCAAAAGAAATATAAAACCGACTTCAAAAACCACAATAACTTAAATTATTTTTTACTTTTTAGTGTTTGTGATTTTGAAATCGGTTTTATTTTTCTTTTGAATTTTTTTTATATTTATTCTGGTATTCTTCTTTCTTGGATATGGATCCCTCTTGGGTATCCCCATTTCTCTCTGTCTTTGGTACTATCAAGCTAATTTTCTCTCGCGATTTGCACAATAGCATTAGACCAACGCGTCTTCGGTCTACCTACCTGTCCTTCTTTCATCTGTAAAAATCGATACAATATGACCATTTGCATTGCAGTTTTAGGGCATGTCTCAAGGTGTCTGTAGGCTTTGTCTTTTTTCTTATGTCTTCAATTCTCACTTTGAATATTTTTTGCTTAATTTATGCAACTTGCCATCGCCCTTTAGCAAGTTACTATTTCTTTTTATATTCTTTGTCTGGACCCATGTTTGGCTGGCATAGGTAAGGCATGGCAGGATGCATGTATCTATAACGGATCTTTTAAGATGTACTGGGTAAGCTCCTTTCATTCTTTCCTTTTGTGCCCAGTAAAACAAGCATACTCGGGCTACTTTGAGAACCCATTAGCAGCTAACAGCAAGGCCTGGACTCCAATTTTTATATGTGGAAGCTGTATTTCCTCGTTGCGTTTATGAGCAAATAAGAATAGTTAACTACTTTTACTAAAAAAAAAAATTATTATTTGGCGCGAACCATCTAAACACCATGATGATTATTATTTCTGCGTTGTGAATATTACCAGAAGAAACAGCAAAAAAATTGTTCCAAGCGGCTCTATTGTAACTTGCAGTCTGCAATTTGAACGATTCTGACTTCTGGTGATAAATCTGTACCTCAGCCCCAACCCAGTACCTCTAATCTACCATTTCAAGAACTTTCAGAAGGTAGTGACGATGTAGTGACTTTTTTACATCTCAACTTAGACCATTCAATCAAAATTATTTGGATCACTTAATGAGAGATCTTAGATTGTCTAAAAAGCATCAGAACATGTGGCTTCTCGGCTCAAAGGAACAAATCTGATAACATCAGACACTTGTGTTACGGTATATTATTCTCACTACTCTTAACACATTCAGTAGCTGATGTTGCACTTCCAGCGACTTGGATGCAACAAGGGCGTTAAGTTTCATTTTCTCTGTAGTCATTTGGACTGTTTTCCAGAAAATTTAGGTGACTTTCAAACTAAGATAACTATACCAAAGGGGATAATATCATATGAAAGGGCTCTATTATACATTCTAAAACAGGTTTTATTTATTATTATTATGTAAAAGATTTTTTGATTTATCGCGCACTGTTGCCGCGCAGCACTCCTTCATCAATCGCATTTGTCATCAATTTAATATGCTTCATCACAAACATCGGCAACTCAACATTTTTAATTCTACGACGACCTGCTTTCGTCGTAACGTCATTGCCTCCCTGCGTAAGGGAGTTAATTAGTTTGTAAGAGATTTAACGATGTAACGTGTTAATTTAATATTGATATTCATTATTGCAACTTACCCCACTTTACTACCTACTAACCTTTTAAAATATCATTGTATTTAAATCTTTTGTACTAGCCTTTTACTAACGTTTATACTATGTATCTTTTTAGCTATAAACAATTATATCTTTGTAAATATTTTATGTATAAAAGTTGTAGGTTAGTCGAATAAAATAAAATAAAATAAAAATAAAAATGTAGAAAAAAATATACAATAAGTCAAAAACTGAAAATCTGACATTTTTTTTTAAATTCCAAGCCGAAAATATACTTAAGAATTTATTAATAGGAATCGAGAGTTTATGCACTAGATAGAGTTCGTTCATTCACTGAAATTTCCAGTTCATTTACTGGCAATTTATCCTTTTGTTAAATAAAATAATTTATAATAATTAATACCACGCATTTTATTTGATTTTTTGATATACTGTGTACAGATACACAAAAAATAAAAATTATATATAGAACAATTCTCATATATCTTAATTTTAGGTGAAAGTCAGGGTAATCCTTATTCGTTCATGTACTGGATCTTTTACCCTCCTACGTCAAAATACTAAAAGTCCGCGTAAATTTCGCAGATTGAAATGTCTGCTTGATTAATTGTCAATAGAGGGTCATGACATGTCAAAATTGCTAGTTTGAAGGTGAAATCGTCTAAGTCATTCGAGATGGTTTTCCTCTTAATGCCAGTGACGATGTATATTCACTCATTACTGTAACGAAAATTTAAGGAAAATATGTCTCCTCGCCAAGTTACTGTGCAAATCACGCGCTGAACTCACTAATTCCGATTTGAACAACATTAAAGTTGTAACACTGCCTACACTGGTAGCAAACGCCAACCATCTCAGATTTCCTTGAGATTTCCCAATAGCCGCTATCAAGTAGCCTATTGAGCCCGGCTTAAATATCGAACATAAACAGCTATATGCAAAAAGGTTGCACTGCAACGTGTCCATTAATTCATTCACGCTAGTTCACGTAACGGCCGATTGTCCGGAGGGCGCCACTGCACATTAAGCTTCGCCCGCACATTCATTCAGGGCTGCCAACCTTCTAGAATACATTTAATTTATTAAAAAAATACAAAATAGATTGATACAGAAATTCTTCTCAATATTTTCAAGGTTTTTTTTAATAATATTAAGGCAGTGGAAATTAAATCTCGGGTCTATATAAGATCCGTAAGGTCTATTTGAGCCCGCAACTTTCATAAAATGAATATTTGAATTGAATTACCTATATAGCTAATGACGATTGGAAAATCTAAGAAAGGAATTATCTTAATTTGTTTAATTATGTTAATTTTCTCTTTCCCTCTCGTGGATGTTAATCTGTTTGATTTTCATTTTGACCAATTTTCTTTTTTGTTTTTAATCAGAAGATTAACCCGTTTCCATTAAACTTTCTCGTAGACTATAAATCTATGATTTTTCTTTTTACTAATAAATTTAAGATTTGGAAATGACAGAGTAAGTAATAATACTATAGATATAAGAAAGTTGTATAGAATTCAGAAAATTATGAAAATTACCTACTAGATATACCTAATTATGTATTTTTTTTGAAAATAGAATAGAATAGAAAAGTTTTTAAGTAAAGTTCTATAAAATGTCTTCAAAATACAATCACAAGCTGCTACAGTGTTTGACAACCCTATGGTCTCTACTGGCACACATTCTCCCTTTATTAGCAATTCTGATACGCGAAAGCGATACTATATTGCAGTAGGTAATGTAAGAAAAGTTTAAGATTAAGCTTCCTGTAAGTTTTAAAAAAAACTTAGGTAAGTAAGCACTAACGGATTTCTCTAGGTATACCTACTGAAAAAATCTATTAGAGATAGGTACAAGTCCAATGACATGACGCTTCAATTTGTAGGGCCTTAGACTTAATTTTTAACCCCCGACCCAAAAAGAGGGGTGTTATAAGTTTGACGTGTGTATCTGTGTATCGGTGTATCTGTGTATCTGTCTGTGGCATCGTAGTTCCTAAACTAATGAACAGATTTTAATTTAGTTTTTTTGTGTGAAAGGTGGCTTGATCGAGAGTGTTCTTAGCTATAATCCAAAAGAAAATCGGTTCAGCCGTTTGAAAGTTATCAACTCTTTTCTAGTTACTGTAACCTTCACTTGTCGGGGGTGTTATAAATTTTTAATTTACACTTTCCACGTTATTTAGAGACAGCTGCTTTATGTAAGTTCAGACGAAATACTACTATTTAGCTATTGATGTTTACCTACCTTAGTTACAATCCATGTCCTTGCCAACAAAATGAGCTAATAATTTTACTGTTTGCATAATATATCCGGTGTCGATAACTCGATATATACGATGCAGTTTCTAAGCCATTTGCTTGTCGTAGTGACACATACATACCTACTCTAGTACCCATAAGTGGAAATAGGCACTAGAGTGGTCCGTTTTATCACACTGATATTATTATAGATAGCGCTTTAATAGAATGCTAGAATTACGAACCGATAAACTGTTATTGGCCACATAAAATCACTTGACGTAATAAGCCGTGAGTTTCATATATTCGCCTGACAAATCGGCCATTTTGTGCGGATTATTGCACCGCATTTCATTTGCATATGCGATTTTGTATCGAGTATGTTGTTCGGTGTAGTGTTATGTTGTACATGCTATGTCCGTTAACTAGAACGCAGCTAAGCCATGTATGCTCAATTCTGAGTTTATTGGTCAAACCTACCTCTTACCAAAGTGCCTGTTTCATGAGAATATTTTAAGAAAATCTACACTATCTAATACTGTACTTACGTATATCATACCTATATAATAAACAGTGCGAAACTTTATGAGTGTCTGTGAGGCTACTTACCTAGGTAAATATATTATGGAGGGTAATCTCTGGTACTACCGTTCAAAATGATGAAATAATTCTTTAAATACTGTGCACTGTTTGAAAAATTTTTTAGTCATTGCTTTCCAACATTGTAACTCTTCTGTTATGTTATCTCTTTATGTTACCTAGTAGGTATATAAGTGATTTAAAATACGTATTTTATATTAAAGTACTACATATTATATAGCTCATTACAGTATGGTGTGCAGCATAATAATATTGTTTATCAATGTTATGTAAGTATGTTACTCGTATATCAAAAGAAACCCCTTAGTATTTTATATACACAAAACTAAAAGCGATTAATGCTCTATTTATGCTTTACTATATCTTTTCAAAATCAAAATCAAAATCAAAATCATTTATTCAAAATATGTACGGTACGCCTTTTGTTTGTCCGTTTTTTTAACCCCCGACCCGAAAGAGGGGTGTTATAAGTTTGACGTGTGTATCTGTGTGTCTGTGTATCTGTGTATCTGTGTATCTGTCTGTGGCATCGTAGCGCCTAAACGAATGAACCGATTTTAATTTAGTTTTTTTTGTTTGAAAGGTGGCTTGATCGAGAGTGTTCTTAGCTATAATCTAAAAAAATTGGTTCAGCCGTTTAAGAGTTATCAGCTCTTTTCTAGTTTTCTTGTAGAAAAGAAGGTTAGATAACCGTTAGGTTCATAATATTATGTCAATAGACAAATGTCAAGCTGTCAAGATGGACATTGCCTAAATACATAATTATTTATTTGAAAATGATGTTTTGGAAAACTCAAATACTTTGGATCGTCGGGGGTGTTATAAATTTTTAATTTACACTTGTAGATTTGAAAGATGATAAGTGGTTGGTGATAGCTAATTACGTAAACTTAAAACTAAAGCTACGAGGGTTCCAACAAGTACGATTTTCGACCCCGCTTGTCGCTAAAAGCTCGAAACTTGCATTTTTCAGTTAGCCAGTTACATTTTGCGTACTTAGTTAACTAACGACAGAATATCGCATGTTACAGATGCATGTATCTACATTGTATCGGCGGTTTAATGCTAATAGATGCATCGGGCGCATGGGAACCCGCGTAGATATTATAATAGTGATGCTAAATTGATTCCGTATTCTGGCATGGATGAAAAACGGAATGTATCGGCTGCATCTCTTGTATTGCATATGCGCCGATTTGTACACAATGGGCCGTAAAGCATTGCTTAAATATTAAATATACAAATATTTCTACATACATTAGATACAGTTTTAATCTAATTCCGAAATATAAACTGGAGATTCACAAACTATTGGACCATTGCATCGGCGAACGTACAGTACATTCTATTTGCCATACATTGTCACTTGTGAAATATTGGCTGACTTTCGTGGGTTTTCTTACAAAGGATGGAAGCGTTTACAATTTGATCGGCATTTCTCGAACACTTTCAGCAACTTCAGTGTACAGCTTTACAAACAACCAAAAATAAAATCTTAAAAGTTAAAATAGGTGGATTTTCACGTACTTAATGCTCTACAAAGTATAAAGTACATTTGCCAGAAATAAGACCCGATACTTTATCATGAAGTACTTACGGGTGACAAACCGAATCCCAACTGAATAGTATAGCGCGAAATCTGTTGTTTGAGATCATAAAATTATTGTTAACTGGCCGATGCCCGCGACTTCGTCTGCGTGGATTTAGGTTTTTCGAAATCCCGTGGGAACTCTTTGATTTTCCGGGATAAAAAGTAGCCTATGTGCTAATCCTAGATACGGACTTCGTCTGTGATGGCGTTTGCTGGCGCGCGTGCTGTGCTTGTTTGGAGTGTTTTTTTTTTGTTAAGAGTGGCTGGTTTTTGTGTTAGTTGGTGTTTTTTGGTGGTGGAACTGACTGGGAAGCGCTCTAAAGGGGCGCCGCGCGTATGTCGGCGGGCGCCGGCGCAGACAGAGTCCATACTTGTATAAATTCAATAACTTGAAAATATCACAAACTTGACATTGGCTAATCAGAGTAAAGCCAGATTTAAAGAAAAAAAAAATTCTAGATACCATCTATCTCCGTTCCAAACAGCCAAATCCGTCCAGTAGTTTTTGCGTGAAGGAGTAACAAACACACACAAACACACACACACACACACACACACACACACACACACACACACACACACACACACACACACACGCACACGCACACACGCACACACACACACATACACACAAAATTTGCCTTTATAATATTAGCGTGAAGTGTGATTTAAATTCCGGAAATTGAAAATCAACGTCCCTAAGAACCGGCTACAAAACTATCAGGTGTAAAGCTATAAATATCGAAAATGTCACTGCATCCAATTATTTAAATCAATCTAAATCACACTTCACTGCCCCGTACAAGGAAGCTGCATTATCAGTTATCAGTGTATTGATCAGCGGCATCAGCCGATGTCTCATTAATATTTCACGTTTTCAATTTGCATTAAAATACGCGACATTGAATATTGGCCATTAAAAGATAGCTAAGATAATATTTTATTATTAACCATAAGGAGAGATAGTAATCAATCGCAAATCTTAATCTAACTTTATAACTACTTACTCGTAGGTATATATTATATATACTTATATACGTATACCTATACTTAGTTAATTTAAGTGAAATTACCATGAAAATAAGGGGGAATACAGAAAAGATTTCTTTTTAAGGTTCGGATTTTTTCCGGATCGGATGGGATAAAATGAAAAGTTGCAGGCGAAAGAAACTTTGGTTTACTCCCTCGAATGATACCTATTTTGTTAAATAGATAATATTATATTTTTAACCCCCGACCCAAAAAGAGGGGTGTTATAAGTTTGACGTGTGTATCTGTTTATTTGTCTGTGGCATCGTAGCTCCTAAACTAATGAACCGATTTTAATTTAGTTTTTTTTTTGTTTGAAAGGTGGCTTGATCGAGAGTGTTCTTAGCTATAATCCAATAAAATCGGTTCAGCCGTTTGAAAGTTATCAGCTCTTTTCTAGTTACTGTAACCTTCACTTGTCGGGGGTGTTATAAATTTTTAATTTACACTTGTTTGTTTGAAAGGTGGCTTGATCGAGAGTGTTCTTAGCTACAATCCAATTAAATCGGTTCAGCCGTTTGAAAGTTATCAGCTCTTTTCTAGTTACTGTAACCTTCACTTGTCGGGGGTGTCATAAATTTTTAATTTACACTTGTTTAAAGTTTTGTTAAAAGGTTTCTTTCTGACAATGTATTGTTCAAATTGGTCTTGGGTTTTACCTAGACTACTTTAAGTACATGGTTTTTTACAATATCTTAGTACTCATTAATGAACGTAATGAGGGACAGAACTCAGAAGTGATCAAACCACGCAATGACTCGAAACAACCGCGAAGGATATTACACAAAAACTGTCCACTTTTTGTTATTAATTGGTTAGAATAATGTAGAAGTGAACATTTACGTTCGCAAGTAGGTACCTACCTATCTACTCACTAGTAAGTACTTAGGTCATTAAGTGATATCACAGAATCAGAATATATACATATACCTAATAATAGGTACTTATTTACTATGTGGTATCTAGAAATCGCTGTCACCTTACATTCTACAGTTCCTACGAAAAAATAATTTGCCCTTAACTGCAATCACACCTGGTGGTGAGTGATGATTCAGTCTAAGATGGCAGCGGGCTAACCTGGAAGGGGTATGGCAGTTTTCATGAAGCCCATTCCCATTTCAATTAATTTATTCATTTACTTTTTGATAAACAGCTCAATTCTAGATTTAACTGGTCTGTATTTTCTTTAAATAACATATTAATATGTATTATGTAACTTACCTATCTGCCATCTGGCAAATAACGGTCTTGGAACGCTACAATGCCTACCTAGGTAGGTACTAATATTACTGTGTGTGGTACAAAATATAAAGCATGTAATTGAAATCTTAGTGATAAAGGTATCCTCTGCGCGTAATTTTCCTGCCAAGTATATTACAAGTGGAAAATAACTAAATATCGTTAATATATTATTCATAAACAAAATTCATTCTATAATTAAAAATACACCTAAGAACCGCAATCGCCGAGTTTCTTGCTGATTCTGAGGTGGAAGGACATTTCCTACCAGTCCAAGTGGTTGATTCATTTGACAATGCAAAAGCATTTGTAAAACTAATAAAAATATTTCTGTATTCATTTATATTTCTATTAAGTAGATAATTTTAGTTCATAAATGTATTCTACTTTCGACGCTGGACTGGAGTTATACGTTTTCAAAAGCGCGCCATTACACCCTATTGTTTAGATGTTGGTAGTAAATAGGTACTGTTGTTAATTTTTATTCTATTCCACTGAAAAACACGTAAACTAAATGAACGGTGCAGTATATTTATCTTCTGGAGGCATCTGGATTCCGGGCGGTGTATTATTCCTCCTTTTAAAAGACAATAATTCACGCATTCAAATTGCATGCCGCCATTTTTTATGTCGCGTGTGTTTCGCGCCTTTTTCGGGTGCGGGCGCGTCCTTAATAAAATTAAGCTTGGAATATATAGAGCTATTTAAAAGTAGATATGGCAGAATAAAAATGTCTGAATAGTAAAATGCATAGGCATAGTACCTACTAACTGTAAAAAAAAAAACATTTATTTGCGATAAAGTTTATCGCAAATAATATTGTCGTGTGTCATGATAATAATTTGGAAACATGGAATTTTAAAAAAAAACTAATTCCATGAATTCGCCGGCATCATCTACTTAATAATAATCGTCTGCGAAACTTAATATTCATTTACATGGAAGCACTATTTTTAATTCATAAAATCAAGCGTTTGCGAGTTTTGATGACACTTTTTGACTAGAAGATATAGATTTAATACCGCTATCAATATGTCGAATATCTCTTATCTTGAGTAAATAATTACCAGAATGCATGGGGTATAATGGTTTTCGCCTTGTGTGTGTGTTTTTTTTTCACACAAATAGGTAAAATAAAACACTGTGTCATACACCACACACACATATATACTAAAATTAAAGTACCTAAGCTTCTATCAAACATTTTTTACTATTATTGGAATTAGATGAATTGTGTAATTATTCAATCTAAGATGTATAATTATTCGCAATTTGTTATCTAAGATCTATTACTGTGTCACCAAAAATCTAAATCAAACCCTTTTAAGCACCTAACATAAATCCAGGCTTAATTAGGTCTAAAATTAGCATAGACGCCTTCCAAAAGCCACTTAAGACTTAGCAGAAAGTGCCACTAGGAATTTTTAGATATGACGATACGTCATACGACGAATATGTAACGACATTACATAATTTAGGCTTTATGTAACGTCGTGACAGAATCGTCGTATGATATTAATTTAATTAATAATTTAATATTAATTTGTAAAAACAAAACCTGAGTCAAACGGAATTTACAAGTCTGAAAAACATGCTTCTCTCTTCAGTGTTGAAGATATTGATAAGGAAGGCACTACAATCAATCCTATCAAATAAGTCATGGGTCGCAGTTCCAGCACCATAGGACGTCAACGTCAATCAATGATCCGAGCTATGTATTCTGCCTATTACCGCTACATCTTTGCGGTTGACCAAGCTATGCCGGTTATTCTAATCTAAAGTCTAGTCATATACTCTAGAAACATATAGAATAATAATATAGTCTATGTTCTACGGGACAAGATCGACCTTTAACCATTTGCTAACCAAACGAAAAGCATTTTTAATCAATGATATGTGATCGACGATACTGAGAATGAATTGAGCTTTCTCCATCACCTATTAAGTGACTATAGGTTTCAAAGTTAGCGACATATATATGAGAAATATTGACCATGTCATTACGGAAAATCATTGCTACAATCTTAATTGTTGTGATTGACTGAATTTATGGTAGGTATATTTGCTGCAACAATAGGAGCGAGAAAGTTTCGGCCAATCAAAGGTGATTACGACCACGCTTTAGCTATCATTTTATCGTAACAGAGCTTCGTATCGCTTGTTGTAAATGACTCTTCAGTGACAATGAAATATACAATCGCATCATTTACGCCCGCTCTAGCAGTTGCCAGGTCTGTAGTAACGCGACCATAAATTCCGGGATTCGTTTCTTGTCTTGCCTTCCCAATGTTGATTTAACGCGGTTTTAGTCTTATTGATTCTTTACGCGGCATTGTCTATGCGCACGCAATGCTTAATTAATATACACAAGCTTTTTGTGTTTCCCTGATGTATGTTTATTGTTTGTGTTTACTTTGCGGTGGTAATTAGATTAAATTATTGTGCCTAGTAGATACGAGTGATGTTTATATATTTTACTATTGGTTTATAACTAACGACCCGCCCCGGCTTCGCACGGGTAGCTTGAGAGGAACTATTCCATTACAGTCATGGACCCCCGGTAATACGACAAACGTTTTGCAGGACATTGTCGAACTATCGAATTTGTATATAATAGAGTAGTCTACTGCCTAAGACCCCATATAGTCCGGATTTTTTTTACAAAAGAGTACCTCCGACATCACGACCGACAAGACGACCATCCGACAAATTATTATAGATCCAATGATAAGATTCTTTCTATATGTTATACATACTCTGAAGTACAAATCATACTTCACTATGTATGTCAAATTTAGTAAATTCAATACTAATAGATATGTAGGATTACAGGGGGTGCCGGATTAGACAGGGGCCGGATTACCGGGGGTCCACTGTATATCCAAATTGTTTTCATCCAGCACGCAGTATGGACCACGATGCCTTTCCGAGCTGAGTTCTTGTGAAAAAGGACCCCGGATGGGTTCGAAACTAGTCGGGATTACGTCGACTAAGGACGTAGGTAGTAGGTACAGCCGGGAGTATCTATGTGTGTAAATTTCTTCAGGTTATTTATAGAGAAAGGAATCTCCCTTTATTCGCCTTACTTGCTAAACTTAGCACAAAATAGACGTCCAGCTCGCCGGAGATCTTTAGCCATTAAAATACAAAACTATGCGAAATATTATCGAGGCGGAGGAATTTCCGCGTTACATCCGATTTATTAGCAAAACTTCCGACGAATAGTCGAAGCGTAGTGGGTAGCAGGGGTGTATTTACCCGAGGTGTATGGCCCCGGAGCGGAAAATGGCGATGGGTGGCGCAAGCATCTCGGCAGATACCCCAAACGCATGAGGCCCCTAGCCTTGGACCTCCAAATCTTTTAAAAAATCTCTTATAGGTCTCGAAAATTGAAATTTTGCACGTAGGTCATATACTTAATTATTTAGAGGCTCACTAAGAAAGGATTTTCAGATTTTATCACGGGTTTTTTAAATAAAGTCTTGATTAAGTAGGTAATACTGACTAATCGCAGGAAAAAGCTAGTTTTAGTAAAAGAAAAATAATTTGACGTGCAATTTTACACCTCTTTTTCAATTTGCGTCACAAAATTTTGAATATTTTAGCAATTTTTTTAACTAAGTAATTCATTTATTTATCAGACAACAAGATCCATTTTAGTGTTAGTAACAATAAAAAACTTAGTTACTATGTTAATACTTAAACACTAGTAGTTAGTAAAAATACTTAATCACTATGTTAGTACTTAATAACTAAAAGGGATTTAGTCAATGAGTTCTGTTTACTTTGAAATATTTTAGAAAAATCGCGCCACTTCGCTTCGCCCATGCCGCAATGTGCCTAGAGCGTAAGTACCCCATTCGCGAACACTCTATTGAATCCAAGGCTGCCTCCCACGTGATCTCAACTTTAATGCCCTATATCAGCCGGTATAAATCTGCTCCGAGCGAACTTAATATAAATTGTAATCGGATCGGTTCAACAGGTGAAATCTCATTAACGTAGGTTGTTGATATCGCTTATACTAATATAAGGGCTTGAGTAACAGTATTATACAGTGTGTATCTTTACAACATTTATTCCTTGAAACATACTCTATCGATTCATCATCGTCATCATCACCAACCCATCGTCGGCTCACTACTGAGTACAGGTCTCCACTCAGAAACAAAACGGTTTTAGCTCTATCTATTACCACAAGATAATCACTCGGTGTACAAGTGTAAATTAAAAATTTATAACACCCCCGACAAGTGAAGGTTACAGTAACTAGAAAAAAGCTGATAACTTTCAAACGGCTGAAACGATTTTCTTGGATGATAGCTAAGAACACTCTCGATCAAGCCACCTTTCAAACAAAAAAAACTCAATTAAAATCGGTTCATTCGTTTAGGCGCTACGATGCCACAGACAGATACACAAATACACAGATACACACGTCAAACTTATAACACCCCTCTTTTTGGGTCGGGGGTTAAAAAAGCGATGAAAGCCTAATAGCCTCAGATGTCAGCCTAGTCGGTGGGCCGGCGGTGGTTTCCTCTTAGAATGAGAAGGGTTTAGCCATAATACACCATCAACTCTGACCAAGTGAGGATTGGCAGACCTCACACTCTTTTGAGAACATTATGGAGATATCTCAGGTGTGCAGGTTTTCTTACGACGTTTTCCGCTACCGTTAAGGCAAGTAATACATAACTTAAAACACACATAACTCCGTAAAGTTATAGGTGCGTGCCTGGGATCGAACTCCCGACCTCCCGAATAAGCAGTGGCCATCTTAACCACTAAGCTGCCACGGCTATACTAGGTTATATAAGTACACGGCTATTTAGACGTTGAATTCCCGTAATTCTAGTATTAGGTAACTCACCTCATTACTATATCCTAAGAAAATGGAAACCTTCTATATTATTTAATTAGGAGAAAACACTCAATAATGAGGAATACGACGCAGAGAAAAAGGTAGGGCTTTCGAATAAAAAAGGGCAAAATAAAATCATATTTCGTCCATTTAAACATGTTTATAACGTCATTTCCACAGATTAACAGGTCTACAGAAGCCGGCGTCGCGACATGTCACTTGAATGGACGCCCGTATTCCTACTATTTACATATTTAATGACGTAAAACGTCGAGTGCCCGCTTAATGAGATACACTATCGGGTTGAATAAACGCGCAGCATCATCGAGCAAAGCTTCTCTCCTTGAGGGGGAGAAGAAATACATAAGATTCCCCTAGGCCAAAGAACCGGACCACTTGATCCAAAGATATTCGATCGAAATGTCAACGAAGTGTGCGTGAGTTTTTAATGTAGGTTTATTGTATTTTCTTTGTCACAGCAACTGATGTTTATTTATTACGCATATAATAATTTTTGTTAAACTATAGCTATAAAGCAAGGAAAAACATGAACTGACGTTTAGCTCATTTCTATAAACATCTTTAGGGATCCATTGATTGTGTAGTGAGATTAAACTTTTAAGAATGTTGCATTTTGGCTCCACATGAAGTATGAACTAGGACTTAAAATCTCTAACTTTTTAATTTAATGATTTTCGTACATACTGTGCCAACCACAATACAATCATGATTTTTCTTTAGACGTGATAAGGTGTGAGAGAGCTCATTTGTAGAGCGCATTTTGATCGTGCACAGCCATTACTTTAAGTCTGATGTGAATCTGTCTCATTTGAACTCTAAGTAGGTAAATTCTAAGCCAAGTCTAAGCACGCTCCTCTACCTATACTTAGATCTCAGCCGTAAAATCGGTGGGCAGAACTTTTTATATCGGACGAGTTGTTTTTGCCTTCCTTGAGGCCTTCTTTGAAGTGTGCTACTCAGTGTGCTGCCTCGTTTACGTCTCAGTGCGAGACGTGAATTTAGGTGAAGTGGAGGTAAAATAATGGATGGAATTGTTTGATTTCGTTAAAAACCCCGGGAGTTAGTGGAGTCAGCGCTGTTTTTATAGAACTTCAGAGGATTCTTCAGAGGATTGTGTGTATAATAAGCAATTAAATGCATACAAATTATTCTAAAACTCGAAAGTTGGGTAGGGCGACCCGATAGAACCAAAGTTTTGTATATAAAGTACGCTGTGGTGCATTTTGTTTAATTCTCTGATACTCTGTCTCGGTCACTCATATGGACGCGCTGCCAGCCAATTAAGTACACTCTTATAACCTAAGTATAGGTATAAGCCTACGTAAAAATCTGGACCTCATTTTCTAACCTACCAACAGATTCTAAAGAAACTTGGACCTTACAAAGCTTGCACCTCACCATAGCAATAGTTCAACTGATAAGCATAACTATTCAAACAATTTACACACCTTTAAAGGTCAACTTGATCAGTAGCAAATTACTCTTGGGCCAATGTGTAGAAAGGCATTTGGCAAATTTTTGTCGTACACAATAGTGATACAAGTTGGTCCAATGCATTGGCCCAAGAAATACTAAGGCTCTAACAAACGTTATCACATAAATCACACATAAAACACACTAAAGCTATTTCTTTCTACTAAAGCTTTTCCAGAAAATCAAGGGATGTCGTCACGAGACGTTCTTGGAGACGGGCTTAGGCTTATTTTATCCCAGGATTAAAAGAGTTGCCACGGGATTAAAAAAACATAAATATACGGATGAAATTGTGGGCATTTGGCACATTTTTGACGGCACAAATGTTTGTCCAATACATTGGCCCAACAAATACTAAGGCTCTAACAAACGCTATCACATAAATCACACATTCCAGCTCAATATAACAGTTAAACGCACTAAAGCTATTTCTTCGCAATGGTCTATTCAGGAGCGCACACGCATGGCGGCGTAATGAGGGCGGTGCGGGATCGCGGGATTGTCATTTGTGCGCTATTGTTCACTCCATAGAGTGAGAGCCGTATATGGCCGCGTAACCGCGCATGCGTCGTCTCGATTTGGACGTGTCTAAATAGGCGTAGATCTATGTGCGCGGCTTCGCTTGAAACGGACGCCAATGTAACTTGATCCTATCTGATTTCTACTGCTTTTTCGTAAAACTTCAGCTCACGTGAAAACATACTAGCGACATGTCTTACGACTAAACATTGTTACAGAGGCTTTGAAATTAGATTATTATTTATTTACTTACAATTTTAATGTAAGCCGAGTCCGTTTACTCAAAGCAACGTGCTAGAATGTAAAAAAGTATTATAAAGAGCAATTTTGTTAGTTCTTCTTGATAGGGAAAACATACTGAAACTGAGATTATATTTATTTTAATCAATGGACAGGCTCGAAAAAGAAACATGGTTGAGGTTGAATTTGAAGTTGTTCTAAAAAAGTTCATCGGGTTTATTCTATATCTTAGCTCTTTCTCTTGGGTACCAGAGATGACTTCTTTAGAAGTCGTCTTTTAGCACGAAATCTCTGTAACAGACTCCAATAAAAGTGGCATGGAGTGGATGGTAGCTCAGTTGTTTTTGGACTCTAGTGTAGACCAAAATATCCACTGTGATACAAAATAGGCCTAAAAAATATTATCGCTCTTGTGTTATTTTTCTTGATTTCTTTGTGTTTTTTAAAATGTTCTTCATATCACCATGATTATAATTTGTGCAGCAAGGCGACAGGATAAAAAGTCGTTAGTAGCGATTATACCTAAGATTAAAAGACCAAGATTTTCTGGTCGTTTGCATAGATTGTTACGTATGGAGTAACATTGTCAAAGTTACAGTTTTCTTCTCGGTTGTTGACTTAATTAGTAAGTTGGATATGTGAATGGCAGCGCAATGCATTCTATACCGAGCCTAGTTAAAGTTACGTAAATCTAGGAACATCGTTATGGTTAAAATACGGTTGTCGGTCGATCGCTGCGATTGTGACGTCTCTTTGTATACCTATTCTGATTTCTTGTTTACGATAATTACAATTTACGAGGTCTTTGTTGATGCCGTTTTTGATTTGTTTTATTTTTAACCCCCGACCCAAAAAGAGGGGTGTTATAAGTTTGACGTGTGTATCTGTGTGTCTGTGTATCTGTGTATCTGTCTGTGGCATCGTAGCGCCTAAACGAATGAACCGATTTTAATTTACTTTTTTTTGTTTGAAAGGTGGCTTGATCGAGAGTGTTCTTAGCTATAATCCAAAAAAATTGGTTCAGCCGTTTAAAAGTTATCAGCTATTTTCAAGTTTTCTTGTAGAAAAAAGGTTAGATAACCCTTAGGTTCATAATATTCAAGTGTCAATTGACAAATGTCAAGCTGTCAAGATGGATGCTGCCTAGATATACATAATAATTTATTTGAAAATGATTTGTCGGGGGTGTTGAAAATTTTTAATTTACACTTGTATTATTATTGATGAACTTCATGCGCCCTGATAAGTTTTTACGCGGGAAAATCATCATACTCGGTTAAAGGTGGGCTACTTTTTATTTCGGGAAATTAAAGTGTTCCCACGGGATTTAGTAACAATATTATTATTTGTTATTGCTTTTGAGCACACCCACAACACGTCTGTTTTACACTTTCCTTCGGAAAAATTCTGTTTTCGAGTCGAAGACGGACTTAACCGTCTTTTTATGTAACTTTTGTTGGTTGTGCAATAAAGTAAAAAAAAACGTTTATCCTTATACTTACATAATTTCGTCAAAAGTTAGTTATTTCTCCGTCTCGCTGGGCGCACGCAGTCTTCGTCACTTCGACGCAAATTGCTTTAGCGATCGCCGTCACCCGCTCCAGAGATCCGTGAAGCTATTATGAACTATTCCATTTTCCTATTTTTTTTATGGAAATGTTGCATTAAATCTTAAAGTTAGCCTTATCTTATTACTGTACAAATCATGCCCGCGTGGAATGATGCCAAAAATACTGGCTGCATTTCCGCACTGGACAGCCAGGCCGATCCTTTGTACAAAAAAGAGCCAACCCTTTTATTATATTCCTATAAATTATCCATACTATCGAAAGTACGTCTTTGTTTCTGCTAGCTTTTCACCGCCCATTTAACCTTTTTTGACGAAAGACAATATCTCTGTGCCTCTGCATCCCAGGGAAGGACAAAGGCAAATTTTTTGTTCCGGTAAATCAAGGAATTCCAACGGTATTCTAAAAAATCTTAATCCACGTGGATATCGTCACGAGACGTTCTTGGTGACAGGCTTAGGCTACTTTTTATCCCAGAAATTATAAGAGTTGCCACGGGATTAAAAAAAACTTGAATCACTGACGAAATTGTGGGCATCTCTAGTTAGTACTAAAATTGCCTTGAGCTTAAGAGTAACAAGTGTAAATTAAAAATTTATAACACCCCCGACAAGTGAAGGTTACAGTAACTAGAAAAGAGCTGATAACTTTCAAACGGCTGAACCGATTTTCCGAACGGATTATAGCTAAGAACACTCTCGATCAAGCCACCTTTCAAACAAAACCAACTAAATTAAAATCGGTTCATTAGTTTAGGACCTACGATGCCACACACAGATACACAAATACACAGATACACGGATACACACGTCAAACTTATAATACCCCTCTTTTTGGGTCGGGGGTTAAAAAGACCCAATAGAGCTCGTTAGATTCTTTTTTATAATCGTCTATTATAAGAAAAATCAATTCATCCAACTCACACTTAACGACTTTGCAATTTTGCAAAAAACCCATCGCATGTCCGTCCTTGATGTCGCCGCAGGGTATCTATATTTTTTATTTTTTTATAAACTACACAGTGATATTTGAAAAAACTGCTGAAACAGACTTTTTCAGCAAAAACCTACAGCAATTACGTGGAAATAGAAAAAAGAACTGTAGTCTTTTATCGGAGCAGTTTTTGGCTGTTGCAATATTGTCTAAGATACTGTGGAAATTTTGAAGAAGTGCTTAGAAAGAGCTGTTAATTTGTATTTTTTTACAAATTCGTGCTTGTAGCTTTTTTGAGTATGGCAATCTGGACTTAATCAACTGTCAATGTCATTTTGTAGTAAGTTGATTTCAACTGTGACATTTTTTTACGGTTGTTTAGCACCTGATTCTCACCTAGTTATTATGTATTTTGTATAGTTAGTTAGCGGTGATTCACATAATTATCTTTATTCTATTTAGGATGTTTTTTGTTATAACTTAATATTAGAATGGAGATTTATAATATCTACCAAAGACGTGTAAAAAATCAAATCCATAAAAATTGCACCCATTAGCTGGTAGGTTTAGGTTTCCATACTCAGATAACTTGGTAGAACCATACTAATTTTTTACCGTTTATTGACTGCAAGCATATTATATTAAGACGTACCTACTTACTATAACATATTTCATAGGTATATATTTATACGTAACTACTGTCACTACAAACACACAAACACACACAACAACTGCAAGTTTTAATTAATTTTTATTAATTTTTGTTTTAGTGTATGTAAATAGGTAGGTACCTACTCGTACTACAATTTTTTGCCGTAACAAGCATCTTCTTTAAATTTTATACTAGCTCTTCAACCAACATGGTATTTTGGAATAGGTTGAGAAAGATTCCTCTTCATTCTATTAGCTAGAGCTACAATAGATTACTTACTTCATGCACGTTAAATCGTTGAAAATTTACAAATTAATTCGCCACACAGTTACAAAATTGAACCTACAAAAATGTTAGATACATTTATCGGTTCATAGATAGGTAACTAGTTTTAGCTTTTACACAAGACAGGATTTCAGTAATGCGTAAACTTGTGAACTTGACCAAATATGAATGATCTATTTATTTAAAAATGCGAAAATATGTTTGTTTGTTGGTTTGTCCTTCAATCACGTGGCAGCGGAGGAACGCATCGACGTAATTTTTGGCACTGGAGAGTGACATAGGTTACTTTTCATCTCGAAAAATTAAAGAGTACCCACGGGATTTTTAAATACATAATCCACGCGGACGAAATCGTCGACATCATCTGGTTATCATATAATATGCATGATATCATATTTAGCTTCAATAGCTCGACGCTTTTGGGAGTACAATGTAGGTTGAAATTTATTTTCTATGCCTTTCGTTTACCTACTTAGGTATAAATTAAATCAAAATTTTACACTCGCTCTACGTAGACAATAATATTTATTTTCGGACTGGCGCGTGACGAGCGGCTTCGGCCGCGGATAGTTACCAATAACTTGACCAGTATAGCTGTAAGTACCGCTTAACAGGGCTCTCTCCGTCACTCGTTTCATACAATCGTAGTTACAATTTCATATGAATATTAAGCAACCAAATTCCATGAAATTTTGCAGAAATATTCTAGAAACTAATATCTGTGCCTGTGGTGTTTTAGATTTCTCTAAAAATATGTAGTTTTAAAATTACAGGGGCTCAAAGATTTGTATGTGAATATTTAAGACCGCGTAACTTTGAAACCGAATATTTTAAGGGAAATCTGGAAACCACAGACATAGATATTAGTTTCTAGAATATGTCTGCAAAATTTCATGGACTTTGGTTGCTTAATATTCAAATGAAATTGGGACTACGTTTGTATGAAACGAGTGACGGAGAGAGCCCTCTTAACAACTTAACGTTCCGATTAGAGCTTACAAAACTGCCATATCCCTTTGTTAGTTTACTTGCTTCTCATCACAATCTAAGATTGCATAGTCACTTACTATCATATCGCAAACACTAACTTGTCACGAAAAAATAAACGTACTTACGGAACCTGCAATCATAACATCCAGATCGCGCTATGCAAATTTTTTACCGCTAAAATTAGCCTTCGGATTGTTATTGGTTAAATTATTCCGACGGCGTCCGATGCTCTAAGTGAATTTCGCGATCGCCCACCGTCACCGCCGGCGTGCGATCAGAAGAACTGTAGCAATATCGATCACTGGATAATAATACCTAGTCACTACCCCATTGGTCTAGTGGTTACCATAATGAGGTCCTAGGTTCAATTTCCGGGTAGAACCAAAGATAGTTAGACATTGGA
This sequence comes from Maniola jurtina, assembly GCF_905333055.1. Taxonomy (NCBI): domain Eukaryota; kingdom Metazoa; phylum Arthropoda; class Insecta; order Lepidoptera; family Nymphalidae; genus Maniola; species Maniola jurtina. Next base: position 3,288,306 of record NC_060045.1, read on the forward strand.
TTTTTCTGTTAAGAAGTTCTTAGTAGCCTAGTGGTTAAAACGAGCTATAATAGACATGTAAGGATTCCCACAATCAACGATCAATATAGTATAGTACCCTCAGTGGGCAATGGAATGAGTGTTATGCTTAGAGTTTCTCTACGTGATCAAATCAGACATGAAGAGATCAGTTGAAAAACCAGATTAGATGACATAGCCCAACAGGTTGCTAAGCTGAAGTGGTAATGGGTGGGACACATATCTACATATATGTTCGAAGGACCTATAGATGTTGGGGATCCCACGGTGCTGGAATAGAGATCTTACAGCGATGCACTAAGCGCACAAACGACATCAAACAAGTCCCAGCGAGCCGCTGGATTCAGGCGTCGCAAGACCTCAGGAGCGGGGAAGTGACTATAGGAGACCTTGTCTATCTGTGGACGGAGTATGCTACTGGATCTAAATACCTATCGATAATTCGTCGATATCGTATAGATCGTGTTATTTACCCGCTGACTGCAATTTTTTTTTATTCAGATACAAGTTAGCACTTGACTACTATATCACCTGGTGGTAAGTGATGATGCAGTCTAAGGCGGAAGGTATCTATCGATGATACTTAGTGCGGATATTTGGCTTATTTCAGAAATTCTCCTAAATCGATCTTTTAAGAGTTGCACATTGAAATCAATAGACCCACACAGAGATCATTGCTATACTTACAAATAAAATATGTACCTATTTCCTACAAACACCTATTGAAGTAGATAGTTACTTGTAAGCAGGTAGGTATACTGTATTGAATAACCGATACAAGTTTAGTTCGAGCTGAAATTACGCCACGGCACACAGGCTATCGGAATTCCTGTTTTGATTAGTTGTTTATTACCCGAAGTGTCCAATTATCGCCATTTATTACTAACGGAAACATATTTTAGCATAACGCCCTCCAGCGATAATTCTTCGGACAGTATTGATTTGGTGTTATCTTTATTAATCTACAACACTTTAAAATCTCTTTCAATAGACTCCTTTTTTATGGAATGACTGAACTTTTAGTCGAAAATTTCATTTCAAACCAATGGCACTTACTTCCTTTATTAAATGAGCTTAGATAAGACGATATAATCCGTGTTTTTAATCCATAGGTATATTATTTATTATGAAAACGCAAAATTAAATAAAGATTCAAAAACAGGTAACTAAAATCCATTCCATAACAATATTATAAATGCAATAGTAGGTATATATCTATCTGTTTTCACGTGGTTTTCATGGCTCAACTGATAAAATTTGGCACAGAGTTAACTTTTATCCCGGTGACGAATATAGAATACTTTTATCCCGTAAAATTGGATCATCCTCCTCATTGGATTTTAAAGAACCTGAATCCAAGTCGCGGGCATCAGCTAAAAATAAATACGGAACCCTAAAAACTAATAAAAACAGTGTTCAAAAGAGAGGATTAAACGCAGGTTCACATTTTCACGACAGGAAGTCACGTGACCAAAAGTTGCCGATACCTTTTTGTTAGGAAAATATCAAACTGCTTGAAAACTACAAAACTACGAAACTACGGCAATTGGAGGCACACGTGATGATTTGTTGGAAAGTGTGAATACAGGCAGGGTTGGTAATGGGTAACGGCACAACGAAATTGCCTTAAAAGGGTGAAATATTATTCCCTTTATTATTTTTATTGGACTGGTAGATACAGAACTTAAAGTTTCGTTTTCACAAATAAAATATTCTTCATTCTTCATTGATAAAAACGCTAAGTTATTTAATACATAGGTATATAGGTATCTACGCATAAAAGCTTGCTAATATAAATATACCTAATTATTTACAATAGATAGGTATGTCAAGTTAGTTATTTTCTATACTTATTAAAGGAGCAATCAACTGGCTGATATAAAAATATACAGTTCAAACCGCTAAATGTATAGCTTGAAATTTTGTATTTAGATTATCTCTATAACACAGACCCGCACAGAAAGAATTTTCAAAAATCTAATCCGAACGAAGCCGGGATGGGTTCGCTAGATCTCTTTAATAACAATAGTATAATGTTTATACAAAGAGAAACTGATAGTAACACGTCAATGTAGGCTCAACTCACACTAAATCTTGAGATTTTGCATTTAAAATCTCTAGATTAGATTAGTACACTAATCTAATAAGTGTCTACTCACTAAGAAAGCATAAAGCGTTTAACATAAACTTTAACCCACACGTGCGAAGTCGCGGGAAAGAGCTAGTCAAAAAACTAGAAGGGAAATATAAAAAAGCTGTCATCAATTTTCATCTAATAAATAGTGATATCTACCAAAGTAACGGGTAACCTTTGCGTGTCCCGCCTCGTAAACATCGTTACACCGAAATACGTATCAGCACGTATCGTCGGTATTTCGACAATAAATTACACCGGTTAATATGCACAAACCACTGAATGCTTTTGGTAATAGAAGGGGTTTCTGCTGTCTCAGAATATACACAAGACGTAAAATTTACATCTAAAAAATTAAGTTAAGAGGTAATTACCGGTCTACTACTGAGCAGCAGGTCTCCTTTCAAAATGAGTAGAATCCACACTTCGCCAGCGTGGTAGACTGTGGCTTATACCACAGTCTACCACGCTGGCGAAGTGTGGATTGGGAGACTTCACACACTTTTGAGAATATCATGGAAAACTCGTAAAACATGTAGTTTTCCTCACGTTATTTTCCTTCACTATTAAACCAAGTGATATAATTAGGTAGATAATTGCTTTAAGAATAATATAATTTCAGCCAATCACAACAAGCTTGATTGTAGCAATGTACAAAAATAAAATTCGACACCATATACCTATTAATATCTCTAGCGGCTAAAGCAACTATTGCAATCCAATGCAAATATGACTAGTTTATAATAACGTAGTTAAAGGTTTACATTTCATAGTTTCACAGGTCATCTCCGCGGTAACAAGCTTACCATTTCGACACCTACTCTAAATTCGGTGGCACAAACCCTTCCTTGGGCGTGCCGTAATTAATAACAAAGCATACGATAGCATCGCGTCTTCGTGGCACGCACCGATTTTCATGTGAAAAGTTAAACATGTGAAAAGTTTAACACGACGATATGATCTCGGACTTATACCTACCTGTGCGTGCCAATTTAATTTGGAAATATTCTGAAAAACCTTTACTTTATTAATTAATTGAAGTAGTGCTAAGAATTAAGGAAATTGTCTTAATTGTCCAAGCTGTGGAGGTTTTGAAGTCGGTTCGCAATGAATGAATGAATGAATGAATATATACTTTTATCATACACCACAAAATCAGTAAGTACAAAAAAAACACATACAAAGCACAACAAAATATAGGCAGGTAGGTACAATTTGGCGGCCTAGCGAACTCTTCCAGGCAACCAAAATAGTGCAATGGTCATAGATGTTAGAGGTAGATGGATTTTTATTAAACATTTTTTTTTGATGTTCCAAACACTGCACTTTTAAAATAGGTAGGTACCTTCTAGTCAAGAGTGCATAGGCATCTTCTAGGCAAGTGCGCTCCACATTAAGCTGCATCATCACTTGCCAGCAGGTCTGATTGCAGCCAAGCGCTACTTTTTTTTGTTTTTGCTTTTTTATAAAGAATATTAGCCATGTTAACTTACTTGTCTAAATGTACTTAGTCTAATTATGTTTTTTATAAAAAATCAAAAACTTGAAACCCCATTACTAAGCTATTGAACCGTATAACAGTTAAATGCGAGCAGCAGCTATCAGGTATAAGTACAAGGCAAACATGAGCAGATGAGCATTGTATAATGTTGCCCAGACCGCAGCAGGTGTGTGGAGCGGACCGTGATTCCTCAATCACATCGGAAGAGCAGGAAATTTGCGGTCAAGCCTCTCCGCCGTATGGGCTAAAACCCTTAAAAAGCCTACAGGTTGTGTGGGTAATAGGTATGCAGAGGTTGCCTAGAGACCTCTGTCTCCTATTCGGTATCTCTAACATCTCCCAGTTATGTGTATTTTTAACCCCCGACCCAAAAAGAGGGGTGTTATAAGTTTGACGTGTGTATCTGTGTATTTGTCTGTGGCATCGTAGCTCCAATTTTAGCGTTAATTTTTAATTTACACTTGTTTCAAAGTGTATGCGGAGTTGTATAACAAACTTCCATACTTAACGTCCTCAAATATTTATCGTCCAGTGGTATAATATCGATATAAATTATCATGCGTAGTGTTTACAAAAGAAGAACTGAAATATTTAAGTATCTAAATTCAAAAAGTTACAAACTTAAATGTTTCTGATGAATGCTAAGTTAATTCAAAATAAAGGTCCCTGCACTGTTTCTAAAGTCATAAAAAAATATCTTCGATAATTAAATATTTTAATAGGTAGTATAGAAATAAAAGGAGTAATTTACGAATTCCATCTTTCAGGCGTGTTAAAAATACGAATTTGATACTAAGTAGGTAGGTATAGGACTTAAAAATTAAAGGAAAACTCAAGAATACTAAAAAGGAACAAAATTATTCATTCGGTAGCTACCTAACAAAAACTCGATCGGTATATAAAGTAAGTCGACCTTCAAAGAACAATAAAAACCGTATGATTTCCTCACAAAAAGATAAGTCTTCAGCCTACGTGTGCTGTTTCTATGTCACACACAATCATTCTTTTTACAAAGTGACCGTTCGCGATACGCTCCAACTGATCGTCACAATGGCTGCCTCAAAAACACCTACCGTTACCCAAAAACACTCTTTATAGCTACAGAAATAGAGTACAAAATAGATCAAGAAATCTAAAACAGCTGCAATACTTTTTTTAATTAATTCCGTGCTCTTTTTCTGGTCAGCGACGATTTGTTTTCTTAGAAATCGTGACTAGTTTAACGACATCTAATTTGCTGTTCTCCTACCACTTATATCTAAGGAAAAATAGGTTTTGCAATATGTCGTTATCATACTTTTATTGTATTCTTTATTACCTGAGAAGGAACCCTACCCAAAACAAACACAACATCCTCAAAAACCTTAATCAGGGACTTCAAAGAGTATAGTAATCCAAAAAACACACCTCTCCGCGGAAATCCCTTAATACGTCGTAAAAAATATCCAAGTCTCGTACGTAGGTACTTACTGGGGTAGCAGTAAGTGTACTAGGGTGTGTATACATGAACGCCTCAAGAATTAAAAAAGGAAGGCGCACACAAAAGTCCACAATGTCAAAAAAGTCTCCGTCAACAAACAAAGTGAGTGAAAAAAGTAAAAGAAAATACGAGCTCCACATTCTTAATTTAACTTGAGTCACTCTTAACATCCCTCCTTGAATGGAAACCGTTTTTCCTCGGCCTTCCTTTCCCCCCGCCAATTGAACGTTGCAAGGTTCTGGGGACGTATTATTAGCTAAGTGTGTAGTTCAAGTTACATTGGACGTGAGACGGTATGGGGAGGCAAAAGTAAGGCAGCCCCCGTTTCTTGAGGCGGTACACTTATTCTTTTTATATGTGTGTGATACTTAGCCGATTTCATTTGGGGTTCACCTTGACACGCCGTTTGCGGCTACGTTACGCTGAATTGGGGAAAACATTCGCGTTTTTTTGGCGAATTTTCCCTTGTCATAAGTACCTTACTGTGGCTCTGAGCTTATTAGCTTTAATTACTTTTTGAATCATCTGTTTTTTTTTTGTATCTTATTTATTACTAGAAGATGCCCGCAACTTTACCTACAGCTTGTATGGGTTTAAGTTTTTGAAAATCTCGTGGAAACTTTTTGATTTTCCAATATAAAAGTAGTCTATAGGTATCCGAGATGCAAGCTATATCTGTATTAAATAGATGATGGCTATGACTTCTGTGCTTCGTTCTAGGTTTTTAAAATCCCATTTTTTAAAGTTATTGTATTTCGGGGACAAAAAGAGCCTATGCTCGTCCCCTGCATTGCCTTTCGGTAAAATCGGTAAAATAGATTGTCCGTGAAAAGCTAGCAGATAGGCAGACAGATAGGTTCAATTTCGCATTTATAATATTAGTATGGAATTTTATTGCTCACTTATTTAAGATTTCGAACAATTTTCAATGAATTCGCCATTAACTTCGATATAATTATCGTAATCCTATTATAAAATAAATATAGATATGTGTGAAGACAGGATCAGTATTTTGCTAAAAACTTAGGTCCTAACAAGTAATAAAATCTCAAATATCCCTAATAACACGATCATAATTAAAATTTCTCTAATTTAGAGTAGCTGATATTAAAAAAATACACCCCCTCCGAAATTTTCTAAACAAAATTATTCTAAGATCAATAACCGAATATAATCATCCCTCACGAACTGTCATGTGCGATTTTAAAATCCTCCCCTACGTGCACACAAACAAACACACACGCACACACACGCCACTCATTATGAGGGTAACTAATCACTGCTATGAAAAAAACGGGAATTTTTTTATTCATTAACCACCCTCGTTAGCGTTCGGTTCATAAATCACAGGAAAACCTACGGAGTGCCTTGGCGTTAAAAACTGAGTGTTGCACGCTGATCGGGTTTATTTATTACTAGCTTTTGCTCGCGACTTCGTCCATGATATACCTATATAATTTATAGCCTAAAAAACTTGCGAATTATACCTATAGCTCTATCTGTCAATGAAAGATTTTTTTTAATTGGATGGGTAGTTTAAAAAATTACTTTCCACATCTAAACTTACAAACTTTACCTCTCTATAAACAACCAACTTTTCACACAGAACAATATTTATTTTGATAACTCTATAGTAAAACATCATTTGGTAAGTATATTATATTAAAAATATTTTTCAACAAAAATAAGCCCTCTACAGATTTCTCTACCCGCGTTAAAAGTAATTAGAACCTACCAATGTCTGTATTAAATTTTCTTTTTGTATAATTTCGTCTCTAGAGTTTTCCATGTCCTCACACACAGACACACTGTAGAAAAGAAGCATGGATTTGCATATCTGACGCTCTTAGTGCAATAACTCATCTGTTGTAACACGCGTATTTACGATACTTCTCACAACATCCGTAATGACAAAATCTGAGATTGTAGGTACTGTACCAAACTATTTTCAACTACAATTTGCTCTACAAATACCTCTGTCTGCGTTTTGAGTACCCTAAGGGTCCACGAATTGCTTCATTAAATTTCAAAAAATTCATTTTTTTTTAATTTAGTCTCTACAGTTTTCCCTGTCCGCTATCCGCACACGACACACTGTAGAAGAGAAGCATGAATTTGCATATCCGAGCGCTCTAAGTGCAATAGCTTGTCTGTACGCACTCTAACACTCGTATTTACCCTACTTCTCGCCTCGTTCCAATTAATACGCTTTTTGTATAAAATTACTATACATTGTCACTGAATTTGTTTACCCAAGTTTTCCTTCAATAAATCTATACAATCACACTTCACATCACACTTCACACTTCACACTAGTATTATAAAGGCGTTGTGTATATGTATGATATATTTTATGTGTGTATGTGTATGTTTGTTACTCCTTCACGCAAAAACTACTAGACGGATTTGGCTGAAATTTGGAATGGAGATAGATGATATCCTGAATTAGCACATAGGCTACTTTTTGTCCCGGAAAATCAAAGAGTTCCTACGGGATTTCAAAAAACCTAAATCCACGTGGACGAAGTCGCGGGCATCGGCTTGTTCATTATAAATGCGAAAGTGTATCTGCCTGTTTTTCATGTCTCATCTGTTTAATCAATTCTGACGTTAGTCACAAAGATAGCTTGCATCCCGAGGAAGGACATAGGTAAATTACTTTTAGTCCTGTATAATGAAAGTTTTCCCCCAGGATTCCTAAAAAGCTTAAATCCACATGGATGAAGCTCTACTTCACACAGAGATATCTTGCATCCCGGAGACGGATATAAGTACTTTTTATCCTGGAAACCCAAAAAAGTCTCACGGATTTTTAAAAAAACCGTATCTGATTCTAACGAAGTCGCGAATGTCATCTCGTAAAGAATAAACTGAATGACTGACCAACAGCTCAAACTGATGAATCTAGAAACTTGAGATTTTGCTAGGTTCTCTTTATAGAACTCAACGAAGTAAAGATTTTCAGAAATCCTAACGAAATAAACCCCATGGTAGGATGATGGGGTAATGAGGTGCGGGTTAATTGGTCTAAAATATAAAAATAAAGATTCTAATGACTACATTGTCTCTATTTTTTTTATTATTCAATAACAAAAAAGGTAAAAGCAGGTTTCAAATTAATTTCCGGTGATACCAATTTTTTTAAACTTTTCAAAAGGATGTATCGTAACCAAAGGTACCATTAGAATTACTTACATTTGGGTTTTATTGAAAATTTTGTACGTAATACCTACTACTTAATCTATATTATATGGCATCTAATTTGAAATAATCAATTAAGTAAAAAAAAAATGTAGTCAATATATTAGAAAATGAAATTGGACTAAAATCATTTCAAGTAGGGACACAAAATAAGTTATTTGACTCAAGTAATATTATGATTATAGAAAATTTAAAACCTGGACTTATGTAGTTACAAATTGGTGTTTGCGGCCATAGCCATCTTTTTATCCAATTTGTGTAACCAAAAAGCCACCAAAAAGATTTTCTTGATAAGCAGAGGTGCTAGCTTTCGGTCCGACTCACAAGCTAGGGACACTCATCAGCTTTCTTAGCACCTAATTTCAATATCCGTCGACGGGCGAAACCGTTCCAAACTCTCCAGGAATAAATTACTCAAGTCTATTCAATATTTCATCAGGGCAAGAGGCCGGCTTGAATATTCAAAACTAGAGGAGACGTACGTAAAGGCACGCGCAAGCCATTTTTCGCGCCTATCATCTCGGTAACAAAACGCACTCGTAATTACCCCCCCGCCCCCCTCCCGCCAGCTACCCCCCGCCCTGAGGGGCGCCCGCCCAGTGACAATTATTGATCAAAAATTCTCTCTCTTCTTTCGCAAAAGAAAACTTGGACGGGTTATGTGTCAACCGGTGTAGCTTGATCGTTGTAATTAGATAATTTTAATGATTTTCTATTTATTTTCTGTCAATATCGACCACGATAGAATAATTGCAATTCGATGTGTTTATAGATTAGATCATCAGCATGCAGTGATATAATGTGACGAGAATCGACAAGGAGATAAGTAGGTAGATAAATGACAATGTTGAATGCACACTTAACAATATGCGAAAGGAACTCAATTTTAAAATTAAAAAAAAAATTGTATTGTTGTAGGTTAGTGCATGTTAGATTATTTTCATTCATAAGTGCACCTGTAATGGAAAACCATACTTCAATGACTTTGCACATTTTATAATCATAATTGTGTAGAAATTGTTGGTGTGAATAAAAAAAATAAAAAATTGTGTTTGTTATCTTTTCACGGCTTAATCACTGAACCTATTTTGATGAATTCTGGCAAAGAGGTAATTTGTGTGTCCACGTGACAATGATGAGTGGTGGTCGGCCGCTGCAAGGTCATACATCGCCGCTCCATTGTTTTGCGTTACGCCTCTTCTGTAGCTCCCTGTACAGTGTGTACTACGCGTGTTGCGGCCCGTATTTAGTACATAACGATGCAGGGTGGTCGGTCGCGCTACACGCGGCCTCGGCATATTAATTGCACGCGGCGCTACCGGGAGGCAAGATGCGGGGAGGCGGCCGCGAGGTCAAACGTCGCCGCGCCATTGTTTTGCGTTACGCGTCTCCTGTAGCACCCTGTATACTGAGTACTACGCGAGTTGCGACCCGTGTTTAGTACACAACGATGCAGGGTGGTCGGTCGCGCTACACGCGGCCTCGGCATATTAATTGCACGCGGCGCTACCGGGAGGCAAGATGCGGGGAGGCGGCCGCGAGGTCAAACGTCGCCGCGCCATTGTTTTGCGTTACGCGTCTCCTGTAGCACCCTGTATACTGAGTACTACGCGAGTTGCGGCTCGTGTTTAGTACACAACGATGCAGGGTGGTCGGTCGCGCTACACGCGGCCTCGGCATATTAATTGCACGCGGCGCTACCGGGAGGCAAGATGCGGGGAGGCGGCCGCGAGGTCAAACGTCGCCGCGCCATTGTTTTGCGTTACGCGTCTCCTGTAGCACCCTGTATACTGAGTACTACGCGAGTTGCGACCCGTGTTTAGTACATAAAAGACTTAATAATTATTTAGATCAAAATAAACCTCAATTCTATTATTTCTTTGACTGACTTCATACAGGTGGAGTACCTAAAAATCTTCATAATTGTGTAACTACTATGCATTTCAAATATGAAAAATTGAATAGGGATTTCTTAACGTTAACGTAATTGTTGTATTTTTGTAATAAAAGCGCTAAAATAAAAACCAAGCGAAAAAGTTGCAAGCGGTACTTAAAAGTTTGATTTCTACAAGGGTTATGAAGTGCCTTACCGGTAATTTTCACATTTGGAATGCATGGGACAGATTTAAGCTGATTCCATATAAACAGACGACTCACAGTAAAAGCAGGCATTATTAGCATCATACCAAAAGTAAAGCCTATAGAAAATCTCTTTAAGAACAAAGTCAACGGATATATACGAGTAACTAGGTAAATTGTTAATTTGGTGCTACGCTACTACGCTCATAGAATCTCTAAAGCTAGGCATCTACCTAACTCTCACAATTCTATTTCATTTCATCTGCACAAATGCAAAACTAATGAAGCGTACGATTGAATAAGTCGTAGATACCAATATACCAATACAACAATAAACCAAGAAAAATACAAACGGGACTCCCCGCCGAGTCGCTACACATCGAGCGAACACCAATCAAGCTTTCATTAGTCGCAAAACAATCAATATTCATATCCCATGCGAAATCTTCATAACCGTCCGCGGCGAACAAAAAAAAAAAAAGAAACATCCATGATAGATGATCCGCCGACTGCGCCGCATTCGCAAAACGAAATTAAAAAGAACAAGCCATATCACTTAGCCGCACACAGAAGCTTGGTTTTATTAAAAAATTCTACATATCTTGCGCGTCTTCACCGCCTTTATCTTTAACCCCCCTGCCCATAAAAAAGAGACGGCGGGAAAAAACACCGTCGCCAGACAAGGACGAAATAGAATACGAAAATTATAATTGCCAACTGTACGTAAATTAACACCGTGGATTTGGCTTTTGTCTCTCTCTCTGTCGTGTACGTGTGAGTGAGAAGACGCGTGTTTGTGTGCGGAAAACTGATTTGCATATATGGCTCACAAACACAACAATGGGCAGGCGAAAATCGAAGGACGAAGGAGCGGGATCGGTGTTCCGATTTGATTTATTCGGTGCATTTCGGATGCGCGAATGCATAATGGATATGAGATGAACTTTCCGGAGGTTTTATCTGTCGGCACTCGGAAATCACTATTACTGCGGATTGAGACTTGCGACCCGTTCAAGAAAGGGTTCGTCTGCACTGGAATTGAAGGAAACTTAAGCTTAAACTCATTACTATCAGAGTGAACTACGCGTTTATACCTAGATAGTGCCCGCGACTTTGTCCGCGTTTATTTAGGTTGTTTTTTTTTTAACCCATGGGAACTCTTCGTTTTTCCGGGATAAAAAGTAGCTTGTATCCCTATGTATCTATACGAAAGCTATCCCTGTAAGTACTAAACCTCAAAAACCATTAAATGTAGGTATATTGGTAAAAAGTTATAAGATAGGCTGACATACTTTTACTTACCTATATGTCCGGAAATTGGCGTAGGTACTTAAGCTAGTTACTTCTCATCTCAACTAAATCAAAGTGTTCCCACGGGATTTCAAAACTTGAATTCACGTGCACGTCAAAATCAAAATTCCTTAGGAATTTTTCAGAAATTAAATCCATGCGGATGAAGTCGCGGGCATCAGCTAGTAACGTTTATAAAAACACGTAGATACCAACATACAATATAATTAAAAGCAACATATAAGATATTATATGGATATGTTTTTATAATAAAAATCTATACGGCGTAGCGGCTCGTAGAACTCTGTACATATGAGCTACACTCGCTACACACGTGTCTCACATACGAAAGATTTCAACGCGTAGTCGCGTAGCATAAACATAGTAGGTAAGTTTACGAATAGGAATATTTTTTTTTTTTATGAGTAGAAGCGATTCTGCCTCAATAGCTCAGCGCGGTTTAAAAGTGAACTAAAAGACCGTAAGTTCAAATCCCACACGTTTTAATAATATCGTATCAACTACCTATACATGTTTTAGGCATAGGTTTATTTTATACAAGATTGGTCTTATAACAATACTATTTACATAGTACGCTGGATCTGCCACATTTTGGCGCTGGTAAAATACCGGGACAGCATATCGTCCATTTTTAACCCCCGACCTAAAAAGAGGGGTGTTATAAGTTTCACATGTGTATCTCTGTATTTGTGTATCTGTGTAACTGTCTGTGGCATTGTAGCTCCTAAACTAATGAACCGATTTTAATTTTGCTTTTTTTGTTTGAAGGGTTGCTTGATCGAGAGTGTTCTTAGCTATAATCCAAGAAAATCGGTTCAGCCGTTTGATGGTTATCAGCTCTTTTCTAGTTACTGTAACCTTCACTTGTCGGGGGTGTTATAAATTTTTAATTTACACTTGTAAGCTTACAATAACAAGCTCTCGATTAATTACCATTTCTATACAAATTCTGTGGCGTCAACCTCCCCGTAAAATCTCTTCTGTTAGCACTTTTCTTTTTAATCTTTACTTTGCCACCAGGTGAGGCAGAGTAGTCGAGCACAAACCTGTAATCGATTTAAAAATAACTTATATTACTTTTTAAGCACTCTAAAAACCATTCACCTAGCAATCACATCTATCAGGGCGGAACATCATCTGTCGGTGACTTAGCGTTTACACCCCCTGCATTCGGCCGTGAAGGAACTATGAAGGATTGAAAATGCCATACTTTACTTGAAACTTCCCCGCAATGCAAAACCAACCATAAAACTAATGCGCCTAAAGCTCAAATTCTCTTGTTAGCTTCTCTCGGAAATTTTTTAAGACTTGTTGGAATTTGAGCTCTAAAGTGTTGGAATAAAGTTGGTTTTTGTGTAAAGGTGATGCCGGTCAGTTATCGTTCTGGTTGCGTGGTGCGCGTCGAATTGTCTTCCGGCGTACGACGTGATTTCTTAAAGAAAGCCGAATCAATGGACATGGTGGACGTTGGCCTCCGATTGTATTAAGAATGGGGCCATGAAAACTCCGATTTAAATATTATATCTCCCAAAAACAAATTCTTACTAGAATTTTTTTAATTGTCCTATTTTATTGTCCTAGATTCGCCTCTTGTCACCACTTTAGCGGAACAGCCGTATTTTCGTGTATAATGATTTTAAAATACGATTAAATTTCATTAAAGACATGAATTCCTTAATAGATAATTTTGTATATTAAGTATATAGAATCCCTATTATATCAAAACTAAAAATCATAAAAGTAAGTATGTAATTTCCTAAATATCTAATATAACTACCTTTTCGAGTTACGGTAATTATATTGCCTAATCCAATTGGCTACGTCCTAACCAAATTGACACCCATCAGACTATTTAAATAGATACCTACTTATCGTCGCTGCACATGCAAAATTTGTGCTGGATTTTTTCCAGAATTTAGATTTTTTATGCAATTTTCATTTAGTTTAAAAAAAGGATGTATTCACTCACACGCGTCCTGCAAACTCTGTTTTTTTAACATGCATGTTTATTTACGTGATATAACATTGTACTTCTATTCATTTTATCTATGTGAATTTAACCAGTTAACTTCTCCTGATAACTTGTGATTTTCCTTATAGTGGAATTTGTATGCTATATAATTTTTTTATCATTTTAAACATGCTTGTTTCGTGGCCACCCTGCATGCCTAGTTAGCCTGTGAGAGCGTTTATGAATAGAGGTTTTTTAGGCCTCCCGGGATAGGCATCGATTGATAGCTACAATCACGCCGTTTTTTGTTTCATGTCTAAAGCCTCTAGCGTATAGGAGCTTCTATAAACATAGTTAAAAATAGCATCTCTACTTAGCTGATCAGAGTAGCTAGATTACTGAAATAGAAAGATATTAACTAATTCAATGAATAAATAAATAAGTCTTTATTAACAGGGCTCTCTCCGTCACTTGCTTCCACTCGCTTCTTACAATCGTAGTTCCTATTTCATTTGAATATTAAGCAACCAAAGTCCATGAAATTTTGCAGACATATTCTAGAAACTAATATCTGTAGTGTAATAACTGTAGTGTCTGTGGTGTTTTAGATTTTTCTAAAAATACGTAGTTTTAAAATTACAGGGGCTCAAAGATTTGTATGTAAATTTTTAAGACCGCGTAACTTTGAAACCGAATATTTTAACAGAAATCTGGAAAACCACAGACATAGATATTAGTTTCTAGAATATGTCTGCAAAATTTCATGGACTTTGGTTGCTTAATATTCAAATGAAATAGGAACTACGATTGTATGAAGCGAGTAGAAGCGAGTGACGGAGAGAGAGCCCTCTTAACTCAACAAAACGTAGTGTTTACAAGTTTTAGTGTGAGGCCCTTACCTACCTATCAACTTACTTACCTATTATAATGTCCTCCCGATCGAATTGCGGCCATGGCAGCCATTCTCCATAAAATTAGCCAAATGCATGGGAGATACCATAGTGTACAAATGTGTATACAAATACAGGTGCACTCTCTATTCCCTCACTCCCATAGCCCGATGGTGCGGGAATCCGACACTACTTTAATTTCAAGCGCTGTAACAGATTTCGGTAGTCTAACTCTAGACTCACACTCTAGTGGTTCTGGTTTCTATGTTCGACTGCAGATGATCGAAAAAAATTGGTTCGATTCCAAGTCAGACGCATAATACCTAGTTAGGAAATGAGGAAAGACTGTTGTTATCTGCTTGTTTGTTTGTAATCGATAAACTCTGAAACTGCTGAACCGATTTCAATAATTCTTTCACTTTTAGAAAGCTACTTTATCCAGAAGTATATAAGTAAATATAAACATCTATAGAATATAAAGGTACCAATAACAAATTTCACACGAGCGAAGTCGGGCGGATCACCTAGTTATAACTAAACTCACGTTTTATCAATAGTAAGTCATACTTCGACAAAATTCACTTTTATTTTTTTAATTTTTTGTTATTTTTCATACTATGTACTTTATTTTTATCAGGTCATTGAACTCGCACAAATCTGTCGGGTGTAATCAAAGTGCAGAGTGCCAGTAACCCCGTAGCACGGGGTTTAATTTCAATAGTGGGGTCGCGTTTCAAGGCCGCCTCCACCGAGGGGACTTTACGATCAGCTGATGCCACTTACACTTTAATATTTCACGTTTTTTTTTACTTTCAACTTTTAGTAAGGTCACAGTTCACGACAGTTGGGACTTCTAACAAAATGGACGTCACTAGCAGGCGCCAAATGTTATTAGTACTGTATTTGACGCAGGTAGCCCTATTGTAGCCCTAATTTTCTTGTCACCACAGCCTAATATTTGACACTAGATGTTGCCCGCGACTTCGTCCGCGTGGATTTAGATTTTTTGAAAATCCCGTGGGAACTCTTTGATTTTCCGGGATAAAAGTAGCCTATGTGCTAATCCTGGATATTATCTATCTCCATTCCAAATTTCAGCCAAATCCGTCCAGTAGTTTTTGCGTGAAGGAGTAACAAACATACACACACACACACACACACACACACACATACAAACTTTCGCCTTTATAATATTAGTGTGACTAGATGTTGCCCGCGACTTCGTCCGCGTGGATTTAGATTTTTTGAAAATCCCGTGGGAACTCTTTGATTTTCCGGGATAAAAGTAGCCTATGTGCTAATCCAGGATATTATCTATCTCCATTCCAAATTTCAGCCAAATCCGTCCAGTAGTTTTTGCATGAAGGAGTAACAAACATACACACACACACACACACACACACATGCAAACTTTCGCCTTTATAATATTAGTGTGAAGTGTGATAATATGACACTGCATCCGATCTGAATCCGTGAAAATACGTTCCGAAGTAGTTATAGAACTATTTGTATGGTAGCTTACTCACTAGCTCCGACTTCTCCCGGTCATCCATGAAAATATTTCGGATGAGTCTCGGATTCAAATCGGACATACGACGTAGATACTCGTATGTCAAAGATGTCTGCTGAATAGCTTGGATTTGGATCAGAGATCGGATTAGTGGGTAAGTAATATCCGAGTTCGGTCCGAGTTTTTTATATCCGTATTTTCAAGGACTCGGATCGAATGAGTAAGGATCAATCTGAGAATTCCCTCACTCTAGTTCTCTCTGGCAAGGTCATAGTTTACGAACCTACTACAAAGTGTAGTCAGTAGTGTACCTTGAGTTGAGGGTAAGTGTCCGAGTTAATTTGGCAAAGTTCTATTTTGAACGACGTTTTGTTCGTCCTTACAAAATGATTTTACGTGAACGCACATATTGTAACGTTCATTAATTTCAAAAGATACCTACACTACGGTCCAGTATCTACCTAACTACCTAAATTGAGAGACTGTACTTACGGCTGCTGTTAAATTTAGACCACCATTAGGTACTCTGTACTAGATCTATCTGCACCATTAAAATGAAAAATATTTATTTATGTTTAATGAAGTAAGTGTACCGTAAGTAGGTAACTTACCTAACTAAACAGAAAATACATAGAGTTCTACGAAAAAAAGTTTGAAAAGTTTGAACTTCAGAGCAACTTTTCTTCTGGAATACTATAACGGAATGAAGCAATAAAGTGACCCTCCCCGGATCGCCGCACGAGGTGGGAAATTTTCTGCCCCATTAAGTGCAGTACCTACTATATTCCAAATCAATTTAATGTAGAAGTATAGGTGTTAAAATTAAAATAAATGAATTAATTAGATTTCTTTCTTTCTTCTTCTTTTTAAGGCCTCATTCGCACGAGAGCTTTTTTAACGGACGTTAAAAAAGGGTTCAAAGTATCTGTTCACAAGTCAACGCTTTTTTAACTCGCACTTTGTATTATTAGCGCAACACGGGATTTTAACACAACGCTTTTTTAACGCTCGTGCAAATTAGGGCTTAAACTCACTTTTTATTGCTTGTCAATAAGATGGAGTTTTTCTTCTTTTTATAGATATTATTACCTAATACTTTAGGAAAACTTAGGAATGTGGGTGGCTATGTGTTTGAATACATCTTTATAATTTGGATTAAATTTTTTTAATTATTCTACCTAAGTAGGTGTGTAGTTTACTACCTTACCTAACCGAATAAAAAATAATACCTACATAGAGTTCCACGAAAAAAAGTTTGAAAAGTTTGAACTTGAGAGTAACTTTTCTTTTGGAATACTATAAGGGGATGAAGCAATGAAGTGACCCTCCCCCGACCGCGGTGCGGGGTGGGTCATCTCCCTCCCCATTTTTATCTCAAGTCAAGGGCGCGTAGGGCAGGTCCGCCGGCCGCCGGCTATTGACATTGTATTTTGAAATTTACCCACTTTTTTCGCTATTGTCCGTAACTTTTTAACGTAGGGTCGATGAACTGAGTGGACACTGTTTATTTTTGTTATACAAACAAAAACATCATCAGATCATAGTATGGAAAACTTCACAAAAAAGTGTTATTTTAGAAATAAGCAGAGCCTATTGAAACTTATATATATTATGCTTTAAACAAAGATATTGTGAAAGTTCAGATAGACAAAACCAAATGGAGCTCTTTAATTTTCCGGTACAAAAAGTAGCCTAAGTCCTTCTCCGGGATGAAAACTATCTTTTCACAAATTTCGTCAAAATCAGTTAGACGGATAATAAAACCGGCCAAGCGCGAGTCGGAGTCGCGCACCGAGTATTCCGTACAGAAGACTGTCAAACTGTAAGAATCACTTTTGTTAACGAACCGCGAAACTAACTTTGTTTGTTGTTTGTAGTGGTTTATTGTTGATATAATAGTAGTTTTTGAAGTAGATATTATGATTAAATATCCTATTATTAGATAGAAATAATATGGTTACATAACTTTTGATGTTAATAAAATTTCCATTAAAAGCCGAGTGTTAAAACTATCTTGACCGCATCGTGGCCCGTGGCCGCCATTTAAGATCCGTCCGATATCTCACGCCTGTACACAACTTAATACCATCAATGTAATTATTACATGTTGCAGCCAAAGTTAAAAAGTAAGGAGGTTCAACAAATGACCATCACAATGACCAGTACCGTGTACCTGAACAGTCAAGATAATTACCACGCCATAAATTTTCAAGTAAGTACACTTTAGTATTGGGTACGTCTACGTATACGAGAAGTCTTGTTCTATGAATTGAACGAACCACGGGCTTCACTCGGCGAAAATACAAATCTTTTTTGTTCCCTATCCCATGGGAATCTTGAAAAATCTGCCCTTTATAAAGGCAACCACTTTAAAATAAGTAGCTTTCTTAGGTCCAAGGATTTGGGTTGGGCACTGATGAGTCAGTCAGTGAGTCAGGACTTTTCTTTTTAACCCCCGACCCAAAAAGAGGGGTGTTATAAGTTTGACGTGTGTATCTGTGTATCTGTGTGTCTGTGTATCTGTGTATCTGTGTATCTGTGTATCTGTGTATCTGTGTATCTGTGTATCTGTGTATCTGTCTGTGGCATCGTAGCGCCTAAACGAATGAACCGATTTTAATTTACTTTTTTTTGTTTGAAAGGTGGCTTGATCGAGAGTGTTCTTAGCTATAATCCAAAAAAATTGGTTCAGCCGTTTAAAAGTTATCAGCTATTTCCTAGTTTTCTTGTAGAAAAGAAGGTTAGATAACCCTTAGGTTCATAATATTCAAGTGTCAATTGACAAATGTCAAGCTGTCAAGATGGACGTTGCCTAGATATACATAATTATTTATTTGAAAATGATTTGTCGGGGGTGTTGAAAATTTTGAATTTACACTTGTTATATATTTAGTTTCAAAATAAATTAACTATTTTAAGGATTATGTATGTTTTATGGCTTATTTACTAAAACACTAATTTATATAATATAATATCTCTACCGCAATCACCAAAAGGTAGTATCTAAATATTAAATGATTTTTAATTAACTAGTCTAATTTGCAAGTACACAAAGAAAGCATTTCTGACATCAATTCTTATCAATAATTTATTATCTGTGCATACTTATAAAATTCATCATAAAAATATTATTAAAGTTAGTAAAACAATACTATAAAATGACTGTAATACTGGCAATTTAATAATTGACTGAATTCCAGTACTAACTACAACTCAGCGATATATTATCAAGGAACGTATAAAAACCAAAAACGTTTGAGTGACAGGACCGCCGTAGAAAAATCGATATCGATATTCGATACGGGCAACAAAGCATCCGCCGGCCCATCTCTATTGACACGGCGAGCTAGAGCGTGTGCTATGTGTGAATGTTATCGATATATCGAGATATGTCGTCGATAACTCGACTATTACTTGCACGTAATGTCTTGGGAATCGAAATGAGCCAGATTTAATCGAAATCTTTTGTAATAATGTATTATGTTAAGTTACTGAGCCACACTTTCTGTTGGCGTGTTTTTGAGGATTGGGGATTAAAGTTTCTACATCCTTGTTAGAAGTTCTATTACACAATTTCAAATCATATTATGTAAAAATAAATATTATTAACATACGTTATAGAATAAGACGTGAGAGTTATCAATAGAGATTATTTTCTAGGGAGATCCATAGATATGTTTCAGTAGGTAGGTAGGTATGTCTTTTTACATAGCTAATATTAGGTAAGTATCCTCTCAGAAAAGAAAGATGAAGGAGGAAAAGGAAGTGGTAAATTCGTGGTGGTTTATAAAACAATTCACCATGCGAAACCAAGTAGGTATCTACCTACATAACTGTAAGTAGATAGGCATGTGTGAGAATTAAAATTTAGCATCTAATTGCACTTTTCTTCATCTTTCCGAATCTTAGAGGGAGACTAAGCTAAAACCTTTCAAAACAACCGTATTTATGCAAGTTTACTCTTGTTGGCCTCCTAGCAACAGACCGTATGACATTGAATGAGCCAAATATCGAGTTTACTAAACTGCCTTCATCAGATAATTTAATAATTTTAAATTATTTTTGACAATTCGAATCAATTTTTTTTTAAACTTTAGAAGAAGGATAATGAAGGAAACACTACTGCCTGACAGCAAAATGGTTTTTTTTCTCAATAACCCAAAAGGTCATCGACCCCGGTTTTGGCGGGAGGCGCGTGCTACGGCCAGACAGATGTGCCACGTCACGTCATAATCAGAACGGGCGGGCGATACATAAAGCCCAATCAAATCTATGAGATATCTCGTCCGGATTACTTTACCGAATTCTAACTACAATTATGTTACTGTTAAATCAGAGCTACGCGTTATTTGATCTCTAATAGCGAACGTTTTAATTTGGTACAGATAATAAAAATAGTTTGAAACAATCGCTCGGTATGCCTACGTAGCGTTAAATGCTTTTAATTTCTTGCAGGTCAATAATAGTTTTATTTAAAAGAAGTAGATAGATTACATTATGTATCTAAAATGAAGACTTTCCTAAAACTATGAATGACACTTGGGTCATAATTTGATCTCTAGCGTTAGGCACATACCTAAGTATCTTTGTCTTACTCATCATCATCACCCAGCACGAATTTTACACCATGTAATAATATGGTAGTAACATAATAAAATGTTTATCTTGTATTAAGTAATTGATATTATTAGGTGGTAGGTACGTATAGATCACACTTCACACTAATATTATAAAAGCGAAAGTTTGTAGGTATGTGTGTGTGTGTGTGTGTGTATGTTTGTTACTCCTTCACGCAAAAACCACTGGACGGATTTGGCTGAAATTCGGAATGGAGATAGATAGTATCCTGGATTAGCACATAGGCTACTTTTTATCCCGGAAAATCAAAGAGTTCCCACGGGATTTCAAAAAATTTAAATCCACGCGGACGAAGTCGCGGGCATCATCTAGTAGGTATAATAAAAAGAATTACTAAGTTTATTTGACTAAAAATATTTTTATTAATATTTATCTATCTATAGTTAATTTTACAACAGTTAGATGAGTGGTAAGTAGGTAGGTAGGTACCTAAGTAACCAAATTGATAGATCAAAAGTAAAGCAATCTTTTTCTCGATGAAATTGTAAAAAGGATAGTTTTAAAAATAACTTTGTGTGGATTAGCAATGATACAGATTTGAATTACTAGCGTAATTATGTACAAGTTTCTCCTCATCGAATTGAAAAAAGGATGGTTCCAAGTAGTAATAGACGAGAGTAAGTAGTGCGCTATGCCTATATAAACATTCATTTCAAACTAAACCATATGTTATGAATTACATAAGTAATGTGCGCAAAACAAGTAGTCCAATCTGAAGTTGCAACAAGGCGGTTAGTGCAAATCATAGACTAAGGATCAAAATACACAAGTCCGGCTGATATTTGTTTTTGTGCAATGCGCAGTCATACGCCTCGTATTCACATTGGACTAGGTATCTACTTGTTTTGCGCGCAATCTACCTACAGTCGAAACTCGAAAACAACAACCCGATTTAGAAATATCTCGGACGCAACATCGATTATTCTCGAGTTAACGATTTCAAATGGGCGTGTGACTATACGCTATGATGACAAAAAAAACCATATCACTCCCACTCTTCACCGGTTGCAATCAACTAATAACAGAACAAAGGGTTAAGGAATCTGACCTTTATTACAATAGCATAAGAGTTATTTGGTAAATCGGTGAATCTGCAGTCACCACGCCTCAACACCCGTCATTGGCAGAAGTAAAAACGGCGACCACGCGTAACTCGTCACGTCTCGCCGGTCAGCGAAATCGTGCGGCCGTTGACAATGTGTCACCTCGCCAAATTACAATGACCCCCCTCGCCCCCCTCGCTTGGTACAAAAACCAGAGATAAGCACCGGATGAACCGCTGGACATGGGCCAAGATAAAACGGTCGTTAGGCTACCTTGTGTCGTCGGCGTGCCTTATGAAATGACAATTGATGCTTCGATGAGCAAACATTTAAAGGTGGGTTTACATCAACACATTCAATAAGTTTTGTCGTGTGACAGAAAATTAAAGTGGGTTAACTAAGGTTCATCGAGTCACTTGGGAAGTGATGGAGTTTCTCTACGAGATCGAATCAGAAACGAGGAAATCCGTAGAAGAACCAGAGTAGCCCACATCGCTCAACGGGTTGAAGCTGAAACGGCAATGAGCTGGTCACAGTCCCAAAATATATATAATATCTTTGTTAACCTGCATTTAGAGCAAATAAATGATTGATTTGATTTGATTTGAAAGCCGATAGGTAGATATTTTGGATTCAAGGAGAAGGAATGGCAGCCTCGCACCTGAAAACGCAGTAGCGTTGGAACTTATCGGTTCTTACCGCCATCGCTCTTAGGACAAGCATGGCCTTCCACTTCAGATTGTTGATGGTTAGAGCTACGTCACGATACATTCACGAAAATTTGATTCCATGTGAACGAACCTTAAGCCGCAAAAGAAAATTTCATAGATCACGCTCACAAATTACCACGCAAGAATCTAGATGTAAATAGCTCGAGCACCGTTATATTGAAAAATCGATTTCACGTAATCGATTCGTCACAGTATCGTTAATACTCCGCATCTGCCTGTCCCACGGTGTCGATGTGAGATTGAGGTGTAGGAAGCAATATTTAGGTATGTCAGGATTCAGGTCATGATCATCATGGTGGATAGTCTCCTGTATTGAAGATAGCAGAGAAGAGCAGAAAGCAAGAAAAGAATAGTCGAACTACTTGCGCTGAGCTGTACTTACACCCATTTGAGGGGTGGTGTCACAGGTGAAAATGTACATTTGTATGCTTTGTTTTTATCTGTGACTGCACCAACAACAAATAAATGCATTTTCTTTCTTTCTTAAATGTCATCTCAGGTAGGTAGGTAGTTTATTTCGCCCCACAATTTAGTTATTATTATTTGGATGAACTGAAAAGAATTTTTGACATAGAAACCTCCCTACCCGCTCCAATGACGACCTCCATAGCGCAGTACTAAGTGCTGTGGTCTTATTAGAGGGGGTCCCGGGTTCGATTATCGGCAGGATTTTATCATTTTTAAATCGCTGGTCTGGTCTGGTGGGAGGCTTCGGCCGGCCGTTCCAATACGATGCCGTGTAGAAACCAAAGGTGTATTGGTTTAATAACAACTGCCACCATACCCCTTCCAGATTAGCCCGCTTGCATCATAGACTTCATCACCACTTACCACTAGGTGAGATTACAGTCAAAGGCTAACTTGCATCTGTATAAAAAATAGAAGAATTCAATTTGCAATACCAAACTCAAAGAAATATCCTTTGACTTGAGAACTCATAACTAATCATCCCCGCCTTCCACTCACCCATAGAATAAGAACGTAGAATAGAATGTCTATTCTGGTTTACCAATTTCAGTTCTCGTCTTCTTAATAATAATAATAATAATAATAATAATAATAATAGTCCGGTCCATCATCACGGACAGGACTATTCTAGCGAATAAGCCTGACATTGTGGTGGTGGACCGGGCACAGTCGAGGGTGTTTTTGGTGGACATCACCATTCCATATGACGAGAACCTCGTGAGAGCTGAGACGGAGAAAAAACGCAAGTATCTTGATCTGGCTCACGAGGTTTCCGACATGTGGCATGTGGAGTCCACCGAAATCATCCCAATCGTCATATCTGCAAACGGGTTGATCCCAGTCAGCCTCGCTCACCATCTGAGGCGACTGGGGTTCCGTGGCAGTTCGCTCGCAGCCAGGATGCAAAAAGCGGTCTTGCTAGACTCGGCTAGGATAGTCCGCCGCTTTCTCAACCTGTCGCCCTGACCCCCGGCCGTTTGGTCTCCCCTGCCGGGGTGTAATCCTCCGCCCGGTACAAATATGTATTTATGTAAATGTGTATGTAGGTTTATTTATTTTTATATATGTAAGTATATTATATTATCTTTGGCTTTTATATATATCTATTTTGTAACCGGGCGTGAGAGTAAGTTATATCTATAATAATAATAATAATAAATAGGCTTTATTGCTTACATATTGCTAGTGACAAACATACATAATATGTTATAAGTAAATTAAATCTATAAAAAAAAACTAACAATTGCAATAGGCCGCAAACTCAGCATGGCCGAGCATTGATGGCAATGCTCAGCGCTGGTTTTCAGTTTGCTCCAAAAATATTGATTAATAAAATAAAAACGCACCGCGCCCGTTGCGTTCCCTGCTTATTGATCAATATTAAAATGAATACAGTACAACCCAAAAAAGAACCTTAAAAACCGTACAGTAGAAAGAAAAATGAAAAGGAGAAAAAAGCACACACATACACATAACAAGCAAAAAAAAATAAAAATAAAAACTAAACAAGATAAGATCTAAACAAGATGTCCCTTCCCAGCTAGGCCTAACGAATAATATTATTAATAACTTAAATAGTAGTATTATAGACAACAATAATAATAGTATGGTTCCAATTAATCAAGTATCTATGTATTATATAACTAAAATTATTTACATTATGCACTAGTCAGATATATGGATATAAATAAGACTAGGATAGAATATTTAGCATATCTAGCCTTAATTTCATTATTAAGACGTGTAAATAAGTAAGTTAGGTGTAAATAAATTTAGCTGCCTCGATCTGGTCATTTAAATAAAAATTCCTTAATTTCTTTTTTATTGTGATCTCGCTAGTAGGATAATTCCATTCCCGAAGCGGAGGCGGGAGATCGTTCCAAACCTTAGCTGCAGCAAAACGGAAACAGCCCCTGAATCCTGCCTTTTTATGAGTAGGTATAGCCAGCTTCTTTTTTTGCTGAAATCGAGTCGTGCCTCTGTCAACTCGCCAGTGTAGTCTGTCATATAAGTACGGCGGTCGCTTGTTAAATATTACTCTGTGAATCAACATTGCAATGTGTAAGTTCCTACGTGACTTCATACTAAGGATTTTATGGCTATTGATAACAGGTGTAATATGGCCTCTCCTTGGAACATCAAAGCAGAATCTAATGCATGCATTCTGTATGCGTTGAACGGCCTTTTCAGTCTTTTTGAGCAGTCTAGGTCCGTATATAGTATCACAATAATTAAAAGCTGACAAAATAAGAGATTCCACGAGTATCCGCCGGACTCCGACCGTCAAAAAACGCCTTACACCGTATAGTACTTTTAGCTTGTAGAAAGCGTTCCTTATCTTAGTGTTAAGATGTTCAATGAATCTTAGGTCTTCATCCATATATAGCCCTAAGTTTCTTGCGATAGCCACATTATCAATAGGCTCGCCTTTTATAGCTATATTTGGTTTTCTCCCTTTTATGATAGCTCTCTGATGCTTACTTCCCAACACCATAAAATTCGTCTTTTTGGCATTAAGAACTAGTCTATTTTCCTCCGACCATTTAGAAATATAATCCAAGTCCTTATTTATTAATTCTGCCGCTTCTGCTGTTCGTTCCGGGTTAAAATGGTAGTAAATTTGAGTGTCATCAGCATATAGGTGGGCATGGCAGTGTCGTATATTCTGGATAATATCGGCAGTATAAATTATAAATAGTAAAGGGCTAAGGCTCGACCCTTGTGGAGTACCCCGTGGAACAGTGTTTACCTGAGATAACAACGGTACTTTCACGTCTTCGTCAACTACCACATACTGTTTCCTGCAACGGAGGAACGAGCTAAACCAAGTACATGCATTCGAATCGACACCATAATATCGCAACTTGGCTAACATAAGTTCAACATCTATACAATCAAATGCTCTAGAGAAATCTAGCAGTATTAGTATGGTACCCTCCCCTCTGTCAGATGCAGATAGTATGTCGTCTGTGACTGACGTTAAAGCCGTTGCCGTCCCGTGGCCCTTTCTAAACCCTGATTGTACCGCTGGAAGCAAGTTATTTGTTTCTAGATACCTAGAGAGTTGGCTACATACCAGTTTTTCAATGATCTTTGACATAACTGGTAGTATACTAATTGGTCTTAGATCTTTGTAGTCTGAAACAGTTGCAGATTTTGGGAGCGGTACAACCTTGGCTAGTTTCCACCGATCAGGAAAAACATTTTTGGAAATAGAGGTATTTAGTATGTAAGTGATTATTGGCAGAGTCCGCGGTAAAGTTAATTTGAGCATGCTAACCGAGATGTCATCATGACCTGCCGAATTAGTTGTTATGCCTTTAATTATCTTAAGAACTTCCTTTTGCGAGCATACCTGTAAAGAGAACACATTGTCCGTACACCTATTTTCTGTAAATTTCTTTACATATTAGGTAATAGGTATACGTGGTAGATTAGATATACGTAGAAATAACACAAAGCTAACTTGGCAAACTAATCGGGTGTTAAATCGTTTTCGAAAGATTGTACAGTTTCTCTGTATTTTGCCCAAAAAAATGTTCGGCCATCCATTGCATTAGGTACGGAAAATGTCGAGTTTATTGACCATTTTCCGAATGACAAATCGGCTGTATTTGACTTCGAGTGACCTAGTTACAGAACGTTCGTTGACCTCTAGCGTCAGTCAGATGTTTTATTTGCAGTATATTGTAAACATATAAAAAATGCAGGATTTTTTTAATTTTTTTTCGTAGTTTTTATTATGGTATCTTATCAGTAATCATCAGCACTATCACCTGTGTTTATTTTCGCTAGCGTTCTGGTTAGGTACACCTCTATAGTCAAAATCAAATCATTCATTCAAATTAGATAGGTAGAGGTATCTCGTACCATTGTAGCTGTAAGCTTTTTGATTGTCAACTGTTGAATTTATAAGATAACTAGCTGATGCCCGCAGCTTCGCCCGCGTGGATTGGTCAGATCCCCTGCAGCATCAGGATTGAGGAGTTGGACTCCAAATTTTTTATGAAACAATGTCGCAAAGTTCCTCTATCGATTAAAAAAGAAATGACGCAAATCGGTTCAGAAATCTCGGAGATTTCGGTGTACATAGGAAGAAAAACACAACTCCCTTTTTGAAAGTCGGTTAAAAAAGTAGCCTATGTTACTCCCTGGTCAATTCTCTACTTGTCTGTGAAAATCCCGTCAAAATCGGTTCAGCCGTTCCCAAGATTAGCCTTTTCAAACAGACAGACAGACAGACAGACAGACAGGCAGACAGACAAAAATTTTAAAAACGTGTGATTCAGTTATAGTATCGTTCAAATAACCATATGAGCTTAATATGCGGTAGTTATTTCGAAATTACAGACAGACACTCCAATTTTATTTATTAAATTCTCGGAGATTTCGGTGTACATAGGAAGAAAAACACAACTCCCTTTTTGAAAGTCGGTTAAAAAAGTAGCCTATGTTACTCCCTAGTTCCTGGTCTCTACTTGTCTGTGAAAATCCCGTTTTTTTTGTGATGTACTTGGGTACATTTATGTAGCTGTACAATTTTAAAATACGCTGCGCGACAGAAAAACAATTTTGTACTATAACTATCGCTATCTATCGGCAGTTCGCGGGTAGTAGTCGTTTATCTTGTTGATTTCACGATTTAATTTTATCGCCAGTTCAGCGCTGAATGCAAGGCTGTGTCTTTACAGAATAACAACCGTCGAAATATACCTGATGGTCAGCGTATGTCACGCCTTGTCGACTTCTAATCTTAATCCTTAACAAAAAACTAGAGGCTATTTCAAAATCTAGACCAGATCATTGCCGCTAATCTGTGATTAACTGTAACTGGTGATTGTTTTTGCAATATTGAAAACTACAGCTGCTTTAGTGCTAGTTTATTAATTTATTAGGTAACTAGCTTATGCCCGCGACTTCTTTCGCGTGGATGTAGATTTTTAAAAATCCCGTGGAAACTCTTTGATTTTCCGGGATAAAAAGTAGTCTATATGCTAATCTAGAGTATAATCTATCTCCATTCTAAATTTCAGCCCAATCCGTCCAGTAGTTTTTGCGTGAAGGAGTAACAAGCACACACACACACACACACACACACACAGACACACACACACACACACACACACACACACACACACACACACACACACACACACACATACAAACTTTCGCCTTTATAATATTAGTGTGATACTTGGACTAGATGATGCCCTCGACTTCGTAGGCCTGGATTTAGGTTTTTAAAGATCCCGTGGGAACTCTTTGTTTTCCGGGATAAAAAGTAGCCTAAGTAGTAGGTATATGTGCGTGGTTGAACCGTAAAAACGTAGCAGACGGACAGGCAGTTCCGGAAATTGACATAGGTACTTTTTATCCCGGAAAAGCAAATAGTTCCCACGGGATCAAAAACCTAAATCCACGCGGACGAAGTCGGGTATCATCTATAGTTTTTTTATAATATTTTCTTCTGGAATTTGTATAATATTACAACTAGCTTTGCACATTGTAAATACTTATACCTACCTAAATCTGTTGACCACGTGGTCAAGTTTTGAAATTAGAGGTCTCAAATAGAAAAAACCGGCCAAGTGCGAGTCAGACTCTCGCACCAAGGGTTCCGCACTCGGGTAATTTTTCCGACATTTTGCACGATAAATCAAAATCAATTATGCTTAAAAATAAATAAGAATCTGTTAAAGCTCTTTCATAATCACCCCATTTAGTATGGTTATCTTACTTTGGAAATTAAAACACATTTTAATTTTTTTTAATGATGTAACCACAAATTCACGGCTTTCGAATTTATTCCTTTACTTTTGCTATACCTAATAGCTATCTACCTGCCAAATTTCATGATTCTAGGACAACAGGAAGTACCCTATAGGTTTTCTTGACAGACACGACGGACGGATGGAGGGACAGACAGACAACAAAGTGATCCTATAAGCGTTCCGTTTGTCCTTTTGAGTTTTCTGCAATATTTTATTTTTATTATATATCTATTTATTTTCTATTATATATTTTTATTATATAACTTTTTTGGTTTTAAAAATCCCTTGAAAACCAATTGTTTTCTCTCTAGAATATAAGCGGTTTTTGTGCAAAGTTTTATCAAAATCGGTTCAGCAATTGGGCCTTTTGTCACGCCACTGAAACGTTCATGGAGTTGGTAGGTATAATTCGTGACAGGTCGAGATGGCAATCAGGGTGGGTCCTTCCGCCTCATGGCCCGATTGCCATGTCGACCTGTCGTCACTATACCTTCGTAGCTAACATTTCGTGAGTAATGTTTGAACGGAGTCAATAAAAAGAGCACAAAAAGCAAAGTTTCACTACACAAATGTTTACTTCTGAAATGTTTAAGCCCCGTTTACATGTGGGGAGTTTCTGCTTATTTCGTGGAATTCGGAGGCAAGTTGTAAAAGATTTTATCTTCAGGCGACCTACTCTACTACTACTATTTACGTGTAGTTAGTAGTTACGTTAAGGTAGGTAGGTACAGTTAAAAGTTAAAACCTTATCTATTATTCAATAAACTACATTTCAACACTTTTATCTTTACTTATCCTAGGTACTTTATCTTCTTAAATTAGATGGCATGGCTGTTTAAAAACTGATCTTCACCAATTTAATGCACTGGTCAGAATATGTATAGTGTATACTCAGAGATTTTATTAGTCTTAAAAAGTACAATTTTATTACTTAGGCCTAAGGGATAGAAAAACAGTGAAAAACTTTAATGCTTCGAGAATCCTGCAATAAATCTGCAAGAAACACCAATCAATGTGAAGCTTACACATGCAATGTGGTAAATCTTAGAACCGTACCATTCTTTCTTATTATGAGAGAGGGAAAAAGAGACGTTTGTCTAGATGTGGGACAGTGAAATACTTAGAAATACTACTTTCACTTTCATTTTTTATCGCATAATCAACACGAGATGCTATCTTTATGTAAATGAGGCTCAAAAGTTAGCAAGGATAGATTAGTAATCATACACACATGAAAGATAGACGGGCAATTATACAGGGTGAGCCGGCGCGGCCTGGCACGGGCATGCCCGAATTTGCGCCATGCTCATACAGGCTGTGTTTTTTTTGGCAGTCATTATAAAAAGTTCCGCGCTGTTAGACTATCTAGATTATAGAACGGTTAACAGTGAAAGACGAGCTATGCGATGTGAATTTACGGTCTACTTTATGTAACTTATTAATGTTTTCAGTGAAATGGGTGTAGTTCGTTTGGATATTTACTAATATGGTTCGGATATTAGGTAATGAGTATTCGTCGTCCAAATTTTCAAAAAGTTTCCATAGGATGAGAATAGATATATCAGGCATATTTAGGCAACTAACAACAGTATCACTCCGTTAATTTGAAAATGAGAACAAGAAAAATATCTACCTACGCTCTTGCAGCCTTTAAATTTATTACGCGCACCACGAAGAATTGATGAAATAAAGAATCATCCTTTACGTGGTTAATATGTGCGCTTATTCATTTGCATTTGTCGTGGAAGGCACGTGTGCCGGCTCGCGTGCCGCCGATGTATTATCAAATACATTCGGGTATGCGAGCAAGTTAGCGCAGACCCGGCATTAGGCAGAAACTCTATGTCTGCGGCACAGTTGTGCGAACACTAGGGCTGTCAGTGGCCGTGTTCATCGTTTTACCCAATAAAACATTATAGACATAAACTCCACACCTATCTGTGGCCCAGTTCGTATCCACAAACCCTAGGGCTGCCAGCGACGGGGTTTGACATTTTGCTTTTTAAAAATTATATCTGCTGTCTTTAATACCCACAGAACAGCATGTGTCGACTTTTAGCAACTCATACAAATACCAAGAACAGTACGTGTTGCCTTGTAATGACTTACAGGTCCGTGTACGGGTCCATGTTCGTTGAACTTTTAAATTGCCTTAAAATATAAAACAACTTATAGTTAATTACAACTGTACCATAGCAAATTGAATCAGCCTTTACGCGGTTAATATTTATTTTTCACACATTATTAGTTTTTCGACCGCGGACGATTAGCAAGATGTAAGTTGAGCTAAAAAATACTGAAAACCACTTGGAAATCAACGAGAAACGAGTGTTTATAGTCCAGCGATAGTTTTATCGCTGGACTATGAGCGACAGTGCAAGTTTGACGGGAAATTACTCGCACCGGTTACTCCTGCGCAAACTGCGTGAATATTTGGTCGCCAAGGGAGTCGCTGAGCGATTTTTTATTTTTGTCGCAGGGATAAACTAGTGGTGAGTGAGTTTTGACCGAACAGCAAACAGAATCATATATCGATTGAACGTTTCTTGAACGAGAAAATAGAGCTAGTCACTTCCTCTTGGCACGGGACAGGTGTTTGAGGTGCTGTAAGATTTAACGCATCTACAATTATTGTATAATCTTTGCCCGCAGTCTGTTGTATGTGCCGACGATGTATCGCCTAATGAATCACAACCCCGAACTGTTTCGTAACCCTCATTAATACTTGTGTGATCAATATTGTACGGCGGGCCGGGTAGAAACGATTCCGTTTTAAAATTTTATACAATCACCATGCAGTTGAACAAACTTTTTACTTCGTGAAGGAAATCTTAAGCAACGTACACCTAGGTATATGTATACTAATTTTTGTCAATATTTTATTTTATTGTCTAATGGGGGCAGGAATTTTACATAATATTTGGTGTACCACTCGCTTCTTTAACACTTTCTATAGTCTATTAGTCTATACTATAGTCATTTGGGATGGTGCCTATCAGTGGTGTGCATGGGGTTTAAAGCCAGGATAAGCATTAACGTATGAACTTATTTTCTGGTGATAATGCAAAATAAGTGTTGGTTTATCACAACTAGAGTAGGCAGTACTTTTATGCCCCTATGAGCTGCACGCCACTGGTGCCTATATGTCAAAAATAAATTTCTTAAATGATGGTCTTCTAAAATTCGTAAAATTCGCGTCCATTGTTAGTTCTAAGTTTACTAACCAATTTAGGTTTTTCTCGTGGTAATTATTTAATTTTCTGTGATAGAAAATAAGTAAGAAGCTTTTGTCGCCCTTGAGAGGTATGCCATGCCTTATCTCTATACCTCCCATGTCAAAGTCGGTTAAACAGATAGGTCGTGAAAAGCTATCAAACAGATAGATAGATACTTAGACACACTTTCGCATTTAGGTATAATATTAGTATGGATTCTATTTTTCATTTCTTATTGAGGTTTATGTTACCCATCACACTAATAATATTATAAAGGCGAAAGTTTGTGTGTGTGTGTGTGTGTGTGTGTATGTTTGTTACTCCTTCACGCAAAAACTACTGGACGAATTTGGCTGAAATTTGAAATGGAGATAGATAGTATCCTGGATAGCACATAGGCTACTTTTTATCCCGGAAAATCAAAGAGTTCCCACGGGATTTCGAAAAATCTAAATCCACGCGGGCGAAGTCGCGGACATCGGCTAGTAAGTAATAAAATACCGATCTCATCTCGACTTCGTTCACGTGGATGTAGTTTTTTAAAAATCCCGTGGGAACTCTTTGATTTTCCGGGATAAAAAGTAGCCTATGTGCTAATCCAGAGTATAATCTATATCCATTCTAAATTTCAGCCCAATCCGTCCAGTAGTTTTAGCGTGAAGGAGTAACAAACATACACACACACACACACACACATACAAACTTTCGCTTTTATAATATTAGTGAGATCTACACTGTGCCTAGATTCCATTGATGTTAATGGAATCTGAAGATTTATATTTATCTGTGGTAAGTATCCATAGGCAGGTCCGAAACAATATGACATCTATCTATATTCACCGTTACAGTAATTAAAATAAATCCACATATTTCCTTTCAAAACATTTACAACACACAGGTAGACACTTGTGACAGAGTCCTTTGTTGCACTAGTGAATAATAAATACATTTTGAAAGGATATTAGCAATAAACTACACGCATTGTTGTTTGTTTGTATGTCGGAGCGTCGAAAGGCAAAGAAAGGTAAAAAACCGTTTGTAAAGGAACAATGTGTGTTGGCATGAGCATCGAGGGTGTTAGTCATAGTTTTGAACAAAAAATGTACCTACCTATGTAAATACGACTAGGACTTTTTAATAGAGATGTCTCAAATCAACACGAGTTTATTTTTTTATCTGTAAATAAAATAATGTCAGTGCAATTGGTACAAACTTACTGAATAATTTCCGTAGGTTGTAGGTCAAAGTTATCGCTCAAGTCTGGCAAAAAAAAATCTTAGCCCAGAAAATCTTTTTTATACTTATTTAATTTAGATATTTTTATACTAAAAATAGTAATACGAATAGAAAAAATCTAAAAACCGTGAATTTGTGGTTATATCGCAAAAGAAATTGAAATGTGTTCACGAAAAATTAATTTACTAAATCACATTCACTTGCAGTGTTCTAAATATCTCAGTGTTTGGCACATACTACTTAACAGGGCTCTCTCCATCACTTACTCATTTTCATTTTCTAGAAACTAATATCTGTGCCTGTGGTGTTTTAGATTTTTCTAAAAAAATGTAAGTAGTTTTAAAATTACAGGGGCTCAGGACGAACTACGTTTGTAAAGAGCGAGTGACGGAGAGACCCCTTTTAATACATCTTGTACGATGATACGGAACTCTTCTCTGTGCGAATCTTAGAGAGTTTTATATTATTATTAAGATCGGATTTTTTAATAGTTTTGAATGCATTACTAAGAATTTTTTTTGAATGGGGAGCTACTTAAAAATGTAAGTTTCAAGTAGGTATTAGGTATAAATCGACGGTAACAAGTTAGTAAACACTTATTAATAACAAAAGTTAAAATGAATTGCGTGTCATTAACTGTGGGCACTTAACCAACATAAAGGCGGTGCGGTTTAGTTTGAACGCGTAGGTAACTACAGTTTAACCTGACTAATGTGACTCGTAATCAATGATTAATCACTGATTAATTAAGGCGGTGTTGAAGCAATTTTGTTGAATAATCCATACTAATATCACTACTTACTTATAAATGTGTAAGAGTGTCTGTCTGTCCGTCTGCATGCTTTTTACGGCCCGTTTGTTTAACCGATTTTGACGAAACTTACCTACAGAGGAAGCTTGCATCCCAGGGAGCGACATAGGCTACTTTTATCCTGGAAAATCAGTTCCCACGGGATTTTCAAAGGTATAGGAATGTTACAAACAAAACCACTGACGCATGACAATAGCTTGTGGAAGGGTACCTAGAACATGTAGCCACGCATAACTATTTACGCAGGCCTATTTAAAAACTTAACATAAAATAAGCGCCAAAGTATATAATTTCCATAATAAAGCAACGAAAACGCACGATAAATTATAATTTTCCCTAATTTTCCACATGCGTAGGTAATAGACGATTAAGGTCACCATAAACGCTAGAAGCGTTGCGTGCAAGAAACAAACACATGACCTCAAGACAGCCAAAACATAACCACGTAGGCACCTACTGCCGAAAATGCTAATGCATGATCCTTATCTAACCCTTAACGCGTGAGCCGGACCACGCATACGAAAATGTAACCCCAAAACTATCAGATAACCTTAACATAGCCATTTAGCAAGACCTTTACTTTACTAACAAAACTGAGCAGCCAAAGAGCCAAGTTAAATTGGTTGCACTTACATGCGATCGCCTGAAATATGTGGAGTGACGTCACATTTATGTCAGTCAATCCATTAATGCCCTTATCTCAACTTCCGAAATCGTGTTTTCGTAAAGTGTGTGTAGAGCTTTATAGTTTGGAAGCATGACATTTTGAATTTAGAACAAATACTTGTCTCAACTAATAAAATCGTACCTATTTAATTTGATATTCGAAATTTAAATTCACCGATAAACGGCACTATATAGCACGGTCTGCGCAAAATGTAAACAGCTGAAGTTGAATAGGTAAGTAGGTATCTTCCGAAATAATAAAATTACTACTGGGCCTTCGCTCTCCTACCTATTATGGAACCCATGTCCACCATTCTCCTCCACCAAGTTCTCTACCAAATATTTTCCTAATTTTTACAATTTTTTTAAAACCACTGCATTTTTTTTTAATTCTTTGCTTTGATCTACGTAGTTTTCCTAAAGAGCTTAAGGATCAGGCTTCAGAAACTGCGATCTAGTGTCATCAAAGCATGCCAGAAATATTAAAAAAAACAATACTCGTTGTTACCTAATACAATCTTACAACTTACGAATGTGCTTTTGAACCTGTTTCTCAGCGTAATGATGCCTACATAATATTATTATCTCACACAGTCCTCTAACATCCTGTATTGTTTATGACTTTATCTTTTCCAAGAAAAAATATGTGTGTATGGTAAGTCCGCATGGCAGGTAAAATCCGTTGTCTTTACCACTCCACATAACAATGCGACGGGTAACATGTTTATTGCTTTGACCATTACTGTATATTGTAACTTTCTGTTTTATACTTAGACACACACGTACACAGGTACCTATTTGGGATTTCAAAATTCCACGTAATAATTTAATGTGCGAGTGACAAAAGAAAGTTAAACGGTGTATGAGGTATCTCATGTTTTTTTCTTAATGGGTAGGTACAATTAATGTCGATTACCTACTAGGTTATTACCATTAGAAAATTATGTGACATATCTAAATAAAGAAAAGTCATGACTCACTCAACCACTGACTCATCAATGCCCAGAAGAAACCCGTCGACCTAAAAAGCTGAAATTCGGCACAGCGCGGCGGTTCCCTTTATAATGTAGACAAGATTTAGTTTCCTATCCCGAAGATTCCTTCGGGATAGGAAATAAAGAGAATTTATATTTTCGCCGAGCGGAACCGCGCCAAACACTAATACATAATAAATAATTTTTAAATTCAAAATACATAAGGTAAGCATCCTGTTCGGGAGATTGGCGGTTCAATCCCGGAGCTGCACCGCTAACTTTTCTTTCCTACTTATTTGCATTTGAAGCAATTAGGTGGATATCACTTGCTTTAACGGTAAAGGAACACATTGTGAGGAAACCTGCGTGCTTGAGAGTTCTCCATAATTTTCTCAATGGTGTGTAAAGTATGCCGATCCGCACTTGGCGAAACCCTTCTCATTCTCATGGATTTAACTCGCTCCAGCAATACACGGCGCTACAATTGCTTGTATACAGTATGGCATATTATTGTATATTGAATACTTGAAAAGAGCAACCGCCGAGTTTCTTGCTGGTTCTTCTCGGTAGGAACGGTATTCCGAACCAGTGGTAGATTATTTTGACGATTCAAAAGCACTTGTAAAAGTTTAATTGAATAAAATTACTTTGAATTTGAATTTGAATTATTCTTAGAGGAAACTCGTGCTACTGGTACTAAACTGCTAAAATAAAAATAAGTAGGTACTTAGTTACCTCATTTCGTACGATAAAATCATTCCGAAAAAAACTAATACGTAAAGGAGATCATTATTTTTGGGCCTTTTCTGAAAGTGCCGGCCAACGAAAAAAAATGGTACGGATCGTTAGAACTAGCCATTTGGAGTAATAGTTAATATGGCAGAAAAGTTGTAGGATTGCTCTGAACCAAGTTATACAAGGTCGAAGATTCGCCATTTTCATACATTTTATTGATTTCTAAAAGTGCTGGGAAACATAAAATAATGTTAGATATTGCTAGAACTAATGATTTGAAGCAATTGTCATTATGACCCGAAGGCTGTGGGGCCATTATATGTCGTGTTATACAAGTTATACAAAAAATTAATATACTTTGTATAATTAACTGTAACTGATTTTATGATTTTGTTACTGTTCTGATTGTTTTATACGAATTTGAATACACGTACTATTATTTTGACTCCCACGAAGTGCTGGATCAGCTGCAATGTGGACAAAATTCGTTTATACATACCTGGATTGTATGCGGCCTTGTAATACTAGGTGATCTCATCCAGCCATCTCCCAAACTTCTGCCACCGGGATATCTCCGGTGAGCTCTGTGATGAATGCACCATTTGGTTATAAGTACTGTTCACCATAGTAACTACGGGCTTGTTTCAGTCGATAGCTGCCCAAAGCAACCTGCGTCGATTCTTCTGTGAATCTAGGAAAGTCATTGAACGGAGGATGTCGGCTTCCATAGCCTGGAAATGAGCTCTTCTTCTATTATAATTACATATTGTTTGTGATAACAAGTTCTGCTGAACTGTTTTGCGCATTGACCATTCTTGGATTTTGTCAAGGAAATCACGTCTGTAGTACACGTTATTGTCTATCAGAACATGATAGCTGTTTAGCGATGTTACCGCGATCCTGAAATAATCGATGACGTTACTTAATGCCCGGTCATTCTGATCAATCCTGAGCAAACGAAAATCTCTTTTAAAGCAATTGTTCATCACTTCCACCATCCAGCGGCAAATGGTAACAAGCTTAGATTTATTGGTTTGGTCAGTAATTAGCTGGGTTTCATTTAAATGTTTTGTTTCTAGCATTTGTGT
The DNA here is from genome assembly GCF_905333055.1 of Maniola jurtina. Lineage (NCBI taxonomy): Eukaryota > Metazoa > Arthropoda > Insecta > Lepidoptera > Nymphalidae > Maniola > Maniola jurtina. Next base: position 3,325,757 of record NC_060045.1, read on the forward strand.
CACATGACCACATGCCTCAAGAAAGAAAGGGCATGGAAAGGGAATCTATAAAGGGCATGTAAAGACAGATGCAGGCATGTACATATATCTTCAGAAAAGCACTAATTACTTTTTTCAGTGAAAATCATACCCTAACCACAAGTTCTGAAACCACTAAAAGGCTTTATATTTGTTGCGATGGAACAATAATCTACACGCTGCAGCAACTTACAATGCCTAGATTTTAAATGATACCTTAAATGATATAGAAGATTTTTACTGGATTTTTATCTTAGTCCATGGTTTTAGAGATACCATAAACAATCTTGAGTTAACCTTTCTTTCTTGAGGTGTGCGGTTATGTGGCACAAATGCCAGTAACAAAACATCAGTAAAAACCCAGCTAACTACTGACGAAGCCAATAAATCTAGACTTTTTACCAATTGCTGCTGGATAATGTAAATGATTAACGACCGCTTTGGAAGAGATTTTTGTTTACTCAGGGTTATTCAGGATTTGTAACCGGACATTAAGTAACGTCATCGATTATTTCAGGATCGCGGTAACATCGCTAAACAGCTATCATGTTCTGATAGACAATAACGTGTACTACAGACGTGATTTCCTTGACAAAATCCAAGAATGGTCAATGCGCAAAACAGTTCAGCAGAACTTGTTATCACAAACAATATGTAATTATAATAGAAGAAGAGCTCATTTCCAGGCTATGGAAGCCGACATCCTCCGTTCAATGACTTTCCTAGATTCACAGAAGAATCGACGCAGGTTGCTTTGGGCAGCTATCGACTGAAACAAGCCCGTAGTTACTATGGTGAACAGTACTTATAACCAAATGGTGCATTCATCACAGAGCTCACCGGAGATATCCCGGTGGCAGAAGTTTGGGAGATGGCTGGATGAGATCACCTAGTATTACAAGGCCGCATACAATCCAGGTATGTATAAACGAATTTTGTCCACATTGCAGCTGATCCAGCACTTCGTGGGAGTCAAAATAATTGTACGTGTATTCAAATTCGTATAAAACAATCAGAACAGTAACAAAATCATAAAATCGGTTACAATTAATTATACAAATTATATTAATTTTTTTGTATAACTTGTATAACACGACATATAATGGCCCCACAGCCTTCGGGTCATAATGACAATTGCTTCAAATCATTAGTTCTAGCAATATCTAACATTATTTTATGTTTCCCAGCACTTTTAGAAATCAATAAAATGTATGAAAATGACGAATCTTCGACCTTGTATAACTTGGTTCAGAGCAATCCTACAACTTTTCTGCCATATCAACTATTACTCCAAATGGCTAGTTCTAACGATCCGTACCATTTTTTTTCGTTGGCCGGCACTTTCAGAAAATTCCCAAAAATGTATGGAGCTAGAATGATCTCCTTTTATTATTCAATGGAGCTTTAACACACCATCCACGTACCCAGCTCCCTTTACTTTAACAAGCAGGTAAAAACAACACAATATGTACCTAATTATCCGACGTACACCCCGCTTAAAATGTAAATACGAAAAATAAGCAAACAGAAAAGTTCGCTCGAGGCGCACAAATAACCACGTGCGAGTTCAGCAACTGCATCGTGTGAACAAGTTCTAAAACAACCGCGGAGTGTGTAACAGACCTTATAATTAGGGTTGCCAACCGTACTATTAAGTACCTAACAAATGTAATATCACTATAGGTACTATATTTCGGTTCTGCTGTAATTTACTGTCGAAGAAATATATCTACCTATAATACGCAACAATACCATATTTCAGTTTGATTGACCGATCTTATATTAATAAACAAATCCCTTAACCTGTGAAAGAAGAGGGGCAGAACAAATTCGCGGTTTTCAGATTTATTCCTGTACTTGTGCTATAATACCTACCTACCTGCCAAATTTAATAATTCTAGGTCAACGGGAAGTACCCTACTCATAGTTTTTCTTGACAGTCACGACGGACGGACAACAAAGTGATCCTATAAGGGTTCCGTTTTTCCTTTTGAGGTACGGAACCCTAAAAATTAAAAAATGTGTGCTACTTTTTAAACGAAACAAAAAAGCATCGTTCCTAAACATTCGTTGTTTCATGTTCGTAACAAACATGTGATACAATAAAAGCATATTAATCACAGCTAAGTACTCGTATACGCTCGCAATGCAGGGAAACCATTGAAAATTTGGGCGCTTATCACTATGAATTTAACTTTTATTTTGTGCTCCGGGCGAGCCGTGCACGAATTGACCGTAGAGTTAACAACTTATAGACAGATACCACCACTTATTTTTTGTTATTATTTTATCATCTATAGCTGGACACTTATATATGTACCTACCTAAGTAAATTGTCTTTATCAGAGATTTTCACAGTTGAGGATATTGTGATGTCGAAAGTAGGGACCTTTTTAAACTACAAAACAACATTACCATCATCATGATTATCCTACTTCTGTTGTCCTTCTACTAAGCATGGGTTTCCTCTCAGAGTGAGAAGGGTTTTGCCATAGTCCACCACGCTGACCTAGTGTGGATTGGCAGACTTTACTTTTGGGAACATTATGGAGAACTCTCAGGACGTTTCCTCTCGATGTTTTTCTTCACCGTTACCGTTTAATTTAAACTCATTTCCAAACAAAACGCTCTAAATCTGAGTCCAAAGTTCGTGATTTCGATCAAAACGGTATTTATACTGAAGTTTCAGAAGCTATGATGCAGTTTTTTGTTTCTCCTGTAAAATTTTATTTCGTGCAATTATGCCGTTTTGTTCGCCAGCTCCAAATTGCTGACTTTTTAAATTTGGAAGAGTCCAATTCTCCCCGTTCCAAATTCAAGTAACACTGCACGCGAGCCAATATTAACGGCCTGTATTTCGGCCGTGTGTTCTCACACGTCGCCGATACACATCTGATTCATTACCGCGCGCCGCGATCTATATTGTCTATACCCACATAGACACGAGCGCGGCATAGACAAGCCTCGCGTCAGGCCGGAGGTGGAATCATGATATACCGACTCCTTGCTCACTTAATCACTCTTAATAGCTTTTAATCCTGTTAAGGATTATGTCCAACTTGAGTTCAGTTAAAAATGAAATATAGATTTCATTAACTTTGCTGGCTAAAGCCAAAGTTGTATTCCATTGAAATTTTGGTGTGGCTTTCATTGTGACCATGAAAATCTTTTTCATCTGCTGCAGACTTAGGTACACCTAATAAACCTACTTATCTAAAATGAGACATTTCAAATGGAACATCAAATAGAGCAACTTGCAATAAAAAAAATACACATTATCGTCAACTTTTTCCATATTTGAAACTTATTTGAAAAAGGAACATCATAGACTATCAAAAAAACTTCGTATGACAAAACGTGGCAAGGCAAAGATTTTTCCACATTCATCCTACCCCACACGAAAGTTGGGAACAACTTCGGAACTAATCTAAGTGCCAAGCTCGTACAAGTTGGCAGACAAGTGCCGACGTGAGCTTTTTTATTTTCAGCCTTCAGTGAGCAACCAACCAGTGATATGAACGTAACATGCATGGAAGAGCGACAGAGTAGCTTTCCACAGACTCTACATCAAAATCAATCCTGGTATAAAAAGGGCCGTCATTTTTTTAAACACGCTCGTAGGTGTCAAAATGTGCGTGAACCCGGCGCCAATATCAATGTAGTCTGTGTTGCTACCCGTATGTATCACACACAAGTTTCTATTAGTCGTTTTTTGTTTAGTATAAAGTATCTAACTACTAACGTTGTTGTAATTATTTCTAGAGAATTTGGACTGAAAAATACCTTTCGCTACTGAAATATTGGCCATCTTTTACTAGCAGTGGGCTGCATTAAAAACGAATCATCAATCATAATTATTTTGAGTAATTATGTAGGTAGATAGTGATAGGTAAATCAGTACAATAACCTCTGTAAACAAAACTACTCTGTGCACTTTCCTCAAGACAGGCGCGGCGCGGTACTATGAACTTGTGCAGCCAAAACATTCATTTCTTCCGGTTGCACTCAGCCACACTAAGTTATTGTACCTAGCATAGCGAAATTCGATGCTATCAGAATAGAATAACTAAGTTTAAAGCCTCTATAAAACTACGCTATATATTTTCTTTGTTTGACCAAGAAAAATTTTATATGAGGCCTCTAGGACCTAGGTACTTATTTGGTGCGTTTTTTCCGCTGCCTCTATAGAAAATTACTCTGTACATTTTCCTCAAGACTGAACTTGTGAAGCCAAAACATTCGTTTCTTCCGGTTGCACGCCTCAGCTGCAATAAGGTATTGTACCTACTAGCAAAGTAAGAGTATTTTTATGATGGCATGTTAGCTCTTGACTGCAATCTCACCTGGTGGTAAGTGATGATAAACCCTCGTAACGGGCCGTCATTGGTCATGTTTTGGACCACGCTAGTATGAAATGGTGCGTTTATAATAATGAGCTAGTATCTGTAATAGGTAGGTGTGTTTCGCTAGTCGCTAGGCGTACGAATTTATCGTCACTTTTTAAACAATTATCATATGAGCTTTGTCTAGGTACTTATCTAAGTACAGTTTTATAATTATTTATCTGTGGTTTTTATATTAAATCTACTTAATCTGAGATGGATGCAGGCTGAGCGGGAACGATTAAGAAACTTTTTTTTAATTTGCTCTCTACTTAGCATGAGTCTCCTCGCAGAATAAGAAGGGCCAAGCTGGCCAAGTGCGGATTGGAATACTCCACAAACCTTCGAGAACATTATGAAGAACTCTCTTGCAGATAACCTCACCATCAAAGAATTGATTACAAAAAAGTGCACATAGGTATATAAATACCTACCTAACTCTACAAAGTTAGAGGTCGAACCCCAACCCGCCACAGAGGCCGACGTCTTGGCCACTAGACTATCCATTTACGGAACCCTACAAAACTGTTGGTAGGTAGTGCCTAGATTTAGATAGATAATTTATTTGCAATATAAACCATGACCTACTCTCCTACATATTATATTCAAGTTCACTCACTAATTTTAATCATTGAATGATCGTCGCATTACTCATCAATAATGATCACCGATAATTACCGACATGCAGGGGTTCGTGATTAAAACACTTTTACATAATCACAACGTGATTAAGTATGTATAGTGACCTCCCTGGCGCAGTGGTAAGCGATGAGGTCTAATAAATGGAAGGTCCCAGATTCGCTGTGATAGCCTATAGTGGTTAGGTCATCCGCCTCCTAATCGGAAGGTGGGGGTTCGATCCCGGGAAAATATGTTAGACAAAAATTATCACATCACACTTCACACTAATATTACAAAGGCGAAAGTTTGTATGTTTGTCTGTATGTGCGTGTGTATGTTAGTTATTCCTTCACGCAAAAACTACTGGACGGATTTGGCTGAAATTCTGAATGGAGATAAATAATATCCTAGATTAGCGCATAGAGTACTTTTTATCCCGGAAAACATAAGAGTTCCCACGGGATTGCTAAAATCCTAAATCCACGCGGATGAAGTCGCGGGCATCAGCTAGTAGATCATAAAGTTATCTACAATTTTTGCTAGGCAGGAACATAAAAAGCCAAATAAAGCGTCGACCCGTGCGTGCACCATACATCAAGCCGAATTACCCTACGTGTGTACCATTAGTGCGAGCGATAACATCTGACCCCTGACCTCACTTAATATCGCCTAAGCTTTTCAGTTATAACGCGACACCTTGATTTAGTCGCCTGAACATGTTAATTTTGCCAAAAATCACTGAATTTTCAACAATTTTTACATCTATTTTAAATGCTATGTGGTTAAAATGGCATGAATTATTTTATTTGTTTAAATAGGTATGGAATGTCAAAGTGTTTTCGATACAGGGTTGAGCCAACACATCCACTCAGGAAATCGTGACATATTTTTGACAAAGTTGGTTAAAGTTGTCTACAAGGTAAACCAATCGCAGATAACTTCAGGAAATCGCATAAGTGACGTTACTTTGATTAGCGTTTAACTTTCTAAAGTTTAGGTTTTCACGTGTTACAGTTACACTTTCCTATTACAGTTTTATGGTAAGTTCACGGTAAGATCATCTTGCATAAAGCGTCACTTACGCATTTCTACTTGTATTTGTTTAAATTATTTTAAGTCAGCTAAGGAAAAAAAGGATTGTAGTAAGTACTTAAGTATGAGTGTTTCATCACCCATCCAATCATTGGCTGCCCCGGTTTCTTACCTATCCAGTTTGGTGACGGGTGAGGGAGATGTTGAGTAGGTATAGAGAACGTGGAAAGGGAATTGTCCTCCTCTACCCTAGCCCTCGGGAGGACCTGTGGGTGTTGGACACACGGGGTGGCCCGTCGTTCAGTGTGGTCATCAGGGTTGGTTAGCGTGCTGTTCCAGCATGCCCCTAACGATGTTTGGGGGCACGTGGGTCTGCTGCGGCGGACATCCGCTGGCGGAGTAACGAGGTGTTGTCGGTCCCTTGTGCTCCGCCGTCAGCGGTGAGATGGAACATCGTGAGGTCTTTAGTCGGTAGGAGTCCGACATAAAGACTGTGTTCTTCCGTAGCCGGTGGTATCCAGGACGGATTTTGCTCACGAGAAAAAGATTCTTAATAGTGAAAATATATAGGCCGCCCGCGGCTCCAGTCTTTCGGGATCTGTGAAAAATCCTAAGTACCTTTTCTAAATTACAAAGGGAACCTCTTTGCAAAAGTTCAGCTTCCTTGGTCCAAGGGTTTGGGCTGTGCTTTGATGAGTCAGCCACGATAGCTCAACGGTTGAGGAGCGGTTTGGATTCCGAAAGGTCGGCGGTTCAAATCCCACCCGTTGCACTATTCGTACCCACTCCTGGCACAAGCTTTAGGTACGCTTAATTGGAGGGGAAAGGGGAGTTGTAGTTGTACAATTAAAACACTTTCACATGCTGAACCGTATTGTATTTCGATACCAAGCAATTTGTCTTATATCGTAGAACACATGTTGAGATAGCGTAATGCAAAGGATAGGTGGCGCCATCTAGTTTCAGCTTTAGAAACAAGTGTGAAATAACATAGCAAAATTAGATAACACCACCTAATAAACATTTACCAAAATTATCTTAAAATTGCAAAAGATAATTAAACATCCCGGCCCCCAAGGACGAATTAAGTCCTTTAATTCTAACAAAGAAAAGGGGACAATATGTGAATTTACATAACAAATAGAATTACTAAAACAAGTAACAGAGAAACAGTAACTTAACATTGACAATCCAAACTACATAAATTCTGTTACTAAAACTACATAACAAAATCATATCATTGACAACAAACATAGTTTTGAAATCTACATCATTTTCTACATTTTTTATGCAGATTCCACTAGCTAATTGTGGAAGTTATTTAACCAACTCTTAAGAATCTTAAAGAGACAAACTATTATTCAAGGTGAGTCGATTACTTTATGCAGAGCTTTCTTGTGAGTCTTATATTCAACAATTTCAATAAAAGATTATGATTACTTTACATACTTCGTATTTTTAGATAAGTATAAACTTCTGCATATGCCGATCGACCTTTCAATCTCAACAAATTATCATTAAGTGCATAGGTAAGGATTAAGAGTAAGTATACAATTAACTTTTTGTGAATTACATTTTCCTTGTGATAGTGAAATAACTTCATCGTTAAATTCTTTAGATTGTTAGAAACTAATCCTTTTTCTGTTACAGGTGCTGCTGACAGGTAAGTATTACAATTTTCCTTTAATTAAATTTCTGTTTCAGGTAAATTATCATCGTGGTTAACAATTTTAACAAGTTCGTTTTTTAAGAAGTTTGAACTGTTCCACCATAGTTTTGTTTCTCGTAAGTCGGATAGATACACATCGCGAGAAGGTAAGTCAGCAGGGTTATTTTCAGAATCAACTTGATTCCACCGACTGTTATTCGTTACAGTGAGAATTTTTGAAGTGAGGTTCGCTACAAAGTTAGTCCAGATATATCGTGAGTTGCGTAAGCACGCCAAAACGATAGTGGAGTATGTCCATATGAATACACAATCATCGTAAAACTTTAACATAGTTATAACAAAGATCAACATCTTGGCTAGTGAAACTGAACCACAGAGTTCTAGGAGAGGAGCTGATAGTTGTATGATAGGTGATACTCTGGTCTTTGCCAAAATCAAGTGAACAATTATAATGTGATCACCTTTCCAAACTCTGAGGTACAGGACATAAACAAAAGCGGTACAAGATACATCACCAATTCGTAAAGTTCAACCCGAGTAGTGGCGTTTGACAAACCAAGCCATCGTGGAAACTGAATGTTTTGCATATTAGTGAATTTATCAAGGTAAGTGAACCATTCAGTTTTCAGTTCGGGTGTGAACTCTTCGTCCCAATCCAAGCCAGCTAGCCACATTTTGTTCATGATAACTTTTAGTGAAATTACTGATGGGGCCAACCAACTCAGATAGTCGAAGGTCTTTGTAATTACAGACAATACATTTTCTTTAAAAACATAATGACAATTTCCAGCATTTAGTTTCAATTCAAAATTGTTTATCTGTGAGTTCCGTGTAGCAACTAAAATTTTAATTTAACTTTGAATTTTATATTCACTTTACTTTTTAGAACATTACTTTTATTTGGGATTTGATTAAACACTTTTTCACTATTGGAGGACCACTTGTACAAAGGGAAATTATATTGATTTAATATTGCACTTAAACTGTGTTGCAGGCTTATCGCATCATCTTCAGTGGAGCAGCTAGTCATCAATTCATCCTTGTATGGCAATAGTGAAGGTCCTGGCAATAATTCTTTCTTAATGGCTTTATAATTTTCAGGAACAGCCATTGCATCATAAACTACTTTCATCTTAGTGTTCGGACTCGTCAGCCGGAGGACATCGTGAGTGTGAGTTACATTTACACTGTCCTTGTGAGCTTCATTCCCGGTGTGAGTTTCCTTTTCAGAGTCCGTGTGAGTTTCTTTGTGAGTTTCCTTGTGAGTTTCTTTGTGAGTTTCCTTGTGAGTTTCCTTGTGAGTTTCTTTTTGTGAGTCCGTGTGAATGACTTTTCCAGATATTAACCATCCAACGCTAGAGTTGATAGCGACGAGAGATTCGTGCCTGTGTATATCTGGTAGGACTATCTTTGCGTGCACGTCGGCACCTAGCAATACATCAATGGAGCCTGGCTTGTGAAAGTTAGGATCAGCGAGATCTAACTGCATAGGAGAAGGCCAGAACTCTTGTGAGAACTCTCTTGTCGATAACGGGGATGTGAGCCTTTTCAGGACATAAGCTTTTACTTCAAGTGGAGAGAGTTCGGGTTTAGTGAGCATTGTGAAATTGACCATAGATCGTGTCTTTACCACTGTTGTGTCTAAAATACCATTGATTTTGCCGTTTACATGAATACGATCCAGATGTAAAAGTCGTGAAGCTGCTTCTGTGATAAATGAGGTTTGTGACCCCTGATCGATGAGAGCCCTTAGTATGTAAGTATTTCTATTCTTAGCTTTTACTGCAATCTGTGCTGTTGCTAATATAACTTGATCGCCTTCTGTTTCAGATTGTACTCTCATGGTGACGTGGTTGCAAGTTGCTTGTGGGTTCTCTTCTTTATCATTGGCAGGTGGCTTGTCAGGGTTTGTAATATGGAGCAGGCTGTGGTGACGTAGTCCACACTGGCTGCAAGCTGTATTCTGTCTACATTTAGACACTCTGTGACCTTGAACAAGACAGTTGAAGCAAATGTTGTTTTGTTTAACGAAATCTTTACGTGAAGTGACATCTAAGTTGGCAAAATCTTTACAGTGGCAAACATAAAGGTTTTGTGAGCAGTATGTGCAAGTGCGTGTGGCTTCTGTAACAAAACTTCTTACAGGTGTGTTGTGCGAGTTTGTTCTAGTTGTGTCCTTTGCTTTAGGTGAGTCTCTTTTGAGTACTTCTTTGTTTGAATCATTGACCATTTCTAAAGATCTGAATCGATTTTCTAGGTGAGACGCCAAGGACGTAAAGGAAGGAATGTGTGTGGAAGATCCTAGTGATTGTTCCCATAGCTTGTGAGATTCCATATCCAATTTTGAAACAACCACGTGAGTTACTATAGGATCCCAAGTCTCAGTATCTATTCCTAAATTCTGTAAAGAATGCAAACATTGTTGTGTAGTGTCCAATAATTCCTTTATTCCTCGCGCACATTCAACATTCATCTTTCTTTGAGTTAGTAGCCGATTTATTGTGTTATTAACTATGACCCTTTCATTATTGTAACGATCTTCTAAAATCTTCCAAGCCTTATCATAATTAGCGGAGGTAAGAGCAAAATGTTTTAGAAGCTGTTCAGCCTCTCCCGTAATACTAGATTTTAAATAGTGATATTTCTCTATGTCTGACAAACTATTATCATTTCGAATAAGCGAAGTGAAAATATCTCTAAAACTAAGCCACTCAAGGTAATCACCAGAAAATTTAGGTATGTTAATCGGCGGTAGTTTTGCTTTGCGTTTCACTTGCTCTGTGGAATCAGTATGACATGTTGCTGAAAGAGTCGATCTTTGTTCTGTATTATCTAATTCACTCAAACACTCCTTCAGTAAGGTTTTAAGCTCCAAGTATGTATCTTCTGTTGTGTTAAAATTATCTATTGGGTCAAATTTAATTTTGTCAAGCAAATCTGTGGGAATGTTTAGCATAATAATATCATTGTGTTGCTTTTCGTACGACTCCCAGTAACCATTCAATGTTTCTAGTCGAGTTTCCAAAAATCCCCGAGAGTACCGAGACTTTGAAGTTTTCTTAAAATTCGTGTGTAGCCTTGATATGCTTTCGCTAAGTGACTTTTGCGCTATGCATGCTTGTAAGTTGTGAGTTGCTGGTTGAGTCATTTTCAATTTATATTTCCAAGTTTGAAGTTTTTCAGAAAATTTCTAAGTTAGTTGAATCGAATTTTTTCTAAGTCTTAAAGAAGTTCGATATTTGTTAAAGTCTAATTTCATCGAAATTTTTCTAAGTTGTAGAAATGTTGAAATTTTGTCAAAGTCCTATTTCAACAGAATTTTTCTAAGTCGTAGAAACGTTCATTTGCCAAAGTCTTTTTTCAACGGAATTTTTCTAAGTTGTAGAAGTTATCGAATTATTTCAAAATCTTTTAATATGAATTTTTCACTAAGTGTAACTAGAACGCAAATTAACAAAGTCTTTTCTTCTCAATTATTTAACTAAGTCTTTTTCACTTAACTTATAGTCAGTCTTACCGATACCGTTGCACAACACATCACTTTTTCACATTAACTGACTTTAACTTTTTTAGCACTGCACACATTTTAACTTATCCGGTTCGAAGGACCAATGTACAATTAAAACACTTTCACATGCTGAACCGTATTGTATTTCGATACCAAGCAATTTGTCTTATATCGTAGAACACATGTTGAGATAGCGTAATGCAAAGGATAGGTGGCGCCATCTAGTTTCAGCTTTAGAAACAAGTGTGAAATAACATAGCAAAATTAGATAACACCACCTAATAAACATTTACCAAAATTATCTTAAAATTGCAAAAGATAATTAAACAGTAGTCATGATTAGAATGGCTAATATTCTTTAAAAAAAAGTGAGTGAGTCAGCGCTTTTCTTTTTAATGTGTGAGAATTGTACGTAGGTACTCGTATCTAAATTGCATGATAATAAATATAATTAGTTAAAAATATTAAATAGGTAGGTATTATACATCAAAGTAGGTACTTACTTACCTGTTTTGGCAATTAACGAAAAATCATCAAACTTACAATAATCCAATGTATCCCTATCATCAACGTAATAGGTACTTAGGTACCTACATGTCGTTACTTGTGACAATGACTCATTTAAAAAACAGCCATTATTTTGTTTTTAAATGAATCATTGCCATACGTTTGTATTCTTATGGTTTGGGTAGGTAAGTAGATAGGTACACCTTTTAGTTTCTACTTAAACGGCATCGTACCGGAACGCTAAATCACTTATATGTCGACACAGTTTTGCCGGTAATATAAATATATAGTAGGTAGATAGGTAGGTACCTACCTACGGAACGTTTTGTGTGCGAGCCCAACTTGCACTTGACCAATTTTCTTTATTCATCATGATATGCCACTTGAAAGCAATATAGGTACTTACCTAAGTACCTACTTAGGTAAACAAGAAGTCGCTCATTAATAGCTCCTAGCTCCAATCCACTTGAAATCTCTCCACGGAACATGTTTAACCATAAACCAACCAATTTAAAGGAGGTAAATAAGTACCTATCTATAGGTAGGTAAGTACAATACAAAATAGGTACAGTAAGAAACAGTCGATCATAATATAAAACATTTTCCGAGTGGCCACTCTCTCCGTTTGAGTATATTCATCAGCGATCACGCGATACTCCCGAGAGAAACGCTCATTAAAATAAGCTCGCTCCTAAACCATGCCAAAGCTCGTTTCGCTCGCTCTCGACCTACGCGAGCTCCCGACGTCTCACTCGCCGGTCCGGCGCGACGCGGAGCGTGTCACCGAGACGTTTCACGGCTTTCCCGGCCACTGGTAGGTATCTGAAAAAATACATAACGTGTAGGAGGCGTCATATGTGTAGGCATGCATGTGTGTGACACGTGTGTGTGGCGTGTGTGGGTGGAGCGCGCGCGTGTGCGCGCAGGGCGGGGCCGGGGGCGGGCCGCCACCGCCACTCGCAGCGCCGGCCGCCGCCGCTCGTGGCCGCGCTCGCTCCGGCTCTGGCTCACTCCGCGCCCGCGACTCGACCGCGTCGCACGTCCACTCGCACCGCGAACGTCCCGTACCCAGTGCCGTGCCGTGCAGTGCCACCGAACTTTACCGAGCGATGCTCTGCTCTCGCTCCGGGAGAGCGATCTGAGCGAAAGGGTTGGAGCGTGCAGCGGGCGGAGGGCGGCGCTGAGCCGCGCACGCGCCCGCAGCGCAGCGGCCGGGACACGCGTCCGCACCGGCACGCGCGATGGACGACAAGCCGCCTGGCGCCGGCGGCGAGGAGCACTACAGCCTGCGCTGGAACAACCACCAGGCGCACCTGCTGCGCTCCTTTGAGGCGCTGCTGCACGCGGAGACGCTCGTGGACGTGACGCTGGTGTGCGCCGAGCGCCGCGTGCGCGCGCACAAGGTGCTGCTGGGCGCGTGCAGCCCGCTGTTCCGCCGCATCTTCAGCGAGAACCCGTGCAAGCACCCGGTGATCGTGCTCAAGGACTTCCAGGGATGGGAGGTGCAGGCCGTGGTGGACTTCATGTACCGCGGCGAGGTGTCCGTGGCGCAGGAGCAGCTGGGCACCGTGATCCGCGCGGGCGAGTCGCTGCAGGTGCGCGGCCTGGCCGACCAGGACGTGGCCGACTGCGAGCCCGAGCGCTCGCCCGGCTCGCCGCCCGCCGCCAGCCCGCCCGCCAGCCCGCACAGCCCGCAGCCGCGCCGCAAGCAGGCGCGGCCGCGGCGCCGCTCGGGCGAGGCCGACACGCCGGAGAACCTGTCCATGCGCCGCTCGCCCGGCGGCCTCAAGGCGGTGCGGCTGGCGCGCCCGCGCTCGCCGCACAAGCAGGAGCCCGACGAGCCGGAGCCAGAGGCGCCGCCGCCGCCGAGGATGTTCCCGCCGCACCAGGACCTGTTCCCGCCGGTGCCCCCGCCCGCCGTCTCTGCGTTGTCGCTGACGCCCCCGCACAGTGAGTACCTTTTGATTTTGGCTCCAAAATTTGCTAGAAGTTAGAATTCCTACCATAAATACCAGTTCAGAATTTCTAGATACCAATTAAAGCAAGGGAGTGAAAGAGCCAAACGAGAAGTTAGTTGAGAATTGCATATCTGTGATTAATTAAGTGATAAGAAATGAAGGTAGTAGTGAATAGGTTGTTAGTTACACGTTTGCTCAATGATTGCGTCTCGCAAATCAAACGCAGGAATGTTATGGCCGATGTCAGCGTGTCATTGTTATGAATATATTTACTATTGACAGTGATTAAAGTGATATTAAACTCGTAATAAATGTAATAAACGGTGCGGTGTAACGGTAGTGTCGAGTGCAGTAGGTATGTCGCTTGTGCATAAAAAGTAAAAGGTCAGTAACAACAATGTCGATTTGGATGAACAATTGCCAAACGATAAATAAAATACTAATAGCCCACAAAAAACAGCTGGCCTCCCTTACTCATTGTCAAATAAGGTTCTTATTTATCCAATGCTATACATTTTATTGATAAACCTGTGACAATAATTAATATTTAATAATATAATGTATCAGGTGTAAATAACAATAACTAGGTAGAGATATAGATTCTATCATACTTATGCATCAAAATTATTAGAACTTGGATAAAGAGGCTTTCTAAAGAATTAGTGCAAGTTGGCATCGTACCTAATCGATTGTTGTTTAAAAATAGAACGTAAAGTAGAATCTAGACTTCATGAACCAAACTAATGGACATTAAATTTATCGATATATCGCATGTAGGTTTTAATGATTCGATTAGCTATCGACGCAGAGTGTTAACCGGAACCTTTCACAGATAAATTAAGATCACCCATTCATACGTCGGATTCCTTATCTATGGTATCCAAAGAGGTTTTAGCTTTATATGGTCTATTAAGTTTGCATGTCGCTAGGACCCGTTTGTAAAATGTAAAATATAAATTCCGTTTTATCCTTTTGCATGTGATAATCTGTAGTGTCGGTATAAATTTTACTCTTCAATAATTACTTGAGTTCCTTTTACGCGCATGAGGAGGAAGCAATCAGGGCAGTCATCTTGTTTTACGAGCCCTTTTCGATTTCTAAACGTGTTTATATTGCGGAAACTGATAGTGATTGTGAGATCGTATGTTGGTACTGCAACTATGCATATCCTGCTTTTACGTTCAACAATGGAATTGAAGAGATTCTAATAATTGAAAATCGAATGAGCAAATCTTTGTTCTAGTTGATTCCGATTCCAATATTATCGGAAATATTTTAATAAAAGGTCCGTTACCGACTAAAATGTGAACTACCCAGTAGATGGAAATGAAAATGTGCGCGAAAATAAAGCAAATATTTCATACCTACTAAACAAAAATCAACAGGGTTCTTCGAAATACATCCATATCTAAATCTTAGATTTAAATTTTCATATTTATTATTTCTAGTTTCTTGTTGATATCTGTTGAATAGTTATCAGTATACCTATAGAGTTCCTACACAGCATTCTACCTACTATTAGGTAGACTCCGGTATTCTACCAAGTTAGAAAATTCAGACTCATTAAAAATTTTCGGCTAAGCACCAACAAAATTAACAAAAAACTGCACTCAAACTCCGCAAACTACACTCCAAACCAAATCATGGTGTTGAATTTGTGCGTGTTTTATTTTACTGACTCCACAGTTCATATGTGGAGGGCTTGATTACGTCATAATAGTCGTGCAGGATTAAATGAAGGGTTGCACGCACTCCTTACCCCAATGACGTGCGTAGGGAAACTAAACACCCCCGAGGGGAAGTTTCTAAACGTTTCCTTCGCTACAGATTCTAAATTTGAAATGTTCTTTTTTTTTTTTTTTTGGACGCTCGTTTAGAAAATAATTACAAACACGTTTTAAGCACTAATATTTAATTTGAACTTATTTCGTAGCCAGAACAATGTACAAATATTTCACTCTTAATTTACCTTTAAAATGAAATTCAAAAATGCTTTATTTATAAAAAGATGTTTTAAGTGTTCTTGGATTCATTTGGAAGTTTATCTTAGAAATAAGATTTGAATCTGATTTTGTTTTATTACCACTAGTTGAGGTCTTCTTTATTAAAAATTCAAGGTTTTTTGTTGAGTTTTGTGCGATATTGTAGTCCTCAATAGATTCAAAAACACTTATAATAATTGTACCTACCTACCCAATGATAAAACACAGAACTACGAAACCAATATTTTAAGAAATATGTATGTATGTATCATTTTTTGTCGCTCCAATATCTTAAAAATCTTGAACCCAGAACCACCTCTGCCAGAAAAAAAGAAATGAGGCCTCTATGGGGCAGACATTAAAAATTAATGTTCTATTATTCAAATTAAATTAAGTGAAGAAAACAATACGCAATCTTACGTTCTTATGGTTGTTGTCGGGGATTATTTTAATAAGTGTTCATTTTATTGTTTCCTCCATCTCCGTGTGTGATGAGAGGTTGATTACGCTTAATGGTGGTGCGTAAATGTAATGAGGGGTTGGCGGTGACTGCTGGCAATCACGCTGGCTTCCTGATTATGATTGTGCCCACTTGGAGTCGTCAAGCAATTCCAAATTTGAATTCCGAGCTAGTTTTATTTTTTAATTCCGATTCATTCAAACAGGGCTGCCAATGTTTTTCTAATTTTTTTAATATGCACATTTTTTTCTTGTTTGGTGTCTTTTTAACTGTGCCAGTCCAGCACAATGTATTTCATTTTTCATTTCAATACAAGTTAGCCCTCGTGGTAAGTGATGAATGATGATACAGTCTATGATGGAAGCGGGCTAACTTGGAAGGGAAGTTTTATTAACACTCGGCATTATACCGGAATACCATACCATATCGCTTGGCGACACGGATGTGCTGGTCACCACGGCCAGAACTTCCCTCCAGACTAGACCAGAGACAATTTAGTAATAATAAACTCCAAAAGTTGCCCTAGCCGGGAATCGAACCCGGGATCTCCCACTGCAGTGCCCACCACTGCACCAGGGTTGATGTCGAAGTTTTTTTTAACAATTTCTCCCCGATTTGGTGGTCGGAGACCGTGTCAGCTGTTTGATATTTTGATCACTTTTATTTTATTGCTCTTTTTTTATTAAAAATGTATAAGTCTTTTAACATGTGCGTAGCCGTAGGCATCAGTTTTTTTTTGATAATTCATTGATAGTCGTCGAGGTTATTGAATATTACCTACTATATTGCGTTTCATTGAATAGTACCTATGGCGTTATGTTGGCTCCCCTGTCTATCCAACTCATTGGCACCATATTTGCATAAGAAGACGCAGATTTTGTTTATTTTCATTTGATTTTCCTGAATGAATGAAATGAAAATCAAATAAAAATAAACAAAATCTGCGTCTTCTCATGCCAATATGGTGCCAATGACCACCCAACAGACAGGGGAGCCAACATAACGCCATAGGTACTATTCGATGAAACGCACTATAGCACCAACCCTGGTTTCAGACAGACAGAAAGAGATGATTATTGTTGTCTGTATAATATTATAGGTACCTAGTCGGTAGTGTATCGTAAATGGTGCGTAAATGTAATTGTTTGGTTTAAAACAATTAGTGGTCGTAAAGTGCGTGGAGCAACTGGAATTAGCTTCGTGTGTGGCGTTCAGGCATCAGCATTCATCACCATCATCATTATCATTGTCAACCGATAGCCATCCACTAGTAACTGTTAAAACTCTTGTTCGTGAGCGCCTTCGAAATGTTCATCCGCTCATCAGCATTAATGATTAGTTTTTATTTAATAAACAGGGTAAACCAACAACGAGGTAGGTACCTATTAAGCTAACATTTTGTTCCAAATCCAAAAGTTAATAAACCAAACATCAATCGTACACATTTTTTACCAAAATCTGGCAAACCACAGACATGGCTATTTGTTTCTAGAAAATATCTATAAAATTTCATTGAGTTTGATTGGTTAATATCTAAATGAGTATCAAACTACGTTTGTATGGGGAACGCTAGGGAAACTTCTCTTAAACGAGATTATGACACATCATTAAACTTCAAAACTATAGGAACTTTAACTTCGACATTTTCAGATGATAGCGTGTTGTTATTATAGTAATTACAATGAATTTAATGACTTCCATTGCATATCTGAATGACACATGTATTTGAGTCATGTGGGCGTTTAATTTGTACTGTAATCAGTTCTTAATGGCGCCTAATTATGCATTGGTAGGTATAGGTATTACTAATCTGTGCTATGTTATATGAATTGTGCATAGTATTTAGTAGGTATTTACTATGCACAGGCCACATAACATACCTATTATAGCAGCACAGTTTTGATAAGGGTAGCCAATGATATTAGAAGAGGGTAGCAAGCATTATCTTTCTAGGGTCCTTTTTAAAATTAGAATCAAAATATTTTTGTTATATCTTCTGGGTAAACTAGGCTGGACCTACGAACCCCACATTTTAATTTTTTAACGTGCACTCGAGCAAAACCGAGCGCGTCAGCTTATATTTTATAGATAGCGTTTAAGAAATACTTTAGGGGTCTAGCACAAAGGTCGGATGATGGAAACTCTCACTACATTATTTCAAAGGTGTTTTTGATGAAAAAAGAGTGCGAAATCGACACCTTTTGTATCCCCATATTGACGATTTATGAACAGTAGATTAAGTACTACCTATTTATATTGAGTGAATTAGAAAAATAGTGCGTAGGTTGTAGAAAAATACAGTAGAATGACAGTATGATGTCTTGCCCACCACCCACTGCATTTTAAGAAGTCTCAGTCATCGACTTCTGAGACTAGAAAAACATTTAAAACAATTATTGCAATTTATTCAAAGAATACCGAACTTAAAAAGAGAATAAATAAAATTAAAATAATGATGCCCGCGTAGAATTGAGTTTTTTTTTAATCCCGTGGGAGTTCTTTGATTTTCCTACATAAAAGTAGCCTAAGTATATCAATCTCCAGATCTTAAACTATCATCATTTCAGCCTGCGCAGGTCCACTGCTGAACATAGGTCTTTCTCAAAAAGAGCCACCACACCAGGTCCTCAGCCTTCCTCATCCAGCCTCGCCCGCCATCCTCTTTATTTTTAACCGACTTCCAAAAAAGGAGGAGGTTCTCAATTCGTCGGGATCTTTTTTTTTTATTTTTTTATTTTTTATTTTTTTTTATGTATGTTCCCCGATTACTCAAAGACCCCTGGGCCGATTTGGAAAATTTTTTTTTTGTTTGAAAGGTTATACTGTGCAGGTGGTCCCATATAAATTTGGTGAAGATCTGATGAATATCTTCGGAGATGGAGAACAGAACTCCTCAATGGATAAGAGCAAATTGCTCGCGATCAGTGTAATAGCTTAGTAAACAGTAGGGTTTTAACTGGGCATAGCATATTATAGTACAGTGGGGCCACTAAAAATTGTGAAATAAAAAATTTTCAAAAGAAAAATAAAACCGACTTTAAAAACCAAAAACACTAAAAAGTAGAAAATAATTTTTGTTTAGCTACACATGTAATGTACCTAGGTATGAAGTCGGGCGAGCTTCACTCTTGGATTTCTAATTTTGTTTTAATATGCTCGTTCGACTTCATACCTAGGTACATTACATGTGTAGCTAAACAAAAATTATTGTCTACTTTTAAGTGTTTTTGGTTTTTGAAGTCGGTTTTATTTTTCTTTTGAAATTTTTTTATATCGGTCCATCTTGATGGATCCCACATTAATGTTACTTGTTCGCAGTCTCCACTTTAGAACTTTCCGGCTCCAGCAACCATCGCTTCTACAGTAAGCATGGCTTGTCCACTGCCAATTCAACTTGCTGATGGTTTGGGCTATGTCAGTGACCTTGTTTCTTCTTCTTTTGCTTTTCCTTTAGGTAGACTCCTAACTGGCAACAGACCTCTCCATATCTCGTTTTGTGTCTTTAAATTGGTGAATTAAGGTCTTTGTCATTGTCCCCGTTTCAGGTCCATTAGTGGGGGCTACATACCTAAGAATCGTGTTGGTCCGATTTACATACTAATTGTTTTCAAAATATTAGTTGAAAAATTAAATAACATTATTTTTGGATTAACAATTAAACACGAACATAAGATATAATCTTTAATAAAAACAAGTAAACCGCAAATTCGATGACCTGGCAGATGACGTTGACCTTTGTCTCCAAAAAAAAAGTGACAGCGCATGGTTGGCGGGAACAAAAGAAAAAGATAGGCATACCTATCTACTTACTTACTGTAAAATCGGCTGCCGTAAAAATCGGATTAGTGATAATTTGTGTGATATTTCTTTATTATTAATCAGATATAAATTATACCTACTGTTTAGATCTATAATTTCTATTAGCCCGGTACCTAATCCAATAGCTAAAAAGTACCTAGGCTCTAGGTAAGTACTCTTGTATCGGTAAATAAAAGAGTTCCTATGGAATTTTCAGAAATCCTAAATCCAGGTGGAACGAGTCGCTGGTATCATTTAATTAAATATATTCATAAGTACCTAAGTACATCATACTCAGACATAGCCACCTTAAGATTTTTCCAAGAATGTGTTCCAGGCTTTACGATTAGTATTTTATTATAGTATTTTATTATTTTATTATTAAATTATTATTTTTACTATTATTATTTTATTATTAATAGTATTTTATTAATAAATACACGAACTAAATTGGTTTCCCAATTCTTATCCAATGACACTTGGAAAAATAAATAATCTTTTACATAGTATTGACGGTCGTACTAAGTACTAACCAAATTGGGTCGTTTGTTATAGGTACTTATTGTTGGACCGACTAATATCATATTGGCGGTCGTTCTAACTAAATTGGGTCGTCTGGTTTATACTCCAAGCTACTCGCTAAGGTCGACATTGTTGCAGGGCTCGCATACCCCCGCCTTTCACAAGTCACCTGTGAAATAAATAGCAGATAGAAATGTTCACAATAAATTATCCCAACACTACCGTAATGCGAGAAACGCCTACAATTTCCTATGTGTCCCGGACGTAGGGTGACCATGTTGTACGATCGATTTTCTTCATATCTCTCTGAGGTGTGTGATATCTGGAACCACGCGGACCAAGTTTGGATTCTAGAAGTCTGGCCCTAACCCCGAACCCTCATTCTGAGAGCAGAGGAGAAGCCCGTACTCAGTTGGTGCGCCAGGGATGGGTACTGATAATGATGATGGTGAAAACCCTCTCACATTTAGCGAGAAAGTATGTGTTACATCTGTATCAGAGTGAACTAGAGAGAGGGAACC
This sequence comes from Maniola jurtina, assembly GCF_905333055.1. NCBI lineage: Eukaryota > Metazoa > Arthropoda > Insecta > Lepidoptera > Nymphalidae > Maniola > Maniola jurtina. The sequence continues at coordinate 3,346,735 of NC_060045.1, forward strand.
CTCGATTTGATCCTTCATTGACGATATGTCAAATATTAGACTATGGTGACGTAATATCAAAGAAAAATAGGGCTACTTTACGACTACCTACGTCAAATGTACTAGAAGTTCCCTAACTGTCGTGAACTGTCTCTGTATTCTGTATGCTGACAAATAAGCAGCGCAGCTCCTCTTGTTATCTATTTAAAAATTGACCGGTTATAGTGCCGAGTTTTTTATGGCAAAACGTGCACTCAAATCCAAGTTATATTGCTAGGTACCTAAATAGAGTACATTTAAAAACGTCATACGTGATATACCTACAATGCCTACTAGGTATGCACAAAGTATCCTGCGACGCGTCGACGCAAAAAAATGAAATTCATGATATGACCACAAGAAACGTAATAGTAATATTTTTATGTGATGTTTGGATATTCTTTGCTGGGAAAACCTATGTACTTTAATTCTTGGAATCAATCGTATAAATGTTTAACGCATTGCGTGTGACTTATTGCATAAACATTAGTATTTCAGGTTGTATCAAGTAGTCTCTAAACTTAAAATTGTATGTGTGGTATTGGTTTTAAGAAATTAAATAACTCGCTTTAACGGTGAAGGAAAACATTGTAAGGAAGGAGTAACAAACATACACACAAACACACACATATACAAACAAACTTTCGCCTTTATAATATTATTGTGATGATTATTTTTAATTTTAACCGATTGCACCAGAAGATAGAATGATGTTATTTTTGGCTTTCAGCACATATTATAATATGCAATTTATCCCTTACTGGACGCAGTGTCAAAAGCTCCAAACGACATGGTGTCCCTACTCGGAGGCCTATTTAAGTCATTCGGTATCTCGTTCAGCCGATAGCTCGCCGATTGATATCGGCTTTCGCTATACCTTGTTCGTACTAGCTATGCAAGATATATGCATAAGTATTATATTGGATTTGCGAGCTAATATTTTAAGACGATTAAAATGTCCCAAGAAGTTCCCTGGGAAATTCATTTTTTTTGTAATCAGTAGATACTTTAAGTAATATCATCTTCTGTACGTATGAAATACTTGTTCTGACTAACTGACTGACAAACAAATCCATCAGCCTAAACCGCTGAGCTTGAAAACTTGAAATGTCGACAGTAGGTTTCTGTAAATAATGTTAGCAAAGGCTAACGTTAACTAATAAAGGATTTTAGGACATTTCACCCCTACTTTTTATCTTTGGAGTGGAGAAAGCCTTATACCCTGAGTGAACACATAGGCTATTTTAAATCCAGGAGGACGAAGTCACGGACATCATCAAAAATCGTACGTCCGTCAAAAATCTAAATAGATTGTTTATCACGCACACGAGGAACTAAAAGAACCCCGTACAAAAGATCCCTGGAATAGCCGAGAACAGACTGGAGCGCACAAAAATACGGGGCGTCCCCGAAAAAAATAGAATTAAAATTCCAAGGTACCACACACAGCAGATTTTAGTCCCCGTTCGATCCGCAAGTCCGCTATTCAAATAAAGAGACGTACCCAGTATTGTCTTAAGAGGGCTCTCTCCGTCACTCGTTTCATACAATCGTAGTTCCAATTTCATTTGAATATTAAGCAACCAAAGTCCATGAAATTTTGCAGACATATTCTAGAAACTAATATCTATGTCTGTGGTTTTCCAGATTTCTGTTAAAATATTCGGTTTCAAAGTTACGCGGTCTTTAAAATTTACATACAAATCTTTGAGCCCCTGTAATTTTAAAACTACATATTTTTAGAAAAATCTAAAACACCACAGACATAGATATTAGTTTCTAGAATATGTCTGCAAAATTTCATGGACTTTGGTTGCTTAATATTCAAATGAAATTGGAACTACGATTGTATGAAACGAGTGGAAACGAGTGACGGAGAGAGCCCTGTTAAGAAACGTCTTCTCTTTTTCTTAGACTTCAAGTTTACAACACAACGTAATCCCACTTCACACTAATAATATCATAAAGGCGTTTGTGTGTATGTATGTGTGTATGTTTGGTCACTTCTTTCACGCAAAAACTAATGAACGGATTTGGCTGAAATTCAGAACGGAGATAGATCATATTCTGGAATAACACATAGGCTACTTTTTATCCCGAAAAATCAAAGAGTTCCGACGGGATTTTGAAAAACCTCAATCCACGCGGACAAAATCGCGGGCATCAGCTAGTTTCAGAATATTTGCTTCCTTAGCATGTGCTTCGCATTCAACAAATGATCGCACGTTGTGTGCGTCCGTGGTAAATTGTCGGAGGACATTTTATCTAAGTACGGGGTACTAGTTTCGGGGATTTTCGTCCACCGTGGGCAAAAGTCCCTCGTCTGCGCAGGCCCTTATAGTTACCTAGTACACTCTAGCACCTACATGAGGCGCCGCAAAAACTGCAAGTTTACCACACAATGGATAAGTGGTAATTATCGCGAGCACGGCATGTATGCAATTATCTATATACCCACTGACATAACAACGCCATGTGCCTATTTGTAGAACTTAGATATAAAACGGATTAAAGATTCATTGGTAAAAAAGGTTAGTAGAAAGGGTGAATAGGTTGAAAGGATTGAAGGAATATTTTTAGCTAAACTTCTCTTAGTAGGTAAGTAGTGAAACTATTTTGACTACTTACCTAAGGAAAAATTTTTGGCCACAGAAATTCAACTTTTAGACAAAACATTTTCGTTTAAACAGATTTTCATCAGTAAAAATACGTTTAAAACGGTACCAACCCTGCAAAGATTTATTTTTTCTAGTCTAAAAGTAAGAGATATTACATAACTAAGTCAGAAAATTGCACTGCAAAACTTAAAAGAACCTAATTTTAGGGTTCCGTACTTCAAAAGAAAAAAGGAACCCTTATAGGATCACTTTGTTATCTGTCTGTCTATCCGTCTGTCCGTCTTTCGTGTCTGTCAAGATAACTTATAGGGTACTTCCCGTTGACCTAGATACATTAAATTTGTCAGGTAGGTAGGCCTTATAGCACAAGTAAAGGAAAAATCCAAAAAGCGTGAAAGTGTGGTTACATGACAAAAAAAAAAGTGTTCACGAAAAAACAAATTTACAAAATCACATTAACCTTCAGTGTTCTACATAAAAGTGTTAGGTACGTATATTTATCCGAAGATTTGGAACCCTTCGCGTATGAGTCCGACTCACACTTGTCTGGTTTTTTATGAAAAACTTACTTACCAAATTCCTTTGGTTACCTTACTCAACTGTATATACGCGACAGGAATGAAAATACCTACCTACCAGAAAAATGCAAAATAATAATGTAGTAAGTAGGTAGATAGGATAGTTACACGGGCGCCTTTTAGTCTGGCTATAAAAAATGCAAAACTTAATTTATTCTATTATCAATTATGTCTTGATTCACGTCTGGAAGTTGCGCAAGCGCCGATGTTAAGACATAATGACATTATTACCAACTCGGAACGTTTATACACTAACAATGTGTTGTTACATGTTTACTTATGCGTGAAATTATAAAAAAAAACATATCTACTCAGTAAGTCTAAGAAAAACCGACCAAGTGCAAGTCGTACTCGCGCACCAAGGGTTCCGTACATAAGAAACGTGGGTATATGTGGAAATTGCTTTTGTCTCCCACTGCAAATGCAAAGTAAAGTAATTAAAACAGGAATTTTGAGCTGCGTTCGATCAAATTGGTGTTTTACTTAAACTTCAATTTAAACTCAACAAAATTCATACAGGTACCTAGGTAATATTTTTATTTAAGTTTAAGTATAGTTTAAGTATACATTTAATTACTTATCACCACGCGATTGAAATCACACTATCACACTAATATTATAAAGGCGAAAGTTTGTATGTGTGTGTGTGTGTGTGTGTGTGTATGTTTGTTACTCTTTCACGCAAAAACCACTGGACGGATTTGGCTGAAATTCAGAATGGAGATAGATAATATCCTGGATTAGCACATAGGCTACTTTTTATCCCGGAAAATCAAAGAGTTCCCACGGGATTTCGGAAAACCTAAATCCACGCGGACGAAGTCGCGGGCGTTAGCTAGTCAAGCATAAAAATATTATCAACGATTTCCAACAAAACATGTGTCGAGTCAATCTCAAAAGACCAGCTCAATGGTGTCATTACAGAAAAAAATAGTAGGTAGGTAACAGTAAGTAAAACTCGACCAATTGCATCGATTCAGATGTAAACTAAATTTAAAGTATCTGCACCTTTTCCTTTTTTTGCTAAAAAAAGGTTCTACATTAAATTAGGTTTGTCTGTCCGTTTCTTGTTAAAATTAAAAAAGATGCGAATACTTTAATGAATAGGTACTTTAATATTTAGTTGCGCTCAGCATCAGTACCATTATTCGAGTAATACACACTGATACGTAGATACGTCGTACCTACCTACCTCGTAGATTTCTGTACTTTTTAAAAATAAAAAAACAGTCCTTGCCCGAGGGCAGTTGTACGCGATGAGAATCGCAAGTAGGTCACCGGCGCAGTGTCGATTGAATGTAAATGCGTGGGCGCTTCACTATCCGCTAGAGTGCGCATGCCGACGCATTCTGCGGACAAACATCTCTTACTCATAACATCATACTTATACTTTTTTTACTACTATTATAGTAAACTAGAGGATGCCCGCGACTTCGTCCGCGTGGATTTTGGTTTTTAAAGATCCCATTGGAACTATTTGATTTTCCGGGATAAAAAGTTGCCTATGTCAATTGCAGGGACGCAAGCTACCTCGGTTCCTTTCATGCAAATCGGTTAAGCGGATGGGTATTTAGGAATCCCGTGGGAACTCTTTGATTTTCCGGGATAAAAAGTAGCCTATGTCCATCCCTGGGATAGAAGCTAACTCAGTACTATGTCACCATGGTACTGAGTTAGCTTATATACCAGCCATGTGTGGCTTTTTATCTAAGAGACGATGCGATTCTTGTTACTACTAAATGATGGCCGTGATTTTGTCTGCGTGGTCTTAAAAAATTCCGTGGGAACTCTTTGATTTTCCGGGATAAAATGTTGCCAATGTCACTCTGCAGATCTTTAACTATATCCATGCAAAAAATCATGTTAATCTTTTGCTCCGTTCCGACGTGATTGAAGGACAAACCAATAAAGCAACAAACAAACATCGGTGCTTTAGCATTAATGAAATGGGTACCTAGTAATTTTACTACTAGATGATGGCCGTGACTTTAGTGATTTAGGTTTTGAAAAACCCGTGGGAGTTCTTTAATTTTCCGAGATTGTGTTTCCGAGGTTGGAAGGTCGTCTCTGGGATACGAGATATCTATAACCTTAAAAGACGGTTAAGCCGATGGACCTTGAATAGGTCTTGCTTTAAAAACTTAAGTTGGCACTTGGTAACCAATTATTGTAATAAATTAATGCCATTGTAGTAGTTACTTATAAACTGCAACGCTCGTTTTATTTTCGTTATACCAATTTCAATTGTATGTCCAAGTACATAAAGTTGAATTTAAGTTGCCACCAAAAAGACTCGCCACTCCACTTCACCCAGGCTGTATGTGTTGTACCTTAAGACTTGACAACATTGTACTTGAATAAAAAATATACCTATATTTTTAGGGTTCCGTACCTCAAAAGGTAAAACGGAACCCTTATAGGATCACTTTGTTGTCTGTCTGTCTATCTGTCTGGACGCGTCCGTCCATCCGTCCGTCCGTTATTCGTGTCTGTCAAGAAAACCTATAGGGTACTTCCCGTTGACCTAGAATCATGAAATTTGGCAGGTAGGAAGTAAAGGAATAAATCTGAGAACCGTGAATTTGTGGTTACATCACAGGAAAAAATTGGCGGACAGAACAATAACGTTACTTTCCCACTTTAATCCGTACCGCATGGTGTCGCTACACACCCTTGCGTGCGCGCAGCTTCGTGCCAATGTCTCGGGGTCTCTTTTTTGCCACCCTTGAAGGTCATGTGCTCGATGGATTCACCTTGCGATTGCGTGTGCATTAATGTTAACTATTGTTGTACGTAACGTTACTGGTGTACTTACTGTCAAGAGATGGTCAAAGATTGGGAAGAATATCTCCCCATTTCCCTTCTTTGCTACTATAAGATTACGATATGATGCCGTATTGAAACCGACAAGGCATATGGGTTTCATAAAAGCTGCCACACCTCTTCCAAGTTAGCCCGCTTTCATCTTAGACTGCATCATCACCTAACACCAGGTGAGATTGCTTTTGTTGTAATGGAATTTAAAAAAAAAGAACCTGCGCCTGACTCTGACGATCGCCGTCCCATCGGGGTATGAGATTGAGGGAATAAAAAGTGCGCATGTTCTGTATATGCGCTCACACTTATGCACTATATTATTGCACGATTAGTTGCTGCTATGGTCGAAATTCGATCAGAACATTATTATTATAATTTACCTACTATTTTCCCTTATTTCTGTTAAATATATCGCAGATAATTGTCTGTCGAACACAGGTCTATTCTTTATTTTCTCACTCACATTATCTCAACACCACCAACTTCCTGACTCCCGGCAGCGACTAATAATTTCTTGTCAAAAAATTCAATAGCAGTTTTCACCGGCCTGGGACTTGAACGTGGGACCTCTTGAACTGTAGACGCACAAACTAGTCACGAAACCAACGAGGCAGTTATCACACTAATATTATAAAGGCGAAAGTTTGTATGTGTGTGTGTGTGTGTGTGTGTGTATGTTTGTTACTCCTTCACGCTAAAACTACTGGACGGATTGGGCTGAAATTTAGAATGGAGATAGATTATACCCTGGATTAGCACATAGGCTACTTTTTATCCCGGAAAATCAAAGAGTTCCCACGGGATTTTTAAAAAACTACATCCACGCGAACGAAGTCGCGGGCATCAGCTAGTAAAAATATATACAAAAAGCCAACGACCTCTATGAATAGTACCTACTAGTAACTACCTACTCACTACGCACTACGTAGATGGGTCATTCCCTACAAGATTTTCTGCAGGCTGCAACTCGTTTTTGCTTACAACTCATAAATATAGTATATTTTATGTCACTCGTGACTTCAACTTGATATTGTACTAATTTTTAACAGTTTCTGGAACATGATTTTGGTTTAAAATAACCCTTCTATTTAATAATTTAGTTCAATTTAATAGTTTAATAGTTATAAGGTTAGTTTAATAGTTTAGTTTAGTCGTAATAGATAAAACACAATGTTTGCAATAGTTAGTTACCCAAGTCTGAAGAAGTGTTTACACGTTCGCAATCATTACGAAACCATGATGATGTACGGTCCCATAGTCGAAAACAATTACCAAAATGGCCGCTACTGTCAACGGACATTATATTTCGCTTATGTACCCACCTATTCGTTTCTGTAATGTGAGAATGTGTCGTTTAAACTTAAATTACCACTCAAGCGACCGAGACGTATTATAAACGATAAAAAAACGAACGTTGCAGACATAAGTTAAAGTGTTATACCTACTTAAAACATTTTTGATTTCCCTGAATTGGGCAAAGACCTCTTATTCTGGAGATCCAGTTAATCATTATCATCATGATCACCTCATCGCTGGCCCACTACTGAGTAAGCGGCTTCTCCCAGAATGAGAAGGATTTAGGCTATAATTCTCCAGGCTCGCCAAGTAGGTAAGTAGGTACGGATTGGCAGACTGCAACACATCTTTGAAAACATTATGGCGATCTCTTAGGCACTCAGGTTTCTTTACAATGTTTGCCTTCACCGTTAGAGCAAGTGATATTTAATGTCTTAAAACGCACATATTTTTCTTTTTAACTACCTATTTATTACCTAAGTTATTGATTTCCTCAGGATGATGTGTCTATTGAAAATATAGTTTTGATCAAAATAATAGAAAGGGCTGCTTTATATATCGTCAAATAAACATTATCTGATTCTAAAAAAAAAACACATTTCGACATATTTTAAGTGCTGTATTACAATTTTTTGAGTTACAGCAGCTAATTGGTCGAAATACTTAAAAAATTTATAGGTAATCAAAGCGTGAGTAAAACCACTAACTGTATCTTGAGCAGACTTGAGCGATATTGTTTGCTAACCGAAGATTTATGATATAGGGTAGGTCAAAAAATTCCATCCCTTTCCCGTCCTAAATGACAGACTATGATTTCAATCTCTCAAAGATAAGAATATAAATCAGATATAAATCTCTAAAATTTGAAAAGCCCAGGTATCAAACTCGTTACTCCTCGATCCACGCATTCCAACTACTAGGCGATAATGGCTTTTGAAAATAAGTAGACTAGGTGATTTACTTAATTGGATATAAAGTAGCGCGTGCGCAACCTAATGCGTCTTTTAAGTTTTATGCTCTATCCATAAATTATTCAATTTACGACGCACTGAATTTATCAATAATAATATCTTTGCATCGAGAGCAGCCTGAATATCAAATTCAAGACAGCCTGAACGATTTAAGGTCTCACAACACAGGTTTATGTAAATAGCAGCCAATTTACAATACAACATTACGCAGTTCCATTTGTTTTGTCAGATCCCGTAAAGCATCTACAGACGTGCCAACTCCGTTGCGTCTGTGACTAGCTAAGGTGGTTGGCTGGTCAGATGGAGCCCCAAACCTAATTTAAACAATATTTACAAGTCACTTGTGTTATTTTGTGTTTTACTGTACCCTTATTCTGGATGGCATATATTCAAATACGGTGCACACTCGTCATATACCTACCTATTGTCAGTTTATTCTGTGAAGATGTCATTATAATATCACTAGTTAATAATTATGTGCGTAATTACTATTTTAATATGATAATAATTCAAATAGATTGAAATCCCTGATTGGAACATTCAGTAGAAGATATGAGACAAGTGATGGAGCGCGCTTGCCTATAGAATCTTCTAGGCATCCATCCTCTCCATCTTAGGCTTGCCATTAGGTCTAATTCTAGCCAAGTTCTAAATTTAAAAAAGTATGTAGAATTGTAGATTAGATGAAATCTTAGTCGTTAGCATGTATTTTGGTTGAATACTCGGTCATGACTGGATTGGGGCAGTCGTATTGTCGGCACATCTATAAACGTCAATGAAGAACAGTTAGCAACATTCCCATCGCGCAACCGGAACTAGAATCACACATTATATTTAATTTTATACGAATTTAATAACAAGTGAGATGCGCGGCCATTGTCTGTGGCATGACCATGTGAAATAGCCGCTCGATTTTTTGCCGCCGATAAAGAGGTGCCGACACACAATCCGGGGCAAGATTGATGTTCAACGATTCGTATGCCCGCTGCGAGCGCCGGCCTTAATAATTAATATTCCATAATCCATTCAGTCTAATATATTACTATCAAAAAGCAACCCTTGAAAGGGAGGAGAGATACACAACTGTCCCCCCTTGCCAAAGTTCTGGACCACTGGGTCAAAGAAATAAAACAACTCATCGCTATCATCATTATCTAGATATCATCATCTAAAATCTCATTCTGAGATTAGTCTCAGAATTTGGGCCATATACCATATTCCACGACGCTGGAAAGTGTGTGCAAAGTGCTGTTTTAATCCAAACTTATTAACGTCTTGCCTTATTAGTAGCCCAAGCTGGCTATGACATAATTCTGACGTCAAGACTCAGTTCTACTTCAGGCTGAGTTCTACTTCAGTTTACTCTTAGTATCTTATTATCTGAATTAATGATATATACTGTTACAATTTACTATAGGTACTGTGTGGCGCGATAGCAAATTGATTCACAAAGAGTGCTGAATTGGATTTCCCACTTTACAAGAGCACTTTCTATTGCGTCATTTATTTTAAGATTTATGCAGAAATTCCTTATAACGCTCGGTTTTACTGAGCACAATGTAGGATTATCAACCACTCCACCCGTCTTCTTGGGTTGTAACACCAGCGACAAGTCACCGCAGTGGCATTTAATGTTCATTGTCCACTCCTAGGCGTGAGGCTCGCTGATCCTAATACCTAACGCTACGATTCCCTTTCACTGTTATTAAAACCTCAGCTAGATTACCGGTAGCGGTGTCGCCGTCACACAACACACCAAATTGATTTCGCCCGTTAAATTTGAATGCGCGTACCGTGAATGAGTATCGAAATAAGATCACGAGCTCTTTGCGTTCAGTTTCAGTAGGCTTAGTATGTACTTTTAAAGTTCCGTACCTCAAAAGGAAAAAAGGAACCCTAATAGGACCACTTAGTTGTATATCTGTCCGTCTGTCGTGTCTTTCAAGAAAACCTGTAGGGTCCCGTTGACATAGAATCATGAAAGGCAGGTAGGTAGGTCTTATAGCAAAAGTAAAGAAATAAATCCAAAAACAGTGAATTTGTGGTTACATCACAAAAAAAAATTTACTACTAAATCACAAATGGATGGCGCTTTTGTCATTTAGCTTGCAGTGTTGTACATAAAATGTTGAAATATCTTGTACGATAGTACGGAACCCTTCATACGCGACTCCGCCTCGCACTTGACCGGTTTTTCTTTATCTTGAAGAAAAGGTGAACAAGTAGCTTCTCGCTGAAAAGCGTAAAAGCCTCACTATAAGCGGCCTATAAGATCTTGTTATCGCAAACTGACAATTAAATCATGATACCTACTTACCTACATGTGAAAAACAACTTCTGATGGTTTAAAGCAACGTACGTCAGTCAGGCAAATCGCGTTGCTTACGCGTTTCTCCGAAAAAGTTTCTGCGATTTGTTTATCTTTTAAGAAGAAAAAAGCAGATTTTACTCTTTACCAACGTTAATAGAATGCGAGTGTCGAAAAAATAACGTCAGAGTAAAATGAACCTAGTGATTCTTGATTCAAAATCGAAAATTCAGTACTGCTGATTTTAGCTTCACTAAGACGTATCCGCTTAAAGCTGGCAGTTATAGGTATCGGCAAACTTGAGCTATAAAACAAGGTAGCTAAGGCCCATTTTAATGATACTAAAATGTTTCGATGCTCGGATTCTATCAAAGTTGAGATGTAAAATCTCATACTAAGCACACAACATGCTAGTCGCAAGCTCTCGCCCAGCACAATGACCGCGTAGTGTTGGATAGAAGATGCAGTTCATTTTATACAGATCCGTGAAGGTGTTCTTCAGTAAAACTCAAAAACTCAAACTCAAAATCATTTATTCAAAGTTAGTAGGTATGGTACACCTTTTGATAGTTGGAATTGTTAGATTTGTAAGATGATATTATAGTGGTGCTAATGAATTACGTAAACTTAAAACTAAAGCTATGAGTAGAGATCACTAATGATGATCTGTGAAGGTATCTTTCAGTAAATATCAATGAAGGACGAAGATATCCACCAGTAAAGATAAGAACGTCAATCGGCCAGAAATTATTCTCATAGCACTTACGTTTGTATTTGAATGAGTGTTGGGTAAGTGAAAAAGAATATTGGTGATAAAGGTTATTTATGTGAAATCGTGCAAGCGTTGGGGGTTCGTCTTTATCCAGTCCTCTACAATTTTTTGGGAGAACTAAAGAGATTTTTACGTGTCACCTCGTATGAGCCACATCGTAAGAATATTATTATATCCAATGTCTGTACGTTAGCAGTTCTTATGAGTTTCATAATGCTTAGTGATTCAAATTTCGCAGTTTCTAACTCACTGAACTGATTCAGGTTTAAGCGCCTCTCACAAATTAATTTAAGACATCACTACCATACAGCCAGATCCCAGTACATGATAAACACAAAAAACCCAAACGAAAAAACTACATGTCATGCATCTACGTGTGCTAGTCAATTTCACAGACCGTCATGGGAATCGAGCGACGAATGGACTTTAGAAAGCAATTAAAATCCGTGCACTCGAAAACTATCTACTCAGCTACCGAAAAATGCCATCGAACGCATGAATTTTTCGACCAGCGACTTGTATTGTAAGCGAATCTTTATTGAATTGATTGGTCTTCGAAAGATTGTACTATGGCTAAATGCTCAAAGCCACAAGTTGACCTACGTAAAAAGAGATATTATTCGTATATTTGTCTTCAAGCTTAACTCAGTAGGTACGTACGTACAGCAGATCTAAGATGAATAGACTTGCCTGATCCTATATTGATGAATGTAACTCGAATAACTCTCGACTCACATCCTCGCATATTCCTAGTGGTCCCTACCATTTTACTATTATTTTACCTAGAAGGGTCTAAGTTAAAAACAAGACAAATTCACAATAAAACTTCCGATGTAGGAATATTACAAAAAGCGAAGCATACAGTTCAAAACCTCTCTTCACTTTTGAACCACAAAAAGCTTCGTAAAAAATCGAAATCAGATTACGTGCCCCGCGATTATAAAGTTTCCGAACAGAACAAAGCGCGGCGAACCGCAGCACAGTTCCGAAATATGTCTCTAGGAAACCACATTTGATGTTACATGTATTTTATGTGATACTAGCTGATACCCGCGACTTCGTTCGCGTGGATGTAGGTTTTTTAAAATTCCCGTGGGAACTCTTTGATTTTCCGGGATAAAAAGTAGCCTATGTGCTAATCCAGGGTATAATCTATCTCCATTCTAAATTTCAGCCCAATCCGTCCAGTAGTTTTTGCGTGAAGGAGTAACAAACACACACACACACACACACACACACACACACACACACACACACAAACTTTCTCCTTTTACTAGCTGATGCCCGCAACTTCGTTCCAGTAGTTTCAGTATTCCGAGAAAAAAGTAGGCTGGCTATGTGTTAATCCAGCGTATTCCAAGCTAAATCCGTCCAGTCCAGTAGTTTTTGCGTGAAAAAGTAACAAATACATACTTACAAACTTTCGTGTTTATAATATTACTAGCTGATTCCCGCGAATTCGTTCACGTGGCTATAAGTTTTTAAGAATCCGGTTGGAACTCTTTAATTTTCCGGGATAAAAAGTAGCCTATGTGTTAATCCGTAGCGTAAAATTTATCTCCATAACAAAAAGCCAAATCCGTCCAGTACTTTTTGCGTGAAAGTCTAACAAACATCCATACATTCAAACTTTCGGGTTTATAACATTATAGTAGGATTAGTTAATACACGTGGTTCCGTCTGCTTTAGAGGTTATGGAAAACTAAACCTTTACAGCTTTTTCGTTGTTTTTTGTGAACCGATTAAAACAATAATTAATACGTATTATGTTTATTAAATCTGAACGGCTGGCGTGATTGGAAAGTAGATAGGTACCTAATCTTATAATATTTCGTAGGTACGAACAGCTTTATATACTTTATACATTTTCCCGCAATTTACGGGACTTTTATACAGGGCAGAATATTATAAATCGAATTTTGAAAATAGCAACCGCCGACTTTCTTGCTGGTCCTTCTCGGTTAATAGGAAAGACATTCTGAACCAATGATAGATGCATTTGACGATTTTAAAAGTACTTTTATTTAAGTAAGTACTTCGGTACTTTTACTTAACTTTTTTAAATATCTAGATGTTTAGAATAATCATTCTTCCTACATACATACCTACATAGGAACATCTAATTATTCTTATACAACTAACATACTCGTACATACATAGTTATTACAATACGGAAATTAACTATAAATAACACATTACGAATTAATAGGAAACGGGTATTAACATAAATCACATATGAATAATTAGCCAGTGAATGCATCATTCATTCATAAGCGTATGGTGTTAAATATCTTGCGAGTACCAGGTATTTGGTCAAAGTCATTAAGATATTCCAAGTAATTCCATTACAAATTACAACTCATATCATTGTCGCACCGCAGACTAAACCAAAAAATAAATGGAGCCTTCGTAAATAAACTAAACTCGTTACAAAGCTAAAATTAAGAATTGGGAATAATTATCGCCTTTTATCGAGATCACCATGAAGAGAAAAATTTTACCGGCCGTTTCCTGTCTATGTTTTTCAAGGAGTCAAATATGACTCAAAAATGACCCCATGAAGAAAGGACTCATGGGTGGAGGCAATCACTTTTATGGATTACTCGCACAAGCAACAATTTAAAATATGATTTTGGATAGACACAGGCGTTTCTGTGCGAAAGTCCATGATACACAAGAAACAACAAGCGTAAATCTCAAATAAATAAAGCGTCTGATAAATAAATCTGTATGATACAACATGCAGCATGCAATATCACTTCCCGCTATCCCATTACTAAACGTGTAAAAGCAATAAATACGCACCACTACGCAAATTACCACAGAAATCTTTTAAAAAGCTTGTGTGATGTTGTGTGGTGGTTGAGCGTATTATTTTCTTTGTTGGTTGCTTGTTTTAGTTGGATTATAGTGAATTATGAATTTCTTGTGAATTTAAAATTAAATTAAACTTTTTGTTGCAATCCAATATCCATAACAATGGGCACGTGGCTTCACTTTTCGAACACGCTTGTTTGCTAGAGCTTCGTCTGTCTTTTTCCTATAGTCTGCACGCCACGTATGAGTCAATGGTCACATGACTCAAGGCGGAGAGGAAATCAGTTTTGTGGCCAACCACACACGTAAACAGCAATTTTGAATCAATCTAAACTTTTTGTTGCTCCACGCTCCAATATCAATAGACTTTCGATGCAGCTGATGTGTGATTAGGGTTGTCGATGATGACTTTTTTTGCGTTTAAACTACCGTGAGTGATTTCTATCATAAACTAGCTGACGCCCGCGATTTTGTCCGCGTAGATTTAGGTTTTTCGAAATCCCGTGGGAACTCTTTGATTTTCCGGGATAAAAAGTATCCAGGATACTATCTATCTCCATTCCGAATTTCAGCCAAATCCGTCCAGTGGTTTTTGCGTGAAGGAGTAACAAACATACACACACACACACACACATACAAACTTTCGCTTTTATAATATTAGTGTGAAGTGTGATATAGATAGTCCCGGCTGTACTCACGCGGTTAGTCGACGTAAGCCCGACTTATTTACAACCTTTTACATTTTCCCTATGTAAAAGGACCCCGAATATGTTTGAAACTAGTCGGGCTTACGTCGACGAATCACGTGAGTACCAGCAGTTAAAGCAAGTGATATTTAATTGCTTAAAACGCACATAACTGAAAAGTTAGTGGTGCGTGCCCGGGATCGAAACCCCGACCTCCGATTAGGAGGCGGACGTTCTAACCACTAGGCTATTACAGCTTTTTTTAATTAAATTATAGTATAAAAGAACCAATTTCATTAGTTTTGGACATCCCTACGCAATGTTTGTGATTACAACATGTTATGGGTTATTTTTTGTTAATGAAACTGTAATTACAATGTAATTCGTATTGTCATAACAAAAGGCAGTTAATATATTATTAGGCGGATACTCTCTGTTTCATTGTGGTGGCCCCTCCTCTCAAGGGGAGAAGTTATATGCAACTTTCGTCTCTGCAAAACTACAAGCCCATTGGGTCAGTAAAATACATGAAGGCATTACTGAAATCTGTCTATATTTTAAAGCTAGATCTGATCTACGTCATGATAAGCACAAAAATAGCTTGCATTTTATAGACTGGCATATCACCGCGTATCCTAATTACTTATTATAATAGTTAAAGAGAGCTTAGATGTGTTGTGTAGCTTTATAATTGCGACATAATACTATGTGATATCGAAACACTTTTGACCAAACGTAACATGGAACAATAAATGAAATTAATTAATGTATTGCAAGATATGTAACGTATTAGTAGGTAGGGCCTATTCTATAAGATATTATGGGAAATGAGCGCAATGTCCCCTCTTAGACGTGTTACTGGATGACTGTGACGTAATAATATGTGATATCGGACAACAGTCGGCCTAACGTAACATGGTACAATTAATGTATTGCAAATGTATTAGTAGGCCCTATTATGTAACATTTGATTCCATTTATGTATAATGTTAATTGTATGTAACGATCTTGTAACGTTTGTATTGATAATAGTTTTGTACTTACTAAACAGTCTATAAGGCCTACCGCCCACTAGATAGAATTGGTCCACTAGAAAAAACATTGTACCTAACCTTCATGATAAAACTCCAACACTGACTGACTGACAGACAACGCACAACTTAAACCGGTGCATATAGAAAGCACAAAATACTAGGTATCTACTGGCAGGTACCGTATTATAAGGTAAAGGTACATACGCGAGGTTCTTGTAAGTTCCTTCAAGGTAGGCGAGCATTAAGGAACGATTTTGAAAATTCTGGCCCTAACGGGATTAAATAAAGGGTTAAAGTTTGCATGGAACTTCGTCTTTTTTGAATTTTGAATACGGAACCCTAAAAAATGGGGCTTATTAAAACGTGTGTATTAATCGTAGCCGTGTTTATGCTACGTAGCTAGTAGCTACGTACCTAACCGTATGAGTGACCATAGGCTCTTCAAAAAAGATTTAAAATTATAGTAAAAACATGTCAGTTAATAGGTAAATTGAGGCAGTTATTTCAAAATAGGAACAGATCCTAGGCTGCAAGGTGAGCGAGCTAAAATTTCGAATCTAGAGATGGTGATACTTGAACCTCCAACACTTTTTAAAATTTTATCTGTTTCGTTCTTAATCCGTCAATGTGCGCTTGCGCTATTACAAAAAGCTTTGAACTTTAAACAATAAGCTCGAACGATCTACGATACCATGTCGATAAAGAAAGATGTCAATGTCGTTTGATCGATATGATTGGGCGATTCAATGATTGGTATTTTATCGATGACCATTCGATAACTAAATACCTAGGTTCGCATTACTAAATAAAAATTTCATCATTGATCAACATTAAGACCTTAGGCTGTATTAATGATATAAATAAGGTTTTAAACGAATATATATCTTTGTCGATAACGATTTGATATGGGAAATATTCGAATATTTAAATTCAAAAAATTGCTGTCATTATACACTTAGGTAGATATCTACATAGTTTAAAAATCTTGTAGATTTTCTAGGTTCTATAGTTCGCAGAATAGACCAAACTTAGTTGCAAAAACGGGTGCACAGTTCTGAAAATATAATAAAATTTAGGGTAATTTATTGAAAAATAGTATATATAAAATATATACTTAATAAAAATGAAAAATATATAATGTACCTATTGATATAAGTTTTTTGAAAATCTCGCGGGAACTCTTTTCTGGGATAAAAAGTAGCCCATGTCTTAAGTCAGCAATAACTCCATCCCCAATCGGTTCAGTCATTGTGGCGTGAAGGAGTAACAAACATCCAAACTTTCACATTTAGATATGTTATTAGGATTAGATTACTTAGGTAATTTAGTAAGTTAAAACACTTGCACAACTAAGATTTTATACTAAGATTATAATAATAGGTAGGTATATATCTACTATGTGATTTGATGCACTAAAATTTAATAATAGATATTCTTTAGAAATACTCTGTGGTCGTGATACCAATCCCTAACTTCCGTTACGTATGTAATCTATCATGTGAAATAAGAAGTAAAACGATTGCGGTCCGCGAGAATCGATTTAAGTGCCAACAATGATACGAATAAATAAAAATCGATACGGTCGTTACTCTTTAGCGATATTACACTCAGGTTGGTACTTTCTCTGCATAAAGTAAACAAATTGGCACATTTTGATGTGTGAAATTAGTTTAACTGTAATTTAAGATTAAAATTTCTAAGTTTTTCCATTATCGCAGTCTCCCGCTAAAAACTGCGATTTTTAAATTTTGACACGTTTTTGTTGTGTTTTTCGATTTATTTTGCTCCAGTTAGGCAAAGCTCATTCAACATTACAACTTATTAAACAAATAAACTAAGAAAATAGTTTTCTTCAAGATGGTACACAAGCTTTTATTTAATGGCTTTTACATAATTTATTACATATACATATTTAAAATTGTGTAGGTATAGCATAATTGAATGTTGTTGATAGATTAGGATTTTTTTTTTTAAACTATAAAACGAAATGTCACCTTACGTAAAAACAGTAAGTAGGTAAGTATGTTACGAAACCCAGGTACAAGTAAATTAATTAATAAATAATTAGTCTCAAACTTTGTTTACAAATCGAGCGAAATAATGAAATCTGAAACTAGCAAAACCTCCAAAAAAAGTCGATTGATTGCCGATTCAAATAGCGTCAGTGAAACATCAGCAGTTTTTTAACAATGCAAAATTTCGAGTGTGAATTGTGGACGTCGTGAGTTCAATAGAAGAGAAAGAAATTAAGCAAATCGCGCTCCGAAAAAAAACTAGATGTCAGATATTAATTCTCCACCGTTCCCAAAAAGCTAGATATTAAGTATTAAGCACAGATTATAGATCATGCTTCCGCTTTGTTTGGCTAATAATAACACTTGAGAGCAATTTCGATTTACAATCATTTGGATAATTTTAGTTGATCATTGTTTTTCTAACAATTAAGTAGGTAATTAGTATCAATTGAGTTTAAAACAAGTATAATTGTTGTCAATAATAATAATAGTTGATACTTTAATATGCCACTATAGGGTCTGCAAAGTTCAAAGCTTAGAATGTATCGCTTTAATTTACTAATGGTTTTTTTTATATTTATTGCTTTTGGGAGAGGCAAAGGTCGAAGACCATTCAGCCTTAATTTTTTATCTTCTCCATTATGATCGTAGTTTGTAGGGCATAGACAATTGTTCGACGTGAAAAACAATGGTCTCTTCACACGGAACGGGTAATATGGAAAGTAACGAAAACACATTACAAAATCTCAGAATCAAATTGGTACAGTAAAAAATTAACACGTTACCAGCAATTCATTTGTATTATACAGATTCTCCCAGGCTTATGCGTGTGTGATTCGAATAATCGCTAATGTGATCTTGTTACTTAGGGGTGTCCCTTTTTTTTATTTTTTATTTTTTAGGTATGCAAAGGTCAATAACACTACAAAGCAATTTATTTGTACGGTTGTTGAATTATATTCAATGGTTAGCATTAGGAATAAATACTTACGCGTTGTAGGGGAGAAAATAATACTGATTACGCAATCTTAATAATATTATAAATGTGAAAGTTTGGATGTTTGTTACTCCTTCGCGCTACAATAACTGAACCTATTTCGCTATCTAGAATGGAGATACAAGATTCAAAGAGGTCCCGCGGAATTTTGAAAACCTATATCCACGAGGGCACAGTTGCAGGAATAACCTAACGATTAATAAAGTTAAAACGTCATACTCACTTAAATTTTTTGAAGGGCAAAAACTATAATTTCCAAAACTTAGAGCTAAGCAAGCAAATCCTTCTACTACCTAATAACCTTAAAAAAAAGGTTAAACAAAATTCCTTTAAGTACCTTTATGCATAAGCTTTTCAGTTTCTAGCTTACCTACGAGTAGGTACATTGCGGTAGGTATTGAAAACCTCTCGGCAGAAGAGATCGTTATCATGTAATAGAATATTGAATATTTATAAGCTTTGCATCAAATACCCTTCAAAGAAATCCAGCTGAAATTTCCTATGAATAATATGTGGAGAAGATTGAATATAGGTACCATTACTGTCTAGTATTACGAAAAAATACCTATTTAAAAAACCGACTTCCAAACTTTTTGTTTCTACAATTAATGTGTGTATATTGAAGTCGGTTTTGGAAGTCGGTTTTTATTTTAAGCTTCTTAGAGTAAGTAAGTAGTCATTGCTTGGTAGCTAAACTATCAATTCACCATCAGAAATACCGAATCCCCACGGATTAAGAGTCCATTACCTTTCAGCATCAGGGTTGAGGAGTTGGGATCCAAAGTTAAACGATGTAGTCTATGCTTGGTACCTAAAATAATATTGCACCATCCGCAATACCTGAATCTTTATAGTTTAGGAGTGCTGTACCTACTCATCATCACGGTTGAAGAGTTGAGATTTAGAGTTCAAGCATGATGTCGTTGCTTGGTACCTACAATATTAATACACTTCCTGAATCGTGACAACTTAGGCGGGCAGTGACCGACTCTGCAGCATTAGGATTAAGAAGTCGGATCCAGAAATTTGAATGGGACCACCACGACTGCTATTCAATGAAAAAAAAAATTGTAAATCGGTCCAGAAACCTCGAAAAATCGGTGTACATATAAAAAAAACGGGCCGAATTGAGAACCTCTGAGATTGGGCTGTTTGGCGTGCAATTTATGATAATAGGGGTTCGAAATTTGTGTAGCCCACGCGGCCGAAGTAGCGGGCACAAGTTAGTAGCACAGCTCTGCTAGTAGATTGTAAAAGCTTTGTGCCAACCCTGCCAATTTGAATTTGGAGCTATAATTTAAAACCGTGTAAGTAACTTTATTAAGGAAGGCCATGAAATAAGCTGACAATTATTATTATTTTGAGTGAAAGATTAATACAATCGAGTCGTAACAGTTTCTCTTTGAAACGAGGCATTTGGAGAAAAGGTAAAAGTTATTGCCCTATCATAAATCAGTTCTTCAATAAAATGTAAATAACAATTCCGGAATTAATTTCAATCGGCTGCAAAAATGAAATTCGCTCAATCAAAAACTTTAATATGTCGGTTTTTAACAGTGTTTAAGAAGGGAAACGGATGTTCGATTCCACACAACGGTGTTACTGTGCTGTTGTTACTCTTTGGTTTCGTAAACATATTATTGATTGATGAATGATTAAAGGTATCTGGGGACTTCGTCTGTGTTGACGTTTGCTGGCGCGCGTGCTATGCCTTTTAGGAGTGTTATTTGTTAAGTTAAAAGTGGCCGGTTTTTGTGTTTTACTGGTGTTTTTTGGTGGTGGAACTGACTGGGAAGCGCTCTAGGGAAGCGCCGTGCGTGTTTCGGCGAGCGCCGGCACAGGCGAAGTCCATACTTATATAGTTTCCCTAACTTGTAAATAACTACAAACTTGACATTGGCTAATCTGCGTAAAGCCAGACGAGAGAAAAAGGTATCTGGTCTAAAAAGATGTGGTATCGGACTTCGTCTGTGATGGCGTTTGCTGGCGCGCGTGCTGTGCTTGTTTGGAGTGTTTTTTTTGTTAAGAGTGGCTGGTTTTTGTGTTAGTTGGTGTTTTTTGGTGGTGGAACTGACTGGGAAGCGCTCCAAAGGGGCGCCGCGCGTATGTCGGCGGGCGCCGGCGCAGACGGAGTCCATACTTGTATAAATTCAATAACTTGAAAATATCACAAACTTGACATTGGCTAATCAGAGTAAAGCCAGATTTAAAGAAAAAAAAAAAAAAAAAAATGATGTGGTATCTTTTGGGGACTATAAATGGGGGACACCAATAGCCTAATGGTGGCTGGTGACGTCAGTCTGCTATTCGGAGGTCCGGGTACAATTTCCGACACGAACCTCTTCTCTACCTACTCTTCAGTATGCGCGTTTTAAGCAATTAAAACATCACTTGTCTTAACTTTGAGGGAAAACATCGTGAGGAAAGCATGACTGAGAGCTCTCCATAATGTTCACAAAGGTGTGTGAGATCTGCTTAATTGCACTTTCCCAGCGTGGTGGACTGTGGCCTAAAGTCTAAACTAAATCCTAATGAGATGAGACATGACATATTCAGTAGTTGAGGAGAATATCCGATATGTTTGTACAATTGTTGTTACACCTACTTGTAAGTTAATGTTCAAGAATAGCTATAGGTAAAAAAAATCTAGTCCTACTTTGTGCTCTTATTATATTGAACCACTATATTCGTTTTATTTAGATATACATATGTATACAAATCCAATAGGACGAACTAAATCACTTTCTCTCAAAGCATTAAATACGACAATGGACTCAGAAGTAAGAACGATCGCTGTAATATTATAGGTACGATTGAAATGACAATGTTTTTATTTTTCGTCTTGTATCACCAAAGTTTATTTACATTTATTACAAATGTACCGTATATGACACTATTATTTATCATTGTTAAAGAGTAATTGTAAAAAAACGGTATAAGAGATATTCCGTGTAATTTCGTTCTACATGACTTACCTATTATGTATAAAATTTTCCATATACCTACCTAAGTAACAGCCTGTTTTTGTTCCACTGCTGGACGAGACCTCTTCATTCATAACAAAGAGGGATTCTCCTGTAGAGCAGATACCATATTTTCACGTATTTCTAGTTCAGCAATGTAAGTACCTATTAGTATTGTGATATACTTACAAATTACAATACCTATCCTTAAATGTCTCCGTATATTTGTGCCCTGGATTCGAGGGTCGTCTGGGGATGCGGACGTCCGGTCCAAATCTTTACAGAAAAAATATCCCCGCTTTAAGGCTTTTAAATAGCTGTGCTTATTGTTTCTTAGTAGGTATATAATATCACGTTAATATTTATGCATAAATAGTTCAAATAATGAAAACTTTATCACGTGATTATAAGTTTTTCATTATTTAGAAACAGGGTGTTTTACTTATCTGTGAAAGTATCGGGAAGAAACAGACTTTGATTCCAGTTTATATGGGGAGCGCTTCGAACACTCTTTCGGTTACACGCAGCTTTTTTCTATACTAGCGACCATCCGCGGCTTCGATCCCATGAGAATTTTGAGAAATCTGGCCTTATTTATATAGACTTACGTCTCTTGTAGGGACTACGCCACTGACTTGCATCGCCTGAATCCCGGTTCCCTGTGACTCGTTTGAAGGTCGCCATTCTATTCTAGCACCTTGGAACCCCAACGTCTATCGGTCGAACTATGCGCTCTGCTCTGTCCATTACCACTTCAGCTTGGCATTCTTTTGTGGTTTGTCGGTTACTCTGGTTCTCGTACAGATTTCCTTTATTTCTGACTAGATAATGCTCGCGACTTCGTCCGCGTGGGTTTAGGTTTTTTGAAATCCCGTGGGAACTCTTTGATCTCTCTCCATCGCCTACTGGGTGATTCTGAGCTTTCTTATGAGAACTTACCTACACTGCACCGAACTAAACATTGGTATGAGACTTTAAAATTGCCAAGTATTCTAAATCAGAGCAGAGCAATCCATGAAAAAATACCTATTTTGTTAACCACGGTATACTAACTTAATCACTGATCTCGTGAACTTTTGATCGGAACGTTAAAAACGAATGATCAATCCAACTTGCGTAGATAGGTAGATACTTACGTGGCTGATTTCTGTCATGCGATGGCACCCACACCAGTCAAGGTTTACAACTCAAGTAAATAACAATTTTCCTTCATAAGTCATCGGTACACACTCCAGGCCCATGATTTATGTAATGAGGACTTACACTGGACACGCGATCATCGCGAACAATGCAAGGATAGGCTTCGGCTGACCTAGACTTCTTTCTGTGGCTAATTGCTCTCCACATCGATTACTAGGTATGTACGGTTTTATGTTAAGACTGTCCTAGATATTTTAAATTTTCCTATAGCTACATTTCTGTACCTACAAGCCTTAGGACCAGCGCAGATGCCGCGCGCTAGTTTCTCTGTCATCCTGAGCCTCTACAATTATACGGAGCTGGGACCATTTTTTAGGAAGTGCCACACAGGACACCCTGTTGCCATGGCGTTTCCGATACATTGTACCTACTACAAAGCCTTAGGACCAGCGCAGATAACTGCAAATGCCGCGCGCTAGTTTCTCTGTCATCCTGAGCCTCTACAGTTATACGGAGCTGGGACCATTTTTTAGATAGTGCCACACAGGACACCCTGTTGCCATGGCGTTTCCGATACATTGTACCTACTACAAAACCTTAAGACCAGCGCAGATAACTGCAAATGCCGCGCGCTAGTTTCTCAGTCATCCTGAGCCTCTACAGTTATACATGGTATACGGAGCTGGGACCATTTTTTAGGTAGTGCCACATAGGACACCTTGTTGCTCAGACAAATAATCAAGGTGGACCTGTCATCAAAATAATAAACCTTGTTAGAGTAAGCCAAGTGTATGAAAAAGCTCTGAAGAGTGATAAAGACAAAAACATTTTTTTTGTCTTCGTCATAGTTAAGCTTTTTTGTTGGGCGCAGTTGCTATCTGTGCCCAACCAAAAGAAAAAAGATGTCATGTAGACAGGAAAGGGCCTTTCAACGGCTAGTTGTACTAGTACTTTAAGCGAGCGAATTTTAAATATAGGTAAGTAAAATATATTTGGTTTCTCGGAATCGGAATAGCATGTATTTACCTATATTTAGATAATGTTTTACTTTTCAAGTTTTACTCTTCCCAGCAACATTTTTCCGTGGGAAGTTATCACGTTAACCCATGGCAAGCTCGCAAAACGTCAAGCGAAGCTCGGTCACCCAAAACTTGTATTTTAAGCGAGCACGGAGGAATATGTATCATATTCATTTTGATATCGTTTGAAGTTGCATAAATCGTTAGGCTGAAATTCCGATGCACAATCTATGGTGATTTTCCTTTGCTAAAAATAGACGAAAATCCAGCTGCAATAGATTAACATACCCCATGCACTGCTTACAGCCCAGCATGACTTTCTTATTAAAACTAAATTTAGACTTAGATGTTTGATAACTATCATGCGACAGATAGGACAAAGTGAAGGCTGATACTATAACACAAGAAAAGATGGCCATTTGGCTATTTATCGCTTGTCACATAAGTTTTAATCTAAGTCCATTCTTCAATGCATTCATAATCAGTTAAAAAACCAATGATGTGAGCGTAGACAATAATTCTCGTATCGCAGTGGCGATGGGCGGTTCAAAACAAATGCCTATTCGATAAGTTACATCTTAACATTATGACGGCTGACTTTGTCGAAGCGATTGAACCGTCGCATTTGAAAAGCCGACCGCAATAGTTTGACAGCTATCAATGTAACGATCGCAAATACGTCTGATTGGCTGCCACTCTCTAGCTATTTGCTAAAATGCATTGTTGAGCAAAAGCTACCATAAATTCAGCCAATCACAACAATTGAAATTATAATAATGATTGCAGTTTTCACGGAATCGACCAGCGAGTTTTTGTACCTCCTCGTGTGATGTCACGAGGAACTTAGGTAGTATGAGATCAAGATATGAAAATTCTTTCAGTATTTAACCGCTCTACCCTTATATCTCTGGCGCAGACAATGCATCAAGTCTGTTCCATGCATATTGTAGTTACAAGCATTTGTCTGTTATTACTTTCGCGTCCTTGGCGTGCGCCGCTATCTATCATGTGATCTATTGTACGGAGTCGACATCGGCCCTAAGATTAAAGCGATAATTAATGCTGATTCCATACGACCTAGATTCGGGTCCGCTCGATAAAGTTAATTTACAGTTATAGTTGTAAATCTAGTTGCAAAATTAACGAGCACGCGCGGCCTGACCATAGACAACACGCGGCGACTCCCACACGGCTTCGAACTCTTCAAAGCCTCAATACGTCGCTGAAACGCCCGCTCGCCCCCGTGTGTGGCGGATGAATGGGCCCCTTCCGAACTTCCGACTTATATATACCACCACGTCACGTGCGATATGCGTATAACCCGACCTTGTTACTGAGCATCCTGAACGCAACCCTTTCTACCCGCGAGGATTTCCTCTTCCCTTTCGCCGGGTTATTGGGAAAATACGTATAGATACGCATACGGAGCGAGACACAACATCACAACAACACATACGTGCGTGACCCTGAGAGGGCGAGGGAGAGAGAGGGTGCGCTAACTTCTCAATGAACGTACGTGGTGAACTCCGACAAGTTATGGGCGCGAAAGGGTTGAGCCGGGATACGAAGTTTAGAGCGCTTTCGTTTTCGATGTGTTGCCTTCCATATGGGGCGCCGGCAATCGATCATAAACTTTGTTGTCTACTCAAGTTAGTAGTAACAACCAATTTCGCTAAGCTGTTTCGATTGCAGCGCTCGAAGTTTCAGTTCCTGGGTAGGTTAAATGGAAACTGTTTTAGTTCTGAAAAAGTTCTCAACAGTAAATAAAATTAATTGAAAGAATGAATGGAAATACTTTTTGAATAGGTATGCACTATAGAATTAGAAAAAACACAGCAAAGAAACAGGTAGACGTAGTTCATTATCGAATAACAAACAATTTCATAAGTCAAAAGAATAAGGTAAGTAGACTACTGCAAAAGTTGTTATTCATACGTCTACTTATAATAAAATGAAAGTGATCAAAAACATAATATAAAGTTACTGTAAGCTATAAGAAAAAAAATTAAGTCTCGTTAGCTCTGAAAAAGTTTTTTTAATACAGTTGCTCAAAAAGTGGCGTATTGCAGGGACGTATAGCGTTCGGGATGTGGGCTATTACATACTCGTGCTTTTTCTTTACCTTTCCCGCACTCGTGCTTTTTCTTTCCCAACTGTCAAAATATTAAAAAGAAAAACCAACCATGAAGTTTTCACTAAAAAAATTCATAGAAGTTTTTATGATTCATGCAAATACGTATTTCTAATTAGAAGCTACTAATTTGTTTCAATATCAGATTTAATGATTTGATTGAATGAGTTTGGTTAGGTTTCATTTCATTTCATCTCATTAAATTTCATTTTCATTTCATATCAATAAAAACTTCTACTGAAGACTTGGCTGTATGGGCATAGTTCCCTTTGCCTACCAGAATGGGTGAAGAAAAAAAAAACTCTGCTTATATTCTACGGTTGGCGCCATTTTTCAGAAATTTTCTTTGCGAGTTTAGTTGTTGGTTGCCTAAAATGAGTAATTTCGACCCTAGTTTTTATATCTATTAACAATAAAGTTGTTTTAAATTAAATTAAATTAAGTTAGTTGAGTTTATTGTGTTTTTATTATTTTATTAAATTGCTTCATTTTTTCGCAACTGTATTAAAAATAGTCGTTCAGTACACGTGCCGAACCGTCATTGCAACTCGTTCCGACTGTCAACCCTCGCCTTCAGCTACGCCTCGGCTCGGGTAGACATTTGTCGGAACTCTTTGCAATGACAGCCTTTCCGCACTTGTAATGAAATATACTATTACCAAACTTTCTTACATACATACCTACTCCTTGCTCTAGTTTGATCATTTCGTGGCATGTTTAGCAAATCATTGCTTATAATAATTAAAATGTTGAAAAAAATGTCGAATTCAACGGTTTTTAGATAAGTAGGTACGTAAATAGTCCGTACGAAATGAGTTCTCACGCGCCATTTTAACTTTATGCGTCCTATGTCATGTCAAAAGTGCGGTTCACCTTTAAAATCACACTAATATTTTAAAGGCGAAAGTTTGTGTGTATATGTGTGTGTGTGTGTGTGTGTGTGTATGTGTGTGTTCGTGTGTGTTTTTTACTCCTTCACGCAAAAACTACTGGACGGATTGGGCTGAAATTTAGAGTGGAGATAGATTATACCCTGGATTAGTACTTTTTATCCCGGAAAATCAAAGAGTTCCCACGGGATTTTTAAAAACCTACATCCACGCGAACAAAGTCGCGGGCATCAGCTAGTAAGGACTAAAATCGAGACGTAAAGTTAAAATGGCGCATCAGAACTAATTTTGTACGCATTATACATGGATTATTTTAAAAAGTTCTTACTTTTGAGGAAAAATAAACGAGCACTAGGTTTATATAGGTAACTGCAAGATATTGGAGTTGTTCGATGGCATGTTTCGAAAATCAATGTCTATGATTGGAGAACGGGAAATACATTCTCTCAATACAAATCTAGAAAGATTACATATTGTGTTATTGCTGAAAAAGTTCTTGCTAAATTTAGGAAAATAAATTATAGCTAGGCGGCAAGTGGTAGGTATATTGCACTTGTTCGGTGGCGTGTTTCGTAAATCATTGTTTATGGTCGAACAGTTTCGCGAGGTGTCTCAAACACTGGAATTAGAAAGCGTCAAGTGAGCCGACGCGCTACAGCACAACTAATTGACCGCAAGGTTTACTCTGTTCTCATAGAAATTTGAAATTTTACTCGCTAAAAAAACTAGCCAACTGCGACCCGGAGTCGCACACGCGGGTTCCGTACCATCATACAAGATCTAACACTATGTACTTTAAAAAAAAATTACATGATGGCCATTTTGAAATTCGCCATCTTGGTTTTTTATTATTTTTACAGAGTGTGTTTGTGTACCTTTTTCTAGTACCGCTATAAGACAATAGAAATAGATACATATTCTGTAAATATTTCAACTTTCTATTCTGTCCTGGCCACATTAACTGTCAACAACGCGATGTTTAACGGCGTTTCTCGTTAAACTTAGATGTAGCCACGATCAACGTACAACGGCATTCACATTGCCATTTGGCGTTAGACGATTTCAACCCCAATTCAATTGGCATTAGACGTTAACCATTCAAGTGTGACCATTCAGTGTAACGCGTTGATTATCACGATGAAATTATGGCGTTGCAGGGCATTGACGTGTGGCCCGAGAGTTATTGAGACTGGTACAAGTAAGATACGGTAGGTACCTACTACCCGCTAACAGACGACGTACAGCGGAGTCTTAGTATTAGGGTTCCGTTGGCACGGAAAGGAACCCTAAAAACAATTTCGATGACAATAATAAGAAATAGAGTGGACACGTTATACGGTACGGTTTCCGCCCGCATATAATTTGCGATTTTCGTCGCTTCGAACTAGGTGAGAGCTTTTTCTTTTTCCGTCAAAACTAGAACTCCCTACCTTTATTATTATGAACGTTTCAAGAGTCGTTCGTATTACTGAGACATTCTCGATTTCTGTTAAAATATTCGGTTTCAAAGTTACGAGGTCTTAAAAATTTTCATACAAATCTTTGAGCCCCTGGTATTTTAAAACTACATATTTTTAGAAAAATCTAAAACACCACAGACACAGATATTAGTTTCTAGAATATGTCTGCAAAATTTCATGGACTTTGGTTGCTTAATATTCAAATGAAATTGGAACTACGATTGTATGAAACGAGTGATGGAGAGAGCCCTGTTAACGCTATTGTCGAAACAGAAGTTTCGCTTCAAAAGTGCTCAATGGTTCTTATTCAAGTTATCTTCGAACAGGTTCACTCTTTACGCGTATGAGACGAGTCCAGGCCGAGTCATCTAGTCTAAATATTGAAAAGGAAAAGATACTGACTGACTAATCTATCAAGGCACTCAAACTGGACGAATTTAGCTGAAATTAGAAATGCAGATAGCTGTTATTAATGTGACGTAGATATCAGAAAGGATTTTTGAAAATTCAACCCCTAAAGGGGCAAAATAGGGATTTAAGATTTGTGTAGTCCACGCGGACAAACTCGTGGGCATAAGCTAGTATGTATACTTATCATAAAAGCGATGTTGATCGATCTAAGATATCCCATAATGGCCACTCCATACGGTCAGAGCAATTGGCTGGAGACGCGAATGTGTATTGATTGCGGGTAATTATGCAAATAACGAGTGTATATCTGCCGGCCTTAACGAGTGATACGAATTAACGGTTCGTTAGCTCCGGGGCAATAAAGCCCGGGAAATGGACTGCGATAGGGTCACCATATGGTCCGAGTTTTCCGGGACAGTCCCGTTTCCATTAAGACGGTTCACTATAAAAACGGGACTTCATTGAATATCGCCATTAGCGGTATAAATTATGTGTTATTTAATTTTCCGCAAACGTTTCCTTATTACCCGACTACGGCAAAGCCGAAAGGAAGGGTTATGATTTACATAATATCTACCTAGTTCTTTGTTTGGATTTTGCTACGAACCAAAGTTTGTTAAACTTCGGGATTGAGTGCCTACTTACCTAATTGTTTCATGCCTACCAGATTTTAAAAGCTGTCAAAATCACGACTAGGTACTCTGATTGAGATAAAACAGTAAAATGCATATTATAAATGCGAAAGTTTGTGTTTCTTTTGACCACTCATCCGCTTAACCGATTTTGACGAAATTTGGTACAGGGATAGCTTGCATCCTGTGAACAGACATTATGTGGATACTTTAATCAAAGAGTTCCCACGAAATCTTCAAATCTCGAAACCTAAATCAACGGGGATGAAGTCGCGATATTTCCCCGCTTAGTGAGTGGTGTCCCGAATATCTAACTAGAAAGTCCCGGATTAAAAATGTGGAAATCCTACTCTGAATCTTACCCACGTATGAGTTTTGTACTAGAAGCAATTTGGCGGCCAGCCAACTACAGTAAAAGAATACAATAACAAATGAGAAGTACATAAAAATATGTAGTTTTTGTCCCTTTCTTACTACTGACTCACATAATGATAAGGAACAACAATGCTTTTTTTCTTAGCGCTTACAAATATTTTTTCTGCGAAATCAATGTATCTGGGTATGTAAACCAAGGTTTTAATATTTTATATAAACTGATTCGAACATAAAATAAATAAACTATAATTATTTTATACAAGCGATTTAGCGTTCCCGTACGAAGCCGGGTAGACAACAATCAGGGGTATCGGTTTAAAGAAACTGCGGTATCCCTTCCAAGCTAGCCCGCTTCCATCATAGACTGTATCATCACTTACCACCAGGTGAGATCACAGTCAAAGGCTAACGTGTATCGGAATAAAAATAAAAAATTGTTCAAATAAACTTGTAAAAATTACTTTTTAATAGTCAAATGAATATCTACCACTGGTTAAGAATGGCTAATCTCTGTGAAGATTGGTTTGTGGTGGAAGGGCATCATTTTTGTAAAAAATCAAGTCAATTGAGGAAATACCCATATCTCTATGCAAATCAACTTTGAGGCGTTTAAATTTTTTTTCTGAACGGCCTTTTTTTTTGCACGAAAATGTAACAAGTCAAAAGTTTTTTCGTGTCAAGTTCAAAATCGATTATAAAAACACAAGCTGTTAGAACTTTCACTCACACTGAACTGGACTGCATTGTAGCAACACAATATAATCAATACACGAATTATTTATTGACACTAAAATAACCAATTTCAGACGCGATAAACAATTTTATAGCCAATTCTGTTTTAAACTATAATGAGGACCTATAATGAAGTGTTGTAAAGTGATATATTAATAAAGGTAATCATACATTTAGAGCGTTTTTTATTTCATTGCATAAGTTTTCATTCTTATATTGATAACTTAAAGTCCGTTCCAATGAGAAGTAGCTTGTAAAATTTATTATTTCGTAATATTTTTGGGGTTTTCTTTGCTGTTGACTGTTAAGTATCATTTATTAACCCCCGACCCAAAAAGAGGGGTGTTATAAGTTTGACGTGTGTATCTGTGTGTCAGTGTATCTGTGTATCTATCTGTGGCATCGTAGCTCCTAAACTAATGAACCGATTTTAATTTAGATTTTTTTGTTTGAAAGGTGGCTTGATCGAGAGTGTTCTTAGCTATAATCCAAGAAAATAGGTTCAGCCGTTTGAAAGTTATCTGCTCTCTTCTAGTTACTGTAACCTTCACTTGTCGGGGGTGTTATAAATTTTTAATTTACACTTGTAGCTAATGTTATAATATTATAAGGAGGTTTGGATCTAGTCTAAGGGTATTCTCCGGAACAAAGGATCCGATACTGAAAATTCTTTCACTGATACATTATCTCTGAGTGTTAGCTATAAATTATGTATCTATGTACGAAGTCGTGGGCAAAATTTAGTTTTTTTTATATAGCATGAAATAGAGTACCTAACTACCTAAGTATCTATATATTTCACTTAAAACTATGTCCCAAATTACTTCAAGGTATATTTAAGTTAAAATTGCGAAATCTAAGTAAGGATACTTTAATATTTACTTACAGCCAGTATGAAAAGTGAACTCGAAACACCCATACATCTTATCATTGGCAGCTAATAATTAACTAGTTTTGCGCGCGGCTTCAGTCGCCCGCGCCGTCACACTAACCACAGCCTAGCGAGCCTTTCGTAATATTAATGCGTATGCTGTGAATCTAATATCCCATGCAATTAGTGCGCTCTTATGAAACGCTTCCTAGCTTCTGTGTAATAACGTAGTAGGATAACTTATAAGTTGAGAGCTGGTGGAAACATTGTTTAAATTATTTTAGGTAACTGGTCTATTTTTTCTTTTCATTTATTTATTTAAGACCTAATACAAAAATAAGGCCAAATAGGAATCGGATGAAAAAAACTATTTTTTTTTTGTGGTAACGATGAATTAATGTTCGGTATCAGAACCATACGATTTCTTGTAAGTAATATGTTTTGATATAAGAATGTATATAATATCACTTTATTAAAAAAAATTACTTATGTGTAGAGATAATGTATTTGCTTGGAATAAATTGTACACCATCTCTTAAACCATTACGTATGTGCTTGCTAGTGTAATAATATGTTATTAAAAATATACCTACCGCGTTTTGCGGAGCGGATTTGAGTCTCGGACACAGTTTAGCTGGTTAAGTCATAAGTGCCATATAACTAAAAATGACCCAATATCCTTATTAAATTACCTTAATTATATCTATGGGTCAATAAATTGCTTAAACGACAGTAAATCCGGTTGGGTCTAAGTACCTACAAACCTTTTATTATCAGCATATTTGTCGAGTGTAAATCAATGTTTTCCAAGGAAAAGGACACGTAGGCCAGTTGTATGAAGGCAGTTAAAGTAACGTAACGATTACGGTTAAACTCTGGTCTGTCTTTCTCCCGTCGGTCACTCCTCCCTGGTGAGTCCCTGAGGTGAATAGATATCTATCCATGAAAATAATCACATCGGTCGGTTACTCCGTTGCGGTATGATTGAAGGACAAACCAATAAACAAACACACTTTCGCATTAACAATATAAAAAGTAGAGATTATCCACTGTAGGCATCACAGAAAATTAAAATGTTTTAAAGTGTATCCGAAGCATAGCTATCTAACAATCAAGTGAAACTATTACAACAGCCACATAAGTTCCTACCTATGGAGTATGGATAGATAGAAAATTTTATTTCATACAAATCAAAGAAAAACCAAGACAAAACAAAAACTTTGTTTTGTCTTACCGCGATTAATAGCCTCACCGGATGACAGACGGGCTGGCTCATTTTTTGCGCAACGGATCAGCCTGGCTGTCCAGCGCGAAATGCAGCCATTATTCTTGGCACCATTCCACGCGGGCATGATTTGTATAGTAATTAGATTTAGCTTTAAGTTTTATTGTATGCAAAGGCGGCCTTATTGCTTAAAGCAATCTGCGACCTACGTACTACGTAGAAACTACGTAGGTACAGCAATAAAGTAAAGGTATTGATTTGTCGCGACCAGCCAAAGACACCTCCAGGCTTATTTACATCTAGCTAAAGGGAAACCGAGCCGGGACCCGGTATAACTTCGCCGAGACATAGGATTTGATCATTCATAACTCATAAGTCATAATAATAATATTACAATCCACGTAGAATGTTCTAAGTCAAAGCAATCAAAAGATTTAGCCATTTATGCTGCATATTTTGACGCCCGCAAGGGATTCAAAATGTATTAGGTACTAGGTAGTAGGTAGGTAGTACTTACTTCCGGTTGACCGTTAATTTTGGCAGGAAGGTAAGTAGGTCTTATAACACAAGTAAATGGAGAAAACCCGAAAACGTGAATTTCTGGTTACATCACAAAAAAAAAACGTGTTCATCAACAGAATAATAATTAATCCGTATTTTCAAAGTAAGATAACGATAGCAAGTTGGGTACCATCATATGAAAGGTCTTTAGCGGTACAGTCTAAAACAAATTTTCATTTGTTTTATGCAAAACAGTTTTTGATTTATCGTGCAAAATGACGGAAAAAATACCCGAGTAAGGAACCCTCGGTGCGCGAGTCTGACTCGCACTTGGCCGGTTTTTTCATTAGGTAAAATGTTATTGATTACACCTACCCAGTTGCCATAGTTCAACGGACGACACCTCGCAGGTAAACCTAGGTATTTACGAACCGCCACCGACCGTCGCGTAATCCGCCATTTATTATTGCCACAGCCTCCAGACAATGGAAATGTATCGTTAGTCTATCTGACCGAGCAGTAGCGACATCTTATAGCGGCACTTTGTTATTCATTTGATACCTACTTTTCTAGGAACAGTATTCCACAAATATAGTAATACTAGCTGATGCCCGCGACTTCGTTCCCGTGGATATAAGTTTTTAAATATCCCGTGGGAACTCATTGATTTTCCGGGATAAAAAGTAGCCTGTGTTAATCCAGGGTATAATCTATCTCCGTTCAAACAGCCAAATTCGTCTAGAAGTTCTTGCGTGAAAGAGTAACAAACATACTCACACACTTTCGCCTTTATAATATTAGTGTGAAGTGTGATTTTATTCTTCTTAAAAAATTAAAATCAGAAAAGCTTTCCAAAAAAGCTTGTGGCGGTTGTCTAATAGGAGATTTACTTATTTCAAAGGTTAAGCGGTCCAAACTGATAACGGTCTCCCCTCAGATTTTTTAGTCTATTATAGCCCACTCATAAAACATATAACTCCGAAAATTTAAAAGTGCATTCCCGGGATCGAATCCCGGATTTCCCGAATAGAAGACCAAAGTTTTATCCACTAGGCCGCTTCAATTTCAAAAATATTTATACTTACTTATAAGTTTACCAACAATTTTGGAATATTTTCTTTCTTTTTTGGAATAAGTTCTATGGTAAATTCTTATCAAATCTATCTACTTTACCTATCTATCACCGGTTAAAAATATGTATTTTCAATATTTTTAGTGATAAATCGATGAATTACCCCTACATAAATCGAAATTAATCACCTAACTTACCATTAAATATCCTTTCTCTATAAGCTAAGTTTGTATCTACCATGGAATAGAAATGTTTTATGGTATCTAGGCACTATATTTCCCAAAAGGTTGCTGTTAGTGATAAAAATTGTGTAGATCTAGATCTCTGGTAAAAACACCTTATTCACAGATTCTTATTTTTTTATAACTTTAGCTATGCACGCTTTGAAACTATTTATTTTATCGTTTGTGGCAAAAACCTTGTTCTAAAATATTTTTTGTGGGAGGAAAGTTCAATATACTCTGCCGCAAGCCGTTTACGAACTTTTGTAATATTCATTTAAGTTCAACGAGATACTACTAGCGCCACCTAGTGTCGAGTAGCGGAACTAAAAACTTTATGGTGTGTTTTCAAGTTCTTACCGAAATAGCTTCTGCAAACAAAAATAAATTTAACTCCATAAAAATATGAATAATTAAGATTTTTAAGGAATTAAATACTTGTAGCAAAAGTTTGAGAAAATTAAACTTTTTCGTTTTTCTTCACTTTCAAATAAGCTTTTGTGAGAGACTGAAATACCTACTATAAAATAAATCACGGAAAAAACAATACGTTTTTTATTAGATCTGACTAGGTAACTAATATGTGCAAATTGTATCGGATAGGATTAAATTCCTATACAAAACTTATATTATTCAATCAAATAATATGCATAAGAGGTATTTACATACTTATATGTTTTTATTGTTACAGTGTTCGGTATGGAGTCCTCCTTGGGGCTGTTTCCGCCGGGCATGGAACACAAGATGTACCCTCTCATGGACGTCGAGCACCGCCCGCCGCCGCTCGACGCGCAGCTATTCACCAACGTCAAGAAAAAATGTAAGCATTCCATCATTGTATCATCAAGGACACCCAGAGCACCATATGCCGCTTCTGCAAGCCCATGTCCGTTCTTGGGATGCAAGCTATCTCTGCTGCAACAATTTATATCAGAAAATATTTAACAGATGGGCCGTGAAAAGCTAGGTGACCGACAGAGAGGTACAATTTCGCATTTAGAATATTAGTTCTATGAATTCTAATGGTGAGATCTACTTATAGAGCACACTCTAACTTTCGTTAGACTTAAGACAGGGTTAAAACGAGACAGATGTATGTCTCTTACATAAATCGGTCTCGTTTTAACTCAATCTTAAGTTTCAGCAAAGTCAAAGTGCGCTCTATAATAAATCTCACTCTAAGGCTCAGATCTATAGAGCGAACTTTGACTTAGCTTAGACTTAAGGCACTATTAAAACGGGACAGCGTTATATCGCTGACATAAATCCATCTCGTTTTAACTGAAACTCAAGTCTGAGCAAAGTCAAAGTACGCTCTGAAAGTCAAGATTTCAGCATAAGACAGGTAATACCTTCCGTAAATTGTCTTTTCTACTTCCTATTTCAAAAGATTCCGGTCGATATAACTAAAGTTTAGGTAAGTACTTAACTGATAAAATTTCGAATGCTAGGCAAGAATTCCATTCCAATCCGAAAAATGCTTTAATCAAACCACAAACTTTTCCAATCGTTGAACGTCTTTATTTTCTTGAATATATCAAACTATTTGGCCTTCAAAAATAACAGTAATAAGAAAAGACAATGTCTATATCTACTTATGTTATAGTAATGCGAATAAATATCTGCAAACATATGTCTGTCTGTCAGTTTTTAACCGATTTTAAAGTTTGGTACAGAGACAGCTTGCATCCAAAGAGTAAGTTCTTTTCATTTCAGAAAATCAAAGTTTCTAAAAACCGAATTATGTATTGATATAGGTAAAGGTATATGTTCATTCCATATTATTTTGATAAAGAAAGAGTAGCCATAATTTGTTTAGTAGGTAAATATTAAATGCAACGAGCATATGAATAACAATAGCGCGTTCAACATTAGCAAATGGCAGATAGCGAGCGCAGCATCCCATCACACATCTCGCAATCGCATCGCGCAAAATGTTAAACGACTATTGTTTCCCGGCGAATGTTTATTAAGACGATCTGATAGCGTATCTCATAGGGGAACAGACGGCGAGTCTAACGTATGCTTTGAATGAGTCGGACTGTGAGACGGGCACGACGGGCGCGGCACAATAGTGCCCGATCGATTAGCGCCCATCGCTCCACGGAGACGTCATATGCATGCCGATGCTTCCTCGTGAAATGCTAACGAGCGAGCGAAGAGCTCAGCCCGCCACTGAATGGAAAACGTCTTTAATTTCCGCGCCCGGACCGCTCGCGTGCCCCGCGACGACTATTAAAAGAAAAACTAATTTCCATAATAAAATATCATTCCGGCCGTAATCCGAAACGTTCCACGAATTATCTGATCGGAATCGAGTTAACGTGATCCGTTGAAATTATAAAACTATAAAGTTACATGGGGCGACGTCGCCGGCGTATGCAGGTCCGCTTTTCTTTTTGACAGACCCGCCTTAATACGTAGTCGCGTGCCCGCGGCGAATTAATGACGACCCCGGCGTGTCGCCCGCGACCCGTCCTACCCGCTCATTTCCCGAGTGACGACTTTCGGCGCCGAGCTCGAAACGCAGCCGAAGCCAAAACACAGTCATTAGATAGTTGTGCATTCGGTAATGTTGTCGCGACTCACGGCACATGTCGTGCAACCCACTCGCACTCCCGCCGGCTTGCACCGCCTTCTGCCTGCATTCCGGTTGAACATAAATCACTGAATGCGACATCCCCGACGTAATTAGCGGATTCAATATTTTACAACTTAACACGATTCGCTAGTAATCCGCGTATCTAATTTATGCGTTTTGTTCGACAGGGCGGCCGAAGGGGCAGCACAGCGCGCCGCGCGGTGGCCCGCCCCGATCCTGGACGAACGCGGAACTAACGGAAGCTTTACAACACGTATGGAACAAGAAAATGACCACGAGCCAAGCGTCACGGATATTCGGCATCCCGTACAACTCGCTACTGATGTACGTGCGGGGTAAATACGGCAAGAGTTTAAAACTCGAGCAGCTGAGGAAAGATTGCATCGGAGGACCTCTAGAAGTTTTAAATCTGAATTCCGGGAACAACAACAACAACCATCCGTCGAGCAAACACCACGAGAAAGACGAGCATCACCAGAACGCGAGCCAGAGGCCGTCGAGTTCCGAGCCTGACATTTCGTCGAATCCGATGTTCAATCCGTTTCAGCAAGGGTTCTATCCGGAGTTTCCGCCCGGGTTTCCGATGCCGCTGAACATGCTGCACCTGCTGCCGCCGAGCGAGAAAGCGAGAGAGCTGTACCAGTCGATGCCGATGGCTCTGGACTCTCTTTCGGGGGTGACGAAGGAGGAAGACTGCAAAAGCGACAGGTCGAAGGAGAACTCTGCGGATGAAGAGGGTGACTCGTACCGGCCGTCGCACGCGCCGCACCCGCCCGACACGCGCACGCTGCTGCACCACAACGGGCAGGACTAGACCTTCCAAATTAGTTGAAACCTCTGCACTGTACCTTCTCTACAGCTCGTCTCGTCTCTGTAAATCTTCATCTTTCCCTCTCCACCGCCCGCGTGGCGAAAGAGACGCAAGAGAACGGGATCCTTATACTTAATTTATGGACATGTAATCGCTCAGGTACCCCATGAGTAAACGACGGTGAAACTGGAGTTTTGTTAGTGTATGCCCGGTTTTAAATTGTGCTCTAATTGTATTTATGTACTTAATCATCGTGTGCAATATCTAATTGGAAATGAGTTAAGCTAAACGGTGTATATTTGCAGAATTTCAGTTCCGCCCGCTCACATTCAAGCGTCGTAAGATCCAGGCGGTTAGAAATGAGCGATGTCCGAGTTAAAATTAGTTAAATTTATATTTAAAAGATGTGTTAATATTGTAAATGTATATTGAGCGTCTCGTATAAGTGCTAGGCGATAATTTATTATTCCGAAGGAGTGCAATAAGGATGAAAGGTGTGTTGTGATTGTTATCGCCGCGGCGATGTTGTTCAAGTCTTATATTGTTGACATTCCATTCCGACATTCCCTCTCTATAATTATTACTTAAGTATATTTTTTTTAATAATATTTCATATCACTTAAGGCTCTACGATTTTAATACTTTTAATAGTCTATCCTCGATCGATTCTTGCCTTTACTTTCTGTGTTATCAAGTGTAGATATTATGTTACGTGCGAATTAACTTCTGCATTTCACCAAAGTTTGTAAAATATTTCGTAATAATAGTTTTATTCGATGAATAATTATAAACAATTTTTAAAATGTAAATAGTTATTATATAAATTAATGGGATATTAAATTTAAATTAACCATTAACTAAGGGGACATTACGTGTCTAAAATGGTAGTGTATTTGTAATAATTGTTGTAGAATTAGTGAAGTGAATAATACAGTGAAGTGACTATCGATACGTCGATAGACGACGCAGCCGTCATCGGTGGGTTCGCGACGCACTAGTCACACACAAACACAAACTTCTAACGGCCGAAACTAAATAATTAATCAAGCATATCTGTAATCTGCCGATAGATACTTAGCAACATTATATTTTGTCCAAAATTGTACGGTCTTTTTTGACAATTAACAACGTCGCTAACTTACTTGTCGTCAGTTTACAAATAGATCGATTACTATTATTAATTTCGGCTGTAAAACAAAACGATAGATACTTTATTAATTGTAAATCTTGAGGAACATTTAAAAAAAACTTTTAAAACCACGTCATAATCTTACAGGGAGCCGTAAAAAAGGAAATAAGGGTCATGTAGACCATAAGGTTTACCATGACATGTAGATACGTCACGAGCTATGGCCTATGAGCCGCCCAGTTCGTGAGCCCGACTCCGCTATTCCGGTGGTCCAATCACATCGTGACGTCAGCAAATTTCTGATTAAAGATTACAAAAAAAAATAACAAAGACCTCATTATCATTAACGTAACAACGACAGTGCGCGCCAGGTTAAGACAAATAAAGTATCTGCACTCAATGTTCAAATAAAAAGGAGCTTTCAAGATTTTAGTGAATAATGGAAGTTAGAATAAATCGGGTCTCAACATTACCTGGCTTTAGATAATTGTATACAATGATTTCGTATTGAATTAGAATATCACGGGACGTTTATATCACAAGTCTTCAAAAGGTTCTATTGTACATATACGATAATGTTAAGGCCTGGATACACGGTCCATCATGATTGTCAAAGCAAAGGTCAAAACGCGCGGTTATGGATAATGAATTTAAAATATGAGGTGTACTGATGACATAGGCAAATGTGATGCTATGTTCTAACGTTGGTATCCACACTTGACCCTGACAACGTACGTTTTTTGGTTAGATTCTGATGTATTGTCCGTAAGTTTTAGAGGTCTTACGCGTGGAATATTACCTAATAGTACATTACTTTCCACTTTTCTATACCGATCTGGAATCGCATCACAGGCATTACTATGTTGTAATGGTTCTAATCCATATGAGTTTTTATATTAAAGCAAATATACAGATGTCTTAATTTACGTATGAAGGTTCAGTCTGTCTTAGATTTTTAACATCGTTATTATGCATAACGTTCGCTAAAAGCAAGTTTTAGTGCAAGCACCAAAATAGACCGTGCATCCAGTCCTTTAAATAATTTATAGCTGTGTTGAAAATATACGATGTTTTCTTTTAACGGAACATTCCAAATAACTTGAATATAACTCTATGTTTATAATTAGGAAACTACCTTGTTTTGTAGTGATCTTTTTTCGATTTCTACACAAAAGCACACTGACGTATTCGGTTACCGCGAATGGATCGTAAGTGGTTATAAACTTTGAATTAATCTATAGTCGTCGATACAGAATTACGAATCTGCATAACTTAACAGAAGACTGAGAACTATTTTCGACTCTATTTTGTATAATTGTACATTTAACACATAATCACAGTACTAAATCCGGCAAGCAAACGAAACAC
The DNA here is from genome assembly GCF_905333055.1 of Maniola jurtina. NCBI lineage: Eukaryota > Metazoa > Arthropoda > Insecta > Lepidoptera > Nymphalidae > Maniola > Maniola jurtina. The sequence goes on from NC_060045.1 coordinate 3,387,215, forward strand.
ATGCAGTAGAAAACACGTTAGTGACACGTCATTTTACAATATATCATTACAGGGATTTTATATATTAACGAATTGTATAATTGAATATGTACCTATAGTTTAACAGAACGTATAAATTGTTGCTTTTTTTCTCCTAGACTTTACTTTCGCTTATCTGGATTGAATCGACGAAAAGCGACGATGTCTTTCCAACAAAACCTTACGATAGCCACTCTACGTTTGTCGTAAATGAAAATCACGTTTGCAAACTAGCTGAATTAATACTATTACTTATTATAAATCAAAATGAAATTAGCTGTCTCGATGATGTCTTGAATAAATTATTTCAGTGAATCGTTTCAATTTAATCAAGTAATAAATATATTAAGTACATGTGCCAAAAAATTTAAATCGAAATCTTAAAAAACTTATCGGCAGCCTCCTATGTATTAAGCTTTATTACTATCGATTGTCTTTGATTTTTTTATTAATTCTTGTTTATGAAGTTATTGATCACGCGCGAGATGAATGCCATGCTGAGAAATGCGCTAGTGATGTGACTATGATATGATAGACGCAGATTATCGATTAATCTATTAATTCATTTATGTTTTGCTAGTTAGGTTATGGTCGAAATATATTTTGGCCGCAATAATAATATGTATATTATGAATTTCCAAAATTAAAATAGTTTTAACTCTTAGAACATAATCGCAAAGGTCTACTATTTAAACATCTCAAAGATTAGATCAGGAAGGTATAATTATCTCATAAAGCCTCTACGGCTAAGATGTATGAGCGTACTTTGGCTTTGCTCAGATTAAAACGAGACCCAAAATTACATTTATGTCACTCAGGGTGAAATCTATAGCGTTTAGGTACTTTGACTCTGCATAGACCTTTGACAGTTTTTTGGTTTTTTTTTTTTTGCTGGCAGCAGTGCTCTACTGTGACGAGCGTAAACACCTAACACACCGGGCTACGCATGCGTCCACGCTTTACGAAAGCGGTGTGCCATGTTTCATACAGTTCCATACATTACAACGCAATGGTACGCGCTACGTCTACGCTTATGCGGCCTGTGTGAATAAGCTATACAGAAGCTCGGATCCGCATTGGCAAATGGCATTTATCTCGCGCGACAATAGTAGTTGTGTTGTATCGTGACTTGTGATTGCACATTGCGTGTCGTCGGTTTATAGAGTTTACCTAATTCGTACAAATTCAAGCAGTATTAGAGTGATTTTTGTTAAAGTTTTAATTGAGACGTTTTTAATTAAGTTTTGTTATTTGTTAATGTGTGCGACGGGAGGTAGATTGACTATGAGAATATTTTATTTTAGTTTACACGATAAGCAATAGGAATCTCATTTAACATAGTTTTTCGTTTTAGACGAAATTTATTAATGGTTTAGTTGTTCAGATCTATAATGTTATAAAGATACTTGCTCGAGTGTGCGCTCGGGGCATTATGTGCGTGAGTTTGTATAAATAGGTACTCGTACCTACACTTTTTACTTCGTGTAAAGCTCAAAGTAGGTAGATTACGAAGGTCGAAGCAATGCCACGCATCTTTTTTAAAATGTTTCGAAATCAACAGCTATTTATTATTGGATACAGATTTGTGTGAAGTAAAATAAAATGGAGGCGCAAATACGCGTTTTGTTTTTAGTTGAATCACAATAATTATGTGCCTACATTGAGTATAGATATACATTTTTCCGTCGAAAAATGCATATTCTATGACATTACGTTAGATGGAGATAAAAATCCAGTAACTTGGCAACATTTTAGAGAAGACGCCTTACGTCGCTTCCACTCGCCCGCAATATGCCTAGAGCCCAAAGTTTTGTCCTTTAGATACAAAGTACAAACATACATTCTCTATTCCTAAACAGACTTACGCACACAATTCATCGCGTATTCACACGAGTGAACCTATGTATCTGATGTACCTTATTTTCTTGGACTACCCGCTATTTTAGAATGTATGTCTACCCGCGTATTCGCTTTAGTGCATTCCAATGTTTTCTTATGCCGCTATACCGATGTGTATATTTCATACAGTTTTCACCAGGAGCCAAATCTAAGGACGTAATTTAATAGGTACATACATAAATTTAAGAAATTACGTATTTTAAGTTGATAAAAATGTGATTGTATTAATTTTAGTAGAAATCAAATATTTAGTTCCTTCAGTTTTGTTACGAGTATTTATAAATTGTAATTAATTATTATAATTATAATGAAATCATGATTTTTAGCTTAGACTAATTGTTCTCACATAATAAAGAATTATAAATAATTTATAAGTTGTGTAATTTGATTTGTTGTATTTTTGCCTAAATATAATTAATAATTTACAAATTTAAATTAAATGATATCGTTACATTAGGGTGTAAAAAAGATTATCTATTTGATCTTATAAAATAAATACGAAAAAAATAATATTTATGTTCTAGTACCATTATATCTTGTAATTGAAATTGAAATGAGGGAGCGATGTAGTAGTAAAATTCGTTTACGGTCACCAACGTAAAGTGTAAAAATAAAAATGTGAAATACCGCTGCACTGTTTCATTGTGCCTTTCGCCACCTTTGACAATACGAGAGTTTTACAACGACTTACATAACTTGTATAAAGTAGTCTATCTAGAATGAATCGATTTACATGTGTCTATTCCGCCGTTACGTGAGCTGCCTTTTACCTTTTGTCGACTGTCAGCATATTGGCAGGGTTTAGTAACAGACAACTGTATACATAAAGTAAGGCATAACGCATACGAGCAACATTTTGTATGCAGAAATCTTGAATTTTTTTCATAAAATCAATGTCGGTCTTTGACATGTAGAAAAAATGGCATGTAGATTCTAGATGCGATAGATTTTATCCACTTCTGGTAAGGCAAGGGCCTTCGTACCCCACTAGCATAGAGATGGAAATAACTAGGCAAATCTTTCATGACCGTGGGTTCGATTCCCGATTGAGATACTGGGATTTCTGAACTAAGGGTAAAGTTTACACCTATATAATATTACGTAGGTACCTTCTGAATACACAGTAGTAGTGTGATGAAAGTGGGTACCTGGTTGCTACGAATGAGATTCAAACCTACAAATTATAATTATTGGTTCACTGTTCTATTTAGGTGTAAGTAAGTAGGGACTGGATCAGATGACCTGAAGCCTTAAGGTGGCGGGGAGGGGATGGAAGAGGAAGGCGGAAGACCGTGCTTGGTGGCGCGCTCTTGGAAAGGCCTATGTCCAGCAGTGGACGCATACAGGCTGATGGAATGGAACTGGATCAGGCTCCTTTCAACCAGCTGGAGAATTCGCTAACTCAGTGTCTAACACTGAATGATAGACATAGAGCTTATTATTAGGCGCAAAGCTCACCGACAGAGCCGAGGCTTAATAACAAGTCAAACTAAAACTATTTACCTACTTTTGCATAGCGACGGAAGCGCAGTCCGTGTTTTTCTTTCAGTATTTCAGTTTCAACGGTATGACAGTAAATAAAGTTGAGTTAAAAGTGGATCCACACCTGCGGAATCGCAGCGAACCGTGCACACAACGCGCACACATGTCGCGTTAGTTGGTACGCGTGTGTAGGTGTGTATCAGCCTTATTTTCTAATGAAAAAGACTGTTGACGGCTCTACCTCACTCCGTCTGCTTGCACTGACCCTTACTCTATACTTAGGTAAGCATAGGTAAATAATTCCGTTTACCTGCAAGCAATATGCATAGTGCATTCATTATAATCCAATTATGACATTGATTCGGCGGCGACTGTCCATTTCAATAAATAAGTATTAACAGGACCTGTTACTATTTTGTCACGATCTCGAATATCTTGCCTGTAAGATAGGTACCATTAGGACTTATACTATACACAAAGGTATTTTAAATACCTAATACCATTAAGACTTTGATATCTATACATAAGGTAGATTTGATGATACCTAGTGGTTTTCTTTTCTAGGCCGCTTTTTTTTTTAAAAAAAATTAGCGAACAAATAAGCAGACCGTGGATGAATTACTACCTCCTACAGATTAACATTTGCTGCACAAGAGAAACCGCCAATGCGTCGCCAGCCTTTCGGGAATTTGTCCTATTCGGGAGTCCAAGGTTCGAATCCGGGCCTTTAATTTTTTGGACCTACCAACCTATATGCGTTTTATTTAGCTATTATTATAATTAAGTAGGTACCTACTTACCTATAAACAATAGGTATAGGTACTTATTATCGCTCTTTTCGTTTCTTTGTATTTATTTTCTTAGGTACCTATCGTTTAGTAGGTAAGTACCACAATCCAAATCACTTATTTTTTTGATTCCTAGCATTTTTGAAAATCTTTGAATTTCAGTTCAGCTTTCAGCTTTTATTTTCTTTGAAATCGACGACAAGGACTTGATATTTTCGATGGGTCTTTAATTTTAAGGACTAGGAGAGACATCAGACAGAGATAGCTACTTTTATCCCGCAAAACAGACCATAGTGCTCGGGGCCGGAAAATCTTTCCAGCGGATTTTAAAAAATTCCTAAATCCGCCCAGACGAAGTCGCAGACATGAGCTAGTAAGGCAAATAAAACACAATCATCGTTATCACATGAAGGCGTACCCTTTTATTCATTAACTTTTAAATTAAATACAGTTTTTATAAATACAAATTTACACACTAAAAAACGGTGGATATCGTTTAAGCTCTAGTTTTCTAGGATAGCAGTGCCGTTACATAGCGGCCGCTATATACCGTCAAATGACGTCACTAAACCTTGTCTATAGATGACGGGGTTTCCCAGTGCTTTTACACTGTACGTGTGCAAGCCCATTAAAGCGCAGATGTACTCAGCAATATCAGTACCTATTTTAAAAGATGATGTAATACAAATCCCATATAAAAGTTCCACTTTAGGTAGTTGACAGACATCCTTATGTCAGTGTCAAAAACTATCTAGCAGTGCCGTCACTTATCAAACGCTTTAAACCGTCAAATGACGTCACTTAAACGTCTATTGGAAGATCACGTGGTTTTTCTTTTCGTATCGATCGGTGATCGTAACATCGATGTGATAAACGCTCTCTGCGGTGGGGTCATATAGCGGCCGCTTTTTGACGACACTGGTATCCTAGAAAACCAGAACTGTACAAACACTTCAAACATTACATTGAGCAAAATGCAAGCAGGTTCTCTTTACAATTAAGCCTTGGTTAGAAACAACGCGTGACGGCAGCGGCACATGACGGCAATACGGCATTACATCATACTGAAGTCTGGCATGGCAGTGTAATGCTTCGATTAGCAGCTATACATTGTTGTTTGTATTACAAGAAACTGTTTCTAGTAGTACCTACCTACCCGCAGGAAATATGCACATCGAACTTTAGAAAGAGATTTCTGCTTCGTAGAGCGTCGTCTCTGTCACTCCTACCTATGTGTCGTTACGGCGTCCCTTTCACACGGTTTCTTGTATCACAATTTCTAAACGCAGTTTAGAAAACGCTACTGTCACGAGTCGCTGTCTTCGCAAGTTGTTTGACCAGAGCTTTAGACTCCCGCAGACTAATTTGATCGGCCGATAGTTGGTTCTATTCATCTAGTCTGCAAGAGTTTTAATTTTTTTACAGACTTAGGAACAATATAGACAGAGCTGTTGCGACCAAACGTCAAATTGAAGCAATCCATTTTTATTCAGCTACTGGCTCAGTGACAAGGTGAATGACTTATTTTTATCCGCACTCGTTTGATTAATTTTATTGTCTATACCTTTCCTTTAGTCTGTGGTTTATAATCTGTAGATTAGCGACTTGCAGTAATAACTTTTCATTTTATATCTTTATATAGGTATATATTTTAAAATAATAAAAAACTAGGTAGATAAGTAATAAGTACTAATGTCTAATGTTGCTCTTGACCTGTGCGAATACCCGCTTCGCCATTAAAAGGTCCTTAGTTCAATTCCCAGTTGCGTCAAGGGGAACAAAACAGACTTCTGGCATTATTTAACTAAATAATGCGTTAGTTTTTTTCGATTAAAAAGAAAACAGAATGTTTTTAAATAATAGGGTATGCAATGCCTAGTTACCTATATGCAATGCATGCCACCGATATTAATGTATATTTATACGCGACTACGGCAAAGCCGAAAGGAGGAAGGGTTATGGCTATATCTATCAGTGAAAGAATTTTCAAAATCGGATCATTAATTCCAAAGACTTTTGAAGAGACCTAATATTATGTTCAGCTTTCATTAAAGTTCGTTTAGTTTCACTTTTCGTTCGTATGTTAATCTAATCGCTTTTATAAAAAAAAGTTATAGTGGTAGGTACTCAATTCTCATCCACATACTACAATACTAATTCGCCTTTCACTCCATTAAAGCCGCCATACACTTGTTATTTTTTAACAATTTATATCGACATAATTAAATAACACCTACCAATAATGCAAATTTCAATGGTGTTCTTTTTCGAATTATAAAACAGCACTATCTTTTGTCAGCGTAAAAAATAATAAAGTGTTATTAAAAACTCAATAATCTACCGAAATGAGTTAGAAAACAACAGTAATGCAAGGGCCGTGGACTGAGAATATTTCACTAGGGTATCCAATATCGACGTATTTTAAGGGACCGTCTGGTTTTTTTTTATTGAATAATGTAAAAGTTATCTCTTTCAAAACTAGTATTAACTTCAGATGTAAAACTCGTAAAACATAAACAATGTTAAATCTAGTTTTTTTTATTCCGATACAAGTTAGCCCTTGACAGCAATCTCACCTGGTGGTAAGTGATGATTCAGTCTTAGATGGAAGCGGGCTAAGTTTAACGATAAATGGAGATTAACAAATACATACTACCTTTCAAACATTCTAGAAAAGTTTCGATTTTGCTAGCAGACAGGCAGATTATGACGTTTTATAAACTTAAAGAGATGCCACTGTTTTAATATACCTATTTCAAAATTATAGACGAAATTTATTCCCTACGTCCCCTACAGAAAATAATATAATAATTAGAACAGTAAATTTTTACTGTTTAAAAACAGTATGTCGCATATTTTACGTCCCGAAAAAATATTCTGCTAACATGGCCATCCGATTCATTACCATCGCACACAAAACAAATTGTTTTCTAAGATTTATATTATAAGACGTAGAATAGATAGCCAACATCTAATCTGATAGTGATGAAAATATGTTTTTTGTTTTGTTATAGTTGATTAGCTATTGAGAACATATTATGTTGTGGTATACCTACCTACAAGTTTTTTTATATTATACTTTATCCTCATTTCATTGTGATACCCAAATCGATGTTGTTATTAGGGTTAGTTTACTAGAAAGTAGAATTAATAGAAGAAATCTGCTTAAAAAACTGATTTAATTTAATACATTTATAAACATATTTAATTTATACTTTTTTAATATTTTAATTACATGATTTAATAAAGAGTTATTTCTGCAAGTGTTAGACATGTTTCTTATCAGAAGGTATTTACAAGTATTACTAAAAGTTCGTTTTGTAGTGTAAAATTCGATGTTAGGATCGAACAAGTGTTTTTATTTATCTTTTTAACTCTTTGAAATTAAACTAAATCTTAGTTTTTATCACATATTCATTAGTGGGAAAAATATATACAATTCTTATATTTAAGTAATGAAAATGCACATTTCGAGTGAATTTTACATATGTAATATATATGTATGTATATTCTGTAACTACAACGCATACCAAATACAAAAACTAATCGAAAAGAGCAGCATTAATCATTCGATCTCACTTACACAGCATGTCTTTGTAAAGTGTGTAAGTGAGACGGTATGATTAGCATCACTTTGTTTCGATTTGTTTCTATATTGACACGTGTTATATTTTTACTATAAAGTTTTTTTATACGAGCCCGAATCATCGAATTTTTAACAGATTAATCCAAATTCATTGACAGATAATAAATATAGAGTACAAATGGCAGTAGTTTTTCTTATTTCATAACAGTAATCAGTATAAGGTACATTAAACACGTAATTATATTTTTATCCCAAACTGGAATAAGGTAACTATATCATTAATAATAATTATTATAATATGTGCATATTCCATCGATATCACATCCCACTCAATCTATCTATTGTTTATGTATTGTTAATTCATTTTTAATACATATTTTATTATGTTTATATCATTTACATTGATATAGGTTACCGTTTAGTTAAAACTTTTATAAAAAACGTAAGAGAAATGTATCCCCAAGCGTCTAAAAATTTCATTATATTTAGTTGCTACATATTCAAATAAAAATTAAATCATTTTTATTTGAATATTTAGCAACCAAAGTAGTTTCGATAACTGCAAAATGTCGCTACTAGATGGCATTAACAGTCGCTTCAGTACTGAAAGAACATACGTATCACAAATTCGTCACACAATGTTTAATGCGTATTTAAAATTATTTAAAAATTTCCTTGAAGTGTAGATTAAAATACTATAATAAATAATATAAAATCAAATAAATCATCATAATTAATATGGAGCGTGCTCGGGAGCGCTCGAAGGAAACTCTCATTAAGGTGCACACAAACTACTGTGATGTAGTGTTGCAAAGTAATCTAGCGTGACGATAGGGAAAGGCAAGACATAAACAAGATACCTTGACAAGTCAAGGAGTAAGTAAGTGCAGTATGGACGTTATTATATCAAAACTGTTTTGAATCCGATCGCCTTCTGCGGAATAACGATACACCACTCCAGCAGTGTGTCTACACCTTTAAACATTATACGCCACACGTGTCAACAGATTTAAATCTTAAATAAGTAAAATTAAGTACTTATAAAAAGTAAAAGTTTTTTAAATAAATTATTGTTATTTAAAGTCTACAATATAACCATAACTTCATAATTTTTCACGCGTAACCCAATCATTACCTTTGTTACTCAGAAATTTAAAAACGAATATAAAAAAGTAAAAATTCGAAATTCAAAAACTCTACATAAAAAGTCTACGGTGGTGAGCGTTGTACATTCCATTAATTAAAATTTACAGACTTAACAAAAAGGTGAAGCCGATACAATAAAGAGTCTTGACACAGGAACAATATCCACACCAAACCAATTCCTAATAAATTATGACTGCTTTTAAAAAACAAATCGAACCGTCTTGACGATCTTGCAACATCAATATCGAATAAGAAGTTGTGAAGTGTCAATATCGGCGCCAACTACTAAGAAGATCTAAACATACCTAGGAATTGTAAATTCTAGACTCGTAGAATTCCCAACTCCTTTGTTCATATCTTCTTGATCTAGAGTGCAGAGAGCCATTTATAAAGTTGGCAATCAACAAGTTGGCAAGTCTGTCTAAGCTCTATTACCAAAAGGTCACAAAAAGCGAAGTATGTTTCGTTTTGACACTACTAATAAAATAAGAGAAAAAAAGACAGCGATCTCGATTTATCGTGCACTAATAGAATCGCGGGCGAAAGCTGTGTAAACACAATTATTACAAACGAGACCCGCGAAAAAACTTGCCTGCGGGCACCAAATAAACGATTGATTTACATGCCTTCACACCAGTCGAGTGCTTGGTTGAGACAGTGCACTTGTACGAGTACAATATTGCCTGGACATCAAATATTTTTCCTATGAATACGAACACTATGTTCACTACCAACACACTATCTGATGATGTAAGGAATCGAATTATTATTAGATGTTAATGATAGTAGCCGGGACCAATAAACGCCAAATTCTCGTCAAAAAGTCAGACAGATTTGTCTTAATGTTTCTATAACAACTCCCGCTAAGAAAGGATTACTGTCATAAATTAATTAAAGTTGGAGTGGATCAGTTAGTAAAAAATAAGTTCTTTGCATAGGCAAAAACATTCGCATTGCCACGGACATCTTTTCTTGTAGAATATAAGATGTTATATCGGCTATATGTACCTATTTTTTTTTAAAAAGTTCATTAAACTAGTATAGCTGCAGCTCTAATCAAGTTGACATATGTATTTATAACATTAGATACACCGACATATTTTTCCTGCAACCGTCAGTATTGATTGTAACAGACCGAGTGAAGCCTCGAGTAAAGTGCTGGTACTAAGTTACTCTACTCGACCCAGCAACTAGCTTGGTGTAAACCAGGTTTTATTTTATAGGTTGTATAGCGTTTGCATGAGGACACGATAAAATAGATGAGACAAAAATCGTGAATAGACTATTTAGTTATTTGGAAATTACCACATTTTGTACGTAGGTAGATACTCTTTCTTCGAGCATTTGTCAAAGTAACAAATAATTTGTCAAAGTCATTTAAGTTATTGTCAAATAAATAAAATGATCCTACAGATTGCTAAAATTTCACTTATAATGTACTGACCCCACTGAGATTTTTGTCTCTATCATTCGTATGGGATTACGTAACAGAGAAAGCACTATACTAATTTATTTCCATGGAAAAAGTATAAATAATTTGATTTGACTCAATACGCGTCGATTTTCACCAGATGGGTAGCCGCCTTTATTCTTATGCTTTTGTTCAAAATGTTAGGCGGTAACAAAGATAGGCGGAGCTTGTTTGCCTATATGGAGTGCACGTGGTTCAGCCAATTAATATAAGGACTGCAAAAATTAGAGTTCCGCATTGTTACATAACTACCTATAACATAAATTACTGTTATATTAATTCATGATTAAACAATATAAATAATTCGTTAGTATATTCGCTAATATAATTTATTATCCAGATAAATTTTACTTTTGTCGTGTAACCTAAAAAGCCAAATTGTCTGTATTCATAGAATCAAATTTCCACAACAATTTTATAATGTGCCACCACGTAACAGCCCGTTCCCACTGGTCGGCTGTCGGACCCGGATTTTAATCGGATGTTCCAGTGGCAGAACATTTTGACACAAAATCGGTTTCAGATAAGTGTGAATAGTTTCATATAAAATGTTCTGCCACTGGAACATCCGATTAAAATCCGGGTCCGACAGACGACAAGTGGGAACTGGCTCTTAGACGAATGGAATCGACAAACCCTTACTTGATCGCAGTGTATACGCAAGTGCGTTCAAATGTACGTACTAATACGCTCACTTCATACATTTTAGCGTAATTTTTTGGGATGTGAATAGAATAGAATAGAATAGATTTTTTTTTTTAATCAATACTAATACATACTATTATAATATACCTAATATAATATTGTACACACACATTTGAACCATATCCTTCATGTATATAACATTAATTAAGATTATACGAGGTAATCGCTTATACATTTAACAAGCTAAATAGGATTTATTATAAGTTAGCAACACTCTCCATATTAAAAACCCTCAAATTCCGAAAACTTCAACCCCTAAAGCTAAGTGTATTAGAAATAAAACTTACAGAAGATAGCTTTGGCAAGTCATTTGCATATTGCTTGGATTGTTCAAACATTCAGCAGCAAGACAACTTCTGTAAGTTTTAACACTAATGTTGAAATTTATAAACCGCACTGTGACTTTGCTTAGACTTAAGTTTCAGTTAAAAGGAGACAGGTTTATGCCAGCGGTATAACGCTGTCTCGTTTTAACAGTGTCTTAAGTCTGAGCAAAGTTAAAGCGCGCTCAATAGATCTCAGCCTAAAACTCGCAGATTAATGATAATAAATACGCGGCCAGCTGATATGATATCGGTGCGAATTTGTTAGTACACAAAAAATAAACTAAACTTCTTTTACTAACATCTTTTATCATCATTTTCCTCGAAAACTATCTTCAACACCCTGTATCCTCAAAGTAGATTCTTAGAAATGTTTATAAGTGAAAGATTCAACTAGATAGTCGATAAACCAAAGTTTTATGCCAACTGATAACAATCCAAACAAATGAAACAGCGTTCCTTCAAAATCATGTTTTTATTCAGTTCTTTATTGCAACATTCAGTCGCAATCATTATGACTCGTTCCTGGAACATAAATGAAAATAGATATTCTCCTAGTTTAGTTTCAAAAGTTTCGTGTACAACCAAATCAGCACCAATGGAAACCTTTTACTTTTTACATATTACACTAAAAATACGTACTTATCACAGACCAGAGGGCAAAATTGTTTGATGCATCTAAAAGTTTTCGCCTGTTACATGTGAATTGATTCAGGAATTAAACTAAAACCCTTAGTCCATTGTATTATTAGACGTTTTAAAAGGAGAGCCCTGTAATCAGATTCAGGATTCAGCATAAAAAGTCCCAAAAAAAATTAAGATAAAAAAAAAGTATTCAGCGTATAATTATTTTTCCAGAGCCCGGTACAAAATCAAATGAACTTTCAAATATTCCTATGTAATAGGCGAAACACTTCAAATACGATTTTTACTCACAATTTGGCTGTTTAGGTAATCATGAATAATAATTCTAATACTTTCCCTAATATGTCGAGATAAATAGTGTTAGTAAATTATTTATTTATATTATATTTGTTACAGGGAAGATTGGTAACTTTGTAACGATTGTTGAAGACACCTTTCAGAGACTTGCCGAACTTAAAGCTCGGACTAACTTTAACTGTTAACTTAAAAACCCGCTGTGGAAAAAAATATCCTAGAATAATTATTATAAATTCGTCTTAGTTTTTATAATTCGGCATCATTCGGCGTTCTATAATCCATACTTCATAATTTAGATCCTATATATTTTCTACATAATATTGATGTTACTCTGTCAATATTATCGCGATACGCAATATCGCGATCCTGTATTCAGGAAACATTGATGGTATTGACAGCATTACAATGTATCCGAATATTCTTGAAATCCTGCGATATGGCATTGATAGTGAAACACCCCTTATTATGTTCGACTTTCTTTCGGTTCGTCCGATAGACAAAACGCGGGCCAAAATATGATATCTGGTTAAATGGCATGTTATTCTGGTTAATTGGCAAGGAATTCCGAACCAGTGGTAGATGCATTTGATTCAAAAGTACTTGTAAAAGTTTTATTTAATAAAAAAATATTTTTACTTATTTATTTATATGATTCCGCCCCTAATCTCCCCTGTAACAACAAACTAGCCCTTAATTAAACGTTAAAATAATTCCAACATTATCACCCATACAACATTTACAAGGAATGTTCTATTCCAAACAAATATACCACACCGATGCAATGGTACAGCCTTCCGTCAAAGTATGGAAATATGGAATGGTGGTTAATTGCGTCACGCAATCGCAATCATTACAACTGACTACTGAAGCCCTTAAGAAAAAATTACATTACTAGTTTTCAAGCTATATTGAAGTAAAAAATTCAATTCAATGGAATCCAATCAAATGCAATCAAAGTTTGACAATTAGATCAATCTTCTGTAGCCAAACTTTGATGGGCTCAATGCAATAATTTGACAAAACTCCCTTTCTGTAACTTTTCCTAGTGGCCAAAATACACAGTTTGCTAAATTACCAAGAACTGGTCAAATAAAGTTCATTTATTCAAAATAGCTACCCATTGTATTTGTATACTCATTGATTGTCAATTGTTATATCTTGTTCGTGATATCTATTGATTGAAATTGCATTACGCAACTAACCCTAATCTATATAGGTATTGATAAAATTTAATTCTGGACGGCTTAGGAGAGTTAATGTTTTAATTTGTTTCAAGAGGTACATCATGATAAAATTATCACGTCATATAACAACTTGATTGGTCTATTGAACATGTCTCCACCCGCTTAGGGTGAACGCACACTTACTCGAGCCGAACGCGTCGAACGGGTCGAATGAAACGAATTTAAGAATTCTGTATCTGAAGTCTCATGAAACCTCGCACATTTCCGCGCGTCGAAGGTTCGGACGATTCGACGCGGGGAAGTGTGCGAGGTTTCATGAGACTTCATAAGGCTTTCATTCATTTCATTCGGCTCGGATAAATGTGTGTTCATCTTTAGGTAAACGCAGTCTAACCGTGAGTTTGCACTAACGAAACATTTACATAAAAATATATTGAAAATTGTGTTTTCTGTTAATGTGTCGAACTGCGTTTGCATTGTCATATAATTTATTGAACAGACTTATTTGACACTTCATCAAATCTTGAAATCTGTCAAAGAATTTACCCGTTTTTCTGCAACATTCACATCACGTCAATCCATCAAACATTCACATGTTTAATGTTTTTGGTGCAAACTCACTTGTATACTGTATCCATGGAGAGAAGTTAATATAGGGCTCTCTCTGTTAGGTAATCCCACACAAGTAACAAAGACAAAAAGACAGTAGGCGTTAAGCATTTGAGGACCAACCAATCACAAACGACCGTTTTCCGTACTAACTTGTTGCCGTGAAAAGAGTTGTACGGAAAACGTAGACTCGTTTGTGATTGGTTGGTCACTCAAAATGGTAAATGCACATTAACATTTTTGTCTTTGTCATTACATAACAGAGAGATACTTATATTAACTTCTCGTCGTGGAAAGAGTATAGTAGGAGTTATTAAGGTATCTCAAAATTCATGAAAGACTTTCAAGTATTGTTTCAAGGTTTGATATAAAACATGCAAGTGTTATCCGCGGTGGATATTGCACAACATAAGTCTCTCTTTATATTGTGTGCACAACATAAGTCAATAAATACAAGTTAAAAACAGTTTTCGAATTTTCGTCAGCACTTATATTTTGCAATTATATAAGTCAACTTCATCGGAAGGCCAGCCGTGCTATTCACTTCTTGGCGTGCAAGTATCTGGTGATGACCGCGTGCAGAGCGTGCGGTAGTTTGGTGCGGTCGCGCTTGCACGCGTACGCGCGCACCGCAGCCGCGAGGTGCGCGTACATGTCTAGCAAAGCCTCGAGGCCTATGGTGCGCAGCGCTTTCGCGTTCTTATATAGAATGTTATCTAACTCAGTCTTGTTTATCAGTACTTTCTCTGCTTCTGTGAAAAAAAAAAAATTGTGTCTGTAATTTTATGCGCGATTGAAGTCAGACTATAGTCTATTTTTTCATACCAGACACAAAAATGACAGCTAGAAATGTCAAACTTAAATATAATGATACCAGCTTAACAAAAATAGTGTTGCCCTCATAATATTTAATAAAATAATATTTCGTGCATAACGAGTAAAATAAATACGAAATGTGTAATTACGATATTAAAAGTACCACTAATCACGTATTATTTGAAAGACTTACATAATAATAATTAGTAACAAAAAATAATTCACCTAAGGAATTTTACAATAATATTATGTAAAACTCATAAATTCAGAATCAAGCCACACTTATTTCATTTGAATTGGAATTACTTTCAACACCACATTTGAAAAGAACTCCTACAAATATTTATCGGTACGTATCGATTGCACCACATCACTATTGAAGAGTCGTAAAAAACAGACAACACACAAAACGTCATTTTAGTATCCGGGATAAAAAAATAAACTATAAATACATTTTTGATTCATAACAGAAAGTACATACCTCCACTCGAGGCTTCGTGGCCTGAATTCCTTTTCTTTGGTGATTGCTTTGTGGGCGACCTTTCTGTCGACTTGGCCGGACTGCAATAGAAAAACATTTTATAGCTCGTTCACACAGGCTGCGTAAGCGATGCGGAAGCGTAGACGTAGCGCGTACCATTGCATTGCGTTGTAATGCATGGAACGGCATGAAACATGGTACACCGCTTGCGTAAAGCGTGGACGTATGCGTAGCCCGGTGTGTTAGAGGTTTACGCGCGTCACTACGTACGTGTCACGTGTACGCTATTGATGTGAATCAGCCGTTAATGGTTTCACTCCAAGTTCACATGTTTTTATACTTCATTTCATTTTTATTTTTGTCTTAATTTCTTGCTTCTCCAATTACGAGTTGTGAATTTGTTGGACATTCATTATTCATTCCTTTTCAAAAAAAAAATAATAAAGCCGCAATAAATTAGTTTTCAATGTTTCAGATTTCAATTTGGTCTTTCATGACCTGAATTTTGCTCTAGAAACTAAAATTTCAACTAAACTAAAGAAATTAAAATTTAGTTTGGTATAAAATAAATCTTACTTTGTAAACCAGAACGCTACCAAAAACTTAGCATGATCATTACACTACCTTAACACAATCCAATGCCAATTATAACCATTTGTATAGCGTGGTAAAGCGTACAAAACTCGGGTCAATGTCCCACCTACGGCGCGACTTCGAGTGACCTATTTACGGAACATTCGTTGACCTCTAGCATCAGTCTAGTTTTATTTGCAATATATTGTGAACTTTTAAAAAATACAAGGTTTTTGTATTTTTTTTGTAGTTTTTTTATGGTATCTTATTAGTAATGATCAGTACTATCACCCTTCGTTTTTGCTAGCGAAGGTTCACCCTGTTTAGTTTGGAATATCCTCACCTTTCGAGAACATGGTTGATATGCGAATGTGCGGTAAGGTTCAACAGTGAGTCATCGTTGGCCGGCCTCCGCAAAGGCGCGTCATCGTCAGACCCTGATGTACTGCAGGACCCATTGTGCAGGGGTGTAGACGTGATCGGTTTGTTCTCTTTGGACTCTTCATCTGTTATCGGCATACTTGAATCTTTGAAGTTCTGTAATAAAACATCAACATATTTTTTATATATAATAAAAATAACGAGAAGGCGGGTCATCTAGTGATAGGCGCCGCCCATGAACATTTACAGCAACAGAGGCACCGCCAATGCTTTGTCGCTTTTCAAGAAGTTGACGATTACTTTTAATTGAATTGTTGTTCCAACAATTAAAATAGACTAAAATCGAACAGAATATATGGAACAGAATTTATTCAAGTAAACTTTTACAAGTGCTTTTGAATCGTCAAAATAATCTGCCACTGGTTCGGAATGCCGTTCCTACCGAGAATCAGGTAAAAAAAAATCTACGGTAGAATGTAATAGAAATGGTTAAAGAGATAAATGGTCTTTCAAATAAATCGTTCTCAAGAAGTTCGAAGTTTCAAAAAGTTACCTTCTGCACAGTCTTTTGTCGTTTGACCACGAGTCCCTTAGACCACGCGTTCATTCTTCTACGTTTGCGCTTCACGGAGTTCGGCTCACTCTTTTCACCGTTTTGCGGAGTCCGAACTGTCTTGCTGTCATTCTGCTCGGCTGTGGTCGAGTTCAAACTATGCTCTAAAATAGATGTGAATTTATTTTAATATTAAATTAGCGAGCTAACATTCAAGCGGATCACTAGATGTTAAGTGACTACCGCAGCCCCGCCGCCCATGAACATTTGCAGCACCAAAGGAACCGCCAATGCGTTGCCAAACACAATGAAGGGACCAGGTTTACAAGAAATTAAGACCCCATTTACTCTAAAATGGGATCTATTATGTCCTAAAAGGAAACACTTACGTAAATTCGAAGCAGTGTAGATGAAATCTGGCAGATCATTGTCAGCCGCTCCTTCTTCGACGCGTCGCCTGGCTATCTCTTGACAGTCCAACTCAAAGTCGCTATCCATTTCCACGTCGATAAGCGCATGCGCATGGTCCCTTAGCGCGCACGCTTCGTGACGTATCTGCTTGTCTGACGACGTTCTAGTACAAAATCGACTTTTTTAAATAAAATCTTTGAGAGCTCTGCGTGCTTTCGGTTTTGATTCAAACATGCTAATGCAAAAGCAATGTTCGTTGTATTTGTCCCTTTCTATTTTAGAAACAAATGGACAACGTATTTAATTTTAATCTAGCACTGAAACGCAGAAGGGATATGCGGACTCACCTATTAGGGAAATATATAGGTCAGAACATTCAAAAAAATAAATTTGTGGGGTTCATCTCGTTTTTACTTACAACTTCATGTCAATTTTTGACAACCTCATAGAACACGAGTTTTGTATGAAACAGCTCTCCTATAGGTACTAATTTACTTCAAATTAGCCCAGCATATTATTAAACAAGGAAAACTCCCACCACTATGCTATTAATGGAAAGAAGAACCCTCAGAAATGAGGAATATGACGCAGAGACTGTTGTGTGGGTATTGACCTGGGTGTCCACGAAACTAACACAGGATAGAACTAAAAGTATTACCATCCTAAGTACAATAATCTATGCAGAAAAGGTCGGAATTTATTTATTTGTGTAGTGAAAATTGTAACAAAAGCAGAATTCAGTAAATGATAATGAAGTTGGTATGATTAATTCCTTGTATTTTTTATTTTGTTAAATTAATATGAGTAAAAAACAAATAAACCAGATTTAAACTACAAAAAATACAATACAAATAAACTACAATATTGTTTAATTCTATGAACATGCTACAACTGCCAGATACAAAATAAATCCATCTAATGTCTAAGCTATTATAGTTGTTCTTCACAAAGACCGTTCAGCCTTGGTGCCCACGCCACAACATACACACAACGCACACACACACACACACACAAACACTCACACACAATTGCGTGCACAATTTGTGTGCGTAACGTAAGCGGTTGTGAAGTTGCGTGCCACAAACGCAGCCAAACGGACGTCGTGAAATAGAGCATCAATACAAGACAAGCAAAATACTTCTAAAGTAATATATGATATGCACAAAAGGTTAGAGGATGTTAGTACATAATATATTACTGTTTACATTATTACGATATTTAGATAATAAAATACTATTAATAAGTTATTGTTGTTAGCCCATACCTAGACATCGCTCTAGCCCTTTGTATGGCACCGGGGAATATGAAAAAAACATTAAATAATTAATCGATGATGAAGTGATAGAGAACGCATGCATATTTAGGGCCAGTTGCATATCAAGCGATTAAGTTATGTTACGTTTACGGTTAAACTTTGAACATTATTTAAAGCAAAATGGATTGAATAAGTTTGGGGTTCGTTAACTTTGGACCTAGATTTACCTCGAGACAATTAGATTTAGATTTACGTCAGACAATTTTTTTTTTACGTGGTCAAAGTTTAACGGTAACCATACTCTTGTTTTAGCCCTCTTATAATGCAACTAGCGTTTAGTGTTCAATGACCTTAGTGCAGGTTGTAAAATAAAAAAAAACGTGAGGGACGAGAGGCCGAAGTTATGGATTGAAGTTGTAATTGTCTGAACTCATGGTATTTTTTTTTTTAATTTATAGACTAACATCGTCATCATCGTTATTATCAAGCGATAGACGTCCACTTTTGGACATAGGTCTCTTGTAGAGAGTTATAGTATCTGAGAAAAGTTGAACCTTAATAGTTTGCGTTAAGGAACAAATTTTAAAAGCTGGTAAAAAATTAGTTGTCTGTAAAGTCGGTTTACTGACGATAGTTGAACGTGACAACAAAGGCCGATTGTGCTTCTTTGTCGCTCGTTCCGCGCTCTCGCTTGCACTTCAAGCCTTACATGGAACGCCTCAGAGCGAGGTAACACCGCATGAGTCATGTTTTTTCGTGCGTGCAGCCGACTCTATCGAATTATAAGACGTTGTCACGTCAAAAGAGTCCAACCCGCACTTACACGGTTTTTTCTCTTGTTGACGGTCGAAATTTAACATCTATCGCCTATTAGGCAACTGGACATGGCGAGTTCCTCATCCTAGACAAAAAAAAATTAAGTAACTTGGTTTCAAAGTTTTTGTTAAAAACGACCATCATCCATACCTGTCAGGATTATACTCCAATGCATTAGCGCAGATCAAATCGACATCATCAAGGAATTCCTTGGCGCAGTTGTACTTGTGCAGGTCCACTTTGGTCATCATCGTCTCAAGGTCCATTGGCTGCTTCACTATGTCCAGATAGTCTGTCACCTGCAACAATGCTATTAATTCAGCCACTTGAATGTTTAGGTCAAAAATCGGCCAAGTTCGAGTCGGAATCGCACACGAAGGGTTCCGTACTGTCGTACAAGAAATAACACTTATATTTTTATCATTTTTATGGCGGCCATTTTGAAATTTCTATTATTTAGAAAATAGAATAGAAATACACATTCTGTGTAAATTTTAATTTTCTAGTAGAAAGTTTTTTGTTAGTTACATGTTAATAGGCTCTGTATCTCATAAATATGTAGAAAGTTTCTACCTATTTGTGAGATACAGCCTGCTGACGGATGGACCGCGGAGGCTTAGTAATATGGTCCCTTTGGCGCCCTTTGGGTATGGAACCCTAAAAATGTAATAATATCTTGTTTAAATAATTTCGGGCAGATGAACTGGACCAGGATTAGTTAGTTATGTACCTAAATACACAATAAAACTTTAACTATTATTGCCGTTACCTCTTCCAGATCCACAGGCTTAGTGAACTTGTAAAAGCGTCGATTCGAAGCCAGCTTCCTACAAATGTCGCGTAGAAATATCCTGAGCTCGCGCAGCTTGTAATCTTCCTTTCTCTTTCTCCTCGCTATCTCTGCTTCACTTTCGCGCGGTGGGGGAGGGGGCGGGGCTGAAATAATATTTATAATTATTATGAACTCCCTTGTAAGTACTGTCTCTCCAGAATCCTTTTTCTCTGGGAAATCTTTGATTTTACCAGATAAAAAATAACCTATATCACTCTCCAGGTCTTAACTACACAATATATCAATGCAACAAGTGTAAATTAAAAATTTATAACACCCCCGACAAGTGAAGGTTACAGTAACTAGAAAAGAGCTGATAACTTTCAAACAGCTGAACCGATTTTCTTGGATTATAGCTAAGAACACTCTCAATCAAGCCACCTTTTAAACAAAAAAACTAAATTAAAATCGGTTCATTAGTTTAGGCGCTACGGTGCCACAGACAGATACACAGACACACAGATACACACGTCAAACTTATAACACCCCTCTTTTTGGGTCGGGGGTTAAAAAATCACATCGATCCGTTGCTTACGGCGTGATTGAAGAACAAACCAACAACACACTTTCGCATTCATAATATGGCTAGACGGTAATGAATAGTGATGAAACACTCAGCACAGTGCACGAGCCAACCTTTGTAAGAAATGAACGCAGACAAGATAAAATTAGGTTACTCGACCACACTCATTTCTTACAATATTGTAAAAGATTAATGTGGTCAAGAAACCATGTCTATATTAGTATTACCTACCTCTAGGCAATGGAGGCGGGGGTTCAGTATTTTCAACTACAGGTGGTTCCAAGGGTGCTTCAGTGAGGATTGGTTTGAGGAAGTTGATCACTTCGGAGGATGTGGGTTCACGCACCCTGTATATGCAATCTCTGTACGCTGGGAACAATTCTTGAAGCTGAAACCAATAGTTGCTACAATTTGAGACTCCTCGTAAGAAGTACTTTCGAAGAATGCTTGTTTTTAAGAGGTATAACCACATAGAAAATGTTCATTTGTTAGACACATTGTACTATTTCTAGAAATAGGCATAATATAGGTAATAATTTTTTTTTAAAGTATTTTTATTCACAAGTCACAAATGGGCGCTATACCTCTGGTGGTAGGATAGCGTGCGCAGGCGCAGTGGCCACAAGTATGGTGTTATCCCCCGCTGCGCGCGTCCTCCACAGCTGCAGCAGCAAAGCCGCGCCCGCACCGCCGCTCAAGCTGCGCCACACGTCCATTATGTCGCGGATGAACAGGATGCAACCACGATCCGCGCGACGACACTCCGAGAATATCTGAAAAGGTCATTATTTGTCTATGGTATGTATGATGTATGGTTGTCTATGTTATGGTATGTAGACAACCTCTTTGCAGCAGTAGCAGCATTGTAGACTTATATAAAAATCTGTTGAAAAATTCTTTTACAATGGGTCAGGTTCTGGACCTTAACAAATAGACATGAACAGGGTTCAAAATAGTGCTTCATGAGATAAATAATTGATTTTGAGACGAATACAAGCAAATTATCTGATTTCTTTTATGACTAAGGTACACTCAACTATCGTTTTCAATGAATAAAAGACACTGATATCTTTCTTCCTTCAACAAACAAAAACTTACCGATATCAAAGCTTGCTCCTGAGTGAAAGCGAGTGCGGAATGCAGTGCGGCGACGCTCAGTTCGCGCACCGCACATCGCTCAAGCTGTGCTAATAGTGCAGGTGCTAAATGAGTTTCCGCACACTCCCCCACAATTAGCAGGACATTCGATGCGGCTGGTGTGTCATTATGCCTAAACAAAAGAAATCAAGGAATTTTCAAGTTGTATTTGATTTTGTACTTTAATATACCAAAAATCTTTATTCTAAATGGAATGAATAACCTTAAATAAGGTCACTTTCTGTTCCTCCTAGAGACAACTAACTTTCTGAGTCCCTGTATAAACCGTGGCTACAGTATCATGATGGTGATGGCTCGCAGCTGCGTATAACGTAGCGGCACACGCCACACTGTAGTACAGTAATTGAGCCCGCCGCTATAAGGTACCACAGAACTGCGTTGAGGTCACTTTCTGTTGCTCATAGACATAACCTAGAGAGAGCCTCGATAGCTCAACGATTGAGGAGCCAACTGAATTCCGAAAGTTCGGCGGTTCAAACCCCACCCGTTGCACTATTGTCGTGCCCACTCCTGACACAAGCTTTACGCTTAATTGGAGGGGAAAGGGGAGTATTAGCCATGATTAGCATGGCTAATATTCTTTTTTTTTAAGCTCACCTTCTAAGTCCCTGTAGAGACTGTGGCTCCTGTATCATATTGGAGATGGCTCGCAGCTGCGTATGAAGTAGCGGCACACTGTAGTGCGGTAATCGATGCGCGGCCGCCGGACTACTTCGAGCGCCCGCCGCGACCAGGCCGCTCATTGCTGCCTCGAGGTCACCTTCTGTTACTTCCACCTACATTCAAAAAACAAAAATACATGGCACTCGGGGACTGCCGCGGTAAAGCTATTACATAGCATTTTTTATCAAATTATGCAATAGAATCAGTTATGAGCAGTTAGCAGCTAGTCTACACGCATTCGTCTAATCGCACGCACACAAACACCATGCCGAAGTTTGCCGAACTGAAACGACTTTACACGAAACACGGCTTTCAACGCCGCACCACTGTGCCGGTCTGAGTGGGGAGGGGGGGTTTAAGATTTATTTTCGTTGCGGAATTTCTTGATTCGGTCGTCGCGCACAAAGCCCGCGATAAAAGCTATGCAATAGCTTAAAAATTCCTTCTGAGAAATAGGGCTACGGTCACTGAAAACTGCACCAGAATCCGTCAAGTTAGCGGCGAGAAAAATGTGTACAGTACTACGACTTTTTTAAGACGCTGATATGCTGATAAGAAGTAGCTTACGTCACTCTACAGGTCTTTTAACTATATCCAAGCAAAAAATCACGTCGATCCGTAGCTCCCTTGTAGCGTGATTGAAGGACAAACCAACATACTTTTGCATTTTAAATATGGGTAGTGATGGAGCGAAAATATCTCAGCCAATCAGCGAACGTCCGTCCGCTATTAGTTGTTGCCTAACGCCATGTTTTGCATGCGCGAATTATGAGCGATATAGCACGAGTTTTTGTTGTACTTGTATTTAAAATCTTAGCACCAAGCAATAAGGTCTGTATTTCATTGGCGTACATTCAGTTTTAGTCGTCGTTAGGTTGCGCATTTCTGCGAAAACGAATTTTGCCGAAGTGACTTATAAAAGTGGTATAGTATGTTGGCTCCCCTGTCTGTTGGATGGTCATTGGCACCATATTGGCATGAGAAGACGCAGATTTTGTTTATTTTCATTTGATTTTCATTTCATTCATCCAGGAAAATCAAATGAAAATAAACAAAATCTGCGTCTTCTTATGCAAATATGGTGCCAATGACTTGGACAGACAGGGGAGCCAACATAACGCCATAAGTACTATTCGATGAAACGCACTATAGTAATGTACATACAGGTCAAATTGAGAACCTCCGTTTTGAAATCGGTTTAAATACCTCATTTAACTTATGAAACAAGACTGCACAGTACATCATAATGTAAATTAGGCTCTCGTGGATTCATAAGAGGCAAAATAAGCAGTGCAACGACACGAGGTTATTACATAATACAATCGATCGAATATGAACTTTTTTTTTAACAGAATAAGATGCATATTCCCTTGAAAAACTTAGCGAGACAGCTGGTAAAACATCAAAAGATCAACTTACATTTTTAGGAGCTATAACCAATGCGTATTCGCTTTCGTACACTTGTGGATAAACTCTTCTTAGAGCCTTTAATACAGCTTCTGAACATAATGCTTTTAAATCAGATCCTGAAACAACAAAAGGGATCGTAAAAGGTCACCGTCTTAACATAAGCGCTGGTCAATTCTAAACTACAAAGTCTGGATATAACACGCCCTTCCAGCATCAGTTTTGACGTGACAACGTCTTATAATTCGATAGAGCCGGCTGCACGCACGAAAAAACATGACTCATGCGGCGTTACCTCGCTCTGAGGCGTTCCATGTAAGGCTTGAAGTGCAAGCGAGAGCGCGGAACGAGCGACAAAGAAGCACAATCGGCCTTTGTTGTCACGTTCAACTATCGTCAGTAAACCGACTTTACAGACAACCAATTTTTTTCCTCAATTTAGGTGCCTTATAACCATATTCTCCATATCCATAAATTCAAGTTTTTTTTCCTTCCGTTCCTTTTTATCTCTGGAGATACAGAAACTTAAAAATTAAAAATATATTGAATTAGAATGACAAGTGTAAATTGAAAATTTATAACACCCCCGACAAGTGAAGGTTACAGTAACTAGAAAAGAGCTGATAACTTTCAAACGGCTGAACCAATTTTCTTGGATTATAGCTAAGAACACTCTCGATCAAGCCACCTTTCAAACAAAAAAAACTAAATTAAAATCAGTTCATTAGTTTAGGAGCTACGATGCCACAGACAGATACACAGATACACACGTCAAACTTATAACACGGGGGTTAAAAATATATCGAATTAGAATGAAAAGGGACAGAATTTTCTTACTAACCTCCATATCCATTAGTGATATCCGCTATATGGTTCAACGTGTCGTCGCTCAGCCTGGGTTGCCAGTGTTTGGTGTAAATGTCCAGGATGTCCCTCCTCGCGGCCGCGTGGGGCGGAGGGAAATGTAACTCCCGGTCGAAGCGACCCGCGCGACGCAATGCGGGGTCCACTGCGTCCAGGCGGTTAGTTGCACCTATTACTATCACTTCTCCTCTGTGAAAATGTCAAATCAATAGGTAAATCTACCATCTACCTGACCTAGCTATCGCGAACACTAAAGCGTACAGATTTTCAGATTATAATTAACTAGCTGAAGCCCGCGAGTCTATCCGTGTGGACTTTTCAAAATCTCGTGGGAACTTATTAATTTTCCGGGATAAAAGTAGCCTATGTGCTAAACCAGGATATTATCTATCTCCATTCTGAATTTCAGCCAAATCCGTCCAGTGGTTTTTGCGTGAAGGAGTTACAAACATACACACAAACTTTCGCCTTTATAATATTAGTGTGACTAGCTTGCATTCGTACACAACTTTTTTTTAAATACCGTGTGAACTCTTTGATTTTCCGGGATAAATAGTGCCTATGTCACTCTCCAGGTCTTTAACTGTACCTATTCAAAAAACAACGTCGATCCGTTGCTCCCTTGCGACGTGATTGAAGGACAAACCAACAAAAAACACGCTTTCGCATTTATAATATGGGTAGGATATAACATATTCATACTAATATTTTAAATGCGAAAGCGTGTGTTTGTCTGTCCGCTGGCTTTTCATTACCCAACTGTTTAACCGATTTGACAAAAAATGATAAAGAGATAGCTTTCGTCCCAGGGAATATTGGTTTAGTAGATTACTTTTTATACCGGTAAAAAATAAATTTATGTGGGCGAAACTGCGGGCAGGTAAAAAAAATCTATTCGAATGACAGTTCATTGTATAGTTATTAATTACTAGAGGATGCCCGCGACTTCGTTCGCGTGGATTAAAGTTTTTAAAGATCCCGTGGGAACAGTTTAATTTTCCGGGATGAAAAGTTGCCTATGTTCAATACCAGGGACGCACGCTACCTCGGTACTAAATTTCCTACAAATCGGTTAAGCGGATGGATGTTTAAGAACCCCATGGGAACTCTTTGATTTTCCGGGATGAAAAGTAGCCTATGTCTGTTCCCAGGATATAAGCTAACCCTGTACCAAATTTCGTCAGAATCGATTAAGCTGTTGGGCCGTGAAAAGGTAGCAGACAGACAGACAGACAGACACACTTTCGCATTTATAATATTAGTATGGATGGCATATTACATTTATATACTAACCTATCACACACGCCATCCATTTCAGCCAATAGCGTGCCGACGACACTCGTGTGCACTTGCTCCTGCCTCACGCTACGCACCGGCGCCAGCGCATCGATTTCGTCGAAGAAAATTATCGAGGGCTTCATCTTATTCGCCTAAAACACTCGCTGAATTAAAACATATACCATCATAATCATTTTGCTGACTGTAGTTAAAAATTCATAGACACAAAGAATATCCACGAAAAGGTCACAATTTCAAAACACAGAATCAGAAAATAAACGAAAGTTAGTCCAACTGACAAGGTGCTCTTGAAAAATTTGTTGCAAAAAGTTCTTCATCAACATCTTACTATCTGTTCCCTAACATTTTGTATCCTGGGAACAAGCTTAGATCTAGATAGTAAAGGATTTGATCCTTGTACATTGAAAAGACAATGTTATACCATACCAAACTAGAATTCCATATTAAATAGAAGAAAATATATATACTATTAATGATATTAATGTAAAAAAAGAAATAGATATGTTACATACGTAATATCCAAAGTAAAGCCTCAAAATTACGACACTTGGGCCACATTTATTGAGCGCTATCTCTCCAACTCTCGTGCGTTTTGTATCTTTTGTCTTACTCATAATCGAGCACAAATTTTATATAATATGAACAATACTATAGTCTATGGTATGGGCATTATGTTAAGCTAAAACTTGTCTTACAATAACGATGGTGTCAGAAGTAAACTACATTTTGTTCTCACCTGTTGAAAAAGCAACTTTAAATGTCTCTCGCTTTCTCCGACCCATTTCTTCAAGCAATCAGCACCTTTCCTCATGAAAAACGCCACCTTCCTCCCACCGACCAGACTACATTCGTTTGCCAGAGCTCTAGCTAACAAAGTCTTCCCAGTGCCTGGTGGCCCATGGAATAGGACGCCTTTGGCTGGTCGTGTCTTGAATTTGTCGAACAAGTCTGGGTACATAAGGGGGAACAGAATCATTTCTCTGAGACATTTTATATGCTCTTCTAGACCTCCAACCTGTGAATAAATAACGGTTTCATTATAATATTAGAGCCATGACTAACTTTGCGCTCAATTTTAAGCTGTAATTATTATAAAATTTTGTAGAAAATAATACCAAGGAAGGGTGAAAATCTCAGCTAAGTAGGACATATAATTAATAATAATAATTAATTATGTCCACATAAATTATTTATGCAGAATGCCTTTTTGTTTCATATCGCTCATAATAATGTAGAAAAAGGCCAGTATATAAAATATGTTAAAACACGTAAATATAATAGTATTTTTTTCCTTGAAAAAAGAAAAAGAAGCTTCTCAAATCCTTAGAATTAAGAACTATAATATTCATATGTTATAAAAGGGACTTACAGATGAAAATCTCACACTTCCATCGACTTCTATTGGTTGTATGTCCCGCAAAGCTCTGTCTGTTTTCTTATCTTCATTCATGGACTTCGATTTTTGCCTGAAAGTAACAAATAAAGTTACTGATGAAGAATTTGATTGCAAGCAACTAAGAACTGTTGTTCTGTGAAAATGTTGAAAATGTTCTGTGAAAGTGACACTGAGATAGAGCCCAGAACCCTTTACTCTGTATCGGACAGATTCTGGATACGCTAGATACGCTATATGACAGAAATGTACACTCGAACGCAAAAACGCGACTAATATATAAACAATACCTTAGCTTTCTCCAATCTTAATCCCAGAAACTTTATTAATCGTCCAAGAATTCACTAGATTATAAGAAATATAATGCTTTTAATTCATAATTCTTACACAATAGATTGGAAAATATACAGAAAAGGTTTTCATTTGTCACAACGAAAATTTCAGAACAAATAATTGCATGAAGAAGATGGATGAAGGATGGCATGGGCAGCTCAAAAAAGGGATTGTAAAGAAACCTTATATATGTATACTTATATATCGATTTGTTAAAAAAGGGAGCTCAATTCCAGAATAGAAAGTTAAATTTATTGTACTGAGAAAAGGTGGAATTTAAAGATTTAGAAAAAAAAATAGAAAAATAAATAAAATAACAATAATGTACTGTATATTTTTGACATAACTAAAATGTTTCTTTTCGGAACGTCAGGGCGACAAATGTCAAAGATACCCAAAAAAAAAATTAAAGATGGCATGAAGGTTTCTGTTTTAAGCGCCAAAATTTAAAGAAATAAGGTATTAAAAAAAAAGTACAAAAAAAAAAAGAAAAAAATGGGCGCCAGTCAGCCAGATAGATACTTAACTCTTCAACTAACATCACTGTGGAAACAATTTCTAAATTGAACTGAGAGGACCATTTATGTGTTATTTAGATGTCTTTCTTCAGAACCAATTTTCTCTTTGATTATTATTTATTTAGATCGAACATGATTAACTACAAAAACAGAAAGCCCTTACCTGCCCTTGGTTTTATTCTTCATGGAAACATTGAGATCCTCTTCCGTGTCTGAACTGGACGTGCTACTACTACTGCTACTTGACGGAGATTGTGCTGGAAAATTAACATTTTTTTTGTACTATTTTTGTATTTATTTACCTTTTGTATTTCATTACTTTTTTGTTACTTTATTTTAGTTTCAGTAAAGGTTAATGACAAAATAGGGCAAGCAATTTTTTTAATGAGGAATTTTCCAGCGAACGTTCCGTAAAATTATCATAGATGGCTCTGAAAGCATGGCAAACTGGCGAATGTGGGCGAATGGCTGACGTAGGAATATGTCCATAGACTAAACAGTTACTCGTCATAATTATTATTATATCATTGATTGACATAACCTAAAAAACGAACTAAAGGGCACAGACAGTATTTTTCTGCCTTTTGCGGCGAGCTATGCATTCAGACATCTATGATAATTTTATGGAACGTTCGCTGGAAAGTCCCTCATTATTTCATTTACTTATTTGATTCATGTCAATTGTATACATAAACTTACATCTAATAGTTTTCCTCCGTAGTAACTTTGGTTTTCTTTCTCTCAAGCTATATGGTTTCTTTCTTAGCGTAAATGTTTTTCCTGAAAAATCATTTTTTTGTCAATTTTGGCTCTCTTTAAAGCGCAATTTCTTGCCACGCGGAACACGCAGTCAGCGCGCTGTCGGTCGGCAGCTGTTCTGCCGTCCTAACGAAGAGAGCAATAACTAGGTTTCGACTACTTTCGAGATATTCGCGGTTATGATTAGCTACTTACAAATCGTAATATTACATATTGCAGTTTTGATAACCAACAGAACCGAAACTACTGAAGATACAAAAAAGACGTCTAAGGCGAAAATATAGAGCTCATTTTCCTGATTACGGATATGGTCTTAAGTCAATTTGCCCAAAAACTCGACTTATTGCACTCTTTGTTAGGACGGCAGTGTTGCAGTCATACCTATGTCGGAATCAGACTCATAAAAAGTAATACTGTAAAGGGATGCCGTCTGCCGCTGCTGTTTGCCGTCTGCCATCTGCCGCGTGGCACGGAATCGCGCCTTGCATAACAGGCAATTACGTTACGGTAACCGAACATGTATAGTATAGATCGAGATGGCAATCGGGGTATGAGGCGGGGGAATGACACGCACAACAGACGGAAACGTTTAAGTGCGGAAATCAGCCTAGACAAAGAAGATGAGGCGGGGAACACCTCGCACGTCTCCCGCACCGGGTTAGAGCGGGAGCTGTGCGGGGCGTCTTCACCCCGATTACTATCTTGACCTGTCGCGTACTATATTTACCCAACGAAACTAACCACCAGTTTCAGACATGGCAGGCTAACAGTTTTAAGATCTATCTCAACAGATTAGTTTTATCATTCCGCTGAAAAGTGTCAGAGTTGTGCCTTTTTTTTCTGGAGACACTGCATGATTACCTCTAGGTCTGCTCCTGGGCTCCTCCCTCTGTGCGAGTTGCACGAACCTCGCGGGTTGTGCGGCGCGCGTACGCGTGGAACGACGCGGCCGCATGCCCAACACGCTGCCTGACTCCGATGATGATGACGATGATGCTGGCAAATATCATGCATATATGAGAAAAGACTCGCCACATTTGCTCTATGGTCAACTGTCATATCAAAATATCGAAGCCTCGAGAATGGAATTTCTAAAATCCTAAGACACGTATTTCGCCATATTCAATTAAAAGTCTTCAACCAAATTTCGTAGATATTTAATTAGGGACTTCCATACTAATTTT
This sequence comes from Maniola jurtina, assembly GCF_905333055.1. Classification (NCBI taxonomy): domain Eukaryota; kingdom Metazoa; phylum Arthropoda; class Insecta; order Lepidoptera; family Nymphalidae; genus Maniola; species Maniola jurtina. The sequence continues at coordinate 3,417,587 of NC_060045.1, forward strand.
CATTCCCTATTTACCCCTATTTCAAATGGTTATTACATTTAAAACCAACAAAGGACGTGGATTTTACGTGTTTTGGAAGACCCTCTATCACTGAGAAATCATTTATTTTCGACATAGATATAACATTACCCTTTTCCTCCAACTAAGAGTAAAGCTTGTGTTTAGAGTAGCTGGTACGACAATAGTGCAACGGTTGGGGTTTGAACAGCCACCAACCGGATTTCAGTCTGCTCTTCTCACTGTTGAGCTATTGAGGCTATTAGTTTTCTTACCTGTGTCTTGTTGGCAGTCCACTTTCTTCTTACTTCTCTTACCCCTTCCCCGAGTGGACCGCGCTGGGGTTTGATTACTGCAATAAATTATAATAATTTGTAATTTTGTAATTTTTTTAAAGAATATTAGCCATGCTAATCATGACTAATACTCCCCTTTCCCATCCAAATAAGTGTAAAGTCTTGTGCCAGGAGTGGGTACGACAATGGTGCAACGAGTGGGGTTTGAACCGCCGACCTTTCGGAATTCAGTCCGCTCCTCAACCGTTGAGCTATCGAGGCTCTCTAATATATAATAATTAATCAATCTCTAATGAATAATTTAATCAGTTTGTATAACATCTGTTAAATGTTTTAAAATTGCACCACCACGATACAACGCGATATGTAGTGATGCTAATTTGGTTGTACATAATTTCTAAATTGCCAAGTCTTAAAGTAATGATTATGATTATTAATTTATTAATCTCTCGTTATCTGTAGGAACAGGATAGCAAAACTATTTTTAGGTCTGAATTAGCACCAATGTCACTATTATTGTCAAAACCTGACATAAGAGTTTGATTTGACAACGCGTGCGGTAGAGATAGATGTAATTGAGCGTATGGAATATTTCTATGCTTTGTCATTCACTGGAGTTATGCAAACTAAGACTCATAACCATAGAACATAACCCTTCTGTCTTTGGTGAAGTAGGTAAAAATTACACTGCGGAAGAAAATACAACATATCAAGAAGAATATCTAACATCTCACCTCTCACTATCTTGCACTACATTTTTCTCATCTGATTTAATTTCTTTCTCTGTTTTCTCCTTTGGTTGCGTTTCTTCTGTCTCCATTTTCTCATCTTCCTCTTTTTCTGTCTTGGTTACAACAGGTTTCTTTTCTATTACAGTCTGGTTTTTTTCATCGTCCGAGTCTGATTCTGAAGCATCCTGCAGGTGTTTAAAAGAATAAAAAGCTTCAATTAATCCTTCTTTATCGTTGTTATCAGCGACTTATCCCTATTGATCTAAGATTATTTTATTATGGTAGCCTATATGGCCTATGCCATATAGCCTATATAGCCTATGGTGGTCTTCTGTATATAAACTATCTAGGGTACTTGCCTTTTTATTTGTGAATCTAGCTGAAGTTCGTCGTAAACGCGAGAGCTGCGTGTCTTCATCTGTGTTGGTCGGGGGATGGCTGCGAGTCTAATGGAGAAAGAAACAAATTGAGAAGCTGGCGAACGAAACCGTGTAATTGCACGGAAAAAATTTACAGGAGCAAAAACTGAACTGTAAGTAATTATAGCGTTTTGATCAAATTCACAAACTTTGTACTTTTTTAGCTCAGTTTTAGGCTGTTTTACTTGAAAATTTATTCAATTTTTATATCCAGTGGGCCAACATCAGAAAAAACTGCAAATCACACGATATTAGGTGATTGCACCTACAAGCAAGCAAGCATTTCAACCACTTGCGCTGTGCTGATGAGTTTATTTGAATGGCATAAGCACTCTTTAAGTCCTTAACAGACATTCAAAGCCAACCCAAAGGTGTTTAGTTGTCTCACCCGATGACAAATGAGAAACTCAACTTTCTAAATTATTTTGACTCACAGCTTACTGTAAATAGCATTTTATTTTAGAAAAAACAACCTATAACGACAGGTCGAGATGGCAATCGGAGTGTCAGGCAGGGGAACGCCCCACACATCAGCTCCTAGCGCGTGTTATTCTGCACCAAGTTAGCGCGGAGGCTATGCGGGGCTTCCCCACCCCGATTTCCATCTCGACCTGTTGCCTACTACACAAATATTTTTGACAAAATGAAGTTTTTTTTTTATAATATACAAATACAAATTAACTTATTTCTCACCAATTTTTTAGTTTCCCTAGCCTCATCTCCCGATGAAAACTCATCCGAGGAGCTGGTTACAGGAAACCCGTACAGGTCAGGATAACCCTTGACTTTGAGCTCATTGGTGATCCAGCTCTCGTTGAAGTTGTGATGCAGCAGCTTGCGCTTGCGACAACTACGTCTCACATCTGAAATGTCTTAACATGAGCTTACATTACTAGCTGACCTGCGATTTCAACCACGTGGATTTGGGTGTTTAAAAATCCTATGGGAACTGGTTGATTTTCCAGGATAAAAAGTAGCTTGTCACTCTCCAGGGCTTTTAACTTTATCTATAGTAGTGATTAGTAAGCATTTTAAATGCGTAAGTATTAATTGTTTGTTGGCTTGTCCTTCCATCACGGCGCAACAGAGCAACAGATGAATGTAATTTTTTGCATGGACAAAGTTAAAAACCAGGTAAGGGACTTAAGCTACTTTTTAACCAGGGAAATCAAAGAGTTTCCACAGGATTTACATCCACACGGAAGAAGTCGCAGGTAACAGCTTAAAGGTAAATAAAGCAAGCCGAAGGTTGTATTCTTAAAGTGATTACATTCTGAATACCTATATCACTTTTGCAATGATATATTCGTAAAAATATTGGCTATACAATTAAGCAAAAAGAGGAATATTGAGAGTAAAGAATTTATTATAAAAAAGCTCCTAATCGAGAACCTCCTTTTTTGGAAGTCGGTTGAAACTTGAAACAATGACACTTACTTTGTTGTATCGGCTTATCTTCACTGTCTTCCATGTAATTCTTCCTCGGGCCGCGGTTGCGACGAATCTTTATGCTCCTGTTCGTGGAATCATTGTCGTCAGCAAAGAACACTCTCACTTGACGAGATCTGAAAGTCAACCAATTGATGTATTGTAGGATATATCCAGGGAAGGCTAAGACTATTTTTTAAGAGGAAAGATTGATTTATTTGTAATCACAAAACTCTGAAACTACTGAACTGACTTTAATAATTCTTTCACCATTAGAAGGCTACTTTAGCCAGAAATAACATAGGCCAATACATAATGTAGCAAAATATTATTTCTGTTTGTTTAGGCACTTTGGGTTTGTAGGGTACATTCTTTCTTTTTATTTTATAGATGCCTATTCACTCTTGAATTGAAGGTACCCATATTAAATTGGAGGAGAAAACTGATGCTTGAAGGGCATTCCATATCCTAGCAGTTTGAACTAGAAACAAGGAAGCAAATTGCACTGTACATGTCTGTGTAATTTGTCATTTTATAATTACTATAAGAAACTTATTCTATTTAACCAATAACAACAATGTATTGGAAATAAATAAATTGGTTTGATTTGATTTTGACCATGTACGGATAGAGTAGTTACATATTTGACATTATTCCATTTATTTTTTTATTCAAATCAAATAGTAATATATACAAAATCATAACAGAATATTTACACCAAGTTAAAGTGTAAAGAAGGCCTTATTTACCTTTCATTAGGTTACCTCTTTGAGGTAACCTAATGAAAGGAGATACAAATACATGATATCATAATGTAAAATTATCACTAATGTGATCTATTCCAAGCAGCATTTCATTACACTACAGTACAAGTTTTAAAGTGTAGGGTAAAGAAAAGTGATGGACTTCGTCTGTGTTGGTGTTAGCTGGCAGGCGTGCTCTGCCTTTTTGGAGTGTTTATTTTTGTTAAAACTGACTGGAAAGCAGTGCCGTGCGTATGTCGGCGAGCGCCGGCGCAGACGGGGTCCAAACTCGTATAGTTTCACAAAAAATAATTACAAACTTGACATTGGCTAATCTTTGTAAAGCCAGAGAGAGCAAAAAAAAAAAAAAAAGAAAAGTGATAGGTTAGTTCAAATTAGTCAAAAAAAAATACATCAGAAAGTCAGCAGCACGATTGCAGTTCTATAAACAATAAAATTACCTCCTTGAATACTTTTCAGGTTCTGTGTCACTCTCGGGAAACATTATACGAGGCATTTTGATCGCTCGAAGTCTGCTACGGCTGTCTATAAAAGAAAATACGATGAAAATAATTTTTTAATCAAGTGCAAACAGCTACACTGCAATAATATACTTAATTTATTTATTTTAATCATTGATGACTGTTTTCATTTTTTTCTGCAAAGATATACTTAGTAATTAAAAATTCCTTCATAATACAAATAAATATATAATATAACTTACGCTTAGTTGGCCAACGTTGTATTTTTCTTGTAACCTTGTATTGGCTGCTCCGTAATTCTCTCTGAGACCAATTTGATGCCTAAAAGCCAATTTAACTTTAAAGATAGGGCTATAATTACAATAAGAATTACATTGCTCACAAAACTTAGATCTGAAAGTAATGCTAATGTTATAATATAATGACTTCTATACTGTGAAGTTCAATTATCCTTAATGACAAAATTGTGTGTAAGCAAATGAGCTGAGCTTTCAGTTGCCCACCATATAGTGTACATTGTTAAAGTGATAATATTCTAACTTTTTATCATTTGAAAAGAGTAACTGCTCTTTTTTTCAATAATCTGCTTTCCAAACCAGTGGTAGAGTCAGTCATTATAATATTCATTTATTAATTATTCATCACAAGATTATATACAAAGATTTTAACAATTTTTGTTTCACAGGTCACATTATAACAATATTGTAACCTGTTGGGACTCTGAGCACAGTTATTTTTGGGTTAGTAGGGAGACAACAACCTTTAAAGGAGTCACTGACTTTATAATACTATGACTTTTAGTCCCAGATGTAGCATTTAAGAGACACTAGATGAAATCAGTCCATGGTGTGGTTAATCCACATTAACTTTTGTGTAGTATCACAGTAACTATTGTGGTTTATTAAAAATCCAGAGGATAATCTTTGCTTTTTCGGGACAAAAAGTACCCTATGTCCTAAGTATGATTTAACTTAGTACCAGACAAAATTGGATAAATGGATGGGCCAGTAAAAGCTAGCAGTCAAACAGACATACTTTTGCATTTGTAATATTAGTATGGATATGGAAGTGTTTGCTAGGAATAATTGATAACCCTAACAGGTATTTAGACAGCAAAAATTATAAAGTGCTAGCCACTAAAGTGTGCACAGATCACAACACATATTATTACATATAGGTGCAAACAGACTCCAAATAATATTTAAAAACAATTTTCCTTGATTACAAATATCATGCCTGTATTATTATGTAGTAAATAGTAATTTTGATATGCATTCAAGTTATGAAGCCTCAATTTTTTGAGAACTAAAATGAAATGAGGCAAGCTTTCAGGCATATAAAGTAACAAACTAATGTTAATTGTTTTAGAGAAACTACACTTAGTTATGCACAAACAGTGATTTCAGCTAAGACAATGCCATATGGCATTGATTTCAACTATATTAAACTAAAAACTGAAATAATGACTCAGCAAGATTATAGTGCAAGTACTAAACCTTGTGGTAACTCAAGAATCATGATGTGAAGCTATTCAAGCGCATGCAAGTACATGCACTCTGAAAGTACCAAAGGTAAAATGGGGACAGGAAGTTAGATTACAAAGACATATTCCACTCAAAGCTTAGGTGCGTTTTCAGATATAAGAAGAAGAATATCAGTGAGGATTATTCACCTTCTCATCCGATACGCTGCCAACGTCGTTTATCGAATAATTCCCTTCGTCGACTTCCCCGTTTTCTCCGTTGCTGCGACGGGTTTTCACCATTGCAATGTTCGATACTTATGTCGTAATATTACATCCAAGCTCACAAAACGATTATGTAACAGCTCGAAAACTTTATACACAACTCAAAAACGATATATTACCCACTTTCAAAGCTCGAAATAGAATCTAAGACGACAAAGGGCCAGCGTTATGTCTCGTCCCCACATGTCGTTTTGGTGCGCCATGTTACACGACCGTTCACAATAATTTCCTATGCTCGCAATGAATTGAGGAAACACAAATTCACACTTCAAATTAACATTCAGACATCGCTTACCTCGCCTAAATTATATTTTCCATTAAACACAAACTATTTTATTCGCAATCCATCCATCGAAGGCAATTTCGAGACGAATTCACGTTAGCTTGGGGATGTGTTTATTGACAACTGTCAAAAATTCCCGCAAATTTGACACTCCTCAAAGTTCATTAAACTCTATAGTCATTGATTTTTTCAAAAAATTACGAAGTCTATTTAGTATATATTCGATTAGGTATAATTTTTATAGGTAGGTAGTATTTATATACATAATCATAAGTATAGTAACTGCTAAAGTGGTTCGCTTTTGGTCTGCATAATTATTTTATTTACCTGAACAAAACACAGATCACTATATCAGTAAAAAAGTAGTTTTCTTTTTTTTCTAACATACAAAAGTACTCTGTGCACATATGATCAAAAATTGACTTTGGCAGTTTAGTTGACACCAACAATTTCAATTTGTATTATCATAGATCATAGAGGTATAATAAATCATAGACTTTATCTATCATATCCATCACAGATATCCATATTGCATAGCCATAATTTATCAAAAAATAATTAGTGAACATAAAAATAAATAAATAACAATCATGTCAATTTTAAACAGGTAAAGTTAACTACAAAAAAGGTGCAAGAACTCTTAAAACTGTACAACAAACGAATTAGTTATGAGTGATAAACAAAGTTCAACTTCACCTCCTGAAATCGTTAAAACAGAGGTTGAAAACAAATCTAATGAAAAGGATGGCGAGGACATTGATGACGAGGTATCCGCCCGGATGACCGCTTCATACAGTGAGATATCTTTTCATTCTGACAATGGTCAAAGTACTGATGAACAATCCAAAGAACCTGGGCCTTCAAGACCATACGATCTCCCTTCTGAAAATCGTAAGCAGGAAAAAATACCCTTGGATGGGCAGTTTCACTATGAAGGTGACATGACACATTATGTAGCTGATGATTTAGAATTTAAGATCAAACTCTCTAGTCCAATAGCAAAAAGAGGTGAAACTCCAATCTTTGGTAGTTCTAGTGCATCAAGATCTAGCACACCATCTGGAAAACTTTACCGACAAATATTGGCCCCCCAGATTGGCCAAATAGACATAACAGTATTAAACGACCTTGAATATGAAGCTCAAAAGATTGCGCAGTCTGTTGACAATTTGATAGAGAATCTATCCAGTATTTTACATTCCAACTCCTCACTCACAGCAGAAAACATGGAAGTTTATAGAGACGCTGTGGGAAAAACATGTGATGCGATGGATAATAATATAAAAAGTATGTACACAATCCTTGCAAAAGGGGAAGAGGTTTCCCAGGCTATGGTTCCAGTACAAGCTCAAGCAGCAAGGATAGCTGAGATTAAGCGGCTTTTACAAATATTTGAAAGCTATTTCTGAAGTTTGATTTAAGTGAAAGATGAAAACCTGTACAATCTAAACGAAATCGAAGATGTGTCTGTAAAATGAACAATTGTGTGGACTATCATGTTATTTGATTGTAGAATATCTAAAGATAAATATTTACAACAGCTTATGGATTAGAATTGATAATTATTAAGGTTAGTTTTACAAATTTATTCAAGAAGTGTTAAAGTAAACTGCAAGTTTGTATTATGTTGCTTTGAAAATAAAAGCTTAAGGCGAGAAACATATTGGTTATATTCTCTTTTAATATGAGCACTCATTACCTCTTTAATATGAGCACTCATAAATTGCCTAGTTATTAAATTGGAGAAGATAATAATTAAGGTGGAAGCGACGGGCCTGCCAGCAAAATTCAAATTTAATTCGGTTTTTTGCAATTTGTAAACTTATAGGACAACGTAGGCTTATGGTAACTAATTTGGTCGACTAATTTGTGAGAATAGTTGATTCTAGAATTAATTTCTTAAACTGGATCCTTTCAAGTAAAGATTTTTATATTAAACCTGTGAGGATGATACTGCCATTGTCGCAATTAAAATACCATAAGCCTATGTTGTCCTATTAATTTACAAATTGCGAAAATCCAAATTAAATTTGAATTTCGCGGGCAGGCCCGTCTCATGCGCCTTAATAAGTAGTGGTCTTAGGCTGAGATCTATAGCACATACTTTGACTTTGCTCAGACTTTCAGTTAGAACCATTAGAACAAGAAAAAATTATAACACAAACAGTGCCTCAAGTTAGTTAAGTTTAAGCAAAGTCAAAGTGTGCTCTATAGAATCTATAGATCTCAACCTTAGTGTCCTAGAAAGCTAAGCTGATGTCCTAGAGTGTAAAGAAACTCAAGATGGTCTACTATATTATCGTAATTGTAAATACCTACATAATAAATATTTTCACTATAGCCTGCTTTCTAGTACATCAGCACCAGTACCAGCAAGTACCAGTATGGAGTGTAGTATAGAAGAGACTAGGAGCTTTGGGTTCTATAGTTTTCAAGTTTATAATAAACTTTTAATAATATAATATGAGTTGACACAACTTCGATAGAACAATTCGAATTAACAATCAACTTTATCTATTTTACGCATTTATTATTCAGAATCAGTGATATTGTTGATCGTAGTTCGGAACTGAATATTAAAAATTGATATCTGAAACCTAAAACTAAATTGCTACACTATCGTGGTATAAATCCACCTTAAGAGATCCACCCCTACAGTTCACCATAGACAGCAAAGTGAACTGTCTCTTGTCTACTGTCATGTCATGGTTGCTGTCAATCTACTGTCAAATTTCGCGAAATTGTCATTAACTGTCAAATTTTTTGTCAATCGCGGATCGGTTGTTGTCATGGATGGTGTTCGATTGGAACGTATTCTAAAAATATAAAAATGGTTTATTAAAATCTCACAGAAAATGTAAATTGAATTACTAACATGAATGCTAACATCATAACAAGATTACCCGTGCAGTTGTTGGTCTCATGACCATTGAAGTCACATCACAGGCATTCTGTAAAACGCGATGGGCGACGTTGTCAGCTTATTTTCTGTGATAATCATGAAATTTAAATCAAAGTTTAACCAGAGCAAGCTCTATTTTCATTGTGATTTGCAATGGGATAAGCTGAAGTCGGTGAAATGGATGAATGAGAGGGCTACGTCTAATAAGGCGTACGTTCCAACAAAGGTAAGGTTTCAAAATACTTTATAGAATCAATAATAAGTATTTATTTTTGGATACCTTTGTTAATATTTATTTTTAGCAAAGAACATTATAAATTCTGCAACAATTTTTCTCTTATTAATTAGTGTTAGTAGTAGTAAGTGTTTAAATATAAGTACCTACCTAATCAATGGATTGTTAACATTGTTTTGTAAACAATTTTGAACAATGATAATACTTGTAAGTAAATCGAATATCCATGTAAATAGTGACTGTATATTATGCCTGCCATGTAGATGAAGCCTTGCTGTGTACATGCTTTTGAAAGTTTTGTTCCAAGCTAGATAATTGTCTTAAACTGTGACACTTTAGAGTACTAAATGTTAAAAAGAGAAATCGTCATGAGATAGGTTGGCAGCTCACAGTCAATATGCAAGTTTTGCAAAATTGGTTTGCAAGTATGGATTGGCCGACTTCACACAGGACACAGTACCTTTGAGAACATTATGGAGATTGTTCTGGAAAAAAAATGGAGTGCAAGGCATGCTATTTTCCTCACCTCATGGTTTCCTTCACCGCTAAAGAAAGTGATTTTTAATTGCTTAAAATGAACATAACTTGAAAAAGTCAAAGGTGCATGCCCCGGATCGAACCCTCAATCCCCCGAATAGGAGGCTGATCTGCTAACCACTAGGCTGTCGCGTTTCATCGCTTTATACACTAGTGTAGTTTGACACAATTTATAATTCACTCCTGAGACATGTTAGTTTCCTCATAGTGAATCATGTGAGAAATTCACCATTATTGTCGTCATCATCGTCATTGCGGATGACGAGGTCGTGGATTCGATTTCTGGGTCTGGCCAAAAAAAAAGGTATTGTTTCTGTCAAGAAATTCTCAGTAGATACTAGCTCGGAGTTACGAAGTTGATGGTGTGTTACTACCATGCCTCGGAGAGCAGGTCAAGCCGTCGGTCCTGCGGTCGTGGCGGATTTCCGTCCCATCGTACTATGAGAGTGAGGGAATAGAGAGTGCACTCACACACGTGCTCTATAATTTTTCCCGCGCAATTAGCTGATCTCTATGGAGATGCCGTGGCCGAAATTCGGTGGGGAGGACATTATTATGAATTTTTCTATTATTGTTGGTGCAGGTCGAAAACGTCGCGAACGTATGCACGCACGCACTATGCGTAGCGCCCGCATCGCTCGGTGCGCGCGAGCTGCTGACCCGCTCGGTGAACGCGCCGCAAGCCATAGCCGCCGTGGTCTACGGCTTGGCACTCTGTCTTCTGTTTGCCGTCTCCACTACCTTCCATTCCGTGTGCTGCTGTAAATCTGAGACGTGAGTATTTCTGTTCACAATACGTCGTATGCACGGGCGCACTGCGTTTGCGCCCGCGCCGCTTGACGCGCTCGAGCTGCTAACCCCGTTCGCTCTTAAGATCTTCTGTTCGCCGTTATTATTCTCCCCTACTGTATCATATCTTAATACTAATAGACATCACTTCCATATAGATATACAAAAACTTTAAACTTTTTTAAAGTTTAAAGTTTTAATTAAGTATTAACTAACACATTTGAAATAAATAATGTGAAATTCAACAGGCAAATAAATATGTACCAACCCTACCCACCTTCCGAAAATTCAAAGGGGCATAAAAGTGCGAATCGAATTTCATTAGGGTGAAGTGAGTCTAAAAAGCAGCTATAAGTCTTCTAATGTTTTTGTTAAATCCAATTCTCAGACTAATAAGCATTCAGACTGGTAAAACACCTAATTCATTCCGGATCCATATTATAAATGCGAAAGTGTTTTTGCTTGTTGGTTTATTATTTTGTTAGTTTGTTGGTTTGTCTAAAATTACGCGAACGAAGTCGCGGGCATCAGCTAGTTTCTTATATATCTAAGTGCCTGCTTTATATTGGAAAAGTTTATACTTTCTTCATTGTTTCGAACGACGTTTGCAAGCTAACCCTCTGGGAGCTATTTCATTTAGTTTAGCTATTACACAGATTGGAGAATAGCTACAAGTATAATTTAATAAGCTAAGCTATCTTAGTATCCACAGCATTAAGTTTCGACCTTTTAAACCAATCAGACTCGTTAACTTTGCTTTTCAAGTTTATCTTTAACTTTACGAGTTAAAGTTAACTATGTGTGATTAAGGATCAATTTTTTACGGCTAAAGTTACGACGGTTACCGTTTTTGACCATCAAAAAAAGTTGCAAACTCCACTGCATGATTTTCTTTTCTTGAAGAATTCTATGACATGGAAGTTGTATGAAGTCGAATGTACTTAATTTCCATACGTCACAAAATTCTCGGGAAAATCGCGCGGTGAAATTCTGTAGTGCGCACTTGCCCTTGCGTTAACTTCACTAGACACAAAAAAGTACTCTGGAAGTTCCAACTCAAAGACCCTCAATCCTCCCCAACTGGTAAAAGATTAGTTCAAGAGTAGCATCACTGAATAAAAGCCATCAAGCTCACTTGACATTTATTTTTAATCCATTGAAGGTTTGCTATGAAATGTTATTTTTATATCGCTGAATGAAGCAGCCATGCAGAATCAACCAATGTCAAAGGAGTTTGATAGTTTTCATTTAGTGATGATCACTGAAATTCTACGCTTCAAACTTGCGCACAGCGATGTCATATCTACCAACTTTTTGGTAGATCTACCAATTTTCACTTCAATCTACCTATCTACCAACTTAGACCTAAAAACTACCTATTTTTAGGGTTCCGTAGCCAAATGGCAAAAAACGGAACCCTTATGGATTCGTCATGTCTGTCTGTCCGTCCGTGTGTCACAGCCACTTTTTTCCGAAACTATAAAACTATACTGTTGAATCTTGGTAAGTAGATATATACTGTGAACCGCATTAAGATTTTTACATAACTAAATATAGAAAAAATACAATAAATTTTGGGGGTTCCCCATACTTAGAACTGAAACTCCAAATTTTTTTTTTCATCAAACCCTGTGGTGTAGATATTAGTTTCTAGAATATGTCTGCAAAATTTCATGGACTTTGGTTGCTTAATATTCAAATGAAGTTGGAACTACGATTGTATGAAACGAGTGACGGAGAGAGCACTCTTAACCTGGATGGCGGTGTGACATTTCGCGAATCTTATATTATCCTCAACTTATATCTTCAACTTTATACAAGCTTTTAAAGACTTCTCACAAAGTTTTGCAGTTAAGACTTTCTCTCCGAGGACGCGCGTGCATTACCAAACAGGATTTACACTCATAATATATATCTTGTGTAGGTACATAGGTACACAAGATATGTATTATGAGAGTCTATTATGAGTATAAAAATATCACCAAGAAGAACGTTCACGTTTTCTTGTGTTATTATTTTCATATTTTCGGAAATACTTATTTACCTACCCGTATATCACAGAATACTAACTAATTTACATACTATCCCTATTTTCCTTGAATAAAAGAAAATACTGATGAAACCATAGGCTTATTGAGCGTAGCGAAAAAATTGTAAGTCTATGCAAATTATGGAACTAACTCTCAACTTCACCTACGGATGTCCTCATATGATCAAAGAAGAGAAATCAAGCATAGCTCTCTCCGTCGCCCGCTGAACGTCTGAGCTTTCTTATGAGGCTGATTGTCAGCTAACCATAGTTTGAACATACAAAAGGAAAAGCTGACTGATTGACTGACTGATCTATCAACGCACAGCTCAAACTACTGGACGGATCGGGCTGAAATAGCTAATAATAAATAATAACATAGACATCCGCTAAGAAAGAATTTTTGAAAATTCAATCCCTAAGGGGGTAATATAGGGGATTGAATTTTGTGTAGTCCACGCGGGCGAAGTCGCGGGAATGAGCTAGTGTTATGTAAACTGCTAAAAGTAAAATCACAACCCATATCCAAACTACAATATATATACTTATATTATAAACTATTATTATAGACAAGTATAGTTTCTATATATCCAAACTATCATAGAGTGCAGAGACCCATCGCAAAAATTCAACCTTACGTTGTATGACGTGCAAAAATATTAATAAAATGAACATTCGCGAACCCATTACAACACTTCAAGCTTGGCTGGCTACTTTTAATTAACTTTTCGGGTGCTCGTCTACCGTAGCCCTCGTGTCATAACTTTTATGGTTGAAACTCCACTAGCTGGATAAATAACTAACATTTTTAGCTACTCTACTTATAGTTTTGACCGAAAAGAAACGCAATTTTTTTAATACATTTTTAAAATTAGGTAATTTTTTAGGGTTCCGTACCTAAAAAGGAAAAACGGAACCCTTATAGGATCACTTAGGCAGGTAGGTAGTTTTTATAACAAAAGTAAAGGAATAAATCCGAAAATTGACCGTGAAAACCGTTGTGGTTAGGTACATAATTTAAAAAACATTAAAATGTATTTCAATTTTCAAAGTAAGATAACTATACCAAGTGGGGTATCATAATATGAAAGGCCTTTACATGTACATTCTAAATCAGATTTTTATTTATTTTTATGCATAAAGGTGCCCACGCACTTGAACTGCACTGCAGCGGAACCGCACGATATTTTCTCCAGCCGCGACGCGCGTACGTCACTGCCGCGCGGCGCGGCTGGAGAGAATATCGTGCGGGGCGCTGACGCGACGCGCAGTTCCGCTGCAGTGCACTTCGAGTGTGTGGGCACCTTAATAGTTTTCGAACTAACTTGAAAAACTCCTGAGTACGGGACCCTCGGTGCGCGAGTCTGACTCGCACTTGGCCGGTTTTTTTTTGTGATTTTCCACATAGGGATTTGCATGTGAAGCAACAACGATACATCACTTATTTTGGGGCGAGTCTGGTAGGTACATAAAAACTATGTGCTACCACCGAAGTCTAGTGCTGCCAGTGTTAAAGAGAGCCCGCAAGGGCTAGACCTTCGTTATTTTATAAAAGTTGTTTCGTTGGCTTGGATTATTGTCCATGGTGGATCATGGTGGCTTTGGCAGATAACAGATAACAAAGACGTATAAAATCTTACGACAAAGTATAGAGTCTAATTTTTTTATGTTTTCTTCGGAATAATATTAGAAATCACGTCATGCATTGCCAGACAGTTGATCCTTTCATAGTCGCTGATCGTTCCTCCCTGTGTTGCGGATAAAACGCAGAGAAACTTTCAGCTTTTATAAAATAACGAAGGTCTGGCACTCGTGAGCTCTTATAGCTTAGTCGATACGGTGTTCATACATTAGTGTCGCAAACTATTCAACTGTTAAACTAATCTGTGCTAATAGTTCATCTTTAACCTTTTTATCCTATATAGGGTCGAAAAGGTGAATCGTCTGGCAATTGTTCCGTGTTGTAATATGTAGATATCTAATAGCCTGATAAATAATACTGATTACTAATATAATCCAAAAAGAGGGGTGTTATAAGTTTGGCGCGTATATCTGTGTATCTGTCTATCTGTCTGTGGCATCGTGGCTCCTAAACTAATGAACCGATTTTAATTTAGTCTTTTTTGTTTGAAGGGTGGCTTAATCGAGAGTGTTCTTAGCTATAATCCAAGAAAATCGGTTCAGCCATTTGAAAGTTATCAGCTCTTTTTTAGTTACTGTAACCTTCACTTGTCGGGGGTGTTATAAATTTTTTCACACCACTCGCTCAACCGGTGACCCCGCCGTACAAACGAAGGAAGCACAACTATCGACCCACTATCGACCAAATCTCTGTAATTACACGTCACGCACACAAACTCAACATAAATTCTACGAAACTGGCCACTTAACACCTTCCGATACGCATTTGACACAACGTAGTGATTATATTTTTTTGTTTGACACTTCAATGAAATAATTTAATTTTAAATCGTATCGTAATCGTGCTGTGCAAATTACACAACTTCAAATTGAAGTCTAGGGTTGTCAGAAAATAAATGGGGTAATTTTGCCTAAAAATGAGCAATTTTTTTTCATTATATTGAGACAAATTTATATTTTATTTTTGATGACAATCATAATATAACTAAGCGAAAAAGGCTGTTTTGTTAATTAAAAGATTTTAAATTGATATTGAAATTTAACTAAAACAAAACTTATTACTAAATTGTAGTACATTTAATATACCAGTCTCCGTCATAATAGCTGCATGCCAAATTTATCATGAAGTACCTAGGTACCTACGTAATTGGTGTACGTACGTTGGACAGATAAAAACGTATGTTTTTATCTGTCCAACGTACTTACCATGTTGTCTTCTATGTTTTTTGTAAATGTATATGTTTGTGTGTGCAATAAAGAAATAAATAAATAGGTAATCAAAATCTTACTACATTAATAATATTATTTAGTTATAGTTAGTCCATGATAGGTAGTAGTATTGGCATCACTCAGAAAAGCAGGTATTATTTAAATATTTTTATCGAATTATTGGAATGTCCTCTCCAAAACCAACACAAAAAAACACAAGTTTAATGTGTAAGGTTATCCGAGAGTAATAATCTAAACAAACTAATGCCAAAATAAGTAATTTAATTAGAGCGTGATTGCTATCACAACATCTAATTATCCAGTTCACAATCCAAATACCGAAAATATGCGATATCGCTCCGAATCTCAGAAGGAGACTAAACTAAAACCTTCGAAACGCCCGTATTTATGCAAGTTCAATCTTGTTGGCCTCCTAGCAACAGATTGTATGACATCGAATGAGCGAAATATCGATTTTATCAAACTACCTGCATTAGATAAATTAATAATTTTATATTATTTTTGACAACTCAAATCAATTTTTAAAAATAACCTTACAGTAGGCACCCACCAAAACAACCTTAGCGACGAACGGAGGACTCGTCACGCGTGATGTGGTCAAAGATGGGACGCTATACGGATAGCTAGAATATTTATCTTTATTTCGGTATTTTTTAAGGTCATAAATGTCATAAAACACAAGACAAATAAAATATGAACCCATTTTGAATAAATAACTTTGAATTTGGCTTAGAGAAAAAAAAAAACCGCTACCCAAGAGCCGCTTTGTGTAATTTGGTAAGAGATCTACGATATAGGGATGTAAACTTGCCCGGTGTATAACACCAAAAGCAGTGAAAAGTCTACTAACCCTGCGAGATACGCTAAATAAAATCGCTAACTGGTACATACTTGGATTATTATTAAATATTTTTAGTGAATATATTGCGTTTTTATATTTGACTTTTTAACTTTTTTATTTTTAACTGTCAGGATACGATTATATAGTAAACATGGTGATGGGCACCCTGTTAAGCAGAGATTTTCAATAAGGCCAGAGGCCCTATACTGTAATTAATCAAAATTATGTAAAAACAGAGTAGGTAAATTTTAATACGTTGCAATCGATAAATTATTATTTTCTAGCATCGAACATCCATCGATTTGTAACTATCATAATAAAGACTAATCTAATGAGATCTCATTTTTTAATAATCATCGTGAAAGGGAAAAATAGGGAAAAATAGGAAAATAGGCAAATTTTCATATGTGAATGGTATCATTCCATAACGCACACATACTCATCAACTGACAGTTCCCCTGCTTCATTTGACTTTTCGGAGCATACCATCCTGAGTATTTATTCATCCAAGCACTCGCTCCAGAATGCCTTATTACTGACCTGTTATTCTAAAGGTAATCTAAGTCATTACATTCCTATGAATTAGCCGGGCAATAATGTTGTATGAAATGCCCATGGGGCGTAATGTAGCGTCCAAAAAGCTTTTAGATATCAACTATCTCGCTTCGACGTATGATGGTGTCCCTCTTACACGCGCGATTTAAATTTTCTATCCCGCTTTGATTAGTGATGGCGTCTCTCTCTTTCACAAACCATAGATTAAAGAATATTGAAAATTTCCTTCAAAACATATCTGCGAAACCTTGTGCGAAACGTTATATTATGGTGTTATTGAAATAAATTATTTATTTAACTTGAAATTAAAATGTCGAGTGATGACGATGATGGCAGCAATAATCTAACTCCGGAAACTATGAAAAGTGTTCAAAAGTGCTCAAAGTGTAATAAACGATTTGCTCCCAGATATTTCTAAAGACAGATAGGTAAGGTACCTATATAAGCATACGAAGATTTTGATTTTGATTGCGAGGTGTGAAAAGCAGAGTATGCAACTTGGGGATAATGCTGTCTTAGTCTTGGGCACCCCTAAATCCCGCGCTTCACTCAGGATTCTAGATGTAACACCCTCGCTACGCTCGGGAGTTACTCTAAAATCCCTCGTTCGCTTGGGATTTATCCAGGTGCCTGTGACGCAAGACATTACATTACCCCCATGTTGCATAATCTACTATTAATTTACACTTGTAAATCCTGTATTTTACTGCAGCTAAAAATTCTAGAAAATTATTATTTTTCTAATGTGCAAGAAAACTCTGCTCTAAAAGATAATGTCAACGAAATAGGAAGTCATAATATCACGAGCAGCTAAAAGCTCTTTGTGCATGGCGATTAAAGCGAAATTTTCCGGCTCCGCGCACAGCACAAAGAGAGTTTTCATCTCTATAAGCTTTTATAATTACTAGAATGAAATTCTCAGTTTTGCGATAATTATGGTGGCGCTTTTACGTTGTCCGATCCGACACTGACTTTGCAAGATTCTCTGGCACAAGGTACACACTACACATACCTTATAAGCATACTTAAAGGAAATGGACAAAGCTTGTATAATAGGGTCTTGAACTGTATGTAGTAATAAAATGATGTGATGTTTGTGAAAATACTTTTTTTATGTTAAAAAATTTAAAAATACATATTTGTCGTTTATATGTTGCGACGTCGCCTTCCGTACTACAACGTGACGTTAATAATAATTAATTATGTTAAAAATTTAGAAAAATCTATTTTTGAACCCCCGACCCAAAAAGAGGGGTGTTATAAGTTTGATGTGTGTATCTGTGTATCTGTCTGGGCATTGTAGCTCCTAAACGAATGAACCGATTTTAATTTAGCTTTTTTTGTTTGAAAGGTGGCTTGATCGAGAGTGTTCTTAGCTATATAATCGAAGAAAATCGGTTCAGCCGTTTGAAAGTTATCAGCTATTTTCTATTTTTCTTATAAAGGTTATTGTGTCGGGGGTTTTTACTTTTGAAAATGAATTCATTTAATGTGTTTTACCGGTTTCAAAATTGGGGGCATTAACATCAATTCGATAGATATCTTTTTGATAAGTACGAGTGTATGGGGATCGATTCCAATAATTTTTATTTATTTTAATGCTTCCAAATGATTCCAAAACTTGAGTGGTTGAAAGATACACACGTCAAAGTTATAACACCCCTCTTTTTGGGTCGAGGGTTAAAAATAGCTGCAGACGGAAAACTTTTCAAAAGAAAATACATAACAGGCTTTAGTCCTTTACACGTCCTTTGATAGCTACTTCCCGATCCCAAAGGAGCAGGATTACTTAGTAATTGAATCTCCTTTCAAACGTAATAAATAACTTCCCGTGGCCTAAATTGTGTTCTGCGAATCTGACTGGCGCAGTCTAGAGGCGAGACTATTGTGTGATGTGTCAAGCTTGCAAGCGATGTCTCTTCTGAAATGTTCGAAGCACGGATAAGCCTTCTATTACAGAACAATTCTCAGAAAGGCACATTTTACCGGCCAACCTCCTATGTGCCTCTTTCAAGCTACTTAACACTGGCGAAGTGCATTGAGCTGGACTGGCACTACAAAAAGCCACCAAACAAGAAAAGTAGAAAAGTCCGTTGTTATTCAAAGCATATGACATAGCCAAATGTAAAAGATCTAGAGCTGTCACTGGGCGTTTGGGACATCTTTTTAGGGTTCCGTAAACTTCCATACCCTAACAGTGCTAACGACGGGACTCTATTACTAAGCCTCCGCTGTCCACCCGTCTATCCGTCTTTGTCAGCAGGCTGTATCTCGTGAACCGTAATAGGTAAAGAGTTGAAATTTTCACAGAGTGTGATTTTCTATTGCCGCTATAACATCAAATAAAAATTTCAAAATGGCCGCCATAAAAATGCAATAAGTGTTATTTCTTGTACGATGTTACGAAACCCTTTGTGTGCGAAATCTCCCAGCTCGTCGAAATGTCAGAAAACTTAAGTTGTACCTACTTATTTACAAGATAAAGTTGATAACTAAAACCCGACTGCAATCGTCTTAATAAACGCTAAATATTATAGTAAAATTGTTTTTCTGTCGCTTGCTATATTTTAATGTTGTAGGACATTTATATTTATGAACTCAGAATTTTTTCCTCTTTCATTGGCACCCCACTCGATACAATAGTAAAAAAAAAATTTTGGAGACCCCCATTTTTTTTCACGTAACATCGGTTAGGTCAATTTTTTGGTATAAAATATAGCCTATGTCACCCGGACCTTTACGACGAATCGATTGACACCTCATTCATCAAAATCGACCCAGTAGTTTAGGCGCTACGGTGGAACACACAATCTGGATACAAACATACTTACATACATATACTGCTAAAATCATAACCCTCCCTGTTGGCTTTGCCGCAGTCGGGTAAAAATTCAAATAGCTACAACTATTGTAATCGTCTGTTTGCATACACTTGTCCACGTTATCTGATATTGTCATTTCCGTTTATCAACCGTATAATGTTAAACTTCAAAACGTATTTTTAAATATTTACAAAGCAAATTTGTAGATTCGTGATACTAAAATTCCATTATTTAATAACAATTTACCTGATATCAAACGCTTTATAATATATCTCCGTTTAAACAACGCGACGCGACGCTGTCACTGAAACAAAATGATCCTATTTTGAACATTAAACAAATCGATAATAACAACAAAATGATCCTATTTTGAACATTAAACAAATCGCTAATAACAACAAAATGATCCTACGAGTATTTTGAACATAAACTAACAAACAAAACTCGCATTTAGAATATGGGTATATTCTAAATGCGAGTTTTGTTTGTTAGTTTATCCTTTGTCCACGTCATAACGAAGCGACGGGCATAGGCTACTTTCTCGAAAAATTAAAGAGTTCCCACAGGATTTTTGAAAATCGAAATCCGCGCGGGCTAATGCTAGTAACTAACAAATCCTAATGATCTTCGCGTTTCGTCTTCCCACTGTCCATCTGCACTTTATCTCACTAGATAGCTACGATTATTCAGACAATGAATAGGTGTTTTAGTAAATACCACATACAACACGTCCTACTCTAACAGCACACCTCACTCACAAGCTTACAAAACGCATCAAGCTAAAACCATATAGGTACTAATTTTGCAGCAAAATTAAAGCACCTTTCACAGTCATGAAATCGCGAGAGGAATCTACATCTTGATCGCGCGCTCCTATACTTTCCTTGACTAACCGGCGGTACCCTATTCTACTAGAGTGGAGACCTATGCTTACTTAGGTCTTAGGCTATCAATAGGTTTTTGGGTAAACCCGACATTATAACACATATTCTAACGGCATACCTCACCCACAAGCTTACAAAATGCATCAAGCTAAACCATACTAATTTTGCAGCAAAATGAAGCACTTCCTCCACCGATGCGATCGCGCGATGATCTACATCTTCATAGCGAGCTTCTTCACTTCCCTTGACTAACCGGCGGCACTCTATTCTACTAGAGACCTATGATTAATTAGGTCCTAGGCAATCAATAGGTTTTTGGGTAAACCCCATATTATAACACATTCTAACGGTATACCTCACCCACAAGCTTACAAAACGCATCAAGCTAAACCATACTAATTTTGCAGCAAAATGAAGCACTTCCTCCACCGATGCGATCGTGCGATGATCTACATCTTCATCGCGAGCTCCTACTTCCCTTGGCTGACCGTCGGCAGTCTATCGTGCTGGATGCTGCGAGAGCTGAGATGGGCGATCTGGCTGCTAGCAGTCCTGGGCATCACGTACCAACAGATCTTCCACGAGCGGTACAAGATGTTGGAACTATTGCTCTACATGATAATGGGGCTGGGGCCCGCGGTCATCATTGTCACGTCGAATGTATGTCCTATTTATGTTTACATGCTTGCTTGCCTGCGCTAATTTCTCGTTGCACAACTCTGCCGTCCTAACGAAGAGAGCAATAACTAGGTTTCGACTACTTTCGAGATATTCGCGGTTATGATTAGCTACTTACAAATCGTAATATTACATATTGCAGTTTTGATAACCAACAGAACCGAAACTACTGAAGATACAAAAAAGACGTCTAAGGCGAAAATATAGAGCTCATTTTCCTGATTACGGATATGGTCTTAAGTCAATTTGCCCAAAAACTCGACTTATTGCACTCTTTGTTAGGACGGCAGAACTGTAAAGTAAGAGTATTGTTTCTCGCATAAAACAAATAACAAAGAAAAGCGGAGTTCATCTGTTTCGTACAGTTTTGTATTTTTGCTTGTTATTTGTAGTACTTTTGCTTCTTTTTGGTGGCTAAAACTTAAGTAGGATGGTCTTCGAAATACAGTCATTCGCTTCCCAATTCTTCGCACAACTGTTTTAGCTATATACAGATAGGTACCTACCTCTACTTACCTATAATAATTTAACCAGAAAAATTTTGAGATAAAATCCGTGTGACCTACTACGTAGCCTGTAGCTGTTGGGGATAATGTAGCGATTATCAGTCAAAGAATTATCAGAATCTGATTATAAGTTCTGGAGAAAAGACCCCTACAAACTAACAAATAACTACTTCTTTATAATATTATGATATAATATACTATCGATAAAGCAAAACCAAATAGCAAAAATTCACATTATTATTAGAAATACACTTTAAAGTAACTTGTGTAGTAGAAATATATTACCTTATTACATTTGTGGATATCAATGACTTTCTAAGCATGGACACATCGTGGCATACAACCATCGATGTATATGGATTAGCCTTTCCCATACAATTCCGTCCGCAAAAATACGCTTGAATCTTACGTCATCGTCATTGACAAAGTCAAGAGACTTTTGCAATTTCTCTTGACTTTTTGAGCGCGTTTTTTATCTTCGAACGGCCCATCCATATACATCGATGCATACAACACAAGAGCAAAAACATGGCACACGTTTCTAAATTCACCCTATGTAGCTTCAACTGCTCCATTTATACATTCCCGCTAACATTCAAGTCCTGTAAACTAACCTCAGTGATTAAGCCGCAATGTAAATCGATTATTGCACTCGAAGCTGAATAAGGTGATTTTAGAAGCAAACTTGAACAAAAAATGGAATGGAGTAGTGTAGCACTATTAATTTTTGTTATTTCTTTGAGAGATTTTTCGTTTTTGTAAATATGAAACTATTATACTATATCTATACTATATAACTATTATACTATTCTGCTCGTGCTGATTCACTGACTGACTGACTGACTCATTTGATCAAACATTTGTATGTTTTTTTTTTTACCGATGGTTTCGTATAGAGGACAAAAAATGTTTCGGAGGAAAAATATGGATAGAGCTGATGATTGAGGATTTTGGGTTAGGAGCACGGCCAGGGTATTGAAGATAGGTGGGGGGTGCTCGAACAAATGTCACTCAGAACTTCATCCAATTGACAGGGAGCTGAAAAATAAAACCAAAATGGCGGATTCAAGATGGGCCTTGAATCAAGATGGCCAAAGGCCTCCCACCAGCCGACCTAAACCAATTAAGAAAATCTCAATCGGCCCAGCCGGGAATCGAACCCGGGACCCTCGTCATACAAATCCACCGCGTTACCACTGCGCACTGGAGGTCGTCAAAAGATCTATCTATACATATAATAAAATTGAAAAAGTAGCAGGGGTTGTTAATAATAACAACCCCTGCTACTTTTTTTTATCGATGCCGAGCCCGAAATTGTAATTAATTTTTTTTTGTCTGTTTGTCTGTGTGTTTGTGCACGCTAATATTAGAAACGGCTTATTCGATTTAGATACGGTTGTCACTAATATATTGTAGTAAGCTTCACTTAACATTTAGTGTTTATTTCATGTCAATCGGTTCATAAATAAAAAAGTTATGTCAATTTAAAGAATCACGGCGAACATTTTTAACGTACAGATACACGCCTCGCGCCTGAGCGTCCGTGGCTATATAAAGCGCGCTGAGAGCTATTCCACGCGAACGAAGTCGCGGGCACAGCTAGTAATAAAATAAATGTGATACAATAATGGCCAATAGATTTTACATTGAACAAAAAAAAGCTACTCCACAGTTTTGTTTTTCCGACATTCGTGACGCGCCCTTCCATCTGTCTCTTTCCGATGTGCGTGAGAGAAAGGAATGGGAACATTGTAAATAATTTTAGATATTTCTAGTGTTTTCAATGGTTTTACTAAATATTTTACACTTTTTCGCATGTTATCTTACGTAAATAAAATTAACTTACCGGTGGTAAGTCACACCATCTCTTTTCTGCGTCGTTAACGTATTATTTTGGCACTTTTTGATCGCGCATTTAGGCGTCTTGACAGCTTTGCAGTCAACGTGCGACTAATGAAGAAAGTGTGCTTACACCGAGTATAAGCACACTTACTTGGTCCCTTGTTATGCGCGCCAGTGCGATGTCCTTGCTTAGAAAGTCATTGGTGGATATGTACTTTTTGTGACGAGCTATTGTGTGCATTTGATCCAGTAATTTTACACTATATCATTTCGTAGGATAAAATATACATTACCACTGTTTCTAATAAGAAATAATCTCGAAGGTCACAGATATCAAGTTAAAGGCCAAGTCTATTATTATTATTGTACCTATTGTTTTCTACTTTTTCCCTTAACTTATTTATATTTCGATGTCTCAGACCATTTTTTGTTGGCTAAGTAGATACTATATTGGCATGACAGTTGTGAGAATTTGCCTAAAATTAGGATTGACACGATGACAAGTTATTTTCGACTTTAGTTTAATTTTACGTTAGTCGATCTTCGTATGAGGATAAATATTTATTTGTGCGATTCATTGGTATGTGCTAACTCTTCTTGTTTGTCGGTTACCAAAAACTACAGAACAATGTTTTATGTCTTAATAATAATTATAATTAGCACAATATAGTGAATACCCATATTCATATGCCTAACGCGCGCTGATCGGAAAAATAACATGAAATTGTTTTTAATCAGATTTTTTAAGAGGCTTTTATAGATAACATATATGCCAGACCCATCGTTACAAACTAAATTAAAAGCAAACTATAGTCAACACTAAAACTATGACAATTTGAGAGAATCACTAACAAATTCATAGGTACATTTTCAGTTGACCTATAATCATGAAGTTTGCCAGGTAGGTAGTCTTATAGGTAAAGGAAAAGATTTTTACCAGGTAGGTAGGTCTTATAGGTAAAGGAAAAGATTTTTATTTATTTTTATGCATAATAGTTTTTGATTTATCGTGCAAAATGTCGGGAATAATACGGAAACTCACACAAATAGGAACTTTGCAATATTACAGTGATGGTATTTGATACACAAATAGCAAATATACGCAACACCCTTGCGATATTCTGGTCGACCTTTCATTATGCCTGTCCAGTATCCACCCACCATTGTATCGATTATATTAGTATTTATAGTCTTACCAATGTTCTCAGAGTATTAAAGACTAAAGCGCAAAGCCCACCGGCAGGGCCGAGGCAGGGGCATCTTTCTTGATAGAAATAGAAAAATTGTTTATTCTTAAAAACTTTTAGAACTCCTTTTGAATCGTCAAATGTATTATCACTACTTTGGAATGCCTATCCTACCGAGAAGACCAGCAAGAAACTCGGTGGTTGCTCTTTTCATACATTTACAATAATATTATGCCATGTATAAAAGTAAGTGCAGTCCCGCGCATTACTGGAGCGAGCTGCGAATCAAATCCACGCTCTTTTATCATTCACATAATCTTCGATTGTGTAATGAAATGCAACACGCCCCATGTATCTATTCCATGTTTTGTTTTCAATCTTAGTATGTCCATAAAACTGCGCTAAAAGGGTTATTAAATTAAACTCCGTCTGTATGCATCGACCCTTAGTTGTTCGCCCACTACGTAACGCAGTTATTTTTAGCTGAAGTTACGTTGAAGAAATGTTTATCAAACACTTATTGGATTAGTTCGTTGTCCGTGCCCTAGCCAGCTGTTGTCTAGGTAATTTTCTCGAAGACTAGTTGATTGGTGGGGCAATTTTCTAATTTTGTACGATACACTTTTGGGGATCCATACAATCATTATAAAAGCCAAAGTCTGTCTGTTACCTTTTCACAGTGTTACCGCTAAACCGATCTTGGCGAAAGGCACAGAGATAGTTTACATCCTGGAGACGGGTATAATCCATATCCATTATCCATCCCTACTGATATTATAAATGCGAAAATATGTATGTATGTCTGTCTCATTGCTAGCAAGTTAAATTAATAATCTATTTCCTTTAATAAGTTTGGTAATTAAAGTTAAAAAATCCGATTGCATATTTATAACAATAAACATTTCCTGTATTCGCCCGTGAATTTTTTATAATATTTAAGGTCTACTTACTTAGTTATAGACCCAGAGGTTTAAGTTGTAAGTTGATATGTCAATCAGTTGATACTTTGATTTATATATAGAAGACTAGATGAGGCCACGACTTCCTGTAGAAACTCTTTGATTTTCCGGGATGCAAGCCATGTTTGTATCCTTGTCAAAATCGGTCAAAATGTTTTTCGGACTAGATATATGCTTAGAATTACTCAAGAAACACCTGTAGTGAGTGTCAAAGCTTTATCAAAAAATTTAAGGTCCTATCCATACTCCACTTAAATGCATCGTACGTCATCGCCCTAATAATAACATTAGCTAGATACATTCCCCATTCATGTTGAATGTTGATCTTTCACCGCCCGTCCTGTCCAGCCCACCTGGCTCTATCGATTGTGTTACATTTATAGCTTTTCTCACTGTTTCAAATATATCTAAAGTATGCATAACGTATGGATCCGATACATGGTCTAAATATGGGCCTCATAAAAAGCTTGGACTGTCTCTGTGTAATCAAATCAGAAATGAGAAAATCCGTAGGAGAACCAGAATAAACGACATAGCTTAGCAGGTTGCGAAGCTGTAGTGGCAGTGAAGAGGGCACATATTTCAAAAACCTAAGTATAGATGTTAGGGCCCCAAAGTGCTGGACTGGGGACCTCGCAGCGGCCGCCGCAGCGTTGGAAACCCCCCACACTAGATATCAAACGAATCGCAGGAAGCCGCTGAGTTCAGGCATCGCAAGGCCGCCTGTGTGAACGCGTGTGGTGGTATCCAGCAGCAACCGTCTATCGGTTGATGATAATGATGCATGACGTTTGCTGACCTTGGACCTAGAAAGTTGAAAGCACAGGGGTTCTTTTATAATGTAGCCAAGAAACGAGGCCGGAGTTTTTGAAATTCTTACGGGAACGGGATATGGATTAATCAGGATATATATTTTCGCCGAGCGAAGCTGAGGATGGTCGCTATAGTCACCTAAAGGCTAAAACTCAAGAACAAGATGTTAACAAAATTACAATGCCCACAAATATAATCAGCTCAATATAATTATTCCACGTCTATGGAATAATATTTAGCCTTCGCCGAAAACGGGCACTTTGAAAACCTGTTTTCCACAAATTTTCCGCAATGCCCGCCATCACCATGGTTTTATCGATTATGTTTTATTTATAGAGCAGGATCCCAGGACCGCCAGACGTTGCTTATTTTCTGAGAAACAATGTGTAGGATAGAGTATTGTTAGTGCGTACTTTTAACAGACGGACATGAGCTTGTGGCGATGATGGCCAATTCATATGTATCGGCCGCTAAAGTTGCCTACCTAAGAAATGCACTACCTAAAAGCAGCTGATATCTTTAAATTGGCCGTCGGCACAAGCTAACAAACATGTGTACTTAAAATTACACACTAACACTACTATCCCACACATTTTGTTGCTAAGAAAATAAGCATCGTCTGGCGGTCCTGGGATCTCGGACCGTTATAATTTCTTTACGAGCGATAAAAATGATCTCCCCATATCTGATTTGTCAAAGTGATGTACGACCGCGACGGAGGTTATGATCGAGTACGGGATTAGGATAGTGAAGAGCAATAAATAAACTTTAATCTTTACAAACATTTTATACTTAGTAGATAGGTACCTAGTACCTACTAAGTATAAAATGTTTGTACTACTACTAGGTACCTTTAGAATTGTGTCAACCAACTATGATACAAAATGATGTCGCGTAGAAACCGATTAGAATCTCATGGGCTTAAAAAAAGTGTCATATCCCTTCCAAATTAGTCCGCTTCGATCTTAGACTGCCTTATCACGTACCATCAAGGCAGCTAGCTTAACTTATCATTACTTTAATATTATAAATGCGAAAGTCTGACGAGGACAAAGATACCTTTCATTCCCGGGATGGGCATACCTAGGCTCCTTTTTATCCCGAAAAATACTAGTACCCATAGGATTTTTAAAAATCATTCATCTAGTCACCACTATAACTTAAAACTAAAGCTACGAGGTTCCCAAACGCGCCCAGGGTCTATTACTACGAGTATAATCACTTAAGCTGGCTCTTCTCAATAGAATTTTCTTTCCGCACTGGCAATAGAGCCTTGACTTATCATTGCTTGGAGAGTATAATAACATAGCCTGCATAAGATTTTAATTTGAATATGGCCACGTCGCAATTTCTTCTAATAAATACAGAAACAAAAAACATCCACGCTTTAGAAGTTATCCTTAAAGCCTTCCAAGGTCACAAAAGCCTTCAGGACTGGAGTGGAATGCTGAATTGGATTGGAGCTTTACACAAAATTCCGATACATATACGAGTACATATTAATATCCTCCAGGGAGTAAATTTTATCAGTCAGTTACCTAAAGCTGGTACTTAGATGAACGAGAAGCTAAAGCCCAAAGAAGCTTAGTTAGGTAAAACCAATTAAGGCATTACGTCCGTTTAGGCTTAAGTAAGCGGCCTAGAGTACCTAAGGCGCCTTCCAAGAGCGTTTAGCGTAATGTTGTTAGCTTATCAGTATAGTGTTACGGATTGGGGATTAGTTAATAGCACTAATACGTAATCTATCGCAAGGTCAAAGACCAATTTGAGCTGTGATACTAAAATAAGCCAATCAAAGGGCTAGCGCAAACTCGACGCAGTGGAGTGAAATCTTTTTTAACCCCCGACCCAAAAAGAGGGGTGTTATAAGTTTGAGGTGTGTATCTGTGTATCTGTATGTGGCATCGTAACTCCTAAACTAACGAACCGATTTTAATTTAGTTTTTTTTTTGTTATTAGCTATAATTCAAGAAAATGTAAAATGCTGGGTGACGACGCTCTTTCGTTATTGACTAAAATATATTCAATCAATCAGCCTGTTTGTGTCCACTCCTGGACATAGGCCTTCCCAAGAGCGCGCCACCACACACTGTCCTCCGACTTTTTCATCCACCCACTTCGCACTACCTTCCAGTCCAACGGGTTGGGGGTCGTCCCACACTGCGCTTGCTGATACGCGGTCTCCACTCTAGAACACGTCCGCTCCAGCGGCCATCGGTTCTGCGACCGACATGACCTGCCCACTGCCACTTCAGCTGAATCCCACTCATAAGAATATTAGAATTAAGAAATTCTAAGCTCCCAAACAGCTTGTTTCAAATCGTCCGTCCACCTATTGAGGCTCTGCCAAGTGTCAACTCTGATTTTGAGTAAGTTAGAGTACGCGAACGCGCGCGAACCTGTACGCAACTAGTTCACGACGCTCTGTTTTTAAAAATAAGAATACAGGAAAAAACGGGTGATATCAAGCTAAAATTATGAGCAAAGTGTATATAAAAGTGATTACAAGGAATCATTAAACGAAACAAGTGTTAAAATAGTGCTAAAAATATCAAAATCAAGCAGTTTAACATAATATCATCTAGTAGTAAGCCATTGTGTGCCAAGGTCGGCCGTTGACCGCAGGTCATTGAACCCGACGCACTGACTGTCCCGCTTGCACATATCACCGAAAGCGACGCTGCATCCCTGTCGACGCGCACGGCCAGGACAGGTGACCGTTGCAAACTGTCTGCGACGCGTGAGTCACAATAACATTTTTACTAACCGTTGAACTATAAGTGCGCGCAAATATGAACTGTGCGGCCTGTGACAATAAGGTCGCTGCAAGCGAACTACTGTGTTGCACATCTTGTCGGGGCGCTTTTCACTATGAGTGCCTTAATATGACAAAATCGCATTTTGAGGGCCATTCTAATGACCTAAGGCGCTCTTGGAGATGTATGCAATGCCAGCAAATAACCCGACGATCGAGGAACGATAACACCCCTGTGCGCTGCAACCCCGGACACGACACGATAACGACAATAAACGACACTGACATGTCCATGGACGACCACTTCGTCGAGGACCGCAGCATCCTCGGTGACACAATTACAGCAGAGGCTCCTACACGGAAAACACCTGCACCACCATCCTTAAACTCCAATTGTACATTACAACAAATAAGTCAACTACTAGACACAAAACTAGAAAAAAATAAGGAATCCATCCTTAGTGAATTAAAAACGACAATCCAGAGCGAAATAAATGCAGCAATTAACAAATTTAAACTAGAACTCACACAGAAGACAAGCATTTTAACCAGTGAACAGACGAACATTAAGAAAGATCTCAGAGAACTAAATGACAAAATGAAAAACATGGAATCGGAGTGCCATAAATTAAAAAACGAAATAAATATGATCTCGGAACAGCTTGCACCTGGAACTAAACCTGACAGTAGCACGGACTGCAACAAGAAGATTGTACTGTATGGATTGAATGAGTATCAACGCGAAACAGAGGCGGAGCTAAATGACAGGATAGTCCACCTATTTGGCGACATACTACATATAAATATCCAAGGCTATATCGAAGACATGAACCGCATTGGGAAACAAGGCCCTCGACGCCCATTAGTCATCGAACTGATAAGCAAACGCATGACTAAGTACATCCTTCAGAATAAACGATATTTTCGGAATACAGGACTTGCGATTACAGCGTTTTTAACCGGGAAAGCACTACAGGAGAGAAACGAATATATAAACGCCCGGAAAAGCGGTAACCACACATCACAACGTGGCAGCAAGCCGCTCATTGCTGGGAAAGAAACAAGTAGAGGTAGCACTTGCTCTGCTTATTTATCCCACCAAATGAATGAGTCACAGCAGCTACAGCGCGACAGTACTAACATGGAGTTTCAGACCGGCCATAAACCACGCCAAACTATCTCGGAAATACTTGAGACATTTCGGAAGTAAAAGTGAAGAGAATAATAAAGATATTAATTTTAACATACTTATACAGAATACGCAAAGCCTAAAAAACAAATCACACATATTAACAAGCTTCCTCGAGGAACAAAATATTGACGTTGCTTGCATCTCCGAAACATGGATCTCCGAATCTCAAAAAGACTTAGTTACAGTAGATGGCTACAACCTTGCGGCATCGTTTCACCGTAAGAAACGACAAGGAGGTGGTGTTGCGATTCTAACAAGGAACGGGATAGAGTTTAAAGAAAGGAAAGATATAACGGACTTATCGACTGAATACATTGTTGAATGTTGCGCGGTAGAGTTACCTTCACAGAATTTACTACTCATAAATGTGTATCGTGCAGATCGTGAAATCGAGGTCTTCTTTACTTTCATAGAAAACCTGTTAAAAAAAGTTTGCGCCAAATTACAAAACAAAAAAGTTATAATAGCGGGAGATTTCAATATTGATGCACTTGCAACGCCTAAAATAAAAGACTATCGTAAGCTCTCGAATTTGATGCTTGAATTAAATCTAACTCAACTAATTGATAAACCAACCCGGGTGACAGAAACGACGTCCTCGTGTATAGATTTAATTTTTACCAGCGATAAAGACCTTACTTTTACGGTTGAGGATCATGGTATTTCAGACCATAAAAGTATCATCTGCATACACAAAGGTCGCGGAAAAATAAATACAAATCCCACCCAGTATGTTACTAAACGTATCTTTAATGCCAAAACAATGACTAATTTTAAAACAAGACTGGAAAATATAAACTGGAACAAAATAATAACACAAAATAACAACGCCAACGAAAACTATAACAACTTTATAGAGCAACTAACCCAAAACCTTGACACATGTATTCCTAAGCGTCGACTTAAGATTAAAGCCAGGACCAAAACCTATCTAACCACCGGACTAAAAATCTCATGCCGACACAAGCGCATACTTAAAACACTAACTAATGAGTCTAACAACAAAATCTTAAAAATACACCACAAAACCTACAGTAAGTTGCTTAAAAAATGTATTAAATTATCGAGGAAATTTGACAATATAAAAGAGATGCAAAGTTCTAAGAACAAAACTAAAACCATGTGGAACATAATAAAGGACGTAACGAATAAGAACAAACAGACATACACCAAAAACATAATGCTATCGACACAATCAGGTTTAGCCAAAGAACCACAAGAAGTCGCAAACCTATTTAAGGGGACGGTATATTCCAGGTAAAATTTCAAATCTAGAGATGGCGATACACATTGTATCGGCATCTCTCTTAGACGCCCCTGAACCGGTTGCGCATCGCCACAGTGTAGATTATTATTTTCACATCGCTCCTGCATTTAATCATTACGTCACCCCACTTCAGTGTTTACGATGGAGTAAAAAGTCAAGTTATGTATAAGTTTAAAATTCAAAGTTATAGTGATAAAAAATATTTATTATGAAATAATTAAAAATTTATTTAAAAAAATTAATCTGTAGGTATCATCAGAATCGATTACATTCGACTTCGCTGGGTTACTTTATTGTAATATATAACATTGCGTATCTATAAAAATATGTGTACAAGTTAAATATTGTTTTATATACTACTAGAGGATCCCTGCGGCTTCGCCTGCGTTGATTTCGGTTTTTTTGAATCCCGTAGGAACTCTTCATTTTTCCGGGATAAAAAGTAGCCTATGTCCTTCTCCGGGATGTATCCAAGTCTGTACCAAATTTCATTAAAATCGGTTCAGTGGTTGGGCCGTGAAAACGTAGCAGACAGACAGACACACTTTCGCATTTATAATATTGGTATGGATTTTAATGCACACTGTTGCCAAGTTACTATCATTAGTTAGTAAACAGTCACTGATAAAAAAAAAAACAACAATATTATAATGTACTTTTATTGTTTTGTCAACAACGAGAAATAATGAATGAGATCTATTTACAATCATGCTAATAGGTGTCTTTTTCAACCTGTATGCTTATTATAGTAGGAGATTTAACATTTCACCAACTTTCATAGAATGAGATCACACACACACAGTAACATTAAATTAAAATGGGCCTAAATAACCTTGACTTAAGGTCCTAAATTCAATTACACCGATTTTAATTTCTGGTTCTGTCTGACTGGCTATACATGAATGGATTAATTTGAGCTATAAAACAAGGCGGTTAAGGTCTATTTTACGTTAACGTTCTCATTATAAACCCCTATCTGCCAGTTTTGGTCATTACTGTGGTGACCATTACATTTGGCCTTGAAAGAAGATACTTCACATGGATAAAAGATTATAGCATGGACAAGTCCAAGTTTCTGAAATTTTCACTTATTGATAATGATAATACTGTCATTCCTAATTACTTACATTTATAGGTAAATCTTATATTTTCTATATCTTATTGCTATTATAGATGCTGAGATTATAGAAATTACACTCAACTGAAATTCAATGAAAATATAGTTAGCACGGACATTACACAAGTAACTATTTATTGCATTTCACTAATTACCGAGATCGTAAAATCCTATTTTTTCATATTATCAAAACGTTTACAGTAAAAAAATATCACACGCGCTAGGCGTGCAAAAACACCTGAAAGAGATTATATGCACCTGCAGCCATAACAGGATAACATTATAATATATTTCGTGTTGTATAAAAAGCTGTTTTGTTTATAATCCTTGTTTTTGTTTATTCAATATGGTTACAGTCAAACCGGCCCGCTCGGAGCTAATAGCCATAAAAGTTAACTAATTAGGTGAAATATTCCAAAAGAGCATAAGTAGGTATGTACACATTCAATACGCTAACTTAACTGTTTACGTTAAGGTTCAAAGTCAAAGCGCTGGAGAAATGTTTTTATATGATACTGAACAAAGTCAAGACAGAGATTAAAATATTTTATAGCTTTTTTGTTATATTCAGATTCGGGCCATTGATTCAAATTTTAAATTTGTAGTAATTATTTTCTCTAATTCAGAAGCTGAGCTCTTTTTCTGGATGCCTATCATTAGGCATCCAGAAAAAGAGGTCATTACCTTTTCGCTAAAAGACAATTTTACGTTGACTGACATGAAAGCAAAGTGCCTAGTAAGCCAATAGACAATTCAGCTAGATGACATCAAAGCAGATTACCCAGTCAGCAGAGAGTCAACTTAGCTGTACGCCATAAAAACAGAATGCACAAGTAGCAAAACGTCTGGAATTGTGAATAGTCTGTATGATTAGAACACCTCATTAGCCAGACGTCAAATTACATAGTTGGATGACATAAACGCTGAATGAGATAGTATCTAAAACGTCTGGAAAAGTAAATAGTCTAAATGGTCTGTTGCTTGCTCCTTTTTTAATTTTTAACCAACTTCCAAAAAGAAGGTGGTTCTCAATTCAGCCTGTTTTTTTACCCCATTGCGGCAAAGCCTAAAGGAAGAGTTATGATTTTAGCAGTCTGTATATGTATGTGTGTGTGTTTGTATCCAGATTCTGTGTGTTCCACCGTAGCGCCGAAACTACTGGGCTGATTTTGATGAATGAGGTGTAAATCCGGGTAACATAGGCTACATTTTATACGAAAAAAATTGACCTAACGGATGTAATATGAAAAAAGTGGGGGTGAAAAGGTACTACCACTAACTAACAATTGTGCCAGGACTGGTCCTGATGGGATTTTGAAGTTTGAAAAGGTGCAGTTGGTTCTCTATATAACGTAGACCCGCACTAAGACAGGATTTTGAGAAATTTGATCTGTAAATTGACCAAATTATCATACAACAATACTACTTCTCACGAACCTATAAAAGCTACGAACAAACGATTTCAGTAGTTACATTTTATTACTGTTCTTACCTTTCGATTCAAAACAAGAAAAATTGATACACTGATTTGGCATTCCAAAACGAAGCAACTCTCGTCCTAATAACAATTTAATGTATACTTTAAGAATAACTGCATAAGGTAAGTTTTACAACGAATATTTTAACATCGATATTTTAATGTTAGTATACGTGAGTGAGAACACAAAAGCCACAAAGATCCTTTGTATTGACAAAGGCAAACACAATAGGATCTTTCATTTCTTGTAAATTGAACTAGTTTTATGAGAAAAAGTATTAAGTACGTATGAAATTTTGTTTTGCACATTTTCAACTTTTAAGCTGTGACAATAAGGTCTAAGTTGAAGGAATATTTAATAGTATGATTATTTTTTTGATCTATAAAACATTTATGACACTGCAATTTTTAGTCAAACTTATTATTGACTACTTAGTGACGTATATACATAAAAAAACCAGCCAAGTGCGAGTCAGACTCGCGCACCAAGTTTCCGTATCCGTACTCAGGTATTTTTCCGACATTTTGCAAGATAAATCAAAAACTATTATGCTTAAAAATAAATTAA
The DNA here is from genome assembly GCF_905333055.1 of Maniola jurtina. Taxonomy (NCBI): domain Eukaryota; kingdom Metazoa; phylum Arthropoda; class Insecta; order Lepidoptera; family Nymphalidae; genus Maniola; species Maniola jurtina. The sequence goes on from NC_060045.1 coordinate 3,452,539, forward strand.
AATCAGTTTTAGAATGTTCAGGTAAAACCCTTTTATAAGATACCCCACTTGGTATAGTTATCTTACTTTGAAAATTGAAACACATTGTTTTTTAATGAACCCATAAATTCATGGTTTTTGCCAAATTTCATGATTCTAGGTCAACGGGAAGTACCCTATAGGTTTTACTGACAGACACAACACACACGGACAAAACAGACTGACAGGCGGACAGATAGACAGACATACAGTTAGATAGACAGACAAACAGACAGCAAATTGATCCTATAAGCGTTCCGCTTTTCTTTTTGAGGTACGGAACCCTAATAAATGATATCATTGCATAGCAAGTGAAGAAACTAAAAATTATAACACCTTGGATAAACATCTCGGACTTGAAAGTGGATGTCATTTTCATAGTAATCATGATCATCATCATCATCATTATGAGCCCGTGGATGTCCACTGTTGGACATGGGCCTTCCCTAAAGAGCGCCAGCCGCTTTATATCATCAGTCCATCGTGCTGGAGGACGTCCTACACTTCGCTTGCTTATACGCGGTCTCCTCTCATCCTATTTTCATAATAATTAGTACTTTCCCCTAAAAACCTTTAAATTGATATCAATAAAGTTTTTTTTCCATCTTATCTTCTAATACTTATGCATTTTACAAGTTTGGTTTTTGATCTTTGAGCTACCGGGATAGAGCACTCAGATTAATTAATTTTTATTTTCAAATTATAAGTCCTGGTCTATAATGACCTAATATTAGCTTCACTACACTGCAATGTACTGTTTACTGCATTCTTTTTAAAATAATTACTTTTTTAATGTAATAAATGCACAATATAAACTTATCTTAAAATCTAGAAAAATCCTAAATAAAAATACTTTATAACATAGTACTGAATTTACTACTCTATGGCATTCTGTACAATTACAGTATGACAAAATGCTTATGAAACCCGAAACAGGTCCTGCCGCGCTGAGGCGACGGGTATGACTGACAAGATAACGTAATTACGGCCCATAATACTCAACAATAGGGTCGAAAATTCTTTGTACTCGCTCTGTACGCGATTTGAAGAGAATAAGCGAGGAAGCGTGAAATCAAATAATTTAGAATATAATTTGAAATATAGCACTTACTGTGAAATGATCGGACCGAATTATTTATTTGATTGTTTTACACCTATGGTGAAAGTTACGTCTTTAAGAGCTTTGTCATTAAAGAGAAAAACCCAAAAGTCTAAGGTTTTAGACCAAACTTCTGATTTTTTTTCTATCGAGGAAAGTTTGTCCAATCATGTTTTAATCGGACCAAATCCAAGGGGATATAATGAAAAATATTATATATTAATTTCAAATTTTTCGATCCATGCGTTCCTAACTTAATTCCATTTTAGTAAACTTTAGTATCGACGAAAACGGAGACCGCCGCGTTAACGAGTACTTCGCATCAGTTGGAAGGTCATCCTTTGACGATAGAACAGTTTCTAAAAAATACGATCCGCATATGAGTAATCCTGAACCTCGATCTATTAACTCTTTATTTCTAGAGCCGGTTACAGAGCGGGAAATATATAACACTATTCGTAGATTAGTAAAAAAAAGCGGATTCGGCGCAGATGAAATACCACCAACATTAATTAAAATGTGTATTAATGAATTAACCCTTCCCCTGACATTTCTAATAAACCAATCTTTTGACGAAGCCTACTGTCCCGACAAACTGAAGATAGCAAAAATAAGACCTATTCTCAAAAAAGGCGGGAAACCCAACGAACCCAGCAGCTATCGACCTATCGCCCTATTGCCCGCGCTGTCAAAGATCTTCGAAAAGATAATAACAAACCGCATATACAAATTTCTGGAAAAGTATAACATCTTGAAAGGAAATCAATACGGCTTTAGGAAAAACCGTTCGACAACGCTGGCCGTATTTGAATATATACAGGCAATCCTAAACTGTTTAGAAGAAAAACAGTACGGTGTCGGACTGCTCCTAGATATGACTAAAGCATACGACAAAGTTTCACACAAACTACTATTAAAAAAAATATACGACTCAGGTATACGGGGAAATGCTCACCGATGGCTGGAATCCTACTTGAAAGACAGACAACAATTTGTACAAGTGCAATATCGCGATGAACGGACTAACATATTAAGCGACTTTGAATCGAACGTACGCGTTACGAACTGGTCTATACCACAAGGAAGTGTCCTCGGATGTATTCTTTTTTTGGTATACATCAACGACCTACCTAACATAATAAACCCACACTCGCGATGCATTATGTTTGCGGATGACGTGTCAGTCCTATCCATGTGCGCGAATGTGACAGATTGTGAAAATTTCATCTCGGAAAACCTAGCAAACATTCAAAATTACTTATCACACAATAATCTCGAAATAAATCTAAATAAAACTAAACTCATACAATTTAAACCGCACCAGAAACATCCACTAAACCTCAAATTACTTGCAAATAACATAAAAATTCAAGAAGTTAGTGACTTTACTCTTCTCGGCCTCACTATCGATACTCACCTGGACTGGAAGTGCCATGTTCACAACCTAAGCGTAAAGCTTTCGCGATTTGTGTATGCTCTCAGCGTACTGAAAGCAAATACAAATTACGAAACTGCACTTTCCGCCTACTACGCATACGCATATTCGTGGATCCGATATGGTATAATCCTCTGGGGGGAAAGCACCAATGCAGAGGATATCTTCATCCTGCAAAAAAAATGTATCCGCATCCTTGTCAACATAAAACCACGCGATAGCTGTAGACCGCACTTTCTAAACAAAAAAATCCTGACAGTACCTTCAATCTATATAATGGAGGCGGCTTTATTTGTTAGGAAGCATTACAATTTATACAAAACTGTGGAGAACACAAAGAAACACGAAAGAAGTACACGTTTGCAAAACAAACTAGCATACCCTACTTACAAGCTTAAAATCTCCTGCCGCGGCCCACTATACAGAACTACTAACATTTATAATAAAATCCCAAAATACATAACAGATGAAAATAACGATACGACCTTTAGGCGAAAACTCAAACAATGGCTCACACTAAATTGTTTTTATGACATAAATGAACTTTCCTCGTAACTAACTGCACCTACTTTTACGCATATGACCTCAATTCCACGATAAATTATGTACTCCAATGAATATTGTTACGATAGATGTATTCTGAGCAATGGATAAGAACATTTATTTATACGTGACATTGTATTTTTTAATTATTGTATTTTTTAATTATTGTATTTTTTTTGTGACATTGTATTTTTTAATTAATTACCTACCATTAAATTAACTCAAAATTGTTATTTACATTTCATAATTTTCATAATTGTTAACAATAGAATTGTAATTGTTTTAATCACCAATGTTATACTTTGCAGCGCCCTGACGGGGCTTCATGTTGTAATAATATTTTTTGTGATGAAGACATGAATGCAAATAAAGAAAGAATAAAGAATAATGTTACCTAAAATTATTCCTCGATAACTCCAGCAAAGAGCTGTCACGCACGCTATTTGGAGGATACGATAGGTTATGATGGATCTAGAAAATACAAAAATACTATCGCAATCAATCAAATCGATAGAGAGTGATGAATTGTTCTCCAAACAAATATTGTTATCTCAACCGACGGGCTTCACTACTGGACATAGGACTATTGAGATTTTTGTAATCCACGTTTTATGTCTCCATATGCTACTCGATGTAATTTTTCCATCTAGTTTAGGGGTCTACATAGAGGTACGATGCGAAGTCGCCATTCCAGCTTCTTGTGACCCCAAAGTCATCGGTCCTTTGTATCACCAATTCATTTTTACCACCATTGACCATTTCAACTTTGCTAATCGTTGAGCAATCGGTTCTCCTACGGAACTTCCATTTCAGATCATTGATCACATAGGTACTCGGAGCCTTGGTTCTCTTCGTCGGCAACTGAGTAACTTTTTTTTTAAATATATATAGTGAGCAAATGAGCAGATGAGGCCATCCATGAACATTTGCAGCACCAGAGGAACCACCAAAGCGTTGTTGTTGATCCGCCTGTTGAATAACCCCATGTTAAAATCTAGTAGGAAAACCGGCGAAGGGGGTTGATTCCACAATTTGCATGTGATTAAGCTTTCCTATCAAAATCACTGGTTTACTTTTGAAAATTAGATACATTGTAATTTATTTTGTCCGTGTACTTTATGATTATGAATAACTTAGTGACAGAACTCCCTACTTAGTATTCAGATTGGTGGTGAATATATTTCAAGTTTCACTCTTGCATAAAATCGTTTGAAACGTTGAAAGTTTTAATTTAAAAAGCAAAGGATCAAAATGTTCTGGCTTGTTCGTAATGGGTGGCAACTGGCAAATTAAAACTTACCCAGTAAAAGTTTTATTAAATTACCTTTTGAGATAAATATTTAATCAAAAGTTAAAAACGTTAATTAAAACTACAGTTATACAGTAGAAAACTACAGTTGAAAGTTCCATAAAAATCGGTTCAGCAGAACTGGTATTGAAAAATCAAGCGCAAGATTTTAATTGACTAAACGAATGTGAAGCTAAATACCTAGGGCTTTAGAGTTCAAAGTCAGAAACCACTTTTCATAACTTGTACATACATTTCGCTTTTCTCTGTTGTTAGATAATGGCAAGGGGTAGTGAGTGCTATATTAGTAATATCGTGACCAGCTTGCAGGATCCATCTCCTAAACCATATCAATATAATAAATGTGAATGTTCGTCTCTCTGTCAGTCTGTCTGTCTGCTAGCTTATCATGGTCCATCCGCTCAACCAATTTTGACGAGTATAGCTGAAGATAGCTTTCATTCTGGGGTGCACATACTAAGTACTTTTTATCGCAGAGAAAAAAATATCACCATTGGATATTTAAAATCTACATACACGTAGTGTCTAATCTGTGTAATCCACATAAAGTCATGGGTTAACCTATTTAGTCAGGGATTACTTTTCCTCCGGAAAATCGAAGAGTTTGGTCTGAGATTTTTTAAACCTGAATCCAAGCGGATGAAGTCGCGGGGATCATCTAGTTAACCATAATATCATTAAATAGTCGATCATTTCGTGCTTGATAGCATTTCATGAAATATTATACTTCCATCTATTGTCGACATGATGATTCATGATGTACCTATTTATTTTTGTATTGTGCTGTGTGTTGTTATTTATGATCAATATCATCAAAACAATAGTTCGAATATGCCTTTTTCAGAAACTTACGTATACCCATACATTTTCCGAGGTAAAAAAAGTCAGAAAGATTTAAAAAACCGCCCAAGTGCGAGTCAGGGTTCCCTACACAGACATTTTGCGACATTTTGCACGATACATGAAAAACTATAAATATAATGCATAAAAATAAATAAAAAGCTGTTTTAAAATATACAGGTAAAGCCCTTTCATATGATATCCCACTTGGTATAGTTAAATTATTTTGATTTTTTTTTAATTATGTAACCACAAAGTCACGGTTTTCGGATTTATTCCTTTACTTGTGCTATAATACCTATCTACCTGCCAAATTTCATGAATCTAGGTCTATGAGAAGTACCCTATAGGTTTTCTTGACAGACACGACGGACGGACAGACAGACAGACAACAAAGTGATCCTATAAGGATTCCGTTTATTCTGTTGAGGTACGGAACCCTAAAAATTAAGTATAGCACGTTATTATGTTATCATATCATCACATAAGCATCAAACTGGCACATAAATGCTGTTGTAAGTTTGCTGTAGCGTGCTGAAGTATGTTCTTGAACTTGAGCGTCGGCGTACGGGTGCTTGACTTTGCTCGACGGAGCTTGGCACAGCTTCGCTATCGTTCTAAATTTCAAAGCTTGATTATGTAGTGGCTTGCTTTTATGTCTATTTTTAACCCCCGACCCAAAAAGAGGGGTGTTATAAGTTTGACGTGTGTATCTGTGTATCTGTGTGTCTGTGTATCTGTGTATCTGTCTGTGGCATCGTAGCGCCTAAACGAATGAACCGATTTTAATTTAGTTTTTTTTGTTTGAAAGGTGGCTTGATCAAGAGTGTTCTTAGCTATAATCCAAAAAAAATTGATGCAGCCGTTTAAGAGTTATCAGCTCTTTTCTAGTTTTCTTGTAGAAAAGAAGGTTACATAACCGTTAGGTTCATAATATTATGTCAATTGACAAATGTCAAGCTGTCAAGATGGACGTTGCCTTGATACATAATTATTTATTTGAAAATGATGTTTTGGAAAACTCTGATACTTTGGATCGTAGGCGCGGAATAGTCCAAGAAAATCGGTTCAGCCGTTTGAAAGTTATCAGGTATTTTCGGTCTTTTCTAGTTACTGTAACTTCACTTGTCGGGGGTGTTATAAATTTTTAATTTACACTTGTAACTTTGAAACCGAATATTTTAAATGAAATCTGGAAAACTTTTTGTTTTCCTTTCCTTTTTGAAATCTTGTTAGTGTTTCATTCTCGAAAAAATAACAGAAAAGAACACATAATATTGTATCAGCTCAGTTTGGTTGGTGTTTGTCTGTTTGTCGTCAACCGCAAATTGAATTTTGATTGTACTGATTAATTATTTTTCATTGAATTGAAAACTTATTTAGACACGTTGGGCGATTTTGGGATGGCTAAAAACTTCAAGGTCCCGTCACCGGTATACTAATGTTAATATCATATCTTTGCATATCTGTAGCTATAAGTCGTATAATAATAATTTTCATAGTTTTGATTCCCCACTAACGGCCAATTTTTTTTTCGTCATACGAAACATGTACAAAAATAAGTTGAACTTGTCAGGTTTATCATGTAAAACTAGTGTTATTTTTTTTCCAAGAAAGAGTGTCCATTAAAAATCCACTTCGAATTGAGGAATGATAGCTTACAAACTTCTGCTATAGCATAAAAACGACTACGTGATGAAAAAACTTGTTGAATGCAAGCAGAAAACAGTACCTGGAGCATGAAAAAACTATTGTTCACAATTTTTAAAATTAGGTCAAATACGAGTAATTTTTAACAGAACATGAAAAAGCTTCTTAGTAAATTACATAGCAAAAAAGTTCGTGAACTCCGCTGAACAGCTGTAAAGGTAGACTTTGAGCTATGCGACTGCGACGAGCGACAATAGGGATGATGACTACTAGTCAAATCAGTGACTTTTTATCAAACGTCAAAACGCTCGCTTAGTAAGAGAGCTTGTATGAAATTCACAGATGTGACGTCATAGACATTTGACATAATTGGACGTACTTTTTTAGTTTAATCGATAATTTAAAATAGTTAGCAAACTTAAAACTAACATCGTACGTGGATTTTACGAATTTTGGAAGTCCCTCTATTTAACGACTCCTAATAAATAATTTATTTTAGACATAGGCATCATCCCAATTGGAGGTAACACTTGCGAAATGTAATGGAGAGCATTTGAAGTTAGCGACCACAACGCGCGACACTTTGCATACAAATAGCGCGACACTGAGTTCGCGTTACAGCTGTCGCGCGACGCGGTCGAATATCACAATGTCTGAGGCAACGCATATGATGGATAGGTAATAGCACGATTTAAGTCGCCAAAAATTACAGAGGGCTACTACATTAACTTAGAAGTTCAAAAATCGGTGTGCTTTGATTCTGCCTCATAGATGGTCTGTACCTATATATTCTGCCTAAAATCCCCGCTTCGCATCGTTTAAATTCGGATGTTAGCTGGTAAAAATCTTATCATCATCACTATCAACCGACAGAACTCTCTCAACTCTTATAGGGACTTCCGTACTATGTGCCCTGCCTATTGCCACTTCAGTTTCGCAACCCGTTTAGCTATATCGGTTACTCTGGTAAAAACCTGTTTAAAAAAAAAGATTCCGACGAATGAGAGCCTTCTCCTTTTTTTGAAGTCGGTTAAAAAAGCGGTTGTCTGCGTGAGATCTTATTACGAACTCGGAACTATTCTTGAAGTAGTAGGTCAGGTTTATGCAAAGTTATGTCAGCTCTTCCCTCTTTATAAATAAATCTCATTCACTTTCTTTACATAGGAACAAGTACGTTTTGTGGCACATTCTAAAGCAAATAATATAAACTTTTCTGCTATTACGAGCTCTCTAGTGGTAGGTTTTATGGTTTTATGCAGCAGCTACGTCGGATCTTTTATCTTTATGAATAAACTCCCCCAGTAAATATAAACTTTTCTCTATCTGACATTTATAGAGCACAGGTCAGAATAGTTTTTTGCTTGGGTAAAGTGTTGAAACGGATCTTTTATCTTTATTTCAACTCAAAAAATGGTTTGTTGGACACAATGTACATAGTTTGCGCCCAACAAAATAAGAACTAAGTATCATGATAATGCCAACATTTTACTCTTACTTACATACCTTTACTTACATTTTACTATTTTACCTACTCTTAGGTATAGATGCATGTTTAAATATTGTCTCTCTATCACTATTATTGTTATTTATTAGCTACTACTTGTCAAATCCACCCTTTTCAATCTACGAAACAATCCATGCCCAGCTGGCACACCTGAAAGCCTTAATTGAATTGAATAGTAAAGGAGTAGGTTATATTTTATCGCGTGGTAAAGGTTACCTTGACGAATCAAATGAAAACATGGTAGTAAGTATTTTATACCTATTGAAAACAACCTATGCGACGTATAAGAAATTCCTATTATCTTCGTTACGTTTAAAACCTAACAAAAAATAGGAATGCATATTTACTGTAGCTTCAAGGCCTAAACAACGCTAGACATCATTAATATTTATTACACTAACGTTATAACGTTGTTACGTAAAATTACGCATAGGTACGGCAGTGATCGCTCACAAAAAGCTAAAAGAAATATTTACGTGCATTTACGTTCAGTCTTTGCCTTGAAACGTCCGTCGTTTAGTCCGATCAAAAAGATAAGCAACCCCTCTCATCAAAGAGGAGACGGCATGAGCTATACGCACCCTTGTCCTATATCAATGCTCTGGATCACGAGATCAGAAAATTAGGCAGTGGGCACCTATAGGTATTTCCCATTTCATCTAAGTGTACGTGAATTTGTTAATATTTTTGGTTCTAATTTCTTTACTGTCCTGCGTCGCAACGAAAGATCACACATTTATTAGGTTGACAACCTTCATTAGTCATTACACAATAATACAGCACATATCGTTGCTCTCATGCAATGTATTTTGGTTGTGGAGTAGCAATATGTACATTAAATAGTATATTATTTGCCTTCTATATTTTTGCCATTTGTCTGTCGTTTTGGAAACATTAGGTACCTACATTAGTAATTTTATCTTTTCATAAATATGATAAAAAATAATGTTTGTGTGTTCATGTTATATGCGTATCGGTGCGTCGTTCATCCGACTGAAATGTAATTTTGTTCAGTTTTTCTCGGCATTTGCGTGAAAATTTCAGGCATAGTAGGTGCTCAACGTACAATAGGTGGCGCGCAAGTCGTTCGAATAAATTACAAAAAATTGATACATGTCGCGCATTAGCTACGTCTCGGAACTTTCAAGGTTTTAATTTGATATAGATATTTACAGAAATGAGTTTTCTGTCCGTATAAAAATTACCTCTGCATGAAATGCTCTAATCTTTTGTATCTGACGAGAGATGTCTACTCCTCGGCATGTTGCTCGATAGCTATTAGTCGCCAGCGGGCAAAATGGACAATTAACGGCAAAATAACTTGTATGGCGAAGGATAACTCGTTTCTGTTTAGTTAACATCAATGAGTTCCGAGACTCGAGATAGGTAGGTAGGTATAGTACGAGACAGGTCGAGATGGCAATCGAGATGGACGCCCCCGCCCACCCGCACAGCCCCCGCGCTAATCCGGTGCGGGATAGCGCGGGTGACGTGCGGCTGTGCATCCCTCTGCCTCATACCCCGATTGCCATCTCAAATTGTCGCGCACTATATAATATAGGTACCTATTTGATTAATTAATTTTATCTTGCTGTACAGTGTAGAAGGGTTATAATTTCAGCAGTCTATGTATGTATGTATCTATGTTTGTATCCAGATTCTGTGTGTTCCACCGTAGCGCTTAAACTACTGGGCTGATTTTGATGAATGAGGTGTCAATTGATTCGCCATAAAAGTCAGGGTCACATAGGTTACATTTATACGAAAAAAATTGACCTAAATGATGTTACATCAAAAAAAGTGGGGTCTCCAAATTTTTTTTTGCTATTGTATCGAGTAGGATGTCAAATGAAAGAGGACAAATTTTTGAGTTCATAAATATAAATGTACTACAACATTAAAATAGTGGGGTCTCCAAAATTTTTTTTGCTATTGTATCGAGTAGGATGTCAAATGAAAGAGGACAAATTTTTGAGTTCATAAATATAAATGTACTACAACATTAAAATATACCAAGCGACAAAAAAACAGTTTTACTATAATATTTCAGAGTTTATAAAGACGATCGCAGTCGGGTTTTAGTTTTCAACTTTATCTTGTTTACCCAATTTTCTTACCAATTTTTAATTTGTTTCAACTCTTTCCAGCACCACATCCCAGCGATGCACGATCTCAAAATCGGCGGGTTTCTGTACCTGATAGGAGTTTTCTTCTTCAAGTCCGACGGCCGGATCCCCTTCGCCCACGCGATATGGCACCTATTCGTGGCGTTGGCTGCCAGCGTCCACTACCTTGCCATACTCCGCCATCTGTTCCCGGAACTCAAAACGCATTGAAGACTGCCCGGTAGGCACGGAGCTGGTGAACGATTTTGTAAAGTGATTTATACAGGTCCATTTTTTGTACAAAATGAATTGTTATGCATACTACAGAATGTAGTTCGCATAAAAATTCATTTCATTTTAGATTACATTTCATTTCACAGTGGAAAAGGATAGCATTTTTAGACCGGCCAATTTAGTGAGGAGATTGTGCAAAACAAAAATAACCACGCTATTAATAATCTGATGCGGTCAATCAGCTCCTTATTAACCAACTTATTTTTCATTTTTTATTTAACATAATATATACAAAGACACTAGGTAAAAAAACGTTACCATCTAATGCATTGTTATTTATTTATTTACCAAGCGTATAAAACATTTCACTAATATTATACATTTATAAAATAGTATATGAATACTAGATGTTTCAAGATCGTGGTCGATGTCTAATTGGTGCGAAATACGAACACAGATTTTCCAAAGTTTCATAGGATTGGACAATTTCATCGAGCGTAGCTAGAACAAAAATCTCTCTCAAAAAGCCCAACTAGTATTTAATGTATAAAATATAATATTACCTATAGTATATTTGAACTTATACAAACATTCTTAACATATCGTTCACCCACTCTTGGACCAATACGTATTTAATCTCGATTAGTGAGCTCTCTAAGCTATTTTTGTTTACTCGGTAACAAAGGCCACTGAATGTAATGAACGGCACGCGAAATGTCAGATGTCAATTGGAGACACCCTGACGATATGTCTTCGACCTGAGCGCTAAGGGAATGCATTAGAGAGATTAGGAACTATACATTGATCACTTTATATTTTATTAATGGATGAGAACGAGTGCGGGGGGTACCAAAATTCTATTTCTTAACGTCTTGACAGCTCACAAAAAATATTTGATATATTAAGTAAGGGATGATACAAAATCCGAAAAATGAAAATAGTAAAATTTACGCTAGACAATCTAAGAAACAAACTTATGAATACTCTTAAGGGGTATAGTTTAATCAATGTATGGTTCTCAAGGAATTATTGAATTTCATAGTGTTCCATAGTGTTTTGGGAAAAAACTAATGCGTTCTGCTTCTGACCAATTTTCGGTTATGAGTAAGTAGTTTTAATGTAAAAAAAAATATTAGGCTTACAAAATCACTACTTCCCACTAGAAAATGCATTAGCAAGGATGATTTCAAAACTATTGAGTTTAACTTCAAGGATCAAATTGAGGTCATCTCCGCCGGTGAAAGTTTTTATCCTTTTTACCTATGTATTAAATCGTGATTTGGCCAAATATAACTTGATTTGGCCGATTTGAAAATCGATTGGCTTGATTTGAAAATAGTCCGTTAAATACCAATTTCAGGGACGAGTCCGTTCACTTATAAACTGTCATACAAGTTCAGACTTCATCATAAACAAGCATACATAAAGTTAAAAATTAATATTGGAATAGTTCTATCTATTACGTTCGTTTTTTCTATACCATATTAACCTGTATCGCGTGCAGTCATCCGAGTCGTATGAATAAAGTTATACGGCTGCGTTTATGCAACAAGCCGCGACCTCTAGAGTAATTTAATCCCATTTTAAACTACGCAGAACGCGTTCGTTTTAAAATACAGTGGTTAGCCAAGAGGTGGTGAACTATTTATTCTAGTCTTCATCATGATTGTACCTATTTTTCTATTATAAAAAATGATTTGAATTAAAGGTGCTATAGTTATATATATTCTCAGAATGAGGACCCTTCTCCTGCAATTTTGACTTTTGATCATATGTTTTAATAGTTAGTTGTTATGGAAATCGGCTAGTGATTATCCGTCTTTTCGTTTGGCGAATAGTCAATTTATTCGCCAAAATTAATCAACATTAAAAACCATGGTAAATATATACTTAGTTAGGTAATAAATAACAATAACATGCCTCTAGTGGCCTTGAACCTACCTTGGTTTCTCTACTCATATGGGTACGTGTCCTATCAAAATCAAAACGATTTTTATACGATTTCTAAGACAAGATTGCCCAAATTGTATGCCGATTATTGTGTATTAATAATAATAAAATCTGTCTTCGTACAGAATAATTATTATTAGACTCTTTCCAAATCTGTGGTCTTTCTGTCAAAATTTACGTCACACAATTTATTCGCCGGTGTAGAATAATTGACACTTTTATTCACTATTCGACGAATAATGAGAAAATGTTGAATATATAATAATAGCTGCTAACCATAATATCTCTACTTCTGCTAGACGAAGAAACTCATCTTAGTTTGCTGTCGGTAGAGTGGTAGCCTCCTACCAGTTCGTTTTTTAATCTGACACTATGTACTAAATTAGGACCTGTACAAACATTCAAAACAAATCGTTCACCATCTCTCAGACTAATTGTGTTTTTTTTGTAAAACATTGTTGAATCTTATTGTTGTAGTACTACGTAGTATCCCAGAATCTCGAGACCAAATCCAACCCTTTTTAGAGTATTTAAAATTTAATAGGGGTTTTTTTAGAAACTTTTATAATAATCTATCTATAGTCTACTGTAGTCTATACTTATATTATGGAATCCAGTTTTTCCAGTGGTCTTTTTTATACACCTCATGTGAATTTTTCCTTAGACTATATTAATAGTTCCTTATACATGTTTTAGTGTAGCTAGTTTTTAACTTTAATGTTATACTTTGTGTATATTATGGTGAATAGTGTTCTTCAGCATGTACCGACTATCTTATAGTAAGTATATTTTGGTGTCGTAAACTAAAAGGAATTTATTCTAAGAAACCAAAAAGCCCTAATGATAATTTGGAGAGGGTACCTATTTGATAAAAGATGTAAACCTCTCCCAATTTACCTGGTGGGCTCTTAGAATAAATGTAGGTATATTAAGTAGATATTGCTCAATCGTTATGAATCGTCATATTTAAATAATATAAAGTAGACTTCCCACCAGTTGTGTACGTAGGGGCTTTAGTAAAATTATAGGCAAAATGTAAAGAAAATCTTTTTAAGTTTATTTAAGTAAAAACGCCATGATACGGGGTCAGCAATATTTTCAGGAGGTATCCTAGATATTATTGCTGATTAGTGCAGCTTCAAGTTTCCATTAATGTGCTAACTTTACAGCACAGTCTATTTTTAAAATGCCTGTGACTAGCCGAACAGACGGACTGAATGAAACTAAAAGGGTCCCTTGTTTTTCTATGGAACCCTAAGGATACCTACCATTTATCGGATATTATGTTAAACTGGCAAACTTAATAATTTTAAACGAATGTCAAAGTTACTGAAGATATGGCAGGATTTCAAGGTTCGAATCCTGCCGGTTTCGTAAACTTTTGATATGTATTTAAATTTTTTAGAAAGGGATTTGAGCCTACCAAGTGATCCAACATTTTCCTTTTTTCAAAATAGTGGCCACGCCATGGCGTCTACAACTTTGGTAGCTCATATCTCGGAGACATGACACTTTATAGAAGATTTTGTCTCATACAATATTTGCTATTGATATTGGCTACAGGTTTTACGTATGGCTGCTATTTTGAAAAAAGAAAATGGCGGATAGTATGCAAGCCAGGTTCCATTCTAAAATATTCAAACCCCTTTTCTTGAAGTGCTGCATGTAAAACGCTATCATAAAAATTATAAATCGCAAACATAAACTCTTTTGTTTCAGACATTGAACTATCATGTATCGTCTAATTAATTAGGACACCGCCGTGTATTGTTAATTTTTATCGTGTCGCGATAAAGTGCGAGACAATCGGAGTCTGTTGGGAAACTGGGGCGAAGCGCGACTCACGGGTGAAAAGCGATGTAGGTCGCATGAATATTCATGCTTGTGCTAACAATGTACTCGGGCCTTTCCCGATATGACATTCGAATGCGATAAAGGGATTCGGAGATTGTCAAGTGGCTTGATAGCAAGCACGTAGTTTTGTTTTGCTTGCTCAAGAGTCAAGCAGCTTGGAACGCTCCGCCCGTCAATAGCTTGAGCCAGCAAGAGGCACTTTTATCATTTCTCAAACACTATCCGACGCCGCATCAAGCAAAAATATAAAATCAAATCATGCCGTAAATAAGGTAACTAACTATAGTACGCGATAGGTTGAAATGGCAATCGGGGAGGGAACGCCCCACACACCCGCACAGCCCCTGCGCTAACCCGATGCGGGAGTTATGCGGGTGTGCCGGACGTCCCCCGCCTCATACCCCGATTGCCATGTCACCCTGTCGCGGACTATATCTACCTAGGAAATGTTGTACCTACTATCTGACAAATTTTCTTCACTCTGATGGTTGGCGCTGAAAAGTAAATATTACTAGGCACTAACTGCGTTGTTGGTCTAGTCCTAGTGGTTAGCATGTTAGGCGGATGACGAGGTCCTGATTTCGGTTCCCAAGTCGTGCTAAAAATTGATTTTGGGGTTTCTGTCAATAAATTCTTAGTGCAAGACTAGGTAAGTAAGTTTCGCACGTAAAGCCGTGATCTTTCCGGTCGTATCGGATTATGAGAGTTTTTTTTAATCTTAATTTTTTTGGGACTTTGTAAAAAGGAAGTGTTGTTCCTTGTACGATGGTACGGAACCAGTCGAGTGCGGGTCCGACTCGCACTTGACCGGATTTTAATCTATTCATACAAGTAATTTTTAAAATAACAATTTGAACACTGCGATAATTATAAACTATTTCTAGTCATAAATTTGCTGCAAATATTCGCAAATTGGTGATCGTTATATACTGAGTTGAATGATATTGATTGAAACATTGATTTTATTATTGTTTGATCGAATAAATCTGAAAGATTGAATTCGACCGGTTATAGATAAGGTGACAGGGTAATTTTTTTTTAATGTACGCGGTTGCACAAAATTTAAATAAAAGGAATCGATTTTTAATTATTCAATCTGAATATTATTTATATATTAAATAAACAAAGGTTTATGAATTATGTTTGTTAGTAAAAATGGTAACTGCGCTACCAAGTTTTATCCCATAGTTGAAATAAGGAAGTGCTAAGTTGTTATCTTCCTAGTATTTATGATGAATATGATTGTAATTAGGATTAATCTATGCATGATCTATGCCTGTTTATGAATTATGTGTAAATTAATACATGTATTATGATCTAGGTCTTATTTTATGATTGGGGTCCTAAATAACGGCTAAATGAAACATAAGGCTAAATGCCAACAAGTGTTATTTAAAAAGTTTTTATTCCAATCATAAATAATAATTAGGTATAATTTCTTATCCAACTACATAGGTATCCAATGTCAAAACTTAGTAAGTGCTAGATTTTTGTACTGAATAAATACAAATAATTAAAAATAATTTAAATAGCGGGTTTCTATTTTTCTTTAAATTCGATTAATCATTTACTAGGTTTTGGTTTTGCGCTGCCGTGTCTTTGTAGAGTACCTACCCGTCAAAAAATCTTTGAAAAGAGATTTCTGCTTTGTAGAGCGTCGTCTCTGTCACTCATACCTATGTGACGTTTTGTCGGGCTCAACGACCGAGACAGCGCTCTACGAAACCGTTGTCTCTTTCTAAAGTTCGATGTAGCAATCTTTCCTGCCGGGTACTATAGCTTTTAAACGTAACGTTTCGGAGACGGCTCGTAAGGTAAGCACGGGGTGCAAGAGGGTTGACGCTAAAATAAAGAATTGAATGTCGTTAGCACCCTCACGCAAACCGCACACTAGCCTACGAATCGTCCCCATCGAGTGAAACATAGTTATTAAAAATTGTAGAAAAGTATAAGAGGGCTAGTAAAATAATATTAGACATATTGGAATCATAATGAATAGTTTGCAACTATTATGTAAGCACAGACTTGTATGAAAAGTTGGACAAGACGCGCGGCGCAGAATGTATTTATATTAGGTAGCCTATAGCATATCGCCGCAAAATCATAAAAGCGAAATTGCTGAAGTTCCGCCATGACTTGCGTTGTATGAATTGCAGCGGAAACAACAGCGGAACTGCCAGTTTTAACGCTGATATTCTATTTATTATGAGTTCATTGAATTTAGGTAAGGGCGTAGTGGTTTAGCCATATTTATTTCGTAATGGAGATAGGGGTCTGATTGTGTGGAAAAGAGATGGACTTTTAGACAAGTCCCTGCGTTAGAGCAGGTAGTATCGCATGTGATACAACTGACAAGTCGTGATGTAGCTTCGGCGGTTTCGCGGCGGAAGTGTGCTAAAGGGATTAGGGAAACTCCTTGCAGCTTCAGTCCAAGTATATCACGCAAACGGCTTCTTTCGTATGAAATGAAGCCGAATGCTCACTTCCAGACCCGTGTAACTTTTTCCATAAGTCTGTGTAGGTAAGTAGGCATCACATTCACAAAATATTTTTGTATTGTTTACTGATTAGGAATTGAATATCATCTCTATAGAATTTGTCTCGATTACCTAGTTACTAATACATTGACATGCTTTATTTTTGTGAAACAATACATGTGTATGGCTATTATGAGTTTTAATTGAGTAAAGGCTGCATAATACTTGCTAATGAAACTATTAAGGGATTTTGAATGAGGTATTACTTTGCGGAAGGCATGATATACAAGGAACCACTACCTACCTTAATTTGTTATAGTCCGTTAGAACAGGCGAAATTGTAGGGTGCACCGCCCTATTTCTCACTGCTCATACTCATAGTAGCCCTATGGTATTAAGTTTTTGGAATTGTTAAGTAGGTAAGTATTCTAATATTTTCATTTTTAAAATATTATCTTATTATTTGTAGTGGCCATTAGATCAGTATGTATCTCAAGTCTTCCACGGAGATTTCATTGGTTTTCCATACATTGAAAAGCATTATAACTTTTTTTTTTCAAATTTCGCTTTAGGTTCTAGCCATTAGGAAACTTCAAATAGTATTTGGCCAAATGTAAAACATATTTTTGAATATAGTACCTATGTACATTATTGTATTTAGAATAACGGTATTTACGGTGTTTTCTCATTATGTAGGTACCTACTTATGTAACCCACTACTTGTAGGTACAATATATTTTTGAAAATTAATTTAGGTTGGGAGCATACATGCCTGTAGTTGCCGTCGGCTAAAAACAACTCTGACCTTGAAGTGCGCAGTGGGTGATTATTGGTGGTACAAGTGAGGCGCAATGGCGGTGGTATTCGTCCGCCACACTATTGGTTCGTTAATCATCTGTAGGAAAGTACATGTTTGCCAATCCATAGACATAGCCTCCACTGTCGTTAAGAGTTCTTTACCTGATGTCAACTGTAAGGGTGCGGTTCTACTGAAGCGGAGGCGTATGGTTTCTAAAGTACCAGTTAGGTTATTAAGAGCTACGTCATTGATCAGTAATCTGTTTGGTCTGCTAAACTTATCTCCGCTTTGGTGGATACTGGGCCTAATTTTCCAATAGTAGTCATTATTTAATACGTAAGCTCATGTAATATGTATTTACTCGAATATTGAATGCGAGTAGTGCCCAGATCTTAAGTGTATCTATGTTTAGAAGTCCCAGCTTCGATTTCGACTCTACAAAATATGTCTGTTTCTGTTATTAATGTTGGATTGTTTTGTTCTTAAAAACTCATTATAAATTAGTTTCACAGTAGTAACAAGTAGGTAGTAGTTACAGACATTGAATATTTTCAGAGAATTTTGGATATGTGAACCAATGTTGCAAAATTGATTTCAAAGTAGTAAGTAGTTAAAGAAACACTGTTAAAAAGTGATGAGATCTCTAGTAGAGCCAAGCCCCTAGCTGAGCTTAGAATTGCGCTGCCCATGGGACCTATCCCAAGTCCAAAGTATATAGCTCTTAAATGCTCTTGAGTATATCACATTTATAACAATAAAGAACAAATAACTCTACTTACAAGCTCTGATTTTACAAACCCTAAATCTTGGTTAAAAAAGGACGGCTTGGCCGTTTAATGTTCGTGGTACTTTTATCTGATATGACATTTAAGCCCGGAATAGCTTGTGCGACAATCATGAAGTATAATAAAAATTAGTAATTGTCGAACAAACTATTCCTTATGACCTTAATATAATATGTTATGCCATGTAATGCTTTCACGAACATTAAACGGCCAAGCCGTACTTTTTTAATCAAGATTTAGGGTTTGTAAAATCAGAGCTTGTAAGTAGAGTTATTTGTTCTTTATTGTTATAAATGTGATATACTCAAGAGCATTTAAGAGCTATATACTTTGGACTTGGGATAGGTCCCATGGGCAGCGCAATTCTAAGCTCAGCTAGGGGCTTGGCTCTACTAGAGATCTCATCACTTTTTAACAGTGAAAGCATTATGAACTTGTGAGTCTTGGCAACATTTTACATGAAATGTTTTTGGTGGGATTTCATTTCTTTTTGGCAGGTGCCCTAGATTTTTTTTTTGGATCTATTTTTTGTAGGTACCTACATCATTTTCATGGCCCGCTCTCTATCGTTACCTCTTTTTTTAAAAGCTTTTATTCTTGCAATGTATGTAACTATGTTTGTTTGGGTGGAATCTTGCAACTCAATTTTAAAGCAGATATATCAAATTTCAGTCTTTTAGGACTTCAGGAAACACATTTTTTAAATGTACAGACTGGGAAAAGTTTATTTTCCTGTTGTTTTAATGAAATCCCTAGCCTACATACCAAATTTCAGTCTTCTAGGACTTAGGGAAGTATTTTAGAACTTTTGACTAGAGGGGTTTTGAATGGCAATAAATCTGAAACCATAACAGGTAGACAATTGATACTTGGCACGTTTGATAAGTCTGTCAAGGACATATTATCCTGAAAATATCAGCATTCTAGCGATAGACTTTACAAATAATTTGCTTCCCCCATACGTGGGAGTGGAGGGGGAAATTTTTAAATTTCTTAATTTTCCTGTAGTTTGTATGCAATTTCTAGTGTACACACCAAATTTCAGTCTTCTAGGACTTCGGGAAGTACCCTAGAATTACAGACTAGAAGTTTTGACTGTCAATAAATCTGAAACTATAAAAGCTAGACAATTGATACTCAATGCGTTTAATAAATCTGCCCAGGACATCTTATCCTGAAAATATCAGCTTTCTAGCGACAGATTTTACAGATTTGCTTCACCCGTAAGAGGCGTAGAGGGGGGGCATTTCCAATTTCTTAATTTTCCTGTAGTTTGTAGTCAATTTCTAGTCTACATACCAAATTTCAGTCTTCTAGGACTTCGGGAAGTACCTTAGAGGTTTTGAGTAGAGGTTTTGATGATCATCAGTGAGGGACGAAATCTGCGTATTTTAGGTATCAATAAATCTGTAACCATAAAAGCTAGATATTTGACATTTAGTATATTTAGTAAATTTGCTGAGGACACCTTATACTGAAAATTTCAGCTTTCTAGCGTCATCCAGACCGAAGTTATGACGGGTCGAAAATACGGCGAAACACTTCGAGAAAAAGGTACGTAGCGCCCCGGCCGCCGTTTGGCTCGTCTTGGCGGGGGCACTGCCGTGCCCCCTGATAGAATTTTATATTTAGATCTTAATGACTTTGTAATTCAAGTCTATATACATCGAGGATTTGCTGTTTAAAATGTAATCCACTGACTTCTACTAATACAAGTACGCTGGACCTGCAATTGCCGATCTGTTTTTGAAGCAACTTTATTTTCGGCATTTTGGCGCTGATAGCACACCTCTTCCAGTGTTCTTGTATAAGTCCATTTCAGTGGCCCAATCTCTGAAATGCTTCTTAAACTTTGAAGGCACCATTAAGATAACTTTAAAAAACTTATTACTCAATACTTGTGGTGCTTTTCAATTTTAGAGTTTCAGTGTTGCTCTATTCATTCCAGAATTACAAAAATATATAAACAGCATTTTCTACTATTAACTTAAATGTCCAAAGTAAATTATTCCATAAACTTGTTTAGTTGCTCTAGAAATCAATTTACTATCTGTATTCAGAAATTAACTTTAAGTCATTGTAATACATAGCCCAGTGATTGTTAATAATAATAATTTCATTGTAATTTTAAAAGTTATTTCGTAAAATGTTAACTTTGATAAAAATAATGATTGACCCTGGTATAGTTTTGTAGAGGTTTTTGGGGATAAATAAACATTTTACTACATCCAAACTGTTTTATTTAAGAAAATGTTTTCTTATAACAATAAATATTATATAAAAAGTAAATTATTTACTGTGATGCATATGCATATATTACATCTTAGATACTGTAGTAAGGCCTAAAATGTCAAGACATTTCTGCATAACTTTTGCGGTAACTTCACACAGCATCAGCCTTTCGTAAAATACCTTCACAATTTTGCCGCTTTTATCTTTTTCGACACAGTAGCATTTGTCATAAAAATCTGTAAATGCAGAGCATATTTCATACAAATACTCACATAAACTGTGAATGTAAAGGTCTTTCGAAACTTTGAGAATAACTTCTGGGAACCTAAGAAGAACTTTGCCAAGTTTCCATTCAGTTTCATCAGTCAGCTTAATACCAGATTTCTGAGCTTCCTCCATTAGTTGTTCAATCGATATTTGAGCAGTTCGGGCAATAGACCTAATTCGAGTCAAAGAATACAGTAAATAAACTGCTGTATTACCCTTATCATCTAACATTTTATCAAAGGAGAAGACGTAATCATTAATTCTATTGTGAGAGAGATCTGCATACTTGATGCAACCATAAGCAACCGCCTCTTGCGCCTGCTTCAATTCCTCAGGACTTAAGACCTTATCCCTACCTTTTTCTATTAACTTGTCTAGTGCCCTCTTTAATCCTTCATCAAGCAAATCCCGCAACTTGACTGTATCACCAGACCTTGTCTTAAATTTCTTTTTATCTTCACCAAGTACCACTCCAAAACCTACATGTTCTAATTTTTTATCATTAGTCAAGATCCCAGCCCTCCGAGCACAGCCATCTATAAGCATGAAATGGGTATATTGACCAACATCTGTTACATAAATAAACCTATCAGCTTTTTCTTCTTGTACCCTCTGTTTTATCGCTGACATGTCTGAGGTGTCATAAGTATAACCACCATCAGATTTAACTATTGTTAACGGAATACCATCATGATTATCAGGATTCGGCCACATGATTAACCTTCCTTCGTCTTCTTCCAAATATCCTTTTTCTTTCAATTCTTTAACATCTGTATTCATCCGGCTGTGATAGAAAGACTCTCCTCTAGGGGTGATTTTGATGTTTAAGCGATCATAAATCTTTTGAAAGTCCTGGAGTGATACATTACAAATTAACTTCCAAGCAGCAATATAGTCAGGTTGTCCTGATTGCAGCTGAACCACGCAGGCGTAAGCCCTCTTTTTGAACTCCTCATCTTCATCAAATCTTTTCTTAGACTCCTTGTAAAATGCTTGCAAGTCTGCTATAGGTGGAGAATGGGTTTTAAAATCTGGGTACATGTCTTGCAAATGAGCAATTAACATACCAAACTGTGTGCCCCAGTCTCCGAGATGATTTATTCGGAGTACATCATGATTCAAAAACTCCAAAAGCCTACAAATACTATCACCTATTATAGTGGACCTTAAGTGACCTACATGCATTTCTTTAGCAATATTTGGAGATGAAAAGTCAACTATGATTCGTTCCCTTTTCACAGGCGGAGGTTTTACACCAAATCTGAGAATACAATTAAGAACATGTTCAGCAAATTCCTTATTTAAGTAAATGTTTAGAAAACCAGCTCCGGCAACTTCAATTTTAGTAACAAGTGGTGATGAAGGTGTTTTGTTTAGAATATTGTTAGCTACTTCTCTAGGATTCGTTTTAACATTCTTAGCTTTAAGTAGCTGCGAAATCTGCATGGCAGAGTTGCACTGGTAGTCTCCGAATTTAGGATTGTTCCCAGACAGACTGATTTGAATCGGTGGATCTTCTAAGTCCGGGTAAGCTGATGTTATGGCGACAGTGAAGATGTTTTTGAGTTCATCTAGTAAGCACAATGTTCCATCCACGGAATTTATGTCAGTAATTAACGTAGGTCGCTTTTGGGGCGCTTTCTTTACCCCTACTGAGCTGCCTCCGGCTTGTTCCTTTTTGATTGCATTTTCGAGTATCGCAAGACGATGTTTTAATTTCTCGTTGTCAGAGAGCAGTTTATCGAGTCGTGGATCGCCTATGTAACTGAGGTCTCCTTCTGTCAGCTTTTCCAATTCATCTTCTATTTCCTTCACCTGTTTTTCGGCACTGTTAGTCCTTTCTTCGAGTACTTCAGGATTTAATTCGGACATTTTATTCAACAATAAAGATTACACTATATATTCCTTAAACAGTTTATGTTACTAAAAAATCTAAGAAACCGTGTGGGTTTCCACTTTTTTATTGAAAACCAGTTGATCCAAAAATATTTTTAGGTTACCTATCCAATTTCCATCTTGACAGTTGACTGGACATCTCACATCACATGTCACAAGTGACATTGACTGCCAGTGTGACGTGTCAGAACCATAAAGAATTTTAAAGTTTAACGTGCATGTAAGTCTCTGCTGGCTTTGGACCATGGACGTATATGGACTATTCCAAGTTATTTTCAACAGTAATTGACGTTTGTTGCCTAGTAACCAAGGTCAAACAAACAGCGCCAAATTACATTTCAAAACTGGCAAGTGGTAATGAAGTGATGAATTAAATGCCTATAAATACTATAAATAAAACTAATCAGCCATTATTTATTCTTATCATTTAAATAGTTCAGCAAACTCTGCAGTATAAAAATTGGCTAAAATGATTTTTACCCCAAATTACTTGTTTTCAATGCCACCTTTATAGCTAATCCAAAGATTTTTTCATAATAATGGATAGTGTAATACATTGATGGCTGAAGAATGGCACAACACCATGGGTTTGAGCATTCGGCTGAGGACGCGAAGGTTCCATTATGGCTCGAAGATATTAGCAAGTAAGTAATTATTATGTACCTACCTACTAAATTAATATGGTGAATCTACGTTTACTTGACCTTAGGACAAACAAGCAGGGCTACGACTTTTCAAAATGCAAGATCCATAGGCAAAAACCCCTATGTGGTAACACGCAACAGTCGTGGCCTTAGCGGAAATTATTTTAAACACAAATAATGCATGTAAATGTTTTATTGTAGGAAAATCAAAGAGACACACATAAAAAACGACAAAAATGATTGTTCTCCAACGTTTGATCTCCCTTGTCCTAAATATGGAAATTCCAAATTGGACACTCACAGGTATAGAATTTTATGATTTTATAAGCTAGTTAAGAATCTTAACCGATTAATTTATTAATTCGATATTTCTCTAGGTTATTACGAAGAACGTCGTTAGATACAGCAATGGATATGATTTTAAAGCCTCAAAAACATCAAAATGCACAATCAGCTGGCACTTTACGGAACAATCGGAATAACGGTAAAAAAACTACTAATTTTAAGAAGATATAAGCCAATAATTTGATTAGTCAATTAAAATTTAATCAATTAAAATTAAAATACTATGCGATGCCAATTAAGAGACAAAATGTAACTTTTGTGGAGAAGTGGGTATGTATCTAACTACTTTTCGTGTATCTAATCAGGCTACACACATAATGGACGAAGAAAACAAAATATTAACGGAAAACAAGAATGGAGTGATTCTACAAACGTTGCAACAAATGATTTTCTCTCGGATCTACTTCCTCATTATGTGACGCCGAGACACAGATGTTTGAAGAACCCTGGCGATGATGATTTTAACGACGTCATTTTAGGATCACGTAAGATTTTTTATAAAATCTCTTAGGTACATATCTAAATACGAGACCAATTTAATAAGAAAATACAAATAACTAGGTACCTAACTTATAAATAATATAAGACAGGTATTTGTATTTCCTCACTGTTATATTTTATTCAATTATTTCAAATATCCGGCTCAAAGGACCAAATTGATATCTATTCTAAGCTGTATTCGACTTAATCTTATGCTTTACTAGATGTCTGATAGACATAGGTACACACTTTCGCATTTATAATATTAGTAAGTATAAAGGATTGATTAACTTGAGTATTGTAAATCATTTAACTATTTAGTTAAGTTGCACTATACCTGCATTTATTTTACATTTAAGGTTTCCAGGAGGCTTATCGAAATAACAAAAATCATGTCCCAAAAGAAGCATCATCAAGTATTACACAAAATACGTTTAATACAATTACCAACGTGTCCTCGAAAAAACCTACGTCCCTAATATCTGTCTCCGGAAGACATTCACAAAAAGAGAGACTCAAAAGTGAATTTATTATACCAGAACTACCCGAAGGAAGATTGTTAGAAATTAAGATTTATTCAAACTGGGGCGATAAATTTCTAGTTGGTATGAATGGTGTGGAGATGTTCGATTCAAATGGTCATCAGATTAATATTGAAAAGGTAATGTCATTTGGAAACTTAAAAAAAAGTTTAACGATTGCTTGGCGTATTCCGCAGGATGCAGGTTAAAGCTACAAATATTATTAATTGATTTTCTTTTAATCAATTCTGATAAAAGCGGTTCGGTAAACCAATTCTATGAGGCCATTACATATCATAGAAACAGTGAAAAAGATAGATTCAAGGTACGCGTAGCATCTCTTATTACCTCCTCAATTTATTGTTATACGTCTACATTCTCCGGCCGTGGCACCAGGGACTCTGTCAGACGATGTAGCCCTGCATCTCAAGACGACTTATGTTTTGATGCCCCAATATGATGAGTAGCCGTGCTTATTCCGACATGTATAATATACCTCTGTAGACAAAATCTTTGGAAATATCATAATATAACTAGTGACCCGCCCCGGCTTCGCACGGGTGGACATTTATTTTTTCTATTTTCCGGGATAAAATATAGCCTATACGGATTCGGAAGAATCCCTCTAAGTAATGGTAAAAAAAATTTTGAAATGGGTCCAGTAGTTTTTGAGCCTATTCAATACAAACATACAAAAATACAAAGGTTTCCTCTTTATAATATTAGTATAGACTAGCAGCAAATCACTCACAAGCAGTGGTTTTTATTATTTCTATTATTTATAGGTGTGGACAGACTCAGACACAGGAGACTATTCTAAGTACGGTCGCTTAGAGAACATAGTAGATGGTGTGGTGCGTACTCGGGACGATAAGCACGCTTGGAGTACATCCGTGACGCGAGCGTTACCTATTGCCATTAGTGTGCTCTTGACTACTTGCACTAAACTGGCTTTGTTGAGGATATGGGTGAGTTCATATACCTAGTTACGTAAGTTATCGCAATAATTTATATGTTACTGTTAAAACCATAAGGGATCAAACTACTTTTTACTAATAAACAATCAAAAGTAGATTCTTTTACGTCCAATTTGTTTCAGCGAAAAGTTTTGACTGGGATTTTCATTGTTATTAGGTAGATTTGTAAAGAGTTGAACGCCGTCATCGTAGTTTTACTCGTACTCCAATAATTGAAGTAGGTTCCTACTTGTAATATACGGGCGCTTAAAATGCAACTTCATAATTTCAAAGAATTCTTGTGTTTACAAAACACAAGAATTTACAAAGAATTAAAAGTTTTACAAAACATGCTTACATACGTGAGTGCATAGTTAAATTTTATTATATAAAATATAAATAAAAATAATAAAATATCTATTGCAAATAGAATTACAACAAATCACGCATCTATTCAAGCCGTGGGGTTAGATTGGTTCAGATAAAACTGGATGATCAAGTCATATTTCACGGTGAAATCGCTCGCGCCAGTGGAGAATTAAAAGGGTCCATGCAATCTTTTGGAGACGTGAGTATTTATCATTTTTTCTTCAAATATGTTACTTATTATTAATAGTAAAAGTATTGCAAAATGCTTAACTAAATTAAATAAATGTTATACAAAATTGCTTAGCTAGGTGATGGTCTAGTTAACAAGATATGCAGATACTTTCCTCGTAACTAATGGATGGTCCATGAAAAGGTAACAGACGTACGAACACATTAGTATGTTAGCTTTTTCAAAAAAACTATTTAAAATTTAACATAATAAAACAGATATTTGATTCATTCGACGTCACACGATCTCTTCCGAGCAGCCATCTTGAATCGATTTGTATAAATACGGCTGCTTGACGGTTTTTAAGCCAGTCTCGCTCCGACTCGAGACTCAACGACAATTAAATACTTTTGTGTTTAGGTCGCTATTTTGATTGAGTGGTTGCAATAGCAATTGCGCCCCGATCAAATTAATATTGCAGTTAGGTTATTTAAAGATTAAAACTCTTGATAAGCCTCTACGCGTTGTGGCTTATGGCCTCGCGCAAGCTTAATATGAAAGAACATTTAATAACTTATAAAAATAGTTAAATTATAACGCCCCTTTTGGTCTAAGCTTACAAGTATGAATAATTAGCAAAGGGTCAAGGTGGATCTACCCTGCTATGCTCCAGTGCATATATCAGACAGGTCGTGTTGCTCCCGCGGAGTTGTAAAAATTCAATTTTGATTTCTTTACAGACCATAATTTTCACCAAAGATCCAAACATTCTCGAATCCATTTTGGCTAACGATAAGAACTTTCAATCACTTTTAAAGGACAATGAACCAATGGTTGATTCTACTGTCGAAAAACGGCCACCAACAGCCAACGCAAATAAAAACAATTTAAGCCCTCCAACAATAGGGGATTTTGGAAGTAATGAACATGAAATTAAGTATGTAGTCAGAAGTGTAAAGTTAACTCTGATGTCCAACTGGGGGCAGAAGAAACTTATTGGATTGACGGGTAACTATGTTTAAACACAATTGAGCCTCGATAGCTCAACGGTTGAGGAGCGTACTGAACTCGGAAAGGTCGGCAGTTCAAACCCCACCCGTAGACTCCCGTAGAATTGTATGTACCAGACACTCGTATTGTGTTTGAGCTCATTTGTATTATCTCAATAAAAACTTCAACTAAATCAGTGAATTCAGTTCATCCATTCGGTGGATGTATATTTCATAATTATGAATCATTTCAGGTATTGATATCCTCTGCAATAATAATTCGATTGAAGTGCATCGTGCTCACGCATACACGTCCCATATCAGCGATGAACTAAGTCCAACACACAACAGTTATATTGATTGTAAAAGTTTGTTTAATGGAAACAATATCACCACAGAACTTGATGAGATGTGGTGCACGAATTTTGCCCCAGGGTATAAATTCTGTCACATTGTCATGGAATTTGTAGAGCCGACTGAGATTACAAGTAAGTTTTACTGCCATTCACTTGAAAAGTCGTGATATATTGAGTTCTGTTAAAGTTTTATAAATCTCTTCTTCATTTTTACCAAGTAGTCCCGAATGCCAATCATGGTCACATTCGAGTGCGTTAATTGAAAATCTATAATTCTGAATAAGAAAATGATATCCGTTTTCGATTGCGTTGTATTATTTTTAATATGTTTGCTAGTTTCTTCTTTATAGAATTATGTGTTTTGCATTGTAATTTGTAATGCCCTGTTCTTTCACATTGTAAGCACTTTCCTCTCAGCATCGTGGAACTTATTTCATGTATGTCTTTTATTAGTGAGAGGAATTAATAAACGGTTTTATTTTTAAAAAAATAGAAAGATATTTATTACGATAGTTCTTAAATTACTATTCATTCACGATAAATAAATAATACTCGTATGTAGGTGTCCGCATATGGAATTACAATGCGAACATGGATATGTCGTATATCGGAGCGAAGCATGTGCGAATTTCGCTCGATGAGGAGCCATTGCATCAGCGAGCGATTTTACTGCGACGCGCTCCAGGCGATACTTGTTATGACTACGTACAACATCTTGAACTTGCTGCGTTGGATGATAGGCAAGTAAACTAAGAACTTTATAAAGTTAGAATTTGATGAATCGAAACTTCTTAAGAGAAGTGTAGACATAAACGACTTTTGTTTATTTTAAATATAAACCAAACAAACTCAATAAAGTTTTGTAGACACGCTAAAAACACAGGTTCAAAGATTTCTATGTATATCTTTGAACTCGTGTAACTTTGAAATTATTCATCCATAAACTCAGGTTAAACAGTCATCAAGCATCCGACTCGACTCCAGAATGGCTACTCTACGGCACGCTAGAATTGAAAGTACCGACGGGTTTCGTCCTACAGATCAGCATTTATTCGACGTGGGGTGATCCTTACTACGTCGGCCTTACTGGTGTTGAGCTCTACGATCCACAGGAAAATATGATTGAAGTTACTGAGTCTAGTAAGATATTTTTAGTATTCACCATGTAACTAGCTTCTTACTATTAGCACATTTACTCGTACAGAGCTGATTATTGTTATTCTTATTATGAACGATAAACTGTTTTGCGTGCGTGACGCGGACCTACAACAACATATTTTAGCCAGGCCTATTCCATTTCGAAGAATGCCAGTTTATTTTATTGTAACAATTAAATATTCCTAAACTTACAGACGTTTGTGCGCAACCAGCGAGCGTTAATGTATTGGAATCACGTGGTTCTCGCGGTGTCCGTGACGTGCGCACGCCTGCGCGTCTTGTGGACGGGCACAACTCGCGTGCATCGCACGCTCACCACTCGTGGCTTGCGCCAATCTTACCGCATACGCTTAATAGGTAGCTATAAATTTCTTGTTAAGTTCCTCAGTTATTATTAGACCTCTTTGTTGGCGTATTTCACCATTGTTAGAAGTCAAAACAGAGAAGAGGGTAGGCACAAAGTGCATTGGTATAAGGTAAGTAAGGCTCACACGGGTTACGATGGCATACTTATGAACTGGAAGAAAATCATGAAAGGATAAAATATATGAGAACCGACACCTTTTGTCTCGAAATGTCAAACCGACAACACAATGGAGTCTTGTTATATCAAATCAAAAATCTTTTTACATTTTGTCTCAATAAAAATTTTGTGGTAAATAGTAACTTTTTCTTTTGCAGGGTATTTTTCGTATTTGATTCCCCAATTTCAGTATATGGTATGAAGATTTGGAACTACGGCAAAACCCCTACCAGAGGCGTCAAAGAATTTGGGGTAACATTATTTTTACTACACTCAATGATGATAATAATTAATTGCCTAAAATGGCCTATGTATTAACGAGTAACAATAAAATACGAACACTTTTAAGACAAAATATACCAATGGTTTCCAGATAAGCACAAATTCCACTCTCCAAAAAATGAATTTGCTAATATAATAACTGTAATATTCAGGTCTTGATGGACGACTTATTGGTATACACGGGCTCGTTGGAAATGGCTAAAGGTGAAGAACTAGTTCCACAGTGGATATGCTTACAGGATGTTGACATCGACAATCTTTCACCCAGGTAAATAATTTCCTTTAGAATCTCTAACAAATAAATGTATCAAAATTTTCAGCCCTGAATCCGGTCATTTCTGCAATTTTTGATAGTCCATCGACCGCCTTGATTGGAAGTATTGCATTATTTAAAGTCCTACGAGTAATATGGGTAGATGGATGAATATACCCGTGCCTCGGAGAGCAAGTTAAGCCGTTGATCCCGATTATTACCACTAATATCTGAGAATAACCGTTAAACCTAAGAATCAAAATCTCGTTTTCTGTTTGAATGTGGAAGGATCTTTAAACCCATCACTTTACTATCCCATGAAAACTTCTGTCATGTGAATAAAAGAAAGCGGTCACGACCCTCAGTAATGAGTAATACAATGCAGAGAAGGAGAATAACCAGTTTTTTGTATGACCAGCCCATCGGAAGCCAGTCGCAGCACGACAAGTGGAAGCGCAGCCGACCCCGCCGCCAGACCGCACACTGCAGTGCACGGGTTTACGTTCAAGAGCGACCTTCAACAATGAATTATTGGTCTACTATTAATTAAGCTTAAAATCCGGTCAAGTGTAAGTCGGACTCGTACACGAAGGGTTCCGTGCCATCGTACAACAATAACAATTATTATAAATAGCACTTTATAGTGTGTTCGGCGTTACTATTAACTATAAAAATATTAATTCAAATAACTCGTACCTCAATAAATTAAAATGAAACGATGGCGATGTTAAAAGTTGTAGAATCACCTCCTGTTTACATTTTAAAGTTTATTCTTGGCGCACATATCATTTCAAAACGTAATTACTAATTACATACTCTTTGGTCATATCTCTATATAGTAGATAATCTATGGTCATATCTCTCTTTATGTCAAGTCTCATAACAGGACTTCGTCTTTGTTGGTGTTAGCTGGCGGGCGTGCTCTGCCTTTTTGGATTGTTTTTTTTTTGGAAACTGACTGGAAAGTGCTCTAAGGGGGTGCCGTGCGTATGTCGGCAAGCGCTGGCACAGACGGGGTCCATACTTGTATAGTTTAACTAACTTGTTACAAATAAATACAAACTTGACATTGGCTAATCTTTGTAAAGCCAGACGAGAGAGAAAAAAAAAAGTCTCATAACATTGCTGTTGTTATTGCAAAAAAAAAAAAGCGCGCGAATTTTATAAATATTTTTGAAAATAATCAAGTACGTACTTACATAAAATAGGTATTAGGTATAGTTTTTCGATAATTTAGAGAATAATGGGCGTAAATTCGCTTGTAGATTTCTCATTAATGTACTTGTTTATACTTAGGATTCAAGTTTTTGTTTTGATGAGGTGCGTAGGAGGAATGCGTTTGTCCCAAGAGCAGAAAGCTCGTATATTATGTACGGTAGGTAGACTAGGTACATGTCAAAAAAACATGTCTTTGAACTTTATAAAAAAAGTAAAAGGGTCTTTTCAAATAAGTAGTAAGTAGATCTGCTGAAATGCAAAAGTCAGCAATATATGTAACTAAGTAGATTTGTTTCTAAAGAAGGATTTAGAACTATGTAGGTACTTACATGGGTATTAATGGATTATTATTCATAGGTTATGAATTACTAGCTGATGCCAGCGACATCGTTCGCGTGGATTTAAGTTTTTAAAACCCCCATGGAAACTTTGCGGGATGAAAACTCTTCGTCTTTAATCCAAAAAATCACGTCGATTCGTTGCTCCGTTACGAAATGATATAGTTTATAATATGTGTAGTGATTGTTACAAAAAAATGCATTTTTATCATTTGTCTAGTTAATAGAAAAACAAGAATTTATAAATCACGTCAACTACCAAGTCTGTTGTTCTCAGGACGCGAAGGTACCTACGATACGTCTTATTAACCTTTTTGTAGACTACAGATACAAGACAGATTATGAATCCTTTACGGCCCTACGTATCACAAATATCAATAGTTATCTAATTTCATTTACTAATGTATAATTATGTTATTTATACCTATCGCAATAACCTACTTGATGTCTTGCTTAAAGTTTTGGGTGCAACAGACTTGCTATTATTATCAAAAAATCAGTAGACTGCACAAACGCCAAATATTTTCCCGCCTTTTACAATTTGTTCCACTATATTTTTAATAAGTAGTCCTTGTAGTAATGTTAAAAATTAAAAAGATGTTAATTATTGAAATAATACAAAAAAAAAACTAAATGTTCACTTATAATTCGTGATTTATTTAAATGTTTAGTGACTTGTCTTGCATAAATCAATAATTGTTGTATTAAATTAACTGTTTCATGTCAATTCGATACTAATTTTGTACCAATAAAAGGTTTTTTTCCATGGATGTATTTTTATTTATTTAAAATCCGGAAAAGTAGAAGTGGGTAGTTACACGTTTTGAGTGTGACTACGTGCTTTTGAGCCGTGATAGCCCAGTGGTTAAGTGGCTTTCGCCTCCTATTCGGGAGGTCAGGCGTTCGATTCGGAGCACGCACCCCAACTTTTCGGAGTTATATCACTTAGTATAGCGGTGAAGGAAAACATCGTAAGGAATCTGTATGAAGAATTTGGGAACGCACCGCATTATTATCCCAAGAAAACTAAAACGCCTTACCACAAAAAACCTAAGCAAATGTTGGATGCGTGTTTTTTAAACTTGGATAGATTTCCCATACAAAAACTGTTTAATACTTCAATTTAGGCATAATATTTTATACTTCTTTTTTTTTGTGGTAAGACTTTATTAGTCAAATGAATCTAAATAATGGAAACCGTAGAAAAAACTAGTCTAACCACCAATTTCACCACTGCTGGAAAAGACCGAGATATCCTGCCATTATGTAATTAAGGCAAGACCCTTATCAATGAGAAATATGACGCAGAGATGTCGATCTTCAGAAGTCCAGAACGCAAATCGATTTAGTATTTAAGACAAAAAGGTGCCTCCTTGTCTAAGCATTTATAATATAAATATGGATTATAATTTATGATGGATAAATGACAAAATAACAAAAAAAAAACATGTATTTCATGTAAGTATCAATTTATTTCATGTAATTCTAGGTAATCATCACAGACTAATACTTGAACTATTTATAATATTTTGGTGTAAAATACATAATTTTCTTTCAATACTAGTAACTAGTATTATAAAGAGAAAACGTGAAAAACAATCGCAGCTTTAAAAGCTTTGCCTTCCACCAGCAGATTAGAGTCAAAGCCGTTTAATAGATGGCATTTGAAACTCAGCTTTATACACCTTGACATAAGGTTAAAATATGATTGAATGGAGATCTCTTGTTTTGTTTTCATTCAATAGAATTTCAACCATACATTAAAGTAAATAAAGCCGTGTTTCAGTTGGCGCATAAAAGGTACCTTCAACTCTATTCTATTTAGTGCTCTGACATCTAGAGTCATAGCAAAACAACCTTAACATCAACTTAAAAATAAGAATACACAATCAGTCTAGGCCTCCTAGAGGAAAATAACATCCTTTGACAGCTGGCGTCTACTTAAATAATAATTTTTGTGACGCAAACTATGTTACTCATAGAATTATAACATGTGCCATACAATAGACGAAAATCTTTATTCAAATACAATAACTTGGGTGCTTAGGCTAGAAACAAATTCGGAAATACTAGAAACAAAAAACAAAGCAAAAATTTCCCTTTCAATTATTCAAAGTTGATATCGAAGGTTACAGTAAGTTGTCGAAATTCCGCATAAGCGCAGACGTGCGGAAAACGCGCGCGGAAAATGTGTTATCCGCCGAATATTGTCTAAATTCAATTCATTAAATTTTTCAATATATTGAAGTGATAAGTTCGCGCGCGTTTTTCCGCCCGCGGATTCCTTTATATTTGTGTCTAGCCTTATACTATTATGATATTGAAATCGTTAAGAGCGTTGAAGCATGAGCTTGGAACACAAGTTTAGGTATTTACCCGAGGTTCTTTGTTTGTTTCCGTGAACGGACGTACCCAGCGCAGTTTAGTTTATAACAAACCGTTTTGATCCTAGACGATTTTCAAACAGATTATTTTTTCAATATTTTTAAGTATGTGGTGTTAGTTTGTCGTTTTTTTCAAAACAATGGTGTTTTTTAAAACAGTGTATTGTCTTTATAGATTAAGTACGAGTGAATAAAACTTATAATTGTAGTCAATACTTAATACTAATCTTTTATATACTTGTGTAAGTATAAGAGAGTCAAGAAATTATACAAAATTCAACTTTCCTTATACATATTTACGAAAATATGGTTCCCTTATCATGCACAGTATAAATAGTTACACCTACTATAATAATTTTCCTACTATAATAAAAATCACCTACTATAATAAAAATACCTAGTATTGAGAAGTGATAGTCGCACTACAATTTCAGGTAAATCGTAAATAATCCGATAACAATTGCTAAGCAAACAAGCGTTACGTCCGTTCTCGGAGAGGCCTCGGCCGATACTAATTTCCTAGTTCAATTTACTATTGCTTGTTGCACGGTTTTGTAGTGTGTTTCAAGATTATTTTTTGGAAACAAATATTAATTAAATTTAAATATTTTTTTTCTGTTTATATTGCAAATATGTTCTTCTTTAATGAGTACTTAGTTTTATTTATAAATGAAGAAAAATAACCCACCTAAATGACAGTTTTATGTGTCTGTAGTTTTATGAAATTATGACTTTTTTGTTTGAATTTTTATAATGTAAAAAATGCCAAACGAAAGATTTGGTTCTGTCATCTTATTAGTTTAGGACCTTTTCTTTGGTAAATATATCTCTTTGTGAGAATCGACCAAGTAACTTTTGATGTAGTGAACGTCAAAGATGACACGAAATCCAAAATTCAGTAATAGTCTTTTGGTATTTTAGGCAATAAAAGATAAACTATGAATAAATTGCAAAATGTTGTCTGTCAATTTAATAAAACAGGAAATATTCTACAAAGTAGTATATACATGTTTTACATAAATGCAGTGTTTAATAAAATATAGGGGGGCAAAATGGCTTAAGAATAGCTCATGCCGGTTCAACACTCTTAATACAGTCGTCAATATTGGCAGTTCTTGATGTGCAAAAGTAGTCATAAAACGCATTACGAACAAGTTTGATACGGCCACAGGACCGTTGTTCCAAGATCCATGGACCGCCTGCTAATACCTATAGATTGGCTGTAGACACAAGCTAGCAGATATGCGTACTTCAAAAGTACAACGCTAGAGACGGAGACAAATTATATCGGACGCGGGTGACCGCCGCGATTTATAGGTATCTTAGATGATAAAATGTACACTGCGCAAACTATCGGACGTGAGTAGCGGACGTAACTTTGGGACGTCCTTGAGCGCTTGGACGTTCGATAGAATAGGGACAATGACTACTAGTCAAATCAGCTACTTTTTATTAAACGTCAAAACGTTTGTTTAGTATGGGAGCTTGTATGAAATACACAGATGTGACGTCATAAGATTTGGTTAGCAAACTTATAACTAGCATCAAATGCGGATTTTACGAATTTTGGAAGACACTCTATTTAATAATTACTAAGAAATAATTTATTTTTGACATAGGCATCATCCCCATTCTGGGCCGCTGGATGTTTTTCACAGCCGAAAACGCTCGGATGAGTTCGTAACCCGCGTCCCAAACGACTGCACACCTATCTTCCACAACTGCCACAGACGTGACCACGGCTTACGGACACGTCCGATAACTTGTGTCCGCCTTAGCACTACTTTGAGAAAGTATATGTGTAGGACACACATACTTTCTCAGAAAATACATAAGTAATGTCTGGCGGTCCTGGGATCTTGTTCTACGCGCATGTCCAGTCTACTACGGAACGGAACTAGCTGAAGAAGTATACTGAGTCGAGCACACTGTTGATGTCGAAGTCTCCCTTTTCTGGAACTTTTTTCAGTAACGCGTTGACTCTCTCTTTGTTTGCTGCGCCGATAGTGCCGTCTTCAAGTTCACTACAGTAAAACAAACAAGATAAAGTTTAGCAGCACTAAAACCCGACTACTACCCGCGATCCGCTGAAAGATAGAGGATATACGCTATTTTTATCTCAGAAAGTTACCACTGGTGATTCAAAAAACCCAAAATTCACACCGAAGAAGTCGCAGGCATCATCTATTTGGCACAGTCAGCTTACATTCTAGAGTCAGATATAGGGTATTTTTTACCCCAGAAATGAAAAATGGGCTTGTTATGAAAAAAATGATTCAGACATATTTACCTCTCTGGGTAACTGTATCGTTTCACAAGGAATTCGGATAGGTTTTCCAAAATCGGTTGCGAATGCAGGGCCACAAACTGCTCGCGACATATCTGAAATAAAAAAAAAAAAAATTTAATATTAATGCGAAGTTGAAAGTAAACTTGCTTTAAAATTAATTTGGTGAGCTTGATATTTTTGTCATCATTTAATTTTACGAACAGTTGTATGGGGCAGATGATATGCGCTCAATTGAAAGATTATTGTCTGGACTGTTATTATGTCCGGGGGGACTCAACTGGTCTAAATTTTGTTTTGGAACTTGTATATTGTAATGCATGTTATGTAGTATAATAATAGCATTTTCAGCACGATTCTATGGCCAGAAATTGTAGATTCTTTAGTAACGTCTAATTTGTTCGTTGAAAATGATTTGGTATGCGTGCGATGGGAACTCGGCCTACTCGGTAGGAGCCTACTCAGTTAAGCTTTATGCCTGCAGCAAACCTGGTTCATCTGGTCCACAGTGTCGGGGTGCGTCCAGAAGCAGTCGTGCACGGAGACGAAGGTGACAGCGGCCGCTTCGCAGTGCAGTGCAGTCAGCATCATGTGTGAGGAGTCCAGAGAGTGGATGAAGTTGGGCGGAAACGCGTTACGCTGCTTCATTGTGCACGGCCGCCTGGAAAACAACGATACTTTTTTGTACTCTGTTATTTTTTAATACTAAATAGGCCTGAGCTTGGCTGCAATCACATCAAACAGTAAGTGATAATGCAGCCTAAAGTTGAGCGCGCTTGCCTATTACGAAATAGAAATAGAGGTGTATGTTAATTTTTTTTTCCCAACCCTAAGTTTTTGCTAGCGTTCTGGTTACATAATACTTACTGGTGTAGGTCGACGGGTGCAGCGGGCGAGTGCTGCGCGGAGTTGTTAGTGGGAGGCCCGCGTCTGTAGTACGGCTGCAGAACTGGCAACCCTAGTGGAGTCACCCACTCCACACTCTCACCGCAAACGCCCGATATCACTCTGTAGAGTGAGAATGTTCTTGAGTGAATGAGATTAAAGGCTGGGATTACCGAAAATTGAGAATGTTGGAGAACTTTGTTACTCACTTTATTGAGTAATTAGCTGACGCCCGCGACTTCGTGCGCATGAACTAAACAAACTTACTTTACCCCCTTAGGGGTTGAATTTTCGAAAATTCTACATAAAATAAATGTATATTTTTAATTTATATTGAAACTGTTCTGATTAATCCAAGTAAAGATTAGAATAAAATGCACTGACTCTACTAACACAAGTACACTGGACTTGTAATTGCCGACCTTTTTAGAAGCAACTTAATTTTGGCGCTGCTAGCAGCAGCAATGATTGTCTTGTGAGCGATCCGGAACTAAACTAAGGTTGAAATCTATAGAGCGAACTTTGACTTTGCTTAGATTTAAGTTTAAGTAAAAACGAGACAGATTTATGCCAGCAGTAGGTATAACGCTGTCTCGTTTTAAAGTCTGAGCAAAGTCAAAGTGCGCTCTTAAATCTCAGCCTAACTGTCTACATAGCGTCATCACAAAGACCCACAATGATAATAATTGCCGGTACACACGTTAGGGCGCTTCGAATAGGCACAAAAAATAACTGTCATTTTGTTGGGCCTCGCCAACATACTTGTATTAAGTACTCTATTCCAGTGACTTGTAAACCTCTTCCAGTGTACATGTATAAGTCCATTTCAGTGATAAAATGAATTTTTAATTGTCTTACTTGGCGCAGTCGGTAAACCAGTCTTGTATCAGCTTTGTGGAAGAGAACATCTCTCGCAAGGAGTCGAACGTTCGCGACGTCAAATATTGCGAGCACGGCCATACTTGATCTTTAGGGAAGTCGTCGATATCTATAAAACAATAATAATAGTCTGTTAACATTCACTCACAAACATTCTTTAAAGTTGCCATCCATTTTCCATATGGGTTTCTATTTTTTCACCGATTTCCCAAACTTTTCTTAATTACATTGTAAATAGTAGATTGTATAACAAGGACATAAAACAAGCCATTTCATTCGAGACATTTATGTATATATATTTTTTTATTCGAGGTTAAAATGGGTTTAAAACAGAATAAATGGGTTTTATACACTTCGATTATGAGAAAACAAAACAGTGATACGCGACCGCGACCCGTGGGTGAGTTCATTCTTATACTTCACCTCTTCTGGTCATTACATATGCTCTAGCCATATATCGATAAATCACTCACTGCGCAGGTACAAGGTCAGTCTTTTTAATGAGACGCCAAGTATGTAGGTATTTTACCAACTGTAGCTTACATTAAGTAACAGAAGAGCATAGGAGTATAGAACGCTAGGAACACTTTTATGCACGAGAGCGTAAAAAGCAGTTTTAGTCCGCTTACAGCCAGTATAAAGAAGAATTTTACAAAAAGGATTTTTATAAAAACTCTTAATTTGTTGAAAGATAATATCCTCAACATATCTTCTGGGAGCTTTTTGTAAATAATAATTACCTTTGAGTTGCTTGGCGATTTGCAATCGAGCTCCGAACTTGGTGACTCCATACACAGTAGTCATGACAGTCTGCTTGATGACTTTTCGTCGGACAAAGTTCTCTAATATTACAGCAGCGGGCACACCGGCCGCCGCGTCTCTCACTCGCATGCTTTCCACCTGCAAGAAATAAATCAACCATTTTCACATCGATGAATCAGATTGACAGCTATGAGAAACTATAAGAAAACTCGAACTAAGGGTACTGTAAACAGCGCAGCGCAAAACTCTTAGTAAAAAAAAATGTACATTTAAACATCGGTAATATACAATGTACTTATTTGAAACAAGGAGCTGGTCCATTTTAATCTTCAAGCGTATAGCTGCGTATATACACCACAGCTTTACTGGGGGCGTTCGTTGAATCAAACGCATTTTTCAAACAAATAAATTGCGTTACGCGCTGCTAGTATACTAATATAACGTCATTGTGAAGCCACCAGCTTTTCGCTATGTCGACATCTTGACATAGCGAAACACCATAAAAATGTAAAAGAGGTTATTTCACAAAAAAATCTCCGTTTCATTACCAGAGCGGCAATTTCACTGTGAACGCCGCTTTCACCAAACCGCACATGTACTCTAAGGACAAACACGGTGTAAAACATCTGTTTCCTTACCAGAGCGGCAATTTCGCTGTAAACATCTTGCGGTTTGTCGCGCGGCGCCAGGTTGACGGCGGCCGCGCCCACCGCGTCGCCGCCCAGCGCCGCGTAGTGCTGCAGCCCGTTACACGACCCGTCCTGGTGTACGGGGAACCCGCACATGTACTCTACGGACAAACAATGGAAAATAAGGCTGAGATCTATAGAGCGTACTTTGGACTTTGCTCAGACTTAAAACAGAGTTAAAACGTGACAGCGATATACCGCTGGCATAGATCTATCTCGTTTTAACTGAAACTTAAGTGTAAGCAAAGTCAAAGTGCGCGCTATAGATTTCAACCTTAGAGTATTACAAAATGGTGTATTTATCTTGCTATTCTTATATGCCACTTATTTGTCAACAAAAACATAACATTTACAGCTAGACCCCAAGGGGCAACTTTGTAAACGAAATAAACGACTTTAAAACCATCATTTTCACCCTTTATCTCCTCACCCTAAGGTTGCCTGGAAGAGATCGCTATTAGCGATAAGGCCGCCTTTTGTACATAAATCTATAATGTTATTTATATATTACTGTCTTGTTGGTGTACAATAAAGAATATTTTACTTTTACTTTACTTCACTGTTTCGACATTCGAAAATCGAAATAAATTAACGGTATCGAGATGTGCAAACTTGTAGTACACAACATCTTACAGTGAAATTTCATACAGTCGGTCGATGGAGACATAATTTAGACAAGAGAAATCCTGCGGGGGAAATGTTTACCCTTGACAGCAATCATGACGAAGTGATGATGGTGTCAAAGGTGGTAGCAAACCAACTTGATTGAGGTATGGAAATTTTAATGAAACCCATATCCCTAATCGGTTCTATGCAGCATCGTACGTCTTTGCCGGTAGGGTGGTAGCTAGCCACTCCTACTTACTACAAAGGGCCAGAGACAATTTATAAATTATAAAAAATCCCCTGCTAGGAATCGAATCCGGGACCCTCTACCCAGTACTACTATATATATACACAACACTAGGGATGTAGTCAAAAGTGCTTGTTGTACCTTCGGGGTTTGGCGATCGCATGGCATTAGCGATCTCCATACAGCAGGCGAGCGTTTGCCAAGGCTCCTCAGATTTCTTCCACCATCCTTGTCCATTCAATGGGTTGTCTGCAGAGTCCAGGATCTTGTCTATGATGCTGTCTGCGTAAGCCAGTCTATGGACAACGAGAAATGTTCCGTCATTCGTGCTTTCACTTGGAGGTGAATTGCCATGGGTTTTTAAACATCAAGCAATTGGGCAATCAAATGTATGTACTAGATATGTATATGAACGAAACGCAACACTTGAGGGATCGCCATTGCGTTTCCAGTTTTTGAGGAGTTTAGTGGCTAGGTGAGACTGGCTGAGCAATGGATGTAGTAGCGATCTATAGGCATATGTTGAACAATGGAAGTTGACAGGCATGATTTCCTCACCTTTCAGCAACAGTACTTCTCTTCTTAGTGCCAGTAAGGTTGATGGCGTGCAG
This sequence comes from Maniola jurtina, assembly GCF_905333055.1. Classification (NCBI taxonomy): domain Eukaryota; kingdom Metazoa; phylum Arthropoda; class Insecta; order Lepidoptera; family Nymphalidae; genus Maniola; species Maniola jurtina. The sequence goes on from NC_060045.1 coordinate 3,493,487, forward strand.
CTTGAGCCAGCTCAAACCGCGCGGGCCCAGCGGCCTCTGTTGAGCGAGTTGTAGCAAAGATCGCGCCGCGTCCGCTCCTAGCACCGACACATGCGGCCCCACCGCGTACACGCGACCGCGGAAGTCCATGTTGTGTGGCAGCCAGAATATACGGTCCCTGGGAAACACAACTTATACATATACTGCTAACAAAATAGCGAAATAAGCAATCACCCAGAGATAAGTGTTTTACTGAGACGGCTCGTGGGGTATGGCGCGGATTTTATTTTATTACAAGACGTAAAGATGCAGCCAAAGATACCTATCCTTTCTTGCCTTCAAAATATTACTTGGGTTCTACATGACAGGAAACTGATGCCAGATTAGCGTTTTAAACCTCAATGCGTGTCAGAAACGTAGAAGAAACACATTTCGAACAAATAGATAATGACGACTGTTCGAACGTTCCTGGAAAATGACAGGGACGCTGAGCGCCTTGACTTTCCGCAACCGGCCCGTACTTCAATGAAACGGTGTATAATGCGTAAATACGTCACTGACTCTCTGCTTCTCAGATATGACTAATACGACTTTTCAATTCCTAAAACGCGTATATTTAGTGCCAGATGTGGCCTCAAAACAATGTTTTTACTTCTGATGCGCGTACATTCAGCTCACCTGTAGTGGTTGGCCAGTGACAGTTTGTATAATGCATCGCACCACAACGAGTGCATCTCAGCACGCGCGCGGTTGATGGCCACTCGGCGCCGCAGCGCATTGGCGGGGCTGTGGTCACCGCTGGCCTTGCCGTGGTCACCACCTGGGCTATGGTCGCCGGCCACCGGGCGCTGGTCGCCCGTAGCCGTCCACTGCGACAAATTCAACGACGACGAGGGAGGCGGGATGTCCAATTTCTTATCACCGCCTGACCTGTTGTCAACCACATCGAATATTGAAGTATTTCTTGAGAATAACACTCAAGTCGCACCTATGAAAGTTTTATTTAAACGGGAATAACATTCAAACGTCATTTCCATTGAATAATGGCCGCCAAACAGAACAGCTGCTCTATCATTCCTCATTCAACTGCAGTTCCAGTATGGGCTGATTAAAAGTGAATGGGAACAGGTGATGTGCATTCAACTTTAACAATAGGAAAATCTTACTCTGTCTGGACTGTTGTTGTCTGGGGACATGTGGCCAAAACTTTGGTCTTAAAACTTGTATACTTGTTATAGTGCTGCGTAAGAAAAACCTCGCAAGTGCGAGCGATATGGCGAGAGGCGACATCCAGTTGTAAGTTCCTTAAAGTTATCGTAACATCCATCCACATACAGACTCAAGTGATTCTTGTGTTTGTATGTGGATCGTCGCCACAATGCTGTCCATCATTGGATACAACATAGCCGACGGCGATTCCAGCCTTCTGCTGTCAGCTATTACGTAGTAGGGATTTATCTAAGACTAGCTGATGCCCGCAGCTTCGCCCGCGTGGATTGGTCAGATCCCCTGCAGCATCAGGATTGAGGAGTTGGAATCCAAATTTTTTATGAAACAATGTCGCAAAGTTCCTCTATCGATTAAAAAAGAAATGAGGCAAATCGGTTCAGAAATCTCGGAGATTTCGGTGTCCATAGGAAGAAACACACAACTCCCTTTTTGAAAGTCGGTTAAAAAAGTAGCCTATGTTACACCCTGGTCATTCCTCTACTTGTCAGTGAAAATCCCGTCAAAATCGGTTCAGCCGTTCCGAAGATTAGCCTTTTCAAACAGACAGACAGACAGACAGACAGACAGACAGACAGACAAAAATTTTAAAAACGTGTGATTCAGTGTTGGTATCGTTCAAATAACCATATGAGCTTAATATGAGGTAATTATTTCGAAATTACAGACAGACACTCCAATTTTATTTATTAGTATAGATTAGTATAGATGTAGGAGCTACCTGAATATCTTCATCTGCAGGTCGAGCACGGGCTGGTTGATGCGCCACGGCACTTCGCCCAGCTGGTTGAGGCTGTCCAGCACTGGGTACAACGACGCGGGTGGTGCTTCCTCCAGCCTCTTAGTCTGGGCCATTACAAAGTAGGGCATTCTGGGGAAAACGGTAATGTTCAAACAAAATATGTACACTCTTAAATGAAAACACTGTTTTTAGTAAGGCCAAGACCATTAGTTTCGTAGTCTGAAGTCATAAAAAAGCTGTAAACATCTGTCAAATATGATTTTGCAGGACCTAATTACATAGTGATAAAATTTTTAATCATGCTATAGTAGACCTCTATATCTATAATATTTCTGACCCAAGATGTAGAAGTAAGCAAGATATCCGCCACAGTTAACGGTGGGCACGCATGGCGCTCTCGTGGGCGCATATCTTGAGTTGTGAGCGCGGGTGACGCCTAGAAACGACTGAACACCGCATGAGGTTTTAATTCAAGCTGTACAACTTTACCCTGAATTTGGTCACACTGTGAAACTGTATGATGTCATACCTGACTAAAGGAGTAGCGGTGAGCAGATAAGCGCCATTGGCCGTGGGCGCGAGCCAGGGTGCGGGCGGCGCTCTCGTGGGCGCTAGGGCGGCGCGCATCTTGAGTTGTGGGCGAGCAGCCGACGCCCATAATCGACTTAGTGCCGGATGCGGTTTGAGTTCTAGCCGTACTAGTCTGCCCCAAGGGCGGTGGACTTTGTATACTGCTGGAAGCTTCTTCCTGATGTTATAAAAGGCTATTCTTAGAATTAAATACCACATAATCTTAAAATATTTTGATTGTAGTTAAAAAAAAAAGTTTTTATTAACTCATTCCAAAAGATTGTGATGTTCCTTTCAAAAGTCTTATTTTGTCACCGGCATCAATTTTTATGTTCAAGCTTTCAACACATAATAACTTACTAAAAAGTATTTCAATATAACTGATTTATTAAAATTGAAAATATGGCAAGAAAATTTAGAGTAAACAAAGCTCAAACTCACACTTTCGCTTTCTGTTTGAACATGTTGACGTCAATTTTAACATCATTTATGATTATGTTGTAGAGGAATTTCCCAATGTTCTGTCGTATTTCCACGGGCCAAGGAGCTTCTTCGACATTCTGAAACAAAGTATTTACTGAATTAAAATACCAAATTGCTGTTTACCAAAAAAAACATTAATGGGAATAAAATTTCACACACAGTTGAAGTAAAATTTCTTTGATGTTATGGCAAAGATGACAGCCTAAAAGCAGCTGTTCTGTTTGGCACACATTTCAAATATGGGTAGAACTTCACGTTACTTCTGACCGAGAATCTGGGTTAATCTCAAATCGTATCTATAGAAGTTTTAGTTCAAAAAAAGTTAATTAAATATGTTTTTGTTGTAAAAGCAACTTTTATTCCATACCATAAAGCTCATTTAACAAACACATAATTAAGAATACAAAAATTTAAACGATGGATTTATTATTGTCGTAAAAGCAACATTAGCTCCAAGGTAATAAAGTTCAATATCACTTACCAAGCTAGCCCCTTCTCTGTTCTGGTGAACTAGTAACTGCCACGCTTGTCTACCATTGTAGGGCCTATTGGTGTCATCCAATGGGTGCCTTTCAAGGTACCATTTGCAGTATTTCTCGTATATTTGCTCGATCTTTTCTAGAACACCGTTACGTCGGAATTGTTCTATTTGATACCTGAAATAACATTTTTTTATAGAAGATTATCTAGCGTTTAACTTAATATTAGAGAGAGAGCCAGCGCGTACCGGACCTTCGTTATTTTATAAAAGTTGAAGGTTTTTAAATATTTTTTACGCACTCTTGTGCGTAAAAGTATTATTTCAGTAGGCGTAAGTACTTTCTAATGTTAGAAACTTACTTGTTATAAACCTGAGTTCCCAAGTCCCTCTGCAATAATTTCAGCGTAGGGCTGTATGTCTCACTGCCATCTACTAGTTTGCTGATTTCACTCATTATCAGCTCTACAAATTGATCAATCTGAAACAAAGTATGTATATTTTAACAACATTCATATTTGGGAACTTGTTGACGACAATGTTTTTCATTGAAAATTCAAAGTTATGAAGGGGGTATTTTAGATAAGGTACATAAAAGTGTCAGGTATACCTTGTACGATGGTACGGAACCCTTCGTGTGCCAGCCCGACTCACACTTGACCGTTTTTTTAACGTAAAACCTAAAAATTATGATAATGAAAATTATCGTTGTACTTACTTCTAGAACTTTCAGGTAGGGATAGAGCGTGATGGCGGAGTGCGAAGCGTTGCTGCGCGATTTGAGCGTGCTCATGTTGCGCGTAAACGCCTCGTGAATAACATCGCGCCACTCCTTCTCGATGGCGTTGTATTTCTCTCTCTGGAACAATAAGGCATCATTGCCCGTTATTGTAAAAGTAGACTTATTTGCATTGCATTACAGTTTAATTTACTTTGGTTTTGGATGCTAGAGAATAATATTTTTCTGAAAAAGAATTACTTTTGTATATTTTAGTTTAGAGAGTTATTCGGAAACTGCGACAACAACGGCGTACAAAGACAACAGATAAACAAATACCATTTCTATTACCTTTAAATTTTTGTGGTTTCACATTACTGAATGATTGAAAACCATAATATAATATGGTAGGATCCTTAAAATAACAAAAGAGGTTAGCAAAATAACTGACTGAGTGCATGCAAGAATGAAGAATTAATAGAAACTTACATATTTCTCCACACTCTTCGTAGTCTCATCCTTTACAGCAATATTCTGCACCTCGATCTCCCCAGAAATTTCCATTGCCAACTGCTCTTTACCCTTAAGCCTCAAATCTTCTAAGCTCAGCAAACCACTCGCAGGTGACGTCAGTAACCCCTTCCTATTTTCCACATTCTCTAGTTTAATATTCTCGAGTAAGGGGCAGTCGTAGTCTAGCGCTGGCGGGGTGTATACTGGTTCAAAATGTGGGTCTAACCGACGCACAGCTTTTAATACCACTTCGCGTTGGTTTTGGAGGAATTTCGTCTTGTCTAGCAAGTCGTTTAGTGTTAACCCCTAAAATAAAATGTTTGTCTATTACACAAGCACCCTATCTTGCACGCAAACGCGCACGCATGAATGTTGTAAACGTTGGATGTTAGGCATATATTTTTTTTAAAATAATGTTAGCCATGCTAATCATGACTAATACTCCCCTTTCCCCTCCAATTAAGCGTAAAGCTTGTGTCAGGAGTGGGTAGGACAATAGTGCAACGGGTGGGGTTTGAACCGCCGACCTTTCGGAATTCAGTCCGCTCCTCAACCGTTGAGTTATCGAGGCTATAATGAAGCTAATTCAGATGTTTATAAAGCTTATACTTCATAATGGGTTAATCATTTTGTTACCTTCTCTTGCATTTGACTATGATAATAATGTAACGCTAAGTTTTTATTTATCAAATCGCTTCTCTCAACACACTCAAATATTGCAGCAAACGTTTGAGCGTTGGGCTCCACTTGGTCTTCTGACATGAATGATAGTAACTCTTTCACATTTTCTAGTTGGCCCTGTAAACAATAGACATAGATGATACAATACAAAAACATCATGTTTTTCAAAGCATCACACTAATATTATAAAGGCGAAAGTTTGTGTGTGTGCGTGCTTGTGTGTGCGTGCGTGCGTGCGTGTGTGTGTGTGTGTGTGTGTGTATGTATGTTTGTTACTCCTTCACGCAAAAACCACTCGACGGAATTGGCTGATTGTCACTCACCAATGAAGCAAATCCATGTAAAAGTGTGTTGTAAACTTTGACACTGGTGACTTTGGGGTGTTCCGGCGCCCTGGCACTTCTCTGCCGGTAATACTGTAATACTTGCCGACCCTGAAACAATTTGCCATGTCTTAACATCTTGTTCTTCTTTTTCTTTGGTCCTTGAATTCCCAGTATCACATGAACCGTCTCCAATCCATGGTGATCCTGAACATCTTGTAAAGCTAATGCTTGTATCTTTTTTGTGTATCAAGATTTTACACAAAAATTTTGACACGATTGGTTAGTTAAAAGGAACAATAACAACCAGATATTGGCAGTCAACTTATACAAAATTATCACTACACAAAGTTATGACACAATAAAGCACAACTTCCACATGGGTCATCGCTGCAGCCTAAAATCTTATAAACGGCTCTCGTTCTATCGCGATTTTATTTTACCACTTTGACCGCATGGTTAATATGTATACCCTTGCCAAATTACAGCTTTCTAGTACTAAGGTTGAGATCTAAGAGAGCACTTTGACTTTGCTAAGACTTAAGACACTGTTAAAAAGAGACAGAGCTATACAGCTGGCATAAATCTATCTCGTTTTAACTGAATCTTAAGTCGAAGCAAAGTCAAAGTGCGGTCTATAGATTTCAACCTTTGAATCTCTAAGCTAAGCCGCAAACTATATGTAACGGATGGACAGGTAAATAAGGGTTCCTTGCTGACTACAAAACCCTATAAAGTCATTGTAGGGAGAATTTACCTCGCTCATCATGTCAAGGGAGCAAAGCAGTTGCAGGTGTGAAGTGAGCAGCTTGTGCAGGGAGTCCTGCTTGCCGCGCCGTTCCATCTCACGCATGTCCTGCTTCATATGTACCTCTTTGGCGGCGCGACGTTTCTCACGCAGCTTCTTCTTTTTCTGTTTTATTGCTTGCCGTCTATAAATAAACATTATATTTGTACCTATTTCAGGGTTTTGATTGCTTTTCATTAATCACATAATGGTGGGGATTTTCTAGGTATGCAGTGGGTTTCCAGATACTTCCACACGTAAACTTGGGCAGCACAAAGAGTCAAAATATTATTTCAATCATTTCGTATGATGCATGTCACACTAGAGCGGGGCTCCACAGCGCGTCGCAGCATAGTGAATATTTTGACGCGCCACGCTTGAGGCGCTGACGCTTTAATGTGGTCTGGCCTTAAGAGTGTTAAATTTAGATTTTTAGGTTTAGAATTATTATCAGATGGCTTACAAAATATGGGGGAAATGAGATGGCCTTCTGAAATGTTATGGGAAAATCTGTCACCCATTAAAATATAAACTTTTACTACTTCTAGTAAAAAATAAATCTTATACTTAATACTCAGGTATTACACTTACTTTTTCTTTACATTTAAACTCTTGATATTGGCAATTTCATTTTCAATATTTGAGTCCTCTTTTACATCTCCTATTTCAGTGTGTACTGAATCATCACAGATTTCATCAATAGCAGGGTGGGATAAACCTTGCATCCTGAAAAATCATAACTATATAGAAATAAAAAAAAACCAAATATGAGATGTGTTATTCAGACTTCACTATTTGATTTTCCACTCTCTAATCAATGTACAAGCTACATTGATTAGAGAGTGGAAAATCAGTTACATTGGGAAGTGTGACAGTCTAATAAAGAATTGTGGATCCTGACAAAAGTTTTGATTTTTTTCTAATAGAATGAATTAACTTACTGTAAGTTTGCAATGTGACTCATGAGCTCCTGGTCATAACTGTCTAACTGGTTATCAATAAACAACTCTCTAAAAACTGCATGTGGACCTTTTGGTAATGATTTTGGATCAGCATTTAGCATCTGAGACTTTGTCTCAAAGTCAAATTCCTGATTCAATCCTTCATTTATTGCATATCTGAGGTCCTGCAACCTTTGGTCATAAATAGTAGCTTTTCTAAAGTTATAATAGCTCTCCTTTACCATGTCTATGTACTGTTTGGCTTTAAATCTCTCTTCCAAAGTAGTTATTTTATGATTTGTGAATATCAGTGCACATTTATCATCCTCTAATTTGATATCTGACTTTGGTCTCTTTAAAATCTTTTCTCTAACAGTCTGCAGGAGCTCTTTATCAACTTCAATGTTTTTGGGTGGTTTTGTTGTTAATTGATGAAGCTGCCCCAAGGATACTGGACTGGAAGCTAGCTTAGAGAGGTGAGATGCGTTTAACTTGCTTATAGACACTTTCATTTCAGTCATGCTACTTTCGTTTACTGTAAATAGAAAAAAGTAAGTTCAAATGTTGTGTGGAAATTGTAAACATTACTCTTGTACACTTTACTTTCATTCAACTTACCCTGTAACAGTTCACCATACTTTTTGTATCCTTTATGTTTGGTTTTCTTCTTTAGAGATCTCACAGCATTAACCGTTCTAGTAGACTGGTGTCGCGCGAGGAATAAGTTCTCTAGAATGTTATATAATTAAATCATTTTACAGGTTATGTTTATATATAAACAATCACGTGAAACTAACATTATTTCTAATTCCAAATGCATATAAAAGTTTCTATTAAATATCGTACCTGTACAATGGGAAGTTAAAAGTACTTTACGGCAAAAAGAACATTTTATTTGAGTGAGGGAAACACTTTTATATGAATTAGTTGCTGGCAATGTAACTCCGTGGAAATTATTTTGGCACAAGCTCTTTGCGGACAGAAGCCTATGCATTATTTATTTGTTTGTTTTTCAATAATTATAATAACACTAATTTAAAAATAATCACAAAATAATGCCGATATTTTTACTTTTGTAAAAGCACGTGAAAATGAAGTAGGACAAAACACAGACAAAAATACAAAAATCTCATTCTCAGCGAAACAGACATTGACAATCGATACCAAATCGATACAGATTATTATCTTCACGCAGTGTTTCCATTTTTAGGGTATCGGCCTAGTTTAGGCGGGCTTTTCTAATGGCAGGATAATTTATTCAGATGGTTGAAATTTGTAAAATAAACAAAAATTTTTCAAACATGTACGAAGCGATTTGCTTACTCGTTTCTAATCCGAACCGCTAGAATATGGAACGCCCTTCCACCATCAGTTTTCCCTTCAAGTCAAGAGTGAATAGGCAACTTCTAGGCAAGCACGCTCCATCTTAGGCTGCATCATCATTGCAGCCAAGCGCTAGTCTATTAATAATTTAAAAAAAAAGATGGTGAGTTAAGTGATTGAAAACGGGAAGCAAAGTTGTTCTTAATAATGATAAAAATGCACCCAAATTATTCAGAGTATTTTGTTTTAACAGGTTAATTTAGGGCGAATTTCTATGAAAACCCATCCAAGGTAACCTATACTTAGTCTGAGACGGTAACACTAACTATATAAAAGTAAAAACCAAATCATTTATGGAAACACTGATTTACGTATCTGTGGTCAACTCTACGTCAACTTCACCTTCTTTTTTTTCTCTCTCTCGTCTGGCTTTACAAAGATTAACCAATGTCAAGTTTGTAGTTATTTGTAACAAGTTAGTTAAAACATACAAGTATGGACCCCGTCTATGCCAACGCTCACCGATATACGCATGGCACCCCCCTTAGAGCGCTTTCCAGTCAGTTTTAACAAAAAAACACTCCAAAAAGGCAGAGCACGGCCGCCAGCTAACACCAACACAGACGAAGTCCTTCACCTTCACAATCCACCAAAGAGTATGTAATCAGAATTACTGTTAAATAGTGATCTGAGTGTAGTGTGTATAAATAGTAAATACGTCAATACACAAAGTCAAATATCGCAATTAAATTAAAATTTTAAATAAGTACAATTAATATTAAATGAGCTTTCTCACGCTTACTATCAGATTTATTCTACGAAATAATAATCAAAGATGATGCTAGTATAATTAAAAGTGAAATATTTCTGAAAATGGAAGAAAAAAATTTTATTTGTAAGATAAGGTTTTTATAGTTTTTAATGTGTGTAAACTGATTTCTTTCTGATTCTCTGTTGTTGTATTCTTTATTAAAGGGACTCCAGATATAACGCAACGATTTTTCGAATTACGTTTCGAACATGAGTGGCTATTTAAACAAAAGAAACAGCCTTGGACGTGAGTAACCTTTACTGAATTTGCCTTGTATTATAATTAGGTAAGTTTAATCACTGGATGTCTGGTCACATTCCGTCGCAATCACTGAAGCTTGGTGGGGAGTGGTGACCAAGTTAGTACATTACTGATGAATGGAGGAATTTAATTCTTACTGTTTATAGGTATAGGTATTTTGAAAGTCAAGCTAAGCATCTGTCCCGATTAATATCACAACACTGTATAGTAAACATTAAGAAAGCCTTGAAGTGATTAGTATTTTAAAATTTAATTACTTTCTTTTTTTAACTATTTGCACAAGCCAGAAAAAGGATGGCAGTCACTTTGCTTTAAGATGTGTACCAAGCTTGGTTAAGAAATAGGAATAAGCTAGGAAAATCATGGCATGTAATATAGGTGCTTTCGATTGTGAAAGCAAATGCCAGATATGTTGTAGATTTGTCAAATTGATTCCTCTAGTTTGGATTATTGATATGAAATGATTTCTGACTGGAATCAGATTTTAGTTATGTTTTGATATAATATATCAGATGCATGTCATGTAATATTTATGCTAACTGCAAATTAAATACTTAGTTCATTCACTTGAATATAATTTATTTCTCCTGTGTGGGTTATCATGTGGTTGATCAGATATGTTGAATAGATTTTCCTAATGTAATCTTTAGAAAAAATTAAAAAAAAAAAAAAAACAATAAAAAAATGTGTCGTTTCCAATGAAAAGTCATATGAGTACTTGAATTTCAACCCTATTGATTAAAGACCACTTAGCCTAACTAATTTAAGAGTTCTGGTTGCTTAGTTTTTAATATGTGTGGCCAAATTGTAAAATATAAGCAATTTTTATGTTCAAAGTTTTAGGGATCTCTAAAAAACTTAAATCCACACTGATCTCTCATTGAATATTCCTATCATACATAAAGTGTTTTTATTGTAGGGAATTCCGTAAGATCCTTCTTGAGGATGGCTTTCCTGAGGAAATGACTATGAATCACATTAGAAAGAAGTGGTCTTATACTTATGATGTAAGTTTTCTTCTCTTCAAAATAATTTAATTACATTTTTTTTTAATAAAATAAATACTCATTCAATTCACCTATAATTTTTCTTACAGTCATATAGACTAGCCAAAAAGACTAAAAATAAAGATTGGAAATATTATAAAATGTTTGATAAACATTTTGGCAAAAAAGTTTTAGACAAATATGAATCATGTAAGTCACAACATTAACTTACTTATATGTAATTGTTTTAATTATTTCTTTTGTAAAAATTATGTGAACCTTTTTATTGTAGGGAATGATGAATGGAGATTAAAACTAATAATATGCATATCTGAGACAAAAGAAGTAAAACTCGACTTTCATAACATGTGGAGGACTGTGGAAAGAGCATTGAGATGTCAGGACTTGCCGCCAGATTGTTGTATTCAAGACCTGAAAGGGCTCTGGCATTATATCAAAGTTACTTTTAATGTATGTAATTATAAAAACTCAAGTTATCCTCATAGTTTAAGCTAAGTAACAAAACTTCATCGTCATCATCATGATCAACACATTACCGGCTCACTACTGATCAGCTCCTGAATGTAAGGGCTTAGGCCATACTACGCCACGCTGATGTGCCTAGTACAAATTGGCACACTTCATACACCTTTGATAATATTATGGAGAACTCTCAGGCATGCGGATTTCCTCACTATGTTTTTCTTCACTGTTCTCCTTTCTCTTTCTTCTCTCTGGGGTGGTTTGTCCCTCCCCGCCGAAGTCTTCACTCCAGCCATCCTAGCTCGCTCCAGAAGTCGATAGACTGCCCAGGTAGCTGGGAGCTTCATGGAGTGAGATTGGGGATCCCAAAGTATCCTCACGTTTTCCTTTACTGTTAATATTAGTAATATTTTTAGAGAAAACATCGTCTAGTACTGAAACAGAGTTTGAACCCGGAAGACTGGCCGTTATACCCTACAATGTTAGATTACTACCAGAGGTTCGAGGCAGAGTACTTGGCGCGCCTCGAGAACATGCCCGCTGCGAGCCTCGCGAGCATAGAGCTGAGGAAGAAACATGTACCCAAGGGCACCTTTAAACAGGAAATTGAAGAGGATTTCCAATGTTAGTATTGTTATTGTTACTTTACAGGGTGAAAGCGCTGGTGAAATTCATCAATAAGCGTCTTAAGTGCTGGCTCTTAGTAGGAGAAATCTATACATCCTAGTACGAACTTTGACGGGGCACTGTGGACTACACAGACACATCTACAACCTTAAGCTATAGGGTACAGACATCTGCAGACTGTGCCAGGAGTCTATCGAAACTCTGATGCACGTAGTCTGCTTTTCCCCCGCTTTAATGCCTAAACAGAGCATCCATCTAGGGAAACACATCGTATACCCAGAGGATACTACTTCAATTCCAGTGAGAAAAGTGCTGCAGTCTCAGGGCTACAGGTTTTGACAAGGAAATATGAAATGGAGGCGATCACAATGGATCGGAGATGGTCAAATGTATACAAGAACCTGCATAGCCCCAAAGCAGAAGAAGATTGTTGTTGTTGGTTACTCTGGTTCTGCTTTGGATCCCCTAATTTCTGCTTTGATCATGTAGAGAAATTATATTGTTGAATATATTATTAAAAAATGCTGTGCTTTATTTTTCAGGGTCGAAAGACATAACAGAAACGTTTATACAGATCCGATTGCAGCACGATTGGCTATTTAGAGACAGGAAATGGGCTTGGAAGTAAGTTATTTCATTTGTAGTATCTATAATATGATCAGCTCCTGTAGCACCACAGACTCGACTACCCACAAAATGGCTAAAAAGCCACCAATTCTATTGAAGAATAATATGGGCGTCATTTCTGAGGATTTTTGGAATACTGGTTACAAAAATGATATCCACTTTCAATTTCTAGATCGCAGCTATACTTTTTCAATGCATAGTTAACGTGTCATTTCCGATGGTTTCGAGGAGCTGATTACGAAAATAATATTCATTTTTTTTAATTAAACAATCATCAATTTTTTGCAGTAACCTTCGAAAGATAATGATAGAAGAGTACGGTTTCCCCCAAACGCTGAGCTCGCGGGAGCTTTCTAGGAAATGGGCTGCGACTTACGGCGTATGTATAACAATATACTTATGTTCTTATTCATTTTGTACTATTCTTGAAAGCCCTGTACTGAGTTTACTTAAACTTGAAAATTTCAACTAAAGCAGAGAGTTAAAATTTTCATCTTTTGCTGCTATAACAACAAATAATAATCTAAGTCGAAGATTTATTTGGCGATTGAAAAATGAGCCCTTTATAAAAGCGAGACCGTTTTTTTGTTCTAACGTACTTTTTGGCATTCAAGAAAAGTCTGCCCGCAAATTGTGTAAAAAAAAAACGTATTCGTAGTTATCGTAGTTGGTAGCAAATTCTACCCATTTGATTGGCTGTGAAAAAATGTAAAATATATAGTAAAAATGTAAATAGCGAATCAACCAATCAAATGGCAGAATTTTGCTGTCAATTACGATAATGATAAATACATTTTTGTAACACAATCGGGGGCTGGTTTATTGTTTGAATAAGGTTGCTTGCATTATTATACATTATTTTTATGTTATTCTAGGAGTACCAAAAAGCGAAGGCGACCAACAACAAATCATGGGTGTACTATAACTTACTAGAATTATACCTTGGAGAAGGAAGCTTAAGTCTAAATCCTATGGTTGGCTGTGAGTAAATTTTAATGAGTGTATCTCAATACTAATATGTAATTGACTAGTTAATGAGTTATATTGAGCGATATCACTACATTGTATTCCTCATGGTGTTGGGGTTATTACCCCTTCCATTACCTAATCATATTCTAGGGGTTTTCAAGGGCTCTTTTTTTTCTTGCATTAAACTAATTGTATATATAAAAGGAAAAGCTGACTGACTGACTGATCTATCAAAGCACAGCTCAAACTACCTGCACTGATCGGGCTGATATTTGGCTGCAGATGCAGAAATCTGCTAAGAAAGGTTTTTCGAAGATTCAACCCTTAAGAGGGTAAAATAAGGGTTTGAAATTCGCGTAGTCCACGCGGACGAAGTCACGGGCATAACCTAGTAATAGTATAAAGAAAGAGTGCAATTTTAATGAGATTGTGTATATTTGGAGGGTGATATCCAGAACCACTGCACCTATTTGAAAAATTCATTCACCATTTGAAAGGTATATTATTTCAGATGGATATCTTGGCTATAATATATTATGTATATTATAAAAGAAATTACACCCGAGCGAAGCCGGGCGGATCAGTTAGTTAAAGAAAAGCCATAATAATAATATAATAGGATCATCATCGCCATTGCTGCAAAAATGTTTGTATTAAAAATATGAATGTCACAGACAAAATTGTTTTTCCGCAGGGCAAGAAGAGTGGGTTCAAAACTTGATAAGCGCAAGAACAGACTTGGAGCATTTGTTCCGATTTTCCGACAAATATATACAACAGGGGTGGCGGTAAGGCTTATTATATTTTATTTTTCGCTTTATACAATATTATAAAAAATCCTCTACAAGTAAGCCCTTGACTGCGATCTCACCTGGTGGTAAGTGAAGATGCAGTCTAAGTCGGTTTCTACGCATACGCACCGGAATGCTAAATCGCTTGGCGGCACGGGTTTGCCGACAATGTGGTAACTATCCAGGGCCGTAGCCTCCCATCAGACTAGACCAGAGACCATTTAGAAAATATAAATTCCCAAACTGCCCCTGCGGGGAATCGAACCCGGAACCTCCCACTTAAAAGACCACAGCGTTCACCACTGCGCCAAGGATGTCATCAAATGTTACAATGTTGTATGCCATTGAACTTGAAAATAATTTATTTTCACAGGGAGGTTGAAAAAAGACTGAGAACTGTTGGTATTCCCATAGACCACAGTTTGTTGGACATTGAAGACATTTGGCTGCATTTACTGAGAACTTTCAGGGTAAACTTGATACCAAAACTTCTATTACACTTTAAAAAAAAATTCTCTTGAAATCTCTAAGCGTAAGCACTCCAACACCCTTTCTCAATGAGCCCAAAATTGTTTTGAAAATTATTCAAGTTAATTGGTTAGTTTCAAAAGACAAGTAGGTGCACTACACTAATGGGGATCTACACAGCCAATTTATCCCGATAGGTGGCGCATAAACGAACTGGCCATAAAGATAGTATTTCATCTGTGGGACCGGCTTTACTGAGTTATCAAACGCCATAATTTTTATTGTACGAGCTTCCAGGTATCATACATCTTAAATTTCACAAAACCATCTTACATTGTATTGATATCAACAATTCTTAGCAACGCTAGCAACCAAACAAAAAATAATTGATTTTATCTGACACTAGCTGATGCCCGCAGCTTCGCCCGCGTGGATTGGTCAGATCTCCTGCAGCATCAGGATTGAGGAGTTGGACTCCAAATTTATGAAACAATGTCGCAAAGTTCCTCTATCGATTAAAAAAGAAATGACGCAAATCAGTTCAGAAATCTCGGAGATTTCGGTGTACATAGGTAGAAAAACACAACTCCCTTTTTGAAAGTCGGTTAAAAAAGTAGCCTATGTTACTCCCTGGTCAATTCTCTACTTGTCGGTGAAAATCCCGTCAAAATCGGTTCTGCCGTTCCCAAGATTAGCCTTTTCAAACAGACAGACAGACAGACAGACAAAAATTTTAAAAACGTGTGATTCAGTTATAGTATCGTTCAAATAACCATATGACCTTAAAATGCGGTAGTTATTTCGAAATTACAGACAGACACTCCAATTTTATTTATTATTATAGAATATAGATATAGATTATTGGGTGGACCTCTTGTGGCGCCCTCTGAGTTTTGCCTGTGGATCCCCATTAAGTAGAGTTAAATCTTTATTGCAGTGGAAAAGAAAATTCGCTATCAAGGGCATACTAAACGAGCAATGGCCGTACTTTGACGCAATGGCCAAGTACATGGAAACACATGAACTGCACCAAATCAAACAACAGAAGCAGGATGACTACGAAGACGGGGCTGTGGGTATGTAACATTATAACTCAAAAGCCTCTACCCATACTTATGTTGTTTTTTAAATAATTTTATATTAGGTACTTTCGTACTTAATCAAATCTTGCGAAGCATTTTTCATTCATTCACCACATAACCAGAACACAATTTTATGTCAGGTTGGTGTAATGTTTTATGACATACTATACTATACCACCAATCACGTCACTCGGGGTTTGTATTTCTGAGCATTTATTAATATAGAAGGAACTGACTGACTGGCATATCAACGTTTTTTTTTAAAAAGAATATTAGCCATGTTAAATGACTAATATTCCCCTTTCCTCTCCAACTAAGCGTCAGGAATAGCTCAAATTGCTGAGTCTAGTAACTTAACTAGTCTTTTGCATGTAGATTCTTGCTAAGGATTTGTCCCTATTATATTATAGGATATTTATGTATAACTTATGTTAAACTACTTAGTACTTTATGAACTTTATGTTAAACCAAAGCAAAACAGAGGTGAGTATTACAAAACAAGGAATTAATTGATTTTCATTTTTAACAGATGACGATATTGAAGACGACATGAAGTTATTTGATTTGAAACAGAGGTTAACACTCGTCAAACCGAAGTTTGAAGTGATGGACGCCAATGTGTGTCGATGTTGTTCCAATGAAGACGGCGTTGTCGGTATTTACGACCAGAAAGACGAGGGTGAGGTCGATTTGGCGCACAAGTTGAAGATCATCTGCGGTATTGAGGTAGTTTTTACTTGAAACACGTTATGATTCATCAAACTGAGCTTTGACGTCAAGACGCCTAGTATCGGTAGTGTGTGGGAACGAATTAGCACCTAAGTTTGTATTCTAAAAATCAAGTCTAAATAATATTTGTTCTTGAAAATCTATTTGCTTTTGATGTAAGATTTTTCTCAGTCAATATCTAATTTTTTTTTTACAAGAGCTTTCAAATATCTTGAATATTTAATTGATTTAGCAATTTACATTTTTCCAAAGAATTAGAGAATTTACATCAAATATCGTGACAAAGATTTTACCGTGCTTTCATCGTAAATATTCTATAAATTGTATTGTTATAGGTTGATCAATCCGACACTCTTCCGTCACAAATTTGTTTAAACTGCCTTCGAGAATTAGAAAACGCTTACAAATTCAGAAGAAAATGTCAAGACATGGACAAAATGTTCAGGGACCAAGCTAGTCAAGTTAAAATGGAGTCACACCCAAACTATCATCACAATGATAACAACGACGAAAGAGACAGTGGACACGATGCCATAGAGTTTGAAATAGACGCGAACTACGATGACCAACCTACCGAACTGACTGAAGTTAAAACACGCATTATAAAATTAAGTCAAGCGAAAAAACAAAAACCTTCAATCAAAAGGGAGAGTAAGAAAATTTTGAAAAGGAACAGGGTCCGAAAACCTAGATACGAATATTGGAAGATTTGCGAAGTGTGCGGGAAAAATACGAGGAATCTAGTCACCCATATGGAATCTCACTCCAACGATAAAATATACTCGTGCGAGATTTGCCAGAAGAAATTCAAGTTCAAAAGCGGTGTTATTCTACATAAAGCGATTCATGCGACCACGCCGAAGAAAACTTGTGAAGTGTGCGGGAAA
Organism: Maniola jurtina; assembly: GCF_905333055.1. Lineage (NCBI taxonomy): Eukaryota > Metazoa > Arthropoda > Insecta > Lepidoptera > Nymphalidae > Maniola > Maniola jurtina. The sequence continues at coordinate 3,510,973 of NC_060045.1, forward strand.
AATTTCTTCATTATGGCCCAATATCGCAAACATTACGCTATACACGCGAACGAGAGGAAACACGCGTGCGAGACCTGTGGGAAGCGGTTCAATTCCTTGGACATTCTCAGAGTCCACAACAGGTCCCATACAGATGAACGGCCTTTCACTTGTTCCGAGTGTGGCAAAACGTTTAGGACTTCGGGTTGTGTGTCTCGACACAGGAGAATAGTTCACAGAAATATCAAAGTTCAAAAAGTCGAACAGAAATTATTATAATTGTTGTTGTAGTGTGTATTTGACCTCGTTATCGGCTCCGAATTATTTATTAAAGCACATTATCTCTTTGACGGTGACTATACACGTGTTTTATTTATTTCTTTCGCAACGGGTTTTGTTTATTAGCTGTACCTAATTTTTGGGGTTCCCCTTATCAGTTCATAATTTGTTGGGTGTATTAATATATTATTATTCAAAGTTTTAGCGCATTATTAGGTATAATCATCAGGTAAAAAGCAAAGCAAACAATTTGCGGTAGTGTAGTGTTGTATACGGATTTTATTTAACTTGCGCGTAACTGTATTCACATCAGATAGTAAGTGATGATGCAGCCTAAAGTGAATGCTATTTTTGCATCCACGAAACCCCCCATACCCCTTCCAGGTTAGCCCGCTTCCATCTTAGACTGCATCGTCACTTACCAACAGGTGAGACTGCAGTCAAGGGCTAACTTGTATCTGAATTTTAAAAAAAGAGTTAATATTTTAGACTTTATATAATATCCTACCTATTCTATTCCATGAAAAGGCTGGCAGCGTGGCCTCACGACCTTTGCCTGCCGATATATTTGAAGTTATTGAAGTTATATCAGCTGTCTGAATAGACATGCATAATTGTAGTCATGTGAATTGTGAACTACCTTTAGTTTCGTGTTTACTTCACAGCACTTACTCTTACTACCTAGGTAAAATATCCCATCCTCACATCTGTGATCTCATGAACTGTTCCCAATACAAATGTTTCTAATTTGCTTTACAAATATCGAACTAGATTCGAACCAAAGCTACCTCAGGAACACAGATCAGTGACGAAAGACGCAAAGGTTCGCATTTTAATGTTAATTTCTATTCTGTGGAACATTTGCATGACAATAGCCTTCCCTATTCGGTAACTTATCTTACGAAACGGAAAATCTGCATTTAAATATCGCAAAACGGTAAAACTAGTTTAAGTAGATGCTAAAAAGTTAGATTTATTTTTTGGGATACAGTTGTGGGCGTTTATGTAGGAGAAAATATATTAAGCTTACTCATTGAACTTTCTAAGTTCAGTCTAAGTTTTAGAGTCTTTAAAGACCAAAGGTCGACGTCACCTATTGCAAAATGTCACAGAAAAGAGGACTTTCTAACACTAAACTGATTCGCAATGGACTCATTATTCTTCGGCGATCTTACGAGAGATATAGGTACGTATTATTTTACTCAGATACAAGATAGCCCTTTCCTGTGATGCCACCTGGTGGTAAGTGATGATGCAGTCTAAGATTGAAGCTGGTTAACGTGGAAGAGGCATGGCAGTTTTATTATAAGCCTTAATGGTTTCTAACTGCTCCAGCGGTTAAAAACGACTGTTCGAGCAGTTGGCAGTGACACTAAGTAGGTACATAGCTCTGGTGCAGCTTTTGTGTTGTAATTAGGTACAATTAAATTTTGAATTGCTCTAGGGAAACTACTATTCCAGCAGTTGGCAATGACTGCTCGAGTAGCTAATAATAACTGATCGAGCTGCCCATATACATGGGCATATACGGCAGTCGAAAGTGTCGACCATAACCGCTGCTAAGGAAAACGATAGCCGCCGCCACACTATCTGCATTGTTAGCTTAACCGAATTTATAAGAGCAATGTCCTTTATATTGTCTGATGACTGATCGAGTGTTTGGATTAGGCTGTTTAATGTTTATATAACCACTAGAGAATGCCCGCGACTTCGTCCGCGTGGATTTAGGTTTTTAAAGATCCCGTGGAAACTCTTTGATTTTCCGGGATAAAAAGTTGCTTATTTCAATTACAGGGATGTAAGCTACCTCGCTCGGTACAAACTGTTGGGCCGTGAAAAGGTAGCAGACAGACACACACTTTCGCATTTATAATATTAGTATGGATGGATATGGATTTATCCATTCGAATAGTACCTAATTAGTAGATACTACATAAATTTTGTTACGTTTATGTCTGAACTATAAGAAGTCTTATGGAAAAAGATTTTCGCGATTTATATTTTTTGCAGGCTCGAGATAGAAAGTTACTTTGCTATGTGATTATTTGATTTATCCGATATTGTAAGAATTTCCTTTGTCTTATCTTATCGAGTTTTGACTCTGATTCGGATTAGGCTGTTTACATCATCATCAAACCATTGCCGGCTCACTACTGAGCATTGGAACCATTCTCAGAATGAGAAGAGTTTGGCCAATATTATAGTCCTCCATGCTGGTCAAGTGTGGAATGGCAGACTTCACAAGCACGAACTTATGAAGAACTCTCAGGCGTTCAGCTTTCCTCATGATCTTTTCCTTCACCATTAAAGCAAGTGATATTAATTGCTTAAAACGCAGGTAGGTACATAACTCCGAAAGATAGAGTAGCATGCCCGGGACCGAACCCCTGACCCGCCGAGTAGGAGGCTGACGTCTAAACCACTAAGCTATCGTCGCTCTTTGGCTCTTACATAGGTAATCATTTGAAATTCCGAACTTCACAGATAGTCAAAGAGACGGTTATACATGTGTAACTTAGCTATTCGCCCAAAAAAATAGCAAGAGAATGGTGTAAAATTTTCAATTTTCATTCAACTGAATGAATTTTTTTTTTAATTGGTAAGTACTTATTGCGAATATTTTATTTAGTGCACATAATTTAGGGAACGAAACAATTTAACACACCTAATTTGCTTTTTCTTTCATATTATATTACTTATTGTTTTTAGCCCCCAACCCAAAAAGAGGGGTGTTATAAGTTTGACGTGTGTAATTTGTGTATCTGTCTGTGGCGTCGTAGCTGCTAAACTAATGAACTGATTTATTAATTTAGTTTTTTCGTTTGAAATGTTGCTTGATCGAGAGTGTTCTTAGCTATATTCCAAGAAAATCGGTTCAGCCGTTTGAAAGTTATCAGCAATTTTCTAGTTACTGTAACCTTCACTTGTCGGGGGTCTTATAAATTTTTAATTTACACTTGTTTGTCATTTGTTTATTTGTTCGTAGTATCTACCTATTTCAAAGATAAACTAGTGACACGATTTCATTGAGTCTTCGCTGTTTGAATGTCATATTGAACTCAACTAGACTACAGGCCCATGTTTAAAAATGGGTGGGTCATATGAACCACCAGGTGACGTATACAGGACGATATAAGAGCATAAAATAATAAGTTTCAGCACTATGCCGTCACTTGTAAGCTGTCCAACAGAGTGCTGGTGAGAATTGAAAAGTGCAGGTAGAGTGAGTACATTTTGGTCATATATTTTTGTACGGCATTTTTACCATCGATAGATCCATGAAAAATAATAAGAAAGCGCGCAGTGCCGTAAAAAAATGGTGCGCCACAAAGTCAGTAAATGTTTTGATTTTCTGACAATTTCCGGGGTAAATTTGGTCATTTAATTCTGTACGGCACTAGTTTCATACTGTTTCAATACAGCCTCTAATCCATTATTCCGCAACGCCGTACAAAAATCATGCGACAAGGGGAAAAAATTGAGGGTAGCAACCCCCTCTCTTTCCGTGGTCCGGGGGGTGATTTGAGAAAGTACGGCTTTGGTTCCAAAACATTATCTAGCACTCAAAAGTACTATTAAAAATAATGCCGTAAAAAAATTAGTGTTCATTTGAATGTGTATCAATAATTATCTTAATTTCATGGTATACTTAATTTTTAAAGCTGTAAAATCATTTGACTCTGTACGGCAACTTTTTTTTTAACATGATAGTGTAAAATACTATTGTTATATAGTATTGCCGTTCAAAAGAAACTGTTCTAAAAAAAATTATAGATAAATACAAAAACTGAAATTTTTCAAATTATTGCAAAAGTTTAAATATTCATAGATTAATAAAATATAGCAATTTTCTACGCTTTTCCCTTGTTTTAAATAGTATTAAGATAAATAAATTAGGAAAAAATTATGCCGTACATTTTAATGCAGACCATATCTTTTAGGCTGATGAAAATGACGCTACCATTTTAAGGGTAGTACTTTATGGCCATCTGATACTGTACGGCATTAACATATTTTTGAAGAGAACAATTGATAATATGATAAAATCACTATGCCGTCTAACTGAAGTGAACGGGTGTGTATATAATATCCACATCCCCTACAAACCTTTGGACCAACGAAAATGTACGGCATGTAAAAAAATATTATCTATGCATAAAACACTTTCAAAATAAATTAATTTTATGTTGTTTCAAATCACCCCCCGGACCACGGAAAGAGAGGGGGTTGCTACCCTCAATTTTTTCCCCTTGTCGCATGATTTTTGTACGGCGTTGCGGAATAATGGATTAGAGGCTGTATTGAAACAGTATGAAACTAGTGCCGTACAGAATTAAATGACCAAATTTACCCCGGAAATTGTCAGAAAATCAAAACATTTACTGACTTTGTGGCGCACCATTTTTTTACGGCACTGCGCGCTTTCTTATTATTTTTCATGGATCTATCGATGGTAAAAATGCCGTACAAAAATATATGACCAAAATGTACTCACTCTACCTGCACTTTTCAATTCTCACCAGCACTCTGTTGGACAGCTTACAAGTGACGGCATAGTGCTGAAACTTATTATTTTATGCTCTTATATCGTCCTGTATACGTCACCTGGTGGTTCATATGACCCACCCATTTTTAAACATGGGCCTGTAGTCTAAACAATTGAAGTAGGGTTTATCTAAATGAGTTCAACTATACGACGATAAGCTCCATACCTATAGATAAATAGAAAAAGAATCGTTTCGCCTGTACATTAGCTCCCTATAGTCCCTACACATATTTTTGGTATTTACCTACTCGTTTAAAAATATTCATCTTTATATTACATTCATAATAATTGAAATTTTACCATGAAACGACCCATATTATAAATGAGAAAGTGTGCTCGTTTGTTGGTTTTTCCTTCAATCACGACATAGTTAGTCAAAGATCTAGATAGTGACATAGACAATTTTTTATCCCGGAACATAGAGTTCCCACGGGATTTTTTAAAACCTAAATTCACTGAGATGATGTCGTGGGCATAGAGAGCGCTTTTTTAGGGTTCCGTACCTCAAAAAGAAAAAAACCCTTATAGGATGACTTTGTTGTCCGTCTGTCTGTCAAGAAAACCTTTAGGGTTGGTACTCCCCGTTGACCTAGAATCATGAAATTTGACAAATAGGTAGGTCTTATAGCACAAGTTACGGAAAAAAAACCGAAAATTTGTGGTAACATCACAAAAAAAATTAAAATGTGTTCATTCATAATTAGTATTTTTAATTTTCAAATTAAGATATCTAGAGGGGTATCATATGAAAGAGTTTTACCTGTACATTCTTAAACAGATTTTTATTTATTTTTATGCATAATAGTTTTTGATTTATCATGCAAAATGTAGAAAATAATACCCGATTACGGAACCCTCGGTGCGCGAATCTCACTCGCACTTGGCTGCTTTTTTATCCGAACCGATCTTTCATGTTTAAATAGGAGCGAATCTCCTGCTGGGTTGATCATTGAGTTTTTCCCATACCTACATATTTAAATGAAAAACTTGCTAGTCCAAACGCAATCCATTTTAAACGTAGCCTGACACTCGAGCCCGCTACTTCTTGGTATTCTAACGTAGAGACGTTCATCACGACTCCACAATTACTTACTTAATCGGTTTAAAAGGGTAGAGACTAGAGACATGGCTCGGACGTGACGCAGATACACTCTTGGCTCTTTCCTAATCCAAATATGGCGTTAGTTAAATGCACACAATAGACGTAGGTAGTGGTCTCAAAAGAAAAACTTGAAATAACCCAATATTTATGTGATTATTGGAAGGGTGTGTTATATCGTCAGAAATGAGGATCACGATGCAACAATAGAATGGCTATGCGTTCCCTGTATCACTAAAGCGGAACGCCATACGCGATTTGTCCGCGCCACGTCTTTATCTTGTCTACCTTTATAAACTGCGTACTTAAGTTCTCAGGGAAGGTAAGTACTATTCCCGTTTAAATAAGCGTATCAGTATCGTAATGATAAGATGAATACAAAATGTCTTTAATCTTAGTCAATTAATTATAACTAATTTATTTCATACTGACAACTTTCAGAGATACCGTCCGTATAATCAAAGGATATAAAGAACATGTTATAAAGGCTACCGTAATAGATTTACGGCTTCCTTCAGACTACCGGTAATTAATGGTTGTTGAACGTTGATTGACCGATAGTGTCCCAAAATAAGGCTCTTTAACCCTATGGAATGTCGATCAAGCACGTCCGGGCATAATAAACAGGCATTCGTTCACCCTGCGCTTACCGGCGCCAGCACTGCCAGCAGCTACCGAGTAATCGACAAAAGTTCACCGATCAGTTCGCGAGAGACTGCGCGCGCGAGCGCAGCCCATCAGTTCAAATTTAGAACACGTTCCAAACTCGTACGAGGACGTCGCACGAATAAAAACAAAAAGGAAGTGCTTCCTACATAAAATTAGAACTTAAAGGACATGGCAGTATTTAGTGCGGTGAGCTCTTTTACTATTTTTCCTTTGAGGTTTTTATTTTTAATCCCCGACCCAAAAAGAGGGGTGTTATAAGTTTGACGTGTGTATCTGTGTATCTGTCTGTGGCATCGTAGCTCCTAAAATAATGAACCGATTTTAATTTAGTTTAGTTTAAATGGGACACACTACAAACCCTGTATGTTTGTATATCTATTGATTTTTACTATATAATGCAATATTGAAATATTGAAGCTTTTTATAAAATGCCAGAATTATAAAATATCTTGTTATTGATCAAAAAAATAAATCCATATTTTAAATTTTAATACCGTTAAAAGAACACGCTTTACGTTTGAACCCAAATTAAGCTTCTTTCCATGAAATTCACTCATGAAATGAATCCAAATATCTTTCATAATAAAATTATAAAATAGCCAACAAAATATAGATTTAAAATTTGAAAAAATATAGATAAGTAAGTACCTCATTTAATAGTTAAATTAAATAATACGGTTAAATAATGCAGTTTTACATTTCGAACTAAATTGAGCTTTCTTTGTTATTAGCTGAATAATAAACAGAGAAACATGATTTTATAGGTATTTACGTAGGTATAATACAACGCAGGACATAACTTGGTGTAAACCATGTGTAAACAGTAGGGTGTGTGACAAGTCCGTATTTAAATACCTAATGTAGACGCACGTCTCGATTAAATTGTTTATCGTGTTGAATGAATTACTAATAAGAATAACTTATAAACAAAGGATCTTAAAACAAGTTTGTTATGACTTGATTATTAAGTAGGTACCTACTTTTTAATGGACACTGGATTTAATGGACCTTTTGAAGCGTATAACATGACAAAGTGTTTTAAAGGCAAAATAAAAAGTCCGAATCAGAAAAATCACAATTACGCAAGGGCATAGGTAGGTAGAGTTTTCCGTAGAGTTACGTAGATTAAAAAATTCTATAAAGTACCTAACTGACATGATATACTATCTAATTGCACAGTATGTATTAATATAATAGCTAATAGATAGATGTACCCAATTATGGGAGAGGTGGCGATTTTTTTTTACAAATTATGTAATTCATTGTTTTTCCTCAAAATAAGTAAGTATAGATAAATAGGTACCTACCTAGGTAAATCTGTCGTTCAAATTACCTATTACATTACTCGATATAAAACGTCCTAGTTTCACGTTGTGGACCAGGTACCTACCTACCTAGAACATTTCATAGATTTTTCGGGCTTGCTTCTAGCCTACGAGGCCTGCCTACATAGCTAACTACTTATATTTTGTTTGGCTCTGATGTCACTAACCCTGCTCAGATAAACTCTAGTAAACGACTGTTAATATTATCTGTTTAGAATAACGATCTCTGCATAGGATACTTACCTAATGCACACTTTACGAGCCCTTAATCTATCGACCTTTAGATTATTAATATTGACACCAGTAAAATTTAACTTTATTCGTCGTAAGACCAGTAGTCAAGGTAGGTAGGTGATTGAATTTCTCAAAAGCGCTTAAAAATTTTATTTTATGCTAATGATCGCCCAAGAAAGTTTATTGCCCCAGGCTGGAAGTTGACGCATGCTTTTCACGCGTCTTCGTGACAAGAAATTGAGTTATCACCTGAGCGCCTTTAGCATAAGTAATTATAGGTACTTACCTACTTAGATTTCTATAAGCGATGATAGCCTAGTGGTACATACGTCGGCCTTCTAATCGGGAGGTCGCGGGTTCGATCCCGGACACGCATATCCGAAAAGATACGTATCTTTTCGGATTTATATGTGTTCTAAGCAATTACCTAAATATCGCTTACTTTAACAGCGAAGGAAAACATCGTGATGAAACCTGCATGCCTGAGAGTTCTTCATAATGTTCTCAAAGGAAAAAGTGTGTGAAGGCTGTCAATCCGCACTGGGCCAGCGTGGGAGACTAAAGCCTAGCCCTTCTGAAAGAAGACTCGTACTCAGTAGTGGACCCGCGGGTAATTGATGAGTTAGGTTTCATTTTTAGTGATCCGTACTCAAAAGTAAAAATTACAACACTCGAGGCTCTGAAATAGAAATAGAGAGATTTTTTATTCAAATAAACTTTTATTGTGCTTTTAAATCGTCAAAAGAATCTGCACTGGTTTGAAATGCCATTCCTACTGAGAAGAACCAGCAAGATACCTACTCGGCGGTTACTCCTGTCAAATGTTCAATTTACAATGATAATAATATAACCTACGTCTTTACGCACAGCACCCGAAGCTGCAACCCAAAGATCAAACCGTAACCGCAAAATACGCGACATCCGTCGAAACAGTGTAAAATCGACATCCGGATTCGGTCCGTTAGTTTTCAGAGATCTGAATTTTCGTGGATTCGGATCGGATGCAGGGTATAAAGAGCTAATTCTACCGTAGCTTCGTGGGAATAAGCTGGGTGTATACCTAAATCCGTAGGTATATTACGGCCGTTTTATTCAAAATTTATAAGTACCTACTGCCATCTGGAACGTGCTTAATAGCGGAAGAATTGGAATCATTCCAGTTATTTCCAATTTTAGTCCTTATATTTATAAACTAAACACATACGTTCAGTATAATTTATTAATTCCGGTACAACGCAGCTAATCCTAACATTCCTGTGCCTTTGTTTGAAAGCTCAAAAGCTTTGTGCACGGCGTTAACCTGGATCTCGGCCAAGGTCTGCGCTCAGCTGTACCAGTAGCCTAAAACTCCTTTCCCGTTGTCAACACATTGCGTAGTGTATAAGTACATAACGTCATTGTCGTGCCTAGGTACCTACCGATTCATTTAGTGCTAGGTGTGAGTACGAAGTGCCTAAGTAATAAACTCTAAAGGCTCGACGTTCAGACAAATTCCAATTGATAGACGGTACCTAAGTACGTGGATACACTGTCGAGAATTTATTTGCTCTATAAAGCGTGCACGTTGAACTAATGCCTATTGGTCTATGCACTATTAGATAATAGCATCCTAGATCTCCAAGTGCGTAGGTATAGGCTCTAGTGAAGACACCAGATGGCGCTGATCAAGGTCCTAATCCATCGCTGTGACCTCAGGGTCGCGATTTGCCTAAGTGGTACCTACTCTAGCCGGCGACGCTGGGAAGATGGCAGCTTGTTGTGGGAAAAGCTATCGTGCCTACGAGTACATGCAAGGACGCCTGGGGAGTACATCTTCCAGAATGAGCCCAATGGGCATCGTACAAGAGACACCGGCGTACGTTCTTTAGTACGCGAGCTTTTTAATATGCGCTAAGGACGGCTACCAAAGGGGGTTTTAGTGAGAAGAAACCCCACATAACCCGATCCCTCCCCAAAGAGATCGGGTATCTTAAATGGTTTTCTCCTGTCAACAAAAAAAAGTCCTGTGCGTGTGCGCCGGCCGAGCCACACATTGTTGCGAAAGACGTAAGTAAAGGGAAAAGCATCATCTGCGTGTCCAAACAGTAATTAAATTAACTATTATTTGTATATGCAAAGTGCATCCATATTATATTACGTCATTGTTCACAAGGACTTCATTGTTGCACATCCTATGATATTTACTAGAAGCCATAGATAGGCTCATACATAATATTTGTACTAATTTTAAATGTGAAGACAGATTCATACCCTTGTAATATTATATGTGTAACACGCATGTGCGTGCATTACACTTATACTTGGGCGATGCGTTTACTGCTTACTCACCTTTAGGTAAAACGAGCGACACCCATGAGCATGCTTCAAAATAGGGCGGCTCATTACCTTTTATAGAAACCGTTAGAAGGTATCAAAATGTCAGTACGATTGTCACCCTAATATTATAAAGGCGAAAAATTGTATGCTGTGTGTGTGTGTGTGTGTGTGTGTATGTATGTTTGTTACTCTTTCATGCAAACCCTACTGAACGGATTTGGCTGAAATTTATACCTTGGATTAACACATAGGCAACTTTTTATCCCGGAAAACAAGAGTTCCCACAGGATTTAAAAAACCTACATCCATGCGAACGAAGTCGCGGGCATCAGCTAGTTTAATATAAATTAGTTGAATATATTTATAAATTGAAGTACCTGTCATACTTGCAAAATTCTAATAGAGAGGTAGTAGGTACCTATAGTGCCTATACCTACACCTCGGTACCTAATGCTGATGCATTTCCTCTCTAAAATGCTAAGTCGATTTTTATAGACCTTTGGAAACTTATTCCAAGTAAGTTAATGCAGTGGTGACTGCCTACGTCTACAATAGATACCGTGGGATATGCAACCTCGCAGGTTCTCTTTTAGAAAACTATACAGATTTTAATTTTTTAGGGTTCCGTATCTTAAAAGTAAAAACGGAACCCTTATAGGATCACTTTGTTGTCTGTCTGTCTGTCCGTCCCGCGTCCATCCATCCGTCCGTAGTGTCTGTCAAGAAAACCTATAGGGTACTTCCCGATGACCTACAATCATGAATTTTGGCAGGTAGGTGGGGGTCTTATAGTGCAAAAAGTTACGATTCAATTTTCGAAGTAAGATAACTATACTAAGTGGGGTATCATATGAACATTTTGCGAATCCAACATTATGAGAATTCAACATTTTAGGAATTCAACACTTTTAACCTGAAGGGTTTATTCTAAATCAGATATTTATTTATTTTTATAAATAATAGTTTTTGATTTATCGTGCAAAATGTCGAAAAATTACCCGAGTACGGAACCCTCGGTGCACAAGTCTGACTCGCACTTGGCCGGTTTTTTAGGGTAGGTAAGTAAGTACCTTCTGTACATGATTGGTCCCCTCAAACCAAAATTAATGTTGGCCACCCCAGCGAACTAAGAGCTGGCTTGTGTTTATTAGAATAAAAATTACCTAGATAATAGGTATACGGACCTGTAACTAAGTAGTACTTACGTAATTCTCATTATCTAGTTTTCTAAGCTAACGGGAGCCTAGAAAATCGCTAGGAGAGACAAATTATAGCGGCCTACGTTCATTATGGTAAAAGGAGATCTATGTGTTAACAGGTTCCTAGTGTAGTGTAGATATCCATTCAAGATCGATTTATTACTAAAAATCGGTTAAGTGTGAGTCGGACCCGCACACGAAGGGTTTCGTACCATTGTACAAGAAGCAACACTTATTAATTTTTTCATTCGTGGCGGCCATTTTGAAACTTTTAGTAAGTACCTAGGTACCTATTTGTTGTTATAGCGGCAATAGAAATACGCAGTACGCATCAACTCTCTACCTATTACGGTTCACGAGATAGGTACCTACAGCCGACTGTCATACAGACGGACGGACAGCGGAGTCTTTTATAGGGTCCCGTTGGTACCATTATAGATTTTATTGATTGATTTATTGAAGAATACTCGGTATACTAAATCGCATACCCTTCAAGTACGGAACCCTAAAAATTGAAAAGATTTCCTGATTGAGCTAATTTAGAAAATAATAAAATTCTCTTTTTAGTTTTAATTTAGATGTAAATTTATTTTATTAAAAAAACATGTTGGAAAAAATACTTTTATAAGTACTTAGTTCATTCTAAAAATTGATGTTACACAAAGACAAAAGGACCCGGACTAGATGAAACTGTAAGGGTTCATTATTTTACCACGCAACTCTAAACCGAATGCCCTTTTACATAAAAGAATTGCAGGTAAATCAATTTGTGCCTGCATATATAATGTAGATTATAGATCATAGATCGTGAGACAGCTTGTTTCACATCTTCCGGGCATTTTCTTATAGTAAAACAACGTTCCAACTTTGTATTACGCTATTATGGAGCTAGCTATATTTATTACTAGCTGATGCCCGCAGCTTCGCCCGCGTGGATTGGTCAGATCCCCTGCAGCATCAGGATTGAGGAGTTGGAATCCAAATTTTTTATGAAACAATGTCGCAAAGTTCCTCTATCGATTAAAAAAGAAATGACGCAAATCGGTTCAGAAATCTTGGAGATTTTGGTGTACATAGGTAGAAAAACACAACTCCCTTCTTGAAAGTCGGTTAAAAAAGTAGCCTATGTTACACCCTGGTCAATCCTCTACTTGTATGTGAAAATCCCGTTAAAATCGGTTCAGCCGTTCCGAAGATTAGCCTTTTCAAACAGATAGACAGACAGACAGACAGACAGACAGCCAGACAGACAAAAATTTTAAAAACGTGTGATTCAGTTATGGTATCGTTCAAATAATCATATGACCTTAATATGTGGTAGTTATTTCGAAATTACAGACAGACACTCCAATTTTATTTATTAGTATAGATGATAGCCCAGCGACTAGTGGTTAAGATATCGGATATTCGGAGGATCCTGGATTCAAACCCGAGCGCGCGCCACGCACCTCTAACTTTTCAGAGTTAGATATAATATGTGCGTTTTATGCAATTAAATAGGTACTTACCACTGGATTAACATGAGGGAACCTGCATGCCTAAGAGTTCGCGTAATTTAATATTAGAGCCTCGTTAGCTCAACGGTTGAAGAGCGGACTGAATTCCGAAAGGTCGGCGGTTCAAACCCTATCCGTTGCACTATTGTCCTCCTGGCACAAGCTTTACGCTTAATTGGAGGGGAATGGGGAGTATTAGTCATGATTAGCATGGCTAATATTCTTTAAAAAAAAATGTTCTCAAAGGTCTCTGGACTGTGAGGTCCATCAATCCGCACTTGGCCAGCGTGGTAGTTTTTTTTTTTTTTTTTTTTTTATTCACTATAGGCAAGCGCTTGACCACAATCACACCTGATGGAAAGTGATGATGTGGTCTAAGATGTGACGCGTTTACCTAGAAGGTGCCTATTCACTCTTGTTTTAAAGATACTCGGATTGTAATTGGTAGGAAACACAGATCGGGGAAGAGTATTCCAAACCTTAGCCATGCGTATGAGGAATGAAGACGCAAAACGTTTCGTGCGTGTAGATGGAATGTCGACGACATAAGGATGGAAACTCGCCCGACGTCTTGCGGTTCGGTGGTAAAATGGTGAAGGGGGGACAAGATCGAAAAGTTCCTGTGCACACTCTCCGAAATATATCCTATAAAACACCGATAAGCCAGCGACCTTACGGCGGTGATCAAGACTATGAAGTTTCGCCAACAAAGGAGAGTCTTCGCCTACAAGTCTCCTAGCTCGACGATCAACGGCATCCAGAGCTGCTAGTTGATATTTAGCGGAGCCATCATAGAGGTGACTGCAGTACTCCATGCACGACCTGACTTGTGCTTGATACAAAGTTATCAGTTGGCGCGGCGTGAAGTACTGCTTGACCTTGTTGAGAATGCCTAGTTTTTTTGCGGCGGTCTTGGCTTTGGCTTCGATGGATCTTCCGAAGTTGATGTTAGCAGACACGTCGAGACCTAGGAGATCAATATGATCGGTGATATTAATAGATATATTCCGGAAAGTGGGAGTCAAGGTAAAAGGACTCCGTTTAGCTGTGAGTAGACACGCCTGCGTCTTGGTAGCGTTAAACTCTACCAAATTGGCATCACCCCAATCAGAAACGTATTTCAGGGTAGAGTTTAACCGCAGTACCATTGCCTCCCTGAGTAGTTGGCCTTAGTGGCCAAACCGTTTTCATTAGGTACTGCGCCGTGCCGTGCCGGCTCAGTAGTGAGCCGTCGCGTCGATGGGTTAATGATGATGATGTTGATTAACATTATGGCTGATGGACGCCTACCTAAATATGTAGATACTTTACTATTTACATAATAATGTATGTCATGCATATCATTAATCACTATAGGTGACTATTATATAGGTTATGTTATCTTGCTCTAACATGTAGAGTTCGATAAGGAACCAAAATATTGCATTCCCCATGTTAATAACTTTAATAAGTGAGAGGCGATTCGCGGTATGTAGGTTAACTATAAGGTTAATGGGGTTAAATGACAACTTATAGTTTAAATATGGGTAACAAATTAAAGTTGACATGCTAATATTTATGGCGTTGGCCAACAATCGTCGTAATTTAATATGCTAATGAATGAAAAAAGGGCCGTTATGGAAGCGTGTATACTACTTACAATTAAGCACGTAGGTAGGTACCTACTAAATAATAAAGCTAGGATCCTATATTTGTGTAGGAAATTCAATTGTAATATACTTACACACAATATTCATTCTTTCCCTATCAGTAAGCCCCGGTTAAAAAAACCGGCAAAGTGCGAGTTGGGACTCGCGCACCGAGGGTGTTTCAGATTTATTCCTTTACTTGTGCTATGAGACCTACCTACCTGCCAAATTTCATGATTCTAGGTCAACGGGAAGTACCCTATGTATAGTATAGGTTTTCTTGACAGACACGACGGACGGACGGACGGACAGACAGACAGACAATAATGTGATCCTGTAAGGGTTCCGTTTTTCCTTTTGAGGTACGAAACCCTAAAAAATTGTCACCTCTCACAGCAATTCAATGCGGCCTACCGCCTATAGGTTTCACATCACATCAGTCAGAACATTTCACGAGGGAGATTTAAATGTGTTGTACCTACTTACTTACTACGAGTATGATTTATACCTACTTAGTTTGAACTTTGAAGTCTATGTGGCTGTTTGTCATCAGTATTCAATAGTCATATTTTGTCCACAGAGACTATGGTGGGTGGTCGCGGCCGTACTGCTGGCGTCAACAAACACACAAGCAAGAAATGTCACGTAAGTACCTATCGGCTGAGTTTGTTGTGGGCTTCTTCTCAGGGCGCGTCTGGAACCCTCGTAGCTTTAGTTTAATGCGTAATTAGTAATTACGTAATTGTGATAATTACGTATAAACGTTGCGTCAATTTACGTATTTGTATAAGATTTTTTTTTTTTTAAGAATATTAGCCATGCTTATCATGACTATTACTCCCCTTTCCCCTCCAATAAAGCGTAAAGCTTGTGCTAGGAGTGGGTACGACAATAGTGCAACGGATGGGGTTTGAACCGCCGTCCTTTCGGAATTCAATCCGCTCCTCAACCGTTGAGCTATTGAGGCTCTAGGAGTGGTACGTAAAAATTAGTAGTGCAGTATAATATATCAAAATTTAAATTTTCAATCTTGCATCGTCACTTTTCTCTATGATGTCGCTGTAGTTAAATGTTATGTAAAAACGCCTTTCTCTGTCCTAAAGCTAGTCGAATAGTTTAAACTTTAAAACTAAGGGCCGTTGTGTAACCGCGATGGGCACTCGAGATATTACATCATTATCTTATTGAATTAGCACGACGTATTGTACAAATGTAAATAGGCCAAGAGATGGCGAGCACAATACGACACTGCACGAACAAGCTAGCATGCATGAGCCAATCAATCGGGGGCGAAGGTATATTCAATTCAAGGAAAATTCAAAATCAATTTTTGTAAGGAATGTTATGAATCGATTGGGAACATACTTGTTACACTACATATTGTATAAACGTTATAAATAAAGAGATGGCGAGCACAATACAACTGCACGATCAAAACTACATAATATGCATCAAATACAACACTCTACCAACACGATATGCACCAGCCAATCAATCAGGGGCGAGTCTATATTCAGTTCAAGGAAAATCAAGAATCCATTTTTAGTTCGGAATGTTATGAATCGATTAGGTACTTGTTACAGGATGTATTGTACAAACTACAAACGTTATAGGCCAAGAGACGGCGAGCACAATATACAACACTGTACGATCAGACTGGCATGCATGAGCCAATCAATCAGAGTAGGTAGTAGATATTAAGTTCAAAAATCGATTTTTAGATCGGAATCGAATACTTGTGATTATGGATATAATTAGGCCTTACTTTACATCACCGCTACATAAAGTAGTGATAGACTAGTGGTTAAAACTTCTGCCTCGTATTCGTGGGCTCGGAGATCGATCCCGGGCACGCATCTAACTTTTCGGAGCTATTAGGTAGGTATCACTTACGGTGAAGGAAAATTATCGTGAGGAAACCTGCATGCCTGAGAGTTCTCAAATCAAGAGAAATGTGTGTGAAGTCTACCAATCCACGCTTGGCTATCGTTTTGATATGGTCTAAACTAGATTTCTTTATTCATACAACACCTAGGTACCTAGGTACTTGTCTTTGAACACATATATGTACCTAAGTACCTGATAAAAATAGTTGAATTGCGTGTAACGAATAAGTTTAACTGAATTAAAATTTTTAAGCCTGAGTACCTATAAACTTAAGATTATATGTATATCCTTAAAATTGTAACCTGCATAGGAGATGCATACTGCACCTGCAGTATGGATTATTTAATCGCATTCCGTACTCATGTAGCTTGCAAACATGAGTACAATACAACCACTACAGCGGTCACAATCTCCTGTGCCATTATAATTTCAATTCAACCATTCATAATGTTGAATGAGCGCGAACCGTTTAGATAAACATTAGAGATTCACATGTGAACACTTTATTATAATACCTAGGTACTTGGCCCGAGTTAAATATTGAAGTATCTTTACGAACGTCCTCAAATCGGAGGCGCCTATAAAGCACTTGGTTTCGAACTTCGGAAACGAAACTCGTTGAATTTACAAAATGTTGATTGTACAGTCAAAGGCCGTAAGTCGTTTAGCACCCTAATGATCATAATATTCGCACATGCGTAAGGTGTGTGTGGCATATTTATAGGAAAAGGTCATAAGTGCGATAGCTTTTTGATGCAATAGTTTCGCGGAATTGCTACTCAAATGCTGAAGCCGACCGTACCTATTTACTTATATTATGTACTTAGTTTCATGAGAAAGTTTTCATATCTCAAGGAAAATCGTCAAATATATAAGTAGTCTCTAATGTTAAGGTGCACTTATGTAATAATTTCGTCAAAATTGTAAAAACTACGGCCAAAATAGCGCTATAAATTACAACACTGCTTCGATGAAATCTATACTTAGGCAAAACATTTTCATAGCAGTTTTATTTCAGTCACGAAGACATCCGCGACGCAATGATGTCCCTAGTCCACATGTTCCGAATATCAGAAGACAAGCTGGAACGGCATGAGTACCGAGAGAAGGCCCTCGGAGAACAACTGAAGAAGATGATCCTAGGCTTGGAGAAGAAGCACAGGAACTTAGAGTCCATGAAGGGCACGATATCGAGGCTAGACGATAGGTTATACAATGTGGAGAATATATTCTTACAGGTAACATTCAAGAAAACACGATCAAGAAAGCCTACTCTACTTTAAGCCTGCAATTTCAGTAGGGATGTGTGTGAAAGTACCTACTAATCAATAAATATTCATTATTGCTCCTTGAGCTCATCTTAACCCTATTGAAAAAAAAATTAAACTTCAAGGGGCTAATCTATGAACGTGATGCAATCCTTTTCAAACAAGACTCACTTGTTTTCTATTGACTTCTAATATAAATTAAATTAATGATTAATTGTGAAACTTAATAATAGGTAGGTACTAGAGATAAATAACGAGTAGGTACCTATTAATTAATCTTTCCAATCTGTGACAGAAGGAAGAAAGAGAAAAAGAAACTCAGAAGAAGACGAACGAAGCACTAGATGAGATAAAGAAGTCTCTACAGACATTAACAGCCATCGTAACAACGAATCTCAAGCCTGCCCCACCCGCAGAGTTGGATAACAGCCTGAATCCTATCGGAGATCCATTAAGCAGTCGACTTGATGCCACTGACGCTAAATTGGATTCCATTAAAAAAGAAGTTGAAGCTTTGAAGAATAGCTTAAGCAAGGTAAAGTCCACACTGATTTGGAAATTGAAATTTTTATCTCCCTTTTGTCATCTGCAAGATAAATTACTAGTAGAGCGAGACAAAATTCTTTAGAAATTATTTTGAACTCTAAACTCAATACATCAGATATGCCATGAATACTTCCTATCTCAAATATATTCACCGGATTGAACACGGAGAAGTAGAAAACCAACTTTTCGCGTAGTGTGTTTATAATTGTTATATAAATACTTATAAATACGTAGTGTGTTTATAATAGTTAAATATTATACTATCTACTCGCTATTCAATTTCCTCAATCTTTCCTACTACATACCTACATAATCTAAAGTTGCCTGGCAGATATCGCTACTGAGCCAAAAGGCCTTTCGCATATTACTCTCTTCCTTTTGTTTCTTTTAATGATGTCTGTATTCTTCACTTTGTGTTGTACCTACCTACTACTATAATTTTGCTCCAATATCGCATCTATTTTTCAGGATGCTCTAAGAAACATGTGCCTGGACGTAGCTATAGAGATGAATCCGTTCGAGAGGCACATCTCAGAAGCGGAGAAGCTCCTGAACAAGTATGACATGAAGCTCAACGAGTTGAACGGAAACGGCACTAAAGTGCAGACTGATTTCGTGCCACTTAGCGAAGTTGCGCTGGCTGATGAGGCGTGGCACAGCAAGATGACTGAAGGTAGGTAGAAGCACAGTGTAGGACAGCGACACATAGGTAGGTACAGTGAGACGACGCCTTCACGTTTTGCGGACGAACCGGCTTTACGGTCGTAGCACCAACGAGTACATACCCGAACGACTTGTGCTATAAGACCTACCTACCTGCATATCAGGAAGAACTCTATAGGTTTTCTTGACAGACACGACAGACGGACAGACAGGCAGACAGACAGACCTAACAAAGTGATCCTATAAGGGTTCCATTTTTCCTTTTGAGGTACGGAACCCTAAAAACAAATAAAAGTTTCCCACAGAATCTCCATCGACACAACAATTTAATTTCAGTTCTAAAAAATTGACATCAACAAGTAACAACCGCATCTTATACCGGACCTTTTAAAACCTCCTTCGAAGATCTTCTATCTTATATTGGGGGAGTTAGGCATCTCTTGGGCTTTTGTAAGTAAATCTTAAAATAGGTAGGTACGCTTCTTGTTTGCTAGAACCGTTGCTAGAAGGCACATTTTAGTTCATTGCTGAAACAAAAATATTTCATCACGAAACTTATTTCAGTATACTTAGCAATTTTCTATAATCTGAATCTACGTAAGTATAAGAGCGAGCAAAGCTTGCAAGTTAACGGGTCCAGTACAGTTCTCAGTCGCGTAAATTATGACTAGGTATATCTAATCAGCTTTAAAGTGATAAGTCACGATATCGGTTTAAACTTTACGCGACCATTTAAGTGAATATATTGTGCCATATAAGTTTATAGCCAACTATTTTCACTAGGCGGAGGTCCCGTTTTTAACAACCTCGTAATTTTTCATTTAAATTAAATATATAGCTACTTTCCTACTAGATACCTCATCAATTTGCGAATCCGGCTCGAAAGACCATATTATCTGGAAAAAGTTAAAATGTAAAGTATCGAAGTTATCCTGTGGTCGGTGACTAGTTCAAAAACTCCTAGATTTTTTTTCAAAAGAATATTAGCCATGCTAATCATGACTCCCTTTTCCCGTCAAATTAAGCGTAAAGCTTGTGCCAGGAGTGGGTACGACAATAGTGCAACGGGTGGGGTTTGAACCGCCGACCTTTCGGAATTCAGTCCGCTCCTCAACCGTTGAGCTATCGAGGCTCTACATAGAGCTAGATATACATATATAAGTAATACTGTAATATAAATGCGTAGAAGAGTCTAATGGTCATACTTAAATAGGTTCGCGTAAAAGCTTTTCAATCCAGTAATTTCAGAATCGATCATTATCATTATTTATTAGCTATACTGATTGATGTTCCGCCAATAATGGTTGCAATGGCTGCCAAATCGATCTAAAAATACTAAATGGAATACGAAATGGGTGTATTGCACTTCTAAGTATCAGTTTTACTTCTATTTATAAACATTTTTGGATTTGATTTCCTACAAATCTAACTATAGGTAAACGCTTTGAGATATTATGCTTTATTTATTTACTACATATATGCTTTATTTATTTACTACTATATATTTATTTTATATATGCTTTGAAACGATTTGTAGGTTTATCTTTAGCTTTGTTCCAAAATACTCGTAGCATACGAAAATTATTGAATCCTGAACACATAAATATTTATAGGTATACAAAATATTTAGGTGGCTACAATGATTTATAATGATAGGTAGGTACCTAATTTTTGTTTTTAAAAAGATGTTAGGTACGTGAACTTGCAAAATTGCTGAATTGATAAAATTGAGTTCCAGTTTTGGAATGAATATTCAGATAAGTAGGTTTTTCTAAGATGCACCAAAAAAATTATTATGGCTAAGCTGCTATTATAAGAGTGTTTTATGGTAGGAAAAAAAACTTAGGCGGAATCCCAAGGCTTGGCTTTTGACTAAGCGCTTTCGGCATTTTGAGGACTGCCTAGGCTAATGGCGATATACTGTTCAGCCCATAAATAATGTTGTTTGCTGCTATACACCAGCACAAGACACAACTGCACAGGAATAAAAGAAATTATAATTTTGGTACTTATTAACTTTAATACTTTGTCGAATAGTAATGGAGCGTCAAGAGAAGAGTATAAACAAGATCCAGAAGCTGTTGTCAGACGCGGAGAGCATGTGGAAGGACCTGCCGCGGCTCGCGGACCTGCAGCGGGGCTCCAACTATACGCTGGAAGGGCTGCGCGAGCTGCAAGCCAACCTCACTGGAAACCAGGACAGGGGTAAGTCATCATCAATTCAGACTGCAGACATACATCGTCTGCTGAATATGCCTTACCGAAAAAGCGTCGCTATACACGATTGTAAGCTGATCGTCACCCTTCCTTGTCCAGCCTTTATAATTATTATCATCGATCCATTTTGCTGGTGGGCGACTGGGCGCATTTTTTTGGATATTTACGCGTAGGTATCTAGCTAAATGTTCTTACCATTAGAAACTACTTGAAGATTTTTGAACTGGTTCAACATTTTGAAATTTGATCCGTCTGTTTCTCATTCATCATTCTCTCCACAATTTCTACTAGATTATCACTTTCTTGGCCCGTTAAAAAGCCCGAAGGTACAAGGTTAGCTTGGTCAAAACTGGACTTTATTTTTCGATTTTTAGGGTTCCGTACGTCAAAAGGAAAAACGGAATCCTTATAGGATCACTTTGTTGTCTGTCTGTTTGTCTGTCCGTCCGTCCGTAACAAAGTAGTTAGGTAGGTACAGCAGATGCACTTTCATGAGTGGAATTAGTGTTGCCTTCTCAAGATGTGTAACTATCTCTCCTCACTTTTAGCCGTCACCAAAATAAACCTGAAGTTGCGCGAGATGGGCGATAGACTGGTGGCAACCAATGAGGACATCCAGCAAAGCCTGACGCAAGGCAACACGATGAGCGAGCGGGCTTACAACGACATACAAACCAGCTATGAGAGTCTGAGAAGTGAGGTGGGTACAGCCATCATATTATTTTCTTCTTCCTGGTTATTAGGACTAGGTATTTTTGTAACGGTAGGTCATAAGAGGAAATATACCTCGAAAATCAGTATACTATCATATAAATTATTAGTGTTATATTCCATATTTACCATCGTATTTACATATTTATTAAACTAGGTATGATATAATTAGTATATTGACGGTTTTCCTTATTATTATGAAATCCTGGTTAGTACTTAGGTAATTCAAGAAACAGAATCGGCGAAGTTGTTCGATCATAAATCCTGCTTTTAAAGTTTTAACACGCGATACTTATTAGGTAGGTCCATCTTCTTATGTCTTTATAGACATTCCATCTAATATATCTAATAGAAAAAAAAAACACTTTTATATACTTTAACAGGCTTTTATTTAACTGTTCACATAATTATTAAATTTACTGCATTTTTTATCCCGAAAAATTAAAGAGTTCCCACGGGATTCTTGAGAACCTATATCCACGGGAACGAAGTCGCAGGCATCAGCTAGTACCTACCTATTGTTTTAATAACTAAAATAAAATGGTTTTTTTTTCTCTCTCGTCTGGCTTGACAAAGATTAGCCAATGTCAAGTTTGTAGTAATTTGTAACAATTAAACTATACAAGTATGGACCCCGTCTGTGCCGGTGCTCACCGACATATGCACCCCCTTAGAGCGCTTTCCAGTCAGTTTGGACAAAAAAAACACACCAAAAAGGCAGAGCACGCCCGCCAGCTAACACCAACACAGACGAAGTCCCAAAAATAAAATGGTTAACTTATGGCATGAATTAATTTTTTTCTCTCATTTATTTATTTTTCCCATTTTATCCTATTTTTAAACAACAAATAATAAAATAACAAAAACAACAGAAAAAATAACAGAAACACAGAAAAAATAACAGAAACAACAGAAAAAATAACAGAAACACAGAAAAAATAACAGAAACAACAGAAAAAATAACAGAAACACAGAAAAAATAACAGAAACATAGAAAAATAACAGAAACAGAAAAAAAAATGGCATGAATTATTATTAACTTCTGCAGGTGCAAGCTTTCTCCAAAAACGAGCACGTGATGCAGCAAACAGCGGACAGCGTGCTCGCGACCAAGAAGCGCCTCGAGTACGGCGTGCAGCAGATAACGCTCATCATGATCCAGAGCAGCCAACTCAACAAGACTATTCATGATAGGTACGGACATTTATTTACTTTCTTACCTACATATAGGTATTCGGGCGTAGTACTGTACGGGAGCGGTGTCTGTGTGTCCGACCGTAGCGATAAGGAAACCCACCGAGTGGTGAAGAGCACGGTAGCGCCAGCTGGGCCAACGGTTGTATCTTGAAACTTAAATATAGTGCAGATCACAAAAAACGCTATTAGTGTGATTCAGATTTGCGTATACTACTTGTATTTTGATTAATTATTGATTAAGGTAAGCGATCGGCTGTTATCTCGTGATAAATGACAACCAGAACAATCCTTCAACATAGGGCCATAACCATTATACGTGACAGGTTGAGATGGCAATCAGGGTAAAAGGTGTGGACACACACCCGTGCCACCCGCATCGGGTTAGCGCGGGGGCTGTGCGGGGCGTTCCCTCCCCAATTGCCGATTCAACCTTTCGTGGACTAAGTATAGGCAAGAATGTAGGCCAGTTCGGGTCGCTCCTTCCGCACTTCGCACGATTGTTGTCTAGACGGCTTCACCTAAACCCCCTAAACCATTATTAATAACCATTATTTTTATTAGGCCCCTAAACCATTTAAAATTTAATTGATGGGTAATCCTCGTGTCCCCAGGTTAAACGCCCTCGAGTCGCAAATAGTGACCAACCAGACATACGCGCTGAGCAATTTAACTGCCAAGATCGAGTCGGAGATGTCGCAGGTGTGGCGTCAGATCGGCATCGTGTACCAGCAGCTCACCGCCAGCCGCACCGCGCTAGACGGCCTCACTGTGAGTGGGAAACCCTAAAAAATCCTTAACCCTCAACCCTTACTTAATAAGAAACCCTTTCTACCTACCTTAGGCTGCATCATCATTTGCCAGCAGGTCTGACTGTAGCGAAGCATCATCATCAACGATAGGTATACAAGGAACAAAAAGCTTAATTCGCCATAATCTGTCACACCACACAAATCTGTATGGTGCAACATGCAGAATGCGACATGCACCGCCCACCCTCCCACTGATAAAAATGCAGGAAAAGCCAGCCACCAAGCAATCCATACGCTGTGCATGTCGCATGCTGCATGTTGGACCATACAGATTTGTTTTGTTTGACGTATTATAGCGAATTAAGCTTTTCGTTCCTTGTATATCATGGACTTCCGCAAAATAACGCCTGCTTCTATAATATCAACGCACTACAGCCCTGGGTGATTAAGCGAACTCCGCCATCGGGGCCGGTCTAATGCAGATTCCTTCAAGCTCTGAGCCCCAGAACCCTTAGGTCCTTCTCCACTCCAACAACTCACCGACCTCTAGGTCTTCGGCCCTCTGGTTTGCTGTCCAACAACTTTTTCGCGGCTTGTGTGTCGTCCATGTGTTGCACATGTCCTGCCCATCACATTCTTGCCAGTTTAATGGTTTTGACGACAGGCTCCATAAAAAGTTCATACAGTTCGTGATTGTAACGAATTTACTTCAAATACCTGTGAATTGTCCTTTTAGGAAAAAGGTATTTCATTCATTTCAATTAAGGAAAAAGAGACGGTTATTTGCTATTTTAAAAAACTACGTCATACATTCCCATTTCCATTGTACCACTTTACATATCACAATTAACTAACGGCTGATTGTATCTGCAGGAGCAAACGGCGCGATACGTTAATGGAAGCACCACCACATTAGACAGCATGAAAAAGAACGTAAGTTAAAACTCTATGTATTAGGTAAAAAGGTCTTTAAGTTCAAGCTCATAAGAGTTACTTATTTATGAAGAGAAATTCTAGTAATGGGTTAGCGAGGCGAAAATTACAAATGGGTGTATTGTACTCTAAAGAATAATAACTGAAGAAAAAAGGATCAAACTAGATTCATAGAGAATTTTAAAGAAGATAGAATGGGTTTTCAGAAAATCGTATGTAGGTAGGTAGTCGGTACCTACATTTTTTCAATATTTCTTACTAGATAGCTAGATACCTCATTTGATTTTTAAAGAAATGTAAGTAGGAGTAGTACGCGACAGGTTGAGATGCCAATCGAAGTATGAGGCGGGGACGCCCTCCATTGTGGGAATTAGAATGCCATAAGCCTACTTTGTTGTATTAGTTTACAAATTGCGAAAAACCAAATTAAATTTGAATTTCGCGGGCAGACCCGTCTCGATGCACCCTAACACCGTTTTATTTGCCAGCTCCTCATTATCGCTATGTAGTTAATTCCCCGTGTATTCCCAGGTGGGCAGCATAACGGCACGCATGTTGGAGGTGGACGACAATTTGAACTACTTGCTCGGCCGACTGTCGCTCGTCACGCAGGAGTTCGGGCAGATCAAAACCGGCCTCGGCGAAGCTCTGGAGAAGGCCAAGACGAGTTTCCATGACGTTCAAGCCAAATTAGAAGGTTAGTTGAACATTAATAGGAAAATCCTGTGGTTCGTTCCGAATTTGACCTCGCGACACAAGTTAGATGTTAGAAAACTGTGCCAAAAGATTGTATACAGCGCCGCTGTACAGTAATCAAATCAGACTCCTTTTAACTGAAACTTAAGTCTGAGGTGAGTCTGAGCAAAGTATCTACGCTCTGTAGATCAAAGCCTAGATTTCATTTAATACACAAGCCCAGCTGAGATTTCTGTAAAATACGCAGTTGTACGCCTTGTGTTCAGATCGGTTTTGCGCGCACTGCACTGTTAGTAACGCAAAAAATATTTTAAACAATAACCAGTCCTGTATAGTGAAATTGTTATTAAGAAAATAATTTAATTTCTTCCCATTTACAGATAGCGGTCCTGGGCCCCACGTCGCGGCTACCAATTAAGTGTGGAGCAAACAGTGCTGTAGTTGTAATGTACCAAATAATGTAGACAATACTTAATTGTAAGCAAATATACAGGGTGGCGACGATATTGAGGCATTAATTAATGTAAATGCGTTCATCTCAACTGATCATTATTTTTAAATGTTTCAACGTTTTAAGGGTCTACGCAGACGATTAATTATCGTCCGCGGAGGACAAATTGATCTTTTACAGATCTGCATCGCGCAACACACACGGTGGACTTAATAGTACGCAGAAAGCTCGTAGTAAAAGACGACGGTCTTTTGTCCTCCTCGGACAATATAGTTGACTCGACTGCACAGAGTCTAAGGTTTGAAATCTATAGACCGCACTTTGACTTTGGATAGACTTAAGTTTCAGTTAAAACGAGACAGATTTATGCCAGCAGTATAACGCTGTCTCGTTTGAACAGTTCTTAAGTCTGAGGAAAGTCAAATCTCAGCCTAATACTTTGTACTTTGTCGACGCCATCCTGTATAGTTTAGATTAACTTGACAGACGTGATGAAAGTGAAATAAAAATGCAATAAATTAACTTTTGCAAATATTTAATCTTTTTCATAATTGTGGATCTATAATATTTATATTGTACAAGTTTATACAATTAAATTATTGTGACTTTCCTCAGTCACATGTGAGCTCATAAAACCAACTGTGTGTATGGCCCAGAGACTTGAGTTTTGTGATCTGTACAATCGTATTCATACCATAAATATCGATCTTAAATAATATACACACAAATTATTTGTCTGCCATCTTTTTATATATTGGTTAAATTTTTATAAATCCTGATTACAACCTCACTTTTCTATGTGCAGTATAATTAACAAATTAATTACCTTATGCTGATAAATAATTATTAAGATTAAAAACTCGTGCCCTTATAGTGAATTTACTTTTTTATTAATTAATCAATATGTTTATTCATAATATTGAAAACACCCAAACAGAGAACAAATAAATGCGTTAATCAGGCAGATGCATACTTTTGAAACGCGACCAGTCACCAGATGCGTCGTTTTCACTCAGCGTGGTTCTCATAGAAAAAAACTGAACACACGTCGTGTCTCCCAAGTATGTTTCTACTCTTACTTAATGTTATTTTGGCTATTTGTGTTTTGTTTTCTTATTTATTGGTAGGTAAGTAATTTGTTTGAGTCACTAAGCTAAATTAAATTCTAAATTGCGTCCCTCAAAACTAAATCTTACTCACATGGCCATAAATGATATTGTCGTTTATCAATACTTTTTACATTAAAATCAAAAATAAATGACCATAAAATTCAGTTTCAATGAACGGAAGGATACAATAGGATTTACATCACCGAATGGTGCATCCACACCGCTGTAACTTTTTGTGGAGCAATGTTTTGCAACAAAACAACACTGAGTAACTTTTTATACCTTCTATAAGGAGCTATCTGTAATCGAAAGTCACCCAATATCCACTAACACTTGGTAGCTCTGCAAAAAGTAACAGCGCGGCGTTGTGATCTAAGACTCACTTTTTTTTAAACCTTACTAAAATGATTAGGTTCTGTACACAGATTGAAATCTTATTATTTGGACAATTTCTAGAAGCAATGACCAATAAAACCTAAGGTAAAACTAACGTTTTCGTTGTAATTAAACAGCCTGGAATGGGTTCACACATAAAAAGGGGAAACTTATTGCCCCGGAATGGTGGAAACATTATTTTGACCAAAATAAGGGAAATATCGACGAAACCAGTCGTCTTGCTACATTTACAGAATTCATTATTAAGATAATATGAAGTATAAACTCAGGATAGTCAAATCATAATTAATCGAAGACTATATGGCCGGGAACATACTTTTAACATGCCACCCGATGATGCGACGTAATGTCTCGTATCTATATAGTAATGTGTTTTGGTGGTCGTAGAAAATACTACAACAACGTTCCGTGGAGTCCACGGCGGTCGGCTCAGCGAGTGGCAAGTTATAAATATGTTTCAAGCTTAATTTGTTTATTCACGTAACATTATAAAGAGGCAAATCTCCAATGGCAGTGGCATACCTAACACTCATACACAAATAGCACTTGAACATTTTTTACATAATTATTATGAACTTTTATTTATGTACACGAATAAATATACATGTACACTATATAATAGCAAAAAATATTTACAAATTACCGATCAATATTGTAAAAAGCACTTATTAAACTCCTCCCTAAAACCGACACCCAAATACTATCCAAGAGAAAGCATATAATGTACATAATATTATTATTAAAGCGATTGTAAAAGAAAGTGCAAAAAGTAGCAAAATGTAATCAAAAACTGTCATGAAGTGCCCTAACTATTTGTTCATTGAATGCGAAGAAAAAGAAATTGTGTAGTGAGGGATAATAGACAGGACACACTGTGCGCTATTGAATCGTAAAGCTAGAGACAGATCTAAACCGAATATCGCGGCGATACCTCACGTAATTTCACTGCGTCGCGTCATATTATATTTCTTTCAAACTATAACTGACCGATAAAAAGTTCGCGCGCGTGTCTTTTCGTATACTACTGATACATTTTGACATAAAATTATCGTATAATGCGTGAAAAATTACTAACGCGCCATTTCAACTTTATGACTCAAATGTCATGTCAAAAGTACGATTTTAGTCCTTATTTTAAAGGCGAACCGTACTTTTGATATAGAGTTAAAATGGCGCGTGAGAAGTCATTTGGTACGGACTATACCTACTCTTACTAACCACGCAATGAAACATCCACTTGCGTGATTATTGAAGCAGAAATCAGTTCCTGGAGGTTTAGAGGTGTATAAATTCCACTAGATTTGCTTTGAGAGCCGCACTCTGTGTGTCTGCTTGAAGACACTCGAAAAAGCGATGCCCGAACGTCCCATTTTATGATTGAATAGCGCCAAACGAGTCCGCTTTATAAACAGTCGATAAGCTCTAAGTAGAGTAAGTCTATATTGTCCATGAGACAAAAGTTCGCATGTCCGTGACATCTACGCTGTACATTGCGGTATCAAAACGTGAGTGCGGCGCTGGCCGCGGTGCTTGTGCGTATGTTCCCTGAGCACTCATACGAGCCTTTACGCTGCAACCGCTGAAGTCGCATCGGACATTGTTTGAGTTAATGTAAAGCTTTTCAGTACGGTCCCGTTGCACTTCAGGCCGATTGCATTTTGATTACGGTTTAGCCTTTTGATATCAAGTCGTCCAATCTTACAATACAGATAAATTTCGAAATACATCCCGCCATGCAGGCTCTAGGCGCCAGCGCCATTTAAATATTGTAAATGTCCTGCAAAGCACCCAATATTGGCGTGTTCCGAGACTCCCACTGCACTCGATAAACAACTGTCCCACAGCCAGCACCTCTAAAGTGACCTTAACTTCTGTAGTCTATTTTTTATAATTTTAACTCCTAACTAGATTTGAGTCTAATTGTGCAGTATAGGCAATTTCGATGACACGTTACTGTGTAAAAATGCTAATAGAACACTTTGAAGCACTGTGATAAGGAGACCAGTGTCGTTTCACACTTGGAATGTGTCTTACAAATCTGTACTTTAATGGAATGTTATTTAAAATTATATGAACCGAGTCATACAATGGAGTACTCTCTAAATTTAATTCTCGCTACCATTCAGTCCATATAAAAAGACATTCGCTACCAATTATTCCATTTATTCTATTTTACTGGCTATTATTTACTAGAATGTCGACAGGTCCAATGAAGTCCACTATCGTTATATTCGTATGCTAAGTTACTTAGTCGTGGCCGGATCAGGCGATGCTGGTATACCTAAGCCGTTCACATATTCCAGATACCATATGCCAATATAACACTAATCCTGGTGTACTTACATAGGAAGACATACATCTATACATATATACGCTTTACATACACATTATGAATTCAAAGATCGTTTCCAAAGATGTATACCCGAAAACCAGTGCGTGTACGATGGGAAAACAAGCGACGCGACGTTGCGTCAAACGCTAATATGGTTAGTATGAGATTTTACATCTCACCAAGGTAGATACAATTCGAAAGTCAAAACACAATAGCGTCTGAGTAAAATAGACCTAAAGGTTCTTGATTTAAAGTCAAAAATTCAGTACCTAACTACCTACCACCGATTTTAATTTCGCAAAGTTTCCGCTTGAAAGCGCTGGCTATAGATGTATGGACGAACTTGAGCTTTAAAACAAGGCAGTTAAGGTACATTTTAATATTAAAGTGCTTTGACGCTCGAATTCAATCAAAGTTGTTGAAATGTAAAACCTTAACTAAGGCTACGGAGCGCACGCGATCGAGAGAAGCAGACGCTATGAGAGGCGAGTGAGTGTGATGCTGTGTAATGTCAGTATAATGTCGGTAGAAGCCAGCCGTCCGAGACGATTCGCAAATGATACATACCACCCCATGAGTCCGAGGCACTTAAATGACCTTAACTGTTAATGATATACTACTCTAACTAGTGTTACATTTGGTTAGCTCACTGTCACCCGTCAGGGACCCGTTGATACAACGGGCGCGACACATTTAAAGCTATGGACATATTTTCACATACTAACCGTTAATCAATTTCTAACCTAACACGGAGAAAGAAGGGAGGTATCGTAGACGTACACAGTACTTAACTATACATCCTAAGTCCGGATCGTCAAACTTCATCCAACTGATTTTTAACCAGTGCGGTTACGTACAAAGTTTTGGTGTCGTTAAATAAGTGTCGACCTCATAAAAACGTCTAACGTACCGTGGTGAAAATATAGTGACTTCAGTGTGGTCAGTAGGAGATTTTACATCTCACCCTCGTTGATAAAATGCGAGCGTCGAATCGCAATAACTTCAAACTAAAATGAGCCTAAAGAACTTTAAATCCTACAAGTCAAAAATTCAGCACCACCAATTTTAATTTCGCAACATTTCCGCGGCTGAAGATGTATGTTCTATGGAAGCTTTAAAACGAGCTAGTTTAACTTTATCGATGAAGTGTTTCGACGCTCGAATTCTATCAACGAGATGGTAAAATCTTACACTAAGCCTACTGGTGAGCGTTGACAAAAGAACGTGTGAAAGTGAAAATAGTCGTGCAGTAGAAATAAATACGACTGAACTCTCGTATCCCTTAACATAATTACGATTAGAAATGGTTAAAATAGATGTCACATCGACCCTTCGATAACCGAGACTACAAGCATGTCCACGACCACGCGTGATCTATTTACATATCGACAACTTGTCGTAACAAAACAACAATTCATTATTTTATGTATACGTTTTAAAATTGTTGCACATAACCTTATATGTACAAATTAAACTGGTTCAGTTTACTTTGACCGAACAATTACATCTAGTGTCCGACCGATGTTCATTTTTTTCTTTCGCAGGAACCGCGGCTAAAAAATATTTGGCTGAAGGAGTTTTCCAAAACATCGTATTTTGTTTAGTTATCTACACGTGCACAATAACGTGAGATCTGCGAGGTATGCTACGTATCGTATGCGAGGTATGGTACTTGCCGCCCAAAACACCCCTCTGCACACTTTGAACAGCTTTTGGTACATTATTTTTTAATGCATATTTTTCGCGGTCCATATCGTAACAGGACTCCAGCCTCAAATTTTCTCGCACTACTTAACAGAAAGTTTACAGTTCCAATTCGCACTCAATTGAGCTATGAAGCTCAATTGAGCGCGCAATATGATCTTTACAAACATTCAGATAATTCGTAATTTACACCAAGAAAACTGGTTTTAAAAATATTTAACTCGAGCCCATTTACAATAAACTCAGCCAAAACCAAAAATCTGACTACTATTAATGATAGAAATTCGGTCGGACACTAATAACATCAACAGGGCATTATCTTTGCATGGCACTTCGCTACAGGTACGGAAATGGTCGGGGAACGGGAACCAATATCAATTCCTATTTGAACAGGCCACCAGTCTATGATGTTGGTTTCAGGTTAAAAAAAACCGATGAATTGAGAACCTCCTCCTTTTTTGATGTCGGTTAAAAAGAGCTCTGGGCGACAGTGGAGGGGAATGTGTCGCACATAGGTACTGCTTGTAAAAACGAAAAGTTTGCCTGATAAACCGATTGCGTGGCAGGACAGATATCCACACAGTTGTGCCTAACTGCGTACCACTAAATAGATCAATAAATCACCCACTGCGCAGGTTCAAGCTCAGAGCTTTTTCCTAACACCAACTGATTAGCTCGGCCTACGAAAGTTGAAACTGTTGTGCCAACTGTGGTGGTGTAGGAACGAAACAACCGCCGCAACAGCCAACGCAGGGACCGTTTACTCTTCAATTTTTGTGACGCTTCTGCTAAACTATGATTCTAAAGATTTGACCATTCGCTTGTATGCAAACACCAACTATGTAGTACTGAGCACTCATATAAACAGTACCCTTAGTAACAGTTTTCATATCTCGACAACATTGATAGTTTTGAGTATTGAAACAGTTAACATTGATGTAAAATAAACCTAAAACTCCCTTGTTTAAAAGTCGTACATTAATCTAATAACCTAGTTTAATTTAGTATAGTTTCCGGGATGCTAGCTGTAGTTGTATGGACGAATTTGAGCCATACAATAATATCATCTATTGACATTATAGTGTAACACCAGAAACTATCAACATGTTCGAGATGTAGAAACTCATTCTAAGGGTAGTATTGATGAAATTACGATCAATAATTTTAATCAATGAACCTCAAATGGTGGTTCGTTCAATTTGGCTTGCACAAAATCGGCATGCGAGGTGGTCTTGAAGGTTCTGCTCAAACTGCCATGCAGAGTTACAAACATCTAGCATTCAACCCATAAGAGACGCCGTCGTTGAACTTAATTTTTAGGATTCTACACTATAAAAAGAAAAACAGAACCCTTACATCTGTCATGAATCAAAAACCATTAGTACAATAGCAACTGTTGATATAAACAATCGATACCAGAATAATAGTAATGATGGTAACTGAAATTTATTACGTATCAGAAAGAAGAATAGTAACCAGCCCATATAATATGGACTGGTTACTATTCCAAATTTTATTTTCAAGGCTAAATGAGCTATTTTTTTTTAAATAATAATTAATTTGCCAAATTAGACCTAAATGAATCCTTTGAGTATTATCACCAACTAATGAGTTGATGTAGTTGTTTATTTTGAATCATTTCCTATATTCATGATTTCAGAGAATACAGCATTATATCCACTAAAGAACATGCCTAAATATAGCAACAGGTTATCAATAGTCGATACAAAAAGCTTGGAAAAAAGACCTACTTTAAAAATTTGTAAATTAACCAACTTTGACAATCGTGTACAATAAGATTCTATACTCTGACAAATAAATTCATCTAGTGTAAAATACTATAGGTAATTAATTCTTGCCTGAAACCTTATAAAGAGTAAATAATATGTCGGACTTTGGAAGTGTCTCCTATGGGTTGAGTGGTTGTAGATTACAAAAACATTAATCTTATGTACATATTGTCGTTCGAAGATAAGAGTAAGAACTATCGCCTAGGGTTTGTTGCTTGTTTTTTGGTGTGTGAGTGGGGTGGGTTTACCTCCGCGTGCTCTTGGAGGAGGGTCGCGAGTGGGACTGCGTGCGGGGGGTCGCGACCCCCCCCCTCTCCTAACTGGAACACGACGCGGCTGATACCGGCGATAGCGGGGAGTCTCGCGGACACCCCGACAGAGTCACCACCACCTGGCCAACACAAGAGATAAGCAAAATTATCTTAAAAGCTCAACGGGTTGCAAAGCTGAAGTGGCAATGGGCAGGACACATAGTTTGACAGGGTCTCAAGTGCTAGTGAGCTTGTACTGCTTGTACAGACGGATGTCATCAATTAACTAGTTTGATCTAGGCAAAGCAAGACTGCAGAGTGCGAAAATCCTTACAATAAATTTATTTCCAGCAGTGGATGTCTATCGGTTTATAACAACGATTTATTGGTTCATAGCTAAACTACTGCTGTACAAGTGCGGAACATGCCTATGGTAGAAAGATGACTTTTTCCAATATATCTACTGGCTCAATTAGCCATATATATTATGTTCCAGCCCCCTTCATGTTGTATATTGGGATGATGCCTATGTCTAAAATAATTTATTTATTAGGAGTCATTAAATAGAGGGACTTCAAAAATTCGTAAAATCCACATTCGATGTTAGTTTTAAGTTTGCTAACTATTTTAAATTATCGATTTAATTAAAAAAGTAGGTCCAATTATGTCAAATGTCTATGACATCACATCTGTGAATTTCATACAAGATCCCTTACTAAGCGAGCGTTTTGAGTTTTGACGTTTGATAAAAAGTCACTGATTTGACTAGTAGTCATCATCCCTATTGGAGAAGTTAGAATGAGGTAAGAGGAAAGGCTGTATAAACCTCTAAACAATCTCATGGAACTGCGAGAGTTTCTCCCTTGTGGTAAGTTTTGTAGATAAACTTGCACGAGCAACGATGGCTTATTGCATACAGTCTATGTCCAACAATGCGAGGCTGTATACCACTCCTTAGCATTGCATACAACTAAAATTCATTTTATTTGTAAAATGAAGAAATAAAATTGGTATTAAAATATTACAATTTCATCATAACAATACCTTTCGGCTTCCAGCGTGATTCCGATGTTCACAAAGCCATACTCCTTGCCAAGTACCCAAGTTCAATTTGCCATCTGTGATAGGGATCGTCAGCGAAGACCCGAGGAAGCAAGCTTTCACATGTGCGGGCTGGTAAACAAATACAAAATTACATTAGCAATCATCATTTACCAAAAACCCAATGACTCTTTTTGACCCAACGGAGACCCTAACCCCGGACTTGCAGTCCAAACAAGATAGCTAAACCAACAAGATAGTCAATTTGTCATCCATACTGCCATACCAATATTATAAATGTGAAAGCCTGTCTGTTTCATTTCACAGCTTATCTGCTTAAACAATTTTGATAAAATTTGGCAAAAATAACTCTTATCCCAGGGCCATAAGCTACTTTTTGTCCCAGAAAGTAAGAGTTTGCATGGGATTTAAAAAACGAAAATCCATGCAGAAGAGCCGAAGAAGGTAAATAAATAAAAAGTGAAATAATGAGATGAGACTTATCATCCCAATAGTAATTGGTATATAGAACAATTATTTAGAAATTCTTAACTGTAGAATGTGAGCATTTGAGGTTTTAAGGATGCATCCAAGCACTTAATGTTACAACTTATAGAACTATGTTATATAGGTACAACTTTAACAGACAGATGGTAATCAGCCACAAGCGATGTCAAACTGACCCAACTGGGAAAGGAATCCAGGACTATTGGCTTACTTTTATTTAGTGGTCATAAATTGTTCCTTATTTTAATGTCAATGATAATCCATACTTATTATAAATGTGAAAGTGTCTGTTACTTTTTCACAGTCCATCGGTTAACCTAATTTTGACAAAAGGTACAATCTTTGGTAAGATAGCAATTGGTTTACATCCCAAAGATAGAGATGGGCTACGTTTTATCTCAGAAAATCAAGGATTCAAATCAAATAAACCCATGGGATTTTTAAAAACCTATATACCCAAGGATGATGTCGCTGGCATCATCCAGTAAACTCAAAAATATCCCCCAAAGTTAGACTATTTATGTACTATACAGTACAGTAGCTCATCAGGAAATAAACAACTTATGGAGTGAATGAAATAACTCAATTTTACATAAACTATTAACGAAGAATCAACTATGTCATAACAAAATAAATTAAGAGTAGTTTCATAACAGCATTCAGTTTAGTAAAATGGAATATAAATTCAAGTATTTGACATAAACCAATTAAGCTGTGTTAATTAGAAGATGCTACAAAGTGAAATTCTGCAATATTGCAAATTGAATTGAACAATAGTAAGGTTATATAGTCAACCGTTATCAGCATATCACTTCAAGGTCACTTCAGAGTATACATAACTGCAAGAATAAACAAGTAGTTTTATATACCTATTATATTATGTTATTTTAGCCTTGATTTTTCAGCGCTATTATGTTAATTAAGTATAGATATACCATCTGCATTATGACCTAAATACTATAACAAATGATATGTTTGTATAAAGTGTACTTTAGTGATTACTTGCTGACTCGCCCCAGTTTTTTAAGTGTATGACATTAAATTTGAATAAAATTCTTTTAGAATTTATTGATTTCTTATATAAACTCTTTTAGAAGAATTTTCAAAAGTCAGACACCTATTTTTATACTATGTGGAGATCAAAATGCTTTTAATAACACAAACACAGTTTATCATAGTTTAAAAATCAGGCTAACTTCATCATTTTGTCATGTTTCATAAATTCTAACCTATGTTGCTATTGCTTCACATTATTATTTTATTTGTTACTATTATAGAGATAATAAAGTTATTAATTTTAGTATTACTTTGTAAAGAAAGCCATGACTTAATAATATTTACCCCAACTGTAGCAACAGTCAAACAATTAACAAAACAACCCATGAACTGTCTTTACTAAATACAAACAAATGAAACTTTACTAATAACATTTAAACTAAGAGTTTATGACTCAAAACATTTGCACACAAGTTCTGCAACTTACCATGTCGTCAGGGCCTTCGCACGAGTGGCGGTAAGGCAGACCTTCTGGCACTATTTTGTTGAGCATCATTTCCATATCGTCTCTGACATCAGGGTCCCAGCTCTCGTTGAGCGCGAGGCTCGCCGATGTGTGCATTACTGTAAGAGTTTACCATGTATCAGAAGGATCAGCTGTCTTCAAACGTATCAAGAGTTTCTGTGTGACAAAATCATGTTTGCCGATATCTTATTGCAATATTAACATAACAACATTACGAAATTGGAACTAATGAGCATTAAATACATGAAACATTTAGCGACAAGTCTAAACATCGGCGGCAAGTGGGCAGAGTGGTCCCCGGTACTCACTTTGGATGTGGCAGAGCCCGACCGCAAACTGCGACAACTCGGGCACCTGCTTGAGGATCTCCTCGGTGACCAGGTGCACGCCCCGGTGCTGCGGCCTCAAGTTGAGCTTCCGTTGAAACCACGCGGATCCAATCTGAATTCCTCGATTCGAGGCCATGTTTAATTTTTAAAAACGCTACAGAATTATCGCAAGAACACAAATGATCTTACACAACATCACTTTGAACAATCTTTATATGAATTTATCCACAATTATCATAAAAGATACATCTTCGATCTTTAAATTGTAATAAATATAACGGAGGTTATAGGACAGATTCGACACCCTATTTTCTGCGGGAAAGTGAAATAGCTTTTTGAACGAAAGAGAAAAACGATCGGCCATATGTTGTCATTAGAAAAAAAATCACATTCATTCGTTCGCGTTTTCATTTATTTTTATTTAAAAACACAATATAATATTGGACGATGTAATAGTCAACTAATTTTTAAAATTATGATGAAAAGGTATATTAACTATAACAAATAAATAAATTCTGTCTTACAATGAAACAAGTTCAGCTAAATGACAGATCTGTAAAAAGACATGAATCTAAGTTATATTAGGCACATGGAAAACACTACCAGGCTCTGATATTTGGCTACTGAAAAATCGGTATATACCATGTTTTCAAGTGAGTTTAAAATAATTAATTCATGAGTTATTAATGAATGTCAAGTTCGCTAGAGGTTCATTCAGTTTTCATTAGGCCGTGGACGTCATATTATTTTCGTATGGCAACACTTTCACGGCTATCTTACGACTTTCGGAGGGAAATATGAATTTTTATTCCCATGCTGTATGGTAACCCTTCGCACTTTACCGATAAAAATCAAATAAAACAATACATTTATAAAACCACTTTTTATTATCTTTTTAAAACAGCCTATCACATATATAACAATTAAACTAGACTATTGATTAATTTCATAATGGCTTAGTAAGTAATAAACTTCAGGATGTGACGACTAACGAAGGTTGATACCATGATGCTATTGTGTAGGTGTGGCTATGAACCACTCCTCGAAATTGGGACAATTAGTTTTTACTTGAGCTGAACTGTTTTACGGACGCGTATTGTACGCTTTGTCCTATTTAACTTACATAAAAGGTTACACTTACTAGTACTAGGTACTTATATCTACATCCTGCTGTATAATGGATCCCATAATGGACGTAATAAAAAATTCAGAGGAGCCGGAATGGCTTGAAAGGACAATAGTAGGGGAATTACGAGTTTGGCAAATTATGTTCCTGTGCTTAGCCGGGGTCACTTCTCTGAGTAAGTAATCATTTAATTAAGCTAACTTAAGTGCAACTAATAATGCACTATTTTATATAGGTACTGGAAATTTTATTTTAACTAAGGTAACTAAGGAGTAGTTATCGACCTAAATTAGGAAGGAATCGAACTGCGACTACTTATTACTACTTAGGTAATAAGCAGCGCTAACATTACTTTTTTTTTGAAGGAGAAAGATTTGAACCGCGATTTTCAAAGAATATCTATAAAAAAAAGACTTTGTAGTTGGCTTCGCCGGCCTACCGCCGGTTTGGCGTTTTTTGCGTGTGTAAGCTGGTTTTGTACGCGCTATATCTACACGCCTATTTGTCACACGCGGGCTTCATACAAGCGTACGCGCGAGGCGTTTCCTCGTTGGAATTCATATTGCCACCGCCAAGGAACATTATTTACTCTATAGGGAGGCCACCGCAACTGGTTCGAGAAAACACGCCGGAATTCAGCGCGTGCACGCGCGTTAGTTTGATTGAAGCGAAAAAGAAAAACTGGCCAAGTGCGAGTCAGATTAGCACACCGAGGGTTCCGTACTCGGGTATGTTTTTCGAAATTTTGCATGATAAATCAAAAACTATTATCCATAAAAATAAATAAAAATCTGTTTTAGAATGACAGGTAAACCCTTTCATATGATACCCCACTTGGTATAGTTTCTTACTTTGAAAATTTAAACACATTTTAATTTTTTTTTAATAATGTAACCACAAATTCACGGTTTTCAGATTTATTCCTTTACTTGTGATATAAGACCTGCATATCTACCAAATTTCATGATTCTAGGTCAACGGGAAGTACCCTATTGGTTTTCTAGACGGACACGACGGACGGACGGACAGACAGACAACAAAGTGATCCTATAAAAGTTCCGTTTTTCCTTTTAAGGTACGGAACCCTAAAAATGGAGCGCGTGCGTTAGCGTGTATCTACAGATAAAACGCTAATCTAAAACCGACTTTAGTGTGCAGTTGCGCCGAAGTAGGCCGAAATCTAATATCGAACAAAATTTTGACTATCGAGATTTGATCTCTATGGGATTCCTATCATATCCTCCGATCCACAAACCAATGCACCACTAAGGTCGTCAAAACCTTTAACTTGAAAGTAGGTATATGATTTGCCCCAGTTAGGTAGGAGCTTTAATTGTTAATGAGTCAACACAGTCGAGGTTAGGTAATAGATGTTTGGACTACTTGAAAATTCGTGAGCTTAGAATGGTAGGTAGTAATAGACTACTTATAGGCAAGTATATCACAGCATGTGCTAGACGAAGTAGAGAAAAGTTATAGCCACAGAATTTAAAATAGATGATATAGAGAAGGTAAAAGAGATTGCAACTTATTAAATACTAGCCGATGCCCGCGACTTCGCTCCCGTGGATTTAGGTTTTTCGAAATCCCGTGGGAACTCTTTGATTTTCCGGGATAGAAAGTAGCCTATGTGCTAATCCAGGATATTATCTATCTCCATTCTAAATTTCAGCCAAATCCGTCCTGTAGTTTTTGCGTGAAGGAGTAACAAACATACACACACACACACACACACACACACACACACACATACACATACAAACTTTCGCCTTTATAATATTAGTGTGATACGTCAAATAGCGTTTGCTGTGGACGCTAGAGATATTTACCTACTCAGATTGTACATTTTACTTTGCTCAGCTCGGACTTAAGCCAGAAGAATTTATGTGAGGCACATCTGTGTCGTTTTAACTCTATGTAAAGTTTGAGCAAAGCCAACGTAAGCTCAATAAAAAAGCCTTTATTATATAATACGTTTTCTTAATACTTTGATAACTATCTAGTGTTATATTAATTTATTTATTTTACGTCATATTTGTTCATAAATTCTTCATAATCAAAACATATTAGACCAGGGTCGATAATTTTTGAAACCAAAAAAAAATTCGAATTAGGTATTTCTCTACCAACTCACTCTGTTGCTAAAAATCGGCAACATGTTGCTGTCCCGCTATTAAAGACAGAAGATACCATTCTATTATGTTATTTAGGATTCTGTGGTAATGCCAATAGCTGCTGGCTTAATTTAAAAATTAATGAAATTATAGATCCTTTCCTAACGTAGATACCTAGTTACCTATTTAGTTAGTAGTAGGTAAACGGGTGGGTTAGTATATTATTATCACAGAAAAATGATATAATGGTTACATACAGAGATTCGACGAAGCCAACTAGACAAAGCAAAGCAAAAGTGCGGGACGTACCTACTTACAACTGGCCCTACGTAGTTATAAGTTACTAAGTAGTTAGGGCTCTATGTTGAAAGGTCGTCGTAGTTGTTTTTTCTCATGTGGGTATGACAGGAGGCGGCCGCTTCCTCTGATGTGGTGGTCAGAGACGTTTTAGCTTGTTTTAAGTTTTATAAAAAATTCGTCGTCGGTCATCGTGGTTGTCATTTAGCACGAGATCAACCTCGTCGGACTACTGTCTCTCTTTACACTGTGACGTATTACTAACGGGGCGAGACTGGGGTGAAGATTCTTTCGAGGTGCCTAGCAGCGGGGTGTTTCTTTAACTCAGTGTCTACTGTCTAGCACTCAATTATAACCACTAAGCTCATTTGACATTGGTTCGTTCTACATTGCTGTTTCATTGAGTGAAATTAAAATAGTTTTAATAGAAAACCTTCAATGTATTAAAAATAAATATCAAATGAGTTCGTTCGTGGCTATCATTCAGTGTTAGACACTGAGTTAGCGAATAAGTAGGCAGATATTTCATATTTGCTATTTATCCACAATATGGAGAAATTCTTATTCTTAGCTCGCACGTATTATACAGGGCGTTGCGACTTGCGAGCCCATACTAAAATAAAAAATTGATGGGTTTATCTGTAGTCGTGGTGATCTGTTGCTGCTTCCGCTTCCGCATCCCGCGCACGAAGCAACAGATCGAAGCAGACTACAAGCGCCGCAAGATCACCACCAAGTTCCGCCAGCAGCTGGAAACTATCCAAGACTCCAAAATGGACGCCATTTCCCTGAAAGACGGTAGGTCCTACATTTGGCATCTCTAAAAAAGCTGTGACCCGGCACAGTGACGTTTAACGATCTATTTGGTAGTACAAAGTGGACTGTGGCCTAAAACCTTTCTCATTCTGAGAAGTAACGCGTGCAGTGGGCCGGCGCTGGGCTGATGATGATGATGAATGAACAGTAGGTAGGTATACATGCATATTGTGCACACTTTTTATTAACAAGGTATTTTAACTAGATAAGTACCTACCTAATTTTAGAATGAGCTATGGCACATAGGTATAAGTAATTACTAACTTAGGCATCTTTAGATATCTAAATATTCTTGAGAATTGAATTGGATCGGATAGGAAAGTTAAAGAATTTTCTTTTCTTCAACACTTAAGTGTATTACCTAAGTCGATGAACTAAAAAATTGTTGATTGAGGCTTTTTCGTATAACAAAGCCCGTCTCGATGGCCCTCACTTGACACTGAGCTAATTCCTCGTGTCAAAGACAACGATCTAGCACATTTCACAAAGGCACCGGCCTGCTCACCTTTCAGCTCTTCGCAAAAAATATACAAGAACCGACTCAAAACTGCTGAACGGCGCGAATTTATGAACAACAGATTTGTTGGGTAGGTACCTACTTAAAGTTAAAGACCTGGAAAGTGACGCGCTACATTTCAAGAGAAGTCCAAAAAGTGGAGGTTGTGTGTATAACGTTGTTGGCTCTTCTCAGACCTGGGCGCGTTTGGAACCCTCGTAGCTTTAGTTTTAAGTTTACGTAATTATTTATCACCACTATAGGTAGATATAATATGATTTATGATAAATATGGAATAAATGATTTTGAGTTTGAGTTTGAATTTTGACGTGTGTCCGTTTCTATGTCCCCTCGTAACTACTAAACGGCCTATACAGATTTTGATAAATTATACGTCATCAGATTCGTCTTGATAGCGCGAGTCACTGGGTACAAGAACTCTAAAAAAATCAAAATCGCGGATTTTATGCGCTAACTTTTTAAATAACTTGCTATCCCGGAAAATTAAAGAGTTTTAAAACTTAAAACCACGCGGACAAAGTTGTGTGCCTCAGTAGGTATTCAATATGTAAAGGCATGGACGCACACATCGCGCGACGTCAATTATAAGTAGGTATTTAAATACCTATTCATTTTCATTTTAATCGTTACAGGTTATAATTTTTTTGCCGAAATCTACTCTAAATATCTATGTTTTTACATCATCAGATGGCAGTAGGTGTAATTATTTGCACTGTTCATACGGTGGAATGTCTCACTAACGTAATGTTGATTCCTGTTTGCTTAAAAGACGTTATCTCGATAACTTATCTTACCTACAGTTTAACAGCCGTAGATAATTAACCAAGTCGTTTCATCAGCATTGGAGCTATTGCACGAGAAGAGCCAATCAATGGAGGGGGAGAATCAGCAAGGCTCTCAGCACAGCTCCATGGTGTCCCCTCAACAAAGTAAGTACCTACTCCTATGATCCTTTACCTAATGATCAAGAAATTCAGCTTCAGTTACTTAGACCGCAGCTATCTCTTAAAGATTCTCGTGATGTAAACATAATATGGCCAAGTATGAGAGCGTTTCTGTAGAAGCGTTTGCATGTTATAATGCGTAGTACGATGCCACTCCACGGCGTGTCCAGAAAAGAGCCCTTATAAGTCGCCTGAATCCAGCGACTCCCTTTGATTAGCTATTGGAAGGTCTGCCAACGTTGAGTTCTCCGTTGCAAGGTCACCATTCCTGCACCTTGGTACCCCAACGATTATCGGTTCTTCGAATTATGTGCCCCATACAGTGCCACTTCAGCTTAGTAACCTGTTGAGATGTAGCTCAACTTACTTTGTTACTTTTACTTATCTCCTCATTCAAATTTGATCATGTAGAGAAACTCCGAGAATTGCTTTTTTATTTCTGCGTCGCCTGCTAAGTTATTCTTAGTTTTCTATGTAGCTCAAAAACATTTCTAACTGTCTAAACTCTAAATTTATTCAACTAGAAAACGAACCTGGAGACTTTTTGAACATTAAAATAAAATTGTCTTATCTCATAAAAGATCGTTGTTTGTATTTTCTCCTTAGGCAGAGTTAGTTACAAAGTTTAATATATTATACATAGTAGAATTCGTGTTACTGACGATACCTACATCGATTTTTGTATGTCTACGGTAGTTAGGTATGTACATATACCTACGTGGTTACATATATAGGCGGAACGCCCACCAGCAGAGTGAAGTGGAACCGAGGCAACATCTTTCTTCATGACGACAATCTCAAACTAAGCTTTATTCATTGTGGCACGGCAAAAACTCAGCTTTACTTCCACTCCGTGTGTAGGTATGCACTGACCCTTGATTACAGTGTATTTTAAATCGATTTCAGTCAAAGAGGGCATTAATAAATGTTTTTGTTTATTTCAGGTTCACTAGAAGCCTCTTTCCAGCCCGATGGAGGCCAGAAGCCGGAGCCGCAAGCGTCTGGGCTCAACTTTGTGAAGTTCGCGACCAAAGTGGCCAATTTGTCAAAACTTGGCCAACCGAAGTCGCCCACTTCGCCAACCACTTCAGATAATAAGATGGATTTTTAAGCACTTTTACTTGGACATGAGTTTAAACTTGGAGATCTCTCGTTTCGCACAGCAAATATATAAAAAAATATAGTATGCTAATTTAATTAAGGCTACAACACTATTAGCTTTAATTGAAATATTGTTCCTTTTATTTTTGGCAAATAGATAGAATAGTAGTACTTAACGAAAAATTATCTAAGTAGATACGTATCTATTGTACCTAAATATGCATAACTATGAAAAATATATTTTTTAAGAATTTATCATAATATATAGGTACCTACCTACATAATAAATATATTTAAATTAGCTTTGATTTCTGTTTTAAATAACCATATCTTTTTCGTTCGGTTTTATGTAAAAAAAAATGGCAACACGTATTCTCAACTGAATGATTATATTGTTTGACGATGTACCTAGTTGGTTTAGACCACAATTAAACTGACCTAAACTTCTTTTCAATTGACCCAACTGTGAATTGAATCGGCACTTGACTGCGATTTGAACCCGCGACCTATTTAATCTAAGGGTAAATGCATACTTAAAATACTCGCAGAATCCTGTGACATGGAATTGAAGGCGTGCGGCTTTACGCCAAAAATTAGGACCAGTTCAGACATGACGAAAACGTACGGATACAAACCGCGCGATTTTAACAGCTGTAACCTATTGTTGAGACAGTCTCGGTGAGCGTCAGAATAAATGTAAGAATAGGAATTGTTACCATCGCAAGGCAATTAACATTGTCTAGATAGGTCTTAGCAATAGCACTACACAAAAGCTGTGCAAAGCTATTTTCCGGGTGTCGAGTAACAGCGAACGCGCGGATTTTACGTCCACGCGGTTAGGACTGA
The DNA here is from genome assembly GCF_905333055.1 of Maniola jurtina. NCBI lineage: Eukaryota > Metazoa > Arthropoda > Insecta > Lepidoptera > Nymphalidae > Maniola > Maniola jurtina. The sequence goes on from NC_060045.1 coordinate 3,555,803, forward strand.
AATGAATGAATGTAGAGATAAATAAAATCCACGTGGTTTTTACTGTCTAACGTTGCCCTAATAAAGAAATATAATGCCCATATTATGCGCTTGCTATTACGGCTAGGTTTCAAGAAAAACCAAATTACCTATGCAGTAAGATGTTTTCTTTAATCTAGAAAATAAAAAATACAGTATATAAACGGATTTTAGATCACAAGAATAATTACATATTCACAAATAACTTCAGTAATCTGCATGTTTACATAATCTCCTGTTACACTTAACTGACAGTTAAAAAAAACAATGATCAAATCGTAAGCGATAACTAAAGCAACATTTAACTTACATTTTTATTATACATAAATAATACATCCTTGCAAATAAAAATTACGTAAAATTCAAGTTAGCTACAATTTTATTTTAAATAGATAATAATATAAATTGTTTCTACACGCTCATTACTTTTCTGAACAACTGAACAATACGCCGCTTCCGGGCCTGTCATGTAAATTAGTTTTTGTCACGTTTATCTTCTATATTAATTAGTGACTTAGTTAATTAATAATTTCTAGGGATTCGCCAAAAGTTTCGATACTTTTATTACGAATAAGTATAGATTTTAATACGATACAGTCTTTCATTCATTATTGTAATCGAATGGTTTATGGTGGGAACCTATTCGTATCTCATTTTTAATCGAATTGAGTTCGAGCCCCCGAATACCTACATAATAACAATTATCTCTTTTGTTAAAGAATGCTTTGCAGTAATCGGGGATTAAACTTTGAAAAGTTAAAGGTAACACACTCGTTTTAATATTTTATCGATACTTTTGTTTTCTCCTGCGAATCCCTAGTGATTTCTTCCGACGAACGATAGTATACCCTAAACATTTCTCAGTCCATGACTCGATATTTGCCACAATCTCATTCCTTTATATCCTTAACCGCTAATACCTCTGTTCTACAGTTGAATTTACATTTACCTTTCAAAGCAATATTCTAAGGCTATGTACACAAAAGCAGGCTGCGCCGCTTTGCAAAATCCGTCCGTAATTTTTCATTCAATAATAGTCTGTGTATTTTTTGATGTGCTATAAGTCGTGATTTTATGGTTTAAATGACTTATTTTAGTCTAGCTAAATAAATACCGTCCTAAGGAATACCTACTAGTCGTTATGTAAGTTAACTAGTTGGACGTGTTATCTATTATAGTCACTAGTTTACCACTATGTAGTAGAAAGTTAACCCATCACGTCTTCGTTTAAAACCCCTTATAATATAATAAAATATTTATATTATACTTTATTTTAAAGTGATGAACGGATTTTTCATTTTATTAAAGCTAGGTGAACTATTCAAATTCATCTTGATTTTTGCGTTGCGTTTGCGGTGCGACCTCTTATGTGCGCTAGCCTTTATTTTACACAGCATCTTTTAATTTTGTACAGTAGGTATTATTTAAATATTTAACGCTCCATTTTTAAGTTTTGGTTTATGGCTATTGGCTGCTATTTGTGCACGATTTACTTCGCCATATTGTTTCTTTATTGAGCAAATTTATAATTATTGTAACGTTATTCTGGTTTTAAAACAATTATTTAAATGTCAACAAGTAATTGCGAGATTAAAAATCTCATTTAATATTAATAATTTCTTAGTGACATTTCTATCTCGTAGTTTGTTCACTGAAAATAAATAGAATAACACGATTATGTACTGGTTTCATTACATTCTACGTCTTTCTCATTATTTAGTTTAACAATAAACCTGCTCTGTACACTGCGACCGAAAAAAAAATTCCTCATCAAAACTTATGTTTATCTCTGTCACATACTAATGTTAATCGCTGACCACCTCATGTGAGAGCAAGGTAGCAATAGGTACATTAATTGTAATCGTACATTAGATATTTACAGCTACTTTTCAGTGAAATTATTTCTTTTGCTTGCACATTCTTTGGAATTAAAATAAATTAATAAATGCGAATTGGAATAAAAGTAGCGGCCGAATTGCACATAAACAATCGATACATAACGATTCACAAAAGTTGAAACGGTGCAAGAGTTAAGGCACAAAATAGAGAGGGTATGAGGCACAACGCACACCAGTAGAGTGAAGTGGGACCGAGGCACACCGCATTTTGATATCTTTCTATTTTGTGGTTGAGGTGCTGTGCGCGAGACGAATCAAGCGTATTACATTACTACCACCTTTATAAGTCGCATCGGCAAAATTCGTTTGCGCAGAAAAGTGCAACCTTACGCCGACTAAAACCAAATGTACACCAATGAAATACAGACCTTGTTGCTTACGTAAGCGCAAGAACAACAGAGACTCGTGCCATTTAGCTCATAAATCGCGCGTAGGCTAACGAATAGCGGATGGACGCGCGCTATGATTAGCTGAGATATTTTCCATAATTCAAAAATAAGACTTCTGCGCAGGTACATCGGCGTAACTTATAAAAGTGGTTGTAAATTGCACATCGAACTTTAGAAAAAGATAACGTTTCGTAGAGCGCCGTCTCTGTCGTTGAGACCGACAAAACGTCACATAAGTGTGAGCGACAGAGACGACGCTCTACGAAGCTAAATTCTCTGTCTAAAATTCGATGTGTAATATTTCCTGCTTGAAGGTACTTAGATAAGATAACACATTTTCAACTTTCGTGACCGTAATATAACCGTGATCTACACTAGCGACACTACTCACTCAAAACCGCAGCGGTTTTCGGAACCGAAATAGAAACCTTTTCCCTTAAATAAGGCAATTTCAATTTATACGTCAAGTCACCTGTCTATGGAAGAATGTGTAGAGAAATATTTATACACTTTCACTTACATATTAATAATTGAATGGGGCCTACCTAAAAACATAATACATTTTATGCGGGAGATGCTTTGAAGATCCACTTTTTCAAGGTCTTTAGTCAAGATTTAACAGCGTCCAAACAGTTTTAGTGGCATCACGATGTATTAAAAACCGAATGCTATTTCAGAAACTTTGTGAAAAATTCTGTTATTGTATGAACGCAGTCGTACTTATTAGGTAAGTATATTAGTAACATTTGTTAATACTTTTATAGAACGTTTGAAGGAATAAATATTATATTTTTAGTTGCGACTTTGTTTGGCGTTAACAGTGGATTTTCAAAGCATTTCTGCCTAAAATATTATATGGGACGAGTCGAAAAAGTTACAAATCGATCACCATACTTTATCGGTGGCGCAAATCAGATCCGTTCGGTGCGCTGATGCTCGAAACGCGTTCTGATTGGTCGATCGTTGTAACACATTACAACAGCAATGCGTTTGCACCATAAGATAGTAGGTACAATATAATCTACCATTTATGATTTGGAACTATTCCAACTTGTCACATATTAAATAGCTATTTAATTTCATTAGTTATTTTATTGTTCGTATTGCATAGCTATCAAATTAAATACAATCATTACGAGCGTTTTTTTTTAAATTTAAACAATGAATAATTCGTAAGTTTGTGCATGATTACCTGTTTCATCGCGGATTTACAATTTTTACACGTCTGTAAAACCGAAACAATAAGGCCAAGTGTAATCTGTCAGGCGGGCGAGGGACACAGGGCAAAGTGGATAAGTCTTGGCACACTTCACACAACAGACTCGACGCTAACTCCACTCCAACTTAACTCACAGTAAAGCATGGAAATGTGAACTTTATATCGTGGTGGTGGTTGGATCGTGCTATAAACGATCGAATTTTCAACGTTGGGAAGTGTAAGACGCGTGGACCACGTATGGTTCACGGTCAATGACGTGAGGAGTCTTAACCATCGCCTGCATGACAACTTACGCCGAGCCCAGTATAGGCTAAGGTTTTTATAATACATGGTTACCCTACATGAGGACTGTTAATTGAATAACTTATATCAACAAATTACGTAAGCTAAACAAGTCGACACTCCGACGGACACCAGAGTGGTCTAACTCTAAACAAAAGTGTTCTAAGAAGGCACCTATTACATTATCATAGTCAAATCTTTAAGAATAAGAGAGCTGGAAAGGGTCAAAAGACAGTAACATAGGGATACTATTGTATTATTCTACCAAATAATGTAGAAAATAATAAATTATTTTCTACATTATTTTTGAAATTTGCTAATAAAAGACATCTATGGCAGTGATCTTTATTAAGTGATGGACGATTTCTATTTTACTTAGGTACTTAAGTAAAAAAAAAAAAATTGTAAAAATATTCAAAATTATGTATGTCCGATGCTATTGTCAATAGTCGTTTGTCGAATTATTCTCATAAATAAATAGGATAGTAAATAAAATAGATAAACAGGTACAAGTATTTCAAATGGTACGCGAACGTTTCGCTAAAGGCGTTCTCTAATTGGTCGAAGAGTACACTACGATTTACGATACATACATTATATTTGCAGCTTAACGCCTTTAGAACACTAACGCATTTGCACGCGACATGCGATACGCATTTACGCCATAGGCGTTAATCGTTTCGCTATACTGATTTCGACCGGCCGCCCTGTACCTACCTACTCCTGGCTTTGAATCTATATGATAATGTAAAAGGCGCCCTGTCAGGGCAGAGCACGGTAATTAGGAACCCAAGTCGCGACTGCAATGCCTCCACTATAAATAGAACTATATTTGTTTTACAATAAAGCATAATTTCGATTATCAACAAGAATTACAGCAACATTATTTATTTGACTTCATCTATGTTAGGCATGGAGAATCGATAATAATAAACCATCGACATACGAAACCCAAGATATACAGACGTCCGTGAAAGTGTCCGAATAAATTATGTTATTGGTCTACTAATAAGTGTTGAGTAAATTTTAAGCTGATCGCATACTATCAGATGAGCCGAAAGCAATGTAATTTCTTCATCGAATATTAATTTTTAATTCAATATCAAGTTTCACCATGTACGGTTTGACTTAGTTGTAAATAATTGTTATGTGTGATAAACATTATTTTGTCAATTCATATGGATGACCAAATGTTATTTGATGTAACTTACTAACTGTAGTGAGAAGTTTTCATGCGTCAAAACATTGGAGACTTTTTGAGAACTTTTTAATTCCGGTTTTTTATTTCCGGTAAAGCCAATTAATTTCTTTAAATTGTAAACTTTGGAAAGGCCAACAATATTAGGCCACTTTTAGTACTTCCAATCCAAACGATCTGTATATCTTCGGTGTATTGTATATCAACGCAATAAATATAGTATTTAACATGGTCACAATGTGCACATTTCTCCCGTCCAACGTAACATGTACACCGAATATTGAGCATAATATTTGGCAATAGATTTTCCCGCGAGATGGCAACGAAAGACAAACAAGGGATAAGTACTTTGTGACGTAGTAGTTGAAACGACGAAACGAGCTTTGCACTTCCGTGATTTCAAAGTTGTATAGTTTTGCACTGACACTGAGTTTACACAGATGTCAAACTTATTACACCCTTCTTTTTGGGTCGGGGGTTAAAAATAACACTCTAAATAGGTTGCTAAAATATAAATCTGAAAAGATCTGATTATTCCTTTTGAATTTTGTAAATGTTAAAATATGTGGCGATTTCGAGAACTGGCCATACTCGGAATGAACATACCGGGGTATAGCCATATAGAGAACTGGTTATTTCAGAAAGTGGTCATAATGGGAAGTGGTCAGGTCATACATCAAGAAGTGGCCATACTGGGATGTGGTCATATAGGAATGGACATACAGGGAAATGGTCATATTGGAAAGTGCTGGATTCAAACATTGACTGAGATAGTTTAGAGTCTAAACTTTAGACAGTAAAATTTTCTTAATTAGGTCAAGTCTGGTCTGATAGTATTTAAGTTACCATCTTACACAAAGCCAAATGCATACTCCATAATAATATTATAATGCGAAAGGGTGGCTGTCTGTCTGCTAGCTTTTCAGGGCCCATCCAGTTTTGATGAAAATTCTTACAACCCATAGACGCACATAAGACTACTTTTTGCCGTGGAAAAACAAGGGGATTTTCAAAAATCTAAATCCGAGTATTATACTCTTTAAAAAAAACTATTTCAGACTCACACAAACACAAAGCTAACGATTCGAAGTTTCAACAATTATAATTATGGATGCAATAAATTAAGATGAAGAGTGCAATGAATACAGACTGCATATAAGTTTACTTACACTGTGGTCACAGGAAATACGCACATTGTCAGAGTTTCGTTACTGAGGACATCCACTCAGACCGAGTCGCCTGTATACAAGCCCGTCACGAAAGTTGAAACTGGAATAGTCAGTTTTTTATGACAACCTAGCCTATGGACCAACTGGTCGATTGCGGAAAAACTGCATCAATCATTATTACAATCTCAATTATTGTGATTGGCTGAATTTATGGTACTATGGTTGCAACAATGCATTGTAACCAATTGTGAGCGAGCGTCGACCAATCAGAGGTGATTGCGATCGTGACATTGTAGCTGTCATTCTACCACAATCGAGCACCAAGGAGCGTTTGTAACCCGTGTAGCTTTAGTTATATGTTTGCGTAATTATCACCATTACATGAATTATCTCACAAATTCAACAATTAAAGTGTGTTGGTACTTATTTTGAATTTAAATAGCTTTGACTTTGACAGTGATTTCATATGGTAAGTGATGATGCAGTTTAAGATGGAAGCTGGCTAGCTTGGAAGGAGTACTACAGTTTTTATTAAAAACTGCAGTATTTTAACTCTATTTCTATGTTTCATCGTACCTGAACGATAAATCGCTTAGCGGCATATTCTGGCCGGTAAGGTGGTAACTAGTCACGAACGAAGCCTCCCACCAAACCAGACCGCATTCTAGAAAATACGAAATTCCCAAATTGACCCTGTCGGGAATCGAACCCGGCATCTCCCTATATGAGACCAAAGCGCACTCTATTGCGCCAGGCAGTGTGGTCAAAAAAAGGCGATCAATCAAAACTCACATTTTCAACTTTCGTGTCATGTACTACATCCCGCCGCTTTATTTATATGGAAATATGGGCATAAACTTAATAAATACGGTACATACTGTGGTTAGAGTCCGGTTTTGAACACGGCGGTAGGTGGTAAATAAGTGGTAAGCTACAGTTACGTCACGAAAGTTGAAACGGCTCTTATTCGCTCAAATGTTCAAACTTGTCACTTCACTAGTAACGGTAAAGTGTCACATAAAAAACCTAAATAATATAATGTAAAATACAAGATCCCTTTTTCGGACATGTGCTTTTATTTCAAAACGTTTTATGATTTAAAATACGATTCAAAGTCAGAGTTCTTTTTACGTGACACACTTTAATTTATACATTTGATCGCGAAAACCGCTACGAGCCAAGAGTTAACATGAACAAGCACTAAAACTACCATCTATTTCTAAAAAGAATTTAAACTACAAAAAGTAGTTTTTGAGTTATTCCCAAAAAATGTAGGAATTTTAAAAAGTTGGTGCTTCTAAAAAATGCTTCGTAAGACCAAGGTTTTTTAGTTTGGTCTTATGTATCATTGTTTTTTAAGAAACATCATCAGTTTTTCAAAATACACACGTTTTTTGGCGATAGCGCAAAAATAAACCCTCTTTTGGGTGACGGTGGCAAGAACGTCGTTTTCAAGACATCTTGCGCGGAGCACAATAACAACTCAATTTTCAACTTTCCTGACGCGTACTGTAGTGGTATCTGTTAAGTGGTAAGTGGTACGTGGTAGGTGGTGAGTGGTGTGACGGTCGGAGTGCAGCCGAGTGGTGTGGAGCGGTGGCGATGTTCGGCGTCTACGTCTCGCCGACTCGCAACACTCAATCTCGCCTTACAAACGTTCTTCCCCTGTAACAAACATGAGAACTTTAATAATAATAATAAATTGATCGGAATTGGTAGAGTGTAAATACCTAAAGTTAGCTAAGGGATTACCATAAAAGATTACCAGTTTTAAGCCCAGCGTCCACTGGCGGCACAGCACTGCAAGGGGGTTTTGAAGTAATGAATATGCCATAATTACTGACTTAAAGTTGAAATTTCAATGGTAATGGTGATAGGCACAAAAACAATGCCGCGGCCCGCGGTAAGCTCTAAGCATGCCGTATCAGTAGCATTCGGGGCTTCGGTAGCACTCGGGACGCTTCGGCATTCTTCGGGATGCCTAGACAAGACAGCGCCAGAGAACCGCGCGCGTTGCTATTAGCTTAGACGGATGTCTCAGCATTCCTAAGGACGTTACAGCATACCTAAGGATACCGCGGCAGAGTTACTACCAGTATTCGCAGGGATGCCAAAGATCCCTTGCCGTGCTATGCCACCACTGGGCGCCAGATCCTAGTCAGCATAAAAGTATTACTCACGAGATGGTCTTCCGCTCGGTGGGTCGCGAGGTGGGCGTGGGACGAGCGCGGTTTAGCACCTTCAGCAAGTCGCCCGCCTTGGCGCGCATGCGCGAGTGCACGTACACCTGCGTACACGTTTCACTTGAAGAACTACACTCCCGACACTCCATACAAGCGAACTGATTTAATTACCTATTACTAATACCGAGCACCGGCCTGTCCGCACACGATTTTAATTATTGTCATGTTAAGAGCATGGCCGAGGTCTAAGCGAGACAAGGATAGCCTATAGGTACATAAGTGATCACATCAGTGATTCTCGCTCGTGTGGCAAGTGAGAACCGAGTGACGTCACGCGGTAGAACCAGTAGCTGTGCCATTACATTGATGAATTGGCGCATTTTTCAAAATCAATATCTGGGGTTCTTTGTGATCATAAAAAGGAAACTGTAAAGTCTCTATAAGTGATACTGGAAGGAACTGTATAAAAAATGGAAGCCACTAATTCTTTGTTTTTAGATCCTAAACTAACCTGAGCGGGGATAGACAGATTAATTGTTATTAAACCTACTTCAGAGTTCCTGGCACAGTTGTTAAATTTTCATAAACCTTATTGACATGGATTATGTTACCTATTTTAATACAATTATGTTGTTAATAAAAAAGTTAGTCTAAAGTCAGATAAGTTAAACTACAGAGGCGGCAAATGTATTAAGTTAAGGCAATTAAGTTTTACCTTGGAACACTTGATGTGATAGTGGAGGTAGTCGCGGAACATGTGCAGCAGGTCGATGGTGTTGTCGCGCGCCGCCGCGCACGTGTGCCGCGGGAACAGCACTGCACAACGACACACACGTCACACAACATTCTCCGTACAAGGGTTTTTTTTTATTAATTCTCTCATAACTTAACAAGAGGTGGCTGCTGCCTCTGACGTCATGTCAGAGACGTTTTTTAGATATTTTTTTTGTATAGTCTATGTGATTTTTCGAAAGGAACAGAACAGCGCAATTTTTGCCCATGTTAATCTTGGCATTCTATAATACTAGACAACATTGGGTTCTTCATCACCTTCATTACCATTTTTACCATACAATTGGTTGTAACCAATGACGGTGCAAATGGGGATATTAACGTTTTACAGTATCACCACTTTTATAAGCCACATAAGCAAAAATCGTTTGCGTAGAAAAGAGCTTATAGTGAGTTACATTTTATAGACAAACAGATAGTTCAAACTACTGATACGAACAGATCGGGCTGAAATTTGGCATACAGACATAGACATCGGCTAAGAAAGCATTTTTGAAAATTCCTATGCCTAGAGAGGTAAAATAGGGGTTTATAATTCGTGTAGTCCACGTGGACATAAATTAGTTGTTTTAATACGTAAACAAACATAATAAAAAGGTTTCACTCACCGAATGTGACATAACTGATATTTTCACCTACTTTGGCATCAGTGTCCAAGAGCTCTAAGGGTGGCTCCTTGTGTGAAAACAACACCTGGGAACAACGGAGTCTATGCTAAAATTATAACATGCTATTATACTAATAAATCTATGATTCATCAAATTGGCATTGCCATTACTAACCAATAACAAAAACCCGCGCGCGAATCCGTTCTTGAAAATGGGGCAGCAAGGTTTTTTATTATATCATGTAGTTAGTAAGATACAGAGTTTTTAGATTCTATCATATTGAGATTAGGTATTTTATTTGATACTTTAGAACACCTCGATAATGATGTCGGCTCCGAAACAGTTGTTGCAACCGTTATATTCCCGCACTAGTGCGATAGTGGATATTTTCGTGTGGTAATTTTTTAACGCTAATACTTTATAGTTTCAATAGAGGTGAACCACTTTATGAGAAAATGTATTGCAAAATAAGTTATATTTTATTACCTGAGGCGCGGTATGGGACGCTCTTCTTCCTTCCTTTAGTTCCTGCATGAATACTTTGCCGATGACCACATCGTCTTCATGACGGAAAACTGTGGAGAATACCACTGTCACTCGATCTTCTTGCGCTTCCACATATCTGGAATGACACTTTTAGTATAGCAGAAAAACTACTTTGGTCATCTTGGATTATAAAATGGATGATATTAATAAGCCTCAAAAACGTCAGAATAGTATCAATTAAAAGAAGCAATCCAAAAGCCCTTGTAAAAGTTTATTTGAATAAAATCTTTCTATTACTATACTCACAAGGTCTCATCCTGGCGGTAGTTGATGACGGCACGTTTGTGGCCCACGTCGCCGTCCTCCTGCAGCCGGAAGTAGCGTTCGAACACAGAGGCGAAGCAGTTCCGCTTCAGCAGGCCCACCTTCTTGACGATCGCCTCCCAGTCCTCTGGGATGGTCTCCATGTCCAGTAGTACTGATACATTGTAACCTGCAAAAAAATATTTCCTTTTCATTATATTTGCTTAGAAAGGGGCTATTATTACACCCCTATCTGTAAAACTGTAAAATGGACTATTACTGCACACTTGGCTACCTATATGGACTGTGCGGTAATATTTTATTTATTCTTGCACAAGAGTGGTAATATAACCTTTTCAATGCAAAAGCTGTGGTGCTTGACATTTCACACTAATGTGGCCAATATGGTCACAAACCAGAGAAGCTTTTCAGGCCTCCATCTTTTATAGTAACAAGTTGTAAGCTGATAAAAGTTTAAAATCGCTGGTTAACCTACTGTATGTGTACGGCTTAGGTTTGTATCAACTATAATTTATACTTAGCCCAATTGCAACATAAGTATCTGTTTTTTTAAGTGAGTTTAGTTAATTTACTAACTTTCTCAGTTTTTATCTAGTGCTTTGGTCTACAACAATTGGTGTAAAATGTTCTTTGTTAATTAAGTCTTTAATTAAATAAATAAATAAATATTTGTTTCATTTTTGTCTATATTTCGGATGCAGTGATTGAACTGTGAAAATGTAACAGACAGTCAGAGGGAGATTATAAATTATAATAGTAATATGGATGTAAGTATATCAGACATTATTTCATATTAGTTACATGTATTATTATTTTATGGAAGATATTTCAGAATTCAGAATGATTTAAGGAAAATCACTGGCAAAACCTGACAATTTAATTTACTCATCATGACATACATTATGTTCTGAAATACAGAAAAATTGATTTGGAATCTTATCAGGGAATCATTCTTTAAAGTCCAAGTTTTAATCTTATCACAAAATTATTCAGCTCTGACAGATAAACACATTGTAGGCAGCATGTAATTCATTTTTAACAGTAAATTGTTGTTAGCTTTTTTATACTCACAATGTACATACAATATAATGTTCATTATGTAATGTTTTTGCAAATTTTACAATTTGAGTATGTATGATAACATATTTTAACAATTTTCTTATCACATTGTACAGCTAAATGTAAAATATTTGAGTTATTTTAATTAATTTTGTATGAGAATCATATTGTATTTATTTATTAATATAAGTAAGTATAGCTTTCAACAATGTTTTAGAATCTAATAACAGAAAACAGGAATATTACAGAACATGTGCCAAAAAATATATATTGAAATTATTACTGAAACACTGCATAGCAGAGAGAGAATATTATGGTGTCTCTGCAGAGGTACTCTTGTGCAAGAAGCGAAAAGTTGATTGATGAACCAATCGCGCGGCGATACACATATCCCCACCATCAAGCGACAATTTAAAGTTTAAACTACTATATTGATCTAAAAAACACTTACTAGTTACTATGAAGAAAGATTCAAGGTCAGTTAATTTTTTTCTCACTGCACCTTTTTATGTAATATGAATACATTTATAACAAAGAATGTGTATTCATAGTACAATTAAAATGGTAGTAAGGAAAGTACTAATTACACAGACAATAGCTAGTGTTTCATGAACCATATCACTTTTCACTCTAATAAGCAGTTGGGCAATATCCCTGATTTTATTTTATTTTATTTTATTATTCAATTGTAATCAACAGCGTTATACAACATAATTATTATAATAAATCTAAGTTAAACTTAAGGCCACATGAGATTACCTTCTTAAAATTAATTGACAAGTATTTTAACAGAGTATACAATAATATAAAGAAAAACAATAAAAACAAAGAGATGTACAAAAATTAAAACTGTGTGTGTGTGTGTGTGTGTGTGTGTGTGTGTGTGTGTGTGTGTGTGTGTGTGTGTGTGTGTGCGCGTGCGTGCGTGTGTGTGTGTGTGTGTGTGTGTGCGTGTGTGTGGTGTATATGATTGTGCGTGAGTGTGTGCATGTTTAGTTGTTATCAATTTTTTTTTTTTTTTTGCGAAGATGGAATTCCTTTTTTAATTTATTTTTTGTCAGGTGAAATAAGTCGAACTCAGCATACTGCTTATTATAAGTGCGTGCCAGGCGCGGAATTATAGAATTTTGACCATAATTTGTGTTGGATTTGGGAACATACAGAAGGCGCGTGTGGCGTGTTCGTAGAGATTGTGCACTAAATGAAAAGGCTGACAACAGGCTAGGACAGTCGATCGAGCCAGTCAAAATAGCTTGCAGTAATAGCATATCCAGCTGTTCTCTTCTTTGTTCTAGCGAGTCGATACTGTAATACGAACACGCTTCCTCATAACTATTGAATTTTTTAAAATCTTTAAAAGCTAAGAATTTCACAAACTGCCTCTGTATGCTTTCAAGCCTTTGGATATATATTATGTATTGGGGCGACCAAATACTACACGCATATTCAAGAATACTCCTGACATACGCAAAGTAAAGTGATTTAATGCAATCCACATTACTAAAATACCGAGTTACCCGTTTGATGAAACCCAGTTGTTTGTAGGCTCTATTAGCTACATTATCGATATGGTCAGTCATTGAAAGTTTTGCATCAATTTGGATACCCAGATCTCTAACGGTGGTCACTTTGGGTATACTTGTCCCATTGATTCTGTAATCGAATTCAAGTGTATTAATTTTACGAGTCAGAGTTATATGGTGGCACTTTTTAACATTAACTGTGATTCTGTTCCTCGCATAGTATTCTGTCAAAGCATTAAGGTCTTGCTGTAACTTGTGGCAATCTTCAATGGAACGTATTTTAACAAACACTTTTTTATCGTCCGCAAACATTAGGTATTGCGCATGTTGGAAGCAGCTTCCAATGTCAAATATATAGGCGTTATATAAAAGAGGGCCTAAAATGGACCCCTGGGGTACTCCTGAGGGTATCATCACGAAGTTACTTCTAGCACTACCCGTCACGACTGCTTGCATACGCTTTTTAATGTATGAAGTAAACCACCGGAGCAGGCTCCCATTTATTCCAAGCACGCTTAGTTTTTGAAGTAGGATAACGTGATCTACGCGGTCGAATGCTTTTTCGAAGTCTGTGTAGACCACATCCACTTGATATCTCTCATCCATGCTTTGTAGTACATAATCCGTGAAAACAGCTAAATTTGTAACGGTAGAACGGCTCTTCATGAAACCGTGCTGCTCGTAGGGAATAGACCTAGTTATAATGGGACATATATGTCTATAGACAACTCTTTCAAATATTTTACTCATCACGTTTAGGATTGAAATGGGCCGATAATTTTCTATTTGGGTTTTTGATCCGCTTTTATGTATAGGTACTATAAGTGCTTCTTTCCATATATCTGGGAAATTGCCAAATACATTAATGGACAGGTTAAAAATTATGGAGAGTGGCAGTGCTAAATTGTTAGCACACTTAGTTAGAAAGACGGGTGGGATGCCATCACTACCCGCTCCCTTATTAGTTTTTAAATTTTTCAGTAGTTTACAAACTTCATCTTCACTCACAATAATTTTGCAAATGGTTTCGTTATGGTTTAAATTTAGAGAACTTGTTACATCGTACGAGCTCGCCGGTTTTACGAATACACTCTCAAAATATTGGCTGAATCCATTACAAGCTGAAGTTTCGTCTGTGTATGTAGTATTTCCAAGAGTGAGCTTGGTGGGATATCCTTGATCACTTTTTCTTAGGGACTTTGTATAAGAGAATAGAAGTTTAGGATCTTTGCGGATGTAGCATTGCATACGCTGAGTGTAAGAGGTATGGCATTGTCTCTGTACAAGTTTTTGGCGGGCCCTGAGTATAACAAACTCGTCGTAATCGCGAGGGTTTCTACTTTCTTTCCATTGCTTGTGCTTCTGTAGTTTTTCTTTCACTATATGAGTTAAAGACCTAGAGTACCATACAGGGAAATTAGATTTATATTTAACTTTGAGTGGCACAAATTTATTTATGGCATCGTTTAGAATGGCGTAGAAAATATTTGTTGTTTCATTAATGGAGTCAGCTACTAGCAGCTCATGCCAGTTAATTCCTGAAAGGTATTCGTTTATTTTTACGTAGTCTCCTTTATAGAAATTAGGTCTTTTCACGGGTTTGTGTCGAGTATTACGGATAAATAGATTCGAGAGATTAAATTCTAGACATGGATGGTATACGTCTTCTGCGACGAGGGGATTAATGCCGCGGTGAACAACAAAATCAATGTTGCTAAACAAGAGGTCTAAAGTGTTACCCTTACTGTTAAGGATAGTGTTATGTTGTGCCAAGCCAGAGAGATTACATATGTCCAAAATTTTTATAAAAGAATTCTGTAGTTCCACTGAGCCACGTTTTTGTACTGTGGGGCCGGTATCAGTCCAAGTAACATTCGGTAAGTTAAAATCGCCAGCTAAGATAAAATAGTCATTGGGGTGAGTTGCCAGAACTTCTGCCAGACGGTTAGAGACTGACTCGAGTCGAATAGGTAACTCTGAGTCTGGTGGTGCGTATATTAATCCAATATGAAGGTTGCGGTGCCCTGGAATTTTGAGTGAGTCAGCTGGTATAGTTGCCCACAAGGATTCGACGCCGGGACAGATCCACTCACGTTGATGTTGGATATGTAGCTTCTTTGACGCACATAATAGAACTCCCCCACCCATTTTTTTAGCAGATGTTTCCTGGTTTCGGTCACATCGTAAGATGTCATATCTATTGTCACAGATCTCACTGTCATAGATACCGTTAGTGAGCCATGATTCTGTAATTAAAATTAAGTCATAATCGTGGTTTAGTATGTTTTGTCTAAATTCATTCGTTTTAGTGCGTAGACCACGCACATTTTGGTATAGTATTTCTATTGTATTAGCGCCCTTGAATGTGCAATAAGTACCAAAATATAGAAAAGTAATATATGGATATACCTAGGCAGTATTGTGAGTAATGAAGACAGGCTGAATTGTTCGGATATATAAGGTAACATTTGCTTGAAGATCGAGACGGAATAATTCTGACGTTTATTTTAAAAGTGACGTGGGTGTGGTAAAAATGTTGTATGATATTTGATTTGTGAATTCGGGAGCGAGTTGGATGAGGAATATATTTTGTGTGTGGTTTAATAAAGTGTGTATGTGTTGAGTGTTCGATGCAAGTGTTAGTGTTTAGAGTGTGATTAAGATGTTGCTTATTATGCTGTGGAGTTTTACAAAAGGCGCTAGTAATCTTGAGTAAAGACAGAATAAGAATAATTGAAATAACTATTAAAAGATAACACAATAATATTTTAATGTTCAAAGTCACTTTATCTTGGCTAAATCCTTTTCGAAAATATAATTTATTGTACTGTTAACTCACACAATTTATGGTACAAATATATATTATAATTTTACTAGAGGATATCTACGAGATCGTACGCGTCTATTTAGGTTTTTAAAAATCTTGTGGCAAAAAAAAAGTTTCAGTCAAACCAAGACAGTTCAATGCCAGCGGTATAACACTGATGACACATGGTGATGAACATTTCTGAGGTGCAAAATTATAGTAACTATTATCTAAAGTGACAATCTAGTATTAACAGTCAGATATAGGCCATACAACCTCCATGGTTTTGATATAATAGGCATGAAATGATAAATCCACTTACCAGATTCTGGTTCAGTGAGCAGTTCTCCATACACCCTTTTGAGCAGTTCATCTGCCCCATGTTCCTCTAACTGCTTATAAAACTTCAGTGATATACTAACCTGGAAAATGAATCAATTATTGTAAAACTTGTATTTATGTCTATTCAAGATTCTACTGCCATAATTCGGAAAGTACTATATTGAGAAGAGCTAGCAAAAAGGTCAACAGCAGTGAAAGCTTAAAAAGTTTAATGGTTTATTGGGTGGACTGAAATCTACAAGATCATAGGTTCACTAGTTATTGTTGTACACTTAGAAGAAATTTCTGAGATATAAAGTAGCCTGTCTGTCTCCAGGATACAAGCTATTTCTGAATCATTCATCAAAATTGGTAAAACAGGTGGCCAATGAAAAGATAACACACACTTTCACATTTATAATATAAGAATGGATTATTGGAAAGGTTGCTTTACACCAGTTATTCTTTTTTAAATAAAACTGAAACCAAATGAAGCCATGACATTTTCCAGAATACTAAATACCTACTTGTGGTAATTGACAATAGCATTTGTTGTTATCAATTTAATTTGAATACAAATGAGTATCCGATTTAATTAAAAAGTTGATGTTGAAACTAATATTTAAATTAGTAACATTTTACTAATAACACAGTTTCATATTTTACTTATTAATATATTAGTATAGATGGAGTGGGATTATTTTCCTTAAAGCTGGACCATTACCAGCTTGACTCATAATTTTTTATCAAAAAGTTTATATTCAACATACCCTAACTTTGGTTTTATCCCCATTTACATTGGATATATGAAAGAGCACACCGTCAAAGTCTGCAAGCGTCACATCTATGGATTCAGGCTTTAAGCTGGAAAAAAATTAAATCTATAGAAAATAGGTACTATAAAATATCAATAAACCTAGTAATCATTGTAACAACATGATTTGGGTGACTTACATAACTGTGAATTTTAATAATATATAGGTAGTGGAAAAGTGTGGTTTACATTCTTTAAAATTGTTCATAAGTTTGTCTTTGGGGGGCTAATAAACTGGTACACTATTGAACAAAACTTTATTACTCTTATTCTGGGAGCCACAAAGGTAAAGAGTGTCCGAAAATCAGAAGTATCTTAATTTACCTTTGATTATTTATTATAGGATCAACGGGGGAATGCTTTACAATTTGTGTACCAATAATTAATTTCCTGGGTGCAACTAGTGGACGAGTATCAGCCAATCATTGGGATTTTGATTGTCGTATATAGATTGCATTAATTTTGGTTTTAGGGAGCTGACTTGATAAGCTCCTACATCAATTTGCAGCAAAAGCAACATTATTACTCATTTCCTGTTAGCCACTAAATTACATGTCCCTCTCTGTTTGTATATCAGTAAGTATAGCTATAATAAAAATATAATATTGTTTACTACCTAAGGAATCCGAAAACAATTTATGGAACGATTCCGCACCCGACCGACATGACTCATCAGCGCTGATATAGACCGTATCACGTCACGGCACAGCCATGGTTTGGGGAAATATATACCATGAATACACTGACATAATGCCAATATGATTCGAATTTTGCATATTCCGCGGCCAACGTGGGCCCACCCTGTGTGAATTCTATTTGACATTTGTCAAGTTTCCACATAAGGGGTTATGAACCAAATTCTCTTATAATTATTCTAAAGATAAGCACTAATTGCAGAAAACAGCACGTATAGGAACCGCACAGCCAATAGAGATCGCACTCGTTATAAAAACAGGTAAACTTTCTAAGCGTAACGTACTCACCGCGCCAGTGCATTTTTATATTTAACTGTTAGTGTTTCTTCTATAATTCTATTATTGATCTCCAGCAAGATCATTATTTAACAATTTATAACCTACAGCTTTTTCATAAAATCAACACTTATAGCACCTTCATTTAATAATTTATACGGATATCTTCAACGATGACCGCCCGTACATTAGGTACCTAAACGACAGAGAAAGAAAACGAAGCTTCAAAACGATGATTTATGACTGAAATATGAGTCTGTGGTGGCCTGTGGCATGCCTGTGCCAGTGGCCATCTGACCATAGATCATTGATCTTTACTCTATGGATAATTGTTGCCCAGTGGCCAAGATGCTGCCTGCTGCCAAGTTTGATGAATGGACGAAACATCATATCGAATTTTGTCTTTGGTCATGTGAAAAAAAAAAACACAGACCAATAACATATTATGTTGTTTTGTGTTTATACTTACATTTTATGAAATATACCTACCTACAAAGTTGCAAAAACGTAAATAATTTTGTCCTGATTTGTATAATTGTGCCTTGTGGGTCGAAGAGGTCGAAGATCGTATCTCTGTTCTCATGTTTCAATTATCAAACAAACACATTAATTTTTAATACCGTATAGGGCATAATGTTTGGTTGTGCGCCGTGGCGCCGTGAATAAAAATGTCAAATCAAGTGCCCGCGTTTGTAGCGGGCTTGAAGAACCGAAATGTGGATATACAAACCAAAACAGCTCGGGAATTGTATCACTATGCAAAGACCGAGCTGCGGGAGGTACCGCAAGAAGAGCTCACGCAGTTCCTCGATGAGTTTAACCACCAAATATTTGAGATGGTTTCCAGCAACGATGTTCACGAGAAGAAAGGAGGTGTACTCGCCATAGGTACATATCATTAGCTCCCTGTTTTATTTAAGTGCATTCCCTCTGTGTGTGTGTGTGTGCTGTTGATTTAGTGGCTAGCAGTAAGCTAGCCAGTAAATCGACAGGGAGGGAATGCACTTTAGATGAGTAAAGCTCATCTAAAGTGCATTTTACGGTTTTTGTAAGTCATACATTTACATCTTTTTAACCAGCTTAAAAATGTCAGGTCCTCAATTCACCGCAGATTTTTTTTAAATAAATTTAGATCAATACAAATTAAAACCTTTTTTTTCAGTGTGTCTTATTGGAGGTGATTGTGATACAACAAAAACCAGAATAACGAGGTTCGCAAACTATTTGAGAAATCTCCTACCATCCTCTGACGTAGGTGTAATGGAACTGGCTGCTAAAACAGTTGGACGTCTAGCAACTGTATCAGGAGTAAAAAGAGCAGAATATGTTGAGTTTGAGGTAAAAAGAGCTTTTGAATGGTTATCAGAAGAGAGAAATGAAGGTCGGAGGCATTCTGCTGTTTTATTGCTAAAAGAATTAGCCATTGCCATGCCAACATACTTTTATCAACAAGTATCTGGTTTTTTCGATCATATACTAATAGCTCTAAAAGATCCTAAGCAACAAATTAGAGAAGCAGCTGCAAAAGCCTTAAGAGCTGGTTTAGTTGTAACCGCCCAGCGGGAAACAGCTAAACAATCAACGGCAAAACCTCAATGGTATATGCAGTGTTATGAAGAAGCTATGCTATCATTTGAAGAGGTTCCGATTAGGGAAAAGGGTATTACCAAAGAGGATAGAGTTCATGGAGGTTTACTTATACTAAATGAACTTTTAAGATGTTCAAATGCAGTATGGGAGAAGAAATATACCCATTTAATGCGAAGCCTAGATACGCAGAAGGATATAACAGTATCAGATGATATAATCTTCATAAGTTCGAAGCTCCACAGTCCATCTGTGAAGAGAGGCTACTTGTGTGATGGCTTCAAGACTGAAAACGTTCAGTATCCAGTTCCTAATTATGAATCAGAAGTGTGTAGGAAATTGTTAATGGAAAAAATTGAGAGAATTTGTCAAGGTTAGTTTAATTGATAAAATTACCATTAAAGTTTTAATGAATAAGTTGAAGAACCTTAAGGCTCATTCACACCAGTAAACATATGTATTGTATAGTGAACATTGCTTGCATCGTAACTATTTTTGCTGCTATTTTGATTCAAACCAATGAAACTGAGCTTCAATAAATTTACATCAAGCACAATGCACAACACAAACTTTTTTTGTGTGGATACAACTTTATTCAAAGATCAAGAAGGTCCTTTCCAAAAGCTATTCATTTTTCCAGCTTACTGTACCTACTGTATCTTAGTGATGAGAGTTGAGAAACTGGGTGCAGCAAGATAAAGAACACAGCTTAGCACTCAGACCATACTTATCATTAGTCTTGTAGCTTATTTCTTAATAATAATTTTTATTTATAAAACAATAATTTATTTAACATCAAATAAAAATAATTTATATTTCAGATGTTATGTCATGTCAGAGGCTCCTCAAAACGCAAGGTGTACCACAAACTCTGCTCATTATAATTCCAAGACTAGCAGCATTTAATAAAGACTTGTTCTTAAGGAAATACTTGCATTCCACCATGCATTACTTACTCAATTCAATAAAGAGTAGGGAAAAAGATAGGAACATGGCTTTCACTACATTAGGTCTAATGGCAGCAGCTATAGAAGGGGATATAAAGATTTATATTCCAAAAATAATGGATGTGATCAAACAAGCTCTACCTGTAAGGGATACTCAAACTAAAAAAAGAATGTGGATTGACCCATCCATTTTCGCATGCATTACTTTACTAAGTAGTGCAGTCAAAGATCTAGTGGTCACTGATATTAAAGAATTACTTGATGCAATGTTTGTAACTGGTTTAAGTCCATCTTTGACCATATGTTTGAAGGAATTATGTCAAAATTTACCTACACTTAAGTGTGAAATTTCCGAGGGTCTCCTAAATATGCTTTCGCAAGTGTTACGGAATAAACCTTTCTTGCACCCCGGTGTGCCGCGAAGCTTAGAACAACAGAGCACTATGAGTGTCCCCATAGAGCAACAGGATACTGCCAGTATAGTTCTGGCATTGAGAACGCTTGGGACATTCCATTTTGTGGGGCAACACAGCTTATTAACCTTCGTCCGACGATGCGCCGATCATTTCTTACAGAGCGATCAACAAGAAATCAGAGTAGAAGCAGTAAAAACCGCAGCAAAATTACTAGCCGATGCCACAGTTAGAACTATGAAAACACCATCTAGAACTCTTACCATGCTAACTGCTGAAGTTGTGGGCAAAATGCTGGTTGTATCCGTCACAGATCCAGATTACGAAGTACGATACTGGGTTTTAGAATCCCTGACGAAAATCTTCGACACCCATTTGGCACAGATTGAAAATTTAAGTTTCCTTTTCATTGCAATGAATGATGAACACTTAGAGATTCGGGAACTAGCCATTTGTACTATTGGTCGTTTGAGTTCAGTCAATCCCGCATATGTGATGCCTGGGCTTCGTAAGACTTTAATACAGTTCCTAACTGAACTTGAACATTCTGGAATGGGCAGAAATAAAGAACAGGCAGCTAGGATGTTAGATAATCTCATTTTACACGCTCCAAAACTTGTTAAACCCTACATGGAAACTATCCTCAATGTCCTTGTTCCTAAATTAAAGGAACCTGATTTAAATCCTGGGGTAGTAATCAGCGTTTTGAAAGCTGTAGGAGACTTGGCTGATGTCCATGGAGACAATACTGGTTTAAAAAAATGTCTGCCAGAATTATTATCAATTCTCCTGGATTTACTATCCGATGCTTCTGCTACAGAGAAAAGAAGTGTTGCTTTATGGGCGTTCGGTCAGCTAATTAGTGCGACGGGCTACGTCGTTACACCATACACTGAATACCCGAACTTAATGGATGTTTTACTAAACTTCTTGAAAACGGAGCAGCAACCCAAAGACAGGCGAGAAACGATTCGTGTTTTAGGACTTTTGGGCGCCTTAGATCCTTACAAACATAAGGTGACTAGAGGATTAATCGATGGCCAGCCTGATTCGAGCTTAGTGCCAGTCGCTGATAGCAAGGCAGAGGAAAACAACTTCGATATGACCACAAGTGAAATGCTTGTGAACATGTCTTCACCTGTGCTCGATGAGTATTATCCGGCGATTGTGATCTCGACTCTAATGCGCATTCTACGCGACCCGACATTGCAGCAGCATCATAAAAATGTCGTAGAAGCCGTAACGGCTATATTCCAGTCCCTTGGCATTAAATGCGTGCCCTACATATCACGCGTAACTCCGAGTCTACTCTACGTGGCCCGAGCGACCGAAAATAATAACAACTTCAGAGAATTTCTCTTTACACAACTAGCCAAACTTATTGCAATCGTGAAGCACCACATCCGGAACTATTTGGATAAAATTTTCGAACTGATCAAGGAGTTTTGGACTCCAAACAGTCCATTGCAACCGACGTTAATATTACTGGTCGAACATATTGCCTGGGCTCTCGGATCTGAATTTAAAGTATACTTGCCTCAATTAATGCCGCAAATATTACGCGTCCTCGCTCACGATACGAGTAAAGACAGATTTGTTACTGAGAAGCTACTTTATGCTTTACAAAAGTTTGAGGATAACCTTGATGACTACATGCATTTGGTGATTCCATCGATAGTCAAGTTGTTTGATGCATCGGACTGCCCTATACCGGTAGCAAAAGTTGCAATGGAAACAGTTGATTGTCTTTCAGACTCTTTGAATTACAGCGAACTTGTATCCAGAATAATTCATCCTCTCGTAAGAAGTTTGGACACATGTGCCCCTCTTCGTACGACAGCTATGGACACATTATGCGCTCTGATCATTCAACTGGGTCGGAAATATAATGACTTTATACCCCTAGTTCAGAAAGTCATAATAAAACACAGGATTCAGCATCACAATTACGAATTGATGCTTTCAAAGTTGCAGTCCAATACAACATTATCTGTGGACGATTTCTTGCAGAGCACAAGACGAAGACCTAGGAATAACAACCAAGAGGTGTGTGCCTATATTTTGTACTGTAATTCTTCTTTTTGTCTTTACACCAGAGTTATTGAAGGGTGCTTGGCTGCTATGGTAATTGAGAGGGCACTAAAGTTGGATTTTCGTTTTTTTTTTTTAATTACATTTATGGAATGTTTGTCAAACGATATTTTTCATACCCATGTAGCATAAAAATAGGTAGTGTATAATTTTTTCTTAAAACACCGCCTTTTGGAAACCGCCCTTTCTTACTTACTGCTATCTCAATTGCCACAGCAGTTAGAATTTAAATATATCTGAGAGAAAAGCACCAATAAAATTACTTGATTTTTTAGCTAAAATATATCCGTATGTCGGCGTATCGGTTTAAAAAATGTCGCCCTTAAACCGTGGTCACTTTTTCAGACACGCATAGTAGCGTGCGACCCGTCCCATTCGAGTCGCAAGCTTTACGTGAACGCGCACAGCCTAAAAGTTGCGTGGACAGTGAGCAGTCGGGTGTCCAAGGACGATTGGCTTGAATGGCTGCGACCTTTCAGCATTGGGCTGATTACTGAATCTCCCAGCCCTGCTTTGAGGTTAGTAATTAAAATTATTTGAGATTTTATTTTAAGAAACGTTTGAATTATTTCAAATTTTCATTGATAAAATATGTGTGTAAACTTTATAATCAAAAGCTGAATTAACGCCATTTCTAGTTTTGCCTAATCAATTCTCAGGTCAGGCAAGGAAGCAAAGCAAGCCGTCGACTAATAAATTTTTGGCCAATTCTTTGAGTAATCAAAAGCACAATATGTAAAGCCTGACACTTTTAGCTTAGTCTTTTTAGTCTGCTGCGTTTTAGACTGCATTTTAGTCAATACTGTATCAGCCACAGATTTAGGAACCAATCTGCGAAAATGATTGATCATCACATTGTATCTGACAAAGTTTGGCCCTGAGTGCCCTAAAACTCTTGTTTTGGTTTTTGACTTGTTTTCGATGTGATAACTTACTGTCTAGGCAAACCGTGGATTAGCGGAATGTCGGCTTTGACTATATTAATCTAAAACTTTTCAGAGCGTGTCGAACTCTCGCACACAATTATTCCCAGTTGCTACGCGATCTATTCAATGCAGCTTTCGTCTCTTGCTGGACGGAGCTCGATAGCACTTCACGTACAGAACTCTCCAATGCTTTAGAGCAGGCCTTGACAGCTCCCGATGCCCCCGAACTCGCTCACACGGTACTGAACCTCGCGGAGTTCATGGAGCATTGTGAAGGAGGGGCCTTACCAATCTCTACACAGCTTCTTGGTGAAAGAGCCATGCACTGCAGGGCATATGCTAAAGCACTTCATTATAAGGTTTGTATACCTACTGATTACACATTAAGTGCAGCCACTCCATAAAAAATTTGAGTGTGTAACGTTGCGGCGTAAAAAAGATTGTTTTTCCCATGTAAAGTTTAGCGTTATAGGTGTTTTGTGCATGTTTGCCATAATAAAATACGATGGGCCGCGAATTCCTTCGATGATCATCAAAATGACTGATCGAAGCGTTGAATGTGCGTAAACATGACAAAAATGTGACAATTTCACGAATATTTCTGCGACGTCAATCGAATTTTCAATACAAAAAATGCGTTGAGTTTATTGCAAGCGACTTTTATTTGCGTTCAGCGTTTATTTCATAGTTTTCTATTAAAAACTGACCTTTTTGCAGGAGGAAGAATTCCGTAATGGGGCGACCTCTCAAGTAGTAGAGGCTTTAATACACATCAATAACAAGTTGCAGCAAAAAGAGGCTGCCGAAGGATTACTTGAGCGGGTGATGGCTCAACGGGAAGCCGGCGATACTAACCTCAAAGTTCAAATAAGGTGGTACGAAAAATTGCACAATTGGGAAAAGGCATTAAATCTTTATGGCGCAAAATTAGTTGGGGACGATGATAATATGGAGGCCTATCTGGGTGAAATGCGCTGTTACGAAGCTTTAGGAGAGTGGACGGAGTTGTATAATACGGTGTCCAAGCGTTGGACGAGAATGTGCGATGAGGAAAAATTCAAAGCCGCCAGACTGGCCGCCGCTGCCGCTTGGGGGTTGAACGAATGGGATTCTATGGTTAAATATGTGAACTTCTTACCGGACAATACGCAAGACGGTGCTTTCTATAGAGCCGTTCTAAATATTCACAACGAAGATTACAGTTTATCGAAATTATATATCGATCAAGCTAGAACGCTACTGGACTCGGAATTGACGGCAATGGCCGGCGAAAGCTATCAAAGGGCTTATGGAGCTTTAGTGAATGCTCAATTGCTCGCTGAATTAGAGGAAGTGATTACGTACAAGTTGGTTCCAGAAAGGAGGGAATCGATAAAACAAGCTTGGTGGACAAGACTTCAAGGTGGCCAGAGATTGGTAGAGGATTGGCGCAAAATTTTGCAAGTTCGAGGTTTAGTTTTGACGCCTCAAGAAGATATGGCGACGTGGCTAAAGTTTGCCTCACTATGCAGGAAGAGTGGGGCACCGCGACAAGCGCATAAGACGCTAGTCATGCTTCTCGGAATGGATCCTAATGCGAATCGGGACAAACCCCTTCCGACTCAAAGACCCAGGCTCACCCTCGCATACGCCAAACATCTATGGGTCGCTGGAGACAAACAACTAGCATACGACCAG
The DNA here is from genome assembly GCF_905333055.1 of Maniola jurtina. Taxonomy (NCBI): domain Eukaryota; kingdom Metazoa; phylum Arthropoda; class Insecta; order Lepidoptera; family Nymphalidae; genus Maniola; species Maniola jurtina. The sequence goes on from NC_060045.1 coordinate 3,581,504, forward strand.
CTTCAACGTTACGTCGATACAGTAGAGACGGGAGATGCAGAACATTGCAGGCTTGTCGCTCGCTGTCATTTAAAGCTGGGATCTTGGTGTGAATCTTTACTAGGCATTAATCAACAGTCCATTCCAGAAATATTACGAAACTACTCAGCTGCCACTAACTTAGCATCCGATTGGTACAAAGCCTGGCATGCGTGGGCTTATATGAACTTTGAAACGGTTCTCTTTTACAAGCATCAGGAAGTCGATACGTCTAATCCTGAAGAGGCCAAACCCGTTACCGAGTACATTCAAACGCACACTGTGCCTGCAGTTGAAGGATTTTTCAAATCGATAAACTTATCCCAGGGCAGTTCTTTGCAAGATACCTTGAGATTGCTCACACTGTGGTTCGATTACGGACACCATCCCGCCGTTCATGAAGCTTTAGTTGAAGGGATAAGGACTATAGAAATTAATGTGTGGCTTCAAGTCATACCTCAGCTTATCGCTAGAATTGACACCCCGAGAGCTTTAGTTGGAAAGCTTATTCACTCCCTGCTCATTGATATAGGCAAATCGCATCCTCAAGCTTTAGTCTATCCCTTGACAGTGGCGTCAAAATCATCCTTTGTTGATCGTAAGAATGCCGCGAATCAAATTCTGAAGTCGATGTGTACCCATTCGATTAATTTAGTCAACCAAGCGGCCATGATATCTGAGGAGCTCATCCGAGTCGCTATATTATGGCACGAGCAATGGCATGAGGCTTTGGAAGAAGCTTCTAGATTGTATTTCAGTGAGCACGATGTTAAGGCTATGTTTAAAACTTTGGAGCCATTGCACGCGATGTTAGAAAGGGGCCCGAAGACATCAAAGGAAGCATCGTTCAGTCAAGCGTATGGGAGAGATCTGAACGAAGCGCAAGAATGGTGTAACCGATTTAAGGTAAGAAGCATTCAGTGACTGATGAACATTTCCTTTTTTGATTTAGTCTGTTGTTTTAATTCTTAATCACACAAGTAGTAGAGTGAACTTAATGCCTTATGGAGTTCGATTAGTTGGTAACTACGGTGATTTACATTCTTATTGATCTAGACTTTTATATCAACAGTTTCTAGACTAATCAATTCAATTGACAAATTTCTAAAATTAACATTGAAACATGATAGATAGGCTTTGGACTCATTTTTTCTTTATTTGCCTAAATCCTTACTTTAATCTATACAAAAAATGTGTCTGTTAACGTCTCTGCTACTCGCTACTCTTATATAAACCACACCTTGTATATGTATGATTGTTCCTTCCAGGAGTCAGGATTGGTCCGCGACCTAAACCAAGCGTGGGACTTGTATTACCACGTGTTCCGGCGCATAAGTCGCCAACTTTCACAACTGGCATCTTTAGAACTGCAGTTCGTGAGCCCTCGACTGCTCAACTGCCGAGACTTGGAGTTAGCAGTCCCCGGCTCGTACGTGCCGGATCAGGACCTCATCCGAATCGCGCATATACAGAGCAGCTTACAGGTAAAATTTACTCTGTGAATAGCTTATGATATAAACGTTTGCATCGCATGAACATTTAGGGTGCGTGCGTTCGTTAAACGGAGACTTGTTTTCGACCATCTATTATCCCCACTACATCATTGTTGACAGTCAGAAAGTGTACAATAGTACCCAATTTGAATAAATGACTTTGACTTGGACCAATCAGAATATTCAGTGGTGACGTACTAAATTATTACGTCTTCTAACAATAACCTGATTGGTACATTGATCACATCTCAGCTTCAGGGGAGAAATGCACCTTAACAGCAGCGAGTACTACCAAGTGTTTTCACCTTTACTTTTATTGTAAGTTCATAAAAGCTGACTACATTCCTACAGTTATTTCATAACTTTTCAAAACATCACGTCATTCCGTTGCTCCTTTGTGGCGTGCTTGAAGAACAAACCAACAACAAGCACACTTTGGCATTTATAATATGGGTAGTGATTTTCTTTGTGCTTCATAAACAGGTGATATCATCGAAGCAACGCCCGCGTCGCCTTTGCATCAGAGGTTCCAACGGCAAAGATTACATGTTCCTTCTCAAGGGCCACGAGGACTTGCGTCAGGATGAGCGAGTGATGCAACTCTTCGGCCTAGTCAACACCCTGCTTCAAGCCGATCCGGACACTTTCAGACGAGATTTGGCCATACAAAGATACGCAGTAATACCTCTGTCAACTAACTCGGGTCTGATTGGCTGGGTGCCTCACTGTGACACATTGCACTCGTTGATAAAGGATTATAGAGAGAAGAGGAAGATTCTGCTCAATATTGAGCATAGGATTATGCAACGGATGGCATCTGATTTGGAGAAGCTTATGTTGATGCAAAAGGTGAGTTGGAATTAGTTGTCTTTCGAGAACCAAATCATAGAACTGTAGAAAAGGATCAATTCTCTAATAAATAAAATCTGTTACATTATTACATAATATTTTCGTGGTTACGCTTAGCTTAAGGATCTTTTTATGTCAATCTATATCTTACAAATAAAGGTCCAAATAATGTAATTATGGATGGCTGGAAGTAGAGACGATAATACAGGTGAACAAGAAACTTACAATAAGCTCAATTTGCAATAAAGCATTGTACACGAAACTTTGTGAAAATGTTAGCACTTGTCATGCTGGTTATGTTTTGTTTAGCAACCAAGGTTTAGCAACAAATCTGATAAATTAAATTGAAAAGTCTAAAAGTTTTAATATACTTGTACTTGTTTCAATATTTCCAGTGGAAAAGGATAGCGGTACATAGGCTGAGATTTATAGTGCGCACATTGACGCTCAGACTTAAGATTGAGTTGAAACGAGACAGATTTATGTGAGAGATATACATCCATCCCGTTTTAACTCTGTCTTAAATGTAAGCAAAATCAGAGTGTGCTCTATAGATCTCACCCTTAGACACTTCGTTTAGAGATTTGTGTTTAGCTGGAGAAGCACCAATGCCACTTTATTTTTTCCAGGTGGAAGTGTTCGAGCATGCTCTGGAGCATACAGCTGGGGATGACCTTGCCAAACTACTGTGGCTTAAAAGCCCTTCTTCAGAGGTCTGGTTCGAGCGGCGCACAAACTACACCCGTTCTCTCGCAGTCATGAGCATGGTGGGCTACATCCTGGGGCTGGGCGACCGGCACCCCTCGAATATCATGCTCGATAGAGTCACGGGCAAGTTCCTGCATATAGACTTCGGAGATTGCTTCGAAGTAGCCGTTACTAGGGACAAGTTTCCCGAGAAGATACCGTTCCGGTTGACGCGTATGCTGATTAATGCTATGGAGGTATGTATTCTGTAATAGGTAATCGATTGATTAATCATTGATTTATCAGTTTCACCTGGCTTGTCATCTAAAAACATCGGTCAAGTGCGAGTCAGACCCACACATGAAGAGTTCCGTGCCATCGCACAAGCAATAACACTTTTTGTTAAAGTGGCAATAGAAATACACATTCTGTGAAAATCTCAACTCTCTACCTATTATGGTTCACGAGATACAGCCCGCTGAAAACAGACGGACGGGTGACAGGCGGCGGAGGTTTAGTAATAGTCCCATTGGGTACCCTTCGGGTACGGAAGTTGGAACCCTAAAAAGTTTTGACTCAAAAATCTCGTCCTTTTCAGGTAACCGGCATCGAAGGTATATACCGTCGCACTTGCGAATCCGTAATGGAGGTCCTCCACCGCCATAAAGACAGCGTCATGGCCGTACTCGAAGCTTTCGTATACGACCCATTATTGAACTGGAGGCTCATAGACGCGGCCCGACGCTCTAGAAATGACGCCGACGCTTCTTCATCAGATGCCGCGTCTCCGCAACCCAGCCGAAGTCGAGCTCTACCATTGAACGACGTCGACCAACCCGCCGAGACAAATCTAAACAAACGGGCTTTAGCTATCGTGAATCGAGTCAGGGATAAGTTAACTGGACGGGATTTCACGCATATAGACGACGCGAGCGTTTCCGTACAGAAGCAAGTTGATTTGTTGATACAGCAAGCGACTAGTAATGAAAATCTTTGCCAGTGCTATGTCGGGTGGTGTCCGTTTTGGTAGATTGAAGCTTCATTACACAACGTCAAGTATTTTGGTTGTCAAACTGATACTTACCACTTTTATAAGTTACGCCGATATACCTGCGCAGAAATCTTATTTTCGAATGGCGCAAAAATATCTTGACCAACCATAGCTCATGTCCATTCGCTATTGGTTGTTGTCTACGGCCATGTTTTGTACGCGCGAAATGTGAGCGAGATAGAATTGTGTTTAAAATCTCAACGTCTAGCGATAAGGTTTGTATAGGTACAGGTATACATTAGTTTTAGTCAGTTCAGTGTGGTTACGCTTTTCTATGCAAAACCTACTGACTTATAAGAATGGTAGTACTGAAGATGCTTGAAGTGTATATAAAATGTATTCAATATATTCTGATAATATGAATATTATCAATCATTCACGTAAGAACACCGAGCGTGCAATAACTTAAAATTAAAAACCTTATGTTCATGACATAAAATTAATGCATATTTCTTGTGAGTTGGTCTGCTTAGAACTGCTTAACTCAAAATTTCATCATCTTTAGCTGAAGTTAAGGTTGCAAAACGTTCAATTAGGTATTATATATTGCTTTTAGGTATTTGTACCTAAACATATTTTTTTCAACAGCAAAAGCTGATACTTATATCATCATACTAATATAAATATTGTATACAGTCTTGGCATTTAAAAATATAATAAATGTGAATTAAATTCGTGACTTTTATTTTCTCAACCATTCTTTCTTTGTTTATTTTGGCTTTTGTTCGCGCCAATCCAGTACAAAGCAGATCTGTCACGGTCGAGTAATCGCTTGTTCCTGCTAGCTCAACTCTTAAAATTATTTAGTTACAGTTGAACTTCTGGGAATAAATAGTTGAACTCAGGTACTTGGTATTGTAAGAAATTCACGGAGGTCATAGATATGGAAGAGTACTACACTTACCTACACATAATTTCATTTTATGGTTTAATTAAATCAGTTCCCTCAAATTCCCCTCACTATCTGAGTTTAACCATTTAGTACCAGTATTCAACTCTCAAAATAATTTAGACGCAGTTGAACTACTGGGAAAAAAAGTCTCAATAGTTCAACGGTTGAACTAGCGGGAACGAGCGCGAGTAGTTTGAAACTTTTGGACACTGAACCCACAAATTAGACTAAAGTCACTTATTTTGGAGGAGACCATGCTTTTTTAAATTTCCAGACGAAAATAAGGGTACTGCTAAAAACTTGATCCTTATGCATTGATGTCTGTCTGTAGTATTTTCGATTGTTCATTCAGGGATGTACCCACCATAGAGTTTACAACGAGACGTCCTCTATCTAATCCAGATAAGCTGCGTACAGACCGGCCCAACGAACGCCCTACGATGGATATTTATCGTTCGCTAGCGTTGGCTTCCGCACGCTCGTTGGAGTTCGTTAATACGTCCAAATACATGTGCTCGAACGAACGTTCGTTGGCACTTGATTCCGGATCTTTTCTCTTTCATTCGCAATTTAATCATGGACGACGACGACATCATTATAATTGCTAGTTTTATATACCAAAACGAGTTAGCAAGAACAAGAAAAAATAAACGATAAGAAATATCCAAGTAATTATCAAATTGGACGTCTACACGCTACGCACTCTTGCTTCAACTGAGCGTTCGTTCGTTGGCCTTCGGCGACCGTCCAAACAGAGTTCGATCAAATAGCTCGATTTCTTTGATGTTACCGCCACGCTTCGGATCGCCGGCACACGCCAACGAGCGATCGTTGGCATTCGCTAAGCCGTCCAGATTGCAGCAACGAAGGTCAACGAAACCCGTTCGTTGGCGTTCGTTTGGCCGGTCTGTACGCAGCATTAGAGGACGAACTCATTCTAAGAACTTATAATACTTGATTAATTAATTATTTCTAAGAACTATATCGCAAGTGCCTACATTTCAATTAGGTACTTCGTTAAATTGTATGTATGTCTTTTCGAAACAGCAAAGTCTGAATTAGATTTTAGCTTGGCCGCGTATGAGTATACCTCCTTACTACCTTCATCATAGTAAACGACTGATTATTTATAGTATTTTCTCTACCTACGTTGTAACTTATAAGTTTATCTACTAACTACTTGATTCGCTGTCTGGCAATCCTTGTAACATTACCTTGACTTTCACCGCAAAACCTTCGTTCGTTCACGATCGTAAGGTATGTACCTACTTCCTTTGTCTGCTCTACGATTCTTTGTACGGCAACCTTAAGCAGATATACCTACCTAAATAATAGGTATTATGTTAACTGTGAATATCCGTTTAATCAAAATCAGTTTAGTCAAAATACAACTATAGTATAAGTAGGTACCTACCTACAAGTATAACGATGAATGATCGAGAACCTGTTATATGATGCACAATCATATTGTGTACAATGTATCTGTTGTGATTACGAATTATTGCGAATAGGGCACGGATACTGACTCCCACTACGCACGGCAAATCCTAAGGTTCGGATACCATTGCTTCGACGTGTCTGGGACAGTTTTCTTTATAAGATTATTTATTATCCAACAGTCTCATCCGGTGTTTCTTTCATTGCTGAAGATTGTGGTCCTGGCGAGATGACGCTGGAAAGGATTGTTTCAAACTTCGGTTGCTGTCCATTTAATAGCGGTGTTGAAAAATTTTCGTTATGTAGGTAGTCCCTCTGCTGTTAACACGACCTACGTACTTAGTTGGTACGGGCTCTCGCTCTTTTGACCTTGTGTGATCCGTGACAAAGCTCTAGGCACCCGCAGCGAAAAGAACGAACTTTAGTTCTGTATAATATTTCTAACAAAGTATCGTTTCTTCTTCACAAATATCTTACCTTTAAATCTACTAATTGTATCTATTATGAAAGGATACGAATTTTTCAGCTAAGACTAATAGCTTCTCTACTTCACTCTACTTTTATGGACACCCTAGCCGTATAAGACTTTCAATCATTGAAGCTGCGTATCTAATCAACAATCATTAAACATAATCAGTTGGCCGCCGACCGCTCGCCGAGCCGCACTCCTCTTCCCACGCAATTTTCAATTACGACAATACGATAAATTACGCGCCGATGGACAATTTCCGAATTGTGGACTTTAATTCTTTAAGTAAGTATTTATTCACAATTTTAATACTTAGGTAGGTATATGCATTTTGTGAGCCATAAAAATGTAGGATATTAATTATTTTCATATATTTTTGGTTCAATTTTTGCGCAGGTCATCGTGTGTTCTTGCAAAATTATAAAGCTGTCTGTCTATTTATAAACGCCTTCAATTACGCGTTGACCCAGTTCCTAATGCTATTGTAAATAAACAATGATTTGCAATAATGATATTTTGTCTATACTATCTATTGTAAAGAAACTTGTAACATTGTACCTTACGCGCTGTGTAATAAACTACGATCGGCTTTAAATGACCACCTAATCTATTGTGAAGCGACTTCGTATCACATATTTATTGTACCCTTCAGACATTATCTAATTAATCTTGATTAAGGATTTGTTAATACAAATCAACATATACGTTTGAATTATTACAGGCGAGGTGGTCAAAAATTTAATACGAGAAGCGGTGGAAATACGAAAGCGAGCTTACTGTCCGTACTCAAACTTCGCCGTTGGAGCCGCAATATTAACCGAAGAGGACTCCAAAGTGTACACAGGGTTTAACATTGAGAACTCAACATTGTCGCCGAGCATATGCGCCGAAAGAGCGGCCGTACCGAGGGCCGTTTGTGACGGTTATTTAAAATTCAAAATGGTGGCGGTTGCCGCTCACCAACACGACTCGTACACAGCGCCCTGTGGGGTGTGCAGGCAAACTCTAAGCGAATTCCGCGGCTCAGACGGCGACATGGACATATACCTCTGCAAACCAACTATGGATCAGGTTTTGTGCACGAAGCTGTCCCAGTTGCTGCCGCTATCGTTTGTTAGTTATCAAAAAGATAGTGTAATTAATAATTGCAAATAATAATAATTCAGAGATGTCATAATACTGAAGGAGTGTAGGTTACACACATTCTTATTTAAAAATAAAAGTTTGAAAAAAAGAAAAAAAAACCTTCACTCAGATTATATACGTCAAGACTGTTTTTGTTATCATTGTTTATTTATGTTGTTGTGAGAAAAATTAAAAACTAAATTTTTACAAAGGAACTCGTGCCGTTTAATTACTTTATCACCAACGCACCGAGGATTCCTTTAAGGAGCACATAATAAGTATAAGGTCTGGTCGATATTTTTAAGAACACACGTCTTACTTTTTTTTCACTTATTAACTAGATTGTCGTAATTCGGATTAGGAAGGCGCAGGGCCGTATTTGGAGGCGCGCTCTTGGAAAGGCCCATGTCCAGCTGTGGACGCATACAGGCTGATGGATTGGATTGGAGATTGTCGTAAAACTTGCGCCATAAACGATGAGCGAAGTAAGGTTTACAGACTGTATATAAAAAATGTGCGAATAGCCTAGTGTTTAAGAGGTCAGTCGTCCTCCTAGACGGGTCCAGGGTCCGGGGTTCGATCCCGCGCACGACCTCTAACTTTCGGAGTTTATTATAATATGCGCTTTAGACAATTAAGTATCTCTTGCTTTAACGGTGAAGCATAACATTGTGAGGATAGTCTGCTAATCCGCACGTGGCCAGCCTGGTAGACTATGGCCAAACTCTTTTCTTTCTGACAGACCGGTGGCTCAATAGTGAGCCGGCAATGGTAATTACTCGGGGCATTGTATGTTCTAGTAGGTAATATGACATCTCTTTGTAAATAATAATGAATGTAATAATGTGAACAATGGTGGTGAGAGCTAAAGACGTCGAGGACGTGAAAAATAAAGACAGTTCAATAATAACTTTTGTTTATTATGATAAACTTAATACCTTATCATAATTATGTTTTACATCATACATAGCTATATTACAGTTTACACTTTTATACGCACAGTATTTTAATATAAGAGAAATTAAATAAGGGAAGTTACCTACAATAGTTTCATTATAATGAAGTTTACAAATGACTATAAAGTTGAGGGGAGTCCCCGGGTGAGTCTTATTTTATCTTATCAAAAGATGAGGCGAATTGTACTTGACATTTATACAACTTTCCAAGAGTATTGTTTCAATTGCAATAGGCATCTAATTCGGCAGCACCCAACCGCTAAACTAAATTAGAATATCAGCTGATGATAGTGCTGAAGGTACTTTGACTTTACTTAGACAGAGACAGATTTGTACCTCTGAAGTAATTTTCTCTTTCTCGTTTTACCACATTGAGGCATGCAGCTTTAATGCTTGAGTGGAGGAAGCGCTGAGATAACCAACCCTTAGGTATTTAAAGTCGCCCAATCCGCTGGACCGACGACCTTAATAGAATAGTGGGAAGTGGAGTGGGTGGATGAGAAAGGCGAAGGACCGAATGTATGTGAGTGGTGGAAAGGCCTATGTCCAGCAGTGGACGCAGACAGGCTCACTGATTGAGATATAAAGTGGTGTGTGACACAACTTACAAAATAAACGTTTATTCTTACTTTCTTTTATAAACTCTAATACAGTCTGAGCAAAGTCAAAGTACACTATAGATCTAAGCCTAGAGTTAAAACTAGACAGATATGTGTCTTGACATCCTGTCTCGTTATAACACTTAAATCTCACGAAAGGCCAAGTACCTACGCTCTATAAATCTCAACCTATCGTAATGCTATCTCATTTACAATGTTCCGTGCAGAAAAGGATGGTATTATTTTAAAATGAAACGAAACCTATGGACATAAAAATGTACACATATCTTTAGTTCTGCCGTCCGCGTAGTTCGCAGTTTTCTATGCGCTGTATGGCGTGAACAGTCTCAGGAATCGTATACAATATATGAAACTATTCAATAGAATTAGCCAATTGGCAAGCTTTTAGACAATTTTTCGACGTCTATTTTGTAGTGTAAGAATAGGAACTTATTATTTTGTTGTATAAACAATACTGATAGGCAATAATATGATGTTTCGCTGCTATAAGAATATATTTAATTAGACCTGTATTTTCTTGAATTAAATCAGTGCTTATTATGATCCCATAACGTTAGTTTAACACACGTCCTAGGCGAATTTCTAAAATATTACATAGCATATTGACTTTTATCTCCAGCACCTTGCCCAAATGAATAACCCACCGGAATGCGCGAAAATTACCGTAAATTGGTGCTTTAGTGTGGAGATGAAGTCAATATGCTGTGTAATATTATAGGAATTCGCTTCCATTCCCTTTCAATGTAAATTAAGACTAAGGTTACTAAGACTTTAAGACAATGTTAAAACGAAACAGCTTTATTTCGCAGGCATAAATCTGTCTTGTTTTAACTGAAACTTAAGTCTGAGCAAAGTCAAAGTACCTACAGTTCATAGATCTCAGCCTTAGGCAAGGATCCTGGCCTTCACATACAAATCATTTTCATAATAAAAACACACTGAAAAACCGTCACAGTTCACCAAAACGGACACCAACCGATATAACACTGACACAAATTCTCATTGTTCGTCGCGATTTTAATCAACAGATCCACTTGCTTTGGTACACTTACCACCGCTTCTATATGGGGGAAATCCCTTCCTGTCAATTTATCTCTAATACGATTTAGTATTGCAAGCGCTCGCTTGTTCAGATTAGATTCGGGTGGCATTTCTAAGGACTCATATCTTAAGTGATTTCTACTTCTGCTTGGTAGAGAATATGAGGAGTCTATGTCCGATGAGAATGTGGATTCTGTGATAGAATGTTTCTCGTTGTCTATGAGTCTCCAGTTGAGCAGGGGATCGTACACGAATGCTTCTAGTACGGCCATCACACTGTCTCTGTGTTTGTGAAGGACGTGCATTACGGATTCGCACGTGGAACGATATGAGCCTTCTATGCCCGTAACCTGCGAAAAATAGTACTGAGTAAACTATTGTTTGAAAATGTATGCGCTCGGAGCGCAGTAGAGACCAATCCTTGATCCAATGATCGTTTATTGGTTTAGTATGTAGGAATTAGTGCAACTATTTGTGTTTAGGATAAGTTAGTCATAAAACCGCGAACTCGTCAACAAAATAGTCAACAGTTTGGTGAGAAATATTTTGTAAAAAAAAGTGATGATCTAAATAAGTAGCCACGAAAATTTGCTTCGTACAAATTCGAACATTACATAGAGGAGTTAAAATTTAATTTTCTTTGAAACATTTTAGAAATTGACGTCGCTTCAACTCTATCGGAGTGTGCTTAAACTTGAAGGTAACTAAATATCTATCTATCTACTTCCATCAAAGGCTAACTAAAATACTGGGGCATAAAACTAACAAAAAACTGTAGAATCACTAAATAACTATTCAATAATGATTTTTTTTGAAACCTAACTCTAACGAACTAGCAGGATAATATTACCTACTATAGAGTAGAAAATAACAGAGAATTGAAAATATCCAGTTTTAGTCTTACCTCCATAGCGTTGATCAACATCCGAGTTAATCTGAACGGAATCTTCTCTGGAAACCGTTCTCTACTCTGTGTGACTTCAAAGCAATCCCCGAAGTCGATATGCAGCACTTTCCCTGTTACTCTATGCAGCATGATGTTCGAGGGATGCCGGTCGCCCAGCCCCAGGATGTAGCCCACCATGCTCATGACTGCGAGAGAACGGGTGTAGTTCGTGCGACGCTCGAACCAAGCTTCCGCTGAAGGACTCTTTAGCCACAGCAGTCTGGATAGGTCATTCCCTGGCGTTTGGGATAGAGTGTATTCGAAAACTTCTACCTGAAATTGTATTACTTATGCTTTAATATGATCTACCGTTTTTTTTTTTTTTGCTTTTGTTTATGTAATCAATCTGACATCAAATCAATCTGTAAATTTGGTTAGTTTAAACGTGTCATGTATGTAATAGCTACATTGAAAACATCTAGATTCTCTTGATTTGGCCAGGCCAAAGTTTCAGATTTTAGTGAGAGCGAGTATTTTACTACAGAACATTTTGAAGTAGAGTTTGTTTCTACAAAAGTAAAAATGAACATAGGAAGGAAAAATAACAGTAGCATAACTACTATGGTAGTATAAAACTTGAAATAGCGAGATTCGAAATCGCATCCTGCCGCATGCATTAGCTCATATTGTAAATAAAAATGGTACAAAATATTTCTAGTTCGTTTCTAGGTGCAAAATTAAAGAAATTCTAGGTGCAAAATTGAAGAAAATTTTAAGATCTCTAAATTCTCAATGTCATTAAAAGCATACCTTATGTTTCAGCATCAATTTCTGATAATCCGACGCCATCCGCAACATAATCTGCTGCTCAGTGTTCAAAGCCATCTTATTTGACTTCTTGTCTCTGTAGTCGCTTATTAGGTTGTACAGTGTGTCACACTGGGGCACCCAACCGATCAGGCCAGAGTTGGGAGACAGCGGGACGACCGCATACCGCTGTATGGCTAGATCGTGTCTGTATGTGTTCGTGTCTGCCTGCAGTAACGTGTTGACGAGCCCAAACAGTTGCATCACTCGTTCATCCTGACGTAAGTCTTCGTGGCCCTTGAGGAGGAACATGTACTGCTTTCCGTCCGAGCCTTGTATTGTGAGACGACGTGGGCGTTGTTTGGATTTGATAACCTGTTGGCAATATTAAGTTGAGTTCTTATTTATTCTGCGGCAATAAAAAAGTAAACCAAAAAAGAAGTGGAGTAGAGTAGAATCAATTCTCCGCTACTCCAAATAAATTTATGGCGCATCTGAAGGTTAAATCACTAGCACTTGATCAAGAAGTCTACGTTTCGCTGATTCCCTGATACCTCAAGGTGATGTTGCGGTACCTGCAAGAGAGTACATCTTGGCGTATGAAGTGAAGTCAAGCTTTCCCCTCCTCCCTATTGCCTATGTCACGTCAACATCTGCGGACAGGTTCCACGACTTTCTTATGTGTAAAAATAAAGTAAAAGCACCAAATACCGACATTATATAAACGCCACGTTGTTACGTCGCATCGCCGACTGCTTTCCTGGTACTTACCCTCAAGTGGCTAGGTATTTATATGTGCGATGCGGAACGTTCGTCGGGCACATAGAAGCTGGGCACAGTCAGCAACACGCAGTTGCCGGTTCCGTACTGCAGCTCCAGCGACTGGCAGGTCCTGCGCACGCTGCTCTCCTGGTACTTACCCGCAAGTGACTATTTATGTGCGCGATGCGGATAACGCGTTCGTCGGGTACATAGGAGCCGGGCACGGCCAGCTCCAGGTCGCGGCACGCGTGCAGTCGCCGGCTCACGTACTGCAGCTCCAGCGATGTGTGCGAGCGGAACTGCGCGCCAATACGTCGCACCACGTGACAGTATAGGTCCCAAGCCTCGTTCAGGTACCGGTCCTCGTTGGTCTCCTGGTAGCGGGCGAACAACTCTATTAGGCACGTCTTAGGAGCTACTAACATTTCACCAGCACAGCGCACAGATCATGAGACTATATATGTAATTTCGTCACGGCCACAGATAACGAACCACATTTTTCACATCCATCGCTCAAACTTGAGCGCGTCACTGACACGTTTCCAGCGCCACAATTCACAGCTACGCGGCTCTATGTTGCGTATGAGAAATGCTCTATACATAATGTAACAACTTCAAATCTGGTAAAGTCATTGTTGGCGCGATGAACTCAAATTGTATAAATTTTTTACTTTTATCGGTTATAGATTTATCTACGCCAGAAAAATTAAATGGTTTTTATCGAACGCAGGGTGTGATATTGTATTGAATCTACAACTTTTATTACCTTACAGATTCTTTAACACAAATTATTTTACCTTGTACATTTCACACCAGCGTTGTGCTTCCTGCAAATCTCTGCCATACATTTGCAGAAACGAAACTTCCTTTAACGTCTCGGGTGGTTGATCGAGCATCGCGTGCATTTTATCAAGAGTCCTAAACATGCCCCTGTAGTCTTTTTCGCTAAAATATAATCTGAAATAGGCAATTCACAATACAGGCACATATGTTACGAAATTATAACCGAAAAGCTTTTAAAAGTTTTTAGTTATCACCTTGAGGCATCTTCTAGCGCAGTGTAGACTTGGTCGTGCCACAACATGGCAATTTTGATCAATTCCTCTGATATGATTTCAGCTTCGTTGACGAGTTTTTGTGAATGAGTACACATGGTCCTCAAAATATAATTTGCAGCATTCTTTCGCGTAACAAAAGACGACTTCGTGGCAACAGTCAAAGGATAGACCAAAGCCTGCGGGTGTAGCTTGCCAATATCAATGAGCAAAATATGGACCAATTTAGCCACAAGGCTCCTCGGTGAATCTATCCTAGCTATGAGTTGCGGTATCACTTGCAACCATATTTTGACATCGATTTGTCTGATACCTTCGAACAAAGCGTCGTATACGGCAGGATGATGTCCGTGGTCGAACCACAAAGTGAGAAGTCTTAGCGTGTCCTGCAAAGAACTTCCGTTTGAAAGACTGATGGACTTAAAGAATCCTTTAATAGCAGGTATAGTATACGTGTTGATGAATTCCGCCCTTGACACCTTCTTCTCGCTGGAACCGCCGGCTAAACTACTCTCCGACATATTGTCTTGTTGCTTATAGAACAGGACAGTCTCAAAATTCATACACGCCCAAGCGTGACAAGCTTTGTACCACTCTGGGGCAAGATTTATCGCCGCATCATAGTTTCTCAAGATTTCCGGTATTGACAATTCATTAATTTCTTGAAGAGACTCGCTCCAGGAACCCAACTTCAAGTGACATCGTGCTAGCAAGCGACAGTGGTCTTCACTTTCTGGTTCGGAGGTGTCCACGAATCTTTGCAAAACATCGTAGGCATATCGTTTATTTCCCGCGTCCCACAAATTTTTGCTATAGGATAAAACGATTCGTGGATCTTGGTTCCGCAAAAGCACGTCAGAATTAGACATCGGATCGCAACCTAAAACCGTGAGAACTACTTTGTGTGCCTGGTTAACGGCACCTGTTTTTCTGCACAAGGACGCAAACTTTAACCAAGTTTGAAAGTCTTCCCGAGGTGTCATAACCAAGGTCCGAATTTGAAGCATTCTTCGCCAGTCTTCGACTAAACGCTGCCCGCCTTGCAACCTCGTCCACCACGTTCTATGAATGATACCTCTTCTCTCTTCGACGAGCTTGTAAGTAACAACTTCCTCCAATTCTGTCAACAACTGAGCATTCACCAAAGCCCCGTACGCCCTCTGATAACTTTCCCCGACTACGGCTGACAACTCTGCATCTAATAAGCTTCTTGCAGTATCGACGTAATGTCTCGACTCCGACCAATGCCCTTCATGAATCGACAAAATGGCTCTATAAAATGCTCCATCTTGAGTATCATCTGGAATACAGTCCACGTATTTTTTCATAGAATCCCACTCTTGCAAACCCCAAGACGCCGCGGCAGCAATTTTCGCAGATTTCTTTTTTAAATCTTCGTTCATAGAATCCCAATCTTCTGCAGTTATGGTATAGAGCTTCCGCCATTCTCCCAAAGCTTCTAGACATCTCATCATTCCCAACTTTGACTCACAATCTTGAGGCTCTTCTTCCAACTTTTTGTTGTAAAGTTCCAATGCCTGATCCCAGTTATGCAGTTTCTCGTACCATCGCACGTGAACATTGAGAGAACAGTCACCATTCTTTTTCTGGGATATCACTTTTTCAATTAACCCATTAGCGGATTCTTTTTGTTGTAATTTGTTGTTTATATGTATAAGCGCCTCGACCACTTGAGTCGTAGGATTTCTTCGATATTCTTCTTCCTGCGAAAATGGATTAAAACCAAACTATAAGTTAAGATTCATTTTGATAAAAAATAGCCTAAAATGATTAATAAAATACCTTGTAATAAAGTGCTTTTGCGTAAGCCCGACAAGTTATAGCGGTATCACCAAGAAGTTTAATGGATATGGGTAGCGCGCCTTTTTCGCAATGTTCCAGGAATTCCGCCAGGTTGAGGACAACTAAGGCAAGTTCCGGAGCATCGGGAACTCTGAGCACTCGCTCCAATGACGTCACAAGTTCATTGCGAGACTGTTCGCCCAACTCCGTCCAACACGACATAAAGGCCGCATTGAATAAGTCACTTGCTAGTTGTGGATAGTTTTGGGCTAGACTCGAACAAGCTCTGAAAGAAAATATGTTATATGATAATGGTGCAGATTCTGAGTGCAACTAAATTTTAGAGTATTAGCATCTTTTTCTTACCAATGTAATAAGAAAAGGACAAACTATCAAACCTCGTGACTTTAATTTAGGTGCCAATCTGGAGCAGTGTTTGTAGAGTAGCACTAAAATATAGAGTACCTACCTATTTAGTTTAAAATTCATTTTCCGTCCTTTTTAGCAACATTAAAAACAGATACAAAATCTAAATTTAGTTTAGAGAAAACAACAGAATCGACACCATCATCGCATTCCTTGTTTAATAGAGAATTTAGCAGAGAAAATAAATAAACTTTTTGGTCAATCTTATATTTATTTTATTACCTTATTGCAGGGCTATTAGACTCAGTCAGGAATCCAACGCTTAACTGACGCAGCCATTCTAACCAGTCTTCTTTTGATACAACATTGTGCACCATCCAACATTTTCGGAGTTTTTCAACATTGAGTGCCAACTTCTGGATTGTTTGAGGATCGTTGTTGACCACCTTATAAACAATTCTCGATCAATATTAATGCAAAATTTATTAAACAGCTAATATAGGTACTTGAAGTGAAGAGTGAATTGGTATCTTCTAGGAAAGGGCGCTCCATCTTAGGCTGCATCACTATATCACATAGTCTATTAAAAAAACACAATACTTACATTCTTCTTTAGATTTCGTATTCGTAATCTTGTTTCGTCCAGATAGTCATCGTCTGAGGCTAAAGTGGAAATGACCTGTAGTCTGGTCACTAGCACTATATAATTTGGACATTGTATTTTATGTTTGACCAATATTCTGTCGATTGAAGCTATGTAGTCGATGTACTCGCGTCCCAATTGGACGATTAGAGCACATAGCGTGTTCATAGCCGTTTGTTGCAGAGATGGACTGTTTTCCAAGACCTTGGCTAATGCTTGGATTATCATCGCCGAATATGGCTTAAAATATAAATACATGGCCAAATGTTCAATGGTTTCCATCGCCAATTTGGATATTGAAGCCGGTATATTCCTTCCGTCAAAGAGCCCAGTTATAGCGGGTACTACCGATAATAAAACATCATCCAAATTGTTTTCGAATTTCTGAATAGCAAGTAGTAACTTCTCGGTTAAAATTTTATCCTTGCTTTTATCGTTTTTTAAGACCCTCAAAATATTTGGTAGTATTTTGCGTAGGTATATTTTAAATTCAGTACCAATAGCTACTGTTATGTGTTCGACTAGTAATATGAGTGTGGGTTGCAATGGACTGTCTGGAGTCCAGTATTCCCTGATGAGATCAAATATATCCTCTAAATACGCCCTGATGTGGATTTTAACAACAGAAATAAGCAATGCTAACTGAGTGAACAAGAATTCTCTAAAATTCTGATTGTCTGTCGATCGGATTACGTATAAAAGACTCGGAGTAACACGGGAGATATACGGCACGCATTTAATACCCAGAGTTTGGAAGATATAGGTGACGGAATGAACTACACTGGTATGGTGTTGAGCAAGTAGAGGATCGCGAAGTATACGCATCAACGAAGTTACTGCGATTGCTGGGTAGAACTCATCCAGGACTAACGGCGACATGCTCACAAGCATTTCACTTATATTAGTATCGAAAGTATCATTCGCCGACGTGTCAGGCACAGGAATCAAGGTAGAGATAGTTTGAAAATCAATCAAACCTTGGTTAACTCTGTGTTTATAAGGATCTAGGGCACCCAAGAGACCCAAAACGCGAATAGTTTCCCTTCTATCTACAGGATGTTGTTCAGTCTTTAAGAAATTCAGTAGCATATCCATTAGATTGGGATATTCCATATATGGCGTCACTACATAACCAATCGCCCCGATGATTTGACCAAAGGACCATAAAGCCACACTTTTCTTTTCAGGTTGATTGGGATCTGACAGTATTTCTATCTGGATCGACATAAGTTCTGGCAACCATTGGATCAGAGCATTGCCTCCGCCGTGTATCTCCGCCAGATCTCCTATAGACTTCAAAATTATAGATATCATAGTTGAATTTGTTTCATCCTCTTTCAACTTAGGTATGAGCACTTTCAAAATCGTATCTACAAACTGTTGCGTCAGCCGCGGGGCGTGCGATATGATGTTGTTCACCATCCTGAGAGACTGCTCCTTATTGCGAGCTGATTCTGAATACTGCAACTCCATTAAAATCTGTACGAACAGTTGCCGCAGAATTGGCGTAGTGTAACTCGGATTTATATTGCTCAACCTCCCCGTGACACATAGAGCCAATTCACTCACGTCGGTATTTGAATCATTGATGGCAACAAACAGGCAACTCAAATGTTCCTCAACAGCTAAATACTTGTCAAAAATTGGGTTCGTAAAAATTTCGAGAACCTTGTACCGTATTTCTTGATCGAAATCAGATCGACCGATGGATAAAAGTTTGCCAAGAGATTCGTCAATCAAAGAATTCAAAGTTCGTGAATTAGTGGCTGAACATCGTTCAATGGCTTTGATTAGCAATTTGGCTACAGTTTTTACTGCCTCTAGTCTCACATCCTGCTGCTCATACTGTAGGTAATGATCAGTACATCTTCTTATAAACGACATCAGAGTATTGTTCCACTCAAAGTCAAATGTACCTAAAGTATGTAATGCTAAGACTAATTTTACAGCATCATGTGGTTCTACTAACAAAGCTTTTGATAGTGCATGTACAGAAGGTGATTCTACACTGCTGGAGATATAAGGCTTCTTCCTCAATATTAGAGACAGGATATTGAGCAATCTATCTGTAATTTCTTTTTTCAATGATGGAACTTTTTGACTCAGCTCCTTAAAACACGTTGTCAACTGTGAACTCAGTCCAGTTGCACACATAGGGTCAAGAAGCTCTTTTATTTCATTTGCAACATTTTCTTTCATTGCAATACCTAGTAAAGTAACACAATGAAACAAAGGTGTATCTATTCCAACTTTTTTTCTTGGTACATCTTTGAGTGGAAAAGTTTGTTTTATGATTTCTATAATTCTAGGCAGGTACTGTTTAATATCATCTTCGACTGCTATGCAAATAAGACCTAATGTTGTGAAAGCCATAGCTTTCTCTTTTTCTCTGCCTCTCAAAAAAGTAATCAAATGATTGATGGTAGATTTAAGATGTTTTTTAGCAAATGCTTCTCTGTTGAACGCTGCTAATCTTGGTATCACTAGAAGAAGCATCTGATGAACACTGTGAGACCTTGATATCTGCTGTGCCATGACATCTGAAAGTATAAGAAACAATCATACAATTTAATATACAGAGTTATGGAAGATCTTTTCACTTAACACTAATAAATAATTGGTTATCACACTGTTGAACATCATTTTAATCAGTAGTTCCTAAAGCTGGAGAAGGACTTGTCCATTTACCATTCCAGGCGATCTCGATATGGCAACACAGACTAACTTGTAGCATGTGTTTGTAATGTATCATCATTGGAGTTCTTGACTCTAAGTGTGCTCCATTGAGATGGCTTGCGCCTACAATTTGCTCTCGCGATGACGCGACCTATACTGACTTGCAATGTAACACTCAAATGGAATTCGCGAAAAAACCGACAGGTGAGTGGAGCACGCGGTGCTCGCCGCAAATGATACGTTACAAACTAACATTAAAAGTCAGTCTTTGGTTTGAGTTATAACTCGATACATTGCACCAATATGTTACAAGTCAATCTCCAGTTTTAGAGTAGTAAAACGTTGAGCAAATAGTAAGCTACCCACTAAGCTATCATAGAAAGAAAATTAACTTACCCACAGATATTTTATCATACTTTTCCATTAATAACTTCTTGCATATTGACGATTCCAAAATAATATGTTGGTTTTTATCATCATATTGGTATGACAATGAGCCATACAGTTTTGGGTTAAATGAAGACATTTCATCAGAAATTTCCTGTTCTGAATCAAGCTTCTGCATGAGACCAGTGTATTTCTTCTCCCAATTGGAATTAGAACAACGGAACAGTTCGTTTAAAATTAATAATCCCCCGTGAACATGCTCATCTCTGCTCATAAATCTTTCTCTCATTGGGTCTGAGAAAGAAGACATGGATTCCTCATAGCATTGAATGTACCAGTGAGCCTTGTTGCTCTGTTCTGGTATTTCCCTCTGAGACGTCACTACAAAAGCAGCTCTGATAGCTTTGGCTGCAGCTTCTCTAATCTGCTCTTTAGGATCTCGCATTGCTGTCATGATATAGTTAAAAAAGCTATTGATATGCTGAAAAAAGAATGATGGCATAGCAATAGCTAGTTCTCTTAAAATGAGACAAGCCGATAGTCTTTTCCCCTCATTTCTTTCCCCAGTTAGCCATTCAAAGGCTCTTTTTATCTCCATTTCTACATATTCCCCACGTTTTATACCCAGTGATGTTGCTATTCTACCCATCGTTTTTGCCGCCAGTTCTAAAATATTTATATCATTTGATGGGAATATGTTTCTCAAGTAATGAGCATAGCGAGTTATTCTTGTCTTATTTGCTTCTGAGTCACTGCTTATGAGGCAAACTGGAAAAAAATATTAGTATTAAATAATAATTAATTACTATATTTTAATATACTTATTTTCTGGATAAAATTGATTTACATTATCGATTTTTATTGTGTACTAATTTTATTCTCAGGTGTAAGTTATCATCTTGAAGTGAGACAAGGACACACTGAATTATGAATATTAGGTACTAGGTACTTAAAAAAATAGCTTCTAGCATAGCTGTATCTAGCTGGCAAAAGGTTTCTCATGAGATTCATTATTGTTTTAGTAATTTGATGAGAGGTTTTTTTTTATTATTATAAGATTTATTACCAATAGTCAAAATTCCCGCTTTTTTGTCGTTGATATCGTAGCTTGAAGTCATTATATGAATTTGTTGACTGAATTCATCCAGGACTTGAGTTAAAGCATCCTGAGACATCTCTCGCAGGTCGAGCTTAGCGAAGTTCTGGAGCTCCCGAATAGCTTTATGTCGGGTTTCTGTGTGACGAGATTTTAAGCCCACAATCAAATCAGATACTAATTGACTATTCGTCATCTTGTTTTTTGTTTTAAGATCCACAAAATAAACAGAAATGTGGAAATACTACTAGACTAATTTAGCCACAGTACACTTTAAACATTTTTATCGTTTTCGACATAGTTTATATAATATATTGCGCACTTATATTGCCCATAAATTAGTAATTATTTCACAAATATTACTATTTTAGTTATAATCAAAATGTAAACAAATTACAAATTGAAAACATGCGGCCATCATTGAAAATGAGTAAAGTGTCAAATGTTATTGGTCTGTGGTGTCAAGTGCACAAGTGTCAACAGCAAACTTGTAGGTATCTACTCTGTGGTTACATGAGTAGTTGTGTTGGTTGTGTTCCATTTGTGTTAAAACCATAAATGAGCTGAATGAATGAATGGAATAATTATGCAATTGCTTCATGCTTGTGGCAAACAAACAACAAATGGCAAGCATTGCAAGCATCGGCAAACACCACAGATGGCTTCCCTGCCAATCAGAAAATCTCCAAAGCACTGGCAAGATGCACTAAAACACGTTCACACGCTTGCCAATGCATGTAGTCTGCCACGAGCGTGGAGGGCGTCCATATAATTTGACTAAATAAAATAACTTGGACCTTAATATTTTCAGGAAAAAATTTAAAAATAAAAACAAATTAAATTAAAATAAATCTTTACTTAATGTATCCTTGAAATAAGACTATTATACAATTTGAAATAATTATACATCTTTTTTATGGCAACATTCAGTACAATAGTTCTATCGTCTATCGTGTTATCCAACATCCTTGTACTAAATACAAAAGTCACAGATAATAAATAACATAAGTCTTTGTGTAAGTGGGGACTTGGGGAGGATGACGCGTGTATTTTCAATACTTTCTCGTCATCTATCTACAAGTAAACGTCAAATAGCCATGGCCAATCGTCTCAGCGGTCTCAGCTGAGCCAAAGGTGACTGACTGGTTGACGTTGGGGTTTGCGCTACAATACTGTCTTATTCAATCAGAAAATCTAAATTCTTTCTTGTAGTGATATTACCAGTTATTTGATACAAAGTCTACAAAACGACCTATAATGAGTGAACTCAGTCAAGAAGAGGTGAGTCGTATTTTGTAAACGGCCCTTGGCATAGTGCGTATGGCCAATCTAATTTCGTAACAAAACAAAGCGTTAGTGTCGTGGTGTTTAGCGTTGGTGTGAGTGTAAATTTCTACACGTGCTCGGTTCCCGACGATCAATTTTGCTTCGTTGCAGATACGAAGACGGAGATTGGCTCGGTTGGCAGCTCTGGGAGGTACTGGTCCGTCACCAGCTCCCCCTAGTCCCCCCATCACGCCTGGCGCTTCCATGCCAGCCGACGTGCTGAGTCCCGCGCCTGCCACTGTCGTATCGCCCGCGCCTCGCAGTTCCAATGAAAACTCCGAGAGCACAGACAAAGAACAGAGCTTTGCAGAGAACAAAAGTGAAGTGCCAGATCAGACGAAAATCCCACCAGATGGGTTAATCGTTACGGAGAAGGCGGAGAGTAATTTACTGGATGAAATGCCTGATACCAAAATGACAGATTTGTCCCAAACGAGACAATACAATAGTTTTGATTCCATGGGTGACGATACTTTGTTGAGCTGTGGATCGGTGCGAGGCCTGCCTCAGTCCACTGTGAGCAGTTCTGAGGGTGCATCTAATAGAGAAGACAGCACATCTCGGTCTAACTCGCCTGCACAGTTCGCTGAGCCTCCACCTGTGAAGCCACGGACAAGCACCGCCTCACCTAGTTGCTCGCGAAGATCTCTCTCTATGGAAGTAGATGATGTATCAGAAAGAAACTCTCAGTCTGAACCACCACAGGAAGCTATGGAGGTGAGTACTCAGATTAAATGATATTTAGTGCATAGTTTGACTTTCAATTTGGTTTCTTAAAAAAAGCCCTAACAATATTTTACAAATGAGTCATAATGCAATTTTTATAGTGTGTGATTAGTAACTTTTTATTTAAATAATCTCTTACAAAGTGCTTTGGATTACTTCTCTTTTGGAATGCACTTCTTGCTAAGATAAGGTGTAGAATTTTTATCATTGGGGTTAATATCAGACTTAAATTCCATTATTTGATAGATTTTTGAATATTTGAATCTCCTTTCAAAAAATGTACAAAATTAGATTAAAGATTTAAAATTCATAGTAATATTAAAATACATAACTATTAAATTTCATAGTCTATTGTGCAAGTTTAGGAAGCAGCGTAATATTGCATTTGGTCTTCTTATTAATAACATACAACACACAATGACACATATTACTATGTTGAATTAATTGTGCTTCTGAATTTGATGATGTCACAATGTGTGTGAGAGGAAGATGGATACAAGAGACATATAGAGAAAGCAAGAGGTACACATTGCACTGGGGTGTACAGTTAATTCAGCCGTATTATAGTAACTACAAGCTATTGTTATTCTTGTCCTGATTGACTTGGCTATTATTGGTATTTATGTTTGTAGAAACCAGTGTTTATCATTAATTGTTAATTACCTGACTTATGCATACATTTATCAGAGTAAATGCGCTCTGATTTTATTCATTATGTAGCTACATTAAAATACTGTTTCATACAGTAGCAGTTAGTATGATTGTGTAATTTTTATTACAATATTTTGCATTCAATATTACTTAATTAGTCAAGAGTGTTATAATGGTTTCTATTTTTTGTTTTTGTCATAGCTATATTTCCTACTTATTTATTTTATACTTACTTACTTTTTTTAATCAAATTTATTTAAAAGGGTTTCAAAACAATGTGGTTTTACAAAGTGATCATGTCAGCCCTGTAGAATTAAACCGTATACAAAATCAACTTAAAAATATTTTAATTTCTACGCTTTAGCCCTTTTAATACTAATTTTTATAGCATTCTTGCCTTCTCGGATGCCGGCAAGGCTGTTCCATATTCTGATTCCAAAATCAGACCGTTTAGCTTCATTCTGGACACATTCAGCCATTATGTGCACTATATCGCACTCTGCACAGTTAAAAGATGGGGCCTTACCCATCCACACTGCGAAACTGTTTAGCACAATATGTCTAGAATACAAAAGTTTTACTTTAACTTGTGGATCAATTGTCTTCCTAAGAATACATATAAATAACTATCTAATAGGTACTAGTAATATAATCTATATCTACCAATTTGCACTTGGCTAGCATACTACTATGGCCAAGCCATTCTCATTCTGAGACATTCGCAGACCTATGCTCAACAGTGACTAAGCGATGGGTTGTTCGTGATGATGAGAGCTTGGGCACAAACTTTATAGGTCTTATGAAAATATTGCAATATTAATTTTCAACCTGACCCAAAAAGAGGGGTGTTATAAGTTTGACGTGTGTATCTGTCTGTGGCATCGTAGCTCCTAAACTGAGGAACCGATTTTAATTTAGTTTTTTTTGTTGTTTGAAAGGTGGCTTGATCGAAAGTGTTCTTAGCTATAAAGCTGTAGCTTGAAAGTTATCAGCTCTTTTCTAGTTACTGTAACCTTCACTTGTCGGGGGTGTTATAAATTTTTAATTTACACTTGTATATGAATCAAGTATTTTGAATTTTTGTTTAAGTTTGTATATTTCTAAATTATTAAGATAAAGATAAATATTTTCCTATAAATTTTGTGCATAGGACTTGTTCTGCTTTATATTAAAGTAAAGTCAGTTGTGTGTGTATGTGTCATGCTTATATTTTACATTGCATGACCATTCTGCTAAGGTTTCCTTTTTAAATCATCTTTTACTTTGTTCTTTCCAGGCTTGTTATTCAGACATACTGTAATATTAATACTTTATAGATTATGTATGCAGTTAAATTGATATTGATTATATTGACCTCAAATATTGTTGTATTTGTGACTATATCTATTACAAATTCTCATACAATAATGATTTCATTCAATCGTTGCTGTATGATATGTTTTAAAATGAACAGTATAAACTTGCAATTCTACAAAACAGAGTATATTTTAGGTTGAAGACAATGACTCAACACAATCACCTGCTCGTAAAATACAAAGGTCTCGCACAGTAAGTGGCACAGAACTTACGGAGGAACAACTTAGGCATATTGTTGGGAAAATACTCCAAGTATCATGGTCCGAGGACAGTGCAGGTGAGACCTAGGAATATTTACATACTTTTATGTAAGTCACAATATGTTTACCATTCATGATTTTCAATGGTCTGCATGTATTTAAATAATGTTTATAATGTGAAAACAAAGTTATTATGTAACAGCACAAATCAAAATTGGTTTATAGATGCCAGCGGCAGAGATAAGGAGAGAGAAATGCTGACACTTGTTCTCTTTATAGAATTGTATGGTTATAATAGGTGTGGTCTGTGAGGTACTTGCTTTACATCACCTGTGTATTCTTGTAACTAACTGCATAGCCATGACTGACTGTCAATTAAAATTCTAAAACATTATCTACTGCTGGGGTCTAATTATGTGTAATCACTAATCAGGTAGATATCACTACCCATAATATAAATGCGAAAGTTTGCTTGCTTGTCGGTTTGTCTGTCAATCACGCTGCAACGGAGCCACGGATCAGCATGGTTTTTTGTAGTTAAAGACCTGGAGAGTATCATAGGATACTTTTATTCTGGAAAATCAAAAAGTTCCCACGGGACCTAAACAATCTAAATCCACGCAGAGTTGCGGGCATCAGTATTCTATAACTATGGGCAATCTTTGATCAGATTTGGGCTCACTTAAGCAAATAATCTTTCTAAGGAATATATTAAATAAATGAAAAAATAGGTTTGGTTCTTTGGGATCTATGACGCTACATAATGAAGATCGTTTAATACTTTTTCCATTACAGGTGGAATCTTTGTGCCGTCAGTGGCGGCATCGTTGCTGGACAATCCAAAACTAAGTTTAGAGGAACTAGCATCAGAGGCTGTAATGGATGTCATTACTCAAATTGTAGATGGCTCAGATCCTCTCAATCAAAAACTGATTGCAGTGTCTGAGACGACCAAAAGACTAAGTGAAGACTGTGGTGATGATATTTTGACGACTGGACACCTCGGTTCCGAAAGTGACCCAGACAAAGCGGACTGTCCCACCCCATCACTGCCTATTCCAAAAACGATTCCCTCACAGGGCCTAGCTGTTAGTTACTTACTTAAGTTCTACAACAACATAAACCTTTATGAGAGAGAACATTCAAAGAAAAGTTCGGAACCACCCCTGAGTGATTTGCTACAGAGTTTAAGGACTTTACTTGTAAATAATTTAGTGTTAGTGCTTAGAGGCATGTTTGAACTGGAAAAGTGTAGGAAATCGCCACTGTTACCATATATCCTGATCGGGAACACGCCGATTGGTCTCATTCCTGAAGTCGTCTTGGCTACATATTTGGATCAAGAAGCCTTCGACGATGTGAGTAATATAAATTATGTTATTTGTTTGTGACAGAACTTATTTAGCAACTTCTATATTCTGTGGTTATTTATAATCTTTCTACTCAAACATTATCATCCTGTTGCTTTGCATATTTTTCTAGTATAAAAAAAAAAAAATCCTAAACATTGCTAGTATTAGTTTTCAAATTCAGCCTTTGAATTATAAATCAACAAAGGCAACTTAAACAAGCAAAAGACAACTGTCAGTAGAAAACACATTTATGGTTTGCAGGGAAAATACTTTGCATAGGCATTGATGTATTTCTTCATTAAATAACAAAGGCTTAGTCCTACATGGTCCATTGATACCCATCTTTATTTGTTCCAAAATATCATTATATTGGGCACAGGTATTCATCCCCCTACTAATGGGGATTCGCGAAGAAATGCGTCGTTGCGTGTCCCAACTCGTGGGACGAGGCCACGGTGCGGCGTTGCGCGCTCTACGCTCTCTATGCGAGCTGAGAGCGGGGCCGAGACTCTCCGCTAGACCGGTGTGCGCTCTGATCGCCCGCCTGCCGAGCCTCTGCCCGCCTGCGTTAACCACTGCGCCTGGACGAGAGATCGCGAGAGTCAGCTTTCTCGGACCTTTCTTCGCCGTGAGTTATTCCTACTTTAATATCTAGGTAAGCGTATTTCGGCTCGTCAATTTAATCACAGCAATGGTGCGAGCTGACCGCTCTTACAAGATAAGAGCTGGGCCGAGACATTTCGCAAAACCAGTGTTCTGATGTCCAAGCCTATCTCTTGGCACTTCTTTGCCGTGTTTGGCCGCCGAATCAGGTACGTACGCTACGTTTTTTTTTTGCGAACTACGAGCAAGGCCTTATATTATAACCAAGAAGTGCTGAATAAATTATATCCAAATATATATAAAGAAACTTACATAAAAGTCTTTAGTATGTACCTACTCAAATCCTCAGTCACCACTCAGAAGATTTGTGACAGAAAAAAAAACAATGGAAGGGCCACATCATCATTTATTTCCAGCAACTTCTAATTCTAAAAGCACGATGCGAACTTACGTAGTGAAAACCTTACATTTGTCCTCCAGATATCCCTGTTCGCGGAAGAGAACCCCCGCTTTGCGGAGCGTATGTTCGCAACCGGCACCGACCAGAGCCTAGTATTCGCTCTGCAGCGAGAGGTGGAAGCCAGCCGCAACACGCTCCACAACATCTGCCACAACATACTCCTGTGTCCAGATGCCAGGGAACCCTTCCTCAACTACTTCGCAAACTTGCTGCAACGGAACGAAAGACGCGCACAACTGCAGACGGACGAAAGATCTCTTGCTGGTAAGTTTAAGCAACTAAAAAAAAACAAAAATTGGGTCCAGGTTAGATTACTATGTAAACATATTACTTCATCTGAGGGGTATCCTCGACTAGTGAATTAATGCTACAATGTTGTTAAAGACTGACTTGATTTAACTCGAATGATTTGAGAATTGATTTTGCTATATAGCCCTTTGTGAACCTTGGGTTGGTCTACTAAATGTTTCCACCAGTTTCTTTTATATATTCTGACCGCTAAGACAGGGCACACTTTATACAGTCTATTCACTTAGCCTTGGGTCTGCCATGATTTTGACTACTCTCTGGCTTACAGACCAATTTATTTATCACTAGATTCACATCAACGCACCATGTAAAAACTAGAGATCGCAAACAGTTTAAAAAAAACTACGTTGCGTTTGTAAATTGTTTCGCGCGCAACTGTTGACAAAAAAGATAGCCAAGTTATTTCTGCCGCGTTGATATAACCAACTCACGGCGCATTTACAAAGGGAAATAACATGCGACGTTTAATAATAACACAACAATGTGATAAAGCAAAAAGTAACACACAAAATGTCCCTTTTGTATCTTAAGCTTAGTATATCCACTAGAACTTGAAGTACGATCCGTTTCATTCGCTCCGCGTCGTGAGTAGTGGCCCTATAGATAAGGACCCCGGACGGGATCGAAACTAGTCGAGTAGGTATACTTTGACTAATCACCGAGTCTAGCCGTAAGATATTTATATTTATAGGTAGCTACGGGTCGAAATAGCACAGCCCACTGGAGACGCCTTAACCTCCCTCAGCCTAAAGCATGCCGTTACATACGACATATTATTAAATAGAAGTTTGTAACAAAGACTTATAAATGGAATTACGCTAATAATGACCAAATAAAATAAAACTTATGTGAACCACTATAGCATGGTTTCTACCACTAACTAAAACCATTCAGCAGCGGTTCACGTAACAGTCGGTATCATGCTCACGACTTTTGGCGCTGACCCATACCCGGCGCTCCAGGGATGCGCATTTTTTCCCCAACTGCGGCAAAGGAAGGGTTATGATTTTAGCAGTCTATGTATATGTATGTATGTTTGTATCCAGATTCTGTGTGTTCCACTGTAGCGCCTAAACTGCTGGGCCGATTTTAATGTATGAACCATGAGGTGTCAATCGATTTGTCGTAAAGGGTGACATAGGCTACATTTTATATGAAAAAATTGTAAGTCAAAAGTTTATAACACCCCCCGACAAGTGAAGGTTACAGTAACTAGAAAAGAGCTGATAATTTTTAAACGGCTGAACCGATTTTCTTGGATTATAGCTTAGAACCCTCTCGATCAAGCCACCAAGGTCGAGCTAAGATTTCTGATCAGCTACAATTAGAGGCCGGCTGGTCAAATGGATACCCACTAAGCCTTTTTTGTATATGATTTTCAATGGTTACACGGGCTACAGAATATTATCGATGTTTTCACAGATTCAAATCGCGTACGCATAACTGAATTGTATTCTATTCGTCTGACGTCTATACGAATCTGAATTTACAAAATATTGTTTTTGTGTAGCATGGCCAAATCTAAACACACCCGACGTGTCTGGCGTTTTCGTCTGGACGCTGATGAGTCAGTACCCAGTGGAGCCATTGACTTATAACCTGTGTTAATACCTACGTAAAACATTTGCCATAGCGTGCTTTGTTAGACTTTTCATTTCATTTTCCATTGTTAGAATGACCTTTGAATATTTTTTTATCAGGAAAACCGGTGTTTGCTTTTATTAGTCAATGATGCCCGTTATTTATTCTTTAGCATTGTAATTTATATTTAGTTTTCAATGCTTGGTACGAAATTACTTTTATAATATCCCAACCTGGAGCCAAGATTAAGATGTGCAGAATGGCAAAAAATATTCTTATACTTTCATTCGACTTGAATTCCAAAACGCTTGTTTATAAACAACTTCGATGAAAAGGGTGGTTTTTTTAGGGTTCCGTACCTTATAGGATCACTTGTTGTCTGTGTGTCTGTCTATCTGTCTGTCCGTCCGTCCGTCCGTCCGTCGCGGTCGTGTCTATCTATCAGTGGGCTTTATCTCGTGAACCGTAATAGGTAGAGAGTTGAAATTTTTACAAAATGTGTTTGTATTTGTATTGCCGCTATAACAGCAAAGAATAAAAATTTAAAAATGGCCGCCATGAAAATAAAAATAATTAAAAAGTGTTATTTATTTCTTGTATGATGATTTTTTATTTAAAACTATTATTGAATTAATCTAGAGTAAGTAAAGACTAATTTTATCAAACAATCAGTCCTTTTTTAACCCCCGACCCAAAAAGAGGGGTGTTATAAGTTTGACGTGTGTATCTGTGTATCTGTGTATCTGTGTATCTGTGTATCTGTCTGTGGCCTCGTAGCGCCTAAACGAATGGACCGATTTTAATTTAGTTTTTTTTGTTTGAAAGGTGGCTTGATCGAGAGTGTTCTTAGCTATAATCCAAAAAAATTGGTTCAGCCGTTTGGAAGTTATCAGCTCTTTTCTGGTTTTCTTATTACTTTTATCCCAGGACCACCAGAAGTTACGTATTTTCTGACACAGGAAATATGTACGATTGAGTAGTGTTAGTAAGTACTAAGAAAGCATGCCTAGCCTACGTGCTAGCTTGCTTGGACGGCCAATTTTCAGGTATCTGATAATCAAGGTACATAAAACCATTACTTACCTCACGTAAATTCTCCAAACTGATTTTTACGTATATTTTAGGCAATATCCTTAAAAATATGTCGCCAATACTCCCAGACACTTCCCGCGTCGGCCGTATTGCTTTGCAGACGCTTTAAAGCTCCCAAAATAAGTAAATACTTAACTGCACGTAAATTCTGATGCTTCATTTTTATATATGTCCACCAGACAACTATTTTAAAACCTTTTACAAGAAGACAGACCGATCCAGAGGGCCAATCATCCCCTAAATTCAATTTTAATGCCTCTGTGGGTTTGAGCGCGAGGGCATCATTATCTACGCGCATGAGATTGAGTAAGACATGTATTAGGATATATTGACTTCTCTCTCACTCTCTTATAGTTTACTTATGTCAATTAATTATTAATATTAAAAAAAAACAGCTAAAAATTAAAAAAATTGGAGAATTCACGTGAGGTAAGTAATGTTTTTATGTACCTTAATTACCTGATACCTGAAAATTGGCCGTCTAAGCAAGCTAGCAGGTCTGTAGGCATGCGTTCTTAGTACATACTAACACTACTCAATCGTCCACATTTCGTTCGTCAGAAAATACGTGACGGCTGGTGGCCCTGGGATCTTTCACTATTGTAACAGAGGTTCATAATATTATGTCAATTGGCAAATGTCAAGCTGTCAAGATGGACGTTGCTTAGATACATAATTATTTATTTGAAAATAATGTTTTGGAAAACTCCGATACTTTGGATCGTAGGCGCGGAGTTTCTAATTTATAAAATATTATAATCACAGTTAAACGAGAAATCATCAATTCAATTATAATATCCAACAGTCAACTAAAGGCCACGAACAATCGACCCAAACCCAAACCATAGTCAAACTATTTTTAGGGTTCAGTAGGTATCTGTAGAAAAAAAAAAAAGATGTAGCCTCGACTGTTTTAGTCGCGTAGGTGTGCATGGCACCATTAAATATCGTAGGAGGCGATGACCCTCCGCGCGGCTGAGGTTCCCGCATCGTAGTCGCTTTGTCACGCAGGTTTGGATGATGCATTAGGCGCACCTTCTTTATATTTTATCTGCTTGAACT
The DNA here is from genome assembly GCF_905333055.1 of Maniola jurtina. Lineage (NCBI taxonomy): Eukaryota > Metazoa > Arthropoda > Insecta > Lepidoptera > Nymphalidae > Maniola > Maniola jurtina. The sequence continues at coordinate 3,613,341 of NC_060045.1, forward strand.
CAGCTTATTTATTTTGACAAAATACGTTAAAAATTCATCATCATTAGGATCAACCCATCGCCGGCTCACTACTGAGTACAAGTCTCCTCTCAGAATGAGAAGCTACCACACTGGCCAAGCACGTATTGGCACACCTCACGCACCTTTGAGGGAGCATTATGGCCAACTTTTAAGCATGCAGGTTTCCTGACGGTGTTTTCCTTCACCACTTCGTTGTCTGTCTGTGTGTCATCTTTCAAGAGAATCAAAACTTATAAATTGGGTACTTCCCGTTTACGTAGAGTCATGAAAAGCAGGTAGCAATATCTTATAGGCCAAGCACTCTACTCCTGTGGCCCAAGTAAACAGAAAAATCCGACAACTGAATTGTCATTACATAAAAAAAAACTTGTACGGAACTCTTCATGTGTGAGGCAGACTCGCACTTGACCGGTTTTTGAAAGTTATGTCAAATAAAAATTTTACATGCAATAACAAACAAAATGAAATACAAGCCACTTTATTCCTTATTTCATCGGGTGAAAGTCGATTTCAATTTAATCGTAGGTATATCTTGAAAAGCTTATATTATTATTATACGACTACGTAAAATGGGTACATTTTTAAAGCAACGACATGTTAGAAACAGATATTTCGTTTTGGTCATGTTAAACTATGTGAGTCATTCAGATAATTCTTGATTTAGTGATGTTCGGTCAAAAATATTTCATGGAACGTATAATTAACATAACATTGATGTTACTTTTGAAGAGATATTAGCTGCCTTATTGGATTTATATTATTATAGAAATTGGGTTTTAGAATGGCACAAAATATAAACGGTAATTTATGAATAAAAGTTTAAAAAGCGTGAAATAAAAATTAAATTAAAAATTTAAAAAACCCCCGACACATAAACCTCTAAAAAGTAAAAAAATAATAGGTAAGTATGTATGGGCCCTTTAAGAATAGTATAAATAGTAAAGTTTTTATCCAAGCGTTCGTTGCGTCGGGGGACCGCTAAAGTTAACAAAAACTATTCTTCCTACAACATGACTTTCATAGTTTATGATAGGTAGCGGTCCCCCGACGCAACGAACGCTTGGATAAAAACTTTACTATTTATACTATTCTTAAAGGGCCCATACATACTTACCTATTATTTTTTTACTTTTTAGAGGTTTATGTGTCGGGGGTTTTTTAAATTTTTAATTTAATTTTTATTGAAGATACTATTATAAGAACTTTTGACCATGTTTAAAGTTGTATCACAAAGAATGCGTAGTTAGACCCTTCAAAGTACGATAACGCCTAATGAGTATAGCCGAAATAGATATTGCGTTGAATGTCGCTCACCTCACCTCGTTGAATGATTTTCTATTGGCGTCAATCCAATTTATAAGCTTTCCAAGATCACGGTATAAACACCGGCTCTTAGCAAAAATTAAAAAACAATATATTTTTGCTACTTTTTTGCGAACTGTACTCGACATAAATAGATTTTTATGTGACACTTCCGTTGACAAATAAATTAAATGACAAAATGTACAAAATTAGAAGAATACGGCGAATGAAATGAACAAAAATGTAATCTGTGTAAGAACATTTTCTGTTTAAATTAACGATTTCTAATTTATATAAAAACGACGAAAAGATGTGATTGTGATCGCATCTTTTCACATAATTTTTTTTCAGTTCATTGGGAGTATTTGTGGAATTAAAGCACAGTAGATGCCACCTAAAAATAAGTCTGCTTTGGTGATATTATTTAATATCTTTAAAATTATAAATTGTAGGTACAAGAACTGGCAAGAAACATGATAGTAATTTCTTCAGTGAAAATTGCTTTAATTTAACATTTGTAATCAACTATTAATTACACATTCATGCCAGGTGGATGCGATTTACTATATATTCGGATCGTTAATGCCACACATTTCTACTCGTATCTACCTTCCTGACCTTATCCTTGATAGTTAGGTACTTGATACAGTAGGTAACTATAGTAATACAATACATATCATATACACGGTAGTATCAGTAACAGATAAATTGCATTGATGACCTCCTTGACTGTCTTGTAAGTGGGAGGATTTTTAACAAGCTTATGCTCGCGACTTCGTCCAAGTGAACTACACAAATTTCAAACCCCTAATTCACCTCCTTAGGGCTTGAATTTTCAAAAATCCTTAGCGGATGTCTACGTCATAATAGCTATCTGCATGCCTCAGCCCGATTCGTCTATTAGTTTGAGCTGTGCGTTGATAGATCAGTCAGTCAGTCAACTTTTCCTATCTATAGATATAGATTTCTAAATTGTATATGGTCTGTTGTGGTGCTAGGCTTCAGCTATGGCTAGTTACTACTCAAGGACGTTTCGCAAAGTGATTCAGGCTTCGGTATAGTGCCGCGAGCAACTGCTTAAGGGTATTAGTTTGATTAAACTGTTGTACTAAAAACAGCTATCAATAAATTATCCAGTGAAGAAGACGTATTTTTATTCCTGGATAGTCTGTTAATTTTTATTTTACTACCACAAGCAATCAGACTATATTAAGAACTCTTTTTGTCCTCTATCCCTGATTAGCTAGAAAAAATCCTTTTGTAATGGGGGGGGGGGGGCACACACACCTATATCCAAAATCGCAAGTTTTAGACCCAACGGTTTAAGTTGTACTTTTTTTCCAGGTGACGGCTTCATGTTAAATGTATGCTCGGTGCTGCAGCTACTGTCGGTGCGGATAAAGTTGGAGCGTGTGTATCCGCTTTACACATTTCAACCGGACACGTGGATCAGTGTGCGTGACGAAACTAGACTTTACTTCACCGCTCAGGAAGCGCAGGACTGGCTGGATGCTCTTAGTAAGTTTATTTGCTCCAAAGTTTCAAAACTGAAACTTTAGTCTGAGGAAAGTCAATGTACGCCCCAAAGATCTCAGCCTACGAAACCTGACCTCTAAATATAACGTTTTTGTTTAGACAATGACCCCGCACACCAGTGGCCCGAGGCGAAGTTCCAAACTGTGTGCTGGTTCCTCACCCTGCATATGCATCACGTTGCTCTCATCCCGGCTCTACACACGCACCAGAGACGCATACGGTAACTATGTTCATGTTTATATACAGTATTATGTATAGTACGCGACAGGTTGAGATAGCAATCGGGGTGTGAGGTGGGGGGACGCCCCGCACACCTGCACGTCACCCGCACTATCTCGTACGGGTTAGCGCAGGGGTTGTACGGGGCGTCCCCATCCCGATTGTCATCTCCACCTGTAGAGTGCTGTATGTAGGTATAATTCATTAAATAAGTACTACTTTAGAAGGGCAATTTAAAAAAAGTCTTGTTCTGTGAAGCTTTACAACATTATGAATATGAAGATGTTAAAATTGGTATGAAACTGGGGATCAAAATGTAAGCAAAAATGAGTTTTTGTTTGTAATTGCGCGTCTTGTGGGTAGGACAACTATATAGGGGTCGTTGTCAAAGATGTATACGATATCTAACACGTTCACATTTGTTTGTGAAGTGGTTTGTACCTCATCGCTATTAAAACTAAAGTATATACTTACTACAAATGGGTGACAAAATATCCCACCTGCACACTTATCGACCTACAAAGGCGTGCAGTAATTTTCATTATCGTACTAATGTGGCAATATTCAAAATTGCCGCCAAACAGAACAGCTGTTTTAAGGCCACCATATTATATTAAGGTGTTCGCTACAATTTTGACAGCTGCACTGGTTTGACAAAAGTTATGAGCAAATATATTGAATTTTCGTAATTCTTCAGGGCATTCCGCGACCTGCAGAAGGTAATCGAGGAGCTGATGGCGGCCGAGCCTCAGTGGCGGAACAGCTACTCAGCGAACAGGAACAGAGAACTACTGAGAAGATGGAGAAAACAGATTAAAAGGCTACACAGGTATATACAGTCTTATTCCCCTCCACTTTTAATATGGGTACCTTTAAGTCAAGAGTGATTAGGGATCTTCTAGGCAAGCGCGCTTTATCTTAGGCTGCATCATCACTTGCCACTATGTCTGATTGCAGCCAAGCGCTAGTCTATTAAAAAAAAACACTTTGATGTGCCGCATTTGATGTCGTTGATACTGAGCAAAGTCAAAGTGCGTTCTATAGATCTCAGGCCTTAGTGCACAAGATTGGAAAGCACTTTCTCGTCCACAGATCAAAGCAGTGCGCAGAAACGGCGCTCCTAGACATTGAACTAATGCGGCGCGGAGTTCAGTTCTACTCGTCGGTATGCGCTATGCTGGTGAAGCAGCTGGAAGCGGCGGCGGAGCCCAGCACGTCGCAGTCATCGACCGCACACGCGTTCCGAGCCACGCCCGAGTGGTATGTGGAGGACATCGCCGAGTTCATGCTCTTCACTGTGCAGTGAGTACACCTTCCACACTCCCTGCTCTAGCTACTCGTCAGGCGCTATGCTGGTTAAGCGGCGGTCGAGCACTTCATACCAGCGAACTGATTTAATTACCATTTACTACTACCGGAACACCGAACTGTCCGCACAAGATTTGTGTCTGGGTAATTAATTTAGGTCCGTTAGGGTTGAACATGGCTGTGGTCTGAGCGAAGTCAACCTAGCGGGACAAGGGCAACGCTTATACGTAAGTAAAGCGATATTGCAATTTTTATCAATTTCATATACCTACCACAAGAAAAACTGCCTTATGTTACCGTTAACTACACAGTTGTTAACCAATACAATGCTAGACAATTAAATCTAACTATCTTCATTTCCAGATACGTACCACACACAGTAGCCAACTACATTGAGGACCCCATAATAACCTGGCTTCTAGGCGCCATTTGCAATTCCCACCTAATCAAGAACCCGTATCTCGTAGCGAAAATAGTGGAGGTTCTGTTCGTCATCAATCTATCCCTGCCAATGAAAATCAAGAATGTATACGAGAAATTCATGGACCACCCGATGTCACAAACCGCTTTACCAAGTGCTTTGATGAAGTTCTACACGGATATTGAGACGACAGGCCAAAGTACAGAGTTCTATGACAAGTTCACGATTCGGTTTCATATTAGCATAATACTCAAAGGGATGTGGGAAAGGCCGATACACAAACAGGTAATTACAATCTAATTTCTATCTTTTCCCATTTTTATTTTTTTTTGTTTTCTTTTTACAAGCTACAATGACGTTTGCTCACTATTGGCTTCAATCAATTGTTGCAACAAGAATACCATAAATATAGCCAATCACAACAATTGCGATTATAATAATAATGATTGATGCAGTTTTTCGCGAATCGACCTGCCGGATTGTAACTTTCTACGTCACTTTCTTCAAAAATGGCCGCGAAACAGATTTGCAGTTTTGAGGCCACCATCTTTCACCGGGTTAATACCAGGAATGTATAGATAAAAGTAGGAAGACTACAGGAGTCATCCGATCTCGTTCCAATTTGTTTAGTCGAAGTGAGATAGCGATACGTAGGTATTTGTTTCAAGTAGGTATTAGGAGCGCTCGATTCATCTGGGTACACGAGTTAGATATGAATACAGTAAAAAAATGAATGATTATATATGACTAAAGTTGTTAAAATTCTGTTTCAGGCAATCGTGAAAGAATCTCGGTCGGGTCGGCAGTTCGTCAAATTCATTAACATGCTGATGAATGACACCACATTCCTGCTCGACGAATGTCTTACGGTATGTTAATATCCATTCTGTTCTTGTTTGTGCAACCTTGTGCTAATTTTGTGTTATTCCCATTTTTCTGATGCATAGGTCACACACACCTACTTTGAAATTAATGTAAACTTTGCTTTATTCTAGTACCTGAAACGCATCCACGAAGTTCAAGAAGCAGAAGCGAACGGCGCAAGCACGAGTTCAAGCGAAGCGCGCGCGAGAGCACTCGCGCAAGACGAGCGACAGTGTCGGTCTTATCTCACACTCGCGCGAGAAACTGTGGACATGTTGGAGTATCTCACAGTGGAGATCAAAGAGCCTTTCCTTAGGGCTGAGCTAGTGGAGCGCCTCGCGTCCATGCTGAACTTCAACCTGCAGCAACTATGTGGGCCCAAGTGCAATAATCTCAAAGTAAGAAATGATCGATTTCTAACCAAGCTTTTGACAGAATAACTGACAAAACAATACTCTCTATCTACTACTACTTCTCGTACAAGACGAGCGGCAATGCCGGTCATACTCGTACCTCACTCTGGTCTAGCGTGAGAAGTTGTCATATTCAAAAGCTCACTGTGGAGAATTATTCCTGATCTGCTTTTCGTTTGATTAGATCTATTGGTTCTCTTTTTCCTGATTAAGGAGTGAGACCCTAATACATTGGTTTACAATAGTTGATGACTGTCTGATTATGTTCATTCAAATAAGGTTGGTGGCAGAATAGCTCGGCCGTTTAAGTTTAGCTGAATTAAGTATATTCTTTCACACTTATCAGTGACAGAATAACTATCTCTAGGGTAATGGGTGACAACAAACGAGCTGTGAGTAAATAACCAAACCTAATAAGCTAAGCTAAAATACGTATTTCGTTTTCAGGTGCGTCGGCCAGAAAAGTACGGATGGGAACCACGGCGGCTGCTGAGTCAGCTGGTAGACATCTACCTTCATCTCGACTGCCCGCAGTTCCACGCCGCGCTCGCAGCGGACGAGGTGAGCTATCATCCTTTTTTTAGGGTTCCGTATCTCAATACCGTGTGAAATTTTAAAACGTACTTGTCAGTTCATCAGTCAATATTCTGGCTGTAATTTTATTGCTATATGCATTGAGAAAATTTTCTATGTGTGATATTTTCACTTAAAATTTAAGACTCGGATGTTATGTAATGAATGCAATATCCACAGAGATCATTCCGAAAGGAGTTATTCGAGGAGGCCGCCCTAAGGCTCGCCAAGTCTTGTATCAAGACACCCTCCGAGATTGAACGCTTCAAGACACTAGCAGACAATGCATATCAGATTGCCGGTATGTTCATCTATATAATATACTGAGTGTAAATAGAACGCTAGCAAAACGAAAACAGGTGATAATACTGATATTATTACTGATACAACAAAAAAGTGATTTTAAAAAAAACTATTTTCTAAAAGTTCGTAATGTATGTGTATGCAAATAAAATATCTGACTGACGTTAGAGGTCATCGAACGTTGCGTAGTTAGGTGCGGCAGGGTCAATGCCGCTCTTAGACGGGACTTCGACTTTTGCACCCTATATATTGCGGGTTTGAAAATATTAAATCACTAAAAATACAAGTATAAGGTTATTGATATTGGATTTCTTAAATTTTTAAACCAATAGTTTTTTTTTGGGAAAATTTTATTTAATTATTTTTAAAAATTCATAATACATTTTTTTCAGTATCTAATCAACAAAAGAGTGACGAGTTTGCAGATGCTCCGGAAGAATTCAGAGATCCTCTGATGGATACCTTAATGACTGACCCCGTTTTCCTGCCCTCTGGAAAGGTGAGATCGAAATATCAAATTTTCTTCTCACCTCATATATATTTCTTCTTTTGTCCATCTATATAATCGTTTTGATCTAGAGGATCGTTATCTTGGAGAGGATGTCGAACCTAAATAATAGTTAATAATTAAATAATAAATGATAAAGTAAATAAACTTATCAAATTGATTTAATATCCCTACTGATCCCACTAATATTATAAAGGTGAAAGTTAAGTTTGTGTGTGTGTATGTTTGTTACTCTTTCACGCAAAAAGTACTGGACAGATCTGGCTTAGGGTTAGATAGATATGGAGATAGATTATACCCTGGAATAACATGTAGGCTATTTTTTTATCCTGGAAAATCAATGAGTTCCCACGGAATTTTTAAAAAAACCTGTATCCAGGCGAACAAAGTCGCAGGCATCAACTAGTATATTATAATAAATGCGAAAGTGTTTGGTTTGTCTCTCAATCATACCATTGTAATTGAGAAAGAGATTGACGTGCTTTATTGCATAAATATAGCTGAAGAGCTGAAGAGTAACATAAGCTACTTTTTATCACGGAAAATAAGAGTTCTCGCAGGATAAAATGTATAACATACAATTACTAAAGATATTTCATAGCTAACTTTCCGATTCGAGTCTGGTTTAAAGCGCAGTTAATTTTATGGGTTTTCTTTACTGATTTGCAGGTCATGGATCGTTCAGTAATCCTGCGTCACTTGTTGAACAGCGCCACCGACCCCTTCAACCGACAGCCGCTCACTGAAGACCAGTTGCATCCAGGTATAATAAATTATCTTAAAAAATATTTATATGTGAATTGAGAAAAGTGCGATTCAGACTCGCGCACCGAGAGTTCCGTACTCAGGTATTTTTTTCGACATTTTGCACGATAAATCAAAAACTATTATGCTTAAAAAGAAATAAAAAACATTTTTAGAATGTATATATAAGGCCCTTTCTTATGATACCCCACTTGGTATAGTTATCTTACTTTGAAAATTGAAACACATTTAAATTTTTGTGATGTAACCACAAATTCACGGTTTTCGGATTTTTCCCTTTACTTGTGCTGTAAGACCTATTTACCTGCCAAATTTTATGATTCTAGGTCAACAGGAAGTACCCCATATGTTTTCTTGACATACACGACAGACGGACAGACAACAAAGTAATCCTATAAGGGTTCAGTTTTTTCTATTGAACCCTAAAAAGAAATTGAAATATTTTTTTTTCAAATAAGCTTTTAAAAGCTTTAGTGAATCTACTACTGCTTTGGTTTTTTTTCTTCTTCCAAAAAACCCACTACTATTTATACAATTGTATTCAAGGACCATTATATACCTTGTATATTTTGAATTATTATATCAAAGTATTTGTTGGTTTAACACATATAAAAATACGTTTAGATTCAAGAAACTTTCCAGGGTGTGTTTCTTAGATGGCTTTGTTCATTTCCTTCCATTTTTTTACTCCATTTCCAACACAAATTATTTTATGCTATAATTTCCTTTTACAGCGACGGAACTAAAAGAAAGGATACTCCAATGGCAACGCGATAAGAAAGCCTCAACGTCCTAAACGTTCTAAGCCAACCCAAAGTCTGATGTATATAATGTATGACATATATAAAGACTATGCTGCGTGTTTACAGCGACCAAACGGACTATTGTCCACATGGATGGATGAGAGATTACTGCGCACTGTTTTTCCAATTGAACTACAACTTTTATAAGTTGCATTGGCAATATTCGTTTGCACAGAAAAGCGTGACCTAATGCTGACTAAAACCGAATGTACGGTCGGCCTCCGAATTCGTGTAGCAATTCCGCGAAACTACTGCATCGAAAACCTACCTTTTTGTATAAACACGCCACATACACCTAACGCATGCGCATAACCGTGCCACGCGGATATGATCATTAACATGCTAAACGACTTACGACCTTACAAAAGCCCGGCTGAGATCTGTTTTTGTGCAATGCGCGGTCATACGCTTCGTGTTAAGATTGACTAGTTGGATGTTGAGCGCGCATTATACTGAAAAACTACGATCTCTAAAGCGGTTTGACTCAAAAAGATACGCTCAGATGTATTAGAAATTTTCAAAACGATTTTATTCTTTCAATTACAAGTTTTATTATCTTGCGGTTGGTGTAAATTGTGCCTGAATGTACATAAGCTAATCAGTAAAAATACAGAACGTTTTTTTGGAATGAAACAGTCCAGTAAATGTTTACCTATGCTAAGATTGAGGATTTTGTTGAGTAAAAAATTAAGGTGCAGACACATTACAGTGTTGTCGTGTGTTGAAACACGAAATATCTGGCGAAACGATCGGCCAATCTTACTCAGGCGTTTATATAAATAAATAATTCTTTATTTTGGGTCAAAGAGATACAGTACATGGTCCAAGAGCCCATGAATGCCTAAACTACCTCAAAGTATAAAGGCTGAAAATCTTTCTGTGCAAGCACATTACAGCGGGCAGAGACACCAGGGTACCATGAACCTTGGGTTGCGGTAGCCCTGACCGTTACTAAGCAGCAAATATAAAATGCATCACTTTAATTGTCTTTTGTCGTAATATGATACACCACAACACAGTCATTTGTTTGCACCTTTAGAGCAGTCGTACACTGGTAACTTGAGCAGTTGATTGTTGAACAATATACACAGACTGACAGTCACTATCAATTGCTTGAGCAGATAGCTGTTTATCTGTAGTCGCAATATAGAAACTGAAAGGGTTTGACTGCCAGAGCAGTCAAGACCCGACAGCAGTCTGTGTGAGTTGTAAAACACTCCACCGCACGACTGCCTGGAGCAGTCTCGTGTATCAATATGACAATAAAAGGAAGACTATAGTTCGCTATGCAGTCACATCTTAAAGTGGTCAGCCATGACTGCTGCAGATGTTCTATTTCACGAAGACCGTTTGACCATGTTTGTGTGAATGTATATGTACACATTGTTATAGTGTGCACGGCGTTCAGTTTCGACCACGAAGCATTACGCACACAAATGCGTTAACGCTCATCGGTAGGTACTACAACCAAGACTGAGTGGTCATCGTGAAAGAGAGCATACCTTTGAATGCCTGCTCTTACAGTATGCATTACAAAACGTACATACTGAGTAGCAAAAATTGTTCGTTCAATCGCGTAAGATAAGTACTATAGTTATAAAAATATTCAAGTTTTATTTATCATCAAAACTAATACTGATCCATAATTTTACTGTCATTTCGATGTAGGATTCATGAATATAAGAAACATATCGATTATGCGTTTACACTCAAATTCATATGGGCAATTAACTGTGCTCAAATTTTAGGTAGTCCAAGGATTATTGTACCCAAAGATTTTAAATCAAAATATGCTCTGACATGAACGATTGTGGCACATGTTTTGGCAACTCATAAAAATGTTTTTATTCAATTTCTTTTATCTTAAGTTTGATGTAAATTGTGCCTGGATGTACATAAGCTAATCACTATAAATTCAACGCTACTGAGAGGTTAGTGGCATCTCTTTTTCTCTTACCTAAGCGAATACTTTCTATCTCAATTCTTAAGTCAAGTCAGAGATCTAGTTATTCACTGTGAACAGATTTTGTTCATAGACGAGGGCAAATCTATCACAATTTAAATCTCGATTCTACCTGTAATACAATTATTTTAGGTGCCTACGAATGTTACTTATAAAATGCTTAATATGTATATTTTTGCAGCCTGTTATTTACTTTCAACAACTCTTTTAAAAAGCATTGAAATTCGTCTGCGATAATATGTTTTTTTTTTAAAACCGTGATAGCATAGTGGTTAGGGCGTCCGCCTCCTAATCGGAGATCAAGGGTTCGATCCCAGGCACGTAGCTATAACTTTTCGGAGTTATGTGCGTTTTAAGTAATTAAATATCACTTGCTGTAACGGTGAAGGAAAACATCGTGAAAAAACCTGCATGCCTGAGTCTTCTACATAATGTTCTCAAAGGTGTGTGAAGTCTGCCAAGCCGCACTTGGCCAGCGTGGTTAGACTATGACCAAAACCCTTCTCACTCTGAGGGGAGACCCATGCTTTGTGGTGATCCGGCGATGGGTTGATCATGATGAAAATGATAATTGCAATCGTTTATGGTAAAATCCACTGTAGTATCGTAAATTCAATCCATTAATAAAATAATCACAAGTTCAGTGTTAAGTTTGCATGTGGTTAGGCCCATGGGCGACTAGTCGACAAGTGTGTGAGGGCTCTTATATCTGACAGATTTATATGTGTGTTGTTGATAGCTATTTAACTGAACAGTCCCATTGTTCAATTTAAGTTATAACTGCACACAGATGTACAGAGTCAGCAATGTTTCATGTTTGTGAACTAGAATATGAACTTATATTAGATTTTATAAGTATGTCAATGAAATGGAGGCCTAAATAATACCACCAATCACAATTTTTCGCCAAATAATTTATATTAAACGGCCTTTTCATCTAGTTATAGAGCATTGTTTTCATGCATATTGTTTGCCTGGATAGATTGTCAGTAATTTAATATTCATTCGCGAAACTTGCATATTCTGATTTTATTATAAACTACTGCGCTGAATTAAAGAGAAGAATTCATTACCTCTGTCGCACGCTTTTAAATATGTATATATTGCTCTCTTGCTCGCACAGAGTTCGGTGACGCATATGTTACATACAAGATTTTATGGAATTTGGAAGCGACTATATTTTCATGAGAAAATAGAAATTAGAATGTAGAATGAATTATATTTTTATGTATTTGTCTTGCACATAGTGATGTAATTAAGTTTTTCGTTACAAATTCGGTTCTCATAATATTGTTGCATAGAATTTACCTATGTGATTTGTTCCTTTATTATATAGTCAAATGGATTAATTTCCTTATGGATTTTTTAGAAAATTAACTTGATAATAATATAATTATAATGCATTTCTATAAAAAAGTAATCTTATTAAGTAAGTACATTTAAATGTTTAAAATTAGACATCTCAGTCAGTTTAATTAATAATTATTAAAATGGGAATAATGCCAGAATAATACAAGATCAGGCCAACAATTTATTATTTTTGATAAAGTAGTAATTTTCTCCTGTCACTGCCAAGACAATTCAACTTAGTCTATACATCAGGCATTCCTAAATTATAATATACACCTTTAAAATTACTTGGTCTCACTGTATTATAATAATTTGTCTCATATTTATCTTATATATTTTAAAGATGTATTATAATAGTAAAAAAACTCTTATGTTGATGTCAATAAAATATAATAAACATTGAATCTTTGTTTTAATTGAAAACTTGCAAATAAAACTTCAGCAATTAGATAAAATAATCTATTTATTTTAATAGTTTATTGTCAGATGAGTTGATCATTGTTTTAATATTTTTACGTTATATTTATACTTTTACAAATTAAAATATCATGAGCTGCATTTGAATAAAAGACAAAAACCAAAGTCACAAGATGGGCCCATTACACATTTTTGTGGACTGCAACTTATTAACTGCCTTCTAAAAGGAGTTGGTTCTCATTTTTTGTGTCACCTAGATATAATATAATAATTTAAATAACAAAACACGACTATTGACAAAAAATATTGAAACTAAAGGAGATTCATATTGACTACACCAATGTGGTATAACTACAAGCATACATAAAATAATACATTTTTCGAGAGTCAAACTACTTTACATTTGTATGGACTGCTTGCTTAGATAACAATAGTTATCTGTAACCGTCATCAATTTTGTTCATTTCATGCTAGTATTTTAGTCATCCTGGTTTAGATGTTGAGTCTCACAAAATTAAATTATATTTTACGCTAAGTATTAAGTTTCTACAAAAACTAATACCCAAAACTATAGCAACAGATGAGTAAAATTAATAAATAATAAAATGTCTTAACAAAACTCACAAAAATATTCCATACACATAAGTATACATAATATATCAATAACAAGAATAACTGCCATAAATATCATTAATTTTGCATAAAATCATTTATTTATACATCATAACTTTCTAAAGTTGATAAAATCTAATGATAAAGGATGTCAACATTACTTTTTGAGCATGCACCTTAATAATACATCATTGTTATACATTCTTATAAATAAAAGGTCCATTTTTATATGTATAGGGCAGTTTATTCACAATAGTTAAAAATAAGCTCCATTAAGTACATAAATATTAATGATACCAAATAATAAACAGTTTTTTATTATCTCAGAAGAAATGGTAATTTATTAGCAAACAGACATGAAATCATATACAACATTCCAAAATAAAAATTAAGTCTTGCAGTTTGTCTGGGAACATACTGCATTGTTTCAGGGCGTCTAAACCTCCTCTCAATTTCAAATGCTCGGGGCAAAGTCAACAATGGCAATAGAAACCAAAGGGAACATCTGACTGATGCCACTACAAACATTATGTATGGGGTGAAAAGTAAAAATGCATAAAGTAAATGAGATGCAGTTCTGCCTATTAGAATAGCTAACGTTACAATCTCTGCTTTACTGTCTGCCTCCAAGTCCCTAGTATTGTTACTATGTAAAATAGCCTCAGTGTTTAGGGCCAGTGGTATAGCATAGTAAAAAATAGGCCAATCTACTCTTCCTGTTTGTGCTAGGAAGGCAAACACTACAGACACAGGCCCAAATATGACTAGAACTATAATATCACCGAGGGCTATGTACTTAAGACCGATGCCCCCAGTGTAAAGAAAAGAGGATGACAAGCCTCCGAAGTACACTAAAGCTAAGTGTTCCATTCTTGCTGGAGACATTATGACAAGCAATACAAAAAATGCACATCCTGCCATATAAAGTATGGCTCCAAGGGAAACAACTTCATCAATACTTAAGATATGGTCGACTAAAGTTCGGTCATCTGATTTTCGGTTGTCTATACCTTTGACGAAATCGAAGTATGTGTTGACGACGTTCCCGGCGCCGTGGACGGGGATAACTGTGCACAAAGTGAGTAGCAATGTCACCCAACTGAAACCATTGTCGCCTGGAAGACGATACGCCAGTGCAGCTCCTAGTAGAGTAGGCAGGAGGCTTCCGCTAAGAGACCACGGCCGCAGCGCTAGCACATAAGTACGTACTTTCATCAGAGGGTTTCTTGTTGGAATACTCTGATCCTTCGGTGGCTGTAAAAGGTTTCCATCAGCTGTTGGACTGTCCAAATCCTCTGATTTTTTTATGTTTTCCATTTTCGATTCCGATTTAGTGAAACCTAAACTTAAAGCACGATTTCTATTTCAGAAATGCACTAAGGCGAACCAATTTTTCATATGACTTTGTTTCTGTAGAGTTGCATTTTTCAATATTTCTTATATGTTGTATGGTAAAAGCAACAATGTTTATTTAAATTAATGATACGTTTGCAGTACTTAATAAATAAATACTAACACCAAAACCCAATTTCATACAGTAAAATTGGGTTATGTAGGTATGTGTACACTTGAAATTTTAAACTCTTCTGACAGTAACTTGTCAGTTGTCAATTATTGTCATGTCAAAAATCAAAATCGCTGGCAGTCTTGCCAAGCGCCAACACTATTCTATTTCGTTAATCTAATGGATGCGCTTCACGCTTGTGGCAAACAACAAACAGCATGCTCGGCAAACACCACAGATAGCTTGTCTTTGTGATTCGGAACGCTCCAAAGTATTGGCAAGCATAATATTCAAGCAACTGTCCATACGCCTGCTGTTGTCTTTTTGCTTTTTGTCATAAGCATTTGGCTACTCCATAAGTTGTGCTTCAAGTCAATTACTAAATTCCTTTTTTTTCTCTCGTCTGGCTTTACAATGGCTTTACACTACAAAATTCCTAGGTATTCTAGTGTCGGAAATCGGAATCCGGATTCCAGATTCCAAAACGAATGACTGAATCAAAGAATATACTACTCTCTTACGAGGACTGAATGAATGGCATGTCCGAATGGTTATGAAAAATGATGTCATTTGTCAATGTCAAAAATTGATTTTGATGAAGTCTCAAGTCAAGTGACATTTTGTTTTGGTATTAATCAGCGTTGCCAGAATGTTACTTTTGTAACATTTTACGTTACTTTTGACCCCCTCATGTTTCCTCCATGTTACACGACTCAAAATGTTACTTTACGTTACTTTTAGGACTTCATAAAAATATTCAAATTTTTCCCAGCAAACCAAAAATAATCGTGAAACGGAACGCATCCAAAACAGTTTTCGTTTGTCGTAATTGGCCCATTTGTTAGTTTATTTCACTTTCTCTAAGTTATTGGTCTAAGTTCACTTTGTTTTGTAATTACTCTGTGATTAAAAAAGTGTTTTGTTTGTTTTTCTCTGTGACTCAACTTTGTTTTGGCCAAGTTTTGGCTAATAAAGTTATTCGTGGACTTCGTCTGTGGTGGCGTTTGCTGGCGCGCGTGTTGTGACTTTTTGGAGTGTTTTTTTGTTAGAAGTGGCCGGTTTTTGTGTTCTGCTAGTGTTTATTGGTGGTGGAACTGACCAAGGAACTGACTGGGAAGCACTCTAAAGGGGCGCCGCGTGTATGTTGGCAGGCGCCGGTACAGACGAAGTCCATTCTTATACATATAGTTTTCCTAACTTGTAAATAACTACAAACTTGACATTGGCTAATCAGTATAAAGCCAGTCGAGAGAAAAAAAAAAAGTTATTCGTTGCGGGGTAGTGATATTGTAGGTAGTTAACTAGGTATCTAAGTACAAAAAAAAATTGTATCTTTATTTCGTCAAAATTCGAAAGTGATTGGTTTGTTCGTTATCCTTATCGACTGTGTATATGTGTTGCTAACACTACTTGCTTGGTAAGTAAATGTTGTATACAATGTAGTTTTAAGTAAATAAGTAAGTAGTTAACTAATTAGGGAATCAGTAATGCAAAAACAAAGTCATAGTATTTGCAACTGAAAGCAGTTCGTTTTTGTATTGACTGACATCTTATTATTAAGTCACATTAGTTTCCAAAAGTTCATTTAGCTATTTACTACTTAGTTATTGTTGTAGGTAACTTCGGTTTTCTTTACAGGAATGAGAGCGAGCTGAGTAGATACCGGCCGGCGTAACCTAAAATTTGAGTTTTGCTATCGAATCTATCGATCTCTTTGCTGAGACCAAGGTAAGTAGTTAGGTACCTACCTAGTATTGTTCAGTTAACAAAACGAATTTGAAATTCCCACGTAATTTTCTTCACTGCGTACCTACCTAGTGCGTTTTTTTTTATTCTCTCGTCTGGCTTTACAAAGATTAGCCAATGTCAAGTTTGAAGATATTTTTAAGTTAGGGAAACTATATAAGTAAGGACATCGTCTGTGCCGGCGCTCGCCGACATACGCACGGCACCCCTTTAGAGCGCTTCCCAGTTAGTTCCAGCATGGTTCTAGCACCAAAAACGCCAGTGAAACACAAAAACCAGCCACTTTTAACAAAAAAAAAAAAAAACGCTCCAAAAAGGCACCACACGCGCGCCATCAAACGCTACACAGACAAAGTCCACCTAGTGCGTAGCCTCTCAAACTCAAACAGTCCTGTGTTGCCAGATCGCCCGATATAAGACGATTTTAATCTTTTTAACCCCCGATCCAAAAAGAGGGGTGTTATAAGTTTGACGTGTGTATCTGTGTATGGCATCGTAGCTCTCAAACTAATGAACCGATTTTAATTTAGTTTTTTTGTTTGAAAGGTGGCTTGATGGAGAGTGTTCTTAGCTATAATCAATGAAAATCGGTTCAGCCGTTTGAAAGTTATCAGCTCTTTTCTAGTTAATTACATTACATACCTTCACTTGTTGGGGTGATATAAATTTTTAATTTACACTTGTATTATAAATTGATTAACAAAATAAGTTATAGCTATTCAAAGACATTTCTAAATCCATTGGTATATTATTATTTTACATATTGATTTGTTTTTCTTTTTCAGGATCAGCAGTCAATTTATTCAATCAACAATTATTATTACGATTCTTTTTAAGCTTAACTAATGGGACAAGAAAACTGTTTAAATTTTTGTATAATAAAGTGCCATATTAACCTGTGTACCTTATTACTTTTATTTTCCACGAAAAATAAGGAAATATGTTACTTTTCTCGTGAAAATGTTACATTTTGAGATGTCTCGTGTTACAATTGACTATCTGCCACTGGCAACACTGGTATTAATAGATATTTTGAATTTGTGTAAAATCCTTTCATAATTATGTTCTCTTTATTTTATTGTTGAAATAGGTAGTTGATTTATTAATGAATAAGTAAGGTACCTAGTAATTCAGCCATTCAATCTAGTTAAAGGCATGTCATATCACCTTTATGTTACTGAGAAGTCTATAGATTACTCTGAATAAATAATTTTAATTCGAACTTCTGTCTTCTCCTATCAAAATATAAGGATAAGCCGTTATTAAGGTATGTTAAATCTTTGTCCTTAACTTACTTTGTTTTTTTAATAAACGTGTAACATAACCTATATCTGGATCTTAAAATAGACTACAGATACATCAGAATATTTATCAAAATGTTTCGGTACAGATACGGCTACCTGAGTGGTGAATAGGTGGTTGTTTATTTTAGAGTAAAACAAATATAGGTATCTATTATCTAACTATCTATTCTTTAAAAAAAAGAAGAGAATATTAGTCATGATAAACATGGCTCAAATTCTTTTTAATAAAATTAAAAAAAATATATTAAATTCTTAAAATAGATGATGTCCTGGATTTAACTTCCGTATGGATATAAGTTTTTAAAAAACCCATGGTGATTTGCTGGGATGAAAAGTAACATATCTCTACGATATAAGGTAACTTTATATTACATAAATGATGTCTATGACATGGTTTAAGTGAGATTGTGGCAAGTTATTGAGTTTCTGGGACAAAAAGTAACCTATATCCATCCCTGGGATGTAAGCAAACTTACCCAGTGCTAAGCAATTCACCAAATTTTCTCAAAATCATTTAAACAGATAGGCTATGAAAAGCTAGCAGATAGACAGACACACACTCTTGCATGTATATGTATAATATTAGTATGGATTATATAAAAGAATTTCCATTTCAAAGTAATTGACAGTGATTAGGTCGCTGTTAGGACAGCTATAGCTGCCCCTTTGGCAGCATCACCGCCCGAGGTAAATTCTAAAGGCAAGCTATAATAGTGCTCCACCGCCCTTTGCAACACTGCATTCCTTGACAAGCCAGAGCCATTCCCAACTATTCTCTTTATATTAGCATTCCTTAAAATCTCTTTGGGCATCATGGAATGTAAATTTTCAATGAGACTGTCACATAAAGATCTGAACACGTGCCCTAGTTGTATATTAGACAGGTCTATATTCTCCACTGAAGCCTTAGCAGTTGGGGCACGCCTTTCACCCAACAACAAGGGGCTTATTTTCATATTCGTGCCTTCTGGAGCCTCCAATCCGAGGGCTATAAGTTTCTCCCATACTTTAGATTGAGGAATAGGGAATCCAAACTCAAGCATCCACTGTTGAAGCATTTTCACGAATGTAGCCAGCACATTTCCTCCGTTTAAAGACGCAGCGACAACCAAATAAGAATTGTTAAAGTATGGCAAGTGCTCAATTGTCTTACATCCTAAATCATTTATCCTATCAGCTACAATGGCAAGCTGGGCTGAGGTAGATACATTTAACACTGCATCCTGTTTATTTTCAAGTGTGGCAATAATGGAACATTGAAGATCACCCATTGCTACACCGACCGGTGTCCCTTCTGGAATACCATTCCAAGAACTGCTCAGTACTCCTGCAATTTCCGCACTCTTTAAAACTTTAGGCAAAAGATTGACTGGAAAATCAATTGATTTCAATATATCCATATTCCACTCATTTTTTTCTGTATTGAAGTAACCCCAACTAGCAGCATTTTGATCCGATGTAAAAGGGCACTCTAAGTCACATAACATTGTTACAACAAAATCTTGAACTGTGGCTGAGCAAGTGAAACTTTTCAGTTTCTCCGGCTTGTGTTTCAGCATCCATAACAAGGTGGCACAACCATAACCAGAATAGCATTGGAGATGTGAATCAGGCTTTGGTAAAGTGTCCAAAAATTCTGGTTTGCACCTTGTGTCCTGCCAGGTGTACAGCGCCGACATTTTCTCCCTGGTAGCCTCGAAACGAATTACGACGCCTTCTTTTTCTACCTTTTCCCAAGCTCTGTAAACAATAAAAAAATATTAAGTTATATAGACTGTCCCAGAGATGCAAGATATCTCTGTACCAACTCTCATCAAAATCTGTTAGGTAAACAGATGGGCTTTTAAAATATCCTGTGGGAACTCTGATTTTGGGGATCAAAAGTAGGTTATGTTCGTGTCTAGGATGCAAACTATCCTTTTAACTATAACCTTTAGGATCAAGTATAAGTAATGAGAAGCGAGAACCCTTCTTATTCTAAGAGAAGACCCGTTCTCAGTAGTGAGCCGGCGACGGGTTGACGAAGACGATGAATTAGGTAGGTAATAGGTAATTAGTGGATACGGAAAACGAAATCACAAACCTGTTTTTCCACAACACGACGCCGTGCATTTGACCGCAAACGCCAATTTTCTTGACATGCCGTAAAACATCTCTAGGCAATCTCGAGACACAGTAATGAACAGCAGAGACTATTTTGGGAACATCCTGCTTGTTTCCTTCGATGCCCTGGTCGCTGGGAATGTTCGCCGCGGTGTCCTTACTCTGCTTAGCCACTAATTCCTTGGTGTCGGGATCGTATACGCAAACTTTGACGGAAGTCGTGCCGATGTCCATTCCCAAAATGTATTGTTTTTCTGCCATATTGTATTTATAAAAAAATAGTACTTATAGTTCAAAACAATTTTCCGTTTTTGAGACGATTGTTTACGCGGCACTCGATAGGAAGTTTTAATCAGTACGGCCAGTGGCAGTGCAACGCGAGTCAAGTGGGAGGCGGGTGGCCGACCGACTGGCCGCGGTTGGGGAGTGACGTTGGTGGCAATACGCCCGCAGCCCCCTTCTCGCGTCTCTCGTGTTACGTAATTAAATGTAATGTGTATACTGTGTTGCATTATCTCTTCGAGTGGCCGATATGTTTATCACACTGCTGTTCAGACTTATTGCTAACAAAGTCAATAAATCCTCTTGTCACTTTTTCGTTTAGTGATAATAAACCCAAATTAATTGGCAGTCATCGATACATTAAGGCACAGAAGGTCTGTCCATAAGGTTATTTTACTCGTATTTGTATTATCGTACGTAGGGAAACTTCATCCTTATTATCATTAAGTATAATATATCTAGTATATATACCCATTGCCAGTCCAATATTGAGCGCGGGTCTCCTCTGAGAATGAGAAAGGCTTAGGCCATTGACCACCACGCTGGCCAAGTACGGATCGTTATACTTCACACACCTTTGAGCACATTATAGAGCACTCTCGGGAATGCAGATGTTCTCACGACGTTTTCCTTTACCGTTAAAGCAAGTGATATTTTAATTGTTTGAAACGCACATAACTCTTAAAAATAATTAGTGCGTGCTCGGAATCGAACCCCTGCCTCCTCGAATTGGAGACCGACGTCTTAACCACTGTAGGCAAAGGAAAATAACAATATTATGTGAAAGTGTGTCTGTCTATATCTGCTAGTTTTTCACGGCCCATCCACTTGACCAATGTTGACGAAAGGTACAGAGTTAGCTCACATCCCCGGGACTGACATTTAAGCTATTTTTTATCCCGGAATATCAATGAGTTTCCACGGAACTTTTCAAATCCCATTCGTTTAACCAATTTTGTCATTTTGAATATTGGTACAGGATAGCTTGCATTCCGAAGACGGACATAAGCTACTTTTTATCCCGGAAAATCGAAGAGTTCCCATGGGATTTATAAAAACCTAAATCCACACGAACATGTTGCGTGTAGATAGATATAATTATAAATAAGTAACCTAGCCGATGCCTAGGCAGCTAAACGTTATTCGAAAAATACGTACCTACGTATGATAAATCCATTTCAAAATAGATTTTAAAGCAAACTTACTTTTGCTTACGTAGTAAGGTAGGTAACTAACCTACCAATCCACCTACCGGTATTTCACGTTATCATTTCCATTTTTAACGTAGGTACCTAATTCTAATATAACTCTGCCACGAAACGATCATATCTGTGGCTCGAGTCTTGACGTGTTTTATTACCAACCAATATTTTAAAACGAGACTGCATTTGACATTTATGTAACTGAAGAAAAAGAGAAAATTCTAAATTATTCTGGCAAGTACTCAAAACGTTATTAACTAGTAGGTACTAATATATCAAAGCATTGGCTCATCTCGTCCCACTAATTATTACTAGAAGTCATTAATGAAACGATTAATCATAAGAGTACCTACTTGTTCAACATGTCATCAGTCGTATTTTTTGGTCCACATGCATTCCACATGCAATTAGGTGGGTATCTACTCTTTTAATTGCCACGGATACATCATTATGATAAGAGTCTAATTTTGGCGGTAACGAATTAAATTTTGTATACTTGTTGATGCCCGTGACTTCGGTCGAGTGGCTTTGGGTTTTTTAAAAATCTTATGGGAACTCTTTAATTTTCTGAGATAAAAAGTAGGCTATACTCTCTATACTTGCCTATGTCTGTCTCCGGAATGAAGACTCTATCGCTAGAAGTATAAACATCTTTCGTCTAAATACGAGTAGGTTGTATGAATGGGCTGTGACGACGACCTTAGCTTTTTCCGAGGGGGGTGAATTGAACCCACATTTTGTCTCTTATTCTCTAGTTTTTTATTCAGATACAAGCTAGCCCTTGAGAGCAATCTCACCTGGTGGTAAGTGATGATACAGTCTAAGATGGAAGTGGGCTAACCTGGAAGGGGTATGGAAGTTTTTTAATGAGCCCATAGGTACCCCTTTGGTCTCTACACGGCATCGTGTCGGGACGCTAAATCGCTTTGCGGCACGTTTTTGGCGGTAGAGTGGTAACTAGCCACGACCGAAGCGTCCCACCAGACCAGAAATATTTAGAAATTGATAAATTTCTAAATTTCCCCTGCCGGGAATCGAACCTCCCACTAAAGACTTCTCTTTAATCACTAAAGACCAATCGTTATTTCCATGTCTGTGCCTTAGGTACTTAGTAGCTTGTGTACAGACCCGTAGACTACGAAACGGAGTTCAAAGGCGAAATAGGAACCTTAAAATCAATAAAACCCGCGGGTTTCACGCAAATGTGCACAACGCATTTCGGCCTATTTGCATTTATGACGTCAATCCCACTTTGGTGCCCTTGACCTCCTTTTCTTTTAGAAACTTCGCTTTGGATGAGACTAGCATTCTATCCTGGCTTCGCACGGGTAGCCTAGATATGTTATTGTGAGTTAAGCTTTGAATAATCATAAACTTTTTGATCTATTTGAGAGTTTAACAGAGACATTTCCACAATGCATTATTTTTATTTTTAAGCAATAAAGCTCTCAAGTAGCGCGATTTTAGCTGACCTTTCGGACAGTAATCATCTAAATCTTTATAAATTATACACCTTAATCTTTTCGAAGAATGCGTCTTTTCACTAATGGAAATCGTGAAAAACCCATGAGATTAGCGAGCTAAATATGTAGACAAACTCAACAGAAGAGCATTGTTTTATGAAAACTGATAAGAATATTTAGAAGCGTTTTAAGATGCAAGAAATGTAGAGTCTCAAGATCGCGTAAGCACATTGATAGCTCAATGCTCGGAATATTGCTAATAATGCTAGGCACGTTGCTGTTTAGAAAATTAAATACTTCTAGAATCTAGATCCGTCCGCGTGGATTTAGTTTTTCCAATCCTGTGGGAACTGTTTGTTTTGCCGGGATAAAAAGTAGCCTATGTTCGTCTCTGTACCAAATAAGGAAGCCATCCACTTCGTTCGGGTGGATTTAGGTTTTGTAAAAATGTCATGGGAACTTTGTTTTTCCGGGACTTAGCTTGCATAAACCGGTCAAACGGATGGGCTGTGAAATGCTACCAGACAAACATACAGACACACTTTCGCATTTATAATATTAGTATGGATTTTTAAATAGGTAGGTAAGTATTCAAAATATAACACTAGACTTGGTTTTGTCAAGTACCTACCTGGTATGGAAACTGGAGTTCAAGTTAAGTTAAACAGTTACGCCATTTTGCAATTTAACTAACTGTAAGTAGTACGTAGATAGGTCAAAGGTACAGTATTAATATTACATAACAATTATTTATAGAACATGCATTATTTCTTACCACAATAATATTTTGAACGATTAGGAACGATCTATAAAGGACCCCTAAAACTGCTGGCAGTTCAGAGAAAATGTGTTGCCTGACAGAAATAAACCAAAAAGAAATGTGCTATTATTTTAATCTATATAAATCCGTAGAGGCTAAAGATTAATATTGAAATGCTGTTTCGACGTTATTCAACAGGTTTATTGATTGTACCAATTCGTGGAAATATAAACAAAACGTTAGAAGCTGTATTTTACAACCCACCCACCACAAGCCCACTTTACAAAACAGAAAAATACAGGCCTGCTGTTTAATTTTTTAATCTCCACTTTATTTAAAATCTTGGAACTACCTAGTAGTCTAGATCGTAATGTTTAAAATACCAAACTGTAAACTAAACGATAAGTTTATCTTTCTTCTTACCTTTTTTTTACTATGTTTTATTTTAAAGGAAGTTATTTTTGTTACAGAAATATGGGCAAGAGAAATAAAGGCGAACAAAAGGATAATAACGTTAAAACAAAGAAAAAGAGATCAAATAATAATATAGCAGCCAATGATGACACCACAGAAGAAATATCTCGTATAGAAACAACTGGCAACGGAAAAAATAAGAAAATTGTATTTGATAATGATGAACCCACTAAAATAGCACCAGTTAAGAAAATCACCAATGCACTTAGCACGACTTCGCCTAATAAAAGCCGGAATAAAAACACTAGGAGTACCGAGAACAATATAGAAAATAACAAAACTAAACAAAACAAAAAAATAATTTTTACAGACGATAATGAGGAAGGAACAGAAGTTACGATAAATAAAGGAGGAAAAATGAAAACCGACGATGAGGAAGAACCTGCAGATGAAGAAATCGATAAGTTTTGTGATGAATTAGACGAAGAAGATAATGTACAATATGATAACTGGGTGAAACTGATAGAAGCTAAGTTAGGTCCAAATAAAAAGAAATAAAAATTCTTTAAATTAAAATTTCGCATTCTTTTTAGCCATCTTGACCGAATTCCCACGAGCCAATCCTCATAGTATTAGCTATCAGTGCGGAAGATATTTATTATTACGTTTAGTATGTATGAATTCACAAATAAGTATAGTCCATACAAAATGGCTTCTCATGTGCCATTTGAACTCTACCTATGGGTCAACTATCATGTCAAAAGTACTATTCACCTTTAAAATAAGGACTAAAATCGTTCCTTTGACATGATCTTTGATACATAATGGCGCGTGAGAACTAACAAATTTTTTCTACACTCACTCTATTCCCTCTCTCAAGTTTGATGGGACGGAAATACAACACAACTGGAGAGAGATCAGGCGCAGCTCTGAGAGCTTTACATGCTTTCCGAATAGGTAGGTACCACCACTTGATTCCGGGATAATACTGATATTTTTTGACAGAGAACCCAATACCAATAATACTAATAGCCACATTATTCGGTATACTGCGAATGTTTTTTTTTTTTGGCGAATTTTTAAATACCTAACTTTGGCAAATCAGACGGGCAGACGCTTGGATGAACATATCTATGAGCAGACAGTGTCCTTCCTATGGAGTATTCATAGTCATAAATCATTATAAAGGTGTATTAGATACCTACGACATTCCCTTAAAAACGAAGAATTTTCTTGGAATTTTCAAAACATTCGCGCCAACCATTCGGGTTAGCGCGAAACAAAGACTACAATATTATACTAGGTATAGACAGGCAACATGGGTTCTGTCGGGTTCTATGGGCGGTCCTTTCGAGTGAGCGCCATCTAATGTTTGTCTAGGCAAAACTTTGCCATATCGTATATATAGCTACCTATAGGTAGAGCTATAGAATGTAGTACCTACTCAAATAAAATTGTACTTAGCTGCCCGGCTAGCATGGGCAGTAGATAAAAATTATATCCACTGATGTCATAGAAATCAGTGGATATAATTTTTATCTACTGCCCATGCTAGCCGGGCAGGACAGGACAGGACATACAGAATTTTATTGCAAAAGTTTAATACGAGCGACTTGAAACTCATACGCAGCCATTTGCAATAAAGTAATGCCATATTACTAAACTTAAATATGACCATTTTTACATAGGGCATCAGTAAAGAACAATAAATTACTCTATATCATTACAGCCAAAAATGAGTTTAGGGTACATTTATTTAACAGGACATATTTTTTGTGTGTTTTTCTATCATTCAATGATAAATTAATTAATAAGGATGATTTTTAACTTGTACAAATTCCCATCTTGCAATTGTATATTTTAGTCTAGTAACACTGCGTAATCCGTCATATTTTTGTAGCCTATCCTTTTCATAGATGGCGCTGCTAAAAGTCTTAGACTCCCGTAGCTTTAAGTTGCCATAGCATGAGCGCGAAACGTGCGGAATATCTAACTGGCCAGCACAGAGTACATTGAATACATTTTTTTTTCTCTCGTCTGGCTTTACAAAGATTAGTAGAGAGAGTAAGAGATTTCTCTTGTAGTCTATGGTTTTCAGTCGGGCCAACCTTTAGGAACAATTGTGTTCCGTTTTTGGCATTGACAATACCTATTGGTTTCCAGTATAATCCTTATGGTGCTGCTAGACGCTTGCGGCAAACAACATATTATTATAGTACTTTTTATTTATACACAACTGTTTAGCAATAGTTTAGCATGCAGCCAATTGGTTCAAACGACAAGCGCTCCCAAGCATTGGCAACCCTGTGTACATAAAATTTTACTCTGTCATATTTGCCGATGCTTGCTGTATGCCGTTTGCCGCAACCGTCTGGCGATACCATATTTTGTTTTGTCATGCTCAAAAGGCTAGAACCCAGAGTCGTAACAGAATTTTGTCAGCGGTCATTTTTGGTTGGTCATTTTACGTCATTTTGAATCATTGGACAATGTTTTGAATCCAAAATATCAAAGCCTCTTTTCAGTTTTTTTTTGGTCGGTGATCAAAGCTATAATTTTATTCTTGTAATTTTTGTAAATAACATAGAGATCTTACATACATACACTCTTTGTTTTATACTTTTACTCTGCATTTCCTCTCCATTTTACTTTGCATTTCAGGTAAGAAATATTGATTATTTATAATAATTTAATAAGTAAACATTAAACTCAAGTACATTTTTTCACAATTTCGTTTCTTCCCAGATTTGGGAAGGCGTCCGTCTTATATTATTTTATATAAGGCTTTAATAATCATAAAAACGGGCGGCAATCGATTAGTCCTTTGATTAGATTTGTATAGATATCTAATAATTTATATTAATATGTCCCATTTTTCGTAGGTTCAACATGGAGTCTGCCGGAGATTGGTGTCTGATTGAAAGCGATCCTGGGGTTTTTACTGAATTAATAAAAAAGTTTGGTAAGTACCTACTTCATAGTTAGTATAGACTACAGTGCTCGTAATACACAGGACAATATTTTTATTTTACAATAGGTACCTTCATTATCTATCATCATCATCATCATCGTCAATCGATAGAAGTCCACTGCTGAAAATAGGTCTCTTGTAGGAACTGTCACACCACCACACCACCACACACAGTATTGAGGCGCCTGAAATCAGTGGCTCCCTGTGACCTGTTTGATGTTTGTCTGTCCACCTTGTGCCAGATCTAACGCTGTTATTTTTTGCTAATTCTTAATAAACTATTTTTAGGAGCAAAAGGTGTCCAAGTAGAAGAAATGTGGACCATAGATGAAGGCATATTTGAAAATCTAAGGTATTTAGATGCGTACTTATTGCTTGTTTATTTAATATTTGCTAATAATTAAATTGAATACTTTATATTCATACTTACTAAACTTTTCAGACCAGTCCACGGCCTCATATTCCTTTTTAAGTATGTACAACATGAGGAAGCATCCAACCCGGTTGTAACTGATGACCGACTTAAGACCATTTATTTTGCTAAGCAGGTAGGACCTAATCA
This sequence comes from Maniola jurtina, assembly GCF_905333055.1. Lineage (NCBI taxonomy): Eukaryota > Metazoa > Arthropoda > Insecta > Lepidoptera > Nymphalidae > Maniola > Maniola jurtina. The sequence continues at coordinate 3,641,030 of NC_060045.1, forward strand.
TGTAGTTATTAATTTTGACTTGTTTATCTCATCATGATCCACTCATCGCCAGCTCACTACTGAGCACGGGTCTCCTCTCAGGATGAGAAGGGTTTAACCATAGTCCACCACGCTGGCTATGTGCGGATTGGCTTCACATTCCTTAGAGAACATTATGGAGAACACTCAAGTATGCAGGTTTCCTCATGATCTTTTCTTCACCGTTAAAGCAAGTGGTATTTAATTTCTTAAAACACACATAACTTTCGAAAAGTTAGAGTTGGATCCAGTGCCCAGGATCGAAGCCCGACCTACCATATAGGAGGCAGATATCCTAACCACTAGGCTATCACTGCCTTTCTTTACATAGCTGTGCTGCACTGCACTGCTTATCTCTACATATAGTATAAAACAAAGTTCCTACCTGCAGTCTGTCTTACTGTACACTTAGATCTTTTGAGATATGCAACAGATTTTAATGCAGTTTTCATTAATAGATAGGGTGATTCAAGAGGAAAGTTTAAACATATTTTGTTTTGTGTAAATTTTTTGAAATATGATGATGATAATTGTTCAAAACAGAAAAAACAATTGTGTGCAAAGGCAGCCTTATTGCTTAGAGCAATCTCTGCCAGGCAACCTTTGCTGAAAGGAGAAGCTAGTGTTTATATTGTTATTTTTCAGGTCATTAACAACGCATGTGCGACGCAAGCAGTAATAAGCCTGTTGTTAAACTGCACTCACCCAGATGTATGGCTCGGACCTGAGCTTACAAGGCTGAAGGAGTTCAGCATGTCCTTCGATCCTAAAATGCGCGGTCTAACTCTGAGTAACTCTCAGACTATTCGAAGTGCCCATAACTCGGTGGCGCAAGCAACGCTGTACGAGTTTGAACCAAAAGTAGCCACCAAGGTACATTTCATGTTATTTTATTACTTGTTTAGTACTTGTTTTAGGGTTCCGTACCTCAAAAGGAAAAACTGAACCCTTATAGGATCACTTTGTTGTCTGTCTGTCTGTTTGTCTGTCCATCCGTCCGTCGTGTCTGTCAAGAAACCTATAGGGTACTTCCCGTTGTCTTAGAATCATGAAAGGCAGGTAGGTAGGTCTTATAGCACATTAAAGGAATTAGCACAAGTAAAGGAATAAATCTGAAAACCGTGAATTTGTGTTTACGATAACTATACCAAGTGGGGTATCATATGAAAGGGCTTTACCTATACATCCTTAAACAGATTTTTATTTATTTTTATGCATAACAGTTTTTGATTTATCATGCAAAGTTGTGTATCGTGTCGAAAAAAATACCCGAGTTTTGACCTCGTACTTGACTGTTTTTTTTTTGTTATATTGTGTGTATTAGGCAATTATACTTCCTTTATCAGTGAAAGAAAAAATACTGAGGATACCTGCACGCCTGAGAGTTTTTCTCAAAGGTGAAGTGTGTTGGACAATAAACCTTTTTTTTTTGTTGAAAAAATTTAAAACTGCCAGCCCTGATGTAGTCTGCCAATCTGCACTTGGTCAGCATGGTGAAACCCTTCTCATTCTGAAAGGACACCTGTGCCCAGTAGTGAGCCGGCGATGCGTTGATGAAGATGATGATGATATGCAATGATGAAAGATCAAATGATGATGTCTTATGCAAGAGAATTCTCTTATGAATTGTTATTCATTGAAGAGTTCAACCTTCTCAAATAATATTCATCACATTTTACTTATGAATTAAATATTTTTAGGAAGAAGATGCTTATCACTTTGTTGGTTATATACCTATTCAAGGACGGTTGTATGAACTTGATGGACTGAAAGATGGCCCCATTGATCACGGGCCCATTGCACCCGAACAAGACTGGCTGGATGTAGTTCGCCCTATCATCTTAAAGAGAATCAATACGTAAGGCGTCAGTTTCTGTTTAATTATATATTATTTCATTCTGCCAATCCACACTTAGCCAGCCTTTGTCACTCTCCAGGTCTTTAACTATATACCCATACAAAAATTGACGTCGCTCCATTGAGACCTGGTTGATGGGTAAACCAACACACAAACATTATTTTGCATTTATAATATGGGTCATGTTACAGGTATTTGAATGATGAAATCCATTTCAATTTAATGGCACTAGTATCAGACAGGAAAATGGTCCACGAACGAAAAATACAGGAGCTAACTGACGATACACGAGCACTCGGGATGGACACAAATGAGGTCGAAAATGAAATTCGCAATTTGCAAATGCTGATCGAACTTGAGGACCAAAAGATGTCGAGGTAAAGTCAAACTCGTTTTTTAAGATTCTGAATCTCCAGAGAAAAATAGGAACCCTAATAAAATCACTTTGTTGCCTGTCCATTTGACATGTCTGTCAAGACCCACCAAGGGAATCAAAACCTAAACTTCTCCTGGACCTAGAATCATGTAATTTGGCAGGTAGCAATTTCTTATAGCAAAAGTAAAGGAAAAAATCTGAAAACCTTGAATTTGTTTCTAAACTAAACTAAAATGATACGTCTAAATAATCTATTGCTATCCCTTTCATAATGTCTCCTCCAAAAAAAGATAGTACTAGAAATAGACTTGGTTTAGAGATTGTGTACAAGAGAATCTATTGGATAATTTTGACAGTTTCAGTCTGATTTTCCTTTGGAATTACTATTTAGTGCATAGCACATAGAGGTCTTTAATTCGAATTTAACACATCTTGTTTTAGATACCAAGAAGAGCTAGCGCGAAGGAGGCACAACTATCTCCCATTCATTATAACACTTCTTCAGATACTGGCAGAGAACAAAAAGCTCATGCCCTTGTATGAGAAGGCAAAAGAGCGTGCCCTAAAAAAGGAGGGGAAGAAGTTGAAGGCATAACAGGAGTCTTCGGGAGGGCGTAAGGACCGCCGTCCGCAGCGCGCGCCGCGCCGCCGCTCGCCCTCCTCGCCCTCGCGCGTGCTCCCGCCCTCGGACCACATGCAGTACTCGCTCGCAGACCTGGACTCCATCTTCACCGAGTCGCACGAGCCGCTCGGCTCCAGCGCCACGCCCATGGACGCTCTGCCCGATATGGCCACGTTCGCACCCGGCGACTTCCTGAAGGATGCCGAATTATCCGAGATATTTGACGAGGAGCCACCAGCGACGGACGGTGTGTTGGTGCCGGATGACTATTATCTGAACAGTCTACGCGACCCTGAGTCCGCGGTACATCCTGATCCTGAACTGGATTAAGTCGAAAGATTTTTATTATTAATTATATATTATGTACAAGTAGGGAGACTTTTGAATCGTTAAATGCATTTTCCATTGGTTCGGATTGACTTTCCTACGAAAAGAACCAGCAAGAAACTCGCCGGTTGCTTTATTTCAAAGATTCGATTAACAATAATGTATATTTATGCCATGTATAAAAGTACACTCTTTTGTTATTTACATAATCTTCAACATGCACACATACACATATTATGCATGCTTACCCAATAGTAGGTTATAGTAGGTTTCTATTTTCAAAATAATATCATTATTTATCATTAAATTAACGTTACTTATGGTCTTAATATTGGGCAGTGCGAATCCTTGCTGGTTTTTGCTTTGTAAGTAAATTGTTAATTGAACCAGTGATTTACTTAATTCTATCAACTCTAAAAATCAAAGACATTGTTACAGCAAATAGTACAATAACATGTGTATTTTGGCTCAAATATGGTGAATCGTTATATATACTAAGAACATGAAAGGACCTATTGTGGAACAGAGCCTTGAGGAACACCCATTTGTGAGGCTGATTGGTACAGATGACTTTGAATGATTAATAAAATTAAATTCCAAGTGATGATTGTAGCGGTTTATTATTGTTACGAATAATAATTAACAAAACAGATTCAAGTGTTTAGTCTAGTTTTGCTTAAAGGTGCAGATAAACTTGAGCATTTACTTGTAACAAAACATTGAGCATTTGCCGATTTAAAATTTTGACAAGGAATAACGTACGTGAACCAAAGGTACCGGACCGCATTACAGCAGAACTGCACTGCATTGCAATTTGCACAGTGGTCACTCGACGGTACCTGCTCTAGTCCTTGCTCGTCAATTAAAAGCGGCGAGTGTTCAATGTTTTGGTGTTGAATACTCAGGTTTATCAGCACCTTTTCGTATAATAGAACAAGATTGTTACTTACTTCACACAGAGACTTTGTATTCATTTGCATTAATGTAACAATAAGTACTATACTATTAACATTGATCGTAATTGTAGCTGTTTCAGTACATAGCATTTAAATTAGTGGAATAAAAATGTAAAATAGAGAAAACAAAGTTTTTTTATTCATATTTTTACTACGTACCTACTTACATAATGTGTTGTTCCTACATTTTGTGAAGATTAGTGAACTGCCCTGGTTCGGATGAGAATATCTTTCCCCGTAATACGAACTTGGGTCTTGGAGGTTGCTCTTAGGACATTATTTAACTAGGACACCAGTGGCGGCATAGCCAGTGACTACAATGCGCTACCGACAAAATGTATACAAGGAGGGTACCTTACCTTTAGAGCTGTAGCGAACCGTATGTATTCGTTACTGAGTAACGGGTGCGCCATCTAGTACAGAGTACCGAATCGTTACTCACAAATGCATCTCGTTACTCGCACTTTTCGTCGTATGACCGTTCCTATGGTTCCTACACTGTTTCGGGTAATTCTACCGAGTGATAAAAATAAAAAAATAAAATTTTATTTAACAATATCAACTTTTTGTTGGGTTATTATGATAAGTTTTAATGTAATTATCATCTAAAAAATTTAAACAGAGATCAATAACAATAATATTTTGAAATAATCGCATATTTTGGTTTTTTCATATCAACAGGAGTGACATGAATTTCGCCATGAGTGACAGGAATTTTATTAAAATTACAAATTTATGTAAGAATGCAAAAAAAAATAACCAGGCTTAATTGTTTTTGGTGTCAACAGTCTTAATATGTCAATTTCAGGAAGTGAAATTTAGTTAAAAACTATTAAAAAAAATCAACAAACATATTCTACAGAAATGACGTACTTAAACATAAGATCCCTGTAGAATAAGATCCTGAAAATAGAATCATTACAAAATATCATTTTCTTCGTCTGGCGAAGCAAAAAAAGTTTTTAAAACATGTTTTATGACATTATTGAACGTATCATACAAATTATATTTTATTTTTTGGTTTGCATTTTCCAGTTTGAAAAATATCAGAAGTACCCTCACATTCAAAGGTTGATCTGTAAAAAATTTCAACCCTGGACTTGACGTTGTCGCTATTGGGTTCCTGTATATTCCTATATTATTATTGGTTCTGCAGATACCAGCTGTGAATGGGTTGGTTTCGTTAAATCAGCTCAGTCTTCAGTTTTTTTTGGGAGTAAAGTAAATAATCCTAATTTTGTAATGGGAGCAAATCCGAGCTGTTTTTCAAACTCTGCCAGCTTAATTTTCTTAGCTTAAGAAGCAAATTTTCTAATTTCAGTGTTCATCTATTTTTGTCTGCAAGACTTTGATCTAAGGAAAGTCTAGAAAATACTGTAGATATTTGTGAAACTGGACTTGAAGGAGAATTATCTTCTTTTCAATCCTTATACACGCTCTGGCCAACTCTTTCTTATTGTTTTTTGTGCTCTTGGTGTGTAGTCTTTAATTGATTTTATTTTCCCAGCTTCTTAATAGTTTTTTTTAGTATCTTTCTCTATATTTTCGATGCGCTCCTTCCGGTCCAGCTTTGGTCATTTTTTGTCTCTTCTTCGGTATCCAAGTCTTTTTTTGTTCTTCCTAAACGTTACTCTTTTTCTTTCTCCAATCGCGTTTTGCCTGATATGCCTGAAAAAACTACCAAATAGAGCCATGCTTATTATTCCTGTAGAAAACAAGTCACTTCTGTCGAAAATAATAATAATAAAGCTAGCAGTACAATATCTAAAACCAGTTCATAATAAAAAACAGCATTCTGCATTAGTTAAATTATAATAATTATAAATTTGTATTTGTACACAGAAGATAAAATATATTAGAATAATAAGTAAATTATCATTTCTGTAGAAATATCTCACTTCTGGAGAAAGCTATATCAACAGAAGTGAATTCTACAGAAGTGGCGTTTTAACTTAAAAATATGTTTTCGGTGCAAAACTTTAAGTTATGAAAACAAGATTCACTCGATTATATTAATTAATCAACTTATTAATAAGGCCCTAAGCAAATCATATTTTTAAATTCTTTACTTACTTTTTTTTATTGAGTACAGAAATGAGACTTCAACTTTGACACTGGTGTAGAACGCCTATACAACTTAATGATTCTCTGAAATGCTATCACTTGCAGAAATATGGCCTACACTAGTCATAACAAGGCAAATCATAGAGTTGCTAGAGCTATAAACGAATGTTCCAACTTGAAAAATAAAAATTTTAGCATTTCGGCAATTTTTTTCTACAGGTGTGATTATTTTTCACAAACATTGTAGAATGATAAATAACTTTTAAAATAATAAGTGAGATTTTTTGTTATTTTTATTGGTGCTTTCTTTGTCATATACTTTACACAATAATTAATTTGCCATACATGTTGAGACTTTCTAAATAATTTTTAGAGACACGTCAATATTATATCCTATGTCGCGAACATTCTACAGGACGTGAGTAATCACGTACTGTACCACTGAATTAAAGTAAAATTTAATATTTAATTATAAAAATAGTTATTTAATATGTTGAAGAAGGTCATGAAATTTAATAATTAGGTTTTAAAATTAGTTAAAATTTACGGAGCTACGATATATTTTAAGCGAACACAAATATAGCGTTTCGGTAGAATGACCCTTTCGGTTCACGCAAGTACCGTAGATACGTGTATTGAAACGTTTGCTAACCGTATGTTTTACGCGCAGGCGCGCTCATTCGGTGAATTTAAAAACGTACGTTACAAAGGCCGATGTTTGTTTAGTTTATTGTTAAAATTTTAAAAACGTATGATTCTGTTATGGTATCGTTCAAATAACCATATGAGCTTAATATTGAGACAGTTATTTGGAAATTACAGACAAATACTCTAATTTTATGTAATAGTATAGATATTTAACATAAGCTCAAGCTCAAGGTTAAAATTTTTAATATTTTAGTAGATTCCGTCAACAGTTCATTTGTAGTTCTACACTTATTAAATCAATCTAAATTGAGAATAACTTAAACACACGTCTGGTTCAAAATACGGAAAAGTGAGAAATTGCACCTTACGCAGCTTTGTATGCAATGTAGACCTAAGTATGTTTTCTACAAATTACGAATGTTGCGATGCGGACGCCGCGACTTCATACTGTCGTACGCAATACGACTCGATTCGTTCATCTTACGTGGTATCAAAAGTAACGAGTAACGATACGATAGTAACGAGTACTAATTGTTATAGTAACGAATGCATACGGGTACGCTCGTTTTCGTTACTTTTACACCTCTACTTACCTTGCCTTGTAGGCTTGTGTACCTACTTGGATGCGCAATCAATTTGAATTTCAAAAGACCTAAAACCCAGAGCTCATTTAAAATAAAAAAATTAACTTACTCTATGGATAACGTCTTAAGTCATATCCTTTATGTTATTGGTCTGTGATTGTCATATGATTGTCACCAACAATGTCACATGTCAATCAAATCAAAGCACGTAAATTATAACGTGGGATTTTATGTAAAATTCCATTAGGTATTAATTGATGTAACTTACGGTTTACAAGCATACAAGCATAATAATCACTCGTTGCGTGAGAAGTATTAAACTTGATACAATATGACCAGGTTTGCCAGGGCTCAAGGCTCTAAGGCTTCTAACCTAAAATCTCCAGAAGATAGTACTCCATGGGAGGTAATGAAAGATCAATTGCTAAAATCTAAAAAAGAAAACGAAGAAAGCAAAAATCGAGAAGAGGTAAAGAGCTTTTTATCAATCATGATTATATTTTGATAAGTACTTCTCTATAAAGCACCTATCCTTATCTAGTGCAGTTCCAGCTCCCATCACCCATAATTGCATTTCTCCAAATGTATAAACTCTACAGTGTCGGATTTTACGGGAACGGAAATGTTTTACAAATTAAGTTTAATATAAATCATTTTATATAAGGAAAAGGTGCCTGACTGACTGATTGATCTATCAGTACACAGCTCAAACTACTGGCTGGATTGAGCTGATATAATTTAGTATGCAGATAGCTTTTGTGACGTAGACATCCGCTATGAAAGGATTTATGAAAATTCAACCCCTAAGTGTTTCATAAATCTTTTCAAATCAAAGGATTTTCATAAATCCTTTGATTTTCCGGGATTAAAAGTAGCCTATGTCTGTTCCTGGGATGTAAGCTAACTCTACCAAATTTAATCAAAAGTGGTTAAGCTGTTGAGCAATGAAAATCCAGCAGACAGACAGACACACTTTTGCATTTATTATTTAATATATGGATTGCTTAGTGATTTAAAAAGAAGCATCTAGGTATAAATATTATTTTGTTTATCTAATATTCCAGGCGGAAAAGCAGAGAATAGAAAACTACAATAACTTTCTCAAAGATCAAAAGACTCAGAAGAGAAAAGCTACATGGTGTGAATTCCCTGAAGCACAAACTAACAATCAAATAAGTTCATCTTCAAATGAAAGTAAAAACCATGCAAAAAACAATAAAAAGAAACCAAATAATCAATGTGTGTCTAATCCTGAAGCAAATTTACAAAATGGTAGAGATGGTGATGATGATCTGAAAATAAATAAGTCGCTTAAAAAGAAGAACAAGAAAAAGAAATCAAATAATATTGAACACAGCATTGAGCCTTCAGCGATAGAAATAAATGATAATCACCAGGAAGATGTAAAAGAGGCCACCGAAAATAACCAAGTTACAACCAACCACACACAACAAACTCCACAGAAGAAAAAGAAAAAAAAGGAGGAAAAGCAATCCACAGAAATAAAAGTGACTACACAGACTGATGAATCAGTAAACACCTCTGAGAAGGAATTAAATCCAGCAGAACCTAACAGACAACAGCCAGACAGTAAAAAAAAGAAAAATAAAAGGAATAAAAAACGAAAGATTCCTGAGAAGAATGTTAATGAAGAAAGTAATAAATCGGAAAATAGCACAGAACAAAAATTGAGTACGCCAAATCAACCTACACCATCAAAGAAATCAAAGAAAAAAAAGGACAAGCAGGGTCGCAGAAAACCTGTAAACGACAATAGCTTCCAGCTTATAATCAATTCAAAAGAAGTACAATTAGTAAGATATGATGGATTCCCTATAATGAAAAGGGATGCAGAAAGACTTGAGGAATTAAAAAAAAGTATGATAGCGAAAGGCATTCCGAAAAGCGAAGTCCAAAGGACCATGAAACTAGAGAGGAGAAGAGCTGAGAAAGCTTTGGCAAGACTTAAAAGAGATGTATGTTATAATTGTAGGAAAGGTGGCCACAATTTATCTGATTGTCCAGATTTAAAGGCTAATATTCCCGGTGCTGGTGCAGCGGATGGTGTATGCTTTAAATGTGGCTCCACAGAGCATAGGCAGTTTGAATGTAAAGTGCAGAGGGATAAGGAGTTTAGATTTGCTACTTGTTTTATTTGCAAGGAAGCTGTAAGTTTGAATTGTACAGTTTGTTTCACATAAAATGACTGCTGACCTTGTATCTGTATAGCAGGTGATCTATTCGGTGGCACTCTATTTATTTCTATAATGGTTACTATTTGGTGGTATAAAGTATGAGGGGGGCATCTATACTGCCTGGCATTGATTTATTAGTTACTGCCATGTGAAAACCTGTACTTCCCAGTCTTTGTATGTGAAACAAACTTTACAACTATTATTTTTTGTTACTTTAATTTGTATTTAACTATAAATTATTTGTTTTAAATTTTATTTTTTTATATCCAACAGGGTCATATAGCAAGGCAATGTCCTGATAATCCTAAGGGCTTGTATCCAAATGGTGGGTGCTGTAAACTTTGTGGAGATGTCACTCACTTGAGAAAGGATTGTCCAACAGTAAGTAATTTAAGTAATTTTTTCTTCATATTTGGTGTTTATTTTGCAGTGTACATTCGGTTTTTGATTCCAGTACAGTGATGGAACTCTCATATATAAAATCATAGATGAATTAATTTAAACTGTTTAACTTACAGGTAAATGAGAAGAAGGAAAGCACTTCTATCAAGCTACAGACTTTGACAGATGACAATATTGAGGATATTGGACAAAATATTAAACAAGTGTCTGAAGAACCAGTGTCTAAGAAACCTAAAAAGATAACATTCTAATTTATTTCATGTACCTACAAATAAAACATTTAAAAAGGTAATTTGATATTTTATTTTTGCTATCCATATCCATACTAATATTATAAATGCGAAAATGTGTCTGTCTCTCTGTTACCTTTTCACAGTCTAACAGTTTAAACTTTAACCGACTTTGATGATATTTGGTACAGAGTTAGCTTACATCCCGGGGAAGGGCATAGGCTACTTTTTATCCTGGAAAATCAAAGAGTTCCCACGGGGTTCTTATAAGCCCATCTGTTAAACCGATTTATGTGTTTGGTACAGAAGTAGCTTGCATTACGGAAATTGACAGTAGCAATTTTTTATCCTGGAAAATCAAAGGTTTCCGACAGGATTAAAAAAAACTAAAACCACGCAGACGAAGTCGCGGGCATCGTCTAGTTAGTAATATTTTATGAATGATTGAGCAGAAGGATATCAAATTCAGGAAATAAAATCAAACTACAGAATTGTAGATACACTTTATTTTGAATACAATCGCAAATCATAAACAAGAAAAGGTTCTAAATAAAAGATTTAAAAAAAATTGGCTCTACAAAGATTCAAGACTAGCTTTCAGTTGTTCCATGGATTGGTAGGCAATGTTGCCAGTGATGCCCTCAGGGCTTATTGGGTCTTCTCGGCGCAGTATGCGAGCCGCTTCGGACAAACATTGTATGGGCTCCTGCAGACGATCCTTCAGCTTGTCTTGGGTGATGAGACCGGCGCTAAACTCGCTCCTTGCCAGGTACATTAGCGGAGCGTGGAGTTCGTATAGCATCATTCCTGTGAACAAATAGGTAATACTTAAGTTGATAAGTCATGGGGCACCCGACAGAAGCAAAACCATGTTAAAGACCGCAGACTTCTTATAAGTTTTTCTGTGATCTATACGTAAAGCACTACCATTTTCTGTATTTTTCAAAACTGTAGGCTCACTTTTGGAGACGAGGGGGCGAATGGTCAGTTTCACCTATGTTATTTCTTAAATAACTTAAAAACTTATTTATTTTAAAATGATAAAAATGTATATATGAGACCCTCACAACAAGCCCTTTCATTTGATATGTCACATGGTACACTTTGCAAAACTTTTTATTTAAATTGTCTGCTTTGCCCCCCAAAAACGACTCCCATATTCAGAATTCATTTATTTATGTTACACGTCGTGTTTGGGTTATAGAAGTTCATAATATGCGTACCAAGTAGATCCGGAGTAAATTGGCTGTAGCACACAGACAGACAGACACACACGAGATACTCGGTTCCGTACGAAACGTTCAGACGTACGAAACTCTAAAAGAATCAAGCCTTGCCTCGCATTCTGCTGTCTCCCGGCGATATGACATCGAGGGTCTTCAGCACCAACCGGCAGAACTCCGCTTTCCGTTCCAGCACGAGGTCCGGCAACTCGTCAATGCTGTACTCCTCCACGCGCCCGTACAGTTGCGCCAATGCGTGCTTTATGGACAGCAATATGGCGTGACTCGGATGAAACACGGATTTGTACTGAAATTAAATAGCACCATAACTTTTTTCTGCATCATTTGATATCGATAAATAGATCTAAAATCTAGCTAGGATAGCCAGCTCTTGATCTTGAAGTTGTGTGTCGTTTACGGCAATAAGCACTCAAATTGTTCGAGTATACCTTGTGTTGAAAGCTACGGTTGAAAAGGCAACATGACGTCATGATAAGTTCAACATGGTGGATGTGATAAAAAATTCTTCTTGAAAACTAAATTGAAATAAATCTATCTATCATGTAGAGAATCCGAAAACGTACAGTTTTTATATAAATATATTATGAACCATTCGTCGTTGGTAGCAATCTGTTAGTTTGTAGTTACTTTTATAAGAATAGGCATCGTAAAGGATCTAGGAGAATAGAGATTTTTTGGGGACTTCCATACGCCGCCGCGGTGTGATGGTTGCTTATGCACTCCTTACTTCAGCTGTAATAGCTTTACGCTCATTTTCCATTGTGACCTGCCAGTAAATAAATAATCTAACTCATCAAGGCTATCCTGGCTTCAAACTGCACGCCACTAGCAGCCTGTACCAAACGGTGTCCTGCGATTCTGCGTCTTTCTAGTAAGAAGGCGCCATTCATGTACTGACCTCCACCCCTATGGGCAATCCTAAGATCTATTGGTTCCTCAAACTATGCGATCGTGACAGATTAAACTCTTAAACTTTGAGGGTAGCTTGAAGCTTCGTACCTTGTGGAGCGTGGCCTCCCGCATCTCTATCGCCTGTGGGCCGGGCTCCAGCGCGTCCAGCTGGTCCAGCTCGGCCTGCACCACACCTAACATCTTGCGCATCGCAGCGCCGGATGTCTTGAACTCACATTTCTTGTCCGTACAGTTCCAGGATGCATCGCTATCTGTTTATGTGAATATCTTTTTACTATAAGTGTAAGTAAAGGTACTATGTAAAATGGTTCAAAAAGTCAAGGAATTCAAAAACAACTGAATGTGATTATGTCATCTGCGATCTTCCAATGCCGGCTTGATCCAGGCAGCTTGGGCTGCTAAGCTCGCATTTTAATAGACCTCATACAAAAAAATAAAAGGCTGGATATGTTTTAGGGTTCCGTACCCGAAAGGTGCCAATGGGACCCTATTACACAGCCTCCACAGTCCGTCCGTCTGTCAACGGGCTATATCTCGTGAACCATCCATAGGACCGGCATAATAGAGAGTTGAAATTTTCACAAAATGTCGTATATTTTTACTGCCGCTATAACAACAAATACCTAGGTGCTAAAAATCTCAAAATAACCATTATGAAAAAAAGTGTTATTTCCTGTGCGATGGTATGGAACTCCGCGGTGTCCAACTCGCATTTAACCGATTTTTTTTCAATAATTTACTACAAATAATATGATATGGACTTTGGTAAGAATTGTTTCCGATGGTTGATGATAGAAGGTTTAACTGTGGAACATCATTTTATGTACCAATCCTGCACTTACCCAAAGGATTGCTTGAAAGTATAACCCCATTGTCACATTTGGTACACTTGAGAGTGCTCAAATGAGTGCCGAGTTCAGTGGGGTCGGCGCATCGTGGACAGTCGCAACAGAAGAACTTTGACTCCAAGAGGTGTTCCCGACGCACGATGGTAGGGGACAACACGTGAGTGTAGCTCATGTGTAGAAGTTCGCCAGTCTTGATGGGGATTGCTGCTCGTATTTGCACCCTGTAAAAACATTAGGTAGGAGAGTTTAGAAAATTTTGGCAAGCAATTTAGGTAATATAGGTCAAATAAGTAGGTTTCGATCTTGCCGCCCTACTTATCTCTATAATGAATAGTGATCACTCAAAAATTTTCTTAATTTCTAATCGCGGATGTTCGCAAGTGACGATGTAGCATATAAGTTGGAAGCGGGCTAACTTGAAAGGGTGTGGCAGTTTAATTAAACTCATAGTACCTCAAATCGGTTTTTACACGGTTTAAAATAGTACTTAGAATGCTTGCTAAATCGCTTGAGCGTCTGCCTTTGCCTATAGAGTAGTAACTGACTATCGCTTAGTAACTAACTAGGCTACTACCAGACCGAACAGGGACAATATAACTGTCCATATTGCTGCCGGGAATCCGACCTGGGCTGGGACCTCCCATTTATAGACCACAATGTCAACATGCACCAGAAATTTCGTCAAACTTACTGGTAATCGTTCTGAAAGATGCTATGAACGATGTTAGGGACGCAGCTGTGGGCTGCGATGGCAAGGCGAGGATAGACTGCGCGTATACTGAAACCACCTCGCGAAGGGATTTCCACAGCATTCACCTAAGTTAAAAATAAAGTAAATTTTAAGCTATTACCAAACTGTGTACCAGCACAGATTTAATGCTGCTCCTTGAGAAGAATTAGGTAAATGTTTGTGTTACCTAAAAATAGCTGAAGTTTCTCTGATCTCCGAATATACAACATGCTTTTGGCTTCATCTCTGAACAATCTAGAGTGGCTTCTGTCTGAAATCATTTGTTCCATGTTTTCGCTGAGAAACCAATAATTTGTGTCAAAGACATATAGCGGCATCGATGTAAGTAAAATAATATGACTATCATTAGCAGCCATAATTTTCTAACCTATCACCGTAAACAATTGTTTCTGGCGTCTTTGACCGCGTTTCTTTGCCAAAATTTTAACTTTGCTTTCACAACTAGGTATTTTACCGTCTGCATTTTTAAATAGAGTCTATATCTAGAGCCCTACAGAAAATGTTGCAACCGAAACACTTCAGCTTCAAGAATCTCAAATGGAGAATTAAACAATGACATAGTGGAACGTCGTCACTGAACGCTTGCAGCGACGCGGCAGTAGCGCAACTCCGCAGTGACGTGCTTCATATCATCATCATCATCATCTTAAACCATCGCCGGCCCATCAGGTACTAAGCGTTAGTCTCCCTTCTAAGAGTAGAATGAGAAGATACAGGGTGTACCCAGAACACTTGCATAAACGAAGACAGCTAATAAGTAGGTACTGACGATTGCTCATAATATATTGTACCACAAAAAATGACGAAAAAAGTATTTAAAAACTCCTGTAGGTACCTACTTATTTTTTAAAAGTTCACAATATTATTGCAAATAAAACATTTGACTGACGCTAGAAGTCAACGAACGTTCCGTAAATAGGGCACCCGAAGTCAATGCCGCGTCGTAGGTGGGGTCATTGACCCGAGTTTTGTACGCTATACAATTCGGATTTAAAAATATTTAGTGATTGGCATTGGATTGTGTTAGGTGTTTTCCTCCGTCGTTAAAACAGGGACAGATAGACTCTTTACCGAAGTTTAATATTTGTTTTTATTACAATTTCAAAGAGTCGTGACTTGCGTCAGGCTTCATTTACACGAGAGTTTTTTTAACGTCCGTTAAAAAAGCGTCTAAATAGAACAAATGTATTCTCAAGTATCTTTTTACGTGTATACATATACTTGGGAATATATTTGTTCTATTTAACATTATTTAACAGACGTTAAAAAGCTCTCGTGTAAATGAGGCCTTAGTGTTGCGTTCTGACTTTTTGATACCGCGCGATGCTGTGGTCACGCGTTGGCGGACGAGGGCATTCCCTACCTCCAAAATCCCACAGATCTGTGTCAACAATTCCCTAGAGCACCGATCTCCCAGTTTGCAGCGGTCTATCAGGTAGTTGACGATGTTGTTCTGGTCAGCCTCCCAAGCAGGTCGCTTCTTTCGCTCCTCCGTGTGAGTTTCCATTATTGCTACATCTCGATTCCATCTTTCCGGGTCCTTCTCTTTGGCTAGGAACAATCTGTTGAGATTAACATAGTTAGATAAACGTTACTGGTTTTATCATCATCATCATCATCATCATCATCATCATCAACCCATCGCCGGCTCACTACTAAGCACGGATCTTCTCTCAGAATGAGAAGTGTTTGGCCATATTCCACCACGTTGGTCAACTGCGAATTGGTAGACTTCAAACACCCTTGGAAACATTATGGAGAGCTCATAGGCATGCAGGTGTCCTCACGATGTTTTCCTTCACCGCTAAGCAGGGACAGATAAAGATAACTAGGAATAATTTGCTAATTTGCATTACATATATATATATATATATAGATCCCAGGATGTACGTCGTGAGTTCCAGCTATATCATTCACTTCAAAGCCCTTAGCCCTTCAAAAACTACGGAGCCTAACTTTTAAAAGTTTTCCAGTTTGATATGAGTTTCAAAAGTGAGTAGAGGTAGGTATTCCGAATTCGAATACCCGGGTAAAACAAATCTAGGTACTTATTATATTGAAGTTACCTCAAAGGAGTAATACAATCAAGTTGAGGGGAACTGGCAGTCCAATCGTCTACTGGCTGAAAGCGCACTTTAATAGCTTGCGAGAACACGTCACATTCAGGCAAGTGGTGCGGAGACTTCTCACACTCGCTGCCGCAAATCGGCCAGCCGCATCGCGAGCACAGTGTGCTCTCCACGGGACAGTAACAGCCCAAGCACAGTGGTGGAGTATCTTTAGTGCAAAACGGAAATCTCGTATTATTGATCGTTTGCTGTAATAATTAGGGTTCCGTACCTCAAAAGGAAAAACGGAACCCTAATAGGATCGCTTTTTGTCTGTCTGTCCGTCTATCCGTCTGTGGTGTTTGTCAAGAAACCTATATAGGGTAGTTCCCGTTGACCTAGAATCATGAAATTTGGTAGGTAGGTAGATCTTATAGCACAAGTACAGGAATAAATCTGAAAACTGCGAATTTGTGGTTACATCATTCAAAAAAAAAATGTGTTTCAATTTTCAAAATAAGAAAACTATAAAGGGCTTTACCTGTACATCCTAAAACAGATTTTTATTTATTTTTATGTACAACAGTTTTTGATTTATCGTGCAAAATGTTGGAAAAAATACCCGAGTACGGAACCCTCAGTGCGCGAGTCTGCCTCGCACTTGGCCGGTTTTTTTTTTAAAGGCATGAATCTACATTAGGCACTCGTACTTAACACTCGGCAAATTAATAAGTTTCTTGTTGAGGTAGGCTAGCAATCTAATTCCGCGACTTCCAAATCGTTTTGATATGTATTGCATGATTTATTTTTACTCACACAGAATTGAGGCCATGCATCAGGAAATTCCATTTTCCTTTTCGCTATATTATAACAGTAAATATAGAACCTGCACATTCCTTAGGGGTTAATTAATACTTGCCTGGTTTTGGGCCTACGGCGATTGGTGTATCTGTAAAAATTAATTCGCCACAATCCAAATCTTTGTTAGCGACCAAATAACGACCGTATTTTTCATTTTTTAATATATCATAGTTGCACACGTCGGCCATTCTCGTCAATTAAGTTATTTGTTTTACAATAAACATAGAAATAAATTGTTTGCACTATCGTTGTGGGATGCCAGACGAAGATTGAAGACTGAAATGTCTTTAGCCTTAGATCGTCCTAAAATAAGCGGATGAGCGTTCGAGAAATGCCAGCCGAATACTCGAGAAAGCTACCTATACTTAGGTAACTAAGTATACCTACCTAAATATTGTGCTATTTTTGATTAAAAATAAACAAAGTTTTGTTTCTTACTGTATTTTACTTTTACATACGTTCGCACAACTTTTTAAGCAATTGGTCTAAAACTCTCCTACCATATCAATGGAAATGTCTTGAGTTTATTTAAAGAGCTTTACCAAGAAATTATTTTTTCTAAAATTGAGCAATTTTCTAGGGGACATGCGGAGAACCGATGGTGTACGACCCGTACCTATTCAATACGCATATTGTACCAGCACCATCACACCATCACTCTATCAATAGGTAGAGTAAATATGTAAGTGGTAAATAATATTGGCCATTAGTTAGGTTCTAAGCGCAGTAATAGGCTATCGCAAATCTTGTGTGATCAAAATATCAAGATAATAATAATTAAGTATGCAGGTACAGATGCAAAAATCAAAATGTTTAGTACTAGAGGATGCCCGCGTGGATTTCGGGTTTTTAATCCCGTAGGAACTCTTTGATTTTCCGGCATCTTTCCTAGTCTGTACCGACTTCATCAAAATCGGTTCAGCGGTTGGGCCGTGAAAACGTAGCAGACAGACAGATGAACACACACACTTTCGCATTTATAATATTAAGTATGGATTATCTGGTATTAGCAGATTAACATTTAGGATGCAATGTGTGCAGCAAAATCTAGGTATCAATTATATTTTTTAAGATCTGTGTTTACATTCGATTTAAGGCATTATGAAGTGATTCAAAAACACATGGTAAGTAGAAGCCATATAGATTTTAACATTCAAAATTTTTGGTAATCTAGACTCGATCGAATCTAAATGATGTGTTATTAAATTATTATTTCCTATATGTTTTTTCTTAATTATGTCAATTTTTAAGAATGTATTGACTAGTGTGTTCAATATCGACGATCTTTTAAATTGGTTTACACTTCCCACAGTGGATGCTGCAGTTTTCAAGGAAACAGTGCCATGTCGTCGTTCCGTAAGTACCTAACTACCTACCTATACATACTTTTATCAATTGATTTTAAATATAGCTAGATATATCTCCCTATAATCACTACTCATATTATAAATTCGAAAGTGGTTTGTTTGTTGGCGCAGAACTATACAGGGTTACTGGTAATATGTCGGCAATCTGTTAAGGGGGTGTAGGCGAAGTAATTTGCAACCAAATGACCCCTAATGACCCCTAGGCAAATGTCAACCATTTTCGAGTAATTTGACCTTTTGTGTTTTTTAGAAGAATTTGAGGTATGCAACTTTGAAAATTTATAAAAAAAAACCAATGCATGATTTTTTTTTATTTTTATTATTATTTGCTTGCTAACACTTCAATACATAATAATCAATCATAAAATGATACATATCTTTAATAGTTTTTAAATCACAGCTACAAATCTGTACAAGTTTCATAATTTACACCAGGTGGTCTGACAAAAATGGTCGATTTATGTAAAAAATTACTAAGGAACTTTATCGGCAGAACACATGAAAAACATGTACAACTTCTCAGCTATCCAACGAGATACAATATGGTACCAGAAATTAGAAATTGGCCGAAAAAAATGCAATTATTGTGAAAAAAATGAAATCGTCTTAAGAATACGAAATAATATCTCAACGTCGAATTTTATGGTAATATTCTTATTTCTTATTTAGGATGAGTAATGAGTTATAATTAATCTTACAATTCATTTTCGAAGTATAAAACTCTAAAAATAACACTCTAAAAATAATGAGAGTTCCAAGAATGACATTTTTAATCCTTTGTATGAACACGTGCACCAATCAGCGCTCTCCGATAAGAAGAGCTTAAAAACATTATCTAGTGACTGGATAGAAAAAACAAAGGCATAAATAGCTAGATTTGCCTAACATTTTTCAGAGAATAGGATAATAATTAAAGCACTGGCAAGTACAATAACATTAGGTGAAGGGTGGGATCCTTAACTTATTTAATTGTATTGTATTTATAAATTCTTAGACTTAAAAGATAAGACATTTAAAATGTTTCATAATTTTTGCAAAACTGCAAAAATTTACAGTTTGCTTGTGCCACTCGTACTGTACAGATCATCTCTACCTAAGTTGGTACCTACATCATTGTGAATTTGGAAGTGAATTGACCAGGCTTTTTCTTATGGACTGTTTCTGGCATACTCTGTGATTTGGCTTGTGATTGGACTCTGATTTATTGCTCTCCCGACAATTTGGCGCGTCAAAAGGACTAATGGCTGCAGAAAGAACCCAGTACTCCAATGAGGAATACGCCAATATCCTTTTTTGTTATGGATATTGTGACGGCAATGCTTTGGCCGCTCGCCGTGAATATCTTCGCCGATTTCCTCCTCAGAGGAGGCCCAATTCCTTGGCCAGCAAGATGTCCAGACCTGACACCTATGGACTATTATGTCTGGGGACATATGAAGAGCCTAGTGTACGATGTCTCACCAGTGCCATCAGTCGAAGAATTGAAAATTAGAATAATAAATGCAGCTAATTCAATAAGAACCAATTTGACAAGTAATGTAGTAAAATCTCAATTAAGAAAAAGAATGCGCCTGTGCATAAGAAATAGAGGGTCACATTTTGAAAATGAACTTTAGAATTTAGTTTTAATGGCTTAGTGTAACTTATCTACGTAATTATTTTAAACTTCCTAAACGATTATTGTAATTTTTGATTGCAGACGATTTCGTCTTTTTAACAATAATTGTATTTTTTTTCGGCCATTTTCTGATTTCTGGTACCATATTGTATCTCGTTGGGTAGCTGAGAAGTTGTACATGTTTTTCATGTGTTCTGCCGATAAAGTTCTTCAGTAATTTTTTACATAAATCGACCATTTTTGTCAGACCACCTGGTGTAAATTATGAAACTTGTACAGATTTGTAGCTGTGATTTGAAAACTATTAAAGATAAGTGTCATTTTATGGTTGATTATTATGTATTGAAGTGTTAGCAAGCAAATAATAATAATAATAAAAAAAATCATGCATTGGTTTTTTTTTTATAAATTTTCAAAGTTGCATACCTCAAATTCTTCTAAAAAACACAAAAAGTCAAATTACTCGAAAATGGTTGACATTTGCCTAGGGGTCATAAGGGGTCATTTGATTGCAAATTACTTCGCCCACACCCCCTTAACGGATTGCCGACATATTACCAGTAACCCTGTATAATAGTACTTGTTGTTAGTTTATTGGTTTGTCACGTCGCAAAGGAGCAACGGATCGACGTTATTTTTTGCATGGGTAAACCGGATAGTTAAAAACCAGGAGAGTGACATAGGCTACTTTTTATCTCGGCAAATCAAAGAGTTCCCACGAGGTTTTTAAAAACCTAAAGGACGAGGACGTGGCGGGTATCAGCTAGTTAATCTGTAACGTAAGATGTAAAACAGGGGTGATAGCTTAGCTAGTGGTTTTAAGACGGGGGTTCCCAGGCGCGGATCCAGACCTCAAAAAAGGTTGTGGGCACAGCAACCCGAAAATCAGTCAAGTGCGAGTCGGAGTATGAATCCGCTCATGATCGCCAGCGCATTCCTACAAAGGAGGTGTTTACAAAGTATATGGCGTCCTGAGTCCTGACCAAGATTTTGTGCAGTAGGTACATTAAATGCAGCCGTGGAACGAACACTAGCTAGTAAATTAATAAACCTGTAAAATGTTAGTTTTTTCACTCACAAAAATTACAAAAGTACCTAAATGTGCTATTGTTTGCACATCACAGCTGTATACATTCAAGAGTTCTCCATAATGTTCTCAAAGGTTTGTGAAGTCTGACAATCCGCACTTGATAGGAGAGTCGTGCTCCGTAGTGAGCTGACGATGGGTTGATATGATGATGATGCTGTTAAGATGTGGTGTCAGTTAGGGATCTAAGTAAGTACATAGCGAAGTAGCGTTTTAAGTACTAGGTCAATATATTGGGCTTTTTTGCCATTTTATTAGGGTAGTTAATCACGTCTCCTTTTTTGCCCACCAGGATGGGTCTCTAGGTGAAATGATAGTCTGTAAAGATGAATTGGGTCGAAGAATTGATTGTCCTTGTGAAGATGACGACGAAGACAGAGAATTCCAAGAAGAACACTTTTCATCCCAAAAATTATTATGTTGTCCGGTAAGTTTAATAATTTGAAATTACTTACCTAATAGATATAGTTTTAGAAACTTGTGAAGCAAAAAACAGCGAAAATAAAATAGTAAGTTTTTTTTTGACAGACAATTTGAAAATATTGGTAAGACGTGTTTGGTTTGAAACTTCGCGGGAACGATCTGTTTTCCGTCTGCGGTGATGAATTTATCTTCTTTATTGATTATTTTTTCACTTGAGTATTGACTAAGGAATATTTATTTATTTAAAGATTATTTCAAGTAAAATATGTGTTAAAAATTACTTAATTAATTAGAGAGTGATATTATTTTGTTGCTGTATTGATAAAACTTGGGTTTATGCGCATGAAGTTGCTGCATCAATTATCGGTCAAGTTGAGTCTTAATTATATTGTATAACTTTCTTGAGTTACATAAAATATTTTATCAACGTTGTTTAAAACATTTATATTTAAAATATTATTAATTGAATATTTTAACTCGTAATTCATTGTAATTATTCATTTTGTGATTTTAAAAGATTGTTGCAAATTTTGTCAATAACGTTATATCCGGTGTGCGAACGCCCTCTTTCTGACATTTTCGCAAATTTGATTTGTCTTGTGGTGCGGTGCACAGAGTACATTGGTATACTAGGTGAAGTTACTGCCAAGAATTCTCTGAATTCTACATATCTTATTTCGTTAAGTGCAACAATATAAGCTAAAGTGAGTATTTAAGCTTTCATATTTGTCACAGGTTTCATTTTAAAAAGTTGTAAAATTCTTATTAGGTTAGCAAAATAATTGTTCACTAGCCGGAGAACTATCTACGTCACACACGTGATTTATTTATTATTTTAGTCTAAATACGCAATATAAAGACAATAGAGATGTTATTTATAATGTCTAATTCATGTCGTAGTTGTTTTACGGCCAAAACTTGCATAATTAAAAGATTTTTTGCGATGTTATGGGGACCTCGTTAGCATATGATTATAGCCTCTGGAAACTTATTTTAGGCCATTTTGACAAAGGTCAAGTTTACGGTCATCTTAAATAAACGATTTTAGGTCGTAAGGTTAAAGAAATTTAAAGTGCTCAGTACAGTAAGGATTTGCATAATGGCTGTTATAATCCTTGCATGTGTTATGTAACCCTGTTAGTCTAATGTGGCTTTTAAATAGAATAATGTGAATTTGTTGACCCTGACACAGCTGGCACTGACTGTTTGTTCTGCCACTCGAGAGTCGAGTTTCGGAAAATTGGGGGATGAACAGGTTTACAGGTTTATTTGAAACATTTCAATTTTTAAGAGTTCAATGCCCTCTGACGCTCGTAATAGTTGAACGAGCTTCGCACATCGCAGTCGCGATGTCTTATTAGTTTAGCAATTTACATGAGTTCTGAACATTTTGTATGAACTAAACGTAAGGTATTTTTCAGGAAATGGCTCCCCCATACTATGCTGATCTGGGAAAGAAGTCCAGTGATGTTTTCTCAAAGGGTTACCATTTTGGAGTGTTCAAACTCGATCTGAAGACCAAGAGTGAGTCAGGTGTTGAGTTCAGCAGTGGCATCACCTCTAACCAAGAAAGTGGAAAGGTAGAGTAGAATATCATTTTTATACATATAATATACTCTAATATTCAAACAGAAATATGATTATGAAATGATTATGAAATTTTACCATAACATGTCAGTTTTGTTTACTTTGTGTTTAAAAACATACTCTTTTATATCTACTTTTGATTTTCGGGAGCTTTCCGAGTTTTCCTGGTATTTTCACCAGGGAAAATGTAAAAGAAACAACTTAGATATTGAGGCATCTTTAATAATGAAAATAATAATCACGCGACACACTGTCACCACTTGCTGGAGGCACAAAACCCTGACATGCATTTCAAAGAAATCTTAACAGGACAGATGGACGAGCCATAACTATCTTTATCTAATTAGTATTATTTGTAAGAAGCTTAGTTAATTTTTAGTATACATATTTATATGTTTTGTTCCATACTTTTGCCTCTCTTTATATCTCTTATACTATGCTTATACTAGAGAAGTAATTGGTATATAGCGATAAGGCCACCCCAATAATTCATTGTACTAATAGCAAGTCACTTTTTCTCAACCTGTTTTATGTTAATCCATACTAATAAATGCGAAACTCAATCTATCTGTCTGACCTTTTCATGGCCCATGCTCTCAGCCAATTTCAAATAAATTAATGTACACAAGGGATTAAAAAAAATCTATGTAAATGAAGTCACGGACATCATCTGGTTCCTTAAAAAGTAATGTACTGTACCCAGCAGGTAAGATAGCATAGCATACTTAAAAAAAGGGATTTCAGCGTCATACATCATAGTAATGTATACTGTACTGACTGACTGTGTCACATTTATGATTAAGATAACACATTTTGTCAGTTTTAATGACAGAGACAATGCTCTATGAAACAGTTATCTCTTTCCAAAGTTCAATGTGCAATCTTTCCTGCCAGATACTGTACAGCACTCTCTACGTAACTGTTACAATGTACATATGAATTGTTCTTATTATAGGCACAATAGATTGCTAGTAGTAAACACTAAAAGGTCTATTTGCACGTATACAAGCCTTGACATAAAAACCTACTTCAGTCAGAAAATCCATATTTATGTTGTTATACAGGTTTTCGGCAGCCTTTCATCGAAATATGCGGTAAAAGACTACGGTCTGACGTTCACAGAGAAGTGGAACACAGACAACACCCTTGCCACAGACATCACCATCCAGGATAAGATTGCCGCTGGACTCAAGGTCACGCTTGAGGGCACTTTTGCACCACAGACCGGGTAAATAATAACTTCTATACCAAATACCTTTGTAACACCCGCTATCACAAAATATATAATATGTGTTATCATTAAAGATCTTAAATAACCACATATGACATAATCCAGTAAAAAAATCTCTAGAAATGTAGAAAGAAGCTTTTCTTTAAATTTTTTAGGTAAGAGTTTTTGCTTCGAGTGATCCACTTTTGTATTCATTAATTCTCTTTGGAAATTTTTTGTAATCATTTAAGGATTCATTTCTCATACTCATTACAAATTAGCTGAATTCCAAGAAAGACCTCAGTTCCAAATGTGACAAGTCTGGTCACACTTTGTGACATTGTCTTGATATCATTGATTGTATAAGTATGTTTCATTACAAGGGTTTTCAAATAAATATTGTTGATTTCATGTACTTTGCAGAAGCAAGACTGGTAAACTCAAGACATCATTTGCAAATGAAACAGTAGCCGTCAACACTAACTTAGACCTTGACCTGGCGGGACCTATTGTGGATGTAGCGGCGGTGTTGAAGTACCAGGGCTGGCTGGCCGGAGCACACACACAGTTTGACACACAGAAGGCAAAGTTCGCCAAGAACAACTTTGCCTTTGGCTACCAGACCAATGACTTTGCCCTCCACACCAATGTGTAAGTACCTTTGAACTAAATTTTTTCATCATCATTCATTCATTTTAACCCATTCTAAGGTTGAGGCAATTGGCGGAAATTAGCAAACAATCCGATGGTTGGTTTAGGACTGCCTTTGTTCATAGAAACTCATTAAGATACATTATAATATGTGCTTATAGGTTATTATACAGATATTGCTTATATGGTATATTATTTCATAGGTAGAAAAACACAATTCCTCCTTTTTTGAAAGTTGGTTAAAAAATAGCCTATGTTACTCCTTGGTTAATCCTCTACTTGTCTTTGAAAGTCCCGTCAAAATAGGTTCAGCCGTTCCGAAGATTAGCCCATTCTAACTGACAGACAGACACAAAAATTTTAAAAACGTGTGATTCAGTTATGGTACTGATCAAATAACCATATGAGCTTAATATGAGGTAGTTATTACGAAATTAGTAATTACAGACAGACACTTCAATTTTATTTATTATTATTATTAGTATAGATTTTCATTACTTTGATACCATTTGCTTCAGTCTTTCACGCAGACGAATTAGCTTACAAAATGATCAAGTTAAAATATGTCATTATATTTTGCACATATATTTTCAATGCTAGCTTGTTCCTCCAAAATTAAACGGTTTTTTAATAATTTCAATAAACGTTTCACTCTGAGTCTCTACAGGGATTTTCAAATAAACAAATATCATAATCACTAGCCTTGTGTATAATATTATATCCTGTGAATAAAAATCGTTTCAGAAGTATTGATACTTTGGGTATTTTCCCGTGTTTCCCGTCCTTAAGCATAACTAGCATACTTGCAAAAAAAATCTATCTTGCATTTTGGATAGTACTAATATGATGTGTATATTCAGACCTAGCAGGTATAATCAAAAAGTCAGGTTTCTCAACTTTAATATTATTTAACAATGGTAATACGAATTTTATTCCATTACAAGTGTAAATTAAAAATTTATAACACCCCCGACAAGTGAAGGTTACAGTAACTAGAAAAGAACTTATAACTTTCAAACGGCTGAACCGATTTTCTTAGATTATAGCTAAGAACACTCTCGATCAAGCCACCTTTCAAACAAAAAAACGAAATTAAAATCGGTTCATTAGTTTAGGAGCTACGATGCCACAGACAGATACACAGAAACACAGATACACACGTCAAACTTATAACACCCTTCTTTTTGGGTCGGGGGTTAATTTATTCAGTGTTAAAATGCAATTTTCTAAGTCAATATGAGCTCCGTACAAAGAGAGAAAATCTAGATGTAAAATTCCATTAGCCATACAGATAAACAATCAAATACTAAGAACTCATGCGGTAATTGTATACCACTTGGAGCAGTTAGTGTTAAATAAACAGAGCCTTTCCCTTGAATTTGACCTCACACACCTTTGATTAGAATATGGCTGTGGGTGTATTGTTACATTAATATTGTTTTACAAACTGCTGATATGCTGGCTCCTGTATCTAATAAAAATTATTCTTAGAAACACATTGAGATACATTTGTGCTTATAGGCTATTATATGGATATTGCTTATATGGTTAGATCACACTGTACAGCATCGCTGGACCACTACTGAGCACAGGTCTCTTCGCAGAATAAGAAGGGTTTAACAATAGACTCCATTGTGATAAATCTTAGTATTTATTCTAATACTAGCTGATGCCCGCGACTTCGTCTGCGTGGATTTACGTTTTTCAAAATCCCGCGGGAACTCTTTGATTTTCCGGAATAAAAAGGAGCCTATGTGTTAATCCAGGGTATAACCTATCTCCATTCCAAATTTCAGCCAAATCCGTCCAGTAGTTTTTGCGTGATTGAGTAACAAACATCCAAACATCCACACTTCACATATATAATATTGGTAGGATTAGGTTTAGGATGAATCAATTAACTTGTTAGTACTTAAAAACTAGCCTCATTAATCTCCCATTCTGCGAATTTAAAATCTGTACCCTTGTATGTGAAACTTGACACATTGCATATTATTCACTGAACTGTGAATGTATTGATTGAATGTTAGTTGTTACACAATATAGTTGACGTTTCACTATATAGATTGGTAGAGATGAATTTAAAGCCTGCCTATATTTACAAAGTACTAATCATAATCAGTAATCTGAGCTGATGCGGCAACGGGCAGGGCACATAGTTCGAAAAACCGATAGTTATAGGGATCCCAAGGTGCTGGAATGGCGACCTCGCACGGGAAAGCGCAGTGTTAGAAGACCCCCCACTAGGTGTCCAGACAACATTGCAGCAGGAAGCCGCTGGATTCAGGCGGCGCAGGACTGTGGCATGTGGAAGTGTCTACAAGAGACGTATGTCCAGCTGCTGCACATCTATCAGTTGACAATGATGATGATTATATATGAATGTTTGTCTACCCAACAGTGACAACGGCAAGGAGTTCGGTGGCTCCATCTACCAGAAGGTGTCGGACAAGCTGGAGTGCGGCGTGAGCATGAAGTGGACGTCGGGCTCGGCGGACACGCTATTCGGCGTGGGCGCCAAGTTCGCGCTGGACGACGACGCGTCGCTGCACGCCAAGCTCAACAACAAGTCGCTCGTCGGCCTGGGCTACCAGCAGAAGCTGCGTCCAGGTAATTATACCATTTTACCTAGTTTACAACGAATTGAACGTCCGAAGCATGCTTTTGACGTTTCAAAAGTATTTGTAAAAGTGTAATTGTGTAAAAATATTTTGAATTTTACATGCAAGGTAGCGCTGTAAAATAATTTTGAATCATCACTACAGAGCAGATCTCCTCCTGCTGTCTTATTTCTAAAAAGCGGTCAATTACAAAAGTATTTATTGAATTATCACCTAAAACTCCAAACTAAGTAAAAATCTTGACCCTACTTCACATTCTTTGTAAAATGTCAGTTTTACAAAATGTGCATGTTTCTTGGATATCTATTTTAGATTTCTATTTTATCACACTTGATAACAATCAAATCTTCACATAAAATCATAATCTCATGTTATCTCCGCTTGTCTTAGCATGATTTATAGCAAATTGATCTTTCAATGGATGGTTTGAGCTGAAATTTGACATGCAGACCATTATGACAGACATTGGCTCAAAAAGAATTTTTGAAAATACCCCTTAGGCAGTAAAATACTGCGTTGAAATTTTTGCAGTCTACATGGACGAACTCACTGCCATAAGCTAGTTTTCAACAAAGTTTTACCCTGTCAAATATAAACTTAATTTTTTCCAGGCGTTACCTTGACCCTGTCCGCGGCCATCGACGGGCAGAACTTCAACGCCGGCGGCCACAAAGTGGGCGTCGCCCTAGAGCTCGAGCCCTAGGCATTTACTTAGTCGCCGGCTTATAGATATGTAGATAATATATAACACCACATTAACTGTTATATTGTGAAAGCGTATGTATCACATAAAATCATACTTTCCAAGTGTCTCTTACTATGCAGTATTTTGTCCGTCTAACGCGACCTTAATTCTTTTAACGTGACTTGTTCGGTGCAAATGCACCTATTAAGCGCAGTTCACTGTTCTGGGTTATTTTAAAAATACCCCCATTTGACAAAATAAAAATCGATGACTTGACTTGCAAACTTGGCTAAGCCAGTACAAGTATTTTTTAGAACATAAAGATGAAACTGAAAAGTTAGTTTAAGAAAATAGTTATAGCCAGGAAATGAGTCACAGAAAGTTAGTCATTAATTTCTGGGAACATTTTGGGGGTATTTTCCAAATCACTTTCCATCAGGTGTGATTGTTGTCAAGCGCTTACCTATAGTGAATAAAAAAAAAAAAAACTTTTTAAATATAAAATAACAGGAAGCAGCGCTTTTCTTAATCGTAACGTTGCCTTGTACATGTTCGAAGCACGCGCGCCTGTCACCATTTGTTGCGACTTTTATTTAAACAACTAATTTACTACCTATCCGTATCATCTTGTAAATAATACACCTACGGTGTGTATACTATTGATTGATTGAGAATTAAATGAATAGTCTGTTGGAATCAATATCATATTTTTTGTTTCATTGTGATAACAACCCCTATTACGATTTATCCTTTCCTTATCCTATATCACGTATTCCTTCCTTGTCCCATTGAATAGTTTAGTGCTAATAACTATCTACCTTTGCAAAATTCATGCTTTTATAGTATCTTTATTTTATTCTCTTCGTAAGATTGTGAAAATAAACTTTTTTTTAAATATTGTTCGTAT
This sequence comes from Maniola jurtina, assembly GCF_905333055.1. NCBI lineage: Eukaryota > Metazoa > Arthropoda > Insecta > Lepidoptera > Nymphalidae > Maniola > Maniola jurtina. The sequence goes on from NC_060045.1 coordinate 3,670,130, forward strand.
TAATTTTTTAAAAATGCGAAAGTGGATGTTTGATGCTGTATAAATGCGATGCGGCTGAACTGATATTGATGAAGGTATGACTCATGAAAGTTGAAACAACTTGCCCGTAATTAACCAAGTTAACCTCTTCGAAAGGAAATTCTAAGCTCGTCAGAAAAAATTTGATGCGCGTCGGAAGACGCTGATCATATATTTCGTACTAGACCCCGCAGGGTAATAGATATTATTAAATGCCCTTTACGTGTGCTATAAGAACTACCTACCTGCAAAATTTCATGATTCTAGGTCAACGGGAAATAATTACCCTACAGGTTTCTAGACAGACACGGCAGACAGAAAATGAAGTGAACCTATATAAGTATATGGGTTTCCTTTTGAGGTACGGACCCCTAAAAAAACCCGGCCAAGTGCGAGTCAAACTCGCGCACTGAGGGTTCCGTACTCAGGTATTTTTTCCAACATTTCGCTCAATAAATCAAAAACATTATACATAAAAATAAATAAATATCTGTTCTAGAATGTACAGGTACAGCCCTTTCATATGATACACCACTTGGTATAGTTATCTTACTTTGAAAATTGAAACACATTTTAATTTTTTTGTAAACCATAAATTCGCGGTTTTCAGATTTATTCCTGTACTTGTGCTATAAGACCTACCTACCTACCTTTCATGATTCTAGGTCAACGGGAAGTACCCTATAGGTTTCTTGACAGACTTTTCTATAAGGGTTCCGTTTTTCCTTTTGAGGTATGGAACTCTAAAAACTACTTGTAGATAGTAAAAAGTAAGTTTATTATTAGCTATAGTTTATGCACAAGTTACTGAATCATCTCTTCCTCCATCAGTTTGGCCATCCACTCCGGCTCGGCGGCCGCGATCTTCTCGATGAGACCGTTGACTTGGTAGCACAGACTTTGGATTTGCTTGTCCCACTGCGGCAAGATCTCGCGTGCTGGGGGAATCCAAAATATTACTCAAGATTATTGTGTTTTGAGGCCACTACTTTAACAAGTAATAATCAACAAGTAGAGCTTGTCTATCCTGAAATGACGAGCCCCACTACATAATTTTGTGTAGTAGTGATGTGTAAATTGCGGTGGTGGGGCGCGTCATTTCAAAATAGACAAGCTCTACCAATAAACGGTTTTGATATTCAAAGAAAATGAAGAATCGTTAAACGTTGTTAAAAAGTCGAAATTGCACTCTTAAAACCAGCGCACATCTGGCACCATGATCATTTTTTACAAAGCATTATTTACTTTGCTCACGTTAAAATAGTATTGGAAATAAATTGAAAACTATTAGTTAGACTTTCCCTTTTACTCTTGGGGAATAGTAAATATGTCAAGTCAATAACGGTTTGGCAGTTGCTCCGCGCTTTGCCTCGCCAGATGCTATCCCGAGAATCCTTACCATTGTGATAAATTTTAATTCTGCCATCTCTAAACCAAAATTATAGATGTAATTTATGTATTGCTATTCCTTTCGATTTGCTCCTTACGGAAGAGGATAGAACTTGATATAGGTATCAATTTACTTAACAGAATTATTCAATAGTCTCCACGACTCTTCTACAGCAATGACTAATGCTAAGACAGGAGAGTGAGAGAGTAGGGTTTCAGGTGAAAAGCTGTTGTTGGTATTTCTTGGTTTAGTGGCTTTTGGTAGTACCACCATGGCACAATATACTTCACCAATGTCGTTTAGCTTGAAGAAAACACGAAGGAGGTTCTTCTTCTTCTTCTCTCTGGGCTGGTTTCCACACTTAAACGTTTCTGTGTTGTGCGTGCATTGCCCCTCCCCGCCGAAGTACGAAGGAGGTTGCTCGGTTTCTGTACTACTGTACTACTGAATTTTCCCAGTACGCGGTACAATAGTTAGCAACAATACACACAGTTACAGTTATGCCGAATGTACACTATGCATTTAGTGGCGCGACATTAGTTACGCGACATTACTTTCGTAACCACTTGCACGTGTAGACGTCTACTTTCGTAATGCATGCATTACTTTCGCGAAACTAAACTACTTTCGTGCTCAACGCGATTTTTAGACGAAACTAGTTTCGTGCAACTAACTGCATAGTATAAACGTGACGTTAAGTGACAGGTGAAATCTGTTATTTAACTTACTCTCAAAATGCACGACAGCGCTAATCTGGTCGATGTAGCCGTTCATCCGGCCCTCGCTGATCATGTGCGAGGCGATGCGCTCGGCGCGCGCGGGCGGCGTCTCCAGCAACGCGCCGAGCTCCTCGAACGTGATGTTGTTGTACAGCTTGCTGGCCGAGAGCAAGTTGTGCTCGAACACTGCGCGGTCTAGTATCGTTGATCCGTCTGGCGTGGACGCCTGCCGAATATCACACTGACATTATAAAGGCGAAAGTTTGTGTGTATGTTTGTTGTTCACGGATTTGTCTGTGTGGAATGGATAGATTATACCATGGATTAACACATCTATAAAAAGTAACCTATATAGATTTTAAAAATCCCATGGGGATTCTTTGATTTTTCGGGATAAAAATTAGCCTATGCGTTAATCCATAGTGTAATCTACCTTCATTCTAAATTTCAGCCAAATTCGTCCAATAGCTTTTGCGTGAAAGAGTAACAAACAATACACACATACATACACACAAACTTTCGCCTCTATAATATTAGTGTAATTATAATATAATTTGTGAGTTTTATGCAATGGGAATGAATGTGACCTTCTGATGAGTCTGCATGAGGGCCTCGAACTCGTGCAGCTCCGCGCGGCGGATGATGCGGTCCAGGTACATCTTCTCCAGGATGGAGTAGGCGGGCAGCTGCTGGCAGCGCTCGTCCTTGAACAGCGTCGCCAGCATCCGCGAGCGCTGCTGACCTGCACATAGACAATTCAAATAAAATATAGGATGTGCACAGCAACACAGCACAAAGTGATATGCTATCACCCAATTCACTATGGCCATGCCGCCAAGTGAGTTCTGGTATGATGCCATGTAGAAACTTATAATCCAGGGTATAATCTATCTCCATTCTAAATTTCAGCCAAATCCATGCAGTAGTTTTTGCTTGAAGGAGTAACAAACATACACACGCACACACACATATACAAACTTTCGCCTATATAATATTAGTGTGATGATGGTTTGCACATTATTAAATTGTTAATGTTCTTAAGGCATCACACTGAAAATTGATGTTACATTTTTTATCTAGATTTTAAGTTATGAAACTTGTTACTAAGATCCAAGGGTTACCTGCGGAAGCCAGCACGGTGCAAATGAGCGCGTTTCGGAGGCAAGTCATTCTCTCGTCATCGTGTATGATGTTGCGATATGACAGCTCGTTGTACCTCTGCGCTGCCTCTATGAATTTCCTGGAAGGTTTTACTTCATATTAGTTTCAATTAGCTTGCTTGTAAAGTGATTTGTAGATATAATTGCAAAATAGAAATGTGCAATGAGATCAGAGGCGGCTCTAGCCTATGTAGCGCCCGTGTGCAATGAATTAAATGACAGAAAGACATCAGAATTTGTGACAGATTTTGGCCAATATGCGCTGAACCTAACAGAACACGGATGCAGGATGTTCGAGACCGCCGGCGCGTTGCGAGCGACGCGTGTTCTTTGAACGTGACGTGTCTTCGGCGCCCATGTGCACCCCGCATACCCTGTGCCATAAGTAAAGCTGCCTCTGGATGAGATATTATTATAGAGTAGGATGCATACAAAAGCCATGCAATAATATGAATCACTATTGCACATATGCAGTTACTGCAAATAGGCTGCCAAAAACAGTTAAAGAATTTTAAATAAGGTTATTGTAATAACCCACATGTCAGCCTCATCAGCAGCCTGTAAAGTATTTCAAGTATGAGTTACATTACATACCTTCTATAATCCAATACTCTGGCATAGCACACTTTATAATATATCTGTAGTTGTTCATTAGTAGTCTCAGCCTGCAATAGCGACGCCCTGTTCACATAGGCCTCCGCTTGCACTGGATCGTCAACTTCCAAGTAAAGGCGGGCAATCTTCAAGTAAGTCTCTAGTTTGTAGTCGACTGAGTATTGTCTGAAAGATTTAGGAAAACCATTGTATTACTTAATGACAATGATGATCTTTAGTTTCAGTACTGTGTAGTATAACTTGGTAGTATAGTTCTGTGGTGTCACCTTGATCAGGGGCTCAGCTGAAAATCAGTGCTGTATGCTCTCTTGTATATCTATGCATACAGCGTTGTGCTGAGCAGATGTATATTTTTTCGGGTTGTGCCAACATGACTGTTTACTCCGGCATTTCTTCTGCTTGAGGCATTTTGAATCTAATGCTCAAGTAGAGGAAGCGCCGGGTATAAGGTACCAACTCTTAGGTATAAATGTGATGTGCTCTTTCATAATGTGTATAATGTTTTCTGGTTATTTGCATCCTCTAGTAAGTAAGTTAATATTGTTCAAATAAATAAATTTTCATACTTCTGTCCTGTCTCAAGAGGGATGCCAACCAGAACATTTGCAGCCTCCTTCCAGTTTTGATTACGCTCATAAATATCTGCCAGGTGCTGTCTGATGCTAGCAACCTGAAATTACAAACAACATCCTAAACTTTTGATAAAGAATAACCAAAGCAAGAATAAGTCTAATTTACTTGTGTTACACAAAGTTAAGTAAAAAATGTGGACCAATTGGAGTTTTCCTTTGTAAATTATTTTCTTATGTAAATTCTATCTGTGAAAACTTGTTATTAGCTTTAATTTTCTTATGTTCATATTTATTTACTTTTTCCTGTAAGCTGTAAAATCCTACTTCCTACAATATTATGAATGCGAAAGTTTGTATGTATGGATGTTTGTTACTCTTTCACACAAAAACTCCTGAACAGATTTGGCTGTTTGTAATGGAGATAGATAATACCCTGGTAGGCTACTTTTTATCCCAGAAAATTAATGAGTTCCCACAGGATTTTTAAAAACCCATATGCACAGGAATGAAGTCGTGGGCATCAGCGAGTAAAAAATAAAATATTTTTTTTATGATAACTCTTCACCTGTTCCTCAAACGATATGACTCTTGGTTGTATCACGTCCAGGGCAAAGTGTGACACGTCCTGTGACACACTGTCTGGCAGCAGAGCCAAGTGTGTACTGACTTCTGTGAGCAACTGCCGGGATATCACCAAGCTTACATTCTCATTTACAACTGAAATAAGGAACCTTAATTGCCATAAACCACAATCTCACTGCTAACTTACTACTGAGCATGGGTCTCCTGAATGAGAGGGGTTTGACCAAAGTCTGCTACTCTTTCCAACTGCAGATTGGCAGACTTCACACACTTTTGAGACCAGTTAAAGCAACTGATATTATTCATACTTTAACATTCAAAAGCTCAATTAGAGCTCAAACATACATGGTACTCTAAGAATACTTACTTGCTTCCACAAAAGCTTTCAAACATTCAGCTACTTCTCCCTCAGGGTTTTTCAGTATTTCCCGTAACACATTGCGGTACCTAAAATAGAATACTTTTATTATTTTTTGGAGATTATTGTAGGTACAATTTTTGTTTTGGATGTTAGAATATTGATTGAAATACTTACTTTTCAGCCTGATCTTTATGTAAACCACCCCAAATCCTTAACTCACTTAAATACTGGCGTACGCCGGGTAAATTGAGCGGCATTATTTTTTAATAGCGCTGGACGTTTGTTTAAATAATTTTCAATAGTAGATACCTACCAATAAAATAAAATAATTCTTGCTTTTCCTGAAAACCATAGAGATCTTTCTCTTTTTTTTTCTTCTGGATGCACAGATAAGCCTCTTTCTCTTTGCTCTGCTGCATACTTTAGTTTACTTTACTCTATGCTCAGTACTGCCAACTCTTTAAAACAGTTTGTCGCTATGATACTTTCAAAAAGTCGCTAAATGTCGCCACAAATAATTAAAATTCAAGTATAGTGCGTTTCATCGAATAGTACCTATAGCGTTATGTTGGCTCCCCTGTCTGTTGGGTGGTCATAGGCACCATATTTAGACGCAGATTTTGTTTATTTTCATTTGATTTTCATTTCATTCATTCAGGAAAATCAAATGAAAATAAACAAAATCTGCGTCTTCTTATGCAAATATGGTGCCAATGAGTAGAACGTAGTGTTTATATACTCTTTGCCAATGAGTTGGATAGACAGGGGAGCCAACATAACTTCATAGGTACTATACGATGAAACCTTGATGAAACGCACTACAAAATTCGCGCAAAGTCTTAGAAATCAATATAGAAAATCAATCACACTAATATTATAAAAGAGAAAATATGTATATTTTTTACTCTTTCACGCAATAATTACAGAACAGATTTGGCTGAAATTTGGAACAGATATGACTTATAGTTACCTTGATTTAACTCATTGTACTTTTATGCCTGAAAATCAAAGAGTTCTCGTGGGATTAAAACTCCTATATTCACGCGGACGAAGTCGTGGGTATCATCTACATAGGCTGCACTAAAAGTATCGGGAATGGAATATTTCCACTGTCCCTGTCATATTAAAATCTTTTTAATTGAAAACTCCTTGGTTTTAAAAATCGAATACCATTTATTTATTTAAAAAAAGATTCTCGGTCTTGTCACAAGGTCTTGTCAAACTTGTTTAGTCGTCGAGAAAATGGAATTGACTCGATATAATTCTAGAGCGATGATTTATTATGACTTTCGAAGTGGTTTAACACAAAAACAGTGTGTTGACCGGATGACTTCTGCATTTGGTGATGAAGCCCCATCTAAAACCATAATTTATCGCTGGTTTGCTGAATTTCAACGTGGACGTGTCAAGCTCAGTGATGATCCCCGTCAAGGTCGTCCAAAAACTGCAGTCACCCAAGAAAACGTTGATGCTGTGCGTAAGCTGATTGAGGAAGATCGACATGTGACATACCGCGAAATTCAGGCAACTTTAGACATTGGCATGAGTCAAATACAAATAATCTTGCATGAACAATTAGGTGTAAAAAAGTTGTTTTCCCGATGGATACCGCATTTGCTCTGTGAAGAGCAAAAAGCGGCTCGCGTTACTTGGTGCGTCAGAACTCTCGATATATTCCACGCAGGATCCTCAAATGCTGTATACAACATCGTTTCAGGTGACGAATCCTGGATATACGCGTACGAACCCGAAACAAAAAACCAGTCACGAGTTTGGGTGTTCGAAAATGAGTTAAAGCCAACAAAAATTGTTCGTTCACGAAGTGTTGCAAAAAAAATGGTGGCCACGTTTGTCTCCAAAACCGGCCATGTTGCGACTATTCCTGTTGAGGGACAAAGAACGGTTAATGCAGAATGGTATGCTAGCATTTGTTTGCCACAGGTCGTTTATGAACTCCGTAAAGAGAACTGCAACCGCCGCATCATCCTCCATCACGACAATGCGAGTTCTCACACCGCGCACAGAACAAAAGAGTTTTTAGAGCAAGAAAACATAAAATTATTAGTCCATCCGCCGTACAGCCCCGACCTAAGCCCTAATGATTTCTGTACTATCCCTAAAATAAAGAATACATTGCGTGGTCAGAGATTTTCATCACCTGAAGAAGCTATGGACGCCTACAAAACGGCCATGATTTTGAAGACCCCAACTTCCGAATGGAATGGTTGCTTCAATGATTGGTTCCATCGTATGGAAAAATGTGTCAAATTTCCCGGAGAATACTTCGAAAAGCAATAAATACATTTTTAAATAGTAATGTTGTGTCACTTCCTTGATTCCCGAAATTTTCAGTGCCGCCCTCGTAGTACAAAGTAAATGGTGATTTCCTATTATTTTTTGGTATATCACACTAATATTATAAAGGCGAAAGTTTGTATGTGTGTGTGTGTGTGTGTGTGTGTGTGTATGTTTGTTACTCCTTCACGCTAAAACTACTGGACGGATTGGGCTGAAATTTAGAATGGACATAGATTATACCCTGGAATAGCACATAGGTTACTTTTTATCCCGGAAAATCAAAGAGTTCCCACGGGAATTTAAAAAAACCTACATCCACGCGAACGAAGTCGCGGGTATCAGCTAGTAAATAAAATAAATTTGTATGGATCCCGCCACGTGCTCGCTACTACTATATTAATGTTACCCGTTTCTAACGTAGTGTTAAAATGAACGCAAATTATGGCATAGACAAAACCAAAAACATAGAATATCTTAATGTTGGTACTAGTGTTTTTTGACAATTTTACAAAAATCAAATCAAGCGCCATAATATTATAGCAATTTTTGTGTTATTTTTCAAGAAATTGCACTCAAATAACGCTATAATTATTGAAATCGCATGAGATATATTTTATCTTGCATAAGTGATTATAAGTTTTGCTTTTACGAGTGTGTACTTCTCAATAATAGTGTTTCATATTTGTGACAATTTGTTTTTAACCGTGGCGAACTGCGGGAGAGGCAAATTTTATTTGACAAGTTAAAATGGCGGCCTCTTTTGAACTCAAAAATGTTATGTTTTTGGTGATCACTTCTCAATAAATATTGTGTACAAGCTGTATGGGGACTATGTAAACAAGGGTACACATCATATAATCAACATGGATCACAATTTGGACGACTCGTTAAACCTGGAGAGTGCTATGGGTGTAAGTGCTTTAGTACACCAACTTTTAAGTCTATTTTTATAATATATTTATAATTTATAGTTATAAAAATATGCTTTGTGAATTATACTTTAATTCTTATATTGATAAATAAATACATAAATGTGTAATACATTAAAATAATATCCTAAGTTGATCTATGTTTGTTTAGATTTACATGAAAGTTTTCTTTTTGTAAGGTTGATTTTGAGCAACCTGAGGATATAGTGGTGAGTGAAGCTGGCATGTCAATTGAAGCTACGCCACATGAACAGAGCATTCCGATGGAATTTGAACACACCGAAGAACAGCCCATACTCATGGATACAACCAATGAAGAAATTATTGGTAAATTAAATTCACTCATTCAAACTGAAATAAAATTCTAAGGATAGTTTAGCAATTTATTAGGTAATTTTTTAGTTTCAGAGTTTATGGGGGACCAGTTTACTTTGCAGGAGTATTCTGTGCAGAGCGACCAAACCACTGGTTTGACCACAACAGTTGAGTCTAATGTAAGATTTGTATATATCTTGTCTAAAAAAGCATTTGGTCTAGCAATTATTTTGTTTCTAGAATTTTTTAATAAGGTTTACAAAGAAGTGTAAAATGCTTAACAAGTACCTAGCCAAAATTTGCATGCCTACATGCCAAAGATGTTAGGAATCCTTTATAGTGCACAACAAATAGTCTGACTCGCTAAATCAGTGTCTAACACTGAATGATAGCCAACAAGCTCATTTGACATTGGGTGGTTCAACATTGCTGCTTTATTGAGCGATATCAAAATTATTTTTCGTAGAAAACCTTCAATGGATTAAAAATAAATGTCAAATGAGCTTGGTGGCTATCGTTCAGTGTTTCAGTGTTAAGACACTGAGTCAGCAAATCATTACTCTGAACCTGAAGCGCACAATGCACTTCATTTTCAGAGTACTGATTCGCTATCAGCGATAAAATCAGATCTCAGCTGGGTTTGTGTATTTAATCCTTAGTCTTATATAAATTGCCATGTTGCAACAACAGATTAAACTACTTCTTTTGGGATTACTGTATATATTTGCAATCCAAAGCGAATAAATATTTGTTATTTATTTATTTAAAATTATAATCAACTAGAGGCTGCCTGCGACTTCGTCCGCGTGTATTTAGGTTTTAAAGATCCTGTGGGCACTGTTAGAATTTCCAGAATAAAAAGTTGTCTATGTCAATTACAGGGACGCAAGCTACCTCAGTACCAACTTTCATACAAATCAGTTAAGCGGTTCTTTAGGAATCCCGTAGGAACTCTTTGATTTACCTGAATAAAAAGCTTATGTCCGTCCCCAGGATATAAGCTAACTTTGTACCAAATTTCGTCAGAATCGGTTAAACTGTTGGGCTGTGAAAAGATACCAGACAGACAGACAGAGACACTTTCGCATTCATAATATATTATAATGAATAATAATTATGAATTACAAGCATGGATTATAATGAATTGAATGTTACAGCAACAGCAGATACTAGCATCTCAGTCGGATACTATGATAGACATCCAGTACCAGCCGCAGCTAGTGAGCACTGTCAAAACTGACATGTTGCCACCTAAACTCATCACTGTCAAGGTGAGCTATAATAAACTAATTTCCGAACACAAAAACATATTTATCTACTCTCATATCTTAAAATTGTGATTATGAAATTAAAATGTGTCACATATTGGCATACTTTACTCACACATCTTTAATATAATTTTTTTTTATTAAAGCACTGTTTTGTTAAGCAAATATTGAAAAATGCTTTAAAATATTTTTCCATCATAGTACAGCTTGTTGTGCTTTACGGCTCTGGATACTAGCCATAGTGGCAAATCTACTTAAAAAACTGTTGAAACAAGACAGCGTTATCACTTAACACAGCGTTAGGCTACTTTTTATCCCAGAAAACCAAAGAATTCCCACGGGATTTCAAAAAACCTAAATCCACGCGGACGAAGTCGCGGGCGTCAGCTAGTACAGCATAAATCTATGTTACTTTAACTGAAAGTTAAGTCTAAACAAAGTCAAAGTGTGCTTTATAGATTTCAACCTTAAGGATATTGTTGATATTATTTGTCTGATTTTTGATAGTTGATACAATCATATAGGTACTAATTAATTGCAATTTTGTAGAATGTGGCAGCAGCCCGGCCAGTAGTCAAAAAAGCCGAAACGGCCCTGGCACCCGCGCCGCGACAAGTGGCGATCGCGCCTAAACTGCCCAAGCTTGTGGCCACCAAGACCTACACCCCGCCCAAACAACTGCCCATAGCACCCAAGCCCATGAACATGCCCTCCAATCGTGCCCAAAGTCTGGTGAAGGTATCCATAGCTAACGTTGTGCAGGGAACGACTAAGGGCAATTCTGTATTAGGTAAGTTACTTATATTAGGTATTTATTTATTTGTATTTTGTATTTATTTATTCCTCGATTTAGACTTATAATAGCGCTCACGAAAGTCCGATCAGTACAGCACAATAATAAACAGAATATGTTGCAGGATCCAAATAATAATAGTTAATGATGAAAATGGCATAAAAATTGATAAGATACCTAAGCACCTTTTTCATAAATAATATTATTTTCAATATTATGGCTTTATATTAAACATGTCATAGACATACTATTTACAAAAAACAATTATAAAAATACTAAAGAGATAAGTAGGTACTCCAGTACATAATTTACATATAAATACAAGTACATATTTGTAACTATACATAGTATATGCCATAATGTATTAACTGCTATGAGATATTTTGTTACAGCACAAATAGGGAAGCAGTTAATAATGGTGCCGTCTGGGTCTCAGAAGATAAAACTTGTGTCTCCAACTGGTTCAGTGCCTAACATACAGTATGTCAGACCAGACTCTGATCAGGTGAACACTATTTACTAAATAATATATTAGTTTTGAATATTTTGTTTATTTCTTACTGAGCGTTTGCACCTCAGAATGAACATATGAATGTTTGACAGGTTGTTGTATGTGGTGAATCTCAAAACTTGTTTTGTTTAATTAAAATTTACATCAAAATCATAATCATGTATAGTCCGTACAAAATGACTTCTCACGCACCTGTTTGACTCTATGGGTCAACTGTCATGTCAAAAGTACTTTTGACATGACAGTTGACACATATAGTTAAAACGGCGCATGAGAAGTAATTTTTTACGCATCATAAATTCTTCGACGTAATTCAAGATTTGTATGGCAAAGGCTATCTATCAAACAAGTCCTATTTAACAAAATACACGATAATATAAATTGCACACGCTGTATGATCAGAAAATAGAATTTTCAACATGTCTTGTGAATGCTTCGTCAGTGCAAACTCACAGAGGTTGTATAAGTCACCAGACCAACCGAGACAAAACACGCAGTTCAAAAGGAAAACGTTTAATTAATGTTGAAATAGTATTCTATGCACTTAAGCAAAATCAATCTACTACAAGCTAAAATAATCTACCCAATGACTAGTACATAAACTTAAAAATCTTGTGACTTTTTCAAACAGTTATTAATATTTATTTTTCAGGCACAATTGATTGCAAATAAAAATCTCAGCGGTACACAGAGCAAGCCTGTTATGGCTAAGTTATTTGCAGTTCAAGGTAATAAAACTAGAAACTAACCCTATAAATTAACATATTCTGAAAAAACCTGCCTATAAAATTACCCAAATTTAAAAGCTGCTCGAAATTCTCAGCTATCACCAACCATTCTCGTGTCTCTTCAATCCCACACGTTATTGGCGAAGTAAATCGCGCCCACCTGGTGCAGCTCCGCGCCATAAAATAAAATATAATAACAAGTACTTCTGCATTGTAGGTCCGCCGAAATTCGACCCATCAAATCAGCCCGCAGTAATCACTAAGATAATGCCAGTGGGGAGCGGAAAGATCGGCGGCACGCCGCGGTTCGTCGCCTTGCCGCCAAAGAATGTGCCCATCTCTTTTGGAAACAAGGTAACACTACTCTATCAACGGAAATAAGTTGGTATAGCGCTCTCTCTGTTACGTATTACCATACAAATGACAGAGACGACAATCTCAGCGTTAACTATTTTGAGACACCAACCAAGTATTCTATGGTAACGCCATAAGGCTACGCACAAATCTGATGGAATCCTTCTGAAATAAGACATATGTAATATTAGATCATATCCTCGATTTAGTACGCGTGTATTTAGGTTTTTAAAAATATGGAAACTTCTAGCACAAGAAGTAGCCTATGCCCATCTACTTATATATATTATTATGCTATATATAAGTAGTTATCTCTGATACGAATGCAATGAATTGGTAACACACATACACTTTTTTCGTAATATTGCCACTTTAGCATTTATAATATTAAGTATGGATTAATTAGTCATAGCCATGATCAACAAAACATCAACTACCAATATGGTCGGCTGTTACGAATTTTCCTATTTCAGGTTTTAATGGCAACACCTTCGACACAAGGTCTAGTGAAGTTGGCAAAGAAACAAGAAATTATAACTATTAAGTCACCCACTGCAAAGTTACTGCCTGCTCCAGCACTGGGTATGTGATATTTACTTTTTAAAGTTCCGTACCCAAAGGGTTCCAATGGGACCCTATTGCTCTACTGTCCCTCTACTGTCCCTCCATCTATCCGTCTCTCCATCTGACTGTCAGTGGGCAGTATCTCATGAACTTATAATAGGAATTTTCACGATGGTGTGTATTTCTATTGCTGCTATAAAAACAAATAATGAAAAAGATGGCATATTTCAAAATGGCTGCCATGCAAATTAAAAAAAATACCAGTTTATTTTCAATTTCTTTTTTTATATAAAAAAATAGTGAGCTAAAATTAATTGCAGTGTCAAGTTAATCTGGCTTTGCTGCATTAGTTTTGATAAAACCTAATTAAAAGATTTTAGGCTTATTTCATGGTTTACCACTATAATGTAAAATAGCGGGTATATAGCACAATTAACAGTATGATTTAGTTTCTAAATAATTTTAAATACATATTAAAAATTGCGGAACCCGCAGGATTCGTACCTGCATCTCCTCCAGATATCGTGGCCAGCCGCCAGGGCCATTTTTATTCAGTGCTTAGCAACTGTTATGCCATCTACTACAAACATGTTACTCTTAGGCTGAGATCTGTAGAGCGCACTATGACTTTGCTCAGACTTAAGACACGGTTAAAACGAGACAACATTATACCGCTGACATAAGTCTGTCTCGTTTTAACTGAAACTTAAGTATAAGCAAAGTCTAAGTGCGCTCTATAGATTTCAACCTTACACTTGTCACCGGCAGTAAGTGAACTGTGGCCTAGTATTCAAAGGCACGAAACCCAGAGGAGGCGCAGGTTCGAATCCTTCCGGATTCACATTGTTATATCTACTTCTTTTACTACTACTACTATCTACTACTTAATATTTCTGTTACAGTTCCCGTCAGCAGTGGCCCTACCAAAAGCAAAGTATTGCAAGTAACAAACACAACGAAAAATGTTGTCTTTAAACCAGTTACTCCAACTAAAGCTACTGAGGTAATAATTCAATAATTTTTATAAAGTTTTTTTACCTACAACTTCAAGGAAATTTCTAAATAGTTTTTAAATACATATCAAAAATTGCGGAACCTTTAGGATTCAAATTTCAAACCTGCGTCTACCTGGGAAGCCTTAGACCGCCGCCAGGCCATGTTCACTTGCTGCCGGTGCAGAAACAGATGTTTATTTTGGAAAGATCATAAAAGTAGCTTATTGCATTGCCACCAGCCTGCTACTTAAACACCTCTCTCCTCTCAGATAATTTTGTCTCAATGTTTTTCTTCACTGTTAAAGGAAGTGATATTTAATATGCTTATTATATTATTATAATAATTGATTATATGCTTATTTAATTGATTACAATTAAAACATATATACATATAACTCCTAAAGGTTAGAGGCAACGTGATATTTAATTTTTGGAAACGGACCCCCACCCCAATATGAGACACAAGTGTTAATCACTAGGTTATTAATGATTTAACAGTGGAACTTATTCTGAATTATGTGGTTTTAGGTGACAAACGATGGCATTCAAGTGATCGAGAATCAAAAGTCCCAACTGCATCAGATCAGTGTGCCAGGCAAAGGTGTAAGTAAACTTAATTGATTAAGAGCTGACACGAGAAAATCAGAGAGTTCCCAGTGAATATTCCAGTTTCATAATAATAACATGTTCCAACGAACATCTGTGTCCAACTAAAACATGAATAATACAAAACAGGTTAAGTGCGAGTCGGACTCGCATACGAAGGGTTCCGTACCATCGTACAAGATATTTTAATATTTTTATGTGCAACATAGCAAGTTAATGACAACAGCGCCATCTATATGTGATAATTTTTTTTGTGATGTAACCACAAATTCTGTGTTTCCAGATTTATTTGTTTACTTGTGCTCTAAGACCCACCTACCTACCATATTTCGTGATTCTAGGTCAACTGGAAGTACCCCATAGATTTTCTTGACAGACACGATGGACGGACAGACAGACAACAAAGACAGATAGATAACAAAGTGATCCTATAAGGGTTCCGTTTTTCCTTTTGAGGTACAGAACCCTAAGACTAAAAAAACCCTTATTGGCTTGGATAGCGCATATTGTTGCCCATATTATGAGTGAGAGAGAGAGGAAGTAATAGAGTAAAATAAAAATCGTTTCTATTAATTATTGGCTGGGTACGTAAGCTTCTTCTAATGAGTAAGTGAAACAGAGGATAACTCTGCTTCAGGTGTTCAATTACAATTATGACTTTTTTAAATCGTTTTAGGTCCAATATGTTCGCCTATACAAAAATTTGGCACCCAAAGCAGTACCCAAGGCTGTTAACTCTAAAACATTTGTACTAACAGACAGTAAAGGTAAGCTAATTTAAGGTAACGTAACAGCATCTTATTTCTCATGCCGGATGGAAAGGGAGGGGAAAGTTTCTCGAACCACAATTGAATAGCTCGACCTCCTAGTCAGGGAGTCTATGTGCATTTTAAACAAATATAACTTACTTTAACAGTAAAGGAAAACATCGTGAGGAAACCTGCATGCCTAAGAGTTCTCCATAATGTTCTCAAAGGTGTGTGAAATCTGCCAACCCAGCAGATTTGGCCGTCATCATGACTTTGTAGTATTTGTTTAGATTAGTACCTTTCTCATCTATACTAATATTATAAAGAGGCAAAGTTTGTAAATTTGTTTGTGGGAAGTAATCTCTGGAACTACTGAACATATTTTGAAAATTCTTTCACCAGTAGAAAGCTACACTATTCCTGACGCCTTCATTATTATAGGCTATATTTTATTTTCAAAAAAGTTAGAGATAACTACGAAAATTGTAATAAGCTACCCGTGCGAAGCCGAGGCGGGTCGCTAGTTCTATTAATATAAACAAGAGTATTTTTGTGCAATCCGTAAACAGCGGCTACACATTGGCCGGCCATAAGGACGAAGATACAGGCTTTCCTAGTTAGGAGTCAGGATTCCAATATATTGTACTGAACTGTCTAAAAAGAAACAAGTATTTTCTAATTTCTATAAACATTTGACAGGGAATATAATCCAAATGACAGCAGAGAAGATGACAGCTGGGCAACCGCCCTCTCTTGTGGTTACGAGCAATGCAAACACTAGCACAAGTACGTATAAGTTGTAATCTCTATTTATAAAACATAAAAAATATTTCTACCTATGTATGACTTTGAAACCATCAACCAATGTGCCCCTAACCGGTTTCATTAAAAAGGTAATAATGGTTAGATGGTTTTAGACAAAAAAAAAACTATGCATTAGGAACATTATTTTTTAGCGTAGTAGCACTCGCCGGGTATCGCTAGTTTACTGTAATGCGTAAATTTTAAGAACTCTTCATATTTGCTCTATGTGACAACTGCCATGTCAAAAGTACTTTTGCGCTCTATGCTACTGCTTAGTCATCGTACAATATTAGTCCATCATGTGCGTTATATAAGATGCATTTCAATTCAAGCTATCTATTTTGAGACCCCATCCATGGGTTGTCCCTCAGCTGCGCAGACCTTGAAAATGATTTGATAAAATTTAAGGGGACTTTAAAATGAATGTGGCATTATATCAACGGTTTTTGTGATAGGGGAGAAATGAGCTTAATGCTTATACTTTAGGGCGGTTTCGCAATACTTCCGATCCGAATCCGTGAAAATACGTTCCAAAGTAGTCATAGAACTATTTTTATGGTAGTTTACGCACTATATCCGGCTTCCGTCATTCGATTTCTATCGGTCATCTGAAAAAAAATCCAACTCAATAGCGGTTTGGACCGACGAAGTAGCCGTAGTACTGTTTGTACGAACGCTTTCGTATTACCTCGGATTCAGAGTGCGTAAGCAATATCCGAACTCAGTCCGAATTTTTATATCCATATTTTCAAGGATTCGGGTCGGATGAGTGCGTAACCGCTCTTAACAGTAAAAAAAAGTAAACATGCAATGTATACAAAGTTAAAACAGGCAAAAATGATTTTATTCCTAAAACTTAAAAATGGAAGGAATAGAAGGTAAAATTTAAAATATTCAAATATGTAGTTAGTGACAATCATTTTTTTTTTTTCAAAAGAATGTTATTTTTTGTATTTGAAATAATTTTAAATAGGAATTAAGAATTTTGGAACAATTTAAATATTTCAAGTCAGTTGAATGTCAGTTAATGAATAAAAGTTGGTTGTGTTGGTGGAACAGTATAAAATTGTGGTTTTGTTGCAGCGGCGTCAAAGCCTCAACATAAACTTGTGCGAATTGCACCGGTTGGGGCGAAAACTACGCAAGCGGCTACGGTAAGTACACTTTTTGTATAAACCTTGATCAAAAAATGAAATGATAAGGGTCGCTATGATAAAAACGTTGCTATGACAGTATACACATATTGGTAATATAACATTATAATATATTAAATATGTGTAACTAGTTAATATTATTAAATATACAGTAAGCATAGTAAGTTAATATTAAAAAAGAAGTTGATATTAAATAAACTGTATGTGTGGTTTCAGGCGGAGTCTGCAATTATTATATCTGTTAAAAGTTTTAAAAAAATTGTAAAATAATTTGAAAAGTAAAAATAGGTGTATAAAGTAATGTATGTATGAAATCGAGGGAGCATAATTAAAAGAAACTAGAAATCCAAAAGTGCGAAGCTCGCCCGACTTCATACATACATACATTACACATGTAGAAACAAAAATTATTTTTTACTTTTTAGTGTTTGTGGTTTTTGAAGTTGGTTTTATTTTTCTTTTGAAATTTTTTTAATTCACATTTTTTAGCGGCACCACTATGCCCAGTAAGACCCTACTGTTTACAAAGCTATTACACTAATCGCGAGCAATTTACTCTTATCCATTGCGGACTTCTGTTCTTCATGTCCGAAGATATTCATCAGATCTTCACCAAATTTATATGGGGCCACCTGTGAAATATACCCTTTCAAACAATAAAAAAATAATCTAAAACGGTCCAGGCGTCTTTGAGTAATCGGAGAACATGACGAATTGAGAACGAAGTCGGTTAAAAATAAAGCTTGTGTCAATATTCTAAAACTCAATTTTAAATACAATCAAAACTAGCTCTGCTCTCCGTACCGGTCTATCTGAACAGACCCTTATAGTGACCGTGACTAAACTTGCTTTTTATTGAGATAGTAAAGTTGTAAGCTTATTTACCCTCGAACTTTCTTTTTTTTCTTTCTTTGCTCTTTGTTACTAATAGGCCTGGTCACAGACAAAGCAAACTTGCCTATCAATTTAAATGTTGTTATAGCAACCCGGAAGATCATCACAAAGCCTTTTAGCCCCAATATCGCCTGTCCACATGACAACTGACACCAGTTTACCTGAAATCAAGACCCTATTAGAGGAGCAAGAACTAGTACAAAGCGAGCTCACAGAAGAGGAAGCGGGCGCGGAAGCGGCACTGGCCGTGGAAGCGATAGCGAAGTCAGAGGATTTAGCGGACGGATTGGAAGAGGTTGACTCGAAAACGGCGCTACGGCAACTCATAGAGAACACGGTAGCAGAGGACGAAAACTTGTCCATGACCGAGGTTGAGATCGAATTTAAGCAACAGCCGCACGTGAGTATTAAACGTACTTTAAATATTACAGAGTATCATGAATAGGAGGTTAAAGTCTTATCCACAAGGATTTGCCTTTTTAGTGATTTAAAAATAATTTCAGAGTCCAGTACAAGACAATAGTATGGACAGTATGGAGCAACACGAGTCTAGCAGTCAGTCAGAAGAGCAACGTTTGATCATGCTTCCTACCAAGTATGAGCCCGAGCAAACTGAAATAACTATAGAAGCCGTGCAAGACAGAATGGTAATTATTCAGTACTAGCTTTTACCCGTAACTTTGCATGGATTTAGGCTTTTCAAAGATCCCATTGAATCGAAATCCCTTTTAATACTTAATTATTTTTATGATAACTTCAAGGAAATCTTCAAAACAAACAAAAACAAAATCAAACGCTTTTGCTTGTTTTTATAATAACTATAATACTACTTCTCTGTTCTCTTCTCCTTTCTCTAAAGGTTGTCTGGGAGAGATCGCCTTTAGCTATAAGACGCTTTTGCATTCTGCTCTTAGTTTTTTGTTTATTTTATTCTGTGTATCATTTTGTGTGTATCAAATTTTAATATAAATAAAACACACTATAACCGCTAGATTTAATACATAATTCTTAAATACAGGATGATTCGCAACAAATGGATAACACGATAAACATGGACGACGAAGCAATGACCGAATTCGATTCGAAAATCCTTGAGGCCCTAAACGATCAAGGTATGTTACAATTTTAAACTTGTTTTTGAAACAACATCAATAGCTTCTCTGCAATGACGTGCCCTCCTTCTTCTCATT
This sequence comes from Maniola jurtina, assembly GCF_905333055.1. Taxonomy (NCBI): domain Eukaryota; kingdom Metazoa; phylum Arthropoda; class Insecta; order Lepidoptera; family Nymphalidae; genus Maniola; species Maniola jurtina. The sequence goes on from NC_060045.1 coordinate 3,689,699, forward strand.
TCTTCCTTGGTTTCTTTTCCGCACTAAGGTTGACATCTATAGAGTGCACTTTGACTTTGCTTATACTTAAGTTTCACTTAAAACGAGACAGATTTATGCCAGCGGTATAACACTGTCTCGGTTATACAGTGTATTAAGTCTGAGCAAAGTCAAAGTGCACTTTATAGATCTCAGCCTTAGAAGTAATCGTCCGTCCGTTTGACGTGAGACCTTGGTGCTGCTTCCAGCCGAACTGACTCCAAAATCCAAGCAGACCACCCAAATCGGCGAGGACGTGCCCTCCATACGTGTATTGCACTGATTTATGCATATCTTAAAATATAAGATACTAGGAGCAGTAATCACGTTCAGGGGTGTACCCTACCTTCATGCATAAAATCACTGCAAACCCTATTACTGAACCCCCGCAGTCCGTCCGTTTGTCTGTCTGTCAGCGGGTTGTTTCTCATGAACCGCAATATGTAGAAAGTTTGTGTGTATTTATTTCTATTGCCGCTATATAAAACCAAGATAAAAAATAATATAAAACCAAGAGGGCGAATTGCAAAATGGGCAAATTAAAAAAAAAGTACATAATATATATTATGGAACCCTTTGTATGTGAGTCCGACTGGCATTTGACCGGTTTTTTAATATGTTTTTAATTCCAGAGGCAAAGCCATCAGATTTCGGCCTCCGTCCACGCAAAGCGTGCAACTGTACAAAGTCGCAATGTCTCAAGCTGTACTGCGATTGCTTCGCCAATGGGGAGTTCTGCAACCGCTGCAACTGCATCAACTGCCATAACAACTTGGAGAACGAGGAGTTGCGCCAGAAGGCCATCCGGGGTTGTCTGGACAGGAACCCTAATGCCTTTAGGTAAGAATTCTCATAAAATATAGTAATAATTAAAAAATTTAAGGTGAGCCCAGAAATAGTGCCTTCCACAAGATCCTTTAGGACCGCAACGCATTTTTAATCTGAGAATTGAAATGAAAAGTGCCATGAAGAGTACACCTATATAAAGTACCAATACTTCAAACTATACTGCGATTGGGTCTCTAAGAGAAAGTTCTGCAACTGCTGCTACTGGCACAATAACTTGCAGAACGAGCGCCAGATGGCCATCCGAGTCTCGATAGGAACTTTTAGCCTTCAGGTATTCCTCTCTGCACTGTATTCCTCATTGCGGAGATTCAGTAGATAGAGTTGAAATATAAATAGAACCCCGTTTATTAATCACATAATGATAGGTATATTTTTGGGATAGTAATACAGTGGGTTCCCTTGGGTTTATTAGTTATCATCAGACGTTAATGATAATAACTAAATAGCGACGATGGCTTACCGTGTATATTTTTCGTAAGGCCAAATTCAGACCTCGAAAGACCCATTCGGTTACCGAATTGGGTCAATGTTGCATAACGATCGCATTCGATTGATATGCGTTGTCACAACTAGGCCACACGCCCTTCTAATATCTTAAGTTATTATTTTATTTAAAGTTAATTAAAAAAACGAAATAGTTTGTCCATGCTGGTATTTCTTATTTGTTCCTTTCGCGATTTGAAGATACAACTGTAACATCCAAAGTGCAGTGCGAGGGAGGTGACTTACAGCCGCAAAGTTGTTTTCTGTATCGCGCAACCGTAGGAACGAAAATATGCACGTTTTAACGAAACATATTTTACAGGCCTAAAATTGGCAAGACGAAAGTTGGAGGTCCCGAGATAATTCGGAGGCACAACAAGGGATGCAACTGTAAACGGAGCGGCTGTCTCAAGAACTATTGTGAATGTTATGAGGTAACTAAATAATATTTAGTTATTTTTAAAAGATCAATTTTATTTAGATACCATATCTTGTTGTGTGCGTATTTTTAGCAGCAATATCAGTGCGATATACTCGTAAATGATATATGAAAACGATACCACCCTGTCAGTATTAATTGTAGAAGTTTAAGCTAGAATAATATTACTTATTAGCCCATAGGCTAGATGGTAGTAGCAATAAAGCTGCCATGATATAATGGAGCTTTATGGTAAGAGAAAAAAACCCCTGCACATAGTTAGTAGAAATAAGCATTACCTCTGTTGTCCACCAATTTCTGTTTGTCTGTAAATAACAGAGGTAACAGAGATGGTCAAACGGTTCGATTCAAATACATTTTGCTTTGAGTCCAACCATTTTAATTGTCTATGACAGGACTTCATCTGTGGTGGCGTTTGCTGGCGCGCGTGTTGTGACTTTTTGGAGTGTTTTTGTTAGAAGTGGCCGGTTTTTGCGTTCTGCTGGTGTTTATTGGTGGTGGAACTGACTGAAAAGCGCTCTAAAGGGGCGCCGCGTGTATGTCGGCGGGCGCCGGCATAGACGAAGTCCATACTTATACATATAGTTTCCCTAATTTGTATATTTATAACTACAAACTTGACATTGGCTAATCAGTGTAAAGCCAGACGAGAAAAAAAAAAAAAAATTGTCTATGACATTGGTTTGACAGGTAACATACCTATCAAACCATTGTTGATTGTTTTTAAACCATACTCCACTATATAGGTGAGGTTTGAAGCAAACCATTTGTGGCAAAATTCCATTTGATGAATTTTGCAACCATTTGACCCTCTAGGGGCTCTTCACACTTAACCTATTATTTTTATAATTTGTGTAGGCGAAAATAGCCTGCACGGCGATCTGCAAATGCGTCGGCTGTCGCAACGTTGAAGAAACATTAGAGCGACGACATCGCAACCACCTGCCGCGCCTCCTGCCCGCGCCGCCGCCCGACGTGCCCCTTGCGCCCAAGTTGGTATATAAGTCCGTAGTCTGTCCATCTTACCTTATGCTCTTTACCTTTGCTTTCTTTTTTGCTTATTTTACCTTCTCGATGCTCGGAAATTAATGTCGCTTTGTTTTTACTAGGCAACCCTGCAGCTTTATGACAACCGGAGTGATAGAAGCCGTGTGCCAGTGCCTCATAGCGTCCGCGGTGGACAACAAGGATGAGCCGGAGCAGAGGGTGACGGACCCTATGCGCAACGTCATCGAGGAGTTCGCGCGCTGTCTGCAGGACATCATCAGCGCCGCGCACCAGAGCACGTCGGTCGGATTGATGGAGGAGGTGAGTGTTGATGCAAACGGTACCACATGACAACAAGTGATAGAAGCCGTATTCCAGTGCCCCATAGCGTCCGCGGTGGACAACAAGGAGCAAACACGGAGCCGGAGCAAAGGGTGACAAACACCATTCCTGACGTCATCAAGGAGGTGAATGTTGACGCACACAGGTAACCCTGCAGCGTCAGAACAAAAGTAATAGAAGCCGTGCCTCATGGAGGAGGTATGTTCTGTGTATGGTATAGTAGAGTAGGATCGCACTAGATGACCGGCGATCAAACGACCGAGTCATCTTTTTTCATCAGCATCACAAAAATAACTTTGACTCCGCTCTGCCGACCGGCGTAAGCCGCTCTGACATAGTGGATTGGCTTTTTAGCAAAGCGATGGTGCGAAAAAGCCGCCAGCCTTCAAATACATTTAAGAAATCGATATTATTGTAGGTGTCATTTCCAAAGCTTTTTGTATTGTCTCCGAAGCTTTTGAAAATTTTTAATTTTGAAATTCAAAATGGCTGACGTATTTTTTGGAACTCGGTATGGGTGTCATTTTTGAGGAAGTTTTTAGGGTGTAATCAACACCTTAAAAACTTTGTAAATGATTGTAGAACGAAACAGGGCTACATCTCACGAAACCCCGTTAAGACTTAAGTACACCACGCGCGTTCCTGCCGCTTTACATTATTGCAAGAAATAAACATTACGTTTTACATTGTTTTAGGAACCCGCATGATATTCGAAGGAAAGTTCTCTGAGCGGTGTACAGTGATAATAATAATTAATTATACAGCACTAATATATTCCACAAGTGATAGTTGAAATTAATATTATATACCTAGAGCAATCTTTTTTTAGTGCAATCTCTATATTTTTTTATAATGTTCCTATTACGAATTTGCTATTAGTCTCCACCCACTTCATAGGGCCGCACTTTCATTGGTACATGTGCACATACTTAATGATGTTTAAGGAATTAGTTTCGGAACAGTATAGTAAATATCCTCATGTCGGAACTAAAAGATTGTCAAGAGAACTTGTTGAGTGTTGACTGCTACTTACTTATAATATTCATTCACTCGTTCTTCCTGACCATATTTTGTTTCATAAAGAAACTATTAAAGCTAGAAAAGGAGCCTCTTGTTCCCTAGTTTGCGTCAATGGAAAGATTGTATGCGGTATTTTCGTATTACTAGTGAATAAAGTGAAAGTTTGTGGACATTTTAATTATTATTTCAATTTTTTCCTTATGACTTGGTTGTTATTAATGAATTTTTATGACAGCTACAATCAACATAAATCCACATTGATCGTAGCCTCGGAATATCAAATATTCTCTATTAAATAAATCAGACTGGATCGAAATCATCTACGAAAAAGTATGGCGCACGTTATAACATCGATATCATATCAATCCGATAGAAATGCGGTTCTATGTAATGGGTGTAAAGCTTTAATAATACGTTATTTTCTTTGTATAAAAAGACTGTTAAGTAAATAGTAACCATTGATATATTGTTATAAATATTCTTGTGAATGCTTAAAATGGAATATATTGTAAATACTTTAGCCAAAATAAGATACTAGGTTATATCAGATGTTTAACACTGTTACATCGCAAATGTGTAAATAATGTACATATATTTTATGTTATTCTAGTCATAAGCATGTGCCTTATGTAAAAATATATTTACATAAGGAAGAAATGTAAATAATAGTGATATTATACTTAATAAAAGAGACATTTTTACTTCTAAAAGTCGCGTTTGTTTTATTATATGCCTTCCAATTTTTATAAGAACATCCGTTTTGGCTCAGAGGTCATCTATTAAGCGTTTAATGATTTTAAAAATTATTCTGCCAATTAATGTGTTTGAAGAATGCTAATTAAATAAAGAAAAACAAAAGCATTGCATCTTTAACTTAAAAGCTCAATTCAAGTACGTACAAATTAACTGTCGGGCCGCGCCTACCGCAACCCTTAAAGGAATATTAAACTTGTCTCTATAGTAATCTTTACACTACAGTCCCAAGAAAATAAGCTAATAAATAAGTATTTGCGAAATCAGGAGGATGGGTTTTGTTAGAATTTGGCAAGAAAGTAGATAATCCCGTGGATGTGTGGATTATTATATTTTAAAAGAACACCTTTTATTCAATATGTAAGTACGAAGTTGCGGGCAAAGTAGCAAACTTTTGTATTAGATATGTTAAAAATAGCACAGCACACTAGATTCTATAAATACGGCCGGCGATTCAGTTTCACGTGTGCTTGGGTCGAGTTGAACTCTATTAACAACAGTTTTTTGTTTTGATACCAAAATGAGTATTAAATATGAAGTGAAAACATCAGATAAACTAGGCAGGTGTGTATCTTAGCTTTTTCAGCTGGCTTCATACCAAAACGGTAACCGAACCGGTTACCGTTTCGGTTACCGTAAAACGGTACCAATGCGCCGAAACTCTTTGGTACGGCTGTTTCTTACTTTATATAAACAATAATTACGAATTGTTCCAAAGGATGAGTATTTTATGTGCCTTATTTATTTGATAAATTCATTTTTAAGTTTTTGGTTTCTCTTGTATTATTTATTTAATAACTTTTTTTACATACTTATTTATTTTTAGAGAATATTCGCTTGGCGAATATGCATCTATATAAGTATAGCTACAATGTATATATTGCATTCTAAAACAAAATTAACCCTTCTTTAAATATGTGCACATTATTCGAATTAGTCGAATGTTATGGCTTCTTATACCTACTTCAATCTTTCTTGTAACAACTTTCTTGCGAATAAACGATTATTTATTTAGTCTTTATTCTAGTGCAGTAAATATCCATTACTGCCTACATCTTTGAATGAGTTGTTCTAAGGTACAAGTCTGTAGCCGCTGCAGCAGGAGAGGTGTAGCCGCGACAGTTTCTACGTATTTCTGCCAGATACTTTACAGACGATGTGACGCCGATGTGTCGCTAGAAATACATAGAAACCAGTAGTGTAGTGGCGACAAGTTGCCTGCTGCTACTGCCTGCAGTCGCTACGTACTTGTATCTTTAAGTTCAATATTATTTTTACGAAATTACTTACAAATCTCTTAGAGAAATCGATTTTATTGATTTTTAACGTTTATGCTCTGTAGATACCTAGTAGCGGCAAATGATATAAGAGCAGGGGAGAGGATTTTGTTGGACCAGCCATTTGTGTTGGGCCCCAATAGCGATACTTCGCTGGTTTGCTTTAACTGCTACCTGCCACTCATCAGCAAGTTCCTGGTGTGCAAGAATTGTGGTATGGCTCCGATATGCCCTGGAGATGGATGCCCAGAACAGTTTGCTAGTAAGTACTATTTACTTCTGCTTTATATGTTTTGGTAAAATATATAGACGTCAAAGTTGCCGTGGTAATCGAGGTGGAAGTAAGAAATGGCAGTTTTGAGAGTACGGCGCTTAAAATAATGTTCTTATATTTTGTGTGTTGTGTAAAAAAAAACTGCCGGTTCCGCAATTTTTGATCATGTATTTGAAACTATTTAGAAATTTCCTTGAAGTGCAGGTAAAATACTCATAAAAATTATAAATTACCAAACTTATTCTTATACTTCGGCTCATTAAAAAAATGCGAGCAGAAAGGGTCGAAGTTCGACAGTTACACAGTAAAATTATGTCAATAACAAAAGTTCGTCTAATATTACAGAATGGCACAATCAGCAAGAGTGCGACTTCTTCCGAAACTTAAAATTGAACAAAGGATTAAACCCCATGACAATGGTTCAGAATGTTGGGTCGTTGCTAGTTTTGCGAGCGCTGCTCAAACAGAACACCAACCCTCGGGAGTGGAAGATGTTCAGTGAGTTGGAATCTCATTTGGATAGAAGGAGAGAAAGTCGCGTCTGGGAATACTATGATAACACTGTAAAGGTAGAATCATTGTTTTTTTGTAACAGTTTCAATAGTAAGGATAGATTTTTCTCATAGGACTGATGAATACAGACGGAGTGGAGTGGTTTTAAGACTTTCTAATACATAAAGCTGAGTTATTTATACAGTTGAAATTGGTGCACTGGAAAGTAAATACGTAGGTGAATCAAAGGACGTGTGGCGTGCACTCGCCGTCATGCGAAATTAAATAAAAGCTGAGTTTTAATCAAGACGCTTTAACTCTATTCGATTCTGCAGGTGTGTGTTGCCTTTACTCTTACCATTTCAGTTTATTCAATCACTCGGGCTCCTCGAAAATGGACAGAACCAGGACTTGGTCCAACAGATATGTGCTGCGATTGATGTGAACAGTTTCGAAGTCCGCGGTCCGCCGATTCCAGCTATAGGATGCGCTGAGGTGCTACGTGGAGTTTACTTACAGGCAAGTGAAGTAATGAGACGGGGGGACGCCCCGCACACCCCCATCTCACCCGCGCTGTCCCACACTGAGTTGCCGCGGGGGCTGTGTGGGTGTGCGAGGCGTACCCACCGTATGTTGTCACCATTGCAAGTCACACTATAATAAACCCTAAATACATATGTATTAAAAAGCAAACAAATCAAGCAATAGTGCCAACTTGACGGCAGGGTACAATTTTAGTGAACGGTCTATAGGTAATGCTTTTTTCAGGCGGCCCTATTGGCGCATGACTGTGTCGCCAACACGCACATGTCGATCAACGACAACAACGTGTTGGTGTGCCACGCTAGTACCGACATCAAGAAAGGGGAGCCTATTTATTATAACTATACCGACCCTTTCAAAGTGAGTGCAATTTTATACTTGATTTTTTTTAGCAACAGCGACATTTTTATGACGCTTAATTTTCCCTTTTTAGGTTTTCGTACCCGAAAGGTGCCTACTGGACCCTATTACTAAGCCTCCGCTATCCGTCCGTCTGTCAGCGGTCTGTATCTCATGTATCATAATAGGCAGAGTAGAAATTTCCAAAGAGTGTTTATTTATATTGGCGTAATAAATAATAATAAAAAATCAATCAAGTGCGAGTCGGATTCGCACACGGAGGATTCCGTACCATCGTATAAAAAATAACACTTTTTTCATTCTTATTCATTTTCATCGCGGCCATTTTGAAATTTTTGTTATAGCGGCAATATAAATAGGTAGACATTCTGTGACAATTTCATCTCTCTACCTATTACGGTTCACGAGATAAAGCCTGCTGACAGACAGACAGACGGATGGACAGCGCAGTCTTAGTAAAAGGGTGCCATTGGCACCCTACGGGCGCGGAACCCTAAGAACCAAGATGGCGAGTATCAAAATGGCCACCCTGTAAGTAAAAAAATTAAAAAGTAAATAGTATTATAGGTATTTTATCATTCAAGCGTGATTCAATAAATTGTCATAACTTACGCTTAATAAATTTACTTTCAGGGTACAGAAGTTAGACAGCAGCATCTAATGGTCGGAAAATATTTCCAATGCACATGCTCAAGATGCTCGGATATAACCGAAATGGACACTTTTATGAGCTCCGCCATTTGTTCAGAGTGTAAAACCGGTTATATGTCCAGGGTTGGAGAGTCGTGGGTCTGTCATAGTTGCAAGAAGGAATCTGAACACTCTGTCATAGGGCATAAGGTTCAATGCTGCTCGGATAAGTTAGAAGTTATTAGTAAGTAATTTGTGTGCAAACTCCAAATGGGGAACGCTCATACAATTGTATTTTAAAAAGTGAAGACAAATTGTTACGCTTGTATGTGTGACGCATACGCGTAGCGACACAGACTCCATAAAATATACTGGCGTGGATTTACGAACCTTTTGACATCTACGTGCGTGCTGCGAAAAATGGCGCCCCGTTACCAGAATTGCTTCTAGGTAATTACTAATCAGGCAAAGAAAATTGGATTTTTTAATGTTATAACTAGCTGATCCGTCCCGGCTTCACTTGGAAGAAATTTCTAATAATATTTTTTTTTAGAAAACACATAGTTCTGGCGCATGGCACGCCAGTACTTAATATTAATTTTTTAACATACATTTCATACGGACTACTAGATTTTGAAATCTTTTTGCAATCTTATTCCTATATACTTATATTTTTTTCTAGATAAAAAGGACGATAAAGAGTTAGAAGAGTACATAAAACATGTATCATTAGTATTGGCTCCAAATCACTATCTTTTATTAGACGCTAAACAACGCCTTGCGGGAGTACTAAGAGATGTTATAAACAGAGAACCCAGACCTACCAAGAAGGTGATGCGACGAAAAATAGAGCTGTGTAAGGAACTATTGCCAGTTTTGGAGACACTAAGCCCAGGGATTTGTCGTATAAAAGGTAAGAAAGAAAAAGAGCAGACCGGTCAGTATCAGGCCGGTGGCTCTACCGCTGTAGTTTGACAGTTACAGTGTGACGATCGCAATCATCTCTGATTGGTCGACACTCTCTCACTACTGGCTGAAATGCTTTGTTACAGAAACAATACCATAAATACAGCTAATATCACAACTATTGAGATAGTAAAATTGATTGATGCAGCTTCTTAGGAATCTATCCACGGCGGGTTCAGTTGGTCACGTGACCTGAGAAATATACCTACGGCGGCGCGTCCCTTCTGCGGCAATTGTGAACTCGTCTCTTATGAGAATGAGAGATGTATTATAAGAGTTTACGCGATAGAAAGAGAGGTGTTTATTTATGCTGCAGCGCTGTAGGAGCTGAATTGTACTTAATTGTGTAATACAAGAGTTTTTTTTTATTTTAACATCTTTGCAGATTGATCTTTCTGTCCCTGGAAGGTACTATTAAGTAATCTGCGCTTATATTACAAACTTACTATACACGCACCAAGTCGAAATTAGTCAGAGTATCGACTAATATGTGAGTGACTCACTGACTTTTTTGAAATTTCCTAAACGGGACACTTGCAAGTAAAGATTTTTATTTAAACCTGTACTACTACTTTATCGTATTAGTTTACAAATTGCGAAAAACCAAATTAAATTTGAATTTCGCGGGCAGACCCCCCCGCTACTAGACCCCTAGTCTAGTACTAGAGGCGTCTAGTGGGCACTAGACGTAGTGCACCTTAATTTACCATTTTCTTTACATGCATAAACAAGATTACCATTTTCTTTACATACATAAACAAAATTACCACTTTCTTTCAGCAATCACTCTTTATGAACTTCATGCGACGATCGTGCAGCTCGCAAAGAAGTTATTTGATGCGCGTGAAATCACCGCTTCGGTTTTCGTGGTATGTAATTTTAAGGAGATAGGTACAAACTACTTACTAAATAATTTTACTGTAAACTATGACTATGACTAGACTTTACGGCTTTAGACTATGATTTTGAGACTCTGTCTCGCTTATATTGGAATCAAAAAAACATTCGAAAATGCGAATGTTTGAAGCCAGTATTTCGATACTTACTCTAAACGCATCAGAGTTTTTGAGAGCTGCAAACTTGTACTAAGCCTTATGTAATAAAAAAATAAAGATATTTTTTTTAGGATGAACTGTTAAATGCTGAGAAACACCTAAAACGTGCTCTAGAAATGTTAGTCATTGAACCAGGCAACTCTCCTGAAGGCGAACTGTGCGCAAAGGCCTTAGAAGAGTATAGAGCGTTGAAAATAACAATAGCTAAAGTATTGGACAGCGTCCATGCAGAGGGGAAGACATATGAAAGCGAAAATATTCCTGAAGAAGTGCCTTTACGCCCTGAAATAGATTAAAGAACCTTTTCAGTTCCTGTAATAAACGAAATAAATTAAACTACAATACAATATTACGATTTATTTTTCTATTTAAAGAAACATTCTTTCATTCCATACTAGCTGATGCCCGCGACTTTTTTCGCGTGGATTTAGTTTTTAAACCCCTATAGGAACTTTCGTAAAAAGTAGCACTCTCCGTTGCGAAATGGTTGAACGAGCGAGAAATTAATAAATCGACAAAACCTATAAGCAACAAAGACTTTCGTAACTATTTATAGTATAGGTAGTGATTTACACAAATGTTGGAGAAGGGCATGGCGGTAGGCCGAGGCTACTTCGCTATGAATTCTTTTAGCCAATTCACAAGTCCTATAATATAATATTATCTAAATCGACCATTAAAAAATCGATATTCTTGTATCGATTTTTCATCATTATGTGATCATCACATCAAAGTCGAACTAGCAACGATCGACTAGAGAATTGTTACATATTATTATTATTAGTTATATCTTGCCTTAAGGTGGAAGAGACGGGCCTGCCCGCAAAATTGAAATTTCATTTGGTTTTTCGCAATTTGTAAACCAAATTAAACTTGAATTTCGCGGGCAGGGCCGCCTTATATCCCTTAATTTCATAGTCCCTTGGTCTAAGGTTAAGGCTCAAAAAAGCTAGAATCCAGAGCCGTAAAACTAGTTCAAGAAAAAGTCTATGGTTACTACCTACTCTATGTAGACCGGAAACATTGCCAACATACGGGAGCAAAATATCAGAACCCAGAGGTAAAATAAGTGAAGAGGACACAGCACAGAAGACGATAAAGAAACAAAATGTCAATAGTCAAAACAGGGATGAAAAATAGATAATTTTCTTGTTTGTAATTTGTATAAATTCTTAATTGACGCAAGCGGCTTATAGAATATAATTACTGAGTAATTAATAAAGTCTCATTGTACATGACTTAATCATAAGTATAATCAGTAGAAGTTTTAGTGATACCTACAAAGATTTAATGTAAAATTCAGGTGCGGATTAATTTTCATCATACCGCTAATATTGAGCGTTCATTTAGATTTTTGGAGGTAAATATAGTGTTTTACACTCTACAGTGTTTGCAATATATAGGTTCCTACTAGCTTAATAACCTTAATTTCTAACTTTTTCGTAGCCCAGCCATGGCTGATCAGACCTCAACGTTAGCGGTTGTTATTTTGGCTGTAGGTGTTTCAGTGCATTTTTCCTTACACAAAGTTGAAGAGGGTTATGTTGGCGTTTATTACCGCGTAAGTAACAACACTTTATAATATAGTTAAAAACTTTAAAATAATGCAATCTTCCTCAGACTACTATTTCTTTATTAGTTTATGTTATCAAGCCAAAAATATTGTTTTCAGGGTGGAGCGTTACTCCCAGTTACAAGTCAACCTGGCTTTCACATGATGGTCCCATTGCTCACCACTTATAAGGCTATTCAGGTACCTAACTTATTATATCTGGTCAGCACTAGATCATTTTTCTGTTTTATTTTTGATAGCTTAATCTTTTATCTTAAAATAATTGAGTAGTTAGGTACATAGATTGTATTTACTTTATTACAATTCTATTTACAGACTACTCTACAAACTGATGAAGTTAAAAATGTCCCTTGTGGTACAAGTGGTGGTGTTATGATATATTTTGAAAGAATTGAAGTTGTCAATAAATTGGACCCCAATAGTGGTATGTTTAATTTTTTATTTTTAGATTATTATCTTTATCTGGGAATTGATGAGACTAGCTTTTTGATAAATATTATAGATATTAACTTTAGTTAACATGTTCCAGCACAATGTTTTATTAGAGACTAACATTTTTTTCATAAGTCACAATACTGACACAAGCATACCAAAGATATGGGTTTTTAATGCTAATAAATTTTATTGTTCTATTTCTAGTTCTTGATGTGGTACGCAACTTCACAGCCGACTATGACAAGACCCTGATATTCAACAAGGTGCATCATGAGTTGAATCAGTTTTGCAGTGCCCACACTCTGCATGAAGTATACATTGCATTGTTCGACCAGATTGATGAGAACCTTAGCACAGTAAGTATTGTTTATTTATTCATAAACTATTTTATAGCAAATATTACACAATAAGTACAAATAATGTAATAATATAATTAAGTAAAACATAGGGTGACCTTACCGCGAAAGTAGGTATCATTTTCTTCACACACCATCTACCTAGTAAGAATAATATAATATACAATTATTTATTTATTGAAAATATGTTTAGTAAAATCTTTATGCTGATAACATTTTTTTTAATTAAGGCTCTACAAAATGACTTAAATGAATTGGCACCAGGCCTAAAAGTGAAGGGTGTTCGAGTGACCAAACCAAAGATTCCAGAAATCATACGAAAGAACTATGAGCTTATGGAGGCTGAGAAATCTAAGTTTCTAATTGCAGAGCAACATCAAAAGGTATAATGTAGACTATTTTTGAGTTTACTAATTTGATGATTTTTAAGCTTATTTCGTAGTTTGATGACATATTTTAATGTATGTAAGGGGTACATACCACTGTAAATTTTTTTTGTCGACATTTCAACCCAATTGCACAGGTGATGGGTTGTGGTCATGACGGGATTGCAGTGTTGCGAGAGCTGAAGTTTGAGCTGTCTTGGACAGTAGCGAACTACCCTCTTTCTTGTTTTTTTTTTTTGCTGGAACTTCACAAGCTGTCTAGCAAAATGTTGTTGCAACGTCACTATTAACTTTTGATGTCGTACGAAGCTGTCCTGGTTTGCATAATTCTACTACTGGATTTCACATACTTGCTAGTTTAAAGCCATCCTCACAATCGAAATTCTGGTGTTTCTGGATTTCAATTGCTTCATGCACTAGTCTAGGTATACAGTGGTGTTGGTGTGGTTGTAAAGTTCAATCCAATGTTTTGTGCCTGGCTGTAGAATATACTCAGTGATCACATACTTCTGAGGATTGTTGTTTTTAACCACTTTTGTGTTGAAGTTCCAGCAGAATGCAGATCTGTTGCAACCATGACCGGTGCAATCAGGTCGAAATATCGTCAAATAAAATCATCAAATAATCAATCAAATTAACCATTGTATTTACTAATTTTTCTTCAATTTTATGTTTTCTTCAGGAAAGGCAAATTATAAAGTTAGTTTTTACTAGGTATTATTTGTTTAGAAACAAATCAGTTTATAACTTTGTACTTATAAAATTTATATTATGAACTTACTACTAATAAAAATTTTGTTTATAAGGTTGTTGAAAAGGAAGCTGAGACTGCTCGTCGGAAAGCTGTGATAGAGGCAGAGAAAGAGGCTCATGTTGCCAAGATCCACTTTGAACAGAAGATCATGGAAAAGGAATCTATGCAGAAAATGGAGCTCATCCAAGACAGTATACATAAAGCTAAACACCAAACAAAGTCTGAAGCAGAGTTTTACCATTTAAAGAAACAAGCTGAAGCCAACAAACTGCTTCTAACTAGAGAATATTTAGAACTTAAAAAGTATGAAGCACTTGCATTAAACAACAAAATCTATTTTGGCAATGATATCCCTAATATGTTCTTACAAGCAAATGTTGGTGAAACTGTTTCAAAACCGATAGACGTACCGCCAATTCAAGTTGAATAGAACATTAAATGCCCTGAGAGGACAGAAACTAGTCATTGAAGTGTTGTTAAGAAATTAATGCTCCAAAAATAAATGTTATAATTCGTGTGTATTTTGTGAATATTTACGGGTTTAGATGTTTTATTTTTGTTGTCAAAAATGTTTTGTTTTAATTGTAATTTTTTTTTTTAAATAATTTAAACATTTTTAATTGTACCTAATAAAAATACACTCATAAAGATAAAATAGCAAATTATTCTATCTAGATTTTTGTGAAATATACTCATACATAGCTAATAAAGAAAAATCAAAACATCTGCATAAGTCCTATCATTATCACCTTAAGTAATAGATTATATACTTATAAAATGTTCATCATGATAAACAACACAGATTGAAGTGTACTTTTTGTATGTTATAAATTTATAATAAAACTCACTAAATATAAAGAAAAACTGATTTTATTTGAAAATAAAATAAATAAATTTAAAATGGCATTTAGATTTTATTGAAGGCGGCAATGTCTACAGACTGGACAAAGTCTTCAAACTCCTGGATCTTTTCTGTTAGGAGATCAACGGACACCTTGTCATCCTCAATGACGCACATGATCTGTAGTTTGTTGATACCATAGCCTACTGG
This sequence comes from Maniola jurtina, assembly GCF_905333055.1. Classification (NCBI taxonomy): domain Eukaryota; kingdom Metazoa; phylum Arthropoda; class Insecta; order Lepidoptera; family Nymphalidae; genus Maniola; species Maniola jurtina. The sequence goes on from NC_060045.1 coordinate 3,704,742, forward strand.
GACTAGTTTGGAAGCTCCCCACAACAAACCATCCATTTCAATGGTCCGTACTTGTTTTTCCATCTCAGCCATATCTGTTTCATCATCCCATGGTTTGACATCAAGGATTATAGATGATTTAGCAATAAGGGCTGGTTTCTTTGACTTCTTGTCTGCATATGCTTGGAGACGTTCTTCACGGATTCTGGCTGCTTCTGCGTCCTATAATGATTAAAACTTTAGTCAGAATTAATTTTAATACACAAAATTTCAAAATTATTCATACTCATTTAGAGATGTGGCCAATTTTCTAATTTGGATGAATGCTAATTTGTTTTTATACCTCTGAACTAATTGACTGCTCTATTCAGTGCTATCCTTTTCTGGAGAGTAATAGAATAGCACAATTTTTATATTTTTCAAAATTTTGTAATGCCAATATTGCATACAATAATGACTACTACAGTTTATTCAATTGTAAAATACAAACCTCTTCCTCATCTCCAGAGCCAAATAGATCTACGTCATCGTCGTCATCATCATCCTTCTTTGCAGGTGCAGATGCTGTAGGCTTAGCACCGGCGTTGAGTGGGCTCACTCCCTGTGCCCACACCTTGCGTTCGGCAGGAGTGTATGAAGCGATGTGGTTGTACCAGCGAAGGGCATGAGGCAAGCTTGCGGCCGGCGCCTTGCCTACTTCCTCCAACACTTGAACATCAGCTTGAGAAAGAGTGTACCTAAACAAGTAGATAACGACTCAATACTAAGAGTACGCGGTTAAGGGCAGGTTCATTGATACAGAAATATATAGCGATTTATATTATTCGGCTTTCCTAAAAATAGAGGTTAACGTACGTCGACGTGGTGCACTTAAACCTGATATTAAAACAAAAATACGACTTACCCAGATATATAACTCTTCTCAGCTAAATATTTGTTCAATTCACTTAGACCCTGTTGAGATTTTACGTCTCCGAATGCCATTTTTGTGAATTTATTAGACTACTTCGTACAATTCCACACCACACGGCCGATTTGAGTGAGCGAAAGAAAGAGATGGAGCGATTTTACATAGACAAAATTTTTTTTTTTTTTTTTTTTTTCTTCTCGTCTGGCTTTACATAGATTAGCCAATGTCAGGTTTGTATTTATAATTACAAGTTAGGGAAACTATATATTATGTATAAAATAATGAAAAATCGGGATTTGGAATTGGAAAGGAAAAGGATTTTTTTAAAATAATTACATAATATACATATATCTAAACATATACATAAATAATAATATAATATAAGTAACTATACATTAACTATATCTTGATATCATTATGTTCTATGAACAAAGATAAAACTTTGTAAACATTAAATGAATTTGTGTATAACAAACATAATATAGATGTAGGAAATGGAATGTGCAATGATTCGAGATTAGCAAGAAAGTCAGTTCGATCATATAGAGTGCATGCAAAGAAAACATGGTTCAAATCCCCATACTCCCCACAGGAACAGTGAGGATCGGGAACAATTTTCATCCTGTGTAAATGCGCCGGGGTACATACATGACCCAGGCGCATTCTACACAGAATAGAAGTAACAGTTTTTGAGAAAACTAACTGGCTGAACCATGGTTTCCTCGGAATGGACGTCTGAATTTTTCTATAATGTTTACCCACTGAACCATCGTTACTCCATACCCCATCCCACGCTTCATACAAATATACTTTGGATAAATTTATCAAATCAGAACAATAATTGGTGAATGGAACAGTATCTCCAACACGTATCGCCTCATTTGCCAATTGGTCAGCTCTTTCATTTCCGGGAATGCCCACATGGCTTGGAACCCAAGCCAACACAACATCACAATTTTTCTGTGAACACTTATATAAAAGATCTCTAATGCCAAAAACAATTGAAGACTGCTTATGGGATTTGAATGGAAATCTATTGATAGCTTCTAGAGCACTGCAGGAATCAGAGAATATGACTGTTTTTGGTATCTTTAAAATTAAAACATATTCTAAAGCTTTAAGTAAACCATAACATTCACCCGTGTAAACGGAAGCTTCAGGTGGAAGTTTAACTTGTTGTATACCCTTATATTGTGAATGATAGATCCCAATGCCAACGCAACTCTTATCCTCATGTTTAGATGCATCCGTGAACACATAATGCCAGTCAGGCCATTTATCATTGAGAATGTTTATAAATTCCTGTTTTGAGTTAGGGTTATTTTTTAATTTGGATCCTATGTCGAATTTAATTTCCGGGACAGTAATAAGACCCTTGTAGTTGTGTTGGTATAGAGGAAGAATAATACTTCGATGAGTGGGAGCTCCCAAACTTTCATATTTTCTAAGACTGTTTACAAGACATGGAGAATCTCTATTAGTCCAGTAGTTACCGGTATCAACCTGATAAGCAAGTTGACGTATCTTTAAAAACAAAGGATGAGAACTTAGCTGTAATGTACGGAAAAAGTATTTATCACAAAGGAACTGTCTCCTTAGATATAAGGGCGGATCACAACATTCTACCTGAAGACATTTTATTGGAGTTGATTTCATCGCACCCGTAACCAACCTCAAAGCCTTTGCCTGGATTATATCCAGCTTTCTAACTGCAGTTTTATTACCAGGATGTAATAGGAATGTTCCATAGTCTAAAACACTTCTTATTAAAGCATTGTATAGCAGTCTCATTGTAAAAGGATGAGCACCCCACCATACTCCTGTAAGACACCTTAAAATATTCAAATTTTTCTCGCATCTTAATAAAACATATTCCCAATGTGGAATTCCAGTAAGTTTAGAGTCCAATATTACACCTAGAAATTTCGCCTGATCTTTAACTGCTAGCGGAATTCCATTGTAATTAATATGAGGAGATGGTAGATTTCGCTTCCGAGAAAATACTACAACAGAGCTTTTAGATGGTGACAAATCTAGACCATTATTATGTAACCAACATTTTAAGGCATTTAACGCTAAGTTTAACAACTCACTAACATTATCTAAGGATGGCCCAGCAACATACAAAAGCAAATCATCTGCATATTGAAGCACATTTGCATATCTATTTACAGAAATGTCCAAATCGTAAGTATAAATGTTATATAAAATAGGGCTCAAAACAGAACCTTGTGGCAAACCCTTCCACACAGTTCTATAAATAAATTCATCTTCGACCGAATCTAGCGAATACTTTATATATCTTTCGTACAACATATTTACAATAAAATTAATTAATAAGTTAGGAATATTCAGGGCAAGCAATTTATGTTTTAGAATTGAAATATTTACATTATCGTAGGCGGCTTTTATGTCCAGGAAGGCAGCAACCAATGACTCATTTTTAGAGAAGCTTAGTCTTATGTCTGTGGTAAAAATGCTTAAGCTGTCAATAGTACATTTACCTTTCCTAAAACCAAACTGGTTTCTCGATAATAATGTATTATGTTCTAAAAACCATTCCAGCCTGATTTTAATAAGGTGTTCAGCAGTTTTAGCTAATACTGACGATAATGCTATTGGTCTATACGATGTTGGATCTGAACTCGGTTTATTCGGCTTCCGTAATAAGATCAAAGTTTGGGACCGCCAGGATTCGGGGACGATACCCGCCATCATAACGTTGTTGATCAAAGAAAGGTAGTACCTGAGACCATTGTCGTCAAGATTCGATAAGAAGGAATAAGGAATTCCGTCTTCACCTGGTGCAGAGTCTTTAGTCGTTGAAAGTACGCCTTTCAATTCGTTAAGTGTAAATGGCGAATTTAAATCTACATTACAATTATTAGACAATATGGGGGTTAAGGCCATGGGACATTCAGGTACATAAGGAGGACCCAAACGATCCATGACTTGCTCTGCTAGAACTGGAGATATTTTATTCTGTTGGGAATCTTTAAATGCAGATCTAAACCTTCTTATATTTTGCCAAACAATTGATGGTGAAACATTAGGACTTAAGGATTTACAAAACCTGTGCCACCCTTCATATTTTTTTACCCGAAGTAGCTCCTTAGTAGTATTAGCAATTTCTAAGTAACGCTCAAAATTGTCATCAGTCATATTTTGGCAAAATTGCTTCTCTGCTTCTTTTCTTTGCTTAACTGCATTAGTGCATTCTACATCCCACCATGGTGGTGATGGAATAAATTCCATACCACACCTTTTTACAGGAAAAGTTTCATTTGCAGCTTCAATTAATATTGTAGATAATGCTTGTGAGCATTCTAATATGTTAGAGTGACTAATTTCTGGTAAATTATTGATTTTCTTTTCTACAGCTACACTATACAGACTCCATTTAGCGTCTATCAGTTTATGTTTTATGCGTGGCTGTCTTACATGTTTTGGAGGTTTTTCAAAAGGGAAAGTAATGATTAAAGGGTAGTGATCACTACCACCAGTAGATTCAGCGGGAGACCAGATGAGAGATGAAGCAAGATCAGGAGTGCAAATGGACAAATCAGGAGCACTAGGTGTCCGTGCCAACCGAGTGGGAGACCCAGTATTCAAAATGCACAGATTATGGGAGCTTATTAAATCTAACAACTTTTCTCCATAGAAGGTTGATGTGGCACAACCCCATAATTCGTGATGAGAGTTAAAATCCCCTAAACATAAAAATGGTTTCGGTAAAAAATTAAAAATTTCACTAATTTCATTAAATATATCATTATTAGGACGAGAGAAATATACAGATACATAACATATACTATTTACAATAACTGCAATAACAGACAAGTTATCGCTATGTACAGGAAGAGTGATAGGTGTGAATGTCAGAGTATTTTTGATGAGTATAGCCACTCCACCATACCCATCAGGTCTGTCTTCCCTGAGACAAACATACCCCGGCATTTTGAATAAAAATTCCTTTCTCAACCATGTCTCTTGGAGACAGATGAGAAAAGGATCATGTTTATTTATGAGATGTATTAAGTCTTGTTTTCTACTGTTGAGACTCAAGCAATTCCACTGAATCACTCTGGCTCTGTGATCCATTATTATTAGATATTTGATATAAGGCTTCAATTACTGTGGCAACGTGGGACGGTGTAACTATATTCGATTGTGATAATAATTGAATCAATATTTTAATAATGTCTGCCATTTTCATGTTATTTTCAGTACTATTGTTATTAAAATTAAACTTCTGTTTAGGTAAAACAGGATCTCTTATTATTTCTGAGTGGGCAAAGTGGTCATAGCCTTTGCTAAGCTTTGAGGGTAATCTTGGCTTTGCGAAGACTGTTTTTTTATATGAATGAGGCACTGAGTTTGAAGTGGATGGAATGTTGGATTTTTGAGGACCATGTATATCCTGTGGTGGAGAGGATGATACAGGTGTTGAAAACAAAGCTTCAGCATATGACATGTTTGAAACTGGTGGATGCATTTTAATTGCTTCCATATAAGAAATACAACTTTTGCTCATGGTTTCTTTAATTGCTCTTTGTCTGTTATGTTCTAAACATTTTTTATTTATAGCTTGATGCGCTCCCTTGCATAAGCAACACCGGTAATCCTCCTCTTCCACCTGACAAGTATCACCAGAGTGCCCTTGGGTACATTTATAACACTTTGGCACTGACCTGCACTGATTTTTCACGTGGCCAAAACGGCAGCATCGGTAGCACTGCACAGTCGGATAAATATACAATTCAACAGGTAAAGCCGTGTAACACATGTATACCCGGGTAGGTAAAATTTGGCCATCAAAGGTTATTATTACTGTCCCAGTACTAATGAATTGGTTTGTATCATTTACAACGATTTTTCTTTTGATCCGCCTTATTTTAATGATTGGACCACAACCAAGTGGAACACTCATGTTAAGTAATACCTCTTCTTCGGACCAGTCATTAGGTACACCTTTTACTACACCCATGCGTGTGACATTAAAAGTAGGTATAAATGCCCTATATTTTGCGGATTCAAGAATTTTGTTTGTCAAGAAATTATTGGCATCCAAGTAGGAAGAAAAAGCCATACTAATGCGATTCCTTCCTACCCGTTTCAAGCTTCCGTTCACAACACCATTGAATTTATTATGTTTTAAAAAGCGACCAAAAGTTATAGGATGCAGAGTAGTTGAGCTATCACTATTTTCGCATTCTTTTTGTATATGCACTACATATGGGGCACTATCGGATTGTTGGTAATAAGTACGGCCAATTGGCACTCGAGTTGGTAGTGAGGAGGTTCCATTATTATCGGTGGGGTTTGTAGATTCAGTAGGGTATGTCGGATTTGGGTTAGCCTTGTTATTATTACTATTATTATTAATTTCAAACTTGCAATCGCAACTGTACTGTTCTTTTCCATCTCTAGTTTTTGTTTTCCTTTTTCGTTTATTACATGTTAAACAAATGCGTGAGAATATTTTCCTTTTAAGAGTTTTGTCGACATTGGACACGACAGATACATCAGTGTCCATTGACGACTCAACCGCTGCTATTAGTATATCCATTTTTGATGCATTATCCAATGATCCCGAAGGATTTGACCCCCCTGGATCGGGGGGCCGGATGTCCATAACGTTGAAATTTAAACTATACTAAATTTTAAAACTTACCTATATATACAGCTATCTACTATGAAAATGTCACTAAAACTACAATATTTACACTATAAAACAACACCAATCCCTTTCCAAATTGTATTAAAAAATTAAAGGAAGAAAATTTCACGTCCGCTTATGTACGCAGTTTCCCGCCCTCCCCAGACAAAATTTTTTTTTTTTTTTTTTTTTTTTTCTTCTCGTCTGGCTTTACATAGATTAGCCAATGTCAGGTTTGTAGTTATAATTACAAGTTAGGGAAACTATATATTATGTATAAAATAATGAAAAATCGGGATTTAGAATTGGAAAGGAAACGGATAAGGTTTTTTTAAATAATTACATAATATACATATATCTAAACATATACATAAATAATAATATAATATAAGTAACTATACATTAACTATATCTTGATATCATTATGTTCTATGAACAAAGATAAAACTTTGTAAACATTAAATGAATTTGTGTATAACAAACATAATATAGATGTAGGAAATGGAATGTGCAATGATTCGAGATTAGCAAGAAAGTCAGTTCGATCATATAGAGTGCATGCAAAGAAAACATGGTTCAAATCCCCATACTCCCCACAGGAACAGTGAGGATCGGGAACAATTTTCATCCTGTGTAAATGCGCCGGGGTACATACATGACCCAGGCGCATTCTACACAGAATAGAAGTAACAGTTTTTGAGAAAACTAACTGGCTGAACCATGGTTTCCTCGGGATGGACGTCTGAATTTTTCTATAATGTTTACCTACTGAACCATCGTTACTCCATACCCCATCCCACGCTTCATACAAATATACTTTGGATAAATTTATCAAATCAGAACAATAATTGGTGAATGGAACAGTATCTCCAACACGTATCGCCTCATTTGCCAATTGGTCAGCTCTTTCATTTCCGGGAATGCCCACATGGCTTGGAACCCAAGCCAACACAACATCACAATTTTTCTGTGAACACTTATATAAAAGATCTTTAATGCCAAAAACAATTGAAGACTGCTTATGGGATTTGAATGGAAATCTATTGATAGCTTCTAGAGCACTGCAGGAATCAGAGAATATGACTGTTTTTGGTATCTTTAAAATTAAAACATATTCTAAAGCTTTAAGTAAACCATAACATTCACCCGTGTAAACGGAAGCTTCAGGTGGAAGTTTAACTTGTTGTATACCTTTATATTGTGAATGATAGATCCCAATGCCAACGCAACTCTTATCCTCATGTTTAGAGGCATCCGTGAACACATAATGCCAGTCAGGCCATTTATCATTGAGAATGTTTATAAATTCCTGTTTTGAGTTAGGGTTATTTTTTAATTTGGATCCTATGTCGAATTTAATTTCCGGGACAGTAATAAGACCCTTGTAGTTGTGTTGGTATAGAGGAAGAATAATACTTCGATGGGTGGGAGCTCCCAAACTTTCATATTTTCTAAGACTGTTTACAAGACATGGAGAATCCCTATTAGTCCAGTATTTACCGGTATCAACCTGATAAGCAAGTTGACGTATCTTTAAAAACAAAGGATGAGAACTTAGCTGTAATGTACGGAAAAAGTATTTATCACAAAGGAACTGTCTCCTTAGATACAAGGGCGGATCACAACATTCTACCTGAAGACATTTTATTGGAGTTGATTTCATCGCACCCGTAACCAACCTCAAAGCCTTTGCCTGGATTATATCCAGCTTTTTAACTGCAGTTTTATTACCAGGATGTAATAGGAATGTTCCATAGTCTAAAACACTTCTTATTAAAGCATTGTATAGCAGTCTCATTGTAAAAGGATGAGCACCCCACCATACTCCTGTAAGACACCTTAAAATATTCAAATTTTTCTCGCATCTTAATAAAACATATTCCCAATGTGGAATTCCAGTAAGTTTAGAGTCTAATATTACACCTAGAAATTTCGCTTGATCTTTAACTGCTAGCGGAATTCCATTGTAATTAATATGAGGAGATGGTAGATTTCGCTTCCGAGAAAATACTACAACAGAGCTTTTAGATGGTGACAAATCTAGACCATTATTATGTAACCAACATTTTAAGGCATTTAACGCTAAGTTTAACAACTCACTAACATTATCTAAGGATGGCCCAGCAACATACAAAAGCAAATCATCTGCATATTGAAGCACATTTGCATATCTATTTACAGAAATGTCCAAATCGTAAGTATAAATGTTATATAAAATAGGGCTCAAAACAGAACCTTGTGGCAAACCCTTCCACACAGTTCTATAAATAAATTCATCTTCGACCGAATCTAGCGAATACTTTATATATCTTTCGTACAACATATTTACAATAAAATTAATTAATAAGTTAGGAATATTCAGGGCAAGCAATTTATGTTTTAGAATTGAAATATTTACATTATCGTAGGCGGCTTTTATGTCCAGGAAGGCAGCAACCAATGACTCATTTTTAGAGAAGCTTAGTCTTATGTCCGTGGTAAAAATGCTTAAGCTGTCAATAGTACATTTACCTTTCCTAAAACCAAACTGGTTTCTCGATAATAATGTATTATGTTCTAAAAACCATTCCAGCCTGATTTTAATAAGGTGTTCAGCAGTTTTAGCTAATACTGACGATAATGCTATTGGTCTATACGATGTTGGATCTGAACTCGGTTTATTCGGCTTCCGTAATAAGATCAAAGTTTGGGACCGCCAGGATTCGGGGACGATACCCGCCATCATAACGTTGTTGATCAAAGAAAGGTAGTACCTGAGACCATTGTCGTCAAGATTCGATAAGAAGGAATAAGGAATTCCGTCTTCACCTGGTGCAGAGTCTTTAGTCGTTGAAAGTACGCCTTTCAATTCGTTAATTGTAAATGGCGAATTTAAATCTACATTACAATTATTAGACAATATGGGGGTTAAGGCCATGGGACATTCAGGTACATAAGGAGGACCCAAACGATCCATGACTTGCTCTGCTAGAACTGGAGATATTTTATTCTGTTGGGAATCTTTAAATGCAGATCTAAACCTTCTTATATTTTGCCAAACAATTGATGGTGAAACATTAGGACTTAAGGATTTACAAAACCTGTGCCACCCTTCATATTTTTTTACCCGAAGTAGCTCCTTAGTAGTATTAGCAATTTCTAAGTAACGCTCAAAATTGTCATCAGTCATATTTTGGCAAAATTGCTTCTCTGCTTCTTTTCTTTGCTTAACTGCATTAGTGCATTCCACATCCCACCATGGTGGTGATGGAATAAATTCCATACCACACCTTTTTACAGGAAAAGTTTCATTTGCAGCTTCAATTAATATTGTAGATAATGCTTGTGAGCATTCTAATATGTTAGAGTGACTAATTTCTGGTAAATTATTGATTTTCTTTTCTACAGCTACACTATACAGACTCCATTTAGCGTCTATCAGTTTATGTTTTATGCGTGGCTGTCTTACATGTTTTGGAGGTTTTTCAAAAGGGAAAGTAATGATTAAAGGGTAGTGATCACTACCACCAGTAGATTCAGCGGGAGACCAGATGAGAGATGAAGCAAGATCAGGAGTGCAAATGGACAAATCAGGAGCACTAGGTGTCCGTGCCAACCGAGTGGGAGACCCAGTATTCAAAATGCACAGATTATGGGAGCTTATTAAATCTAACAACTTTTCTCCATAGAAGGTTGATGTGGCACAACCCCATAATTCGTGATGAGAGTTAAAATCCCCTAAACATAAAAATGGTTTCGGTAAAAAATTAAAAATTTCACTAATTTCATTAAATATATCATTATTAGGACGAGAGAAATATACAGATACATAACATATACTATTTACAATAACTGCAATAACAGACAAGTTATCGCTATGTACAGGAAGAGTGATAGGTGTGAATGTCAGAGTATTTTTGATGAGTATAGCCACTCCACCATACCCATCAGGTCTGTCTTCCCTGAGACAAACATACCCCGGCATTTTGAATAAAAATTCCTTTCTCAACCATGTCTCTTGGAGACAGATGAGAAAAGGATCATGTTTATTTATGAGATGTATTAAGTCTTGTTTTCTACTGTTGAGACTCAAGCAATTCCACTGAATCACTCTGGCTCTGTGATCCATTATTATTAGATATTTGATATAAGGCTTCAATTACTGTGGCAACGTGGGACGGTGTAACTATATTCGATTGTGATAATAATTGAATCAATATTTTAATAATGTCTGCCATTTTCATGTTATTTTCAGTACTATTGTTATTAAAATTAAACTTCTGTTTAGGTAAAACAGGATCTCTTATTATTTCTGAGTGGGCAAAGTGGTCATAGCCTTTGCTAGGCTTTGAGGGTAATCTTGGCTTTGCGAAGACTGTTTTTTTATATGAATGAGGCACTGAGTTTGAAGTGGATGGAATGTTGGATTTTTGAGGACCATGTATATCCTGTGGTGGAGAGGATGATACAGGTGTTGAAAACAAAGCTTCAGCATATGACATGTTTGAAACTGGTGGATGCATTTTAATTGCTTCCATATAAGAAATACAACTTTTGCTCATGGTTTCTTTAATTGCTCTTTGTCTGTTATGTTCTAAACATTTTTTATTTATAGCCTGATGCGCTCCCTTGCATAAGCAACACCGGTAATCCTCCTCTTCCACCTGACAAGTATCACCAGAATGCCCTTGGGTACATTTATAACACTTTGGCACTGACCTGCACTGATTTTTCACGTGGCCAAAACGGCAGCATCGGTAGCACTGCACAGTCGGATAAATATACAATTCAACAGGTAAAGCCGTGTAACACATGTATACCCGGGTAGGTAAAATTTGGCCATCAAAGGTTATTATTACTGTCCCAGTACTAATGAATTGGTTTGTATCATTTACAACGATTTTTCTTTTGATCCGCCTTATTTTAATGATTGGACCACAACCAAGTGGAACACTCATGTTAAGTAATACCTCTTCTTCGGACCAGTCATTAGGTACACCTTTTACTACACCCATGCGTGTGACATTAAAAGTAGGTATAAATGCCCTATATTTTGCGGATTCAAGAATTTTGTTTGTCAAGAAATTATTGGCATCCAAGTAGGAAGAAAAAGCCATACTAATGCGATTCCTTCCTACCCGTTTCAAGCTTCCGTTCACAACACCATTGAATTTATTATGTTTTAAAAAGCGACCAAAAGTTATAGGATGCAGAGTTGTTGAGCTATCACTATTTTCGCATTCTTTTTGTATATGCACTACATATGGGGCACTATCGGATTGTTGGTAATAAGTACGGCCAATTGGCACTCGAGTTGGTAGTGAGGAGGTTCCATTATTATCGGTGGGGTTTGTAGATTCAGTAGGGTATGTCGGATTTGGGTTAGCCTTGTTATTATTACTATTATTATTAATTTCAAACTTGCAATCGCAACTGTACTGTTCTTTTCCATCTCTAGTTTTTGTTTTCCTTTTTCGTTTATTACATGTTAAACAATTGCGTGAGAATATTTTCCTTTTAAGAGTTTTGTCGACATTGGACACGACAGATGCATCAGTGTCCATTGACGACTCAACCGCTGCTATTAGTATATCCATTTTTGATGTATTATCCAATGATCCCGAAGGATTTGACCCCCCTGGATCGGGGGGCCGGATGTCCATAACGTTGAAATTTAAACTATACTAAATTTTAAAACTTACCTATATATACAGCTATCTACTATGAAAATGTCACTAAAACTACAATATTTACACTATAAAACAACACCAATCCCTTTCCAAATTGTATTAAAAAATTAAAGGAAGAAAATTTCACGTCCGCTTATGTACGCAGTTTCCCGCCCTCCCCAGACAAAATTTTGACATCAATAATGATTTCAGACTACCTATATAAAATCTCGATAATAGGGTTAAAAATGGAAAATGGTGTATTGCAAGTTTGCAACTGAGAAGTTTAAAGCTGTTTAGGTCGCTGCCATTAAAAACTTTGTGCTGAGCGGTATAATTAGATCAGTTTGCAATTTAACAATAATAAACTTCTTCAATGACTATAGAACCTAGAGCCGTAAAGCCAGTTGAAAAAAAGTTATTTAGTTGACTGATAGTGACTTATGACAGCAATTGAAGTGACAGGCGACAGCTGTGAGTGACAGATTTCGCCTTGCGTTTTGTCATCATTCTTCAAAATCTGAAAAATATTTTTCTAAGTACGTTTTAATTAAAAGTGCGTCGTATATTCTAAATTAATGGTTTCCGATTAGTTTCCTTGCTACCTTATTATTAGTTTTTAAAATCGGTTTCTTTATAATACATTTATTTAGGTTAGACATCTTAAATTATGTAACAATAACAAGAGGGTTTATGTCTTATAAATTGATTTTTCACTACTATTCTACTCATACTTATGATTTCCAGTTGTTAATTTAAAGTCTAGATAATATACTATTACCTTTTAAGTTTAATTAAATTGTTGTGAAATATACGGAGTTAAAGTGTGAGTGTATCATTGATTGTTATATAGGTAGTTACTGTTACTGCAGAGAATGCTGCGCCAGCCGCTGTCCAGGGCGCTTGCGCTGTCACCGAGCCGCCGGGCGCCTCTGACGGCTCGCAAGTTCGCCGACCAGGTCCAGGCACAGCCTGATAATGTGGAAGTGTTTATTGATGATCAGCCTGTATCAGTGCCACCTGGTACCACTGTTCTGCAGGTGACATACTACTCATTTAGTATAGTGCTACTATAATCTAGGAAATCATTTTTATTTTATTTAAATCATATACTTATAACAGGAACAATTATAACATTAAATTCAAGAATGGTCATGACATTGAACAAGTTATATATTGTAATACAGCAACAAACAAACCTTTTTCAAAAGTTTTTATTTTATCAATTTAAACATAGTATGGATAGAGCCAGAGACAGTCTGCTATGTTAAACAACATAGAGAAAAAGCTCACAGAAGACAGTAAGGTAGCAACAAAAATGTAATAAAATTTATCACTGATCAATAATAATTAATAATGAATAAAATAATCATCATTTTCTCCAGACAGATCTTTCTAGACAATACCTTTTGTATCAGGTTTTTTGTGTTATGAATAAAGTTCATAATTATTCTAACATAAAATTAATTTTGCAAATATTGTGTGACAGGCAGCTGCCCAAGTTGGAGTTGAGATACCCCGCTTCTGTTACCATGAAAGATTAGCAGTAGCCGGCAATTGTCGCATGTGCTTAGTTGAAGTTGAGAAGTCACCCAAGCCTGTTGCAGCCTGCGCCATGCCTGTTATGAAGGGAATGAGGGTGAAAACCAACTCTGATCTCACCCGCAAAGCTAGAGAAGGTGTTATGGAGTTCCTTTTGGTCAATCATCCCTTGGACTGCCCTATCTGTGACCAGGGAGGGGAGTGTGACCTGCAAGATCAATCTATGGCTTTCGGTTCTGATAAAAGTCGATTCACTGATATTCATTTCTCTGGAAAACGGTAAGTTATTGGAATCTTATTCATTTATTAAATTAATGAATGTTTCAAATTCAGGGCTCTTCTCAGACCAGGGCGCGTTTGGAACCCTTGTAGCTTTAGTTTTAAGTTTATGTATTTGCTTACTAATTGTCTTACATATTCAACAATTTGACAATCAAAATGTGTACAATGGTAAATGGCTTAAACATGCTTAAATAATCCCCACTACTGTCACCCAGCACTCAACTGAAATGAACTAACTGCACCTTTTTTTTTTGCATATTTTTCTAAGATTTTCTAAATTTTAGATTTTTGTTACTCTCATTTTACTACCAGGGCTGTAGAAGACAAGGATGTGGGTCCATTGATAAAGACGATTATGACGCGATGCATCCACTGCACTCGATGTATTCGTTTCGCGTCAGAGGTGGCCGGTGTTGACGACTTTGGTACCACTGGAAGGGGCACTGAAATGCAGGTAATTGAAATCTGCGTTCAATGACGCAGGGACAGTTAATTACAAATATATATGATCCCGAATTACATGGCTATGGATCCAAGCATTACAATATAAGGCACTCTTGAAAAAAATTAAAGTTTTAAATTGTGAGAGCTACCAAAAACATGTTATATTTAGTGTGCGGTTTCTTGCAGGTGGGAACTTACGTAGAGAAAATGTTCCTGTCAGAGTTATCTGGCAACATTATTGATCTATGCCCTGTCGGCGCCCTAACATCCAAACCATACAGTTTCGCCGCTCGACCATGGGAGACTAGAAGGGTGAGTTGCCTTTTAAATGTTAAATACAAAAAAATCGTTCAAGTGCGAGTTGAACTCACACACGAAGGGTTCCATACAGTCAAATGAAATTACATTTTTAATTTTTATAGTGGATATTTTGAAATTTTTGCTATTTGTTGTTATAGTGGCAATAGAACTACACATTCTGTAAAAATTTAAAAGGTTTTATATTTTTTGCTAAAATATATTTTGTTCCAGATTGATTCAGTTGATGTCCTTGACCCCTTGGGAAGTAACATTGTCGTTGCAACACGTACCAATGAAGTGTTGCGTATCTTGCCTAGGACTAATGAAGTAAGTGGACATACCATTTGTTACAATTTCAAACAAAAGATAAATAAACTCTGCTTACTATATTCCAAAGAAGTGTATACAGGGTCTTCTTTCACTTCTAAACTGCTATTTTAAAGGCCATTATTATTGGGGATTTAGAATCTAAGAGGCGCTAAATGTCTTGCTACAAATAAAAATAATTTAAACAATTGGGAATTTTCTGTCCTTTGGAACACCTCATCTACATGAAAGATGTAATGTTATTTATGTAAATGTATACAGTATAGCTAGTGAGGATTGTTAAAGGCTTGTGTTTTGTTGTATAGGCCCCTTTGCTTGTGAATAAAGTTAATTTATTTGGGTATGTTGACAACCTCAGTTTGTATCATGGCTACCAAACCAACAATTAGTGTTTTATTTGTTTCGTAACATATAATGTTGCTTCTAATAATAAATGTCTCAAAAATTTTCCTGTATCTCATACAAAACGCTTTAGAAGATTCCAGAATCTTCGTTTTAAATAAACCACTACATAAAAAGTAATATAGGTATTCAAAATGACTAGGAGATCAACGAAGAATGGTTGTCGGACAAGTCTCGCTTCGCCTGCGACGGCTTGAAGCGGCAGCGGCTGGTGACGCCGATGATCGCCGACAGTCGCGGCAACCTCACGCCCGTCGAGTGGGAGGAGGCCATCGTGGCTGCCGGGAGGGCCTTGCGCGACTGCCCACCGAATAAGGTAACAGTTACTCTACTGGCACTGAAGGGTTGCCAAGGGATTTAGCGTCCAGATATAGGTATTTAAAATGTGTTTAGTGCATTGGTGAGTGTGTGGACGTACTTGTTTGCGTGCATACGTGTGCATGAGTGCGTACTCGCATAGGTGTGCGTGTCTTGTGCGAGCGTGCATACATATGTGCGTGCATGAATTGTTCGTGCGTGTAAGAACATATGAGTGCGTTGTGCGTGCGGGGTTTAGTCAACTAAGGCCGTATGTTACATCATATACAGTACCCGGCAGAAAATATTGCACATCGAACTTTAGAAAAATTAACGGTTTCGTAGTGTTGTCTCTGTCGTTCAGATCGACGAAACGTCACATAGATATGAGTGACTGAGACGAGGTCCTATAAAGCCGCAATCTGTTTTAAATTTCGATGTGCAATATTTCTCGCCGGGTACTGTATGTGAACACATACACACTCGCACGCACTCATGTGTTTTTACACGCACGTACGCACATAATATTTTAGCACGCTCAGACACATTCACACGCATGCAAGTACGCAAGCACGCTTGCACTCACGCACACATATGAACGCAAACAAGTACGTATGTGACTTCCACAGTTATTAGCAGTAGCGGGCGAGTTAGCAGACGCGGAAGCTTTGGTAGCGCTCAAAGACCTTCTGAACAGGCTCGGTTCAGAGAACGCTTGCACGGAACAGTACTTCCCGCAAGAGGGCGCCGGCACCGACCTGCGCTCGTCCTACGTGTTGAATACGAAGATTGCCAGTACGTGTTTTTGCATATTTTTTTTAGTTCTAGTTCTTTTTGGCAACACATATATTTTGCTACAACAACATGATTATTATTGTATTGTTACCTTATTGAGAAATACTTTTTGTACCCTATTGTGAATCATAAACATGAAATAAACAGCTAGCGGCAAACAACTTGAACAAATGCAGCTTGAGCAGTATAGATTTTTAGGTCCCTTTAGCGGAACGAAGAAGGCGTGACGGGATTTCTACCGTGTGGGAACACGCAATATGTCTGTCTGTCAGCGAGCTATATTTCGTGAACCGTAATAGGCAGAGAGGAAATTTTTACAGAATCTGTATTTCTATTCTCGCAATCGACCGATTTTTGCTCAAGTTATTTGCCGGTGGCAGCGACAAAATGTTGACAGAGTTGGCGATATAGATTGCCCTGGATTCGTATCGACTGTCTCTGTTCTTCAATGAATGAAAACAAAAATTATAAAGTAATGTGTTCTCTTAGACGTGGAAGATGCAGACTTCGTACTGCTGATCGGCACGAACGTGCGTTTCGAGGCGCCGCTGCTGAACGCGCGCATCCGCAAGGCCTTCATACACAAGGAGACCGACATCGCGTCCATCGGGCCCAAAGTTGACCTCACCTACGAATATATCGTACGTTTTACAAGCAATATGTTTTATGACGAAATTACGAAATAAAGTTTTAAATTGCGCACTCAAAAGCTACCATTGACTTTACTCTAAGGTGCCATATTATCGTGAAATCAAGTGGCTCAAAAGAGCTAGAATCCAAAGCTGTTAAGTCAGTTGAAAACCTATAAATCAAGCAGTTAGTGCTTATTTTTTATAAATTAAGTTTTATTTTTATGTTTTTACGCTAGCATGTCGGTGACTCAGCGTCCATAGTCAAGGACTTCGCCACCGGTTCATCCTCACACGAAGCTCTGAAAAGGTTGGAGAGCGCCAAACGCCCCGTAGTAATCATCGGAGCCGATCAACTGAAGACGCCAGAAGGACCCGCTCTACTGGCCTACACGCAGGAACTGGCCTTGCGTCTGCAGGACAAACTCGCTGACAAGGAGTGGAGGGTATGTGGTACTCGTAGTTAACTCAAGGCTAGATAGTGCCAAACGCCTTGTCGTCATCAAAGGAGCCGAACAGATCAAAATACTTCGCTCTATTAGCTTATGGGCCTTAGGTCTGCAGAGCAAACTGACTGTCAATGATGACAGGTATGTGTTAGCTCAGAACTAAAGGCACTAAGTGCTAAACTAAAAGTCATAGACGACGACGACCAACTTAAGAAAGTTCTCATTCTATTGGCTTACACGCAAAAACTTAATGAGTTTAAAACTATTTGGTTTTTTATATGCCTCCCATAACAGTTTTTTCTCTTAGTCTAAGCGGAATAATTCTGTAACCGTAATTATTTAAATTTCGTAGTCATAGCTTCTTAGTAGTTTCTATTTTTCTTTTAAATTTCTCACAAAATAGTGTCATAATTTTTTTAACGTTTGAAGACTACTATAAAATATAATTTAATCTAATCTAAATCTAATAAAACTCTGTTGTTAGGTACTGAACGTCCTTCAACGCACCGCGTCTCAAGTGGCCGCCTTAGACATCGGGTACAAGCCGGGCGTGGGCAAATTCCTGCAGGAAGGACCCAAAGTGGTGTTTCTGCTGGGAGCCGACGCGGGAGTCGTGACGAGGGAGTCGCTGCCTAAAGACTGCGTGGTTATTTACCAAGGTTAGTGCATACATTTTGAGTTTTCTGCTTTTTCGACCATAGACGAGACCATATAAGAGTCTCAACTCTTCTAAATATTTTTTAAATACATATCAAAGTGCAGTGTCGCTACTAGATGGCATTAACAGTCGCTTCAGTACTGTCCTGAGTGAACATACTACATATCACAAATTTCGTCTCTGGCTACTGCCACGATTTTTTATTCGATATTTAAGTATCTACGTGGACTTCGTCTGTGATGGCGTTTGCTGGCGCGCGTGCTGTGCTTGTTTGGAGTGTTTTTATTTTGTTAAGAGTGGCTGGTTTTTGTGTTAGTTGGTATTTTTTGGTGGTGGAACTGACTGGGAAGCGCTCTAAAGGGGCGCCGCGCGTGTGTCGGCGGGCGCCGGCGCAGACGGAGTCCATACTTGTTTAAATTCAATAACTTGAAAATATCACAAACTTGACATTGGCTAATCAGAGTAAAGCCAGATTTAAAGAAAAAAACAAAGTATCTACGTTAATTTGAACGGACTAGGGTTTAGCGTCCAGGTTATGTTAACCATAACTTTCCGTTTCTATTCTACCAGGGCATCATGGCGACGCGGGAGCTTCGATCGCAGACATCGTATTGCCCGGAGCGGCGTACACGGAGAAGCGAGCCACGTACGTTAACGCGGAAGGCAGAGCGCAGCAGACTTTGCCCGCCGTCACCCCACCCGGCAAGGCCAGGGAAGACTGGAAGATTATCAGGTAGGCAAGGCAAGGTGAAAGTTTGAATGAAGTTTAAAGAGAGTGTCATAGACTAGGAGCGCTATTGGAGGACTAGTATTTTTATCTCAGAACATGAGTTTCCACGGAATTTTTAAAACATAAATCGACACAGGCGAGGTTGCAGGCTCCAGTATAATTCTATATAAATAGAAATCTCGTTAAATCGTTCTATCGATTTTTTTTTGTTATGGCCAGAGCTCTTTCGGAAGTATGCGGCGAGCGTCTGCCCTACGACACGTTGGACGACGTGCGCGACCGCCTCAGCGAAGTGAGCCCCACACTGGTCAGCTACGGAGAGGTGCAGAACAACAACTACTTCGCGCAAGCCAGGGCGCTCGCTCAGGTAAACATTTTCCTACCCTTCTGATCTGATAACTCTGCCGTCCTAACGAAGAGAGCAATAACTAGGTTTCGACTACTTTCGAGATATTCGCGGTTATGATTAGCTACTTACAAATCGTAATATTACATATTGCAGTTTTGATAACCAACAGAACCGAAACTACTGAAGATACAAAAAAGACGTCTAAGGCGAAAATATAGAGCTCATTTTCTTGATTACCCTAACGAAGAGAGCAATAACTAGGTTTCGACTACTTTCGAGATATTCGCGGTTATGATTAGCTACTTACAAATCGTAATATTACATATTGCAGTTTTGATAACCAACAGAACCGAAACTACTGAAGATACAAAAAAGATGTCTAAGGCGAAAATATAGAGCTCATTTTCCTGATTACGGATATGGTCTTAAGTCAATTTGGCCAAAAACTCGACTTATTGCACTCTTTGTTAGGACGGCAGAACTGTAGAACCAAATTCGGATCTAGTGTGCAACTTATCATACAAATAGTACTAAGTACTAATGATTTTAGTCTTGTCTGCCAATCCGCACTTGGGCATCATGGTGGACTATGGCTCAACCTTTCTCATTTGGAGAGGAAACCCGTGCTCAGTAGTGAGCCGGCGATTGGTTGATCATGATGATGATGATGACGATGATGTTGAATGACAATCGTCACTAACGCAATATGCGTCAGTGACGATTGCCACTCATCATTGCGGTGCGGTGAGTGCGTTAATGATGCGACATATTATACGCTGGACTCAAAAGGCCACCTTAGGGAGGTCGTCCACCGCGGCTTTTTGCAGCGATGCGATAGCGATACAGCCGCAAAAAGGTCGCGATACAGTAGCGGCACATGTCTCTTGCCCACTATTCTGAATCGCTACTGTCGCAATTCAGAGTCTGGTTCAAGAAACGCTCACCTGTATTGATACGAAAAGCTCCCGTGTGCGATAACCCTTAAGTCCGCAATTTATACTAGGTCAGCCATTTGTCAAAAATTATGTCTTTCTTGACAAATGTTATTAAGTACCTTAGCTTACGGATAGGTTGATTATTATTATTACTTTCGGTAGTAAGACTACTATACAAAATAGTTTAAGTCCCATTTTTTATACTGATATTGTTGTTACAGAGCCTCCAAAAGCCAGTGTCGGGTAAACTGGACGTACAACTGAAGCACCTAGAGGACTTCTTCATGACGGACGCAATCAGCCGCGCCTCACCCACCATGGCCAAGTGCGTCCAAGCCGTCATGAAGCAGAAACAGTCGCCCTACTAGAACAACTATACATCTAGCAAACAATACGCGAATACAAATCACTCATTGAAAACAAAACTGACCCTATTCAAAATTCTCATTTTTTCATGGACATTTTAAGATTTGTGATAGATCATAAACCGAAAACTAGTAAAAAGCATAGAAGTTACCGAGACAAGAATCTTAAGTGCATTATCTCGCTAAGGCTGAGATCTATAGAGCTCACTTTGACTTTGCTTAGACTAAAGACCCAGCGTCTTTATTCTTACTATTTATTACTTCTAAGACTGAGATCTATAAAGTGCACTTTGACTTTGCTCAGACTTAATACACTGTAAAAACGAGACAGCGTTATACCGCTGGCATAAATCTGTCTCATTTTAACTGAAACTTAAGTCTAAGCTAAGTCAAAGTACGCTCCAGAGATTTCAAGCTACCATAAAAATATATTATATTCTTATAAAATGAACAAAAAGGGCAATTTGGAATAATATAATCGTAGGAAGATATCGAAATTGTAGAGCTTGAGATATCAACAATTAATTAATGATTGTTTGACGTGATGTATCCATGACAATCGAAAGATGACAGCTATCTTCATAAGTCTCGTTGCACTTCTAAGGAGGTTCTTCATAACACGGCCAGACTGACCACGGCGCCGTCCTCGGTGCCCTCTTCTTCCGCTATTCATAGACTGAGCAGTCACCACAACCTGTAACCAGAGCAATCATTTAGCACACAATCTAGGTGCTGATTTCACCAACTTGAATGATGTTTAACCGTAGAACGTAAGCATAAACGTAGACCGTAGGCGTAAAGACAGTTTTAAATGGATAATCTGTCAAAATTTCAGATTTAACCTCGGATAAGACTTATTTTATGTTGATAAAATTGGTCCTTAATTTCCTTTTTTTTTGTTCAATATGTAAAGCTTTCGAAGAACTTGACGGTAATTATTATTAATCAGCAATTAAAAAGCATTTAATTATTATGGTTCAACCTATTTTGTCTATGTCCAGCCTATGTACCGAACAACACAATCAGTCAGTCACACGCGACAACTCATCACAGTTGAAAGTATACTTACGAACATAATCAGACAGTCGCACGCAACAATTCAGTCGCACGCAACAATTCATCATAGTTGCAAGTACACTTATGACATTAAAACACACAAAATAACACGTCTCGACGATCACAAGAGTAGGAATTACACGGTGGTATATTCCCACACCGAATGCCACGTGCACTAAGGACTTACTCCAGTTAAAGTAGGTCACCCACACGATACCTACCGAGGATTTATAACGCAGGGTCAGCATGGGCCCCTACTGACACCTCGCCACCTCGTCTGCAAGCCAGACCCTCAACTGGTAAGACTCACAGCCAAAACGCAAGCCATACCCTCAGCTGGTATGCTCACAGGCACAAAATGGGCCACAACGGTCGATCCCCTTTCCAAACACGGAGGCCTCCATAAAGATTCTGCTAAAATAATGTTTATTTCATCTGTAAGTATCAAAGATTCTGTTAAAATAATATTTTTTTTTTTCATTTGTAAGTATATCCTCTCTAATACGTCATTCTGACATTTGACTTATATGCTGTCAAGCTGACAGTTTCCTTCAATCTCTCTTCCATCGGCTATAGCACGGTTCACATTGTTCGTTGCATCATGTAATTATATCCAATGTAATCTTTACTTCATTTAATTAAAACAATGACATAGTGATATCAATAAACAGTATAATAGTTGATTGCTTTTCGACGAGTAAACTTCGTTACCACACCAGTTTCATTGCGTGCAACACCACATTCAATTCAATTCAATTTCATTTATTTGCACATTTTTATGATTTTCACATAGCATTAACTCTGCTTAGGGGATCACCAACAACATCACAAACAGAAGAACAGAACGAAGAGACATGTATCACAAAAGACGAAAGCAACTTATGATTGTTTGGTTGGTACATAGACTGTAAAATTCATAATCACTAAAGCAAACGAAAGTTGGGTTCAAATAGTACTTAATCTTAAAACTCAGGAGGTTCTCAACCATCGATGTTCTTGACTAACTTTCAAAATACTAGAACATTGTGTAAGGTGTCATCGCTCAAAGCACAACACCATGAACTCAGTCAGCACTGCTCTTGCCATAAGCATCAGCACAAAAATCCACGATAAGTAGGTATCACATATAGCTAAAAACTTCATAGCCAAAAGTCACATAGCTAAAAGCCACGTTCAAAAGACACGTTCATTTCTAATACTTGAACCAACTGCATTTACTTTATTTGGACCTCTCATGCCGCTGTCTAATTAACCAGTATTTTACGAACGTTTATAACACTAACATATTCATTATTATGAACCAAATCGTTAATCAGAAACTCAAGAAGAATTAGAACCCAATTTTGTGTACATAGTCGTCACGACTATCTAGCAATACCTGGTAATATGCACGTTGTCAATGTAAAACAAGTATCTGTCAAGTTTTAGACAGACCTGTACAAGTTCTCTAACTAAAAGTTCATTAGATACCCAGTATTAAGTACTCGTATTGACGTATTCACAACGATATTTGTCTCCACTTCGATGAGTTCATAAAACTATTAAACCGATAGATTTGCTTTAACCAAATTAATTAGTTGAACTGATAGTTTACAACCCCAAAGTTAGTAAAGCGTTGTTCAAATTCGCTTTTATTAATCATTCGAGTATGATCGCACCCTAATTGCTTAAAAGTGCTAAACAACGAGATAATTCTGATCACAGTCTTGTCATAGACCATATATCAAACAATAGGTATATGGACACGTCAGTTATTTATCGTAATGTACTTAAAATCCAGTTGAAACTATTTAATTATTTCATTCAACCGAGTTGATCGGCATAATATGTCTACCTTTCGAACGATACGAGCCTTTTGGCACGAAGATAACATAAGTTGCAAAGATGCAATAAGCTATAACGATACACGAGGTATTTTATACGAAAAAGTTACCTAAGCTTACTATGCCTGTTATATTTCTCTACAGTAGTGAAAACATTATCCTGGTTTGCATTGGTAGGTATATCAAAAACTTGCATGTTAATCTATCACCGAGTAATGAAAATTAAATACCTCTACAGAAAGTAAGACTTACATCGTTACGCATTGACATTCATTTTCGCTTTGTTGTGTAAAATATTGTAGTTCCGTAGGTAATTTTATAATATTGAATTTAGTCAATACAGGATCGGCGATGAAATAAAAATAAACTTTCCGCGATGAGAGTGTGAAAATAAAAACTTCAACTACCTATGTAAATTATTTCCCAAGTAGGCGTATAACAGCATACGCTAACTAGACTAGCCTGCGTAACTGAGAACATGATTAGGTATCATTAGTCAGTCTGATTAATTTTAGAACCGTTCGGTCTACCTGACCCTAATTATTATTTGTCTTTAATCTTGTCATTCAGTGGAGATAAGTCATATGCATAGGATTAGATTCATACAAGTACGCGAGAAAAGATGTATATATTACACAAATTACAATATTTTTTGTAATAACTTGATACGAATTGAAATTGTCACTGTTTCAGTAATTGGTAGTCTTCTCGTCGACACTACATTGGCATTGGCAGATAGATATCTCAACACTAACGTTTAGTTCACCTTCACTCACTGCTGCTAACCGTACCAGAATGACGAAAATGATTTGCTACAAAACTAAGTTATTCAATCGCAAATCCAGCGTAGCTACTCACTTGTAATAGAGGTTAATGGTTACATGTATACATAAGCGCAATGGGGATGATGCCTGTCATCATAATAAATTATTTCTTAGTAATTGTTCAATAGAGTATCTTCCAAAGTTCTTAAAATGCGCATTCGATGCTAGTTATAATATTGCTAACCATTTTAAATTATCGATTTAACTAAAAAAAATATGTTAAATTACGTCAAATGTTATGACGTCACATCTGTGAATTTCATTCAAGTAAGGGAGTTACTAAGCGAGTAAAAAGCAAGTAAAAAGTCGCCGATTTGACTAGTAGTCATCATCCCTATTCTTTCATAAGACAATGCCACTAGGTTTCTCAAAATCATAACAATAGGTGCCTAACTGGACAAAAGCTGATACCAAAAATTATTAAATGATGTCATCTCATACGATTTTTAAACCGACACAAAGTGCATAGTACAGACTACAGACGTACATCTATGGGACTATGAACTCGATTGGAGGAGTTCCTGAATTGATTTTCGTTGAAACATGACTATGAATCGTCCTATCCAGTAGAATGTATAAATTGCTGACAAAAATAAATTTTCATTGCTTAATAAAATTAGATACTTTTCGATTATGAACTTCACTACTTAACTTGACCATGTATTTTAGATCTTACATCTTCTAAATCTGCCTTCAGTCATTTTCGGACAAAACTGTGTTTTTATTTGGACTGATACACACACAAGGAACAATATTTTTGATGTAATATAATGCATACCTACTTCCTAACACGTCATTATTTGAATCGTAATAAATCACAACTAATTTGAAGATTGGTTGACTGGTTCAAAAACATTTAACAACTGGTTTGATTAGACACGTTATGAGAGTTTGTTATCTCAGCAGTTTGACAAATATTCCACAGTGCTATCAATAATAGTAATCAATTCATCTAAGCATAGGCACAAATCTATGGGTCAGCAACATGATGTAATCCGTGGATCACATTTCGATTCGTCAATAAAATAAACAGCAAAATGCTAAAGCAATTTAACATGCATATTTTCAGCAAAAATCTCAAAGATCGCATCGCAAGCATTCTGGAAAAGTGGGAAGTTTGTCTGGCTTACCGAGTCTAAACTATAAACAAACAGAGAATGTTCGTAATATCGACAACTCGTGAGCATAACTTATAAAGAAAAGAAATAAAATGTGTACAGCGCTAGTCTGTTCACATTCATTGAGCTAGGTTTGTTTCACCTTTAAAGCAATGATTGTGGTTTTCTATTTTCCCAATGGTACAAAGCAAGTATTTTTCCAGACCATATCGATATCATGAACACTCGTAGTGATAAAAAGGGAACGATAGGTTTATACAAACGGTCTGCAGCGTTATGCATATCGCTGCACGGCGCGGCATCGATGTTGTAGCACTCAGATACCCGTTGACTGCAACCTGGCGCTGGCGGCGCGCACTCGGACACCGTGACGAGGCATTACGTCTGGCAGCGACGTGCAGAAGGCCTCGTACTAGCGGAGAGCGCTGAAACCCGTAGCGATGTACTCGGCGTCGTGCCACAGCACAACAAAGCCTCGCGCTCCGGAGAGCGCTGAAGCTCACGACGACGTGCTGAGCAGCACCAGAGTCTGGCTAGGCTCCGCAATCGGCACCGACACGGACCGCGTCTCGCTGCCCGCATGCACCAGCACCACCGAAGCTAGTAGCGGCTACCGGATCCATACCCACACGTGACATTTCTTCAAACGTGAAAACACTGTAAAAGCTTTTCCAAACAATTAGTGGTTGAGAGAGTCCGCAAAGGACGTCCCTCTTTACTTTTACTACGTCTGCTAGATATCAGACGGTATTGTAAGTATCTCTGCTCAATGTTAACAGAACAATGAAAAATTTTCTCGAAAATTTTAGAACATATCAAAATTTAGATAATTCTTCAAATTTATAAAATCAGAGATGGTATCGAACGAAATAGGCCTTCAATCCCACTTCTGATCTTATAAAATGAACAAAAAGGGCAATTTGGAATAATATAATCGTAGGAAGATATCGAAATTGTAGAGCTTGAGATATCAACAATTAATTAATGATTGTTTGACGTGATGTATCCATGACAATCGAAAGATGACAGCTATCTTCATAAGTCTCGTTGCACTTCTAAGGAGGTTCTTCATAACAATATATATATTTTTATGCACAGCTCTGTAGAGGATATCCGCCTGGTTGCGTAACAACGCGGGCACCAGGTGGATACACTCCATAAAGCTGTATGAATTTCGTTGGTTGCACGATCTGGTTGCGCGACTACCGGAGACCTAATGAGACAGTGCCCTTAGAAACGGACGTATTTATTCTCGCAGATTAAAGATGAATGTAGTTGTAACTCAGAATCACCAATTTTTGAATAGTGCCATTTTTGTTTTCAGTGTGCGAAATACTTAATACATAAATTGATTAGTTATGTTAAGATGATTTTCAATACAAATACACGCGTACGAATACATTTCTTGACGTACGCATACATACGTATTGTAGTAAGAAATATCATTGAATTTAAAATTATTCCAACTGTATTTCAAGTATTCGTATTTATTATTAAGCGATCGATTTATTAATGTTTGTAACTACTTTTGTTTAAATTATCCATGATAAACAAAATTAGTTTCAAATTTAGCTATTTTTAAATTTAACTTTTTATCTTTCTGCAATCATTTTTACGTAGTACAAGCTACAGTCGGGCGGACATTCCTTATATCTTCATATTTAAAACTAATAATAAATTATGCGTTCGACTGTACACAAAAGTTTTGACTAGAATTAGATGTTATTTATTTTGTATTATAATTAACAGCAATATTATCCAATATTCCAATTTAAATAAAATTTATCTCAAATCAGTAGGAACATCGGAATGTCATTGCATCGTATTTAACAAGAAGTAAGGAGTAAGGAGAGGTTTTGTAAATAAGTGTTTAGTATAAAATAAAATGTAGTATAATGATTGTCGAAACATGTCTTTTATTTTATTTTTACCAAATTAAACCATAAAAACATATTATAAAACATTAATAATAATTAGAAACTGGAAGTGATTTTGAGTCCAAACAGTTAACTCTTCTATAATTCTGAAAATAATAAAAATATTAAATTAATTAAGAATAATACTTCTAGCTAGTAAAAGTTCGATAAGCGAAAGTTCAATTATTTAATATAAAATACTTTAGTAAATAATATTAGCGACCGCCTGCGGGGTCGTGCGACAAAAATATTATAAATCCCCTGTATTCTCTATCCCGTGGGAATTTCGAAAAATCCTGCCTTATTCCCTGTCTACATTGTAAGGGTACTTCAGTAAATGAAAAATTTCAGTTTTCTAGTTCGGGATCTCTCTTTTTATAGAAATAATAGATGATGCATATGACTTCAACCGCCGTGGATTTAGGTTTTGTAAATCCCGGGAACTCTATGCTTTTCCGGGATAAAAATTTGCCTGTATCAATTACCGGGATGCAAGCTATGTCTGTATCAAATTTCGTATAAATCAAAAAAAAAAAATATAAAAGGATGGGTCTGAGAATTCCGTGCGAACACTTCAATTTTCAGGGATAAATAGCCTATGACCATCCCCGGGATGCAAGCTAACTCTGTACCTTTCATCAAAATCGGCTAAAGTGTTGGGCTGTGAAACGCTAGCAGTCAGACAGACACACTTTCGCATTAATATTAGTATATGGATTAACGTCGAACGTAACAAGCGGTTCCCGACCCTGTCCTGTGGAGAGCCTTGCAAGATAACTAAATCCAGCAACGAACGTCTATAGGTTGAGACGACGAGAATTGGGTAATGTCACACATTGATGGGAGGAGGGAGGGATGTTCATGTACAGAGAGCTTACATCAACAACTTTCCTGGCAGCGTTTTTGTACCGGCACTCCTGTAAAGTTTTGCTAGCGTGCTGGGAAAACTGTTCGTGCGCTGGTTTCAATGCGCTCCAGGGGGTAGGCTCCGTTTGGCGGACTTTAAGGTCCTCTAGCTGCTTGTTTCTTGGTAGTAAAAATGAAGGAGTAGGGACATCTGTAACAGTAGCACAGAATACTTCTTAGGATTTCGTCTCCGAAAGTTGCCAAGGGGACAGCGGGTAATTAAATAAAGTTAAGATTGTTTTCCTCGCCCATCACCAAACCGGGCAGGCGAGAAACCGGTGCGGCAGTCAGTGATTGAATGGGTGACGAAACACTTATCACCAACCACCCACCACACACACCCTCCGCTCCTGGAGCAATGCCACATGGGTGCGTCTACTGCGCCCTCTGCTCGGGACACTCAGAGGGACTCAGTTTTAACTGCTTCAACGTGAAGTATCGAATTCTAAATAAGCAGATTTTTTATAGTAGGTACCTAATTAAGAATTAGTATTGTAATTGAACCAATAGTGTGATTAGTGTTCAATCAATAGATTCAGAGTAACTCTGCTCTTTTCGGGCAATGACTAGCGCTTGTTGCCCGAAAAGAGTAAAGTTACTACCTACGCTAAAGTGTGACGTCACACGCGCCGTCTACGTTTGACACATGGCTCCGTGCCACATCAGATCGAAAAAGCTGAGCGGCGGATATCAAACAGCTAACTTTGGCAAACGCAAGCGGTGCGGGTGTGTGTACTACGTACTAATATTTGACTCATTGATTCATGAAGATGTTTCGGAGAGATGGTTTCGGACTATGGATTCTCAATCGTAATATCATATTAGAGTAGATAGTAGTAGAGTATTACTTCGTAAAGAGAAGTTTCGTTAACAGAATGAAAGTTCATCAAGGAATCATAGAATTTTTTTCAATGATTTATATCATATTAGCTTGCTTACCTATTACCGTGACATGCGTAGCGATAGGCAGCTTGTATACGCGCCACCTATTGCACCACATCTTGTACGATGGTACGGAACCCTTCGTATGCGAGTCCAACTCGCACTTGACCTGTTTTTTATAATTTTATAAAGAAGACAGACATAGGTAATAGTATTTACTTACCCTTCTTTATCATACTCTCATGTTTTTTTGCTCCACAACCTTTTGGTAGAATGCATTGTCTGTAAGATGCACATTTTTCTATCTCCTGCAAACGTCTGCGATTTTGTAATTCAGCTTGAATTTTATTTTCTTCATCCAATAATTTCCTTTCATTGCGTAGGGAAGTTTTGTTCTCAATTTCTTTCTGTTCTCGTTTGTAAGATCTGTATAATTCAGTAGTAGGTACAACTAGCAATTCAGTACTATAGTAGAAGTCGATCTTTAAATCCTAGTGATTCATTTTAGATAAACTTTTTCACTGCAATAGGTAGATTACTTACCGATCTAACCATCGTTCGATGCCTTTTTTAATGAATTCATCATATTTATTATTCTTCTTCTTCTTCTTCTTCTCTCTGGGCTGGTTTCCGCACTTAAACGTTTCCGTCTGTTGTGCGTGCGTTGCCCCTCCCCGCCGAAGTCTTCACTCCAGCCATCCAAGCTCGCTCCAGAAGCCAAGTAGACCGCCCAGGTTGCCGAGGACTTCATGGAGTGAGGTTGGGGAACCCAAATGGCGTTCTCGTTGTTCTGCCACGACCATGCACTCCAGGAGCACGTGTGTCGGCGTCTCATCGACCTCCATGCAGGCCCTGCACAGAGGACTGTCGGTAACACCTATAACGAAAAGGTGTTTGTTTAGTGGGCTATGCCCTGTTATGAGTCCCACCACCTTCCTAAGTTTACCTTTGTCCAGGCGGAGTAGTTTGTTAGTTTGTCGTATATCTATGTTAGGGAAAGCCTCTTTGGCTTGCCTGCAGTCAGTTGCGTTTGCCCATAATTGGGAATGCTCCTTAAGTGTTAGTTCATGCAACCAAGTTTTATACTCACTGAAGGGTATGGGTACAATAGGCTGAGGCCCTGTCACCTTCAGCGTCGTGGCCTTGCGTGCTAATGCGTCCGCTGCCTCGTTTCCCTGGTCCCCATCATGTCCTTTGACCCACCGTAGGGTGATATCATTCGACATGGCGAGTGTTTCCAGAGCCTTATGGCAGTCTTGTATGAGTTCGGAGGTTGTCCAGAATTTAGCCAAAGCTTTGAGAACAGCTTGGCTATCTGAGTTAATGTTAATCTTAAAGTTTTTTACCTGTCGATTTGCCATTGCTATGGCTGCGGTTGTAATGCCTACACACTCTGCTTGGAAGA
Source organism: Maniola jurtina (assembly GCF_905333055.1). NCBI lineage: Eukaryota > Metazoa > Arthropoda > Insecta > Lepidoptera > Nymphalidae > Maniola > Maniola jurtina. The sequence goes on from NC_060045.1 coordinate 3,735,372, forward strand.
CAGAGTTGTCCTTACCGAGTGCGTGACTTATTTTCATGTTTAGTTCTTGGCAGTAGGCCCCTGCTCCTGTGCCAGTTTTTGTTTTGGATCCATCGGTGTACACTTCTATTGCATCCCGTGTTGACTTCGTATCTATGTTTATCTCTGGATATATTTTGTATGGTTTGTCCAGTATGTGTTGTTTCCTGGTTCTGTCACATTTCCACTCCAGGCGTGGTTCTTTGGTTATGCTTTGCACTAGAATTTTAGTGTGCCTTGTGTTCTGTTCTTTCCATAGACCTGAGGTTTTCAGTCTCAAGGCTGCGAGCGTTGCTTCTTCTCTGATTTGTAAGTGTAGGGGCGGGATCCCCAGTATGATTTCAAGTGCTGTTGTTGGTGTGGTACTCATGCAGCCTGTAATGGCGAGGCATGCTTGTCGTTGAAATTTCTGTAGTTCTTGCTGGGCGGTCGTAAGAAGAGTTCTCGGCCACCATATCAAAGCGGCGTATGTTAATGAGCTTCTTACTACCGCTAGGTATAACCACTTTATTATCTTTGGTTTAAGCCCCCATTTTTTCCCCAGCATGCGTTTACATTGGTTTAGTATCGTAAGCGATTTATTAATTTTATCTTCTGTATGCCTTTTCCAGCTGAGCTTGCTGTCCAGAGTCACACCAAGGTATTTTACCTCAGTTGACAGTTTGAGGCTTGTGTTGAACAGAGTTGGTGGTTTGGTTAGCTCTATTTTCCTTTTGTTGGTAAACAGAATCATCTCTGTTTTCTTTGGATTTACGGTGAGTTCATTTTCATTGCACCATCTTTCGATTACGCGCAATGCCCGTTGCATGACTTCATATAATGTGTTCTCTAGTTTTCCACTGATTAAGATGGTGAGATCATCAGCATAACCAATGGTGTAAAATCCGCTTGTGTTTAGTTTGTTTATCAAGTCGTCAACTACAAGGTTCCACAAGATTGGTGATAGGACACCTCCTTGAGGGCAGCCTCTCGCTACTATGCCTTTTGTGACTCCGTTGATATCTAGTTGTATGATTCTTAGTTCTAATAATGCTCTTATCCAGCTGCGTATAGTTCTTGGCGCCCCGTATCGTCCCAAGGCCCTGTCTATGCTATTAAAGGTTGTCTTGTCGAAAGCTCCTTCAATATCAATGAAGACACCCAGTGTTGATAGTTTGTTTTCTAGATCATGTTCAATTTTGCCAACAACGGAATGCAGAGCGGTTTCCGTTGATTTGCCAGTGCTGTAAGCATGTTGGTGTGAGTGTAGGGGTACATGTCTTAGGGTTCCATCCCTGAGATACCGATCAACCAGTCTCTCTAGTGTTTTTAGTAGAAATGATGTAAGGCTGATAGGCCTGAAGGACTTTGGTAAAGTGTAGTCACTCTTTCCAGGTTTTGGTAGAAAGACTACCTTTACTTCTCTCCAGGCTGTTGGGATATATTTGTATGCTATACAGGCCTTATATATTATTTCCAGCCATGGTGTCAGTTGAAGTTTTCCCCATTGTAAAAGTGCAGGGAAAATTTTGTCGGTCCCCCCTGATTTAAAAGGGTGAAAGGTGTCAATAGCCCAGCTGATTCTATCTCGCGTGACTGTGTTGTTAGCAAGATCCCAATCCTCATCTGTGGGATGGTGTCCTAGGTTGTGTTCCCAGTCTGCTGAGTCTACTATTCTACAGCCAGGGAAATGCGTTTCAATGAGCGTTTCGCTTATTTCTTTGTCATCCTTCGTGTATGTTCCGTCAGCTTTCCTCAGCGAGCCGAGTGTGCGGGTGTTGTCGTCTGCTAGAATCTTACGTATGCGGGCTGCAGTGTCGTTCGACTCTATGCTTGTACAAAACTTTTGCCACGCGGTTTTGTCTTTTTCTCTGACGCGTTTGTTGTATTTGTATTGGGCTTCCTTGTAGTTGTCCCAATCTTGTTCTTGTCTGGTGTTTTTTGCTCTGTTGAAAAGATGTCTGAGGTTTTTCCTCATTCTTTCCAGATCTGGGCCCCACCAGCTGTTTTTTGGCAGTCGATTTGTGTTGATTTTCTTCAGAGGACAAGCTTGTTCATAACTTGTCTTAATGCACTCCGTTAGTTTGTTTACGTTTTGTTCGAGGTTGTCGATATCGTCGATGTCGTTAGGTTTGTTTGTACCTATCTGATGCGTTAGCAAGGTTTTGTATTTTAGTCTGTTAGTTTTCCTTGGATTTCTCTTTGGTGCGTGTTGGGTTATCATCAGATCTAGCTCATAGCATATCCGCCTGTGGTCGGAGAGCGAAGGCTCGTCGCTGACATGCCAGTTCGTTACTTGGTCTGCAGCTCTGGTTGACGCTAAGGTTAGATCGATTATGGTTTGGTACCTACTCGACACGAAAGTCGGTTCAGTGCCCTTGTTAGTAATTGTTAGGTTGGTTGTTAGTAGAAAGTCCATGAGATTCTCACCTCTTTTGTTGTTGGCTGTGCATCCCCACAGGTTGTGATGTGCGTTGCTATCGACAGAGATAATTAGATCTATGTCGTTGTCCTCACAATGTGTTGTGAGGTCCACCAGTTCTTTTGTTGGTATTCGGTCTTCTATGGGCATGTAGAGTGAGACTAGGACCACTGGTCTTGGTGGTAGTCCCACGCCCTGTTGTATTCCATTTTTTATTTTTACTGCTGTCAGATCTCTGGAACAGTATTGTGTTAGTAGTGACGCTGTAATGCAGCGCGGAATGTAAATGCATGTTCTTGGTGCTTCGTCATTGCAATGTGAAAAGATCTTACCATTGCAGCTTCCGAAACCGCATATGGTTTTACCCCTGACCCACGGCTCCTGGATCAGTGCGATGGTCTCGGGTTCAACCTCCAGCTGCCTTCGTAGCGTGGCCGTGGCGAGATGTTTGTGCTGGAGGTTGGTCTGGATGATTTTTATTTTGTCGCCCTCTGCGCCGGTGGTTGTTCGGCGGGGGCTGTTGCGTCTGGAGCGTTGTGTGTCGCCTTCCTCTCCCGTGATTTCGTATTGATCCGGGAGTCCGCCAGCACTTCCTCGATATTGTCTAGGACAGCACTCACGGAAGGCTCAGGTGTCACTGGGAGCTGGCCGGTTGGTCCATCCACATCCATGTCCCGATCCGCATCAGGCTCCTCTCGAGTTTCAGGCGCTGAGTCATGCCCGGGCGGTACATCACTCAGTCCTTCACTCGTGAAGAACCTGATGTAGATGGAGCCCGTGGAATAGGCGACCTTCCTGCCGCGCGCCAGAATCGTTGGCAGCTCTACATTGGGGATTCCTAATATTAGGAACACCCCAGGAGGGCTGCTGGTTGTTCTACGGTAGCTGAACAGGGTCCACTGTGACACTCCGTACCATGGGTTTTGGTGAGATAGGACCTGGTGTAGCTGGCCTATCTCCCCGTCGTAGTCAGGGACATAAAGTCCCGACCTAATCCTGACTGGGATTTCGGTCTGTTTTATCACAGTGAGCCCTGTTCCGCTCCTGGGTGATGTTAGTTTTGGCACCACGTTTATGAGCCAGTTACAGGCTTGGTCATCGTGGCACCACATTTTTAGTACACCCTCGCTGAGGAAGGCCTTACCCTCAAACGCCGGGGCGTATCGGGTTTGGCCTGGTGCCAGAGGCTCGATACAGGCCGCGAAAATCGCCTTCTGTATCTGGGCCTGAATGGCATTCGCCTCATCTTGGGTGAGGTCAACTCTGGGGGTGGTGGTTACAGCGACGCTCAGATGCGATTGGGCTGCTGTGGCATAGGAGCCCTTCGCATCTCGGGTGTGTCTGTCGTCAGTCCGTGCGCGTTTGTGTTCCCCCCTGGGTGAAATCGTGTCGTCAAGTCTGTCTCTTTTCTTGTTCGTCTGACTCGATGACGTCCCGGGGTCCTGTCTGTCTTTTGTCTGTCCCCTGTTCCGCTTCCTAAAGCGCGGGCGTGCCCTCGCTTTAGGTGGGTTCAAGGTCTTTGTTGCGTCTGTTTTATCTGTTGGTTTGTTGGATGTTGTTTTTGTTGTTGTTGTAGTTGGGGGTCGAGCGGTGTTGGAACCGCCAGGGCCCGTTGCGCCCCGCGCCTGGATTGGGTTCCCGTCGGGGTCAGTGTGACCACCATCGTTCCCCCTGTCCTCGACTGCGGTTTGCCCAGCCCCGACAGTGGTGGTGCTCGACTTCCCCGAGGCATTAGGGTTGCGATCGGGGGCCGATACCTGCCCGCTCGCCTGTTCGCCTGCGGAACAGCCAGGGGTTGCGCCAGTGTCCGCAGAAGGCCGGCCGCCACTTAGTGGGGGTCGTCCCTCGCTTCCACCTTTGCTTCCTCCGGCCAAGTGGCTGGCGTCCGCGCTTGGGCAGTCGGGTTCCTTTCGCTTCCCGCCTCCGTTTTCCCTACCGTCCGTCGGTCTGTTTTTCAATTTGTCCGTCTGTTCGTCTGCCTGTGTGTCCGTTTGTTTTCGTGTCCGTCTGTCTGTCCTGTTCCCCTTGTTTTTCCGTCTTTGCTTGGGGGCCACAAGCGTCCATGTGCTTGCGCTGGCAGGCACAGGGATCGCTTCGGCAAGGGAGGACATGTCCATGTTAGTAGCCGAGGTCGTTGTTTTCATCATTGTCGAACCGATGGTTTGCGGGTCTTTGCCCCCTCCTGATACGGTGGGGCAGCCTGGGCCCTGGGCGCCGTCGGTAGACGTCGCCTGGGTGCCAGGGTGGGATTTGGGCACTGAGCCGCTACCCACCAGGAGACCGAAATTAGTTTTAAGATCCGCCATTTGTTTTTTAAAAGTTTGTGTGTTATCTGAGTAGTGTTTGTGTGTGTCTCTGTGTGTAAGTGAGTGTGGAGTGTGCGGGAGTTTAGGATTAATTGAGGGACTTTTATGATAGGACATTTGGTTTAGGAGTAGGCTGGGGGAACACGGGAAAGGGTTACTTGGACACTGCTCGGTGTTGGGAGTGGTACCGTAGCAGTCCTTCTTGTCCAGGGTCCTGGGGACGCCGGCGATCCGCAACCCCGCCGACCCGCCCGGTTGCATGAAGGGTGCCTCGTATAGCCGAACCAGCGAATGTCTAGGAGCCGCCTGGTATAGGCTACAACCCAGATCATTCGCTAGTTCAGCCACGCCGGGCAGGCATTTATTATTCTTATTCTCTTCAATGTTTTGAATGGTTTTGAAGATTTTCTGGCACTGAGGCGAATCGTATTTCTCATGGTGTAACTAAAATACATAATATAAACTTCGTTCAGACGGGCTAGGGTGGTTTAGATGCAGTTGAACTAGGTACTGGGAAGAAAAAGTATCATTAGCTCAAAGGTTGTACCTAGGTACTAATCAGTTGAACTAGTGGAGTGGTTCATATTAAGTTTAATTAAATCATTCGCTTGTCCGGAGAGGTAGGACGTATTTTATCAGTGATATTTTACCTTATATAAAACAGCTTTCTCTCTGTTTCTTATCCTATCTTGATATTTTTGCCATATTTCCCTTTTTAGTTCTTCCTGTTCTTCTCTTTTTGCTCGAAAGTCTTTAATTTTTTTATTTTCTGCTTCGTATTCTTTTATTTCTTCTTTCTCTTGATACGCCAATTTTGACTATACGAAAATATCGTTGTAATTACGCACTTATGTTTTTAAGTAAATAAGTAACGTTTTTAATAAGTAGGTAATTAATAGCTTCTTAAAATATTAAGTAGTTAACTGTTTTTTTTTTTTGTATTTGTTGTATCAAGATGCCTAATATTAGTCACATATTTAAGATGCTCTACAAGTCAGTGTAATTTTTTTACCTCAATCTCGGTATATTTTTTCAGAAATTCGTTGTTCAATATTGCATCTTCAAGTTCCAGTTTCTTTTCTTCTTTTTCTTTTAATCTTCTTTCTTTCTTCATTTCAAACCTTGACAAAACGTAATTAGTTCTAAGTATTAATTTTAATCTTCATAACATTTGTTAAATAAACTTCGGTTACTCACATTTCTATATTAATTTTCGCTACTTCTTTAGCAATTTGATCTCTTCGCGATATATTTATTATTTCATCGACTTCCATTTGTTCAGCATCTCGTAAGGACAAACTTTTTGGTTTGTTAGACTGAGCAATTTTTGAAATGTTTTCATTTAATTCTTTTTTAAATTTTAATTGCAGGTCTCTTTCTTCTAAAGTTTTCGACTCTAGAAGAGCGCTGTAATATGTAAGGTTTTAATGTAAGTTGAAATATGTAAAGTGGAATTACATGCATTTATCTATCTATCTAGCTTCCCGCGATTTAATTCGCGTAGTTTATAGCATACAGCAACTACACAGATAATAAAAAAAAATTGAGAATCGGATTATTATTAGTTTCCGAAATTACTTACACCTTACAAACTTTACTTCCTTATAATATTAACGTAGATAAGTAGCTATACTAAATCTTAATACCTTAATAATTGTCTTCCATAGCAACTGTCTGCAAAAATTTGCTCTTTGGCTCTTTTGATTGCGTCGGCCGTATCATATTGTTTCTTTTTTAGAACAAATTCTTTTACAGTCTGTATATGTTTGTGGTGTTCTATGGTTTTTTGTTTTTTCAACTGATACACACGTCCCTACGATATTTAAAGTGTGCCTTATGTATGTGCATTAAGTACCCTAATGTGAAAAGTCTATATGTAGTAGGTACCGGGGAATGCACCTCTAACTTTTAGGAGTGCATCACCTATAACAATTATTGACTACAATGATAATGATTACATTTTAAGCAATTCAGAGAGTCACTTGCTTTAATCTATTATTGATTTTTCGGGACAAAAAGTATGTTCTTTCTCGGGATGCAAGCTATCTCTTAAAAAATTTCATTAAAATCGGTTTAATGGCCGCGAACAGCTAGCAGACAGACAGACAGACACACTTTCGCATTAATAATATTAAGTAAGGATATAATTATATTATTGAATTTCTGGCCACTTGCCACCCTATAAGTAGGTACCTGTACTGTATCTGGCCAAAGCTTCATCCACTTTTGTGACTGTTCATTTAAGGCTTTGAAATATTCCTCTCTTTTGTTGTCAGTGGAATCGGGATTTGATTTTCTTCTTAGTCTATCCCATTCTGATTTATGTAAAACCAAATAGTTCTGACGACCTATCATAGTTGCATATCAATATTTTTCAAGATTTCGTATCAGGTAAATAACTGTGGGAATCTTAATTTTTGTTACTAGATCCATATGGCCATGAATCGTTTGAAACTTAGGTAATATATGTATGTACTTAGGAAATGTAATATATTATATAGGACAATGTACATATTACATAGTCTCAATAAAATACCTAAAATCTAACTGGATTTCGAATAGTCGTATTATATGTCTAAAATTGATACATAATACGAGTATGTAGCACTATGTAGCGAGTATTTATGGGTCCATACGTAGGATAGAAAGTCAAAGTAGCATACATCTAGAATGAGACCTATATAAACTTTCATAAATCAATCACTAGTTTGAGGCATTTAATTGCGACTTCAACGACTAAATACTTACTACTAAAAGTTAAGACCTATTTATATTGACATATTTTATCTAAGATAGAATTCTTAGATAAATTAATATGTCAGCAAACAGGCACTTTTTGTTCGTTATCATTTAATCAGTATTCGGCCTTTTCCCTTGATACTTGCTGAAAAAGCCTCTATAAAGGAGTTGCTTATAATTAAATGGCGATAAAGTAAATGACGTGGGGCGAGATCGAAAAGATCCTCGGCCCATTTCAAGCGGGCCCGAGCTCATCCGTCAATGTCGCGGGCCGTAACTTGCTGTATATTTTTGCATAAAAATAACTTTTACTCTATGCTGAAACGGTTCGAGGGAAAGAAAAATAGCCCGATATGTTACCATTTTGAGATAAAAACTGAATTAAATTACAATTTTCTTCTAACTTTTGTTGTTTGTGATTAATTTTCCAACCAACCTTTAGGGCTTTTAATTTAATTTTCTTCTCCTACGTAGCATAGATAATAATTAGTTGCATGTATAGGTACTAGGTATATTAGCTGTCGCCAGCGACTTCGTCCGTGAAGATAGGCTAATTTAGAAATCACGCAGGAAAACCTTGTTTACCTGTTATAAAAAGTTCTAATCCTCTGTTCCAAGCTAAGGTAATAATATCAAGTAGTTATAAAATAATAAAATATAAAATAAAATAATTATAAAATAGTGTTACAGCTGTTACTTATAGATTAAAAAAGCTATTGAAAACCTCTTATAGTTTCGGTCTTGTGGATATTTCAACGGTCTTGTGAACGAAAGGCCCTGAAGTGTGTCCATGTGCTTAGGCAAAATGTTCCTCAAGTACCTAAGCACTTGACGGCAGGTAGCGACCCTTGCTAACAAGAAAGGTCGTTATATGCAATTCACATTTCCCATTAAGTAGGTAGGTAAGTTCTACCAGAATCTAGATGATGCCTGTGACTTCTTTACCGTGGATTTAGGTTTTAAAATCCCGAGGGAACTCTTTGACTTTATGGGATAAAAGTAGCCTGTGTACGCCTCTAGGATGCAAGCGTATCTCTGCAAGTCTGTACCGAGTAGGTGATGCCTGCAACTTTGCCCACGTGGATTAAAGTCTTTTAAAGAATTTTTTAATTTTCCGGGACCAAAAGAAGCCCATGTCCTTTCCCGGGATGCAAGCTTTGGTCAAAGGTTTGACCGTGAAAAGCTTGCAGACAGACATATCCACTTTCGCATTTATAATAGTAAGACTATGGGAATATGGCGTACTTAGAACATTTTTACCGCCATTACAGTGTCGCAAAGAAGACGTATTTTAACTTAAATCCGCTATCAATTACATCAAACAGCGCGCACCAAGAACCGATACGAAGTTTTTCGACGCAAAGTGAAATTTATAGTTTTCGACTTGGACGCCTTTGCGAGCGGCGGACTTGGTTTGTAATAAATAGGTAGTTCTGATAACTGAAACTGAGAGTTATGTGTACATTAGGATACGTAGGTACTTTTGAGTATAAAAGATAGCTGTTGCTTACATGAAATCTATGTTTTGTTACCTTTACCTTTAGAATATAATGTACCTAGGTACCTAGTATTTACCTACTTTATACTTACTTAAATTGCAAGTTTAAGTTGCGTGTAAGCAATCGCGGAACCGACAAAGCTTTCAGTTGCCCACAAGATTGGTAGTAGGTAATTTGTTCCATAAATGTACTTAATCCTACTAATTTTATAAAGCATACTCGAAGGTGTCAAAATTTGCGTTATGTAAAAAAACACTTATGGTGCGTATCCTTATAATTCGTATTTCCTGTACCAGCAATCGTTTTCGTAAGTTACCGATTCGAGCAAATGATAGGGAAAACTAATGTGAAAATCTTAATGTGCACGTGAAAAATGTAAACTAAATATAGAAGTAGGTACCTACTCTACTACCTACCTAGGTAAATAAGTACCTAAGGATCATACCATACTATAACCGGACCACACAGGAGATCAGCGCATATTATCCGCAAAGTTTTAACACTTCACTGATAGCCCGCTCGGTCACATCTGTGCACCGTTTAAATTAAAAGTAATTTTCTTATGCAGAATTAATTAATGACTAACCAGCTCAATAGGGTTCATCAAGCGGAAGCTACAGATAGGGAGAGCGAGACACGATAAAGCGTTTGTAAGAAAAGGATGAGCGATGGAGTCTGAAGTTGAATGAATTTATGCCGGTCCATTTAGTTACGCGTCAATTTGGCGCGAGTAAGGTTGTGGGTGAGACTTTGCTCTGACGTCATAAAAAGCCCGCGAACCGCGTCTTTACCAAAAAAATAATTGTAAAAGCTCCGCGCAATTTTAGTGTTAACTTTTTAAAAACTTTTCTTTCATTTTTTAAAGTTTTTATTCGTGATTTGTGTTGAAGTGCTTTTTATCAGGAAGTTTAAGAGGAATATAGGTAAATAATAATAAAGATAAGGCGTCCGGGGTGTGCTTTGAAGTGATATAGAGAGAGATGAGCTCGGCCTAAAATAACCGAGATATTAGAAATACCGTCTGTGAATGTTTTCTTTGCTATGATCCTCTGAAATGTAGAGCAAATTGATAATGACTAACACTTCGATATATTAATAAACTGCAAGTGGGCTACTCCGACTTGCCTACTTCTAAAAGAGTTGTGGAACTTACAAGTCGGCATTTAAAAGTATAAGTAAGTTGTTAAACAACTCCACAAGTTTTTTACCAGATAGGTATATAGAGTTCCTGAAAATGAAAACGTAATTGAACATAGGTACCATTTTTTATTCAATTTTTACTGATCAATGAATAAGCTCATGAAATTTTCATGTTTGTGCAAGCATATTTTTTCAAAACCCATCCAAGAAACATCAAAATCGGTTCATTAGATAAAATAACATTTTTTCTAGACAGAATAATGTTTATGACTTTAAATAGGTACTTAATCAATGTAGAGCAGAACTTCTGTGACGCGTTTTTCATACCTTTCTGGTTCTGGTTTCTTCAGAATGTAGGTACCTACTTCCTTTTGATATCGGGAAAAGTTCGGTCTCTCCATGGACGTATAAAGTACCTACTGGGTCTCTCTTAAAGAAAATGAAAATAGTTAACAATTATTGAAAATATAATTAAACAAAAACAAAAAAGATAGTATAAAATAAATGATGTAGGTACTTAAAAAATAATTAATGATGATCAATGATTTATTTCAATTAGATGAGTTTGTTATTTATTAATGTATCTGATAAACAAGGCAAACAAAATAAAACCTGATACAATAAAGTCATACCTACTTAGGTATACTTAAGTACATGTCTATCACGAATATTATAAATACTAATATTATATACTCCATAATTAAGTACGTACACCAATAAAAGCTCTCTCTATTTGTATTTTCTTTTAAGAAAAACACCTTCAGAGCTGTTTACAAGTTTTGAAGACAGGTAATGTTCCAAAAGCAATTTCCGTAGTTTGTTTGTACCTACGTGATTTTCGCGCACATGCTGTGAAAATTTTTCCCTCCTAACGATTTCCGCAATTTTCCAAGTCACGCTTGATTTATGTGAAAACTTTTGTTTGCTTATAAAGATCCATTAGAAAAACCGAGTATTTTTTTTTTACTTTTTGCGTTGTGTTGAGTATATTTTTATACCTAGGCAGGTCTAAAAATATAAGCAATAAAAAAAACATGAGTCGCTGCCTACCTAAAGTGATAATAATAATAATAAAATAATTGTAAGTCGTGATGGTCTAGGACCTACAGTCCAGGTGGTTAAGACAGTCCGCCGGCCATTCGGAAGGTCGTGGGTTCGATCTCAGGCATGCACTTCGAACTTTTCACATAAATACAAACGTGTCTTAAATTAAAAAAAAATGTAAACGCTTACTAATATATTTTAATTACTTTTTGAACAAAATGATTTTTTACCCAGGAGGTAGGTATTAGGTACAACATACTAGGTATGGCCCCTGAAAAGCGATTTGTCAAAAAAAGTTTAATTTAAGACACCTATATTTCTTTTGTTTTACGTAACAATATATTATGTACTACTTCCAGCTGCTCTTTCGCTTGCATGCTTACTTCCATGCATGCTTGACAGTCTTTTGATGAGGTACCTACTTGAAAGTTAAAACATAAGCAAGCGCTGCAAAAGTCCATTTGCACTAGTTTATGTTAAAAGTTGTCCGGCAAAGAGCAATTTTCGTGCATTGCTGCAACTTTGGCGCACATGCTGTGAAATTTTTATCCTCGTGCGATTCACGTAACTTTGCAGTTTGCAAGTCCCTTTTGATTCATGTGAAAAGTTTTGTTTCGTAAATACAGAAAGCGACTGTATATACTATACATACTAATATACAGGTCTGTGAGCTTTACATGATCCATGCGAAGGCGATTAACCGATTTTGATGAAATTCGGTACAGAGACGGTTTGCATCCTTAAGATGGCTATATAGGATAATATAAAACTATAAATGATGCCCTTGACTTCATTATACCAAGCTACTTCTGCTGATTTCGTCATCGTGAAAAGGTAACAGACAAATAGAGACTTTTGCATTTATTATATTATAGTAGGTACTAGGAAATGGGAATGTAAAATAATAAAGATGTAGGCATAGCGGTTGATATTCGGGGGCCGGGGTTCGATCCTAGGCACACACTTCTAACTTTTCAAAATTTAAAATATCACCTGAGAGTAATTCTCCATAGTGTTTTCAAAGGTAAGATAGATTGGATTATGTGGTAAATTATTTTGACGATTCAAAAGCAGTTGTAAAAAGTTTGGTTGAATAAAAATCTACTCTATTCTTTTCTACTCTACTCTATTCTGTTCTGTTCTATTCTGTTCTGTTCTCTTCTGTTCTGTTCTGTTCTGTTCTATTCTATTCTAAAGGCGTGTGAAGTCTGTCAAACCACACTGAGCCAGCGTGGTAGACTAGGGCTTAAAACTTTTCTCATTCTGAGAAGAGACCCGTGCTCAGTAGTGGGCTGACGATGGGTTGATCATGATGATGATGATGAATGCATAGCATTATCTTGTGTTGTATCATGACATTATATGTAGTAGTTTGTATGTAATATACTTCTGTATATAAGGATCTGGGTAGTATCTATATCATCATGAAACTAGGGCATCTTGCACCTACTTCAGGACTGGACAGGTCAGTACTGTTTGTTTAGAACAAAGAACGATTGTGAAATAATAATTGTGTTCCTACCTACAAAGGAGAACTGAATTCAACGTTTTCGAGTTAAATGCTTTCAAAGCTTCTTTACAGTTTATACCCATTGCTTTTTTAATAAAACGCTGTAGGCACTAGGTACCTAGGTACTTACTTAAATAGTATTTATTAATTTTGATTAATATAATAATTGAATAATTTATTATGCAATATGTTTCTCCTTAATTCTAGAAACAATAAAATTAATAAAGTCATAATTTAAAAAATTTAAAACACGACTGCCCTGCCAAAAAACGAACTAAAAAGTAAAATTTTTCATATATGAAAATGGCACCATACTGCCGCCATACTTTTTTCCGAAAAAAAAAATAGCCATATCACTCTGGTTAGCTCTGGATGATGTAAGGTTTCTAATAAGTAAGACATTCAAATCTGTTCAAGCATTTAGAAGTAATGGGGGATCGGATACAATGAACCCTGAAAATATTAGGTAGATACTAGATAGGTACCTAACACTCCTTTTTTGGTCAGTCGTGAAAAAGTCAATTTTTAAAAGGGGTGAATAATAATCGTCATTTTTAACTTTCATGTTTTTGTTAAGTTTAACTTTTTTAACTGCAACATTTATTAATTAAACAATTTAGTAAGTAAGTTAAAAAATCAATTGAATCATTTTTTCACGTATCTATTACCTAACTACTGTTGTTAAAGTACATAGTTCAGCTATCGAAATTATGTTGAAAACACCTGAAGATAAGGGAATGTCTTCTTAAATAATGTGAATAGATATGGAATAGATACAGGAGGTACTATCCAGGAGCAATATTAAAGGCAATATCCATCTCGTTTGTAGATTTAATATGAAGCAATCTGTCTTCAGTTCGCCGCGCGCTTTTAATAAAGTCTGCAGACCTGAAATTGAATAACAATAGTGTAAGATGTTACTTATCAATTTACTAACTTTTGCAATAAGGCTGGATAATGGAATACATAATAGATGAGTACTTTTGTACTTTCAGATTAATAGACAACGTTAACTTTTTATAACTTTATTAAAGCTACGGCCACACCTGAGCGTCATGAACGCGGGATATGGGACGCGACTCGTAATCAATGTGCACGTGTGAGTAGACCGCCGCGCAGCTTACGTTCCCGCTTCGTAGTCGCTTTGGTAGCGCAGGTTTGGGTGATGACCTTTACCCTTCATAGAACATTCGGTACCTAGTTTAAGAACTTTGAGCCTAGGTCGGTATTTTATATTTAGCTGATTGCAAATTACAGCAACCGACGCATATTAGGTACTAGCTGATGCCCGCGACTTCGTTCGTGTGGATGTAGGTTTTTTTAAATTCCCGTGGGAACTCTTTGATTTTCCGGGATAAAAAGTAGCATATGTGCTAATCCAGGGTATAATCTATCTCCATTCTAAATTTCAGTCCAATCCGTCCAGTAGTTTTTGCGTGAAGGAGTAACAAACATACACACACACACACACACATACAAACTTTCTCCTTTATAATATTAGTGTGATAATGACAAGGTATTTTTCCGTACTGACAGTGAAAATGAACAGTCAACTGCATCCGGCGCGCCGATGCGGATGATGAAGACGTCCGCATAGGTTATAGAGCTGTATAGGTATCGTTGCTTTTTCAGTAAGTTTTTCAGTCCTCAAAATGTGTGTTCGTAACCCGTTTGCGGCTCACCTAGTCAGACTGTGCAACTTTATGAATTATTCTAAGTTATGTGATAACTTAATTAAAAATTATATTTATATATACGCATAAAATCGTTGGAGAGACATTTTGCCATCCATTTCGTATAATGCGACGTGATAATAGTCATTATACATATTATTATTATCTACATGTGCTAATAGTGTTAATACCTCTTAGTTTCTCGTGGTCAAAACCCTTTTCTGGCACTGATAATATAAAATAATATGTAAAATCTAAAGCCACAAGTATCGTTAAAAGGTATATTTAATAATACGTGGTTTACATGAGTTAAAAGAAGTTTATTTTAGTTAGTAAACAAAACAAAGGTGTTGAAGGTTTAATTAAAAGTTAGAGTAGGTATAAAAGGATGACTACTAAAGTGCGTCATAAGATAAGCTCTACACTAAATAAACAATTTACACTTATCATCCAAGTTTTTTTTATAAAATTCGAAATATAACTTAAAGCTAATCTTATCTAATTTCTATACAAATCATGCCTGCTTGGAATGGTGCCAAGAATACTGGTTGCATTTCCACACTGGACAGCCAGGCTGATCCGTTGCGCAAAAAATGAGCCAGCCCTTCTGTCACCTGATGAGGCTATTAAAGGCGGTGGAATGTCTCGTAAAAATCATCCAAGTTGTATTAATTATGTAAACATAAAGCAGGTACTTTTTGATTTCAATTATTCGTATTAAAATTACTTTTTATGATTTTTGTCTCTACTATTAAATAGTCAAATCACTTGGTTATTGTTATTGTAATAATTTGTAAGTTCATTCAGTGTTTTAAAGGTTAGCAGCGCGGTGTTTACAGATTATTTATATTATGTTTACGAATTATATTTCATAAGCGTTTATCTTTCATTTCCATCGATTATTATTATTATTCTTCTGTAGGTACATCTTGAACATAATAAGACGTGATTTTTTGAGTTTTGATTGTAGGTAGGTATATATATTTCTACTGCCGTCCTATATCTAAAAAGCCGTTAACTGCAAAAAATAGTTCAAAAGTTATCGTCAAAAATAGGTATGGGAATTTTGAAAAAACTAATGTTTGTAAAAAGTTGTCTAAAGAAGACCAAACTAAAAACTAACATTGGTTTTTTAGAAACAATTGTTTTTGAAAATTCCTGTGTTTTTCACGATATTTCAATTTTGTTTGCAGTAACGGCTTTTTAGATATAGGACGGAAGCATAGTACCTAGGGTATTTAAGTAATCCGGTGCTTGGTAACTAGACAAATCAGCATCTTATAATCCAACTTCAAAACAGCGCTTAGTATGCGAGCTTCATGAAATACTGGCATGTGACGTCACAATGATATGACGAGCTTTTTTAGTATAATCGATAATTTAAAATGATTATTACCACCTCTATTTAATAATCACTGAGAAATAATTTCTTTTTTTTCATAGGCAAATACCGTATTGTGATGTTATTTGCACTGACACTGACTAAGACTTTTTCCTCATCAGATGAGGATAGACATAAGGTACGGTAGCACAGATGGCAAAATCTGACTACCTACGTCATTATAGGAACAGACGAAGTTTTCTCTGATTATGACTAGTTAGATGATGTAGCTAGCAACCTTTAGATACCACCACCATCCTACAATTCCTTGTGTTCCAACTTCTAAAAGCCGCTTGGAGTCGCCACTCTCACGCGTTGTTTATGACCAGGGCTTTAAAATTGAATGAGTGAATGAGTGAAGGAGCGATTATCCAATCTTCAGAGAGTCTAAACAGCAACATCGTTACAGGTGGAAGGATGTTATGGTGATCAGTGACGTCATGCAATCATGACCGCGAGCAGACGCAGAATGAAGGCAGACCGCAGCTGGTGGAAGACGAGGCTTATACTGGCAGCCTTCACTCTGGCTAGCGCTAACTCACAGGGTAAGACTATTCACATAAGTACTTTAATAGGTTATAGGTTTAAGAATATTGGGCTCTTTCTCTACTAGAGATCTGTCAGGAATCAGGGTACTTAACGAGGTGTTTCATTTTCATTGCTGCATCTTAGCTCAAAAGAAAAAAGGTTTAAGGGGCATGAGACGGGTCGGCCCCCGAAATTCAAATTAAATTTGGTTTTTCGCAATTTGACAACATATGGGCTTATGGCATTTTAATTGCGCCAATGGCAGTATCATCCTCACAGGTTTATATACTTAAAAATCTTTACTTGAAAGGGTCCAGTTTAAGAAATTAGCTCTAGAATCGACTAATTTATACAGATTAGTCGATACTAGAGGCCATTGGCGCAATTAAAGAAAATGAAGCAAGGGAAAAGTGTGAGTGCTAGATATTTCACACGCACACGCACGCATACGCACACACACACACACACGCACCCACACAAACACACGCCCACACACACACACACACACAGGCACGCACGCACGCACGCATGCACGCACGCACGCACGCACGCACGCACACATCGCTGGCTACGTTTAGGAGGAAAAGTGGCCTTAGGATAAGTACCTATAGTCCCTATCTTTGTTCATATATTCATCGTCCCTACCAGCAGGCAGACAGACTAGAAATACTATATATAACGACAGTACTATATACATATTACACTTATGATTTTACATAGAGCAGTCAGACTCTTTTATAATACTGGGTAGGTAGAGCATGATAGGTTTGTACAGATAATCACATCACGTTCATTAATTAAGCTTACCTGTGACGGAGTATCCAATCTGCTAACTAATTGAAATTTAATTTGCGCCCCAATGAATCGACAAGTGCTGTTGGCATGTTTTATTGTTTGTATTGATTTTAATAATATGTAGACCGGTATGGTTTTCATTTGATTGCCAATTGAAATTAAGTATGTAATAAAATATTACCTATTCATTATACCTACCTACTGTGCTATAAAATTCAATATTCATTTTTAATTTTAAAGAATAGAATAACAAATCAATATGGTAGGGCAGTCCTGCTTTTAATTTTTTAATTTTCTATGTTGATGAAAAAATGTTAAGGCGTTATACCTTAAAAAAATATCTTAAGTACTTACCTACCTATTTTCTTTTATGCAAACACGCATCCGTGACATCTCACGGATTGAATTCTCTATTAGATTTTTAAAAATCTTGGGAGAATTTCTGAGTATCTTAACCACTAGACCATTGGGTCTTCGGTAATCGTAACTCGTAATAGGTTAGGTACCGGGTGCAATTATGTTTTAAGTTATACCCATTTCCTAACTCAATACATAATCGATATTAGAATTACCAGTGAAAGCACTTAATATGCGAGTTGATAAAACACGTTTACATTATGTCTTTTCCCTCTAGCGCGTTTTCAATGAAACAAAATTATAGGAAGCACTTCTCATAGATTGTTAAGCGCAGGACAGTCGAGCTGTGATTACAGTAACTAGGATGGGTAATCGCGTGATATTCTATAAAGCTGCTTCTATAAAATATTAAGCTAATGGTTGGGTTACGCGATGTAGTTTCGCATGCAATATGTACCTAGGTACCTATCTAGATATAAATGAAGAGCTGGTTACCGCCGTAAGCGAGGTTTTATTTCTTGTTCAATACTTATAAAATACAAGTAAAGACTTTGTCGTCGACCTCGAGGACCCAACTCCTCAACCCTGATGATGTATAAATCCTGGTGATCCCACAGGATTTTTAAAGGATCATTCGCTTAAATGTTTTTACGTGGTACAGAATACGTTGCATCCCGGGGACGGGATATTACCGGATAGGTTACTTTTGTCCCGGGGAAATCAAAAGTTCCCACGGGATTTTTAAAATCCAAAAGCCGCGGGCATCAGCTAGTTTAAAATATTTTTGTCTGATTTTATCTGAGAATATTAAGTTTCCAATTTAAAAAAGAAATTTAAGAAATTAATAGATTATTAATCAAATTATTTATGAGTGTTTTATGGTGTAAGGTAATGAACCGCGCTGGTATCGCTCGGATGTTTGTGAAAATCATAAGTGAGATTCATTTTGCATGGAAGTTTCCTTTATACCGTAGACGCTGACTAATATATAAAGCTGAGCTATAAGTTGGTATTATGTCCTGTATGTGTTATGATTTATAGATAGGTACACCCATAACAAGGTAGGTATTTTCTTGATCTTAATAATTTTCATCTTTATTCATGTAATTATAATAACAATTTAAAGTTATTTATCTTTCACGGATTTTTAAGTTCAAAACCGTGTAAACGAGAGCATCAATCTTCTCAAGTCCAACCTAATGTAGACAGAGTTGTTTAATTGCCAGCATAACTCTCTTTAATTCGGATCACTTTGGACGGCTGAACGGGAGTCGTTTACGGAATAGATCAAAGCTTTATGACATCCTTCTTAACAGTCGGTGTTTTAAAAGAAGAAAGGAAGAAAACTAATTTATTCATCTTGTGCACAGAGTATCTAGTAGTAGTTTTAAATGAAGTACCTACTTAATAATTAAGAAAAGGCCACGGCTCAGCATTAATGCTGCAGGTTTCAAAAATAAAACCTCAGCGCTGGTTTTAGCGTGGTTGTACACACACCGGCTGAGTGGCTGGACGGGGCACGTTTTCAAGAATCGTATGACACTGTATGAGCTACGAGTATATTATTACAGTGAAGTACAATTCATGTGTCAGTGCGCAGAGTTCATCAATGTCTAATTGCTCTTATGCGTGCACGGCGTGATATAAATCATGATATATTTTTATTTTTTAAGAATATTAGCAATATATTTAATATAAATAAATTATTATTCTAATTGATATATTTAATACGAAATGATTTAGGCATGGTATTGATAAATAATGGACTACAACAGCTTGGCATGCTAGTTGTGGGCTTGCGATTGATTGAAATGATGATGAAGGTAGGTGCCTATAATTAGGGCACGTAGATTTTGCGTTAATTTCTTTTGTATTAGACATTGTAGGTAGGTAAGTAGTTTTAAGTACACATATATCAAAATGTATATTGGTCTCTAGCTTTATTAACAAAGTGTATCGTTGATAACAATAAATAATTAATGCTTGATATAAAGGATGTAAAAATCTGTGTCTACTTAATCTATCAAATTTAAGTAGGTATTTAGAATGATTCCAAATACTAAAACAAAATTATCCTATTATGCTTTTATGATATTTGCAAGGACGCAAAAGAAGCTACTGAACTTTCAATTTTCTGTTACCTAAGGCACCTTGGTGTAAATTAATCTTTTACACCGAGTCTGCAATTGAGGTAGGTACATTTAACATGTATATGGTACTACCTATACCTACTGCACGGGGTTGAAATTGTTACACATTAATTTTCATTTTAATCTCGACGGGAATGTTGGATTGCTAGCATAACTCATTTTAATTTGAGTTACTTTAGATGAGTGAAACGATGTAATTAATTTAATAATTACCGGCGTGTTAGAGCGGTCGCACACTTGCCGGTAGCAAACAGGTAGTTTTTTGGCTTCTCAATAGAAGTTAATAAAGATTTAATAAGGATTTTGTTGGTGATATACATTTTCCCATGCATAATTTAAGGGATTTTTATAATAAAAATGTAAACATTCACTTTGACTCCAATTAAAAGCTTTTTTTCGAAGTTTGAGGATTTAGTTGACATTGTTAGGGCTTTTTTACATGATAATTACGACCTTCTAATAAAATCACAAATCTCTTCTTAATATGTACCTACAAAAAAGTGTTCTTCATAGCACATAAAGGAGTTCACAAGTTAAATTTTTCTGGAAATAAAATGATCTTATTCTATAGAACTGCTAGCCTGATTTCAAAAAGTAACAGACAAATGGACAGACACTTTCGCATTTATACTATATTTAGTATGGATAATGGAATTCGTGCTTATACCTACACCTGAATCCTAAAAGACGATTTGAATATATAATATTTTCACGTGTTCTTAGACATTTTTATCCATACAACAAAATCAATGTCTTTAAATCAAAGATGACCTAAAGAATTAATTAACTTGCCAGTATTCGAAATTTACTTTTTCTAGTAAAACGAAGCGAATAAAGGCCATATAAAGGCACATTAAATATGAGAGTTGCTACTTTATTGTAGCGGGCACAGCTGTTGTTTTCCCTTCAGTAAACAGTAGGTACGGTCGTTTGGAGACTTATTGTGGGCATTTCTCTTTTCAGATATATCGGCGTGCTGCGATAAAGCCGTCGGGACATGCCGGAGCGTTTGCGAGAAGGTAAGTTATTGAACTCATGAAAACAATATTTGATGGCATAATTTTGTTTTTAAAGAGATGAACTTTGAATTGAATTGATGAACCCTTATGGATCTTTTGTCATATGGCCAAGAACGGCGGGGTGCGAACGATAGAGTGGATGGCCACTTCCCGCCGTTCATAATTGAAAGAAATTCTATGACGTTTGTTTGTGAATGTCTCTCTACGTTCATGGATGGCTCACGGACTTTCGCGCCATGGTTCGCCCATGATTGAAGAGTGGTTATAAGGTATTTTCTTATAAGTCTTTAGATGTGTACACAGAAAAAAGATATATCAGTCAAAAAGAAAATATTTAAGTGCCTCCTCATCCGAATCTTTATGTCTGAAGACTGACCTGTCCTAACCTGTCTTATTCTGTCCATCTATTTCAGTGTTTTACATCGTACCAATGCATTTTTTTTTCTGTCATGCCAATAGCACGATGATGTGCGACCGATTTAAAGCAGTAGGTTACCTAATGCAAATCCTGTAATTAAATTTCTCTCGACAGCTTTGTTGCAAACAAATCGACTGCAATCACTACACAAAGTTATCGACGATTCGAAATACAATTAAATCGCGTCAATCTTATTCAAACAGTGTCGCGCAGAGGAAGCGAACGTCACGCGGTTCGGAGACGGAATTAAATACGAATGTATTAGTCCGGCGTAGCGTAGTGCTGCCACGTTTGTTGCAATTTCGGGACAGAGGATAAAAACCGGGAAATCGAAACCATTAATCAACGTTTATTTTTATAAATTACTTGACAGCTTTAAGTACTATTTGATGCCTAACTTTGCCTAAATTTTTAAATCATTTAAAAATTTCTGAGTACAATAAGCTGGAAATGAAGCTGTTTAAGGTATATTAGGTATAGGTATAGGAAGGGTTCTCTCAGCAAACTATGATTCAGTAACACTGCTTTAGAGTTGGACGCTATTGGCGACTATTGCCGGAGCGTCTATAGCCACTCTATAAAATTAGGATTCTCTACGGCAGCTCTTAATTGCTCAAATGCTTACGTTAGGATGCCCGAGTTACCCTCTTGTCTCTTGATTGAAGTTTATGTTGCCATAAATCTGCTGCTTTAGCTGTTGCAAATAAGCGGTTCGCTCAGCCGATAGAAACCAATGTGCACCCAGCCTTAATGCTTCACGACGAGCGACAATCACTTTTATCCAGACTCAATGGATTATCTATGTAGTAGGTACCTACTTGTGCTAAGGATACCAGCTGGTCGGTTGAAGAAAAACTGCGTCAATCATTATTACAATGTGAATTGTTGTGATTGGCAGAATTTGTGGTATTCTTGTTGCAACAATGCATGTAGCCAATAGTGAGCGAGCGTCAACCAATCATAGGTGATTGCGATCGTGACATTGTAGCTGTCATTCTACCGCAATCAAGCACCTATGGCTCGATACAGATTTTCCGGAATCGACCTACAGTACATTCGGCAACTCGATTCAAAGGGTAGTCTCTCTGCATCGTATTCGTCATTGCTGAGGGTCGCGACCTATTTCTGTGAATAACATTATGGTAGGGATTTCTTGTGAACTAGAATCACTGAAAATCGGGACGTCCTCCACAGGTCGACACATCTGGCAACGCTAGTCCCGGACCCCGTCCACGGCTCCTCTTACACGTTTTAATAATTTTCCTTTATTCACTCGACGCTCCTTCTCGGAACACTATCCAATGTGACACGATTCCTGATTAGCCCCGACGCGATGCGTCGAATATCCACAACTATTGTTCTAAGAGCTGGCGGACTAAGTAGTTTTTATTTATTAATTCTGATTTTTGATACAAGCCCTTGACTGTGGCCTCACCTGATGGTAAGTGATGATGCAGTCTAAGATGGTAGCGGGCTAACTTGGAAGGGGTTATAATATTAAGTTTAAGCCTCAATAGCTCAACCGGTAAAGGAGTGGACTGAAAACCGAAAGGTTGACGGTTCAAACCCCGCCCGTTGCACTATTGTCGTACCTACTCCTAGCACAAGCCTGACGCTTAGTTGGAGAGGAAAGGGGAATATTAGTCATTTTAACGTGGCTAATATTCTTTTTTTTTAAAAAAAAAAAAAATAAAAAAAAATAAAAAAAAATATGGCAATTTAAAATATGTAAGCCTAGTTATACAAAATATTTAGAACTGGCCCCCAATTTTGTTCGCATGTTTTTAAAACCATGGAAAACTCGTAGATTTTCCGGTGTAAAAGTATTCTATGTTTGTCTTCAGGTTCCAAGTTACCAAATTGCCTGTGAGTTCATCCAAGATTTAAGTTTTTGGCTATTTTAATGACGTGGGAAATCTTTGATCTTCCGGGGGAAAATAGCTTATGTACAAATGTAACAACTTTGCTAACTAACTTTGTCGCCAGATTATAGATACTTACATTGATTTTATTAATTTAAATTTTCAACTGTTAAACAAAAACTACAGCAGAGGAAATATTACAGCGGACCTACGAGTACCTACATACAGGCTTGCTATGAAAAATTGTTCATGAAATGGGTTAAAAGTGCTTAGAACAACGACGTCTAGGTCACCGTCTCTCAACCTAGGTAGATGTATTCTACAATCTACAGGATACAAGAAAGTCGATGATCTTTCACCACGTATCCTTTATTTGTTTGCTTTCGGATCAAAAGACTGTCTTAACTTCTATCGAACAAAAAATCAAAGCCGCATTCGTATTCTGTACTTCTATTATGTGTACAGATATCAAATGACCTTAAATGTGAACGGATGTTAAAAATATCTCCGGTGGAACTTGGAAGCGCTACGGAAGCTATAAATCGGCTTAATTAGTCAATGAAAACTTTTGTTACTGTACCTATAGTGTATATCTCAATAGATTATTATTGATTGTTCAGCTACTGTTAACATTATTCGATTAATATTTTTCAATTTAGCTAAGGTTACGTAGTACTTAGTAGGTATAGTTTTATCTTTATCTTCAGACTTCGTTATCAATTATTTTTAAATAGTTAGTACAAGTAGACGTACAGCACCTATAGTATAAAAGAGCAAAGATCTTTGAGTTTCAACTTCTGAAAAAGAAAGTATTACAATAAATAATTTGTTTTACTTCTCTAGTAGAGTGGTGAGGGTCCATGTAGTGGTGAGGGTTTGATCCCTGTCAGGAGCCAGTTGAGAGAGTAGATGTTTACCTACTTGAAAGGGTCAACTTTAAGTACATTCATGTAGTCACACCAGTGCAAAATCTATGAATTTCAAATCGATCTTTTTTTAGGGCGTCTGTCATAAAATTGAATTACTCTTGTCGCAGTTTTATAGTTCAACTTGAGCTGTTTGGTCTGGAGTCTGCACATTGATCGAGTACCTACATGTATCTTCATTTACATATAGATAAAGTAGATGCTGATTTGACTCGGGTAGGTACTATGATTGGGATTCAATAGTGATTAGGATGCAGCTGATGCAAAAGGCCGACCGCCCCAAGAATGTAATACATAACCGTGAACAACTTTCCAAGTATGCTCGATGTTGGCACATGAGAGAATCCCATCGATAACACATTTCTAACATTCTTGATCAACGTTAACGAGTGACCTGCTGAAGTTCATGAGACATTAATAGTGGTATTCCGGCCTCAATAACTTAATTCATGATGAATTACTGGAGTTATCATGGTGAAAAGACCATGGTGGAGTTATAATGGTAAGATTAAATAAATAAATAAAAAATATTTATTTATTCGATAAAATTTTTATGCAAGTATGCACTTTTGAATTCTCAAATCATATACCACTGGTTCGGAGTGCCTTTCCTACCGAGAAGAACCAGCAAGAAACTTGAATCTGAAATGAAGATTGAATCTAGCCTATTGTGAAGTGACCATTTGACTATTGAATAGCAATAAGTACGAGTATAAGTAATTAGGTGACCCATCTTGATTTCACTTGGGTTGAATTTCTGAAATATTTTGTTAGTGATGGTCTATATTGTACAAGAAAACCTACAAGCATAATTTTAAAGTTCGAGACCCGAGAGCAGTTTGCCTGATTTTGACAATAATTTTACTACTAGAAGCTACATTATTCCTGAGTAACCCTATGAAAATTGTAATACCCATGCGAAGCCAGGGCGGGTCGCTAGTTCGCTTATAACTGAAAGCCTCTACGAGCAGTACCTAATACCTATAATAGTGAGTTGAGGAAATTCAAACAAGATGATTTCCTGTAGGTATTGAACCAATCAGGTCTTGAACCCAGGAGCTTCAACTTGGCAGGCCCCTTTGCTATACCTACATAATAGGTTAGGTATTACACCGTAGGTACCACGTACAGACGGATCGATTGTCTCAATGGTCGCAGCCCTAGCTCATCCGGTGATTTTAATAAAGCGGTGCAACGGACAGACAATCTAAATAAAGTGGTTGCTTGTTAGGCGCCCCATTAACGTATTTAACCCTATTTGAAACGTTTGACAATTCGTTAGACTCTGATGCATTCTTTTAAGATAGATCATGGAAAGGCCTGGCCACAGAGTTAGTTTTGAATTTTGTATACAATACCTACTTGAAAGTTTTTGACATTGCTATTCTATCTTGCATTTTTATTGCAAAGTAGACTGCTGGTAGTTCGCTCTGTTGCAGGTCAGTATCGGTGGAAGTTCGTGACTTATGTATTTCTATCTCCAGACTATACCTATATCTTCAGACTACATACCTAACTGATTATGCGCGGATTGTGGAATGTTGCGTATTTCAATTATTTGTTAGTACCTACAAAATATTAGAAAAAATTAGAAGATCTTTATTAGTTAAACTCAGTATGTACAGTAGTAGGATTACAGGAATCCTGACCCCTAAACTAGGGAAACCCATATTTTAGGGGCCAGTGCCTTCCTAAGTATTGAATAATTGTCTGACTTATTATCTAGAGCACTTTAACAAATAAAAATAATTCAGTTTAAAAATTTAATTAATAAAAAAGTCTAAAATTATTACATTTAATCGCGGTCAATTTTTGCCCCTCGCATGGTCATCATCATCAACACTAGCTAAGCAGATGTTCGCGAGCAAGAACGCTCGCATCAATTCGTGTTTGTAAAAATCAAAAAATCTAGTAAAAATGAATTAAATTAAAGATAATAAGAGCGAAAAACGGGAAAAACCACCTTTGAAATATTAGCGTTAATGATCTTGATCATTTAAAAAAATTACTTTCCTTGAAAAATCGCCTGTGAAATCACCTGTTGAAAAAAAATCATTAAAACAAAATGATTTAATAAAAATAGCAATATACCCATCACCAATAGCAGGCATGTTGTCCGGACAGGAATGAGGGGGGAGGGGGGAGGTAATGACACCATAATAACAAGCTTTTCAGCCATGCTTTCAGTAGTCGGGCTTTCCGGAAAGTCTATTAAATTAGTATCAAAGCCTTTTCCAGGTAGGTAATTACTAGGTAAATTCTTGTTGGCTTGACAATTATTAGTTTTGTTGAAAGTGTGGGCTAGTGCTTTCTTTGTTTATATTCTGTTGCTTGTTTTACAAGTTTTTTATAAATAGCAACAATTTTATTGGGGTTTTAAAGTTGAACTGAAATCTGTGGGATCGTAGATTTCAAACTTTTCCTTGAATGATTTGTTTGCTGACTTACAAAGTAAAAGTTTATATGGCATTTGTCCAAATGGAAATAGTATCTACCTATACTAAAACCTGCCTTGCAAATTTTAGTTCTATCCCGTGGGAAATCCGAGGAATCTGGTTTTATTTTTTTGTCTAGATTTAAAGGGAACTTCTGTGCAAAATTTTTGCTTTCCAGGGCCAAAAGTTGGACGTTGATGAGTCAGTCAGTGAGACGTCCTTTTCTTTTTACATATTCAGATATCTCTATTAACTTTATAATAAATTCGTTCTTGAAATTCAAGTCTCAGCCACATTTCAGCTCTTTAAAGTTGGTAATTTATGAAGCGTCGGCACTGGTTCAGAAGATTACATGACAGGCGATGGCCCGCGAAAAACTTACGGCTCATAAAAACACGCTCGTATCTAGTTCGCGACGTGTAAACACAGAAATATTGCGATGTACGAGTATACACCGACGTGGTTATCACCTGCATGACAAATTTGTGACTACATGTGTTATGTTGCTAATTTACCAGGAGTTTTTCCTAAATAATTTGGTCTTAGAGTTGGTACTTAATTAATAAACTCAAAGACTTACCTCACAGTAGTAACTGAGAATATTAAAACGCCTCAGTGAGGTTGAGTCGAGTCGAAGAAATCATGAGGTTACGACTTAGAATATGAGTGAGTCAAAGATGTAATGTATAAAAGATATTTTAAAAACTTCTCTCCGAGGCAAGATATCTTTCTAGAAACCGAAGTTTTGACTTTGCACTAAGCTGGACTAAGCGCTCTCTAAAGTTATCCAGATCTATCAGGCATTTCGACTTGGGACTATATTAACATCTATGAGTACCTATCAGTACCTAGGTTTTATTCAGATCCTACTTCTAATAATAATTAGTTATATACCCCGCTGCTAGTGGGACCCATTTTACCGCATTTTTATCCAATTTTTTTTTCTTCCCTTACTTTATCTTTTTGTTGTTTCTGTTATTTTATTTCTCTTTTGTTTCTGTTATTTATTGATTTTGTTGTTGCTGTTAGTTTATTTTTTGTTCTTTTTGTGTTTCCGTTATTTTTTCTGTTGTTTTTGTTATTGCTGTTATTTTTGTTTTTTTTTTTTTTAAATAGGGTAAAATGTGCAAAATAAATAAATGAGAGTATTAGTTAGGTACCTAAGTACTTCTTTTAAAATTATATCACTAACTATATAAGTGTACCAAGCAAACCTAGCTTTCAGTTTAATTTTACTAAAAGTAGAGCAGACCCAGATTAAAGCCCCAACCAAAGGAGATTCACTATAAGAGCAGTTCTAACATACCTACGTTTAATCCGTGTGAATTTTTTTAATGGCAAATAACTGTAGCTCGCTGTAAGTAAACAAGAATGTATATTAATAAACGTAGCAGCTGCGTCCGCGACAACTTAGATCATACGCGCGCACATCAAAGCGACCGCGCGCTTTGAACTCGCCGCCGCGCGCCGCGCGCTGAAAACCGCTACGTTACCTACTGAAAAATAAATGCCACTTTTGTGACACTATTTTTTTCAATTCCTTTTAGCTTATCGTGCCAATCTTTATAGGTATCATATTAGTCACATTTAAGCAGGTGTACACTGTACGTACACACTGTGAACTAGCAAAACTCGCAATATTTTAGCTCTGAAGAAAAATACATAACGTAGTGCTTTGGTCCACATTGGCTGTGAGTTTTTATTCTAATAGGTACCTAGTAGGTACATACTTGTAGGCAACGTTCTGTTACATTATGCATATAGGTAATATGCATTGATATAAGTAGGTAGATTAGACTTAGATAAATAATTTATACAGTTAGGATGCCATTTCGCTGAAGCGGAGTGGAGTGGTGATGCACCCAGTCGATGAATTCGTTTTTAAATCTAATCAATCAAATTATTCTGACTTTTTTTACATACATTTACTAATTATAAAAAAATATCCAGTCCTTAAAATTTTCCACCCGCTCACTAGCAGATATTTAATTCCATATACCTACTTCCTTCGATTTCTCTGTCTCACACACCAAGTAGGAGTGTGTTCTTCTGAAGAAAATAAATGTACATTGAACACCCACTTTTATAATATACTCTGTAGGTTTATTAAAAAAAAAACCTTTTCGTATACTTAATTCGAATTTCGAACATAAATCAACGGCATTCAACATGATACTCCAACTCGATCCCGAAATCCGTATTCCGTGTAATGGTTGTGACAATTGATTACTGGGATTACGACGTGACAATCACGTTCCGTACCGGGAGTCCGACAATTCGACAGGACGCGGGATCCGGGACAGTTGGGATTCCGGTCACGTACGCCCAACTTTGGGCGCGTTTACCCCAGTGCCGTGTTTTCGCAAGCTCTATCGGACGGAATACGTTTCGTATGAGTTTTTATATATTATGTACAAGGAACCACGAACTTAAAGTAAGATATACACACCACACGAATACATGACACCACACAAATCTTCCAGAACACACTCACGCTTACGCTTCACTCCTGAAGATACTCCTGTGTCGTGAACGTGAAACGTAAGTTGTGTTCTGGAAGATTTATATGATATTGCATGTATACATTGCTTGCTTTTTGATAGTGTTATTGTGAAATGTTGTTACTTAACAAGCGATTCACACGATATTAACCCACAACACCAAACAAATCTTCTAGAACACTTACGTTTCGCCCCGAAGAAGCTCCAGTGTCGGGAACGTGAAACGTAAGTTGTGTTCTGGAAGATTTTTGTGTGATGTTTCGTGTTGGTGGCGTGTATTGCTTACTTCCCTTTGATAGTGTAATTGTAAATGTTGATAAGTTCTTAATAAGCGATTCACACCACATGAACACACAGCACCAAACAAATTTCCCAGAACACATAAATGTACGTTTCACACCGAAGATGCTCGGGTGTCGCGAACGTGAAGCGTAAGTTGTGTTCTGGAAGATTTTAGGCCAGTTTGAGTCGTTCCTTCGCCCCTCATTTAGAGCACGATTGCTCTGTCTCTCTACTAACTAATACCAGTACATATTACTATCCTTACTTCTCTGTGGTATATAATCAGTGTCAAATCCATATCCATACTAATATTATAAATGCGAAAGTGTGTCTGTCTGTCTGCTACGTTTTCACGGCCTAACCACTGAACCGATTTCAATGCAATTTGGTACAGACTTGGGATACATCCCGGGGAAGGACATAGGCTACTTTTTATCCCGGAAAATCAAAGAGTTCCTACGGGATTTAAAAAAAATCGAAATCCACGCGGGCGAAGCCGCGGGCATCCCCTAGTAAATAATAAATACACAATAGGAATTCGTCAGTCTTGATACTATCCATGGAAGGTGGCACTCTAATCACGTACAGACACAGGACGTGCGGTACTCCCGCGCTAAGTTTTCGCACGATCATTGTTCGATTCTACGTACCTACGAGTATCTACGTAATGTGTTTCGAATGAAGGTGGAGCATTGCTTAGAATGTCTTCTTATTGTTTTCCTTTCGAATCCGATTTTTATAGTAGGTACGGGATCAGCATATCGGCAGCATAAAAAATTTACTATACGCAACGCGTGCAATCTGAAAAAGGGAAAGGACTCGCCTTATAATTTGCTCTACGTGTCAACTGTCATGTCAAAGGTACGGCTCAGTTCAGGACGGTCTTCTCTAAGTATTATTATTTCCTACATCCATGAGTACTTAGGTAAACTCAAGCATTATTACCTTCTACTTCCATGGGTAATCCAGGAGTAAATCGTACTTTTGACATGACACAAGCAAATAAGGCGAGTCCTTTCTCAGATTGTACCTACGCGTAATTGTGCAAATAGACCTAGCCTAAAACTGCTTTAGATTCAAGATTCAAGATTATTTATTTACAGATACATTTTTAACAATAAGATGTTTACTACATATTGTACAGTAGAAATGTTTCACCTTACATAATCAGGCATGCAAAATTTGTGCATTGTACAATTATTCAATATTTACGATATTTACATAATATTTACCAATGTAGGTATTTACCTAACCTGGTTCTTTAAAATTTAAAAGTTCATCTTTTGTGTAGAAGCACCTTTCCGTTAGCCACCGCTTGCTATACAGTTAATATTTGCAGGTCCGCTTATTATTTGGATATCTCTGTACATTGGAGATTGTATTGTTTGTGTTAGTAATATTTCAGGGATTGCTTTAGCCTGTAACAGCTGTGCATTGATTATCGGGTTCGTTATGTCCGGGAATTCAATAGCAATACGCGGGACGAGTGTCATGCCAATTGAAATCCCGGACCGAGCCGCCAGATTCCAATCACGTAGCTACCGACTTCAGGCACGTTTAACCAGAGAGTTGAATATTTTGGGAATATATTCGAAGAAAATTTTGATTAAATGTTTATTTATAACAATTCAGACTCCAATTGCTTACTGGAAGAGGCTGCTGGAAAGAATTATCAATTTGAGACTGTAATCACGCGCCTAAGGTATCATGTGCCTGCCTATAGTCATCGTAATAGTCTATTACAAACTCTATTCTATCTCATCATCATCATTGTTCCCTCTTCGAAACGGAGTTTGGTGGTCATCATACGTAAAGCGACCTCTTTCAACTTCAGGTAACTAAGCCCTATCCACCATCATATCGTCCAATCATTTGACGATCTGGAGCCCTTTTGGCTTCAATTCTCCTTTCCAGCACTAATCTTTGGATTGAAAATTGGGCTATCTGTAAATGTCTAAAGATAGCGAGTTTTTCCCGTATGATGGTGGATATGAGTTCCCTCTATTTGTTTAACAATGCCAGTACCATTTGATTGAGTATTTTAATTTTCTAATAGAAGAGAGAAAATATGGGAAAATGATTCAACTGGATTTAATAGATACTTAAAAAAAGAAAAGTCTTGACTTACTGACTGACAAAAACCTGAAATTGTGCATAATATAGGTTTCCAATAATATAATGTAGACAGTAGACACGGAATACGACCGAATTTTCCAAAATCCCGACGGCAGCGAAGCCGCGCGAGATCGTTAGTTAATTCATATTTTTCACGAAAACCCTAGAATTTTCTTCATGCAGAAAGCGCTTGAATGAATAAGCGTAATGTTTAGAAATTCAGTTCTCTGTGCCTCTTCGTAAGGTAGGTACCACGTGTTCTGACTACTTGGCCATCGCGTTTCTGGGAAATACGTTTAGAATAATATACTAGAAAATGGACATGCAGGCGGGATTCCGATCACGTAGGGCGACCTTAGGTGCCTTTATACGACTGCTGTTTTCGTTAGCGCACTTCAAAGAAAATCCTTCGGAATAGGGACGAAATCAGAAAAGGTTTGTCTGTAGTTTCCTTTATTTTTTTGCTTGAACTGTCGGGCTTGACTAGACCGTAAATAAAATTTTGGGGTTGCTTTTCCTGTCTTGACTGTTTTATCAAAATAATAATTGCTCTCCCGTTTGTACTTTATTCGATAAAAAGCGGTGATAAGCTAGTAGTTTTAAGACGTCAGCATCCTAGTCGGAAAGTCCAAGGTTCGATCCTTGGCACGTATTTCTAACTTTTTGGATTTATGTCACTTGCTTTAACGGTGAAGGAAAACATTGTGAGGAAACCGGCATGCCTGAAAGTTCTCCATAATGTTTTCAAAGGTGTCTAAAGTCTGCCAATTCACGCTGGGCCAGCGTGGTAAACTATGGTCAAACTCTTCTTGTTCTGAGAAAAGACCCGGAGGAGGAGAGAGTTCGTAGGGACAGGTCTATTGCTTATCTTGTGCGCTTAAGCCAAGCGTACAGTAGTTTGCTAGAAATACAGTTGGGCAAGCTAGACTAAGGGTGCAGTTAAGATCTACGGAAGGACTTCAGTTTACCCTAACTATGATTGGGCAGGCCATATCTGTCGCAGAATCGACTGCCGACAATGCAGAGATGATCTGAAGACGTGGAGACCGCGTAAAGTAACGGCAAGCACAGTGTAGGTAGACCTCCAACCCGCTGGACGAAGGCCGATAGATTGGGTTGGATAGTTCTAATAAGTTGAGTGATTTTGTGAAGTGGTGATAACAAGTGTAATTTAAAAATTTATACCACCTCCGACAAGTGAAGGTTACAGTAACTAGAAAAGAGCTGGTAACTTTCAAACGGTTAAACCGATTTTCTTGGATTATAGCTAATAACACTCTCGGTCAAGCCATCTTTCAAACACAATTTTTTTTAATTAAAATCGGTTCATTAGTTTAGGAGCTACGATGCCACAGACAGATACGCAGATACACACGTCAAACTTGGTCGGGGGTTAAAAAGAATGCCCGGCTGAGTTTGTTGTAGGCTCTCTTCAGACCGGGCGCCTTTGGAACCCTCGTAGCTTTAGTTTAATTAATAAGTATCATCTTACAAATCTAACAATTCTGACTATCAAAAGGTGTACAATAGCATACTTTGAATAAATTATTTTGATAACATGGAGTAAGCATTTAAAATGTAGGTATATAATATGCGTGTTCCACTTTGGAAAGTAAACAGTACCTACCTAATTAAGCATAAATATTAAATAATTTTTAATTAAAAACGAACTAACAGTCACAGAGAAACTCTCGAGTCGAGTTAAAGCCAGCTACGAAACTTTGAAGCTTCAGAATTTATTTCACACTTTTTTTAATTAAATCATACGAGGAGAAGGTTGTGTATGAAAATGTTATTACTCCAGTGAGTGCGGTGTTTTAAAATAAGACGTAGAATTTCTTAGACTTAGTTAGCTAACTATTAAAAGTGAGATATCGTCCACTCTACTTCACGTTTGATTTTAATTTTAATTTGCCTTTGAAAGAAAGAAAGAATAATAGAAAACGTTTTTGATTTGATCACTATAACACTACAATATTATCTTAAAACTAATTGAATTAATCTACATAACATTGTACTTATAAGTTAAAATATTCATGATAGGTTTTGATTCTCTTGACGGGTTTTGACAGACAGACTTACACCAAAGACAGACGGACAGACGAACAACGAAGTGATACTATTCTTTTTTCTCTTGAGAACTTGACATACGGAATCCTAAAAATAAACGGTTTATTTTTATTTAGAAAAAAATCAACATAAATACCGAAACAAAAAAAGTCTCGCCTTAGTTACGCTAATGCAACATTCTTCAAGTTGAAAGTTGCAAAAATAAACAAAGTAATGTGTCTCGCCGTTTCAAAGCGGGTGAAAATAGACTCATCTGAAATCCTTTCATGTCCGTCGCCGGCCGGCCCACTCCGGCGACAAGTGTTAACCTTTCTTATTGAGATTTCAGGAACACCTTTGACAACGTTGTTTGAAGATCTCTACTCACTAGGCGGGGGATTTTATAAGCTAGGGGCAACACTGGTGATAGGCCACCATGCCTTTATAAAACTGCTCTAAGAAAAGTCCAAAAGCTCAAACTTTCTAAGCATGAATAATATTCAGTTAGACGAGTTTATTTTAACCCATTTAATCGTACGACAAGATTTATGGAAAGGAAATGCAACCTCTCTAACTACAGCCCTGTCGTATTAGATGATGCTAATGTGAATATTATGGCCGGCTTATCGCGCTGTGACGGGGAAGGGGCCAGGAAATTCAGGAATGAGACCAAAATTTCACCACTGCAAACATTTTCTAGAAAAGCTCACATAAATTTTCATAATAACCCTTTTTAACTGCAGTGGATTAGAACAAATTAGAAGTTATATGGCACCCGGATAAAGGCATCCTTTTAGTAGACTTTAAAGAAGAGTACCTGTCTAACAAGGAATTTCGTGCATTTTAATGCATTACTAGTACTAGTATACCCATCTATACTAATAAATAAAATTGGAGTGTCTGTCTGTAATTTCGAAATAATTACCTCATATTAAGCTCATATGGTTATTTGAACGATATGATACCAACACTGAATCACACGTTTTTAAAATTTTTGTCTGTCTGTCTGTCTGTTTGTTTGTTTGAAAAGGCTAATTCACGTAAGCTACTTATGTGAGTAACTAATGTTACCATGTCGCCGGTATTTTGGTCAGGTTTTTCTTTGGATGATAACTAATGATACTTTTAGCAGTAGTTTTTTCCTAAAATGTTCCGAAGAACTTAATTGTCGAAGTTGAAGTCATGTCCGACATGTTATCAACAAATCTGAACAGGACGTCGCCACTCGCCACGTACCTACTCGGTATATTATTGACGTCGTAAATACGAATATTTGTGGTAGGGCTTATCGTTTCACAGAAATGCTGTTGTGACATACTGGACTAGGCTGAGACAGACACTCCTTGGAAAAATTACATTTCTACTAGCTGATGACAGCGATTTCGTTCGCGTGGATAGTTATAGGTTTTTAAAAATCCCGTAGGAACTCTTTAATTTTTCGAGATAAAAATAAGCCTATGCATTAATTTAGAGTATAATCTATCTCTATTTTGAATTTCAAACAAATCCGTCCAGGTACAAAGAAAGGTTCACCTTTATAATATTCAAAGTGTGATTAGTCTGATGTGAAGTGTGATTCAAGATTTTTTATTTGCAGAAACATTTTTTACAATGAGATGTTATTAAGTACATATTGTCCAGTGGAAATGTTTCACCTTACATAATCAGGCATGCAAAATTTGTACAGTCTAAAACTATTCTTTGAATTCCAAAAATTCATTATATTGTGTAGAATTCATCGATTGCATAATATTATCTACTATATAATAATACTTAATTATTTTTAATGCAAGATAGTCTTATGTTTGAATACAATCATGTCCGATGGAATTCTAAGATGCCGTCTAGATTTTAAGCTTGCTTGTTCCAGAAGATACATTCACTTGGACTTTGAACATACTTTGCTGTATTAATTTTTTTTAGGATTTAGATTTCTTACAATCCCGTGGGAACTCTTTGATTTTCCGGAATAAAAAGTACCCTATGTCACTTTCCAGGTCTTAAACTATAACCACGCCAAAACATCACGTCGATCCGTTGTTCTGATGCGATGTTATTGAAAAACAAATCAACAAGAAGATAAACCATTAAACTGACAAACAAACACACATTCTCATTTATAATATGGGTAGTGGTAGTAAAATGTCGAACTTACACCAAAGGCGCTACGAGTAGCTACGACAGTTTTAGTTTCAGGGGCGGGCGGTTTGGAATTTCTTAACTTCAACTGTTTTCATTAAACTAATAGTTTCGTCGAAAGTAGAAACAAACTCATTCAAAGCTAAATTATTTAACAACTTACAATAATATGAATGTCGCAAAGCTATTGAGTTCGCATGCGATTATATTATTACGACGGGCTTATCGCTTCCCAGAAATGGTCTACGACTGACATGAGGGGAAGGTCGAGGGTTTCTCGCCATTGTAAAGTTGTGTCACACTGAAAGCTTACCCTAGCCATTCATCCTTACTGACTTTACAGTTGGTAAAAAGTTCAGACAAGGATTTACAGCCAAACTTTCTAACTTATAAGCGTATCCCTTAAGTCCCTTTCGATTCTATAAATCTTATCCCTCAATACACCCTAAAACCAGCATTATACAGTAGGTAACTGTAATGTTTATACGTCATCCCAAATAAGGATTAGGATTTCACGACAAAAACAAATTAAGAAAGGAAAGCGTTTTAAACCCGTGCATGCCCTAAGGAAAACAATCTAATTATATTCTAAATATAAAGCCAAAAAAATTGAAACTGACTGCCTAAAAATGGCCTGATAATATATCAATCAACGTGCAACTCAAACTACATGGTCTAGAATCCTAAGATTTTGCATGTAGGTCCTCTCTACAACGTAAACCCCTAAGTAAGAAAGGATTTTAGAAAGTTCCAACTCCAGTTAAATCTAGGCGGATGAAATCGCGGGAATTGCTAAGATTTACTACCTATATTGTATACCTAAGTTTAAAACTCGTTTATCAATGTTTAAAAGCTTGAGTGTTTGTTTACGAAAAAAGTAGAGATAATAATTTTTGGTGAAGCGTTTATTCTCAACGATCATTTGAAACGCTGTGTACGCGAGTTTGGGTCATTAATCACGCGTCTGTCCTCGCCCGTGATATCTCTGCTGAAGTTTATAGCTCAACAGACTGTATGAAGACGCGCTCTTGACGATCGTAAACGTCTGTCGCTTAATAAACTCGTGTTTTGACTTATAAAAGTACCTATACTTAATAGTTATGTGACTTTGATTTTAGAATTTGTGATAAGCTAAGTAGTTCGTTAAATTACCTACAGTATATTAAATTATGAAAGTTTAGATGCTACTTATGTTTGTACGAACCACCAATTTTTGTGATACACAACGTTTTTAGGCGATTTGGTTACACCTTAATTTGCTGCTAATTAAAAAAGGAAGGCAACCTGTTGAACTTTTCGAATAATTTTAATGAAATTTTTGAAAATACATGACCATCAGCTATAACTCGGGCTCCTACTGATGAAATCAATGCGCTTGATTTTTCCCAATTCTTATTAAATGTTTTAGGTTGTTAGAAAACGTGGTGTCCTAAAGTTTGAAAATAATATGTGTGTTTCAGTCTGTTGCTCATTAGTCATTAATCAATGTCTGTAACTGTGATGCTATTCTCTAAACGCAGTCTGACTTTCAACGCTGACGCAGCGACGAACAGTAACATTTTTGACACATGGATCAGTTTTTTACTTTTCAATATTCAGAAAATACGGCGGAAGCTTACGCTAGCAACGCTGAATAAAAGTGATCGTACACATAACCACACCTAGAGGTATAAGATATAAGTAGTACGTGCGGGAGCACCACGCAGGACCTTCTAAAGCTGCAATAAGTGTATTTATCAGTAATGAAACACCGAGTGGCATCACAACGCCGCCCTGCAACTTCTTCCTGCGAACGATTTATGTTGTTAACATCATACATGCGTTTTCAATTCTCAGCATTGTATGCCTTCTTGTGGTTGAGATGGGTATACGATCACCTTAAAAAGACATTCTCATGCTCGTAAACGTCTGTCGCTTTATAAATTAGCGTTTTAATTTATTGAAGTACTCGGAATTATGAGTTTCGCGTCACTGTATTCAGAGCGCCGACCTCATGCTCATAATTGGAATATATGGCCCGCTAAAAGTAAACCAAAGTCGCCTTCTTTCTGACTGTTTGCTTTGTTAAATGTCATTTTATGCGAGCTGGAAGCGACTGTTCCTTCTATATTTGTATTTTTGACATACAATATTTTACTACTTTGTGAAGATTTTGAAAATGGAATAAATAATTGTGAAATAGATACTTAATATCTTCAAACAATATTCTTCTGGATTTTCCTACGACAGAGATAATATTGTTGTTTACCTAAATATGAACAGAGATCCTTAGGGTGTAACTCAAATTTGCCTTTTTGGATTATTTCAGTTATTTTGATGAATTCGAATTATATTGTTTTTTATTCATGATTTTTTCTAATTTTCTAACTAACATTCTTACCTAGTGCTGATATTAAGAATCAAATGAAAGATTTTCTATGCGTAGCTTTTCGAATTACAGTTTACGTTTCAAAATATCAAAACAAAAAATATTTGTTAGCGTGTCGCATTTACTTAAAATAATACGGATCAAAAACATAAAAGTCAAAGCAGTCAAAACTAATTTACAAAGAAACTTCAAAGCGGGCGCGTTGTCGGAGGCGGCCAGCGATGCGATTCCGTCCTTTGATTACCGACCGAGTTCGTCCCATTCGCTATTTTCGACCTGACACTCTAGTCGTGACGCAGGGCTACCACTCTCAAGAAAAAAACCGTGTAATGTCGTGAAACCATGTGAAACACCCGACAGAAATGACGCTGTTTAATATATGCCTCGCTCATAGTCATGTGGTCAAAAGTCACAAGTGTAAATTAAAAATTTTCAACACCCCCGACCAGTGAAGGTTACACTAACTAGAACTAAGTAACTAGAAAAGAGCTGATAACTTTCAAACGGCTGAATCGATTTTCTTGGACTATTCCGCGCCTACAATCCAAAGTATTTGAGTTTTCCAAAACATCATTTTCAAATAAATAATTATGTATATCTAGGCAACGTCCATCTTGACAGCTTGACATTTGTCAATTGACACTTGAATATTATGAACCTAAGGGTTATCTTACCTTCTTTTCTACAAGAAAACTAGAAAAGAGCTGATAACTTTTAAACGGCTGAACCAATTTTTTTGGATTATAGCTAAGAACACTCTCGATCAAGCCACCTTTCAAACAAAAAAAACTAAATTAAAATCGGTTCATTCGTTTAGGCGCTAGGATGCCACAGACAGATACACAGATACACAGATACACACGTCAAACTTATAACACCCCTCTTTTTGGGTTGGGGGTTAAAAACACTTCTTCGCATTGCACATAGTCTTGTAAAATTACGGGCTGCCGCGAAATGAGATGTCGAGTTCGTTCCACTTTTTTGTTAAGTTCAGAAATTTCGCTTCACTAAATATGTAACTACTTAGTACTTTTGTAATTGTAAAAGTTTATTTAAAAAATATATACAGGGTGGTCAAAAAGTCGTGGATCAAACGCAATAGGGAGATAGAGGAGGTCATTTCCAGCAAAAAAAAATTCTACAGCATGGCCATATTTAAATTGCCCTTAAAGTTATGACTATTTTTAGGTTTTTTAACAAAATACCAAATTCTCTTACAATTAGACTAATTTAAAAAAAAATGTGATAAAAAACAATAAAACAAACGATGTTGTGTCATTACTAGATAATTTATCAGCACTCAAAACCTTTTATTGAGGCTCTGGCTACCAAATTACAAAAGCAATTAATTTTTTTCCAAAACTTTTAAAGCGTTACCAAAAATATCTTATCTAGGAAACAAAATCATCGTTCCTATTTGTATTGTTGAAATAAGGAAGGATGATTAGTGTGAAAGAGAGGCATAGTTTCTTTATACTTTTGTTTCCTAGAAAAGATATCGCTATCTGAATGACTTGCAAGACGGGCGTTCTAGGTAGTTCTGGCACGTGGTGGTAGTGAAGAGTTTCTGTCCTTTTCACAAATTTTAAGTGTGACAAGCACAGTGATGTTTCTAGCATTCCAACGTACAAAAACTAGCAGTTTAACTAGCAGCATGATAATCTTCAAAATGATTTTGAATGAAACTAATCTACTGAAATTTGCACCTTCATATGAAAAAACGATTATAATACCATAATTACGAAACAACGAGTAATGTGTTATACCTCATTTGAATTGGCATTAAATCAGCAAGTTTTTCTAATACAGTGTCACTTTTCCGTAGCACATTTTTTTTTTCACAGTGCGCTTTTAAAGTGACATTTAATTTTTGGTAACGCTTTAAAAGTTTTGGAAAAAAATTAATTGCTTTTGTAATTTGGTAGCCAGAGCCTCAATAGAAGGTTTTGAGTGCTGATACATTATCTAGTAATGACACAACATCGTTTGTTTTATTGTTTTTTATCACATTTTTTTTTAATTAGTCTAATTGTAAGAGAATTTGGTATTTTGTTAAAAAATCCAAAAATAGTCATAACTTTTAGGGCAATTTAAATATGGCCATGCTGTAGAAATTTTTTTTGCTGGAAATGACCTCCTCTATCTCCCTATTGCGTTTGATCCACGACTTTTTGACCACCCTGTATCACACTAATCTACACTGCAGAGTAAACTTGAGTTTGTAAAGTTTTGAATTAAAGTAACAAAAGGAAAACAATGAATTCAAAGCTAAATGGAGGAAATAAGGGTTGACGATAATGATTTAGTGAACTGTAACTGATGTACCTACCTATTTATCTAATAATACGTTAAGTATAAAATTCTCATAAAAATCGTTTATCACATCATCTGAGATAAAGTATAGGTAATCTTTATTTAACTCTGTTTTTACGGTAAAGGTACATTGCGGTTTGAGTTCCATAGTGTTTTTATTTTGCGAGTAGGTGTTTACTTGTGTTGACCGTAAATTTTGAATTCTTAAAAGCTGATCAGTTACCCTGTTCCCCAAAGTTGTTGATTCTTTAACTCTGGTTAATAATAATGTTATTTCAAATACTTATAAAAAGTTTTGTACAACCCTATGGTATCCAGTCAGGGCTGGCAGTGTCACCCTGTGCAATAATTACAGGCGGCACTCGCTAGCCGCGAAAGGCTAGTACTAGTAGCCACTAGCTATAGTGGCTACATACACTATTTGGGGCGGGCGTACGCACTCGGCTACGTTTTATTATGTCAACTATGGCCCTTTGTGTTTTAACTAGCATAGACGTTAGTGAGCGAACTATTTTGTTTTGAGTTGAGTTCTGTTGAGAGTCTAATCATCTTAGTATGTTCGAAGCTTATTTGAAGAAATTTTCATAGATATTTCATTATTAGGCTAACGTGATCTCGCCCGATAACCTCGTCGTACGACTCCGATCTCTTCAGGATAAGATAAGAGACTAAGGGCTGGCGCACATACTATAGCGGAGCGCGGCGGAGCGCAGCGCAGAGCATGCCCGCGAAGTTTTCTAATCGCGTGACACATTACGCGAATTTCTACCAGAGAATGCGCGAGCACGGGCGGGACTGCGCGCGGATACGGATGCACAATTGATTTTAGATATTATTTCAATGAGGACAATGTCGATAATACTTTGACTGTAAAAAATGCTCTGCGCTGCGCTCCGCCACTTATTGTGCGCCGACCCTAATGATCCAATTAAAAAGTCAGCACCTACTTACTGGGAAGAAAAAATTACAATAACAGCTTTAATTGTTATGTTCGAACCTCAGGAGGTGCCTTAAGTTGTCTGTTTACAGCCAAAAACCATATTAATTGTTATTTATACATATAATTGTTTTTTTTTGTTTATGCCAAGTTTGTTGTTTTTTATTCCAAGAAATATTTTTACTTATTAGAATATCGCTTTTATTTAAGCATTTTTATTTGTACATAACCTTCGATTTTAACTTGAAGTGTGGTAACCTGTAATATGTTATAATAGTAATAATTAGATATTGTCACATCACACGTGCCCTTAAATTTTATTATGATGTCTCTATATGCAGAATGTCTGCGTAGTGATGCGCTCCGAATTCTAATATATTGTCTTGTGGTCTGATATGACTGTCTGGTGTTATAGATACTGTAAGGTAGGCTGTAGGCTCTATAAATTAGGGTTCACGAGTCACGACCCCTATGTATGTTGCATAACGTGAGGTGTTAGGTAGGTACTATCAGAGTGAACTATGATGACGATTGACTACCCACATAAACCGTTTGTTAACTTTGACAGCTAGTAGTTGTTAGTTGATTTAATTAACCTCAGTCAGTGAACAGAACAGCTGGGCGATTCAGAACACTCTATTCGGTAAGTTATCGTTTGATAAGATGAATTTTAATGAAAAATACATCTTATCGAACGATAACTTACCGAATCGAGTGTTCTGAATAGCCCGGCTGTAGTGTCATTTAAATAGTGGTCAATTTAACAATTTTTTTTTTATACCTACCTAACAATCAAACGCGCTGGCAGGTCACCTGATGTTAAGTGATCTGCCGCCACCCATGCACCAAAAAAGTGGTGATTTGCACCAAAAGAACCGCCGCAATGTGTTGCTGGCATTTCTCAAGTCTCAAGTCCTGAATAATTAGATAAATTACTTTATTTTGCTCGAATCCATTAGACCTACGAATCAATATAGGTAAATATTATGCTTATACAACGACAAAATTAGTGGAACGTAAAAAATCACAGCTCATTATACATATTATGCTTCAATGAGCTTGTGTTTCAAATTGCACGCTGCAAAAATAAGCTTGAAATACTCGTAGTTAATTTATTTTTCCGTCATTTCAATAGTTTTCTAGTGTTTATAAATTATTTATAAAGCAAATAACAGGTACGCACTACAATCAATACGATGATTTTGAATTACCTAACGAAATTTTGACAGGGCATCGTCTGGAGCGAAATATTAATAAATTTAAAATCATCGTTGCTCATTTATGCCCGTTATTTACAGTATAATATTATGTTAAGCCACGAAATAAACCTAAAACTACAAATTCAAAAGTACTTTTTTATTATAAGTAATTATTTAAATTTAATTTTTCATATACCTACGTACCTCCCGAAATCATGATAATGTATCCTGCATTAGAGGAACAATTAGATGTATTGTTTCGAAATATTTCCTGGAAATACCGATCCAATGTGCCAGGATGTCGTACACGATTCACACAGGATGTGTGATCGCCATTATAATACCATTGTGATGTCAGCCAACCCCATGGATTATGTCCATACTAAATAGCTCAATAGGTAGGTACCTACCATGTCGGAGCTAAATCAGGGTTGTCATCTATCCCGTAGGTTTTATTTAGGACTTTACGCTTCTCATGAAAATTCTAGGAGTCCTGCCAAGTTCATTGATATAATATTTTCTTTAAAATACATTATTACTAGCTCATGCCTGTGACTTGGTCCTCGTGGATTTAGGTGTTTTTAAAAAATCCAGACAGACAGATAGCAGATTGACATTAATAAGGCTCCGTTTAACCCTTTAGGTATGGACTACGGAGCCCTAAAAACCCGAAAAGAACTTTTTCAATGTTACGAACTTATCAAACCTAGAGACTTCCATCACTTTATACACCGAAACACTCCTTATTCTGTCACACTGACAAATGTGTTTCGCGGATTGAATAATAAATGCCGCTTTTGAAATGCCCGATGTGAAATAAAAATACCCTGTCGCCTACTTTGTGTCTGTGTTTGTGTCGCATCTATTCTCTATTCGTCGACATCGCTTTTATTGTAGCTATTCTTATTTGTCATGATTTGTTATATATTTTTCACACATCAATTGGCCTTTTGTTTGGCATTTTATTTCGTTATATATTACCGAGAAAGAGTGTCTGAATGTCTTTGAAAATGTTTTATATCTACGTGTACCTTCATGGCAATGAGGCAATATTACAAATTCTACGTACCTAGGTACCGGTACTTCAATTTCAATACAAATCAATTTTGATAAATTAAACCGGCTTATTGGTATTTATAATCAGTTAAATATAGGTACGGCCTCAGCGTACCTATACGGTGTAGGTACATAATATAACTGACGGCTATAATAATTAGGTAGGCATAGTTTCATCTATGTTAGATATAATTTGATTTAGCACTAAATTATTTGTCAAACAATTTTAGTGCGGTAGCACAAACTCTACATTTTGTGCACATAATCTCTTTAGGTGTAGTAGAACCTAGGCTTGGCGAAACTAAATTATGCTATAAGGTATCCGATCTCCATATCTCGGAGAGTAACTTCAGTCTCGGTCATTTTCAATTATGTTAGATGATAATCACTATGAAAATTATTCTGTAAATGTGCTACCTACGTACTATAATGCCTTATAGATCACACTAATATTATAAAGGCGAAAGTTTGTGTGTATGTATGTATGTGTGTGTGTGCGGGATGCGTAGATAAGTGCATTTTCCCCAGCGAAAAAAGATGAGTATTTTAGGACGCGTCTTTATTACTTTGATCGTTTGAGTATGTAAATATCACTGTAGGTGTGTTTATAATAGTTATTTCATAACACATTTGATCTAATTCTTGTTTACGTGTTGCGAAAATCGGTATTCTAGACAGAGGCGTGTGAACAGAAAGAAACCATATGTCCCACTATAGACTCATGCTCCTCATATCATAAAAACTGGTGATTCATCTAAAGTCTAATGTACCATTTTGTATATCTAAGAATTCTTTGTTCTACTCGTAGGTACCTATTTATTTGATAAATTAAGATGTCAAGGCTTGAGATTCCATTCCACACGCCATCCACGGTCTTGCACCGCCTGAATCCAGCGTAGCAGCGGTTCCCTGCGATTCTTTTGATGTCGTCTAACATAGCAGAGTAACCGACATACAGATCAACGGGTTACGAAGCTGAAGTTGTAATGGGCAGGGCACATGGTTCTAAAAACTGATAAACCCTGAGGTACCAAGGTTTGCGACCTCGCACCAGAAAGTGCACTGTTTGCAGACCCCTAAGGTGGATGTACGACATTAAAAAAAAATCTACTACCACAGTTCTGTAGAACAAAGACTTTTTCTCAAAACGAAAATAACCGTAACAATCTTTGTTGAATATGTATGGTAATAGAGCTACGTAGGATCGGAACTTGAAAGCATAAATAAACTTCTGACAAAGATAGCTACTAAATTATTACCAATTTTAGGCACATAGCCAATGCGATCATTATCACGTAAAACATTAAAAATATTATAAAATACATAGGTATAAGGAGGTCCTTTGAAATAATGTTTACACAAGTGCGTTCTATTAGAATTTTTCTTTTTTCCTCTAAGTAATAGA
The DNA here is from genome assembly GCF_905333055.1 of Maniola jurtina. Taxonomy (NCBI): domain Eukaryota; kingdom Metazoa; phylum Arthropoda; class Insecta; order Lepidoptera; family Nymphalidae; genus Maniola; species Maniola jurtina. The sequence goes on from NC_060045.1 coordinate 3,779,937, forward strand.
TGTAAAGATTGTCGATCATTATAGCATCCTGAACTGTGGACACAGCACGGGTGTTTTTATTAAACCATTGGCGCAGGTTTCTCGGCCAGGATTTTGTTTGTCTTCCAACAAACCTTTTGCCTTGTCTTGGATTGGAGCTCAAATTACTTAGATCTATTTAGGACTCCCATTTGTTTCCAATGTTGCATTTAGCCACTTTTTCATTTAATACATCGATTCCCCAAGATAGTCTTATTTTTTTTTAATCTTTGATTTCGACTTATAAAAGCGCTTATGAAAGTCAGATAAGTACAGTACAATGATAAAATAAGTCTACAAAATATGTTGTAAGTAGTTAATGATTAAATCTTAATCTTCTTTTGTAAATCCTCTAGCTTTTTTTGGATTAAATTCAAAAAAGATTTTTTCTTCCAAGAGGAAGGGCCAAGATAAAAACACGCGGGCGGTCTTCATTTGATTAATTTTTTTCACGTATAGTAGACTATTATTTAGTTATGTTATAAATGACTGTCGCAATTTTGCAATGGCACTGAATAAATTTAATGATTGTCAGTGGTGTGGGCTGATTTGGGCTTGTTTAACGACACCTGATTTGTATACAATGATCATTGTTCGAAGTGTAAAGGCCCTTCCTCACGTCCCGATTGTAAGTTAGATACAGAAAAGAGTAATTTTTAATGTGGTTCTCAGTAAATACTTGCCATTACATTTTGGTGTCATTTACTAGATGATTCCCGCATGGATTTAGGTTTTCATAAAACCCCAAGGGAACTCTTCGATTTTCCGGAATAAAAAGTAGCATATTATGTCCTTCTCTGGAATGCAAGTTATTTCTGTAACTTTGGTTAAAATCGGTCAAATGGATGGGCAGTGAAAAGTTAGCAGACAGACAGACAGATAAATTTTCGCATTTTTGCAAATAAACAATTTTGTATTTGTATTTATAATGTATGGATTTCACCAAGAATTAGGACAAAGGGAGGAAACATTTTCATTTCAAACTTTACACAATATGCAGACTAACGGCACCTAACGGTGGGACGTTGACAACTGTCAAAAAAAGACCAATCAATTTTTGACAAAAAAACAATGCTGCTAATCGTAGGTTGCTAAAGTAATCTATCGATAGATTAAAGATAGGATTGATTCATAGTTTTGGCCGTTAGTAGTAAATTAAAACCTTGAATCAAAACCTAATAAGTGATTATATTATTACGCTGTAGGTAGAGTACATTTATTAATGACTGACTACTAGTAATGTGTTGAGCTAGCTCTTCCAATTACCTACTTGGTAATAGATTCAGGTTAGGGAATCCTTTAAGTTCTATAATCGTGTTTCTTAACCCAAAGCTCATTTATAAATTGGGACGTCTATAGAGGCCAAAAGCCCTATTCATACAGTTTAATAACCGCATGGCGTCGATTCCTGCTTAATAGAGGAACGATATTATGTGATGATCCGAATTAATATTGCATGTCGGTTTAATGTATGCTCATCGCATACCTATTCAATGTAGTACTTGACATGTATTAAACATTAACGCATGTTTATAACAGGCAATTTGAATGAGATGTGTGTGTAATTATCATGACTAGGTACAAGTTTCCTGTTTGAATAAAAATAGCAACAGTAGAAGTTAATTAAAATATTAGTTAGTTACTAGCAATCACGGTTTTTTCCGCGTTCTTTCATGTTAAGTTATACTAGTTACTTATCTACATTAATCAAGTTCTATTTGTTACCTAGCTAAATTATTTATTTGCCATATTGTAGTTTAATTAAATTAATAAATAGATGCGTAAACTTCGAAGAGGGAAAGGGCCATTCACCATTTCAAAAATTAATTTGAAATGCGGGTTTTTAACATAACTTCCTCATCAGAGCTAATTGAAACGAATATTTTTCCTAATTTATTTAAAACACAGTTACCACAATATATTTATTTATCCATGCACAATATTATAGTGCAAGTACCTTAAGTTCTCATCGATTTCATCGCAGTGAGGCATACAACTATACCTTTATATCCAGGATGCTAACAGTATTGCCCCTTTGGATGGCCAAGCTACCAATTTTTTTAATTTTAAGTGCATTCTTACCACCTTGCGAAAGAGGTGAAATGAAACAGATTAAAATATTGTATATATTGTAAAATAATAATTCCTATTACACTAAAAATATTGACATCAAATAATAATATATACTGAATATAGAAAAAAAAACCTTTATCATGTAAGCTTTACATTAGTGACGAAAATACAAAATGTATAAGCAAGGAAAACTATCCAGACATTCTTGACGACACAACGCACGGTCCTCTCGGTGAGAGATTTCGTCGTCATTAATCAAGTAAGTGGGTCGCTCCCAGATAACCTTATTAACACAAGATAGCGATAAAAACAACTAACTTACTTCACCATCCGCGTCGCTAGAGTTATTTAATCACAATGTAACATATCCTGAGTCATTTCAAGAGGATACGTGTAATATGCGTTGAATAATGACTAGCGATTATGTATGTGGCGCACGTGGTAGTGAGGTTTATTTCGACAAAGTTCTAAGCGTTGAACGCTTACAACTTTAAAAGAGCATTATGAAGTAACAGGTTGTTTTGTTTTTAATTCTGAGATATTCACGTCAGAACCAAAATAAAAAATTAATAAACACAGTAGGTATACAGGGAGAGCTTGTGAGAGCCAAACCTTCGTTATTTGTGTCTGGCAGAGGTTGCCACGATACTAAGTGTCTGGCAATTATGACTATTCCGAATTCTAATACTATTCCGAAGAAATTATAAACTAAATTTTATGTGAGTAACGTAAGTTTGTCGAAAGACTTTTTAAACTTTTGTTACCGGTAATCTCCCAAAGCCACCATGATCCAAACTTCATAGTCACTGATCGTTCCTCTCTGTGTTAAGGGACAATACGCGAGAAACTTTCAGCTGTAAAATAACGAAGGTCTGGCCTTCACGGGCTATTAGCAAAGAGTAAATGTAAGATTGAAAAAATAAAATAATTCACACCGCTTCCACGGAACGCCATAATAATATGAGACACTCTATCTATTGTTGATATTTAGGAAGTTTGCCTCTTTTAGTCGCGAGGTAATCAGATATTTTAAAAGGGACAGACGGTAGACGCTCGTCAATTAATTTCATTACCCCTAATGCCACTAATAAAGAGCAGAGAACATGTGTTTATTTCGATCTACGCTCTCGTCGAGTTAGTTTTATTGCATCTCCGAAGTCGGGTTAGGTGATTTATTGGCTGTGGCCTATTTGTACGGCATTTGATGTTGATTATGATTGTGTCATAAGAGAGCCATGTGGGAATCGTTACTGGTATAAATTGGGTTACAATTTTATCATAATTATTATTAGGTATTCTCGTCTATTAAGAATGTTTGTACATTAAACGAGTCCTTGGGTGCCGTTGAAACAAATGGCATAAGACCGGTGGAGTGTTCAAATCCCTACAAGAGACATAATAAATAATTTAGGTCCAGCATTGGATGACGACGAATCTCGATATTACTGCTCTAGTATTAGTTCACTCTGCTAGTATGTTCCTGGTTTGCTTGTCATTCTGTTCAGATATACGAGTACGTTAGCCCTTGACTGCAATCTCACCTGGTGGTAAGTGATGATGCAGTCTAAGATAGAAGCGGGCTAACCTGGATGGGGTTTGGCAGTTTTTGCTAAACCCATAGCCCTTTGGTTTCTACACGGCATCGTACTGGAACGCTAAATCGCTTGGCGGCACAGCTTTGCCGTTAGGGTGTCAACTAGCCACGACCGAAGTCTTCCACCAGACCAGACCAGAGATTTAGAAGAAAAAAGATTTTTACTTTGATTTCACCTTAAAATTCATTTTATTAGGTACCTACCAATAACTAAGTGTGTATTAATTTACGTCGAACCAACTGATTCTTAAATATCTTGATTTTCTAGAGTTTTGGTTTTTCCTCTTACAGAAAATATAGGCACCTCTACACGTTTAAATCAATTATACTTAAGACTTAGTAGGTAACTTATAATCCTTATTAATTTATCCATGTAACATTTACTCAAAACTAAAGCTAGATATGTACGATGAAAAGACGTGCACAAACGTTTTTTGTTTTAGTGGGAAAATAATATGTAAATGAAGACCCGATATTTTCGCCAGAGATGGCTGGTGCCAGCTGTATCATTATGTACCTGCTCCCATGTATTTTAATGAAATTACCTGAGCAAAATTTTCATCGGCAATTTCAAGTTGCAGCTTTGTGTGCTAATGTTAGTTCCTAATGAGAGTAAAATGTAGCATTTTCTTTGTTTTAGATGTCCCTCGTGGAAATTGCCTCTGACTCTGCGATGCGGGAGGAGAGAATACAGAATATTTACAAGTTTTGCATACCAAATTTGGTATGTTACTTTTTTTCATTTGTCTCGCTTATTTGTTTATTTTTGTAACATAATATTGCTCACAGCAATAAGACTTCGTGCTCTTCTATAATCCGTAGATAGATTTATATATTATATCTTACTTATTTACTTAGTTTCTTTTCTTTCTTCCTTGTTCAAGTATCTATAATTTATTCCTTGTATAAGTTTGAATAATACACACATGTAGAGAAGTTTATCTATAATATTTACGAGACATACTTATTAATTTTCTTGCCGCCTATTCTCAAAAGAATGTAGGTAACTATGTAGGTATCTTCCGAACCGATGCACGATGGTAGAGTTTTGACTCATAAGTGGCGCAAACTGTCCTACCTTTGGTAGGTACCTTACATGAAATAAATAAATTCAATACATTTCATATTTCAGTAGGTACTTAATTATTAGTTAATATAATTATTAGTTAGTATTTTTCATGAGTACTTACCTACTCAGCATTTTAGTATGAGTTAAAAAAAGTCCAAAGACCTGGGTGTAAATTTCTTTGGCCATTTATCAATTTCATCTTTATTTCGCCGCCTCACAATTTCCAATATTGAAAGTCCCGATTCTTAATTCTTGTATTGAGTAAGATGATATTTATTCATTCATTTACAAAATGGTGGCATTTATACTAAAACCTTCCTTTGCCATCGTCAATAAACCGCCTATCGTCATTGTATTGTAATTGGGGAGGTTTTGTGATCGTCTTCGGTTACGGTCGTGTCGAATTACATACAAATAATAGATAGGGAAATCATATAACAAAGACATGCCGACGTAAATCTTTGTTTTCGACTAAGAATAATACGTATTTATCTTTGCAGATAGAGTTCTGGATATGTATGAATCAAACTATTCAAGGTAAGTCATAATTTTGTGTTGAGGACTTTAAGTAGGTACCCATTCAATTTAGTTAAAAGCAACTGAAAATAATTACTTAACTATCTACTTACTTACTTTTGAAACATTATTTTGATCAAGTTGGAAAGCGAACGTTTTCAATTTTCCAAATTACTCAGTGAAATGTTCGTCATTTGGGACAACATTTCTGAGGAACTGTCGAAATAGCCCAATTAATTACGGAAAAGTTTCTTAGAAGGAATAGGAACCTTATTTTGATCTCATCACAAATGCCTATTTGGTGCCACTTCGAGTCGGCCTGCAATTTTGTTATTTTTCGTCTTGGCTGCCTCGTTGGTTGAAGCATGACTGCCGATGACGAGGTTTCTGATTCGGTTTCCGGATTGAGTCAAAAATAGTTAGGTATACCTACTCATTGGGGTTTTCTGTCAAGTAATTTCCAGTAGGTACCTAATTACCCGGGGTTAGGAAGTTGGTGAATTTTTATCCCCATGTCTCCGAGAGCACGTAAAAACCGTCGGTCCTGCGCCTACTCTTTCTCCCGTGGTGTAGGATTGCCATCCCATCTGGCTATGAGAAGGAGGGAATAGAGAGTGCACCTGTGTTTGCACACACGCTTGTGTTACGCTCAAATGGCTACTTTGTCTGTATGTCGTGGCCAAAATTCAGTTGGCAAAACAATGTTAATTTTCGTCTCGAAGACATCGCTTGGGCTTAGGAATAATGTCGCTGATGGTTATTTTCGGATTCCAAGAGCAATCACGAATTCATCCTCAAATCTCTCGAGTTCTACTATGGTTAGTTGATCTTCCTACTAACTAATATTATAATTATTATTAATGTGAAAGTGTGGATGTTTGTTGCTCAATCACGCAAAAACGGCTGAACGGATTTGGATGAAATTTGGCATGGAGATAGATTATACCCTGGATTAAGATATAAGCTACTTTTATCCCGACGAAGTCGCGGGCATCAGCTAGTATTTCATAAGTTCTTTATATTTCAGAGGTAGTGTCCGGGTCAGGCTGGTGGGGCAGAGCGTGCTGCTCGCTCGGGCACTCCCCGCGGTGTCGCCGCGCTTGCGCCACGGCTGCGGACGCCAGTGCGCTGTCCGAGCCCTGTCGGCGATCTGATGAGATCGCTTTCTTCGACTGCGTTCAAAGGCAGCAAGAAGCGCAGTGGTGCTGTTGTAAGTATAGAATATTTACTTATCTTTCCGAACAATTTTTATTGATGTCCCAGTTTAAATTGGACATCTACGTAATAGAGGTAGGTAGGTATAAAGCTAATTCCTAAACATAAGTATCTAGAATATATTGTTAAAGCAAATTCCTAAACATATCTACCTAAGGGCCTCCATCATTATCCAACCCATCGCCCGCTCATTATTTCGAACGGGCCCCCTATTAGAATGAGAAGGGTTTAGGCCATAGTCTTCCACGCTGGCCCTGTGTGGATTGGCAGACTTCACACATCTTTGAGAACATTATGGAAAACTCTCAGGTTCACGATTTTTCTTCACCGTTAAAGCAAGTGATCGTTAATGGCTTAATTCACGCACATACATAACTCCGAAAAGTTAAGACATGCCTGATCTCCAGCAAAAAGGCTGACATTCTAACCACTATGTTATCACCGTAGCTCCAGCAGCAGTTATTTAGTAGACCGCACTCCGTTCTAGTTTACACTCTAAGTACTGGAATTCTCGCAATTGACAGTCTTTGATGGAGATATGAACTAACGCGTAAAATTGATAACCTCCTTATTCAAAATCTCAAAAAAAAAATCTGGTAGTGTCCATATAGACACTCTCCAGGGATTCCCAGCTTAAGTTATGTTGACTCCACCTAAAACAAGTTCACTTTCTTCAGCACAAACCCAATCGCTGAGTTGTCATGAAGCATGCCAGCGCGCAGTGTGGCGAGTCGGACAGACGCGAGCGGACAGTGGTGTTCGAGAAAAGGCAGTGGAGCTGTGCGAGCAGTCGCCTCCATTGCTCCATTGTTTACGAGACCTCACAGTTTCCACTGTGCTCACAGATACGTCTAAATGTGAGTACGATAACATGAATTACCTAAGACGGAAAACCTGAGTATTCGGAACTGCCAAAATCATAACTAAAAATATCAGAGCTCTGCTTCTCAATCCTGTTGACTGTAGACGCTCATATTAATATATTATAGATCATGATGAAAAAATCTATGATTAAAAGTATCTAGGTACATTTTTTCTAGGAAAAGTTACATAGTTAGCTCCTGCCTTGAAGTTACTGAATTTATTTAAGAGAAGCGAGGTCAAGGAGAAACGAAGAGTAAATCGTGTGAGAAATAAGATAGAAGAATAAGTTTTAATTCTGCTCTAGATTTACCATGCTGTCACGAATCTCCTAGTCAAGAATGTCGAAGTACCTGCGAAGCAGTTCTCCGTCGTACTGGCGAGTCTCAAGAGATAGCAGAAGCGTTATCTCAGGAGTGCGGCGCGCCGGCTCTGCACGACAACATGTGGCAATGTTTCCTCAGGAAGGACGCACCGCCTGAAACCAAAGACGTGATCCCGCACGACGTGGCTAAGCTACATTGCTGTCAAAAGGTACGAATAAAATGAAGAAAACATATTGTGTGAGCTCATTAGTCGAACGGATCTTTCGACTTGATAAAATCTTAGAAATATTCGAGCGATTTTCTTTGAGAGAGGTACGCTTAGGTAATGAAAAATAATGAACATTATTTAGTTAAAACATCGGATTAAAATCTAGATGCTATAGCCGGCTACAAATGATTTCTATACAACTCTTCAACGGCTAAACACAGGACTGCGCTCTCTAGGACTATATTTGAATAAAATATAATTTTTCTCTTTCAGGGAGCTACAATAAATTGCCGAAGACTCTGTTTTAACACGTTCAACAATGGCTGGCAATTAAATTGGCAGAAATTTGACACAGAATGTCTTGGAGACCCGCAGGAGATGGAAATGGCGGAATGTATAGAAGAAGGTAAGGACCGCCTCAAATAGTAGAAGAATCAGCCTCTTCTACTAGTTCTTGAACCATAACAAACATTTGCGGCTTGACCTTTTCAGCAATAGGTGCTCCATTATCCGTACTTTAATATTGTAAATGCAAAAGTATGTCTGTCTGCTACCTTTTCACGGCCCAATAGTTTAACCGACTCTGACGAAATTTGGTACAGGGTAAGCTTATATCCCGGGGACGGACGTAGACTACTTTTTATCCCGGAAAATCAAAGAGTTCACACGGGATTTCCAAAACCCATCCGCTTAACCGATTTGTATGAAAGGTAGGTACCTTGCGTCCCTGTCATTGCCATAGGCAACTTTTATCCCGGAAAATCACACAGTTCCCACAGGATCTTTAAAAATCTAAATCCACGCGGACGAAGTCGCGGGCATCCTCTAGTCATATTATAAGCCGATAGATGTCTACTGTTGGAACTAGGTCTCTTTAGGATTTCTATACGCCACCATCTTGCGCCGCCTGAAACCCACTGCTTAGCTCCCTGCAACTCCTTTTGATGTTGTAGTAAGGGGTTTTCCAAGTCCAATGTTGTGCTTTCGGGAGCAAGGTCGCCATACTAGCACCTTGGGACGCCAACGCCTATCGGTTTTTCGAACGATGTGTCCTGCCCATTGCTTTAGCTTCGCAACATGTTAAGCTATATCAGTTACTGCTTCTCCAACGGATCTCCTCATTTCTGATTTGAACTTATTTCTTTTGATATTTAATACAAATATTTGGATTTTCAGTAGAAGCACCATGCACCCTCGGCTGTTCAGGGCTAACGTACTGCAGCCAGATGAACAACCGACCAACAAGTCTGTTCAGGTCTTGTTCCTCTCAAGCCGACCTTGATGCACATTCAGCAGTAGCAGAACAAAAAGGTAGCGGGTAAGTTAAATTGGCTACTAAAAAAGACAGATTTTATTTCCAAGCACCTGCAGTTACCATGTTTTCTCCTATTGGAAAGTCAATGTGATAGCCTATTTAAATCATCTATTATTTTAAGTAGGTATCTATCTGAGAAACATGAACAGCTTGCAATTCTACTGGAAGAATTCACTGTAGTAATTCATCATGTAAGGTCGTCGTTTGTTTTTAAGTCTCTCCTGTATTTTTTATTGTTTGTCACATTATTTAACAACAAAGATGTTTAAACAAATTAAATCGCTAATGAAGTCATATCCTTGTCTGCCACAAATCACAATATACCAAGAATTGAAATATTAAAACAACCATTAATGAGCAAAAGGTTGGCACCGACTTCAAAACTGATTGGATTTCTTTAAAAATAGAAATTCACTGATGACTGACTCTAACGATTTCTCTGAATGTTGAGACGGTAAATAATTTTAAACGGTTAATATTTTCAGGTACGTGACTGTTGCAGGACTTCAGCTACCGTTAAAGAATTCTTCTCAATGTACTACAGATGTCTGGAAGAGTGTGGCTTGTGCATTGCACGTTAAACCATGTACAGCAAAGGTATATTTTCCATTGTTTATTGTACCTATATGGTCACTTTTTTCGGTTTGTAAACATATGCCATTACGCGCACAATCTGTGAAAAGACCCGCCATATTTGCTCTATGAGTCATCTGTCATGTATAAAGTATGCTAAATGTACGGTAAATCCTTAGGGAAACCCATGGAATCGGGAAGTGCTAATTATTCTTTGGGTAAACTGTACTTTTAACATGACAGTTAACACATATTGCGAGTCCTTTCTCAGATTGTACGCACAATATAGCTGGCTAAGATTTTATTCCTCTTCTGTTGTATCATCACGAAGGCAAGCTTAGATATTGGGTTGTTGACAACTCGCGCTTGATTTTAAAGATACTTGTTGGTACGGACATCAGTTCACACAACTGACAAATGAGTTCCTCTTTTACAAAGAAGTGGTTTTGTTTGAAGGGTCACAGCAGCCTGCTTTGCATGGAGGACTGCAAGCGGTTGGTGTCTTCTTGCGTGGAGTGGTCGCGAGCGTCTCTGTCAGCCACCGCCCTGTGCGCCAGACTCGCTCCCTCCAGTGAGAATGCTCCATGCGTCTCCTTGAGGGAGTTTATGGCTCCAAGTAAGACTTTGCTTAAATGTTAAAGCTCGTAGGTATAGTAAGATGTGGCTATTAAACTAATATGCTGTCAGTGGGGCAGTCATATTATTTGTGAAATTAGCGTTAGATTTTAGATCACTCTATAAAACATAAGAACTGGATGGAACAGTTTGGATGGGTCTGATAAGTTAAACGGTCATAGTTAAACCACTCACTCATAAGAATACCTAGCTGAGTTTATTTTGGAAGAATCTTAGACCAGGGCGCGATTGGAACCCTCGCAAAATTCAACAATTGACGGTTAAAAAATGTACAATGGTACCCATTTTGAGTATAAAATGTTTTGAGTTACTTTGAATGGTTGTCGACAAAGTGAATATGTACCCGAATTTGAGGAGCGCAGTATGTTTAGATTGGTGTCACAATCTTATATTTTTATTTTCGAAAGAGCACTTAGTAATATTATATTAACTCCCGCTAGATTAAAAATAAAGTTTTCCAATTTTTCAGGTATTGATCCACCTCTACTCTCCGCCACGGAAGTGATCACGTCTCCCTGCGCGGGCTCTCCGTGCAACGGAACTCAAGTTTGCGTCGTGAACAGGAATTGTCTTCAAGGAGGCTCTTGCATGAAATATACTTGCATCGATGGATGCCCATTAGGTAGTTTATATTTTTAAACCTACCCTCATTCGTTGTTCCTATCAAGTATGATTAGAACACTTATCATTCCTGGATAGGCTGAGTTTATTGTAAAACTTGTCTGAAAATTCCTTTGATTAGTTCTGGTACATGCATGTATGGCGTAATACTCAGATCTAAGCTCTTGAACGGTTATTTTATCCTTCTGTTGTTTTTAGGTGATGGAAGTTCATACATAGTCCCGATGGGCTCAAGGGTGAGGGTGCCAATGACTTGCGCTTCGCAAAAAGTCTGCATCAAGATCTGTCGATGCACCAATCGAGGCCTCTCGCACTGCCAGCCATTGCCCAGCGTGGCACTGGATAACTGTCGACTGCATGACAAAGTTGTCAAACATGGTAAGGGTACCTTTTATTACACTACTTCAGGGCTTTGGTCTGTGACCATACCAGAGAACCAGAGCCGTACTGTTTGAATCCCAAGCTCTTCTAGTTTTCCATGGAAATTCATTTAATCGACATACATCTTCGGAAAAGAAAAAATTTGTATGAAAATTTGCAGAATTGGGAGAAATTCTGGTGTATGTGGAACAGTAAAGAATTTTTATTCCAAACCCTGAACGTCGTGAGAATCGTTTTTCTGGGAGAAAATATGAGATAGGTTTAGGATGTAGAATCCCCGCTCCATGAATATACCTCGTTCGGATGAAAAAAGGAGCTATTATCTCGATGGCATCCCATTTTAAGATCATTCGGTACGCCTTTGGTACGCCTACTGTGGTAGTTTGACAGCTATTTGTGGCAATCCGATTGAACGGACCAGACACCAGATAGAAGGAACTCTCGGTTTGATCCTCAATCGACTATATGTCAAATATCAGGCTAATTAATAAACAAAACAACAAGGAAAACAAAGAAAAATAGGCTATTCATAGGCTACCTAGCTCCTACAGTTGGCGATTACTGTTGGTTGTGTCTAATGTTCCTACATTTGACGCATTCCAGTGACGTCGAAGCCTGTCGTGAACTGCGACGGCACTCTCTCACTTCTGACTAAACGCACAGTTGCAGCAAGAATGTTATATTTTCTATCTTGCAGGAGAGAAGTATTACATGGAGTGCAACGAGTGCGTGTGCGTGGCGGGCGAGCGCGTGTGTGCGCGCCGCGCGTGCGGACACGCTGCCCTGCTGACGGGGCTGCCCTGCAACTGCCCGCCGCACCATCTGCCTGTACATTCGCCCGGAAGACTGTATCCGAACGCTTGCCTTGCCAAGTTAGTATGCAATGATCTAATCCTGAACAAAAGTTCCGGTTATATTTTCTTTTGCCATAATCCATGCCTGACGGGCGAGCGCGTGTGATGCGCTTCCCTGTTGACGGGGCTGCCCTGCAGTTGCGACTATCTAACTATCGACTAGATAGCAGGACTAAATGCGTAGCTCGCTAAATACAATGTAGACTGTGGAAATTCGTCGTTTAAGCTTGAAAACATTTTTTTTATTCAGAGTTTCTTGTATTGTTTTAATTTAGAAGTCTATAGAGATATCAATTATGAGACTTTTTTACCAAACCCTGTTGTTTACATACTACTCAGATGCGCGGGAGCAACGGATGGAGACATTGACTTCGGGTCCAGAGCCGCGTGCGCGGGCGCGGCGTGCGGGCGGCATCACGCATGTCTTCCCGCGCGTTCTGTTTGTCTGTCACGTCTTCAAACTGCCTGTCCTCAATTTAAATGCGGTAAGTTCTACCAAACTTTATCACAGATATTTCTTAATGGCATAATCACACGATTGATACATTTCTTTTGAGTGAGTAATGAGTATACGAAATGCCTTATCATTAGTATAACCTAAATACCTTTAAAGGAAGAGTGAATAGGCATCTTCTATAAAAGGCAAGCGCACTCCAACCTAGACCTTATACTGCTTTTTACTATCTACCTAGGCGTGATTGTCGTCAAGGACAAGCTTATCTCCCAATAAAAAAAATCAATAACTCATAGATGTAAAATCAATGCATCCAGAAGGAGTGGAGGCGGCATGCAAAAACTATAATATGCAAGATTTCATGTTTCTAGGCCCAGCCTGGACTTAGCTTACTTCCATTTCGCCTTTTAATATTATCTATATTACTATGTAAATAAAGAAAATGCCTACTGTTTAATCAGGTTTCGTTATTTACAGTGAACATGACAGCATGCAATGCACAATCATCTATACCAGTATGCGACACTGATGGACGCACGCATTCTAACCCGTGCCATCTTGTCATGAGTGGACGAAAACTAGCCTATTGGGGACAATGTTTGCGGGGCTGTTCTGCGGTAAGCATCCAGTGAAATTTCTTACTACCCCCAAAATCGTAGTCAATCTTTGAAAATGTTTGTGATTTCCAAAATATTATTAAAACTCAGAAATTAACAGAAGTTCGGTCTAAAGATTTGGACAGTCTATTTTTGTGCGGATTTTATCACGACTTAATTATTTACTGACCAAAAGTATGAAAAACTTGAAATATGTTGTTTTCAGACTGGCAGTGTGTGTGGAGTGAATGGTATCACGTATACTTCAGAGTGCGCTGCTTGGGCAGAGTATGTCAGTGTGGACTATATAGGACCTTGCTTCGCTGTTGGCCCCATCTCGGACCGCATGGAACCCAAGTGCCAGTTCGACAGAATCATCTGTCCTCCCCTCAAGATACAAGACTGTCTTGGATTCACAGCTCCTGGAGCATGTTGCCCTAAATGCGGTGGAGCTCTAAGAATCCTTTATTCTAAAAAGCAAATAGACAGGGCATTATACGGCACTAACATATCGGCAAGCGTTATCAACTTACACAATGTACTATCTGCTCTTGATAGACATGTCAAAGTAGCTCAATGCGCTCTAAGAGGATATCTTACCATTGAAATGGAAATATTTGTTACAGTAGAGTCAATTTTGAAAAATCCGACAGATTTACAGTTAAATGTTTGCATTTTGGAGGCTGAGAGATTGGCGGATCTCATCAACCGAGAAAGTGCTTTGATTACCAGCGATCTAGGTTTAAGTGCTCTATCATATGCCTTGGTTGTTCATACTCATCCGACGCAAGGTACTTCTAGTGTAAGTTTATCGGTTTCGCTAATACTGTTATCATATCTCTTCATTTTCGTTTTAAGGTGAAATGTTAACGACTGTCTATTGTGTAAGATAATTTGATTTGTAAATAGATATTGTACATACGAAATGTTAAACACCAAATATGTTAGTGTTATTTTGAGATTATAAATGCTTTGGTCCGCTTTACCGAGGGCACAGTCGATGTTGTAGAAATTTGATAATTGTGAGTTAAATGTGCCATTAAACAAAGCTTTATGTACGTATTTGCATATTTTAAATATTAACAGTACATCTGATAGACTGAAATAAGCATTTTTATCAATTTTACAAAAGACAATTTATGGAGTAGTCCTTATACCAAATATGTGAAAGTTATTTTTGTTGTTTTGTTGATATATTTCGATATACTTATTACGAGAAAAATATATTTATGTGCATAAAACTGGATTAAAATAATATTCAGTTCATGATATAGTTGTTTTATTTACGCACAACAAATATTGAAGAATATAATATTAAGAAGAATATGCTTGTTCCGATATCACTATATTATTAATTGATTACTTATATCTAAATTCAGTTAAGTCTTTTTTATCGAAAAATATGTTGATTCTATCGAGAAGTTGAGGGTCAGTGACCGTTTTAGCTAACTGCATGAACCCCGTCTGCAAGACTGGATATATTACATGAAACCGTTCCAAAGGAAATGTTAGAACGAGTTCAAGATACGCCATCAAAATGTTCTGGAAACAATTCCTTTGCACTTCAATGTCCTGAAACAAAAATACAAGTGTAAATTAAAAATTCATAACAGGGGACAAGTGAAGGTTACAGTTATTCGAAAAGAGCTGATAACTTTCAAACGGCTGAACCGATTTTCTTGGATTATAGCTAAGAACACTCTCGACAAGCCACCTTTCAAACAAAAAAAAAAATTAAATTAAAATCGGTTCATTAGTTTAGGACCTACGATGCCACAGACAGATAGACAGATACACACGTCAAACTTGTAACACCCCTCTTTTTGGGTCGGGGGTTAAAAATGTGATTTATTAAAACGATTCATTGATCAAGTTATGTCAAGTCATGGCTTAAGCACAAAGTTTAAAGTTTACCTTATTAATACTGAGTGTTCTTTGCTGTTCTATTTCTGGTGGAACTGGCTGTGGTGGGATCAATGGTTCCACATGTTTGTTCTTGTCATATGCAGGCCCGTCACATATGGTGATGTTAACTTTGCGTGCATTATCATTATTTTCAGATGCAGAACGTTGTTTCATTTTGATTGGACTTCTATTACTTTGAGGGTAGTCAGCCGATTTACGGGAGCTATGTTTTATTTCTTCATAGTCATTAGAGTCCTTTTGGATTTTATTTTCAGATTCCTCTAAGCCTCTAGTTTCATCTACAGCTTTTAAATTTTCATTTGATGACTTAAATGATTCAGTAGCGTTATCTTCGTTTACAGAGTTTGCTTTAAAGTCAGCAAAAGTAAAAGGTTTTGGTTTTTCAATTTCAACCTCTTCAGATTCACAAATATCTTCGGTAATAAATTTATCTGGTTCGGTTGTTTCTTGTGAAAAATAGTGTTCATAATTATTCGATGAAGAATCTGTTTCTACAGAGCTGCACGAGATTCGATCTTTATTATTATCACAATTATCGAAGTCAGAAACACTTATGAGATGTTTTACATAATTACAACATAACAGTTCCCAAGTCGCTTTCAAGTCGAATATTTTCATAACGAATTGATCGTACTCTAACGTCATGTTTAGTGTTGTCTTATAGTTGTTCAATATTATAGAAACATCTGTTGATCTCAATTTGAATTTTATTACGCCACTGAAAAATATTTCAGTCAGGGCTATAGTTTTAATCAGCCAAGAGGAAGACGTTTGTTTGTATAAATTAGCGGCGTGGTCTAAATTTGATACTTTTTGTACGAGAAACTTAAGTCCTGGTCTTGCATCAAACTGCATCGCCCGGGTATATGATAATTCTAAACTCATTAGTAAAAGATTAATGTTAGACTTATTTAGGAAAAACTTATAATTACAAATATTTGTGCCACTCTTAAAACCTTCTAGCAAAATATTATTTATACCATAAAATACATCCGACGAGGCTTGAATGAGTACAGTTGCAATAATTTGAACCAGTATTTGATGAGCCAGGAGTCCAACCACCAATCCTCTGTTAGGAATTCTAACCGTGAACAAGTCAGGATTATGAGAATTCACAGATTCTTGCAGATAAATAAGAAATATGTAACTTCTGTCATCAATTAAGTTTTGACTGGTGTTTTTACCAGTTTGTTTTGTATGAGTGTCAACTCTCAGTTGTTCTGTTAAAAATACTTGTTGAGCCATAGCATGTAATCTTACATTATCGTTTACAGAGCAATCTCGTCTTGCTGCTACTTTAACAATAGCTAGATCTCCGTAAAAGCTATTGGAATTCTCATTGAATGCATAAGTTAGCTGCTTCAAAGGGCTCAGACTGGCATTGCAAGCTCTGTGTAGACTTATACAAATAATTTCCCATTGATTGTCTGTTAGAAGGTGGCCTGAAGTTAAAATTATGTGTCTTATACATGAAGCTCCTAATCTAGCGATCGGTTCTTGCGGTTGAGCAATACATTCCACTAATATTAACATTATTTGCTTCAGAGCAAATGTCGCCTCTAAACTTTCAATTGGTTCCAATTCTTCACCCTTATCATTGGTTCTTTCAACATTAATTTGTTGCAACTGATGGAGGTACACAACAATAGTATCAGTAGTCATCCCACAGCATTGTTTAAAATTTGGCATAACGCTATCCCAATGTGTATTTACATTACTAATCTGCCTCAACCAGTTTTGAACGGTTGGCAAGAGTAAATGATTTATACAATGAAACCCAAAGTGTGTTCCTGGAACATCAGCTATATTTTTGAGTAACTTGAATAAAGTTTCCATAGCTGCAGGTTGATTTTTCTTAGAGCACACAACTGTAGCCGATATTAATCCTTCAATTAGAACGTACCATACTTTAAAAATATTACTAGGCTTATCAAATTTTAGTAAGCAATTGTTTGTCGTACTCATAGGTGGTAAGCTTGTTGATAATTTTCTGTAAGAGATTTGTTCCTCTTCGCAATTTTCGTTAACGATGTATTTGGTCACATCAAGAGAATCATTTGGTATTATAGGATCAACTACTGATAATGGCAAATCCCCTTTAATTCTATTCCCTGTATTGAAAATAGGACACTTAGGCATATTATACATCATTGTTAAAATATCAGCACAATTTTCTAAATGATATAATGCCTCTCTACACATATCGACGATAACTTTCTCAGACTTTTCTTCACTAAGAGGTATAAATTTACTGTTCTTTGAAAATTTAAGGCTGAGACTTGGCTTTGGCTGGGGAGGTGTCGTTACTTTCTTGGGTTTAACTTCTGTTGCTTGTACTTCATCGTAATGTAATCCTTTTATGTGGCTCAAGAGACACAAAATACAGTCAAGAGCCGCATTTGCAAATACTAAAGTGTTATCTGTATTTAAAAATACTTTGAAAATTTCGAGAATAGCTGAATATTGGTTTGAATTGTTAGCTGCCCGGAGCGTGTTGAATAACGGCCTCCAACCGGATCTTATTTCCATTCTATTTGTTTCAACAAATTCACATATACAGGAAATAATTTGTTCCTGAAAAAGAGTAAGTATTAAAATTCGGTGATTCCTTAAAAATGTTAAACGATCATTTTCATTCAAGAGTTAGAGAAAATATGGTACCTGTATGTCATCATCACATAGTTCTAAACATAGTAGGTTCTCGAAAGGTTTCAGCAAAGCCTCATTGAAGTGGAAGTGGGGCAGTTCAACTTGTTGGTTCAGTAATGCAGTCGCACAATCGTGCAGACATTGAATGGCCAAGCTTGATATTTGGATATCCTTATGGCAAGCAGCCTGTAATATTTTAGTTCTAATTATTTATTATTAACATAATAAATAATGGTGGGGGTGCTTCAATGAACGTTGTGGTACAAAATTTTTAAGTTATTTTTGTACCTAGATTTACGAAAAACCGTTTAAGGCCGATTCACGCCAATTGCGTACACGAGACACGTGCGTAGTGACGCGCGTAAACCCCTAACACACCGGGTTACGCATACGTCCACGCTTTACGCAAGCGGTGTGCCATTTTTCATACAATTCCATACAACGCAATGATACGCGCTACATCTACGCTTACGCAGCCTGTGTGAACGAGCTATTAACTTTTAGTCTAGTTACGATATATTTATACTGTAAGTCAGTGAAAATTGTTGTAAATCTGTATTACTCATTATTCTAAATCGGTTTGGGATATGAAATGGTAGTCTGAAAAATAACTTAAAGAATAAAGAAGAATAATTCAAAATTGAAAAGTCTTACCTGCATAAAGTGAGGTCCAACCACAGTCCATATGGCCATACGATGAGCTAACGGTCTTGCAGCGCGAAGGCACCTCAAAGCCACGTCGCCCGCTCGGCACAGCGCCCGCGCCGCTTCCCCTCCCCCTGTAACTCCCCCCGTAACCGACTTGCCACGACGCCACCAAGTCGCATTGTTGTTCGCTACGTCTTGTTCCCATGAGGAAAATAGCTGAGAACAAGATAAAAGTTGAAAACTAAAACCCGACTTCGATCGTCTTAATAAACACTGAAAATAGTAAAATAGTTTTTTTGTCGCTTGGTATACTTTAATGTTGTAGTTCATGAAGTCAGAATTTTCTCCTCTTTCGTTTGACATAACATTCAATATAATAGCAAAAAAAAATTTGGAGACCCCCCACTATTTTTTATGTAACATCCGTTAGGACAATTTTTTTGTATAAAATATGTCACCTGGACCTTTACAAGAATCAATTGACACCTCATTCATTAAAATCGGCCCCGTAGTTTAGGCGCTACGGTAGAACACACAGAATCTGGATACAAACATACATACCTACATAGACTGCTTAAATCATAACCCTTCCTTTTGGCTTTGCCGTAGTCGCGTAAAAAATAATAAATTGGGATACGGAAAAAAATTCATATTAATATGGCTGAAACGGCAGATTGTAATTCAATCTTGAACTATTGCTAAGCTAAAGCTTACCAATCTATGGTTATGGGCCACAAGCCTCTGTAGTGCTGCCCGCAAAGTTGGCAACGTGGTCGTGGCAGCGAGACGTGTGAATAGGGCGTCCGCAGCCGCAGACAGGGCGCAGCATACCCTGGCTGCTCCTGACCCAGAGATCACGTTACCTGCCTAAGGAAATACAAAACTAAAACCAATACCTTCACTAGGAGAATCTGAAAGGGAAACCCCAAAACAATAAATCTAAATTACGAGAGGGATGGCATAAGACAGCAGTTAAGGTTTTAAGGGTTTGGTTTTTGGACTTCCATTAGAAACCCTATCGTCATCATCATGATCAACTCTTCGCCGGCTCACTACTGTCGGAATGAGAAGGGTATAGAAAGAAAGAAAGAAAAACTGTTTATTTGGTGCCAACAAAAAGATAACTAAAAATAAATTAAATGTAAAATGAGATGCGTGGTATGTGGTACCAAAATGACTCCACTCAGCATTTGCTGCGCCTGTGTCAGGAACGCAGGCACAGCGCTGGTCTTCCGTGAAGCCAGAAGTTTCGTACAGTAAATAAGATACAACATAAGTGAGTACAAATAAATAATGTGGTTAGTAGATAAGGTTAGTATAATAATTTTAGTAGTTTATGCCATAGTATGCCACACTGGCCCAATATGGATTACAAGACTTCACACACTTTTGAGAACGTTAAAGAGAACTCTCAGGCATGCAGGTTTCTTTACGATAATTTCTTTCACTATTAAAGCAAGTGATATTTAATTGCTTAAAACGCACATAACTCTGAACAGTTACGGGTGCCCGGGATCGAACTCCCGACCTTCCGAAAAGGCCGGCGTCGTAACCACTTGGCTATCACCCCTTCTATCCCAGGCATCATTAATGACATTCACATACGTCTACGTCTAGTCATGAATCGGAAAATGAATTACCTCTTGTCTGCAAGTTTCCACAATTTTCGCCACGGACATATCATTATTTGGGTTATTTTCAAGCACAGGTTGTAAGAAGTTGAAGACATCGACACTGAAACAAAAGTTACACTCAACTGCTTTCACTATTGCAAATCTCCTTCAAATGTCTACTCTTGTCTCTTTATACTTTAATGCTTAGTTTGCAAAGATGGGGTTTGTTAGGGTTTCTTGTTCAAGTCAAGATAAATCTTGCCTTTCCAAAAGTAACTAATGCACTTTAAAGTTCCTTTAAAAGATTTGAAAGTACAATAAATACTATTATTAATTTACCGGAGGGCTGGCAGTTACCTCGGTCAGCATATTATTAGTCTGGCCATTCAACAAGGTGACACAGCCAGTGTTTTAGGCATCTTGTCTTGTTACAGTGGTTTAGAGGATATTTTTGATTTGTAATTTTTATGTATAGTGCCAGGCAGGAAATATTGTACATCAAAATTTAGAAAGGGGTTTTGGTTTCTTAGAGCGTTGTCTCTGTCACTCATCCGTATGTGACGTTTCGTCTGTTTCAACGAGAGACAACGCTCTACGAAACCGTTATCTCTTTCTATAGTTCGAGAGCCTCTCGTTAAGATCGACGAAACGTCATATAGGTATGAGTGACAGAGACAACGCTCAACGAAGCCGAAATCTCGTTCTAAAGTTCAATGTACTCGTACAATATTTCCTACCGGGCACTGCATTGTTTTTTATGTCAAAAGATTTGAAATGGATCTTGAAATGTTTTAAAGTCCCTTACCATGTTTCATCATCTCTTCCATCGAGTATCAACTTAGCATCGGCCTGTAGTATGGAAACGGTCTTATTTCTCCCTGTTTGCATGGTGACAATAGGAGTAGCATTGTTTCCTTGCTGCCCGAACAACGAGTGCTCAAAGCTGGAGACATACTGGCATGCAGCGAAGATGTGCTCCCAGCATTCCGGAGCTTTGGACCCGAGTTCCAGGCCGCCTGTGGATTTAAAGCCACTGCGTCGTTACGCCTACCAAACCTGATATGTTATATTAACTAGGATAATGTACCAGACCATCAATTTAAAAGTGGTACATATTTTCAAGTTTCTCATAGTAAAATGCTGGTCTCAGGTAGGGTTTCAAACTTTTAGCGTAGCGTATTAAAGTTTACGACATTGCAAAACATATCAGATTTGGTAGGCGTAACGACGCAGTGTATGTAATGTTTTGATAAATTTTCAAGGTTTATAATTTTGTTTTTATATCATCATCATCAGCCTGTGGAAGTCCACAGTTGGACCTATGCCTTTCCTAAAGAGCATGGGACCTAGGTCTTGCCCAAAGAGCGCCACTACCCGGTATTTAGCCTTCCTCATCCAGCCACAAGCCACTTTCCGCCAGCATCTTTATGTAGTCGGTCCATCGTGCCTGAGAGCGTCCCGCACTACGCTTACTTATACGCGGTCTCCACTCTAGATCCTTTCAGCTCCACCTCTACGACAGGTATGGCTGATTTAATGAACTTTGTTCATGCTAATCCATATTTAGGCTGAGATCTATAGAGCGCACTTTGACTTTGCTGAGACTTAAGACACTGTTAAAACGAGACAACGTTATATCGCTAGAAATAAACCTATCTCGTTTTAACTGAAACTTAAGTCTAAGCAAAGTCAAAGTGCGCTCTATAGATTTCAAACTTAATAGCTGTCTGTCTGTCTGCTAGCTTTTCACGACCCATCCATTTAAACGATTTCGATGAAAGTTACGGAGATAGCCTTGGTCTGGTGGGAGGCTTCGGCCGTTACCATGGCTAGTTACCACCCTACCGGTAAAGCCGTTTCGCCAAGCGATTTAGCGTTCCGGTACGATGCCGTCGAGTAGAAACCAAAAAGGTATCTGTTTAATGACTCTTCCAATACCTCTTCCAGGTTAGCCCGCTTCCATCTTAGACTGCATCATCACCTACCAGCGGGTGAGATTGCAGTCAAAGGCTATATTGTAAAACATTGCACCTCGTAACATAGGCTACATTTAATCCCGGAAAATCAAAGAGTTCACGCGCACGAAGTCGCGGGCATCGTCTAGTAAATAACTTCCACTTTTACTTTATTTTTATTTTTATTGTTACAACTTTCTGGTACCAATTTAAAAAAATAAAAAATTCTTTACTATATAAATAATTAATATTATCAAATCACTGTAAGCAAAGAATTAAAAAAACATCCGGGTTTGAATTTGATGTATACTATTAACTGTATAATTTCAGTTCAGTGTATTTTGTAAATAGGTTCCTAAAAACTGAATAACAACGAACACCTTCTTCGTGATTTGCGTTTTCAGATTCAGTACCCAGTTATATGATGTTAATTACATCAAATGGGACTAAGTGTTACAAAAAGTAGAGTCTTAAGTGTGATAGAATATAAGTTATACTGCTATCATTAAATAAATTCTGGTGTGAGTACAGTGATGAATAGTGAAAGCGTATAAAGTGAAGGAAAGTGTGCGTTAAAACTGTGAGTGTGGACCTACCTGAAATTAAAATATCCAGTGATAAGGCGTGCGTAGACAGAATTTTTCCATTAGCAGGTTGTGAAATTGCTGAATTCGCCAGCAGGGCCAGTATACTGCTGCAGCGATTCTGTAAGCTGAGAGTTGTGCTTATGCGTGCTGCCTAAAAAGGGATTACACAAGTGTAAATTAAAAATTTATAACACCCCCGACGATCCAAAGTATCTGAGTTTTCCAAAACATCATTTTCAAATAAATAATTACCTATGTATTTAGGCAACGTCCATCTTGACAGCTTGACATTTGTCTATTGACATAATATTATGAACCTAACGGTTATCTAACCTTCTTTTCTACAAGAAAACTAGAAAAGAGCTGATAACTCTTAAACGGCTGAACCAATTTTTTTAGATTATAGCTAAGAACACTCTCGATCAAGCCACCTTTCAAACAAAAAAAACTAAATTAAAATCGGTTCATTCGTTTAGGCGCTACGATGCCACAGACAGATACACAGATACACAGACACACAGATACACAGATACACACGTCAAACTTATAACACCCCTCTTTTTGGGTCGGGGCTTAAAAATGTTTTAACTTATCATTTTTTTCAAATTGTTCCTTAGCACTAGGGTCTGGGACGAATAAATCGGAAATCAAATGTAACTACGCAATTAAGTTTTCGATTTATTCGTTCTAGACCGTGCACTCCGCATTCGTTGTTTTCGTCATTATTACGTAACAATCGAATGAATCGAACAATTGAACAATCGAGTGTCTTTCGATTGTTTTTATTTTGCAACAATCGCCCATCGCTAGTTTTGATCTTGATTTTTTATTTTTATTTGACCTTATGACTTAATATTTTTAAGGCACTTGTTGATTGATGAACTAAGTATTAATTTTTCAAAATTTTCAGAGAAGTTAGCAGTTTGAAGTAGGTACCTTGTGCAATCCTTCTAAGCATTGTATAGTCAATCCCTCCCAAGCAATGCGCTTCCTCTTCCCGAAAGTGTTGATCTTCGTCGTTATCATACCACGCAATTTGTGTTTCTTATTTCTGTACCCCGTTAGAGGCACGCTCAGTACCGTCACCATTGAATCCCAGATACAAGTTAAAATTCTGAAATCAGATCAGATGTTTTTACACAGCTTGTCAAGGTTTACAGAAGGTATACCAGTCGCCATAACTTGAAAATTATAGTATCTTTTTAGAACTAAGCTCTTTCGAGATTGAACTATCTCCTGAATGTATGAAACTTAAAAATGGTTTTAGACTTCAAAATACGAATTTTAGTTTCTGGTTTTCAAAATCTAATATGATGTCTAAATACTTAAGGTCTGTTTCTGAATACCTAAACCTAGTGCAAAATAGCTTACCTTCTAGCCCAACGTAAGCTGGCTTGATACTGTGGTGAATCATTAGTATTATTATAAACCATGGAGACTTCTTTTAGTTTTTGCCAATCTGACATAACTGGGTTCTGGTCTAGTCCTCCCAAATCTGAAAAAGTAAAATTAGATTCTCCCATAGTAATTTACTGAACTCTTATTGCAAATTGTTAGTAAAACTTAATATAATAAAACGTCTATGAATCATTTTATTACAATACATCAATGCAAAAGGATTATTTAAATCATAAGAAAACTTGCGAATGAGCTCTGATAGTTTCAATAAGTTTAAGTGATAATTGTGAAATGGTGATAAAGTATACTATATACTCATTCCCATATTTATGCCGCTAATAAGCGACACCAACCATCCAAAACGAATACTTGGTGGGATGGTAATAGCCATCACACCAATATTATAAAGGCGAAAGTTTGTGTGTATGTTTGTTACTCTTTCACGCAAAAACTACTGGACGGATTTGACTGAAATTTGGAATGCAGATAGATTATACCCTAGATTAAAACATAGGCTGCTTTTTATCCCGGAAAATCAACAAGTTCCCATTCCCGGGATTTAAAAAAATTCAAATTCAAATTCAAATCATTTTTATTCAAGTAAACTTTTACAAGTGCTTTCGAATCGTCAAAATAATCTACCACTGGTTCGGAATGCTGTTCCTACCGAGAAGAACCAGCAAAAAACCTATATCCACGCGAACAAAGCCGCGGGCATCAGCTAGTACATAATTATTATTTATCTTATCCTATTATTCAAGCCTACCATTCTATGATTTTTAACCTATATACATTGTCGCGAAAGTATCTATGAAGTGATGTATTAACATTTATGCATTTTACCTATTTAGTAAACCAGACGCAAATAAAGCATGGAAAAAGACATCCGCATTTTACTAAAACATTCCCATTAAAACAGTCAGTATAATGGTACCCACTTTGATTAAATGTTTTGAGTTGAGTTTCACACAATAAGTTAGTTACCTGATAACAGATGTATTAGTGGATGGTCTGCACTAGCTACGTCCTTCAACAAATCAGAGGCCAGGACTTGTTGGTACAGCTCTCGTAGCCAAGTTGCGGATAAATATACCAAAACTCCGCTGCCTTGAACTTCGTCAACAAATTCGTCTTCTGTTAGTGGCACTGGAATTTTCTGTGAGAATTTTTTTAATTAGCATTTTAATGTTTACCACGAGTTTGATGGATTTGAATATGAACTTATGAAAATTTCTAAAATTGTTTACATAAGGATAGCCTGCCAAAGTTATCTTAGCTCGTTTAGACAAATTATTGAATATAGAACTGAAGTTCATCATCATCATCCCATTGCCAGCTCACTACTGAGCACGGGCCTCCTCTCCAAATGAGGAGTTCGGCAATAGTCTGGCCAAACTCATTCTGTGAGAGGGCCAAGTGCAGATTGGCAGACTTCACACACCTTTGAAAACTTTACGGGCAAGTCTTAGGCATGCCGGTTTGATCACGTAGTTTTCCTTCAATATGGTATTAACAACATGAAACTTCTCCATTAGCCACAATAATCTATATATAGGAAAAGCTGACTAACTGTGACTGACTGATTGATTGATTGATTGACTGACTGACTGATCTATCAACGCACAGCTCCAACCAAGGGATGGATCGGGCTGAAAGGCATGCAGATAGGCATTATGATGTAGACATCCACTAAGAAACGATTTTTACATATTCAACCGCTAAGGTGGTAAAAATAGGGGTTTGAAATTGGCTAGTTTACTTACATTAGTATCAGTATAATATCTGGTGCGACGCTGTTTCAAAGTGAGAAGTAGTGCAGCGTACGTAGCCAAATACACGCCATCAGCGTTCATGATGCAAGCAGTGGCCGGTGGTTGTGACGCATTATGTTGACAGCATTTGGATGCGAAGTCTTGCATTGCTTCATCCACCTACAAAAGATTAGTTTTATTAGTCACACTAATATTATAAAGGTGAAAGTTTGTATGTGTGTGTATATGTGTGTGTGTGTGTGTGTGTTTGTTACTCCTTCACGCAAAAACAACTAGACGGATTTGGCTGTGGAATGGAGATAGATAATATCCTGGATTAGCACATAGGCTACTTTTATCCCGGAAAATCAAAGAGTTCCCACGGGATTTAGAAAAACCTAATCTACGCGGGCGAAGTCGCGGGTATCAGCTAGTAGTAAATAAATTTTTTAATGTTTTTTTTTACTTGAGAATAGAATATATCTTTTCCTGCCCGGCTAGCATGATTTCTATGGCATCGGTGGATATAATCGGGGGATATAATTTTTATCTACTGCCCATGCTAGCCGGGCTGGGATGCAAGCTAGTACCAAATTTCATTAAGTTCTGAGATACCAAAGAGTTTTTCGAGTTACTTACTTCAATACAAGTTCTCAGGTTTATCAACTTTGGCAGCAAAGAGTTCTGCAGAGTTTTAACAAATTGCCTTGCATTATGCCTTTCCAAGTCTACGTTGCATTCTGTTACAGTACATCTGAAAAAAAAAAAGTTTTTTCATATTTTTATAGCTATGCACAAAATTTATTGCACCATCCTGCGCTATGATTAATTGATTTCTTTCACCAAACCCTGTAAGAGATTGCTTTTGCGATTAAGGCCGTTTTTGCAACCTTTTGTAGTTTCTTGTCTCTTGTATAGTTTTTGTTTGACACTGGAATTCATAGACTGGCTGTCATATTCAATTTGATCCTAATGCATTGCATAAAGGTTGAATATGACACATGTCGTCTGAATGGTTCCCTAAAGAAGCCCCTATCTTGACTATGAATTCCAGTGTGTATGTGCAATTACAAAAAAAAAGTACCTTCCAAGATTCAAGGTTTTTGGTACAGCTTTAGTTTTGTCACTAAACGGTTCCTTTTGTGCGTTTTTGGGTGATGCTGGATTGTTTGCTCTGGAAGGAAGGAAGACGTTGTCTGCATCTGAATCGGGTTCGGCTTCACTGCCTGAGCTTACATTTTCTGGGCCTGAGGTATCTGGTGAAATATTGAACATCGAAATTCTTTGCAATTATTTTACTAAGGGAGTGCCATCACTTTTTACGATAGACGCAAATAACTAAATATTTGACTTCTCAACCTTTAGTAGTAATTAGTATACACCTAATTGAAGGTAGTTTTTAAAATTCAATTATTTTTAGTTTCTCTGATTATAAAGATGGTAGACGATTAGTTCAACTTACCAGAAGAATCGTGGTCCTTAGATTCATTACTCTGTAAAACTGCAACCACATCTCTGTAACAATGAAAAATATGTTGTTTTGCTTTACATCATTATCGATGACGATCACCGTTTGAGTATGTGGATATTCACACTAGTCATAGACCAGCCAATGTGCGCCGAAATGCTTAGGGCCGGAGGTCCTTTACATCATCATGATCAACCCATTGCTGGCTCTGTTCTGAGCACAAGTCTTCTCTCGGAATGAGAGAAAGGCCACGGTCCGCCACGCTGGCCAACTGCGGGTTAGCAGACTTCACACACCTTTGAGAATATTATGGAGAACTCTCCTCTTCACGATGTTTTTCTTCACCGTTAAGGCAATTGATATTTAATATACTCACATAACTCCGAAATATTAGAGGTGCGTGCCACTAGGCTATCTCGTGAGTGATTTAATTACCATCAACATCTGCAAAAATATCAAAGAAAATTCTTACCGATATGGGCTTGGTAATCTCGCCAGGGTCTGATAAGTCAAAGGTCCACTATAATCAGCGTCTTGGAGTTTGGGCCAGTGATTCAAAATGAGGGTCGCCGTGTCCAGCGGCAGGTATTCCACTGATCCAGAACAAAGTTTCTCCAGAGCGTCGAGGAGAGAGAATACACATTCGACCGCAGCTGCTACTACCTCAGGGTTACCACTTCGACCACAGTCTTCAATCCCATCCATTATTCTGTAAAATAAATTTAAACTTTCAAATCTGTTATGCATTTGGTTCATCAGATTCAAAGAAGCTGTACTGATGACTGATTCTATATTGGGGTTATACATTCCACGTGATTAATTTGATGTATTCAAATATTACGACATCAAACGAATCTTAGGGAGCCGCTGGATTCAGGCAGCGCAAGGCCGTAGCGTATGGAAATCCCTACTACCGATAGTTGACAATGATGTATGTATATACTTTATTACATACACAAAACACAAATGACAGGTTACAAAAAAGAAAACTTAAAATGTAGGTACAAAAAGGTGGTCTTATCGCTAAATAGCGATGATGATTTAGCGATTTAGAAAACTCGAAGCTTCTTATATAGACACATCAGCGAAAGCTGCTAGTCAATAATAAATAATAATAACGACATAAGCTTTTTCATGCATAGTTGTCTGAATGTGCGTATCGACATCATGGTCGTAAAATTATGATAAGTATTTGATAGTGATTTTTACACAGAACCTTACAAAAATACTGATGGTAAAATCCTACATACAAATATTTTGCCAATAATGATGGAAAATGAAGGTTCAAATACAAAAAAACATTTCAAGTAGTGGTCAAATACTCACAGTCTTACAATAGCCATATCATCACTATGACGTTCTGGATGATCCGCCTTCTTCATGAGCACAAGTTGGCATAGCCTCTTTGGATTGTGCAAGAGTTCTCGAACACTTCGCAATGGCTCTACGCGATGTTGTACCGGTGGGTATAGCAACATTCGGTGGTACAATGCTTCCAGAACTGGTCTCAAGTTTGAAGTTGAACCAACGAGACGGACCAGTTGGTTGGCAATGCTGTATATAGGAAAAATATTATTAATTATGTGAAGGTTTTGTGTTGGGTCTGAAATAGATCAATCTCAGTTTACACGATCCTTGTCTATCAAAATGATAATCTTTACGGGTTTACAGCTCGTTATGAAATTTACCCAAGAAGATTATGGGGGAATTTTACATCTAGTTAGGTAGCTAGAATAAATAGTTGGTTTTATCTTATAAAAGTAGTAATCAGTGCAGTCCTTGCAATTTTTTTACTTTAGAAGTTATTGGCTTCCCGTATTTAATTCAATTTGACAGGTTGACATGGCAACTGGAGTCGGGACGCCAAGCACACCTCCCGTGCTAACCCGCTGCGGATGAGCGCGGGTGACGTGCAGCTGTGCGGGGTGTTCCCCCGCCTCGTACCCCAATTGCCATCTCAACCTGTCGCGTACTATAGATACCTAGTTCAAACGCGTAGTATAAGATTTTAGATTAGAGCCACATGTGATTCATGGGAAGTAAACATGCTAAGTACCTGTAAATAGCTTTGGCTTGTTTGCTATTGAAACTTGGTGCACAAACTAATGCTCCAGATCCTCTGCCTGAATCGTCTACTAGGTGGCCATCATGCTCCCTGCAATAACAATAAAATTAATGAAACTAACTAGGCATTTGATCATTGACTTATACCCGTTTTCAGTCACTAGAAGAGATAAAAGAGAATTTGTGGCGAGTGGGCACTGAAGATGTGTTTGTTTTGATGATTGGGTTATTTGTTGGCATATTGTTGTGTATTACTTCAGAAGCCTATTTTGAAGGCAATACAATTTTGGATGAATAAATTTGTGTTTCGTTAACCAATTTCCGGTATTTTCTTGACAGAGTAACTACATACTACACTTTAGATGGAGTACTACAATACGTGACAGATCGACATGGCAACCAGAGTATGAGGCGGGGGACGCCCCGCACGTCACCCGCGCCATCCTGCACTAGATTAGCAAGGGTGCTGTGCGGGTGTGCGGGGCCCCATCCCGATTGCCATCTCGACCTGTCCCCGTACTATAGGTAGTTTGTGATATATACATGCATTTTTCACGACGATTACGAAGTTTTTATTAAATGTTAAGGTTAACGTTTGCTTACCTAGATTTAATATTTTTATCAACTCTTGGAGTACCCAAGAACGATATGAGCGATGGGCAAAACTTCTGCCATAAGAATGTGGTGAAGTGAGAGTTTCCACTTACTCGCTCCGAAAGACTTGACATCAATGTCAGGAGACAGTCCAAAAAGAATAACGCTAATGGATTCTGTTTTGGTATCCTGAAAGGGGACATATAGTTTAAAAATTGCAAATAACACTAAGTTTCTTTGCTTCACAGGGCGAAAAAATTATAAGCGATTGCATCCTATATGCTGGTAGGTATAGTCCGTAACAGGTTGTGATGGCAATCGGGGTATGAGGTGGGGCATTCCCTCCTCGAATGCCATTCAACCTGTTGTGTACTATATGTCGGACACGATAGAGATTAGTAATCTCCAGGTTAATTACAAAAAGCTGCATCAATCATTGTTTTTTTTTTTTTTAATTTTTAGGGTTCACTAACTCTTTACAAAAAATGGAACCCTTTTATAGGATAACTTTGTTGTCTGTCTGTCTGTGAACAAGTGTCGACTGTCGACCAATCTGGCATTTTACCATAATCGAACCCCTGGTGGCAAGGTCAAAGCACCAGTACTTACAACTGAGTTTCAGAGAGCCTGCTGCATAGATATTGGATGACAGGTATAACTTCACTGTAACATCCCACAGCCACTATGTGGTTTCTGCCCAAAGGAGAACCTTCTGATAGCAATTCTTGACATTCTTCATCTGAAAAAGAAACATGGAATGTTTATCCTTTCACGAAAGGTTGCCTGGTGGAGATTGCTCTGAACAATAAAGTCACCTTTGCATACAATTGTTTTTAGTTTTAGTTTCTTTGTTTTGTCTTGATTAATTATTTCATATTTTGTGTGCAGTAAAGTTTTTTATCTATCTATTGAATGTAGTTGATGTACCTACCAAGTTGATAATAAAATTTACCAACCAAACAAAAAACTAAAGCATGAGGCACTATCAGAAGAAACTTGATAGCAGAAAAATCGAAAAGTTAATATTCCCAGGATAATTTAAAATTGTTTCACCAATTACAAACTTAGTAAGTAATTGACAATCAAAAGGTGTACAATGGTACCTATCAACTTTGAACAAATGCTTTGAGTTTAAGTTTACTTCATGAACAGGTGAAAATAACACAAATAGTTTAGGGTTTCAACTCACCTAACTGAGCACAGTACGCTCTGAGCATCTGGGCAGCAGCGGCCCTCGCCGCGGCCGCGACGTGCGGCGCCGCGCCCGCCGCCTCGCCGCAGCGCCCGCACGCCCACACGCACAGCCGCCCGTTGAGCGTGCGCCGCGGAGACAGCGCCATTGATAGGTACATGCGGAATATTTGCACCTACACCAGGTAAATGAACTTTTTTATACTGAATCTGTGATGATGACAATAGTGAGTTGAGTGGTGTGGTACGAGTCATTTGATTGTCTAGCTTGGCATGGCAGACTCCTCCAATGGGTAGAGAGAATTTTTCAAGCGAATCAAAGGAATAACTGGAGCTGCTGGGCAAAAGCGATAAGATTATCATATTATGTGGAAATCTGTATTAGACTTTTTTACACAGTGCAGATTAAAAAGTTATTTGCACTAAACTGTGACAATATGAGACAAGGCCTAACGGGTAAGTAGTCCGTAGTACCTTATACCCAGTAGGATCATGTACCACAATTTGATAAAGAATTCCTTTCAGTTTCTGCATTTTCTACATTGAGGTAAGTATTTGCTTCAACACAATCATTTTATAGATAGTCTAATCATAAACCCAATCATCACTAATTAAATAGGTGGTAGGTACTCAAATAAACTATTCCAATTAGCATCATATATTACAGAAAAATCATTAGGGGTATTTTACCTGAGTGTCGGGCAAATGGTACATGACAGACGTGGTGGCGCACAGCAGCTGGGACGGCATCCACAGCGAATCATCTTCGGGTTCGATGCCTCGATGGAAACGATCATCTCGGAGTATTTTCTAGAAAAAAAAAAATACACTGATCATCATAAATGGTAAGGATTTGTGGATTCCAACGAGCTGTAAAACTGAATCGACGAAATGTGTGAATACCTACACGCTAAGCGTAATCTGAAGCATCTGAAGAGTCAAACGGCGCAAAATGGCAGATTTTAGTTGGAGCCCAAAATTTCCTCGTGTCACACTGGGACTCTCGAGGATTTTTTCTCCGCTGACACAGTCTTACTCACGGGAGTGTGTCCACAGATAGATCGTAAAACTGTGGTGTGTTTCAATGGGAACAGAACAGGGAACAACCCCTCCGCATTGGGTCACGGAACCAGTAAAGTAAGTACCAAAGTGTTTATAATTCTAAACAATTAATATACATACTGTTAAAGGTAAGCTCCGATTAAACGATTTATCAGAATCAGGAATAGACTTCTATTTTACTTTTCAATTATTTTACAATAACAAACATCGCCATTTGCCAATCGCCATCATTGATTTCACAAAGAGTATGTAATCACTAGACACTACGTTACGTTATTGATTTGTCGATTTGATTTGCCATTGGCTGGCCATTGGCCATTGATATTTGATTGGCCATTTCACCAGATGAGAGAGTGCATAGAGTTGCCCAAAGCATAGACATCTCAAAAACTGTCAGAGAGAGTTAGGACGTGTCTACACTTAGACTAGACACTAGTTATCAGCGTTGCCAGAATGTTACTTTTGTAACATTTTACGTTACTTTTGACCCCCTCATGTTTCCTCTATGTTACACGACTCAAAATGTTACTTTACGTTACTTTTAGGACTTCATAAAAATATTCAAATTTTTCCCAGCAAACCAAAAATAATCGTGAAACGGAACGCATCCAAAACAGTTTTCGTTTGTCGTAATTGGCCCATTTGTTAGTTTATTTCACTTTCTCTAAGTTATTGGTCTAAGTTCACTTTGTTTTGTAATTACTCTGTGATTAAAAAAGTGTTTTGTTTGTTTTTCTCTGTGACTCAACTTTGTTTTGGCCAAGTTTTGGCTAATAAAGTTATTCGTGGATTTCGTCTGTGGTGGCGTTTGCTGGCGCGCGTGTTGTGACTTTTTGGAGTGTTTTTTTGTTAGAAGTGGCCGGTTTTTGTGTTCTGCTAGTGTTTATTGGTGGTGGAACTGACCAAGGAACTGACTGGGAAGCACTCTAAAGGGGCGCCGCGTGTATGTTGGCGGGCGCCGGTACAGACGAAGTCCATTCTTATACATATTATAGTTTTCCTAACTTGTAAATAACTACAAACTTGACATTGGCTAATCAGTATAAAGCCAGTCGAGAGAAAAAAAAAAAAGTTATTCGTTGCGGGGTAGTGATATTGTAGGTAGTTAGGTATCTAAGTACAAAAAAAATTTGTATCTTTATTTCGTCAAAATTCGAAAGTGATTGGTTTGTTCGTTATCCTTATCGACTGTGTATATGTGTTGCTAACACTACTTGCTTGGTAAGTAAATGTTGTATACAATGTAGTTTTAAGTAAATAAGTAAGTAGTTAACTAATTAGGGAATCAGTAATGCAAAAACAAAGTTATAGTATTTGCAACTGAAAGCAGTTCGTTTTTGTATTGACTGTCATCTTATTATTAAGTCACATTAGTTTCCAGAAGTTCATTTAGCTATTTACTACTTAGTTATTGTTGTAGGTAACTTCGGTTTTCTTTACAGGCATGAGAGCGAGCTAAGTAGATACCGGCCGGCGTAACCTAAAATTTGAGTTTTGCTATCGAATCTATCGATCTCTTTGCTGAGACCAAGGTAAGTAGTTAGGTACCTACCTAGTATTGTTCAGTTAACAAAACGAATTTGAAATTCCCGCGTAATTTTCTTCACTGCGTACCTACCTAGTGCGTTTTTTTTTATTCTCTCGTCTGGCTTTACAAAGATTAACCAATGTCAAGTTTGAAGATATTTTTAGGTTAGGGAAACTATATAAGTAAGGACATCGTCTGTGCCGGCGCTCGCCGACATACGCACGGCACCCCTTTAGAGCGCTTCCCAGTTAGTTCCAGCATGGTTCTAGCACCAAAAACGCCAGTGAAACACAAAAATCAGCCACTTTTAACAAAAAAAAAAAAAAAACGCTCCAAAAAGGCACCACACGCGCGCCATCAAACGCTACACAGACAAAGTCCACCTAGTGCGTAGCCTCTCAAACTCAAACAGTCCTGTGTTGCCAGATCGCCCGATATAAGACGATTTTAATCTTTTTAACCCCCGATCCAAAAAGAGGGGTGTTATAAGTTTGACGTGTGTATCTGTGTATGGCATCGTAGCTCTCAAACTAATGAACCGATTTTAATTTAGTTGTAATTTAGTGGCTTGATGGAGAGTGTTCTTAGTACTTCTTAGCTATAATCAAAGAAAATCGGTTCAGCCGTTTGAAAGTTATCAGCTCTTTTCTAGTTAATGTAACCTTCACTTGTTGGGGTGATATAAATTTTTAATTTAAGTACACTTGTATTATAAATTGATTAACAAAATAAGTTATAGCTATTCAAAGACATTTCTAAATCCATTGGTATATTATTATTTTACATATTGATTTGTTTTTCTTTTTCAGGATCAGCAGTCAATTTATTCAATCAACAATTATTATTACGATTCTTTTTAAGCTTAACTAATGGGACAAGAAAACTGTTTAAATTTTTGTATAATAAAGTGCCATATTAACCTGTGTACCTTATTACTTTTATTTTCCACGAAAAATAAGGAAATGTTACTTTTCTCGTGAAAATGTTACATTTTGAGATGTCTCGTGTTACAATTGACTATCTGCCACTGGCAACACTGCTAGTTATCAACAAACCTATCTAAATTTTTATTTACGTAGGGTAGTACGTACGTAAATAATAAATAAATAATTTGTCCTGTCTGATATATCAACGCATGCCTAAGGTTCCTTATAAAACGCAAGGACTCACTTCTAAATAATGTTTTCCTTCAGAGAAGGCGGGGCGCTTCAGCTTATTTGATACTATTACAATAGAATAGTTAGAAATAGAATTCTAGTAATATTTTTATACATAGGTATTCAAATAAATTTTACAAGGACTTTTGAACTGTTAAATGCATAGTTCTTCTCGGTAGGATAGGCATTCCAAATAATAGTTACTTTGGAATGCCTATCCTACCGAGAACAACCAGCAAGAAATTCGGGGTATGGCTTTTCAAAGATTCGATTCACAATATCTATTATGCCATGTGTAAAAGTAATTGCAGTCCCGCGCATTGCTGAATGATCCATTACGCACGGTCTAACGATCGCCTCGACCAATTTGCCGGGCGACTAGTCGACCGTGCGTAATGGGTTTAAATTCTAAAGGCAGGATCCTGATTCCTGAAGCTACTATATTTGGGTTAGAACTCTCACATGAAACCCCTGGAGAGCGAAGGTGACTAGGCGCGGGCGCTTGCTCTCGAGCGCGATCTGCAGCGGCAGCAAGCACGCACGCCGGAGCTCGAACGACGCCCGCCGGCTGCTTTCTTGCATACATAGCACCTCTGGAATCCAGAACATACAACATGGGATTTAAAAATATGCCAAGTGAGAGTTGGACACGCATACGAAGGGCCCCGTAGATACCATCGTACAAGAAATAACACTTTTTTAAATTTTCAACTCTTCAATCCGATCTGCTCTAACTTCGGACATGGTTTTTGCCTGCCGGTTAGACCTCGGAAAAGATTGAAGAAGAGACTCCGGCTCTCTAAACCCTTCACTAGGGTTCCGCGCTCGGTATAATCCAAGTATCCAAGTCGACTGTATGAACAAAGAACACTAAATAAACGGGGTGTTTTGACTTCGTGTTTGTTTCTCTGCCGCCGAGACGCCCCGTCCTAACATTGGTGTTTCAATTCTCTACCGATTACGATTCACGAGATACAGTCCACTGACAGACAGACGGACGAACGCATGGACGGACGCACTCTTCAGATACGAAACGTATTAATTTGTATTGGCACTTATGATGCAAAAAAAGGGTGCAAACAATGCCTCGCTGGTGCAGTGGT
This sequence comes from Maniola jurtina, assembly GCF_905333055.1. Lineage (NCBI taxonomy): Eukaryota > Metazoa > Arthropoda > Insecta > Lepidoptera > Nymphalidae > Maniola > Maniola jurtina. The sequence continues at coordinate 3,815,941 of NC_060045.1, forward strand.
GAGCGCTGTGGTCTTGCAAGATTATGGTCCCGGATACGATTCTCAGCAGGGGAAATTATGGAATTCATATATGGGTACTAATATCTATTTAATAAAAAATTATCTGAACTGTTTCTTGGCGTGGTGGTGGGATTGACTGTTACGTCTTAATTGTAGTTTTGATACGAAATGGAGGATGTTGTGGAGGAAATGTGAACGAATGAAGATCTTTGGAGATGGCAGGGAGATCTTTGGAGGGCCATCTCCAAAGATCTTCATGAGATCTGCCATATGGTACCTGCATATACTAAGTATATTTGACGTCATAAGCTCTGAATGTCAAATGTTTCAATTTCGCTACAAATGTCGTCGCTGCGACAGCGTCGAGAGCCAAGCTGTGTGCTGTGTGAGTAGGTGCGTTAGAGGCTAGAGCATGTTTGGTCAATCCGTCATTAGAGCGAGTGTAGGTACTAAAACATATTATTAATATTATTGAGCCTAAACTGTTACAGTGTTAAATACTATTAAAAAAATATTACCTAAGGCATCCTGACATGATTTTTTGAGAGAAATTAACTTCGGTCCGGTAGCTTCCCTGAAGATATCTTGCAGCAATTCCTCCATATCACTCATCGATCCAAACCATTTTATAGAAACTCAACCCCTTTAAAAACTTAAACACGAATTTATTTTACTAGGAGTCCAGAAAACCTAACAATAATAAGTATTCGTGTGATAAACTGCGTAATACTACGGTGAGTGGGTGGTCTTATCGAGAGAGGATCCTTCGGAGCATGCTCAAACTAAAAATCAATACCTCAGTCGGTTGCTGTTGTTTTTTTTTGTTAGTTTAGTTTATTGTAGTGCGTATATCAACAGGTGGCAAGGTATTATTAATTAAATTTTATTCAAAACCTTGGATGTTTGCGGTAATCAAGATAGGCAATGTTAAATTATTATTATACCTATAAGTAGGGCCCTTTTATAGGTATTAAAAAAGGCAAGCCAAAATAAAATGCAAACATAGGCCGTAGACGAACATTCTTGCCTAAGAACCTTCGCCAGTGGTTCAACATGAGAAAAAAGGGGCTGTTTAGGGCTGTTTAGGGTAGCAGTAATCAAAATCCATCCACCCAACCTCCAATTAGGAGATGTCACTAGAAAAAGAAGTTATCAAGTGTTAGAATATTATTTTAATTTGATTTTACAGTCCGGTAAGATATCGTGCTATTAAATTGTATGAAATTGGTTGCTACCCTTTGGTAATTTATTATGATTTATTCGTTTATTATTAAGATCCCTATAATACTACATATCAACAAACCAAGTTATCGATTTATAATTTTTTTGATAGTGTTTTACCTATTCCTTAGTAATAATTTTAAGACATACTATCAAAAATTGTGTAACAGGCAGGATTCGAACCTGCATCTCGCCTGGTTATCGCACCTTTCACCGTTCTCATAAAGCTCAATCCTCTCCACACGCATCATAAGACGTAAGCGCACAGGCAAGAGCGAAGCGAACGTGTGGACGCCTCATAAAAGTCTATTGCTATGGTGTAGTGTAGAGTGTAGACCATAGACTTTAGCATAGAAATTTTTATATTAGGTTGGTAGCTTTGGAAAGATGACATTTCTTCTGACCCCCGTTGTCACTGTCACCGTCACCTGTGGGCTGTCGCCTGTCACATTTTTCATAATAAAAATGGTTTCCTGGAGTGCTTTAGGCCGATCTTTCGGCACAAATCTTTTTAAGAATAACTTAAAAACATCGTACATAGTGCAAAATGTAAATTTCTCGGTAGGCAAAAAGTTAGCGAGCGATCATGGCCCTAGAACCATGGCATTACAGCCGTCCAGGTAAGGTGCTCCATTCAGTGATTACCTAACCAATTTAGAAGAAAACTCGTATTTACGTAGATTCATCAAATAATTTTGTACTTACCTACATTACAGGTGGCAATGGCACAAATTCAAGGACATGTTCCATTATTACCTGATGGTTGGGCTGATTCCTGTCGGTGCTATAATTTTCTACAGTAATGTGTTTATTGGGCCTGCCGAGCTGACCCCTATCCCTGACGACTATAATCCTAAGCACTGGGAATACCACCGCCATCCCATCACCAGATTCATCGCCCGATACATTCACAACAGTCCTCAACAGGTAATTTATGTTGAAGATTAATTTAATTGTGTGATGTCTGGAGAAAAGTACTGTCTTTGAGCAATGGATGTGTGAAAAAAAGGAGACCCATGGTCAGTATTGAGCAAGTGATGGGTTGATCATGATTGTCTCTGTAATCCTTCATAGCTAAATGTTATGATATTTATCATGCATGCTATGAAAGTATACATTACCCTCTTTAACTTGAACCCCAATAACTCTAAATCCTCACTAAGACAAAGAAATTAGTTATTCCCTTCTGTTGAAGTATAAAAAACCTATAACTCAAATTCAATATAATTTCCCTGTGATGTTCTATTCATACATATCACACTGTGACTTGAAGAACAAATCTAACAGACTTTATATCTCGAAAGAGTAATAATATGTTAACTTTGCGGCATCTATAAATTGAAATTTGTCTATAGGACTCTTCATCTCGAACAAAATTTGAATTGTTCAATAACAAATTCCAAAAAATCATTTAGCTGACAGGGCGATTTTTTTCCTTTGCTTCATTGAAAGTGTCATTCATTACTGCTTGTGCTGTCTACATAGAAAATTGGTTTGCTATTTTCAAGTTCATTCTTTTTCCTTAAAATAAATCTCTATAAGTTGAATTTTTATTCTCTTGAAGTATCATTGTATAAAACTTAAGTGCCTCTATATGTTGAAATCGAATAATTTAAAACTCCTTACCTCCAAGTCCTCGATAAGTCAAAGATTTGTATCCTTTTCCTTGAAGTTCGAGTCAAAGAGGCTCCACTGTATAATCTATTTTTTTTCTTATTACAGGAATATGAGAAGTTCCTCCATTACATAGATGAAGAAGCTCAAAAGCAGAAGATAAGAGCTCTAGAGAAGCAAGTCAACAAAAAGATGGCAGAGAGGAATGACTACCAAGCCTACTATTACCGACCAATGGTCAACAAATACCTCCGCATCAACAAGAAAACTGGTGATGATATCTTGGAACGTATTGGTGATGACTATAAAGATTAAGTTTATTCTGTTATACTATTATTAGTAATTTAGTGATCAAGTGTATAGTAACATATTGTTATATGTAGATAAGTGCAACCTTTTGAGTTTTTCTATCTTTTGATATAATTTATTGGTTTTCTTCCATACCATGATTAAAGGATGCTTTCTGATTTATAGTTTTCGTTGTGAATAAATAATTTGAGACTAAATAATAGATGGATTTTTGAATTTTATTCATTCTTAAAAGCAGATATTTTTTATGCCTATATTACTTTAGGGTAAAAAAGCTTTCAATTGTGAAATAATTATTAAAATTGGTTCAGTAGTTTCAGAGTTTACAGTTTAAAAACAAACAAAATCTTTCCTTTTTATAATCACTACCCTACTCATATTATAAATGCGAAAGTGTGTTTGTTTGTTAGATTGCCCCTCAATCATATTGCAACCAAGCAAAGGATTGATGACGTAATTTTTTTGCATAGGTATAGTTGAAGACCTGGCTACTTTATATACCAGAAAATCTAAGAGTCCACAGTTGGATTTTTAAAAACCAAAACCCACGCTGAAGTGGGCAATTGCTAGTATGAGAAAAAAATATTTTTGTTTGAAAGGTGGGCTGATCGAGAGTGTTCTTAGCTATAATTAATCAAAGAACCGTTTGAAAGTTATCAGCTCTTTTCTAGTTTTCTTGTAGAGGTTTTTGTGTCAGGGGTTTTTTTAAATTTTGAGTTATTAATTTATTAGCTGATATACTACATTAGAAACTTCAATTTCAACTTAATCAGATGAACAATGCGCGAATGCATTTATGTGTAGTTCGCGACAGGCCGAGATGGCAATCGAGGTATGAGGCGGGGGGACACCCCACACCCGCACTCGTCTGCACCGGGTAAGCGCCGGTGCTGTGTGGGTGTGCGGGGCGTCCGCACACCGATTAGATATTTAGACCTATTCGTTTTCTTACGCGATAGTAAAATTAATGTTTGTCTTAGACTCTAAGACAAACATTAATTTTTGTATAAGTTATACCTAGCCAGACTTTTTTGGTAAGTATAATGTGATACTTACTAAATAGGATAATAAAACACATGATTAGGTAACATTGTTATTTAATTTACAGGAAACTTCTAACGATTGACAATAGATTCCGACATGGAAACCTTATAAAAGAAACCTCAACACTTACCTAGGTTCATGCTAACTCAACTTGATATGATTCTACATTACAATATTTAAAATTTAAAATATTACCTTGTGACTCGTTTGAGATTAGGATGACAGACGGACTGTGGTTATGTTAATTTCCAGTTTTTGGCAACTAATTAGGGTCAACACATACAGACAGAGTGGAGTAGAGCCAAGTGGAACAGTCTTTGTGTTAAAAACTTACACTCCGCTTTGCCCTGTTTAATCAAGGATCCCTTGCAAATCAATCTTTTTGGCAACTGTAAATAAGTTACTTGGCAACATCTTGGCAACGTTGTTATTTGTCAAAAATTGTACATTTCTTTTGACAGATAACAATGTTGCTAAGTAACATAACTACAGATTACAGGTAGATAGCGCCTTTACATAATAGACAAAGGGTTAAGGTAATTTTATATTTATTCGCGCTATTTTTCTGCTTTGAAAATTTATTTTAAAATGGCGCTGTGTAATTTTACCGTGCGAGCTCATTCTCATATACGTACTGAAAACAAAACAGGAAACTGAAAGGACGCATGGCACGTTTAACGCGGCACTAGTCGTCGCCTTTATGTCAAAATAAATAAAGGTTAGTTTGAGTTATTATTCAGAAAGGCTCTGCACCTTGGTTTCACTCCATTCTGCAGGTCTGCGTCGTGCCTTAGTCACATCGTATAGCTGTTGATCCAGATAGGATTTTCTATGGTAAGCATATAAGAAATCCTTAAATATTAAAAAAATAATACTACCTAGCTTCTCTATTTTTTATTTCGAAATTAAGTACAATATACCAATAATATTCTTAGAACCCAAACGTATAATTGGGTTTGGTATTTTATAAAGTCTCTAAGATAGTAAAGTGTGCGCAAAAAAGTACTCCAATCTGAACTCGAAGCGTATGACTGCGCATTGTACAAAAAGGATCTCCGCTGGGCTTGTGTATATTTTAATTCTTAGGTTGAGATCTATAGAGGGCACTTTGACTTTGCTTAGACTTAAGATACTGTTAAAATGAGACAGAGCTATACTGCTGACATAAAACCATCTCGTTTTAATTGAAGCTTAAGTCTGAGCAAAGTCAAAATATACCTACTCTATAGATCTCAGTCAAGTATAGTCTATGACGTACGAAAATTGTCATGTTGCAACTTCAGATTGGACTACTTGTTTTGCGATCACTACTTTTACAATATGAAAATAAAAATTGCATTCCGCCTGGCAGATGATGGTGACAAACACTGACAAACCATGAGAAAACCTTGCAAAATACCTTACTCAATTTACTACTTGGAGTTCTAGAATATACTTAAGAGATGGGTTGGATCACCATAAAATCAGAAGACTTAGCATCAAAATTTGACTGCTATTTAATGTGACCATCGCAATATGTTTGATGTGCTGACAGTGTGACTAAATAGTAATTCTGTTGTTCACAATCACTGAAATAAACTAAAATGATAGGTCTAAATGAATTGCTATCTCTTTCATAATGCTCCCAGCGGAAAAGGATAGCACTAGATTTCGACTTGTCAATATAAGTTTAGTTTAAGGATTATCTACAACAGAATTAGCTACAGATCTCACTATTGGCTAAAATGCGCTGATGTATTAGCAGGAATACCATAATTCAGCCAATCACAACAATTGCGGTTACCGCAATGCCATAGGTAAAAATTTTGGTGCTAACTCTCAGTAAATAAATTCTTTGGCAATGCAGTAATGCACAGAGCTCCTAACTACGACTGTTACACACAAATTACAAAACGATATGATTTCTTTATCTCATTCGTTCAGTCTTCGCAGTTTGTAAAATTCCAACTATGACCCAACATTCTATTTAATTAAATTGCTTTTTATAACCTTCGGTTTTAAAAACTATATTATTTTAGGAAATGTATGCGATGCCTTGGGCTAATTCGCACGAGGGCTTTTTTAACGTCGATTAAAAAAGCGTTCAAATAGAACACATGCATTCTCAAGTATCTGTTCAATCGACAACGCTTATATACAACGTTATTACCCGCCAACGCCGGGTTTTAACGCAACGCTTTTATAACGCTCATGCGAATTAGGGCATAGCGGTGCCCTATCACTTTGGTTCGCGTTGCCGTAAGACTGGTTGCAGTGCCGTTGCTTGGCAACAGTGCCAAAGGTGAGACTTCGTAGTCAAATGATTATCACGTTCAATTAAATAATGCATAAAATTAGGCCAAATGTGGTCCAGAACGAAAAAGAACCCCGTCCCCAAGTACTCTAGTCTGTCCTACTCCTAGAGTGTTTTGTAAGCTGAAGCGCGCGAATGATTTCCTGAAACGAAGGTCTAGTAGGTGAAGCTGAATGAAGGGGCGATGAATGCACATAACCACGTTTCATGGTAATGCATTCCAAAGTGATAGGGAACCACTAACACCACAGCATACACTGCCTTATTTATGTTTAACATTCCAATTATAATAACAGTATGAGAGCAATTTTGTAATGCACTACTCGGTAACGTAATCTTTATCTATATCTATTTCTAACATTATCTATTTCATTCATATTGTCTTATCATAATATAAAATAATGTAGGGTAACAAAAGGAGTAAAAAAATAGAAATGAAATCATGCTAATCATTATTTTATAAGTTACAGTAATTTATTTATGTCTAATACGAATTTACAATACTTGTAAAATTTTATCTTTGTTCCGATAGTACCTAACGATTTCCGAATCTAAAATCTAAAGACGGCTAAAAGTTTCTAAGATGTAAAAATTATATGGATATTTTATTATTTAGCTTTTTCTTTTTCAGCTTGTGCCGCAAGTTTTGCCTCCTTTTTAGCTTTCTTCTTTTCTTCTTTAGCTAATAGTTTCGCTTGTCTTTCTTCCTCTTTAGCGAGAAGCTTAGCTTGTCTTTCTTCTTCTTTAGCTTGTAATTTAGCTTCCTTTTTAGCTTCTTTCTCCGCCTTAAGTCTAAGTTTTTCCTCTTTTTTCTTTTCAGCTATTTCATTCTTTTTATTATCATTAGTTTCGTCTTTTTTATTCTTTTCACCTTGCTTTACGTTTTCATCTGGTTCTTTCTTTTTCTTTTCTTCTTTTTTCGGTTTCGCTTTGGGGTTTTCCTTTTTGCTGTCAGTCTCTTTGCTGTGATCTCTTGATTTTGGTGGGGTTTCGTCTTTATTAGGGGGTTTTAGGGGTCGAAAAAAATGTTGTTTATTCTTTTGTGGCGATGTTTCTAGCTGCGTTACAATTTTTTGTGCGCACCTGTGAAAGTATGAATTGTGCTTTATAGACCTAGGTATATTTTTAGAATTAGTTAATTTTTAACATTACCAGTAATTTTAACATTATAAGTAATTATTTTTTAAGAGTAGGTTCAACCTTATTCTAGTCGACGCTGAAGCGGCAGCGGCGCTTTCTCGCCGTCCTTCGCGGAATTCTCTTTGGAATTCGCGGATTGGAGGTAGTCTGCCTGAAGGTTCTCCGGCCGGCCCACCCGTATAGCTGTGTACTTGATAATCTTGCAATCTTGCCTGAAATAAGTGAAAAGGAATTTGTTAACAAACGTCGCACGAAAACTAAGTAGTTCTCTTTAAAGGTACGATGAGCATGTGGATAATATGGGTCATAACTCATAACTCATATTGATTTAAATACTTTGGACGCGGCTTTCATTGGTGCTGTATGGATAAGTAAGATAAAATTACCGTCATGCAAAGAGATACAGTAGGTTGCCTCAGTTTTGGCGGAGCAGAAGTGGCAGGCACCCTAGGCACCGCGCCAACAGACACGTTCTAGTCTCCACCACTTAGTTCCTCTATAAGACTCAGTAAAACAATTGGTGCTGCTCATATTGCCAACCGGTGTTTGATCATACGGGCATTACTTATAGTAGGTAAAATTACCTTCATGCTATGATGCTGTGATCGTCGCAGGCAGTTGGAGGCTGGTTGCCGCGCTTTTGGCGGAGCGGAGGCGGCAGGCACCCTAGGCACCGCGCCTAGACACGCCCCACCACACTTCGCGCCTCCACACAGCTTGGTGGAACAACCAGTGTTACTCACATTCCCACCACTGTTAGACGATACGGAAGATACACCTGGAATGTGTAAAGATTTATTTCCAGGAGAATTCAGAAACATTTATGAATATCCAGAATTAATCGCGAATTTAATGATAAAAGACTTGTGAATTCTATAATGAAAATGAAAATTGTGTTGTTGTGCAGGTTTCCTTACGATGTTTCCCTTCGTCGTTAAAGCAAATATTTATATTTCTTAGAACACACATAACTCCGAAAAGTAGAGGTGCGTAAGCTCTAACCTCCCGAATACGAGCTGGACGTCTAACTTCTTGACCATTAGGCTATCACGGCTGGTTTGCCTTGAAGTGAATGCAAAGAAGTGTGTTTACCTGAAAGGGAAGACTCGCCACTGGTGACGGAGTAAAGCGATGCGGAGGCAGGCACTGACCGCGCACCGACCGAGTACGACGACACGGATCCTGGCACTCCCCATGACTTTCCACTTCCACTTGACACCTAGAATTCAGAACATTTTTTTTAATTTATAGACTAGCACTTGGCTGCAATCAGACCTGCTGGTTCCTGCGCCAGGCGGAGGCTCTTCGCCCGGTAGATCACACAGCGCAGTGGCAGTAGTCTTTGTCTGACAGCCATCTGGCAGACCAAAAGTTATTGTGTGTCTATTCCAAGTTCCAAGGAAAGATAGCAGATTTTCCTCACTCACCTGCCAACTTTTGCTGGTCACCAAGCGAGGTGCCTGCCGCAGTCGCAGGATCTTCGCCCGGCAGATCACACAGCGCAGCGGCAGCAGTCTCTGACTGACTGCCATCTGAATGGTCTTCACGAAGCACCTCCGGCAGACCACACGGTGGCCGCACGGAGATGTTTGCATCGTCGCCTTCGCATTTACGCATATTACACACTGGAAAACGGAAAAGACAGGTTTCATTAGCGGGCATTGAACTCAGTCCAGGAACCAGTGTAGTTGGCTGGAGTAACCACAGAGTTTCAGGTACCGAAGGCTCGCTCTTCAAAGATGTTTAAATATATAGCGATTCTTGGTCATCATCATCATCATCATCATCATGATCAACCCATTTCCGCCCCACTACTGAGTACGGGTCTCCTCTCAAAATGACAAGGGTTTAGGCCACTGCCACGCTGCCTGGCCCAATGCGGATTGGCAAACTTCACACATTTTGAGAAAATGGAGAGCTCTCAGGCATGCAGGTTTCCTCACGATGTTTTCCTTCACCGTTAAAGCAAGTGATATTTAATTGCTTAAAACGCACATAACTGAAAAGTTAGAGATGCGTGCCCGGGATCGAACCCCCGTCCTCCGATTAGGAGGCGGACGTTCTAACCACTAGGCTATCACAGCTGATTCTTGGTACCACGCAATAAATTGTTAATCAGCTTGCATAGTGCTGCAACCGGTGATTTGCCGGGATTAAAAAGCCTATGTCCGCCTCCAAGATAAAAGCTATATCTCTATACCAAGTAGATAATGCCCACAACTTCATAGTTGATCCACGTGGAGTTAGGCTTTTTAAAAATCCCGTGGGAACTTGGATTTTCCGGGATTAAAAGTAACCTATGTCCTCCCCCGGAATGCAAGCTGTCTCGTCAAAATCGGTTAAACGAATGGGACGTGAATAGCTAGTAGACAGACATACACACTTTCCCATATATAAAATTAAGTAAGGATTAGTATGGATTATTGTGGTATGGTTATAATCAAAATTCTTACTTCTTCCTCGGGTGACGTAGCGAGTTCAGGCTCATTTTCTTCCAATTTATTGAGCAATTTATCCTGTAACAAGGAAAAGTTTGTTTAGTGAAAAGTATATAATACGCACTTGTAGTAATTATGATCGAGTATTTATCTGTCCATGTTATGATCATAATAATTTTGTGTTGCTAAAGCACCTCTAGGTAGATGTAGTTACTCGTTTATCTAATGGTTAGTATGTGCGACTACGAACGAGGAGGTCCTGGATTCAATTCTCGGGTCGGACCAAAAACGTCTTGGGTTTTTAACCGACTTCAAAAAAAGGAAGAGGTTCACTTTAGTTCGAAAGTCTATCATTTATTCAAAATAGGTACCTACTAAATTGTGCTCTTTTTGATGTAGATGTGTGTCTTAGTGGTGATAAATAATTAGGGGAAGTCCGGGAGACTTGCTCAGGTGGGAGAGTTGAACCACCTTTTAAAATTCAGCTTAAATTTCGCGCTAATGAAACGTCAAGACGTTCATTGGTAAAGCGTGGGAGGCCAATAACCAGCACGCCGCCATTTTTTACAATGGCCGGTTTGTTTGGCTATCAGGCTCGGAAAAGTGTTTTTGTTACGACGAAGTAAATTTTATTAATTTATGTATTTTTAAGATTGCAGCCGTGTTTATAGAGTTACGTATTGTGTGTTATTACTATTGTACTGCCTGATTATTGTAGTTTGACATGTGCTAAGTATTTTTTTGCTAAGATTGATTGTTTTTTCTGTGAGTAAAATTTAATGGCAAAGTAGTATATGCGGGAGAGTTGAACCATGGCGGGTGCGGGAGATATGACCAGTGGAAAAATTTGAAGTTTTATTTAATAAATTTAGAAATTTAGAAAGAAAACTTTGAAAACTAAACAAGGTTCGAAACAAAAAGCCCAGAGAAAGAAAACTGGAAAAGGCTAAAAAAAATAAAAATGTTAATGATAATAGTGAAACCGAGTGTGAAGACGTGTGTGAAGATGTTGCGTACGTTTTAGGGTTCCGTACCTCAAAAGGAAAAACGGAACCCTTATAGGTAGGTTTCATAGCACAAGTACAGGAATAAATCTGAAAACCGCGGATTTGTGGTTACATCGTTAAAAAAAAAAAATTCAAATGTGTTTCAATTTTCAAAATAAGATAACTATACCAAGTGGGGTATCATATGAAAGGGCTTTACCTGCACATTCTAAAACAGATTTTTATTTATTTTTATGTATAATAGTTTTAGATTTATCGTGCAAAATGTTGGAAAAAAATTCCGAGTGCGCGAGTCTGACTCACATCAGTTTTTTCTTTATAAGAAAAGCAATAGCTATGTTTATTTATGATTTAATTTCATTTTGTGATGTTTTGTTTAGTATATCTGTAATTTAAGCTACAAAATGTTTTTATTTTCCCCTTTAAAATGCTATGTTCAACTCTCCCCAGACCCCGGTTCAAGTGTCCCTCGGGGTGGGGAGAGTTGACCCAAATCCCATTTTTCATTCAAATATATATAACATATTTTAGTATTATAATTTCGAAAAAGTATTTATGCATAAGTAATCCTAAATAAATAAGCTACTGTTTATAATTACAATTGAATCACTAAGCCTCATTTATAAGAAAATACGACACTTTAAGCAAAAAGCGGTTCAACTCTCCCGGACTTCCCCTAATTATGTACCTACCTAAACTTAAAACTAAAGCTACGAGGGTTCCAAACGCGCCCACAGTCTTACAATTACAATGTTTTAGTAGTTATATCAGTTGAAATAAATATATTTCATTTAACTTCTTAAAATGTGAGTAATTCGCTTGATAAGTAGGCAATTAGGTAGGCAAGTCAAGAGTCGGTCAACGATCAAATAGAAACAGTGAACCGTAGCACGACTACACAAATGCCTTCAGCCGTGATTAAACTTGCCTCGGCAATCTTCTATGGAAATTGCATGATTTCCTAAAATGTAATCAGAGAGCACAATTTCACGATTCCACACGGCCACACCACAAAATAGTGCAGAGCGCAAAAACACTGCTATTTACCACTATTTACGTACCATCACAGCGTCCACAGCTGGTTAATACATAACAAACTTTTGTAACAAAAAGTTTGGTTTACGAATTTTGCGGCTGAGTGATCTTCAAACATTTTTTTTGGATTACATAGTAGAAATACTTAGACTAACACTAATTTTCTCGGCACAAGATATTGGACATTGGTTAACGGTTTAATTTTATTATTCAAACACTATAGTTGGTGCCCGCAAATTCGTGAACGTGGATTTAGGTTTAAAAACCCCGTGGGAACTCTTTGATTTTCTGGGATAAAAAGTATGTCACTCTCCAGGTATTTAACTATACCCATGCAAAAAAATAGGTCGATTCCTTGCTCCTTTGCGACGTGATTGAAGGACAAACCAATAAACCAACAAACAACACACACTTTCGCATTTATAATAGTTATATTAGTTATGGAGGTAGTGGATGGGTGAGTAATTATTTTATTTTAATCGTGAAGACTGGTGGAAATCGGAAGAGGAGGAAAACGTTGCATGACAGTTGACACCAAAAGTAAATAAGAACCTTCTTATGTTTGTACCAGTTAATAGGTGGAAAACTATAGGTACCTATCTAGTACAGGTATAGTTTTCCGAACAATCCGGGGAACTCCTTCAAAAATAACCGAAGAATGCTCATCCTCAGAATCAATCACTGCTATGCTAACGTCGTCTGTCTCATGATCCGATAGAATGTTGGTGTTGCACGAGTTTCCTCTTATAGGTTACTAAGTAAACTAAAATATTATAATCTCATTGTAACGAAGGCCACAAAATTTTATTATCACATCTTAAGTGATTGTAGAGTAGGTGCTCAATCTGAAGACCAGTTGCACACCAGTGTGTGGTATTGCTTAATAGAGTTAGGACTAGAGTTTCCATATCTATTTATTCGTCTGTGATTCCTTGGATATGAAACTTTTATTTGTAATCAAAATTATTTATTACTCCGTAAGTCTTTGGCTGTGCTGTATTTAAAAATATAAGTAAAAAATGCAAAATAATTAATTATACGGTTAGTAGTCAGTATCTACCTACATATTAATAATAATATGTACCTACGTCCTTGCCCGTTTGAAGATGTGAATATTTAATGCTTTATTGATCAGGCAAAGAAAAGAACAATCTTTTGGTAAGAAAGTATCGTTATCTTTTTTCATTTTTTTGCGCGCGTAGTCAAAATGTAGGTAGGTCTGTCTAATATTATAATATTGGCGTCACTCAGAAAAGCAGGTATTATTTAAATATTTTTATCGAATTATTGGAATGTCCTCTCCAAAACCAACACAAAAAAAACACAAGTTTAATGTGCAAGGTTATCCGAGAGTTTTAATCTAAACAAACTAATGCCAAAATAAATAATTTAATTAGAGCGTGATTGCTATCACAACATCTAATTATCCAGTTCACAACCCAAAATACCGAAAATATGCGATATCGCTCCGAATCTCAGAAGGAGACTAAACTAAAACCTTCAAAACACCCGTATTTATGCAAGTTCAACCTTGTTGGCCTCCTAGTAACAGATTGTATGACATCGAATGAGCCAAATATCGATTTTATCAAACTACCTGCATTAGATAAATTAATAATTTTATATTATTTTTGACAACTCAAATCAATTTTTAAAAATAACCTTACAATAAGGTTCACGGCACATGAGCGCAGATTAGAAGCGCATTGACGACGTACCCTTTTCCACACTTATCTACTTAACGAGCGGAAGTAGCAATTAAGCATTCAGTTTACTTTGAAACAATTATTTATTAAAGACGCGTTACTTCGCTTGGACTCCGTGCCTGTACCTTGAGCCTAGCAAGTGGAAAATTCCATGAACTCCGAACCTGGCGTTTTTCATGCCGCCATATTTTTCTTGGTATATATAACAGGGCAAACTATAATATTATAATAATAATAATCATCTCCACGTAACTACATACATACACATAACTTACATAAGTAGGTAATTACAATGTATACTCATGGAAATATTTAATTATAATTTACCTACCTATCTGTTTTACGTTAATGCAACATGTTGGTACATACATACACACTATCTATTTATTTATTATCAAGAAGTTTTTGTACGTGGTTACCCTAACACTAATGATTGCAACTACAAAATAATCATGATTCTTGATGACTGCTGATCAATCTCTCACATCTCAATAATAATGGTATGACTCAGAATTACCTTTGAACTTTCAATGTTTATTTACCTAATGACTTTTGGCTTCTAGTAGGACAATTTCAAACGAGTCGCAGGAGGCGTATGGAAATCAACAAGACACAACAAGTCCAGCTGTGGACCGATAGTCGTCCACAGTGGACATCTATCGGTTTTTAGGGTTCCGTACAAAAGGAAACACTTATAGGATCACTTAGTTGTTTGTCGGTCCGTCTGTCATGTCTGTCAAGAAAACCTATAATTATGGTACTTCCCGTTGACCTAGAGTCATGAAGTTTGGCAGGTAGGTAAATGTTATAGCACATGACGAAGGAATTTCCACCGTACATCTACCTGTCAAGGGCTATTATGTATAGCGAATCAAAGTTATATATTATTAACAAGTGTAAATTAAAAATTTATAACACCCCCGACAAGTGAAGGTTACAGTAACTAGAAAAGAGCTGATAACTTTCAAACGGCTGAACCGATTTTCTTGGATTATAGCTAAGAACACTCTCGATCAAGCCACCTTTCAAACAAAAAAAAACTATATTAATATCGGTTCATTAGTTTAGCAGCTACAATGCCACAGACAGATACACAGATACACAGATACACACGTCAAACTTATAACACCGCTCTTTTTGGGTCGGGGGTTAAAAAGACTAGACATCACACCGTCTCTATGCCTCGGCCGTAAGAGTAACTTAAAAAATAATTTTTATAAACGCAAATTTAAACAAAATTATCTTTAACAATACAATGGGATATGATAATGTAAACGCCTTAAGTCACGAGCAGGTTGTTAAATTCAATTACTGTAATGACAATCATCCTTAATATAAAATTGAGAGGGAACTCGCTTCTGTACGTTGAATTGCTGATTTGATAAAACTATAGAGGAAGGTGTAAGTTTTCCTTTAGTTTAGTAGCTTCTTGCTGAAATGCGTTAGGGGACGCACTATACGCGGCCCATACGACCTTATGGTACCGCGAACTGACAATGAAATCATGATGCGAGTGAAAAATCTAACTCAAGAAGGTCGAAAGCGCCGGGCAAATCACGTCGCTTACGCGTTTCTTAGAGAAGGTTTACTAAGGAAAAGTTAAGTATAATTTGTCATGTCTATAAGTTTCCTACGTTAACAATTTTTGAGTTTGCTCACTGGATGAAAAATAAAAAGACGGGTGTTATAATTTCACTGTTTTGTCTGTCTGTGTGTCTGAACTGAACGCATTTTTTGAAAACCGCATTAAATCAGTCCAATTTCAAAATTTAAAAGTTCATCTCTCGAAGTTTCACTCCCGTGACGATTTAGAAAAGTTCTACCTTATTTCTTGTTTACAATATAAACGGAATCTTTCTAAAAAAACTTTTGGCGTAGATGAGTCAACAGTAGATGATTCAGGACTTTTCTTTTTATAAGTATTGATAGTGAAAATTTGTTCAGCCGTTCTAGTAATATGATCAGCTCTTGCTGAAAATAATAAATTTTTCAAGAGTAGGTACATTTCATAAAATGTACATAGTTGTATTTGATCATACATAATCGCAAACAAGTAAAATTTTCAAAATTTAAAAAACCCCCGACACATTTTTATTAGAATTTGGCTGGACACTAATTTGTATTGGTCGGACTCGGATAGTAATAACCGGTCTAATAAGAAAACTAGAAAAGAGCTTATAATTTTCAAACGGCTGAACCGATTTTCTTGGATTATAGCTAAGAACAAAAATAAACTAAATTAAAATCGGTTCATTCGTTCAGGAGCTACGATGCCACAGACAGATACACAGATACACAAGTCAAACTTAAAACACCTCTCTTTTTGGGTCGGGGGTTAACAAAATCAAAGGCATCATCGTCATCAAACCGATCATGGCGATAAAGCTTATAGTAATTTTATTCTTATTTTAGACGTCGAAGTAATCGATTCGACGGAGCGCTATTGCACACCGCAGTTCTATGGCTAATCTGCCATTATCGGAGATAAAACAAAATAATAAAACATTTGCATAACATTCGGGTAGGTACCGTGAACGAACGCTACGATAATAGAAACTTAGTCTTCAAAAATACCTTGAACGCTGAAGAGATTGAAATTGAATTAATTTATTCGCGTTATTTATTTTTGCTCCTCGTATCTTATAAATAAAGGAGCTCCGAAGTAGATGCTCAAAGAAAAATTACGTATGGAACAATCTCATCTTATATAGAAGTGAATATCCGTGTGCGAATGCCGTGTTTCAAATAAGGTTTCCTATTTGTTTCTGTAGATTTCATATACGAAATCTACTCGTCTATACAAAAAAAGACCTTTAATAATCGAAAAAAGTTTTTGTCTGTTAATCGAAATGTGTATTGGTGCAGAGTATATCGGTGTACCAGGTAATCTCAGAACGTGATAAAATGTATCAGAAATATTTTCCATTACGCGTGGAAAAGTGGAAATTTTAAAATGTTTTGGAGTATGTTCAACACTACAGCGACATGCCAATTGATGTCTTTTTATATTGGTGAGTGGTTTGAAAAATTGGTAAACTTATTGATGATTTAAAAGCACTTGTAAAAGTTTATATAAAAGATGTTTTATTACTAGTTATTGGTTGCCCTCAATAGAAATTATTATAGGATTAATAAATATATATTTTATCAATAGATATATATATAATAGATAATATAAAAGTAGGTTAGAGAACGGGTTTGAGTGAGGTGGACGCAAATCTCAACCAAACCTTTGGGACCAAAAGCCAGCTTTTGCGTCAGTGTCAAAGGGAAACAAAAAAAAAGTAAAGATCTATTATTAAATCAGAGATCGGAAGTTAACATAGCAAATCATAAATCATATTTACAATCAGATAAAATAAATAATGAAATTGTGGAAATAAGTGTGAATTCTAATAATAAATATGTTTCTGTTATTTTTTCTGTTTCTGTTATTTTTTCTGTTGTTTCTGTTATTTTTTCTGTGTTTCTGTTATTTTTTCTGTTGTTTCTGTTATTTTTTCTGTGTTTCTGTTATTTTTTCTCTTGTTTTTGTTATTTTATTATTTGTTGTTTAAAAATAGGATAAAATGGGAAAAATAAATAAATGAGAGAAAAAAACAATCTTAAGTAATTCGAACTGTGAAAGTTCGTCTCAATGGATTCAGTATTTCCGTTTCAGTATATAAGGATTCAGTTTCGGCGTGATGTGCGCCAAAACAAATAATTAAATAGACAAATAATTATTATTAATATTTCATAAAGTTCCCTTATAGATTACTATACTTTATGACTGTTTACTTTATAAGTTGGATTACCAGCTTTGACTTCAATCTGTTATATATTTTTGTGTAAAGATTTTGTTATTTCAGTGGACGTATTATATCAATAAGAATTAGGTAACTAGGTATATTTATTTTAAGAAAGTTTACAATGAATATGAAGGACTTTTAATCTGGGTTAGATACAATAAAAATAAAAATAATATTCTAGATATTACTAGGTTTGATGTAGAAATATTTCGTGGTGATAATCGTAATAGGTACCTATATAAAAAGGTACTTACTTACTTCTATACTTACTAAAAAGTATTATGAGTTTGTGTAAACTCAAACTCAAAATCATTTAGGTACTATTGTACACCTTTTTATGGTCAAAATTGTTATATTTGTAAGATGATATAGTGGTGATAATTAATTACATGTAAGTATATAGGTACCTACTTTTTGTATAAGTATAACATACGTGGAAGGTGATCTCCGGAACTACATCCGGAAAAATTCTTTCACCAGATGGACATCCTCGTATTCCAGAAGGACATCGGCTATGTTATATAATAATATATAGTGTATAATATATATTATGTCTAAGTATAATGTTATATTATAGGTATTATGACCCGGGCGAACCGTTCCGGTTCGGTTTCTACCAAACTATAAAAAGCAAGGCTATTTTGGCAAAAACTACATATTTAAATTTTCGGAATCTTATAGGTACCTCTTTTACTAACTAATCCACAAAAAAACGGCCAATGCGACTCGGACTCGCTCTTGAAGGGTTCCGTATCATCTTTCAAGAAATAGCACTTTTTCTTTACTTTAATTTTCATGGTTAGCCATTTTGAAAATTTTATTATTCGTTAAGATTTTTTGTTTTGGCGACAATAGAAATACACATTCTGTGAAAATTACAAGTCTCTACCTACTCGTATTACGGTTCACGACATAGGTACAGCCCGCTGATAGACAGATAGACGGACGGACCTACAGCGGAGGCTTATAATGGAGTCCCATTGGCACCCTAGGGGTACGGAACCCTAAAAACGGTAGTTACTACAACGGTAGTAGTTACTAATTAGTGGGTCTGTAACATAAAGTTACAGACCCACTAATAAAATAATAACAGTTGATATTTCAATTTCATACCAACTCTTCAATATTTAGCCCGCATCGATGAAAATCGTTTAGAAATAATTACACAACAGCCTATTTAGCATTGGTAAAATTGGTTTTAAATCATTATAACTAGTTCAGCATTGCTTTTTATTAAATTCTTTACGGTTTCAGCTATCTTAATGGCTTCAAATTAATACAGAATTGCTAGGTACTGAAACAGTTGATGTTGTAATAATATTGGATACCTTCTCTAACAAAGCAGTCTTCAATGTTAGTTAGGTACCTTGTTCTCATATTTTTATAAATATGCTGCTGGATCCTTTATGTACAGCTGTGTGTGTTATTATGTCAAGTAAGTAGCAAAGTGGATGTTTCATAATAGTGGATGCACGAATTACATACATCTCAATCTTATATTGGCCTACTAGGTAAATGTTCAATATTATCACACGATCCACGCATGTTATTACGATCCATATTGTGGTAGATAATCATGATGAACCCATCGCATCATCTCCTTTCAGAGTGAGAAGGGTTTTGGTCATAGTTTACCACGCTGGCCTAGTGCGGATTGGCAGACAATTTGAGGTAATATTGATTACCTGATGACAAAGTAGGTATATTGATTGCGCAATGTTTAGTGTTGCGGTTTTAATTTAAAATATTTTTATTCAATTAGACTTCTAAAAGCACTTTTGAATCGTCAAAAGCCTCGACCACTGGTTCGCAAAGGCATTAGCCTTTCCTAGCGAGAAGAACCAGCAAGAAACTCGGCGGTTAATAAGTTTGAAGTGAGGGTTCAATAATTCTGGTTAATAATGAGTAGCTATCTTGGAAAATACTCTCACAACTCACAACAGTTCATATGATTTGCAGAAGAATAAAACTGTTTGAAACTCAGGTGTCAATCATGCATTGATCAATTATATCTATTGCATTCTGATTACGTTCGCACTTTCCAAGCGTTCGCCAAACGTGGCCCCACGTGTTTCGTTATAAATCTTACAGTTAGTAGGTAATGTTATAACTAACTAAGTATAATTATTATTATTTTTATATTTATATATCATAGGGAACAGAAAGAGCAACATATAGTGCAGTTCCTTTAGTTCTGGACCGGCTTGGCCGGTGCTATACGCTCTAGCTTTTATTGGCAATCATCCGACTCACCGTTGCTTCGCAGGGGTGGCCTATACTTTGGACCCTTCAACAAAACACGCCTTCTATTGGTGAAAACTTGAATACCTAGGTACAATCTGTTGATCGATTTTTAAGTTTCGCACTTTCAAACAGACACATTCGCTGGGCTTTATAACTTTACAATCTAGTGAAATAAAGAGAGAAATAAATACTTGTCGAAGTATTTAGAGACGTATGAAGTATGAGTAAATCGTATGCACTTATATGTTTACAGACTACTTGTCATGCAACAGCTATGTTTGTTTGCAGAATGAAGGACTTGCTAAGGTTTATTTAATTAAATCGCGTGTTGACTGCAATTATTATTATTGGTCTAATGTAAAATTAACAAAGTGTTTATTATTTTTCTCTGGTAATTACTACAGTATAGTACCCAGCCACTTGGCTATATTATTTATAGTTAATTGGATATTATTACTTTGTCTTTGTTTATTTCCTGAGCCTTCCGCACTTACACCACAGTATTTAAGGATACACAGTAGTCCTACGTCTTTGATCTCGTGACAAGTGATTTTTATATATTTTTATAGAGAATAGTTTTTGATTTATCGTGCAAAATGTCGGAAAAAAACCTAAGTACGAAACGCTTGGTGCGCGAGTCTGACTCGCACTTGACCGGTTTTTTAATTCATGTGCTTACAGTGCCACGTCCGATCGTTGAGCGTGAGACCGCTTGTACGATTCCTTAGATAGAGTATGACTCTAGACTCTACGTTCAAGTTCACTCCAAAAGCCTATAGAAGGCCAGTAACACATAGTTTATTTATAATCATCATTATGAACTGATAGACTCCACAGCTGGACGTAGGTCTCTTGGAGTGATTGGCTCCTTGCTATTCATTTGATGTCTGTTGTCCACCTAGTGGGGGATCTTCCAACGCTACGCTTTCCGGTGCGAGGTCCCTATTCAAGCAGCTTGGAGCCCCAACGTCTATCGATTCTTTGAACTAAGCTACGAGTAGGTATGTCGGCTGCTTTGATTCTCCTACTGATCACCTCA
Source organism: Maniola jurtina (assembly GCF_905333055.1). Taxonomy (NCBI): domain Eukaryota; kingdom Metazoa; phylum Arthropoda; class Insecta; order Lepidoptera; family Nymphalidae; genus Maniola; species Maniola jurtina. The sequence goes on from NC_060045.1 coordinate 3,836,822, forward strand.
TGATCATCATGGGTTTATTCGTCACCCAACCGGTCAATTAGAATTAGCTCGGTGGATATCATTCAGTTGAGTGTTGATCACTAAGTCAGCAAATCACCCTCGCTGGGCTCTACGATCAATTGCTTCATCCGAATAAAATTTTCAAAATATACTTTATGAACAGAAATATGTATAAGCATTAAATTGAATTGAAAAACAAAATTATGTTAGGTAGGTAATAGGTATTTTATTATAGCAATGGTCGGAGCGCAATAGAACAATCGGAAATAACTTAGCAAAGTAAACTTTATGTTATAACTTATACTTTAGTGTTATACATACAATGTTATCTTACGCACACATTGTGCTTACTCGCTCGAGCATATAAATTATTATTGTAATGTATTACAACGTAGTTCTACGACTGTATTACAAACAATAAAAAACCGGCCAAGTGCGAGTCGGACTCGAGCACTGAGGGTTCCGTACTCGGGTATTTTTTCCACACGATAAATAAAAAACTATTAAACATAAAAATTAATAAAAATCTGTTTTAGGATGTACAGGAAAAGTCCTTTCATATGATACCCCACTTGGTATAGTTCTTATTTTGAAACACATTTTAATTTTTTTTAATGAATGATGTAACCACAAATTCGCTGTTTTCAGATTTATTCCTGTACTTGTGCTATAAGACCTAACTACCTACCAAATTTCATGATTGTAGGTCAATGGGAAGTACCCTATAGGTTTCTTTACAGACACGACGAACGGACGGACGGACGGAAGGACGGACGGATGGACGGACGGACGGACAGACGGACGGACGGACGGACGGACAGACAGACAGACAGACAGATAGATAGACAGACAGACAACAAAGTGATCCTATAAGGGTTCCGTTGTCCCTTTTGAGTTACGGAACCCTAAAAAGTCTATTTTTAGGGTTCCGTACCTCAAAAAGAAAACCAGTGTAATATGCGGCCGGTCTAAACTCTAAAGGTGTTAGGTGAAGTGGGTACCTTATTACGTTGTTTTATTTCCATGCTTTCAGGCATCACTCAAGTGTGCTTCATGCCAGCCCCGGTGGGCGATTGCGAAACCTGTTGCGCGAGAGACGATACCATCGACATTCAATATAAACTTTTTACTAGGTAAGTTTTATCTAGTAACTAGTTTATGCCCGTGACTGCCCGCGGGGACTACAGCAAACCCGTTTTACTCGCTTAGGGGTTGAATTGTCCAAAATCCTTTCTAAGTGGCTGTTGACGTCATAATAGCTATTTGCATGCCAGATTTCAGCCCAATCCGTCCAGTTGTTTGAACTGTGTGATGATAGATCAGTCTAGTCTAGTCGATTTTTAGATAAGTAGATGTATTTCTGTATTATAACGATTATTAAATTTGATTTCTTAACTCGTGGTTTGAGGATACAATTATTTAGTTCTATTTTATTTGAGCTACTAGCTGATGCTCGCGACTTCGTCCGCGTGGATTTAGGTTTTTCTAAATCCCGTGGGAACTCTTTGATTTTCCGAGATAAGAACTAGCCTATGTGTTAATCTAGGGTATAATCTATGTCTGTTCCACATTTTCGCCAATTCTGTCCAGTGATTTTTGTGTGAAAGAAACAAATACACACACAAATACAAAATTTCGCCTTTATAATAATTTATTAGTGTGATAACAGAAGCCATTGTATATTTGAGGGTTTTACCTTTTCCTTCACTAAGTTTTCTCTCTTTATATAGGTAATAGGTATATTTAATTAATCAGATTTTGGATCGGGATCGGAATAATGAGCCGATTTACGCTTGACTGTGACTTAATTATAAAAAAACCTAAATCCACGTGAACGAACTCGCGGGATTTAAGCCAGTATTATATTTTCTTGTTCCAGGGGAAATCCAATTTACCACGATTCCATCATACCGGGAGACCAAAGAGCGTTATATGACACGCGCTTCAGTTCATCAAGACCCACAGTCATTTATTTATATGGATTTTCTGAAGCCATCACAGGTGCAAGTACTACAATGTTGAAAAATGGTGAGATCTTTAAACGATACATAAACCTATTATAAGTACCTATCAAAAATTAAAAAAATCTTGGATTAAAAGTTAAACGAGTACTTTAGTATGGATACCATTAACCATACCCGCGGCGGTGGACATAAGCGAAAAGTATGCATTCAAATTCGGCATCTACATTGGTCGCGTTGTCGTGGGTCATGGGAATCACGAAAAAAAAAAATCAAATGATTTTTGTACCATGAAAGAAAACCTATTGATTTATAAGAGTATAAATCAATTCCGTATTTAATATCTTTTTTCCGCCATCAATTTTGAATCAAATATTTATATTATTATATACAAAAAAAATCAATATTATCTTTGATGTAAAACTATTTTGGTTCATGTCCGCAAAGCGGGTCCAAAATGTCCAATTACCTTTCTTGGGTTTCCTAGCTATAAGAAATCGCCCTAGCTTTCTCATGATACGCTTTTCCACTGTTCCCCACGGGGCAAAGATCAACCAGAGTAAGGACTAAGGATATGATATTACATTCAGAGGTTTGACGACTCAGTCTAAGTCAGTCAGTTTAAGTCAGACTTAGCTAAATTATATTACTAAAAAAATTATTTTCTTTCAGCGTTTTTATTTAGAGGTGATTATAACTTCATTGCAGTGGATTGGTCTCGACTTGTCGTTTTTCCCTGGTAAGAGCTTCTAACCATTTACGAGACATTTTACCGCGATTAATAGCCTCATCGGGTGACAGAAGGGCTGGCTCATTTTGGCGCGACGGATCAGCCTGGCTGTCCAGCGTGGAAATGCAGCCAGTATTCTTGGCACCATTCTGAAGGGGTAAAACAAGGGTTTGAAATTTGTTTACTCCACGCGGTTGAAGCCGCAGACTAGTTTCATCATAATCGGTTAAACTGATGAACCGTGAAAAGCTAGCCGACACGATTTCGCATTTCTAATATTAAGTATAGAGTATGGAAGTATGGATATTTTGCAATTAACTGTTAGTCTATACTAAAACGAAAAGCCCTGACTCACTGACTGACTAGTGACTCATCAACGCCCAGTTCAAACCCTTCGATCTCGAGCGCAAACCCTTCTACTGAAATTTTGCCGTTTTGTCAGACACGATAGACAGATAAACAACGGAGTGATCCTATAAGAGTTCCTTTTTGGGTTCCGTATCTCAAAAGGAAAAACGGAACCTTTATAGGATCACTTTGTTGTCTGTCTGTCTATCCGTCTGTCGTCTCTGTTAAGAAAACCTATAGGATACTTCCCGTTGACCTAGAATCATGAAATTTGGCGGTAGGTATAGGACAAGTAAAGAAAAAATCCGATAACCGTGAATTTGTGGTTACATCATACAAAAAAAAAATCAAACGTGTTCACGAAAAACTTAATTCACTAAATCACATATAGATGGCGCTGACTGTTATTGACTTGCAGAGTACTAATAAAGGTGTTAGGTATATCTTGTACGATGGTACGGAACCCTTCATGCGCGAGTCCGACTCGCAGTTGACCGGTTTTTTTTTCTTTGTGGATACGGAACCCTTAAAAAAGAGATCAAATTCTAAGCATATCAAGTCTCATTGACCGCACAGGTTAACCGTCCCGTCTCCCGACTCAAACTTAAGCGTTTTAAACCAAATCCCTTGTTTACAGCAGAAGCTTGAAGCAATGAGGTCACATTCGATAGGCTTAGTACAAGTTTGCTCTACTGCGACATCGAGTATCAAAACACTATTACGTTAAAGTGAAACCCTAAATGACCTACCTTATTTTAAGGCTCAAGTTCGTCCAGATAAAAATGGTTTTACGGTCCATTTGCACAAGGTCAGTTAAATTGATTTATTTTTTGTAATGCTGTCACTTTTGATATGAGCATTAATGCGGTTCCTGCAGTTCCCAAAAAGCGACAGCTTAAAAAATTTATCATTTTAAGTGTCCTTGTCCAAGTGGGCATAAAACAGAGAAAACAAAGAGGCCTATTTTGCTCTGAATGACGTTATAGTCTTATTCATAAAAATTTGTAGAAGCTTTATTAGCTTGTTATAAGCAAAGTTCTCAAAAACATGATTCATAAACGTTCAATAGTGCTAAAAGTGTTCAATAACGGCTCCATAACTTATAACAGGCTGAACCCTACTATAAACCCTTATTAAAGAACAAGATGGCCGCCGTCTTGTCTTAACAGCTGATAATTTGTTTGGAAGTGAGGTTATTTTGTTTTGGTTGATTCTAGTGCCATTGCATTGTCATTATTATTTGTACGTTATTTATTCTGGATTCGAGAGGCTGTGGTAATTAACTAGAGTTCCAAGTTTTAATTGCTATAAGATGCTAGGGACGGACGTCGTGAAGTAGGTACCTAAAAGTTTCTACCTAATTTCGAAGTTTCTTTTCATGTAATCATTCTTTTACATAGGTATGTGATTTCTTCTAACGTAAGAAATATGGCGGTGATGCAGCTCAGTATCTAACTACATAAACCGAGAAGGATTTGGGTAAAAAAAGGGCTGGCTCATTTTTTGCGCAACGGATCAGCCTGGCTGTCAAGCGTGGAAATGCAGCCAGTATTCTTGGCACCATTCCACACGGGCATGATTTGTATAGTAATTAGATAAGGCTAGCTTTAAGTTTTATTGTAATATTTTCAATTAAAAAAAAAAGGATTTTATTCCATGAATGTCCAGGTACTGTATCTAAATTCTAATACATACTTTTACCTAATACATCTTTTTTTTTAAATAGTATAATAAAATCTAACGCTAATTTCTAAAATCCTTCCTGTTTCCATTTTTATAATTAAATAAAGCGGAACAAAACTCCGAACGATAATACCTAACTATCCTTCAGAACTCAGACAATTGACCGAAATTCGAAAACAAATGTCACACCTGTGTCACTTTTCTGTGTAGAGCCCAGTTTTTTTGCAATTTTGTCTATGAATTCATCAGAACGACAACATAACAAAGCGAAACTAGCCTATAGCGAGAATTTAGTTGTGAGAGGTTTATTGAACCTTTATGAATAAAGAAAGTTATGAAACGTTTAATAGGCCTAATGAGCATTTTAGCTAATGAACGTTTTAAACCTATATTAAGGGATTTTTATGAATAAGACTGCTTCGATTCTTATAGATTTCGATTAGCGAAATCTATCAGCGTAATCGAAACGTACAAACTCGAACTAAGGAGACAAAAGTATACCTGACCTAAACAGGCTTCCCATTACGAGACTGACGCGGGATAAATTATTCATCTCAACAATTATGCACAAACATTAACGTATTTTCCACTCGGCTTAAGATGAGCTTTGCGTTCTGATCGTTTGTTTAAGATGCCGTGAAGCGCTGGATTAGAATTAGATTAGTACAATTCATTATACAGTACCTTCACGAAACTTTATTACTTTAGTAGCTGATTCTCGCGACTTCATTCGCATGGATATAGGTTTTTAAAAATCCCGTGGAAACTCTTTGATTTTCCGGGGTAAAAAGTAGCCTATGTGTTAATCCAGGGTATAATCTATCTCCATTCCACAGCTAAATCCGTCTGGCAGTTTTGCGTGAAAGAGTAACAAACATACGCACATACAGGGTGTAACCAGAACGCGAAAAAAAAAAAAATTTGATGTTTGGTATAGAGTTAGATTACATCCCGGGGACATAGGCTACTTTTTATCCAGGAATATCAAAGAGTTTCCATTCTTAAAGGCCCATCCGTTTAACCTATTTATATGAAATTTTGTACAGAGGTAGCTTGCATCCCGGAAACTGACATGGACAACTTATTATCCCGGAAAATCAAAGAATTCCTATGAGATTTTCAATAAACCTCAATCAAATAAATTTTATTATAAGTATCGCGGACGAAATTGCTGGCAAAAGCTAGTGTTAGAATAAAGAACAATTTGAAAGATACCAGAATAAATAGAAGAGATTTTTTTATAAGACATTCGGCTGCTTTTCCTTCAAGGTACATATCAGCAGTAAGGAACACAAGATACATGGGAGAGAGATTAGCAAATTTTGTAGAGTTCTTGAACTTGACTGGCGTGCCAGCGGAATCTCTGCATGTTATCGGATTTTCTTTAGGAGCGGAGGCTGCTGGGTTTGCAGGCAAGGTGCTTCGGTCTCGTACTCCGAGGCTGAGATTGGGAAGAATTACTGGTAAGACCTTTTATTACTCTCCTGTTCTCCTGACTTCGTCTGTGGTGGCGTTTGTTGGCGTGCGTGCGGTGCCTTTTTGGAGTGTTTTTTTTTTTGTTAAAAATGGCCGGTTTTTGTGTTTCACTGGTGTTTTTTGGTGGTGAAACTGACTGGGAAGCGCTCAAAAGAGGCGCCGCGCGTATGTCGGCGAGCGCCGGCACAGACGAAGTCCATACTTACCTATATAGTTTCCCTAACTTGTAAATAACTACAAATTGACATTGGCTAACCTTTGTAAAGCCAGAAGAGAAAAAAAAAAGAGTTCTCAGTAGGCACTAAGCCCGGAGTTAGGAAGTTGGCGGTGTTTCATCACCGTGCCTCCTCATGGAAAGACGGTGGTCCTGACCTCTCTCCGATCGTGTCGGATTTCCGTTCCAGGGTGAGAGTGAAGGAATAGAAAGTACACCTGTGTTTGTGTACACTTTTGTGAACTATGATATCTCACCTGCAGATGGCTAATTTCTGTTGCCAACAGCCTATTACTAAACCTCGGCTATACCGTCCGTCCGTCTGTCTGTCAGCGGGCTGTATCTCTTGAACCGTAAAAGGCTGAGAGTTGGAATTTTCACAGAATCACAGAATGTGTATTTATTGCCGCTGTAACAACAAATATAAAATTTCAAAAAAGTCGCCATGAATATTAAAAAAAATTGAAAAGTGTTATTTCTTAGACCATGATACAGAACCCTTCATGTACGAGTCCGTCTCGCACTTGACCGATTTTTAAAATAAACTTTCCTCTTCCTAAAGGATTGGATCCAGCGTATCCCGGTTACAGTTTGGGCGGCCAAGAGAACCATCTTGCTAAAGGAGACGCTATATTCGTAGACGTGCTACACACAAATCCTGGGATCTTTGGGTTTCCTCATCCGATTGGTGATGTGGACTTCTACCCTAACCACGGGCAATGGATCCAGCCTGGATGCTGGTTCGATGAACTCGTGAAGAATAGAGAGTTGAGTTATTTTTGTAAGTATATTCAGTGTTCATCTTGTTTTGGAGGGGTTCGGACATTTAACTTGGAGATACTCAGAAACCGAAGAAATTCGCAGGCAATCCAATATTTTGTGTTATTCCGTACATTATTAAAAAAGCCGGCCAAGTGCGAGTCAGACTCGCGCACTGAGGGTTCCGTACTCGGGTATTTCTTCCAACATTTTGCACGATAAATCAAAAACATGAAAATAAATAAAAATCTGTTTTAGAATGTACAGGTAAAGCCCTTTCATATTATGATACCCCACTTGGTATACTTAGTTATCTTACTTTGAAAATTAAAACACATTTTAATTTTTTTTTTTACATGATATACAAGGAACTAAAAACTTATTTTCCTATAATCCGCCAAACAAAGAAATCTGTATGGTGCAACATGCAGCATGCGACATGCACCGCCCGCCCTCCCACTGAAAAACATGCAGGAAAAGCCAGCCACCAAGCAAGCCATACGAACCACCACCACGGAGCACCACACAAATTCCAACACCACTCGACGCACGTTTCGCCCCGACACCGGAGCATCCTCAGGAGATGTAGACCTTACAATGCGTAATTGCAAACTCTTTGCAATTAGGCAATGAGACGGACGGACGGACGGACGGGCGGACGGACGGACGGACGGACGGACAGACAGACAGACAGACAGATAGACAGACAACAAAGTGATCCTATAAGGGTTCCGTTTTTCCTTTTGAGGTACGGAACCCTAAAAAGTTAAAAAAATAATAGACATTTTCTTTCTTCCTCTTATCTTTCCTTCATTACTGTAAACTGTGGTGTAGGCAAGAGGACAGTCTCAACTAAATCAAATGTCTTCATTTTTGTCTATCGGCGATCACTTTAGCAAACTTGCACCATTTTTTTATTTTATTTAAAGACTAGTGGCTGACTGTTATCAGACCTGCTGGGAAGTGATGATGCAGCCTAAGATGGAAGCGAGCTAATCTGGAAGGGGTATGCCAGTTTTTATTAAACCCATACGCCTTGGGTTTCTACACGGCTATCAAACTTTTAACTGGAGTCCTTAATAAAACTCTCTTGCCTAGAAGATGCCTATCACTCTGCACTGGACTACTTCAGTTGGTGAATGGCCTCACCCTCTTCTGCCAGTATTTAATTACCTATTCACTCAACTCTCACTGTAAATGCCTATACATAACTATTTAACATCAACTTACTTATGCATTATACCTACTGATCATACAACGTTGGTATAGGCAAGGATATTTTGTCACCCTCAGCCCATTCCTTAAATGTCACTGCTTGCCCTTTATTGTTTTGGGAACAAAGATTCAAGCCTGCTTCGCGTTTAAATCGATCGATGCTCTGACGTCACGGATGCTGGGGGCGAAGGACAAAAGAGTAACGATTACGTTTTTTCCCTAAAGCATCCTAAAGGTAGTAGGTAATATGACGTTATTGTGGAAACGATTTACGTGGGTACACTAATCGAGAATAACGTGACAAGACTTATACGTTGAAAGCGATGATCGGTGTTGATATGAGGATTGAAAAATTTGTAAGTTTTTTTTTTAAAACCAATATCTATGCTTGATTTGTTGTGATATGTAGACAGTGGGTAAAAAAATATTTTGTTGCTAGTACAGTGTAAATAGGTCGGGTTGACTAATTAGGTTGCATTGCACTAAATGCTTGGTTAGGACGTTTTATGTAACTTTAACTCATCGAATTAATCCATTTACCGAGAATTGCTACTCTGTTAGCTTTTAATTAAGTTAGGCTAGAATTAATTATTATTGATGAAATCATAAAGGCAGGTAGATTATAATTGAAGCTTCCTACAGGATGTAAAGACAGTAAAAATAAATTTAATATTTTAGCATTTATTAGAATTACACGAGGGTGGCGATTTGCGAGGCCTAGTTGCGACGGCCTAAATCTACCGATAGATCGCGATCCCAAAAGCAGCCTATCGGTCGAAGGAGACCTGGGTGACTGATCGACACCTGGAGGAGGTCCATTGAAACAGACTGTCTCATGGAGCCATGTCAAGGCAGTGGCCAAAGATATGGGGACATGGAAAACAAATGCTACAGCCGGCAGCCCTAGGTTCCACGAGGGAATAAAAGAACTTCATCCTCATCATCACCATCAAATCAATCGATTGTGCTAGTTAAACAATGTTGACCCTATACCAGTAACTGGATGAGTAACCATTATACAAAATTGTTTCCGGTTATCATCGTTGACATCTGATAAGAGTCGAAATTATACTTTTATCCACTCGATTTTATCGAAGGATCGAGACTCCGGAGTCCTTAATAAAACATCTGCCATTACGTGCTTAATTGAAAGGGTCCCTACCCTCAGCGTTACGATACGTTGCTTGTAAAGAGAGAGCTATACGGTAAGGGCGGACTGAAATTCAGCCAGGGTTAAAAGCGAGGCTGTGTAGATAATAACATCAAACTGGCGAACTAGTCGGCTTACGTCCGAAGATTGATCGCCATGTCCAAATGTCAATGAAGATTGGTTACCTCAGAGTACAAGACGAATGCTACTGCCTGGATCTCCCCAAATGCCGATTGCTCCCTCAAGTAGGTTTGAGATTATGTATAGCAATTTTTGAGATTAACGGTTATGTTCACAGAAATTAGTTTGGGTTATGTTGTATATATAAATGGATTTGTGACTTTTTTTCTTTCTTTATATTATAAATAACTAGTTAGGTACCTACATGTATAACTCAGGCCGACTTCACATGTGTTAGGATTGCTTATTTAACCCTTCCTAGTAAAAACTGCATTAAAATCGACTTAATTTATCTCTCTAAAGGACTACGTACCTGAAACCTATGATTAGATTTTTTTTTTTAATAGAATCTATAACTTAGCCAGTTATTGGAAAGCTTGGCATGCATAATCTCGAAAGTTATCTATTACCTAAGAAAGCAACTATTCAGAAACGTATTGAAATTTGGACAAAACGTTCAAGTTTTGGATAGGAGCCAATTGGTACGCCAGTTTGCTTACAATATCACAATGCTAACGGATCTCATGTTTTGGCGTTTCCAAAGATAAATCTTTAAACGGAATGAACAGTTTATAGAGGTACCTACTACCTACTATGTAGTATGCCCATTTAGGCAACTCATCTATACATATAATAAAATTGTAGAAAAGTGATGTCTGTACAATCGAAATATATAAAAAGTGTAAATTAAAAATTTATAACACCCCCGACAAGTGAAGGCATCTTGACAGCTTGACATAAATTTGTCAATTGAAATAATATTAAGAACCTAACGGTTATCAACCTTCTTTTCTACAAGAAAACTAGAAAAGAGCTGATAACTCTTAAACGGCTGAACCAATTTTTTTGAATTATAGCTAAGAACACTCTCGATCGAGCCACCTTTCAAACAAAAAAAAGTAAATTAAAATCGGTTCATTCGTTTAGGTGCTACGATGCCACAGACAGATACACAGATACACAGATACACAGACACACAGACACACAGATACACAGATACACACGTCAAACTTATAACACCCCTCTTTTTGGGTCGGGGGTTAAAAAAAAGTAGCAGGGGTTGTTATTATATCGATGCCGAACCCGAAATTGTAATTAATTTTTTTTGTCTGTTTGTCTGTGTGTTTGTGCACGCTAATATCAGAAACGGCTTATTCGATTTAGATACGGTTTTCACTAATATATTGTAGTAAGCTTCACTTAACATTTAGTGTTTATTTCATGTCAATCGGTTCATAAATAAAAAAGTTATGTCAATTTAAAGAATCACGGCGAACATTTTTCACGTACAGAGTACGTACTACACGCCTCGCGCCTGAGCGTCCGTGGCTATATAAAGCGCGAAAAGTCACTATTCCACGCGAACGAAGTCGCGGGCACAGCTAGTTCGGAATATGTAAGTTCGTGTATTGTGTCGTAACCCTAAACCAGGAAAAGCTAACTGACTGACTGACTGGTCTATCAACGCACAACTCAAACTACTGAACGGGTCGGGCTAGGCATGCAGATAGCTATTATGACGTAGATATCCGCCAAGAAAGGATTTTTGAAAATTCAACCCCCAAAGGGATAAAAATTCCCGCGGAATTTTTACCAACTCGTGGACATCATCTAGTTATTCATAAAACAAAGTACCTTTCATCTGGTTTTCAGATGAATGAAGGGCTTTGTAATGCGAGATCTTTTTCATAAGAATCAGGACGAATTCAAAAATTTAAGTCGAAAATTAAAACTGAACTTTTCGTGTTCTTAAAGATAAATAATAATTATATTATTACTACCGGATTCCCGGCGTGTGTTACTAATAATAATTTAAAATCCCAAGACAAACTTTGGAGAACGCTGCTAGTTGCTACTAAACTTCGCAGCGCAAACTTTATTTCCATTATTCCAACTTTCCAAAAGTTTCATCGCATTATTTGCATGCTGAGATGTTTCACTATTTCTTTTTAACTGGGAAAAGTCATTAGAGTGAAGTCACATGATGCGTTGCGTTGGCGGTGGCGCTGCGTTATCCTACATAGAAATCGCTGCACCATGCCATACGATGCGTTACGACGTCGTGCGGCGCCGCACCGCACACGCAACGGACTTGGGATCATAGAGACGAGGCGGGGAGGGGTGGTGCGTTGCAACGCCATACTTTTTGTCGGAGCAGCAACGTAGTGCCTGTGCATTATAAGATGACTGTGACTTTGCGCTAATGACTTGCATTTTGGATGGAATTTATTTTTTAGGACTAGCTGTGGCCTAAACCCTCTCATTTTGAGAGGCCTGCGATGGATTGAGATGAAGGAAGAATTCTTTGGCTTATTTTAACAACATCTTTTAAAGCGATTAAAGTCATAATTATCATCATGATCAACCCATCGTCTCACTAATAAGCACAGGTCTCTTAGAAAATAAGGATTTGGCCATAGTCTACCACAGCCAGACTTCACAAACCTTTGAGAACATTATGGAGAACTCTCAGGCATGCAGGTTTCCTCACAATATTTTCCTTCACCGTTAAAGCAAGTGATATTTAATAGCTACGGAAAGTTAGTTTCGTGCCCGGGACCGAATCCCCGACCTTCCGAACAGGAGGTGGACGTCTTAGCTACTAGACTATCATAGCTGACTAGTGATTAAAGTTTTTTTTTTTTCAGATGGCTGCAGCCACAACCGTGCCTGGAGATTGTATGCGGAATCTATTAGGAACCCTAGAGGATTTCCAGCAACGCTGTGTAAGGACTGGACAAGCGCGACAGCATCTTGTAGGTTTGTTGTCGACGGTTATATGGGCTTAGGAGCAAAGTTACCGTAAGTAAAATGGCATTTTTTTGAAGACACAATTGATTATTAATGTTTATTTTATCTTATTTTATATTTTTCTTATTTTATATTTTTAAGAAAAATTATTGTCGGGCTCTCCCACGAAGGGCCGTCCGTCCCTCTGTCTGTCATCGGGCTATATCTCGTGAACCGTAATAGGTAGAGGGTGGAAATTTTCACAGAACGTGTGTTTCTATTGCCGCTATAATAACAAATAATAATTATGAAATGGCGCCATGAAAATTAAAAATAAGTGTCATTAATTCTTGTACGGAACCCTTCGTGTGCGATGCACTAAATGCGAGGCACTAAATTTATAACAAGATTATCTTTCTTTATTTTCAGGGCAAAAGGCAAAATGTATTTGCTCACAAACGATAAGCCACCGTTCGCTAGAAATGGACCCTAGAGATAAGAAAGTAATCATAAAGCATTAAATTCTCATTGTAGTCAAATATTTTAAGTATTATTGTAATAGTATTTAAATCTTATTCAGTAAAAAATAAATATTTAATGTTTTGTTAACAATAAAGTCTCAGTTCTCTAGTCTAAAACCTTAATTATTTTGTTCCAAGTCCCCTTGAGCCTTAAAAATATTCCGAGATGGCTCAGACTTTAGCAAATATTTAGGTACTTCACTTGTAATTCTGGACACAAACACATACCTACTTATTTTTTATTTTTTTATTTATTGTATTTACATAATTCTTACAACTATTTACATTGTATTCTTAGTGCCCTGAAGTCTTGGCGTTATGTACTTACTTTTACCTGAGGGAAGATCTTAAGGATAAGGGCCTAAAACAAGTAAGGAAAGGCTTTGAACCTACTGTTAGAGTTCTGAGTTCTGCGATCGACTTCAATGACAGACGGACGGCGAACGGATGAACGAATGGGATGGAGTAAGCAGGTTACACAGAATAAACGCTCCATACCAACCCCATAACGTACTCGTAGGTTTTGTCTGGTGGGAGGCTTCGGCCGTGGCAGAATACAGTATTCCAGTACGATTCCACCTTCCATGTAGAAACCGATCAGGGCTATGAGTTTAATGAAACTGCCAACCCCTACCAAGTTAGTTCGCTTTCATCTTATCACGGTTAGATCGCAATCAAGGGCTAACTTGCATCGGAATAAAAAAAACGTCGGTTTTTGTTATTTTATCATTTAAAATTGAGCTATAGATAGCCCACACTTATCTAACCTACGTATAACTTGTGTCAGTTTCTTGAAAAATTGCAGTTTTTCAAATTACTGGGCTTCTGCCAGGTAGGCATAAAAATTTTCTCCCAATTTCCTACCAGCCTTGCTTACGCAAACATTGTTACGAAACATTGGGTGTGTCTGCAGTCCAGATACCGTATTTCAACAGTAGATATTAATTATAAAGTGTTATTTTAATTTCATAAGGCCATGATAGATCGACTTGGAGAAGTATATAGTTTCTACTACCCGCCACAAGTGGAGCAAACGTTCGCCTACTGAGTGACACTGTTTTTTTTATGAGGTCTATGGGCGACCATTTCTCGGATTACAAATTTCAAACTCCTATTTTATCTCCATAGGGGTTGAATTTTCAAAAATCCTTTTTTAGCGGATGTCTAGGAATAATAGGCTATCTGCATGCCAAACTACAGCCCGATCCGTCCAGTAGTTTGAGCTATGCGTTGATAGATCAGTTAGTCAGTCGCCTTTTTAACCCCCGACCCAAAAAAAGGGGTGTTATAAGTTTGACGTGTGTATCTGTGTATCTGTCTGTGGCATCGTAGCTCCTAAACTAATGAACCAATTTTAAATATATATTTTTTGTTTGAAAGGTGGCTTGATCGAGAGTGTTCCTAGCTATAAATCCAAGAAAATCGGTTCAGCCGTTTGAAAGTTATCAGCTCTTTTCTAGTTACTGTAATCTTCATTTGTCGGGGGTGTTATAAATTTTTAATTTACACTAATTGTCCATTTAGATATCATCACTGAATTAAAAAAATCTAATTCTAGTCCCATTTCACCCGGCCCTACCTTTTGTTCTATCAACCTAGTTTTAATAACTTTGTTCCACCAATATCAGATAGTGGTGGAAAAAGTTGGATTGAACATGGTTTTTATCGAAACAAGAACAATCCAATATGGGTTATACTTTTTCTCTTTACTGCAAACGTTCGAAGCTTTGATCACACAGAGACGAGATGAGGTTTTCTTTTTATTGTAACATGTTACGTCACTCGATGGATTTCGTAATAAAAACAAGGGCGTAATCTCGAGCTTTACGAGAAGAATCCCTCAATTTCTCCACACAAACATGTGAGATTAGAGTCTTGAACTTTTAATTGCTTTTTTGACCTTTTCGTTGGGTTACACAAGATTGATTGTTGTTAGCTAGCAACGTAGCTTTTAGGTCTATTTGGATAGGTTTACTTGAAGGTTTGAATCATATCTTGTACAAGTATATAAAGCTTTGGTGTATTGTGTTCTTCAAAAAGTTAGTAAAAAGGACAGCGCAGATTAAATCGTAATCTAGCATTGATTGCATTGGTATCAAAATTCTCATTATAAAAAAGCCTTCAAATTCTCATTATAAAGGTCGTACAAAGCCTTCAGTTCCAAAAGTCCATAAAATTTTTCATTCATTGCTACAGAGCAATTTATAGCAAACTAATATCATTTATCTTATCTTCAGGCCAAACAAGCCAAACGTATTACTTGCCGATGAAATTGGCACAGTACTATCCCAATAGCATTTAATTTCGCCCGAATGCTGATCATGTTCGCTGATAACGCTAACGCGATTTCGACGTTATGTGTCTATTCGCCGTAATTTGCCCAATAAGTGTGAATTGCCCTCAACCTACTAATATTTTAACGGCATTCTCCTGTAATTTATATAGTTTTCCTGTCCACTTTTAATATAGGTACAAGTCAATAGTGAATAAGCATCTTCTAGGCAAGCGCGCTCCATTTTAAGCTACAGCACTACTTGCCAGGTCTGATTGCAGCCAAGCACTAGTTTATTTAAAAAAAAACTCTGCGTCGTGTGTGTGGTCTTTGGAAATCCCTACTAAAGGCCTAAAGTCTTCTCCATAACTTTAGCCTACGTCTACGACGACCACTCTGCGTCGTATTAGAGTAATTGTGGAGTTGTGACTCTCCCATTATTCACGAAGGGTATGTGTTTTCTTGGGATGATAATGCGATGGACTCTCAGGTCTTCCCGAATACGTTTCGACTAAAAGAGTTGTATTCGAGAGAAACAAGGGATTTCGACTCTTAGGTTATGATTATTATCAGACTTTGATTACATAATAACCAAGGTCAATAACGTGCTCTTCGAGACACAGAAGGGGCGAAATGGCCAAATTCAGACCTTACAAATCGGTAAGTTTTTGTTACCCATTTGAATTAACGTTTCTAGAAACGTTCCGTTTCAGTAAAACCAGCATGCATCACGTAGCTGCGTTACTTTTCGACTTTCAGGGACATTATTACAATGCGAAGGGCTAAAATTTCACTATCCTATAATAATCTGTTCTATCACCATTTTTCAGAACCGTACCTACACATGTTTTCTTGCTTATGCAGATTTAACCTACATAAGATGGGCTCAATGTGTACCTAAATTGTATACGTATTTCGTAAAGTGTTCGTTCGTGTTACGTTGCATCGATAAAACCAATATCAAGACGAGGTGATGGATGCAAAACGAATAACACTTCGACACAAATCGATGTAACCGAATCAGAACATCGATAAATCCCGCATCGGACTAACATCTAACGTGATAGTGCTTCATTTCTCATTTCGCGCGAATCGAGATCATGTTTACAGATATTGATGACGACTAAGCCTCTCACATACTCATTTGTCGTAATCTGCCCCGTCAGTGACAATCTGCTAACTCTGCCCTACAATTATTATGGTAGAAACATATTTGTAACACCCCCAGCTAATGCGACGCGTGGTCAATACCTGCGTGTACTGGGCACATTAGGTTGGTTTTCTTCGCTGATCGCAGGCGTGACAGTGCAATACCTATGTTTGCATTACTATGAAGCGTTTCTAATATTATTATCGTTCAATGTTGAACAGTGCGCGGCCGTTTGCCTTGCTACGGAAGTCTTCTTGAATAACCAACCGGTGAGCCCTGAATAACTACACCCTGGTTGCCAGCAGCGACGTTCAGCGTGAAAAGAAACGCCACGCCAGCGTTTTTAGCAATAGTTACTAATTAATATATTAAAAAAAATCATTAAATAAATTCAATAAATTTTGCACGCCATGCTTGGCAGAATATGCGGTTCCACATAATATTTAAGACCAATGTACTTGTATGTTATACCATATTCTAGCAAATAAACACTTCTTATTCTTATTCTTAAAAATAAATAAGTCATGATTTTAATTTAATTATTCCCTTAAACTACCCCTTTTCAAAACATCACATCATTTTATTACTACAGGTCAAGACCCCATTGGCATCAAGTGTTGTATTGAAACATATTGCAAGGGATACGTTGGATATAACAGCAGCTGTTAGAGTCAGTTAGAGTATGTTCCCACTGAAGCGGAGTGTAGGCGTGTTTGGCAGATGAATCAGATTTTATCACGTTATCTCTTAATAATCTGATTGGCTAAAGCATAAAAGGCTGTGGAGGGCATTCCGTTGCTTCGCGTCGAGTGTTAATAGTATGTTTCTGGCCTTACAAAATACTATAGATTTACCTCAACATGATACGTAGCGTTGGCGTGGCGATAGCGTTTTGCAAATGTGTTTCTACCATTATGACCTCATTAATATTATGACTTCGAGTTGAATAGCTGGAATGAATAGGATTGGATGAGGATAATAAGCTCCCAAAGCAGCGGCTTAAAAGAGGCAAAATATGAAAATACTTCATTCAAATATATTTTCAAACAAGAGGCTGCTTCTGAGTCTGATTACTGAATAGATTTCATTTATATCGGGATTTCCTTTGAATTTAATACTTCGCTTATTCAAGATTAAATACATACTCACTATGAATATACTATTGTGTAGTAAATAATCAAAAAATATTAATAGCTAGCTAATCGTTCCAGATTCGCATGGTGGGCTGGTGAGTGAGCTTAATTATTCTGTAGACTTTACTGTATATACTAAATGTGAATGTGTTATTCTACCTTCCTTTCTTCCTCGTGAAATGATTTAGTTCCAAAAAATACTTTCATCTTTTTAAACTAAAAGTTCAGATAGTATGAGCGTTGACATTGACGAAAGAAGATTGCGACTTATACACTATCTTTAAAAGATACCTATATAATCAGATAATATTTAGGTACCTATAATGTGAACAGTTAAGTAAATGATAGAATGGATAAATATTTGTCTCAAATACGAATTTATAAGACCATTAGTAACCTACCTGAAACAGAGAAGAGGCTCTTACTATGCTATCATAGAAAACAATTGTAGAGTTTGTTCAAAATTCTTTAAGAAGGTTTCCTCACGACGATGTACGATGTTTAACTTACTGGTTGCTAGCTCGCCAGCGGTGAATCACTTCATGCTATAAAGACATATCAAAGCAATTTTCGAGCAATATAAATAAGCATTTATTCATGAAACATTTGAGTGAAAGTAATCGTGTTATTGGTTGTAATCAAACTCTTACCAAAACGTACAAAGTCAGTGACACCTAACCACAAATTACGATGTATGGTATGTGCTTTCGCCAAACAGAACGCGTGCCTGTCCCGCATTATAGCGTCTAGTGGTGTCGTTATTTTATCGCCGAAAAGAGTGCGCGCGCTAGCAAATTAATTTCTTATTAATTATAGCTAGCATTACGTGGCGCTTTAACGTGGCGTAGGACATTTTTTTTACAACATTTAATTTTAGCGCCCAATGTTTATGTGCTGTGTGCACTTGCAATATTAGTAAAAAACTAAAAAATTAAATTATACAAGTAATACAAATGATAAATCCCATTAAAATAGCAATAAAATCATAATTGTGGCAGCTAATCGGAAATCGATAATATTTTTCTCTGTGATCATGATAAAAGCTTACGAAAGTCCCTAAAGATTATTCCACATCCGAATCATTCGAGTCCCCTTAATAGCGAACAAACTTCCCAAAGATAGAGAGATCTGCGGTACGCTCTGAAAATAGTACATATTCTACTGTAGAGCGTTGCCAGTCGCAATTTCAGACTGACATCCAAAGACCAAAGCGACGCCGCTACAACGCTACAATGCGGTGCTAGGTAGATACGCGTTCTATTTGACCAAGGCTTAAAGCTGTTAACTCATCGTCAACGTTATTAGCTGATAGAGCAAACAGTGATCAGGTATTTATGAACTGTTTAATGACCCATAAACTGTTGATATTGTGACTTCATAAAGCTTTTACTATGTCACATGGATGTTTCAAGAACAGGTGATTTAAAAGAAACTCTGTAAAATTTAACCAAACGTGTGTTTTTATTTTACTTTTTTTATAATTTGATAAATAATTAGATTTCAAACGAATTACAGACTCCAAATTAATATGTTTTATACGTTTTACGTTCACAAATATTCAATATTTTTATAGACAGGAATTTTTTACCTATTTTCATTAAAAAGGTGTTTACCTACTCCACTATTGTGTCTATGCAGGGTTGTATACGAGTATGTTCGAGATTTTTCCAGCTTAAGAATTCATTTTTCGATCCAATCTTGGCAGATGAATATTGGTATCCCATGTGTTCTCGGTTCCAGGCTATTGCAAGGTCTTCGCTGTTTTTGACGTTGCCAAATGCGGCGTCCAACAACTCCATTTCAAAAGGGCTTATTTTTGGGAGTGCCATTTTGTCGCATACCCCCGTGCCACTTATAAGAACGTCAGTCGCAAAAAACCTGAGGTATTCATTCAAATCAATACGTGGTTAAAAAGATTTAGGTACTAGCTGTAGCAAAGAATGCGAGTGATTTTTGTCTGGAGGGAGGCTTCGGCCGTGGGTAGTTACCACCCTACCATAAGAGTAAGATCACCAAAAAAGTAAGTGTTGAATTGAGAACCTCCTACTTTTTTTGAAGTAATTAAAAACATGCTAAAGATCCGTGGTTCTGTTTTTGTACATATATTTTACTAAAATTAATATTGCCTAGATAACTAAATAGATTAACATGTGTTGTAGCGGTAAATTAAACGCTTATATTAAAGGCGCTAACATCGCTAAGGATAGCTACTTAACTTGGTTTAACGCTAGAATATTTAGGTATGGCTAAGTTTGAAAACGGGCTAAATTACTAGAAGCTAACAGAATTTTGTAAGTAAATGACGATGTAGTGCGTATATATTCTATACACAAGCTTTTTGAATTTGATAAAGGTAGGAAGGATTTCATTTTGAGTCTTTCATTTCGTCAAAATATGAGATAACCATTGACTAGTTATTAAAAAAATTACAGTTTATAACTTGTTACTTTTTTTCGCGATACATTGATATTGTATTTATTAAATCCTGCTTTGCTAAAGAAGGAGGATAACAAAGAAACAACAATATTTATTATAACAATATATTCAAAATTACGATACACAAAAAAATCACAATTCAACCACTGACTTGACCAAACAATACTACCAAATATCTACTCGTAATGAAAAAACAGCATATCATTAACAAGACGTAATTAAAGGATACAAAAATAACACTAAAATCACAGTCAAAGGGCGGCGTACGCGCAATCTTCGAAACGTTGCGAAGCTTTCGGGTTGAAGAAATGTGTTTGGCAGGCGTCAAGTTTTTTCGTAGAACTACAGTACTTGCAATACCAATCATTCACCATCTGCTGCGTGAAATAAAGCTTGTTAAGGGCATCGTCGACTTGTTTTACTTCTGCATCCGACATTTTCGGTAATCCAAGGCTCTTAGTGATCCCCGAGCCCGTAATCTCCACGGCATTCGCAATGAATCTGAAGACAGAATTTGTATTGTACCTTTCTGCATATCTTAGTTCTGATTTTCTAGGCTTTTCAAATACTGTATTGTATGTTAAGATAGCTAAAGATTAATTCCTACAAATGACATTATCCTGTCCCATGGTTGAAGTACGGTTATCCAGAATATACAACAATCTAATATTTTTTATACCTTTCTTATTCTTTGGTATAGCCCGTTTGACAATAACTTATTCTTCTCAGCATAGTTATAATATGAGGTGTTAGTAACATCCCGATAAGCTGACTTTAGGAATGATGTGTAGATCTACCAAAAGCAATGAGTTTCGTAGCATGATACTCGTGTTTGATATGAGGACTTAAAGAATTTGTTTAAACTCCAATGTGATAACCCTGCTGCAGCTGATGGTAAAAAAGTTTCGTAAGCTCGAGCCTCGAAGGACCGTTTTTCAAGTAGCAGAGACAACGAAAGGCTCTATGACACTAACTATTTGGCACCACATACGTATAAGTATAATTTATCAAACATGCTGAAGTTATTATAAATTTAATTCTGCCGACTTTTCAGAGAGCGATAGTTATCTTACTTTTGCAATCTGATACTCGCACGTTCCAATAAATAACGAATTGTTTTTATGGCAAGGTTAAACGGCTTTATCAAATTTATTGTAACTTGGGCCAAGGACATTTCCGTTTAAATGCACGATAATTTATCCAGTAATCCAATTTTGTCCCTGACTCACTTCCACTATTTAACGCCTGTACGCACATTCACGAATATTCGATAATAAAATTTAAACTAGAATAAAGTGATGTACAAAATAAACCTTGTAAATTGTAATGCTTGAAGATTCTCTACGTGATTAAATTAGAAATGAGGAGATCCGTAGAAAAACCAGAGTAACCGACATAGCTCAACGGATTGCGAAGCTGAAGTGATAATTCGCAGGGCACATAATTCAAAAAACCGATAGACGTTATTGGGGTCCCAATCTGCTACAATGATGATGAAAGCGACAGATAATCATCTAACCAGTTGCAAGAAGCCGCTCGATTCTGGCGGCGCATGGCCGTGGCGTGTGGTAGTCCCTACAAAAGACTATCGGTTGATAATGATGATGAAACTAAAGGTCCATCATCTATTAAAATATACTTTAAAAAGCAGGAAAATAACCTTTTTATCAAAACTCCAGCCCGTATATAGATTATTCTACACCTGCTCTCGAAAAAATGTTCAAAAAATATCAGCTAATACACCTCAATCCAAGCAAGTAATAAAAAAACAAATGTTTGAAAAATTTCAGCGAATACAACCTAAACTAAGCAAGTAATAAAAAATTAACCTGGCAGGAGATACGACTTGCGCCGGGTCCGTTTCAACAAATCCAGATATCCTCGGTACATCCTTGCACAGTAACGCCCAAGCCACTCTCGTTACCAGCCCCGCTATAGCATGTGCTTCGCTTAGTTCAGCAGCTTTGCAACAATTGCCATCTGCTCGAGCCACGGCTGATGCAGCGCAGCGAACGGTCTGCGTCATCATTTCCGCGTTATGCTACAAGATAATATTGGATTTGGTTTTGTAAATTTTCGATTAGGATATCGAATAAAAGTGCATACTGATATAACAGGCTTATCCAACACGTTTGTATTACTAAGCATAAGAAGAGTCAATTTGAACAAAAATTTTGTGGCCTGCAACTGGTTTTTGCTTACAGTGTCTGATGTCCAGTGTCATATTATAATACTTTTGATAGCTTCATAGAACTTGATTTTTTAATTGAAACAGCTTTTCTAAAGTAGTAGTTACATACATACCTAAAGGGAAGACTTAAAACTACCACACTTGAGGCTGGGACACATACTTACCTTCTATATGTATAGGTATATGTATAGGTATTTGTAGAGCGTTAACTCTGCTACTTTAATGCTTTATCGTCTGTCTAATTAATTAGGTACCGAACACGCATATTATACGTCATGTACCTAAGATGCACGTTATTGAGGTACTAATTTAATTCAATGGGCTTATCCAATTGATTTATGAAAATTTCAAATCAAACAGCAATTTTAGTGACCAAATTATTTCACATTCACTGAACTGTATTGAAATTATTAGACATGTATATTGAAATACAGGAATATAAACAACAATAATGTTACCTCACTAAAGTCAAAATACTGCAATGCCTTTGAAAACAAAGGTACCAAAGTAGGTCCTTCAGTTCCACAGACGCAGGGCACATGCACATAATAGGGCTCCAGACAAAGGGCTCGAGCTGCGAGGGTACTTGCACGCATCTCTGGGACCGCTAGTGAGCCCAACAACTTACGAGGATTGTACCAGCCTGTTTCCTTTAGCGTCTACGAAAATAAAAATGTACTAAAGCAACATAGGACCAAAGTGGTTGTTTAGAACCGGTATCCACTTAGGTGTAGTGGAGCAGAAATGTGTTCAGCAGACAAATCAGAATTATGTATTTATTCATCTGAAATGCTAAGGTATTCTCAGATGAAACGGAAGGATATTACCTAAAAGATAGAGCGAACGGATGGAGAAGGTGTTTAGTCCGCAGGCCGTTGGGCAGCTTCCCCGATGGAATCGGGCACGCTCGAAACATCGAGGTAATGAAAAAAAGACCAATCAGATTATTTGATGAATCATGTGAAAAAATTAGATCACGTCATCTATCAATAATCTGATTGGTCATCCATGGCCTTAATCAATGAAATCACAATCGTTCAATGAAATATCTCGGCTGAATGACGTTTTTATTTCAGTTAAAGAAAAAGTACTCGTAGGTGTGGGATGAAAGAATAGAGAAGTAAATAATGCTAACAACTATTAAGTACACATTGATGATCCATATCGGACGTCGTAACGTGTTGATATTCCGATAATGGAAGTTCGTAAAACTTTTAATGTCCAAAGGAAGCTGTGATAATCTATGGGAGTAAGTACCTATAAGATAGCTTGTAGTTACTGGAGAAAATATAGGTAAATATGTATTACTAGAGGATGCCTGCGGCTACGCCCGCGGCTACGCCCGCGTTGATTTCGGTTTATTAAATCCCAAGGAACTCTTTGATTTTCCGGTATAAAAAATAGTCTATGTCTTTTCCCGGGATGTATCCCAAGTCTGTAACAAATTTCATTAAAATCGGTTCAGCGGTTGGGCCGTGAAAACGTAGCAGACAGACAGACAGACACACTTTCGCATTTATAATAATACTAGTAGGTATGGATAGTATGGATGTTACGCTCGTTGCGGTAAAACGCTTTTAAAAAGTCTCTTGTTTTTCGTTGGTGACTTATACACTAGATTTACGCATAAGATAAGTATGAAAACGTAATACAAAAAACGGATATCTGGGTTGTTCTCATGAATATTTATTAAAAGCAAAAGTTCCCATAAAGCAGGTCACTAGGATTTTGACAAAACTGAATAAAACAAAGGAAGCACCGAATAAAATAAATATGAATTCTGAAACTGATGCTTTTTTTAAATAAAAAAGCGAGCAAACGAGCAGTCGGGTTTCCTTACCACTGCCCAATGAACATTTGTAGTACCAAAGGAACCGCCTATGTGTTGCCGTCTATTAACGAATTTGCTAGTCGCCCCTTGCATACAGTGTTGTAATCTATAAGTAGCAGCAGTGGAATATGATGTAAGTCATCATTATGATCAACCCATCGCCGACCCACTACTGAGCATGGGCGTCGTCGTCTCAAAATGAGAAGGGTATTCTCTTCTCAGAGTGGCATAAGTCACAATAATAATAAGAAATCTAGACATTATTATGTGCAAATGACATGCATACATCGATGTAACCACTACCCAGACTATATATAAGTAGCAACACTAAATTATAAAACTCTTGAGGCAGCAACAACATAATATTGCTCTTAATACTTAATAAAAAAGCTTGAATAAAATATCAAGGGAAAGAGGGGCATGATGGCGATGGATGTTCCGGTCGTTAAGACGAAAGTGCTTTTAAACTGTTGTCGAAATTTTTGTAAAATTTACCGGAAAAGGTTAAAGTACAAGACCTTGCAAACATAATATTATTAGGTATTTAGACCTATTCGGAAGAGATGATAGACATTAAAAAAATTGAGGTTGCTTGCTTACTCATCATCATCATCAAACCATCGCCGGCCCACTACTGAACGTACTGAACTGAGAAAGGTAAAGCATAGTCCAACATGCTGGCCAAGTGTGGATTAGCAGATTTTCACCTTTGAGAACATACCTACCTAATGGAAAACTTTCAGGCATGTATCTTCGCCGTTTTTAACCCCCGACCCAAAAAGAGGGGTGTTATAAGTTTAACGAGTGTCTGTGTATCTGTCAGTGGCATCGTAGCTCCTAAACTAATGAACCAATTTTAATTTAGTTTTTTTGTTTGAAAGGTGGCTTGATCGAGAGTGTTCTTGGCTATAATCCAAGAAAATCGGTTCAGCCGTTTGAAAGTTATCAGCTCTTTTCTAGTTACTGTATGTAATCTTCACTTGTCGGAGGTGCTATAAATTTTTAATTTACACTTGTACACTTGCCTCAATAACGTGGGACGTTAAACGGGAATTGCCGGTTTTAGGAAATTTTAACGATAGATTTAGATTTATTTATCTATGAATTAAAACAAATCTAAATAAAAATATACCAAAAACTTAAGTTACCTCAGCAATCAATGGCACCATGCATTCAATAGGTGTAGTACAAACAATAATAAAAGCATTCGGACATTCCTTAGCAATGGCATCGGCGTAAGCTTTTACTATCGGTGCCTGAACGTTGAACCTATTAACTATTGGCATATCCATGGACACACTCCCACTTTCCAGTAATAACACGATATCTGAGTTCTGAAAAGCAATAATATCACATCACATCACATCACATCACATCACACTAATATCATAAAGGAGAAAGTTTGTATGTGTGTGTGTGTGTGTTTTTGAAAAATTGTATTATCTTTTCAGACAATCTGATGATTGTCTGAAAAGATAATACAATTTTTCGATTTTTACAAACGTAAAAGTTACGTTGATACGTAACTTTTACGTTAGTAACTTATAGACAGATTACGAATAGATTGCTTATTAATTTTGGCCGTTGTTGGATTATGGTAATGCCATCAGAGCATTTTTATCAGCATTCAGTCAAGATCACACTAATATTATAAAGGAGAAAGTTTGTATGTGTGTGTGTGTGTGTGTGTGTGTGTAAGTTTGTTACTCCTTCACGCAAAAACTACTGGACGGATTGGGCTGAAATTTAGAATGGAGATAGATTATACCCTGGATTAGCACATAGGCTACTTTTTATCCCGGAAAATCAAAGAGTTCCCACGGGAATTTTAAAAAACCTACATCCACGCGAACGAAGTCGCGGGTATCAGCTAGTATGAGAATATAGCTGTTCTACATTTGGACTGCAGCAAGCAGACAGCCAAATTACAGTTTGGGTGCAGTAAGTACCTAGTATTGCAGTTGCATCGAAACTGCCGACAAACTATGCAGTCTACAATAAAACTACGATCTACGATATGAAAAATTGAAAACATAATGAGTCAGCACTCATGCTTCGTGAATAATGTTTCATGAGCATCGATTTTTTACCTAGCTACATGAATAAATGAACTAGGTACCTATAGCTATTAAAAAAATACGGTTTTCATTATTATAACAAAAATGTTCCACGTGTTAGGTTTAAAATAGTTAGGTAAATACGAACAACATAGAGACGAGACTATGTGGGTAGTTATTAGACAAACACATTGCGGATTTATACATAATATAATATTGTATAGCGATGCAGTAAAATCCGTTTATTTTCCCCCGTACAATGCCAGAGACACGGTAATATTATCTACTAGCTGATGCCCGCAGCTTCGCCCGCGTGGATTGGTCAGATCCCCTGCAGCATCAGGATTGAGGAGTTGGACTCCAAATTTTTTATGAAACAATGTCGCAAAGTTCCTCTATCGATTAAAAAAGAAATGACGCAAATCGGTTCAGAAATCTCGGAGATTTCGGTGTACATAGGTAGAAAAACACAACTCCCTTTTTGAAAGTCGGTTAAAAAAGTAGCCTATTTTACGCCCTGGTCAATCCTTTACTTGCCTGTGAAAGTCCCGTCAAAATCGGTTCAGCCGTTCCAAAGATTAGCCTTTTCAAACAGACAGACAGACAGACAGACAGACAGACAGACAGACAGACAGACAGACAGACAGACAAAAATTTTAAAAACGTGTGATTCAGTTATGGTATCGTTCAAATAACCATATGAGCTTAATATGAGGTAGTTATTTCGAAATTACAGACAGACACTCCAATTTTATTTATTAGTATAGAGTATAGATACAGTATTCTAACTCGGCCGTTTCTTTGAAATAAATACCTACAGCTGCGCGGTACGTAAACATGCAATAGGGCTGCCTGCCGCCAGTATTTTAATTTTTGCCTACTTTGTGTTTCCATCTAGTTTTGTGATTGTAAATATACTTTTTTATATAAACAAATAAAATACTTTGTGAATTGCATAGGAAATGTCCAATAAAAATGCGTGTTGTTTTTTGATTGGTAGATTTAATTAAAAAATCATGTTTATGATTGAATAACAAATCGGTCTTATATATTCGAGACCGAAAAATATTTGCGCCTCGACTGAGATGTAGGAAATTAAACGAACGTTACGAATTATTAAATTTTAAAGTTTAAAAAATCCGCATTCTAGTATAAAGCTTTTAATCAAAAATTGTTTTGGGTGACATGGACAAGATGGAGAAAATGGAATATCTTTTCCTTGGTTATAGATACCTGCAGTTACTTTACAATTTATATATTTGGTTTTAAATGAAGTTCGGAATATTTTCTCCATTTTTTTGCATATATTTCATAAAATCATCGCTGGGTACAATCAAAAAAGTTTGCGAATTAATCTTATTGTAGTCCCGGTACCTTAAATACCGACATTCTGAGCTGAAATTGTGGCTTCTTTGATCGGGTTTCACATACAACGAAAAAATCGCGTGGTTATTGTTAGAAAAACAAAACACCGCCCGTTCGTCACTGCGGCACAGTCGCGACTGTCTGCGTGTCGAGCGCCTGCCGACATCGAGGTGCGTAGGTATAGCTTGCATTTCGCCCGTTTGTATGAAGTTGGAATACTGTATACATACCATTACCGTGCCAGAGATCTTTTAACTGAATTCTAAAGTAGAAATTGAATAATTGGGTCATAATCACAAACGGGGCTGTGTTTTTAATAAGAGATGGACCATTTCACAGGTAATATGTGAAAAATAATGGGAAAGCTTCACTAGCTACTTTATTTAAAGTAGCCTGTGAAAAATCATGAAACATCGTTTTACAGAAAGCGAATTTTCGCATTTGTACAATCATAAGTGCGAAAATTCGCTTTCCGTAAAAACTCTCCTGTCAAATATCAGCGCTGTTGATCATGATCATAATTTCTAGTTCTAACAAAAGATTGTAAAATGCGAAAATTGAAAAATCATTTTCCGTGCAAAATCGCTGTGAAGAAACATAGTAATTTCACCAAATGAAAATGATTTAAAAGTAGCAATAAAGACCATCTCTAGTTTTAATTGTGTTTTACGTTTGGAGGTTCGTTTATTGTGCTGTTGAAGTTCCGTGGCACCGTAAAAGGTCAATAACATTTAATCATACCCACGACCGCATTGAGGGCGCGGCTGTAGTGACGGGAGGCCAATAATGAACAAATATTAATTACCCACATTTCATATTACTTGGTGATAAATTACTTGTATCCAATCTTACACAGGAGTAACCACAGAAATACGGTTGGAGTAACCCATTGTCGCCATGCTCATTTATTATTAGACTAGCTGATGCCCGCGTCTCCGTCCGCGTTTATTTAGGTTTTCTAAAAATCCCGTGGGAACTCTTTGTTTTTCCGGGATAAAAAGTTGCCGAAGTCAATTTCCGGGGCGTAAACTACCTCTGTTCCTTTCATATAAATCGGTTAAACGGATAGACCCAACTATCTGACTTTGAACTCTTTGATTTTCCGGGATAAAAGTAGCCTATATCCGTCCCCGGGATGTAAGCTTACTCTGTACCTTTCATTAAAATCGTTTCAGCGGTTGAGCCGTGAAAACGTAGCAGGCGGACAGACTGACAGACACACTTTCGCATTTGAAATATTAAGTATGGATTAAAAAGTTATAGACACTATAATATACTAATAAAGATATACCTATTATAAGAAACTCTATACTATATCGCTGTTTTGTTTGTAATAAAAACATCTTTAAAAATGTGCTAAAATTCATCATTCATTTGTGTTGCGTATATTTTACATTTTTGGTGTTTAGCTTTTAACGGTGTAACTCTACCTATGTGTACCTACTTAGTACATAGAGATCGTTGGCAGAGTGAACTATCGTCATTGAAGCGATGTAAAGTGATCTGTCAAGTTGTCTGACCACAATAATATTATGATTGTGGCGACGTGATTACATCCCCAACCGAATAACACGTTAAAACCTTTTATGATGGCCTCTAAAAAGGGGTTTGCCAAGGCCTTAATCATGTGAATAACGTGCAAGATTTAGTACGTGGTCGTTTGCGGTATTGATTGGCAAGCGGTGAAGGGTCACCACCCTCAGTTGCTTGCAAATACCACGAGAACCAAGCCACTGGCAATTCATTCTATTGTGTTGTCTAGATTACTTTACTTTGTTGTGGGTAAGAATGGAAAACGGCATCAATTTCGGTATTCGTTAACTTGAAGTCTTTCCGATAAGGTTTAGGTTAAAGCGAAAGCTATATATCGAAAGGAGATCTAAATTAAGGTTTAAAGACCCAACTAAATAAAGGTTCCAACTAACCCATTCTATGGTCCAAAAAAAATTCTTAGGTTTTCTTTTTTTAAGGTTTTCTCGGTTGAATTGCATAGCAAAGCCGTAATTTAAGACTTGGTATTTGTGATCTCTTTCCTGTATGTTTCTGTGTTTTATACTGTATACATACTGTATTTGCGCTATGACCCCAAATAAAATAATATTTATTTTATTTATATAAATCTCTTGGTGCATACAAATAACTGATTGAAGTGGGACTTCAATTTCATTTTTATACGACCATCACTAAAGTTTACAATTTTTTATCATTGATACTGTTTTCTGTAGTATCCGTAATCCATCTGTAGGTATAGTGTGTACCTACCTATACCTACTACGTTGCTAAGTACCTTATCCATAATACATGGATTATTTTATTATTAAACTAGCGGCACGCTATGATGGCCGGTTTGACGTTTGTCCGCTCATGAAGTTCCGTATTAATTGATAACGACTTTGAAGGAAATAATTGTATTACTTTATTGACGATAGTGATGTGCAGAGATTCATAAATTTTATCGAATGTAGTTTTAGGTTTAGGACTCAAAATTTATTTATTAAATTGATTTCTTAAATGTATACAAGTGTAGAAAAATCAGTTTGCACCATTTAAGGGGTGAATGTACTTGTGAATATGAACAATTTTCACTATGTGGACAAACCTCTGAAATCGCAAAAAAATATCAATAAATTTTTAAAAATGGAATCTAATACGATCGTCACATAGGATCGCTGGCTAGCACAACTACTACCTCCGGCAAACTCGCGTCAATGCTCAATGCAAAACAAAGCAGTTTCGAATTGACGTTGCTTCGAAAAGTATAAACTGTCAGTGCAATGCGATTGTGATATAGTTTTGACCTGGCTTTGGATTTCAAATATTGATACTGCATTACTGTTGACCCTTGCTCGTTAATTTGGACTCTGTTCAAGCCCTTTGTTGTGGATTTCGTCGATATGACCGAACGTACGCAGAGAACTGTTCTAAATAGTCAGACACGTGAGTTCGTAATACGCCTTCGTAACTATTTCGATCGTGAAGCTCAAAATGGAGGGCCAATTTTACCTATAACGTCAGTGGTTGAACGCGTAGCTGATGCGCTTAATATTGGACAACGAACTGTTAGACGGATAACTAAAAAAAAATATGGCGAGACTGGCACAGAAGAAAATAAACTTCACACACCAAAAAAGAGAAAACGAGCAAAACCAGTCGTAGGCATCGATAGCTTTGATGCCGATGCTATCCGAAGACATGTTTACGGCTACTATTTACAGAAGGAGTATCCAACAAGAAAAAAGTTGGTGCATTCACTGAAGGAAGCTGGATTATTCTTCGGTGGGGAAAGTTCTTTAACGAAGATTTTGAAGACCATTGGATTTCGATACAAAAAATGTAACAAACGCAAAATATTGATGGAAAGATTTGATATAGCGATGGCAAGGTATACTTTTTTACGGCAAGTGAAAGAAATCAAAAATTGGCAAAATGTTGTGTTCTTGGATGAAACATGGCTTAATGCTAACCATACTGTAGGCCGTTCTTGGAACGATGACACAGCAGCATCTACTTCCAAAGTTCCTGTAGGAAAAGGATCGCGACTTATAATTTGTCACGCCGGAACCATCAACGGGTTTGTCGAAGGTTCTCTCATGGCTTTTGCGTCAAAAACCACTGGAGACTATCATGAAGACATGAATGGAGAAAAGTTTACTGAATGGTTTACCTCAATGTTGTGTAGCCTCCCTGAACCATCTATTATAATTATGGACAACGCCCCATACCACTCGATGCAAATTGACAAGCCACCTGCCCAATCCCAAAAGAAAGCTGATATCGTCGCATGGCTTCGTAAAAATGGCGTAGATGCAAACATGAATATGTTAAAAGCGGAATTAGTACGTCTTTTAAAAGAAAACAAACCAACCAAGATCCGATACGTCATTGACGAAATAGCATTAGAACATGGGCACAGAGTTATACGGTTACCGCCTTACCATTGTGAGTATAATGCGATTGAGTTGGTGTGGGCTCAAATTAAGGGATATGCTGCAAGACACAATACAGAACCCCCATTTACCACAAAAAAAATGCTAAAATTATTAGAAGAAGCTTGTGAACATGTGACTAAAGGAGACTGGGAAAAGGTTGTGAATAGAACTGTTAAATTAATAAGGGAAGATTATGAAAGAGATGTGAAAATAGATAATATTATAGAAAACGAACATATAATTATTAATGTATGTGATGATAGCAGTGACGACAGTGAAAATAGTAGTATGGACGAATCTGATTAATTATGGCCTTTTGTGGCACCTTTTTTGGTATCTTTTGTATTCATATGTTTCTTGTGTGCATATAAAGTATGTATATTCATTTTCGTTCAAATATTCAGTTCGTTCAAATAAATTAAATAAACATATACATTTTTGTTTTATTAAACCTATTTAATCAGGTACAAAAACAAAACTTAATTGTTTTTTGTTCGAGAATAAATTGACATTCCACATCACTATTGTAATGTGTCAAACCGGCCATCATAGCGTGCCGCTAGTGTAAATTCGGCCATTACTAAAGAGAGAGAGAGAGAGAGAGAAGCAAATTTCTTCCTCACAAGAGTAGGTACGAGTATCTACTTTACTTTTTTAACATCCGTGTATTTTTTTAATAAACGTTAGTCTTGTCTATAATTACGGTTATTTTAAACACTATGCTATATATACCTATTAAAAAATAAATTACAACAAACTTTGAATATAAATTGGTATTGAGAAACTTGGTGAAAATTGTTGAAGTTTGTTTCAGTTCAAGTCGACTTGGGGAGGTAAGTGCTCTTCAAGATATGCAGATTTTGAGTCTATCGTCGGCAACCACTTTACAACTAGGCACGGCATGAAGTGTTTTTGAATTTTAAGTCTCCCTATCTATCATATCTACAGCTACACTAACATTATAAGATGTAAAACTGAGTTTGCAAGAAAATCGAGGGTTTGATAGGTACTTAGCTACTTAGCTAACCTATTTATGTTTCAATGTAGGCTTTTTTTAATGTAGGCAACTAAATCGTAGAGATAGATAGAATAGAAAGGTTTTTTTATTTCAATAAACTTGTACAGGAGATCCGCAGGAGAACCAAGGTCACTGAGAAGCCCAAACTATTAACAAGCTGAAGTGGCAGTGGGCAGGCCTGTCCTAGAGGCGATGGCCGTCGAAGCCAGAAAGTCCTTGAGTGGAGACCGTAAGCGTAGTGTGGGACGCCCTCCAGCACGATGGACCGACGATATAAAGCGGCTGGCGGGAAGTGGCTGGATGAGGAAGGCTTAGGACCGGGTGTGGTGGCGCTCTTTAGGGAAGGCCTATGTCCAACAGTGGAAGTCCGCAGGCTGATGATGATGATGATGATGAAACTTTTATGAGTAAGTGATTTTGAATCGTCAAGTGAATTACTGGTGGTTCAGAATGCCCTTCTTACTGAGAACAGTGTGTTTAATAGTGTTCAAAAACTAACCACTAAAACATACTCGTATGAGAAATACAATACAATACAACATTTACAAACCTACACATAGGTAGATACTAAATAACAAAGCTATGCAATGAATTTTTAATCATTTATACCTTCATACTTAACATGATTAAAAATATATACAAAGTGTAATTACGAGTAAGTATATCAAAAACTAAAATCATTCTAGCCCTAAATTGCGGTACAAACTCAGACTTATTATTATTATTAATTATAATGATAATAGGAAATCGGTCAGAAGCTACAAGTTGAAAAATCCTTTCAAACCTGAAGACATCGTTCAAGCTCACAGCTTGCACAACTGAACGCTTGAACCACACAGTTTGTATCGATATGTTGAAGATCTTGGACCACTTGGCACAAGTCTCGAGAGCATTCCGAATTTGATGTCGCTTCATATAAACGCAATCTGAAATATGAATAAGTGTAAATTAAAAATTTATAACACCCCCGACAAGTGAAGGTTACAGTAACTAGATATGCTAGCTGATAACTCTCAAACGGCTGAACCGATTTTCTTGGAATATAGCTAAGAACATTCTCGATCAAGCCACCTTTCAAACAAAAAAAAAACTAAATTAAAATCGGAGCTACGATGTCACAGACAGATACACAGATACACAGATATACACGTCAAACTTATAACACCACTCTTTTTGGGTCACACTCAGGGCCGGGGGTTAAAATTGAAGTATTTTTTTGTTCTCTTATATAAGACTAGCTGAAACCCGCGACTTCGTTCGCGTGGTTGTAGCTTTTTTAAAATTCCCGTGGGAACTCTTTGATTTTCCGGGATAAAAAGTAGCCTATGTGCTAATCCAGGGTATAATCTATCTCCATTCTCAATTTCAGCCCAATCCGTCCAGTAGTTTTTGCGTGAAGGAGTAACAAACATACACACACACACACACACACACACACACACACATACAAACTTTCTCCTTTATAATATTAGTGTGATCTACGTTTTTGTCTTAATTGATCATTCATCACCATATAAAACCATTAAAAAACAGATATATGTGTAGACTGTAAAGCATAGAAATGAATTGAAGTAAATACAGCAACACGTCCAATAAGTTCTGCTCTGTTAAGCCATTTATTAGAGTGGGGGAAAGAGCTTTCCCGTAAAGTATTCGAAAGGACACGAAGAAAATATAAGTATTTTTACACAACTTCCCAAAAAAGGATTAGATATGTTTTCAGGATTCATGTACAAGTCATGTACTTATGAGAGTTTCTTTATACCACCATAACTTCTTACAGATTTGGATGTGTGTGGTATCGTTAGAATCTTCAAAATTAAATATGGCGACTGTCAGGCGCCATTTTCAAATGGCACTTTTTATTTTTTAATTAGTTTTTTGGCAGGGTAGTCGTTTTTAATTTTTTATAATAAAACTTGTTAATGTTAGTCCTATGCAGTGTTACTATTCCTTCTTTTAATTCCTAACATTACCAGTTTTGCGCATTTAATTTTAAACTGAATTTTCATAGAGTGATGTGACAGTTTTATCCAGTGAAACCTTTTAGCGAATATATGGCCGGACTTTTCTTATTCTCGTACCTAACGCCTCCCCGTTTGGAATCCCTCCCATTACAACAAGCCATGCCTCGCTATAGGGGTCCTTAAGATAACACGTTGGTCGTTAAGTGAAAGCGGAAAATAACAAGACTTTTCTTCCAGTCTTTTCTGTTATAAATATGATCGAAGAAACACTGTACTGGCGCCGAGGCACTTTGCTCTATTTTCCTTTCCGCATGCAGTGCCTTTTTTTATTAACGAGTTAAACTACATCTCGGCTATGCAGATTTTGGAAGAAAAATTACTTTAATCCATACTAATATTATAAATGCGAAAGTGTGTTTGTCTATCTGTCTGTCTGTATGTCTGCTAGCTTTTTCCGGCCCATTCATTTAATTTAGTTTTTTTTTGTTTGGAAGTTAGCTTGATCGAGTGTTCTTAGCTATAATCCAAGAAAATCGGTTCAGCCGTTTGAAAGTTATTAGCTCTTTTAAAAAAGGATGGGCCACATTTTTAAAAAAACCTAAATCCACGCGAATGAAGTCGCGGCCATCATTTAATATTTTTAAATAAAAAACATGTCTGACGGTTGAACTCACTCGGTGTATGCCCGACTAGTTTCGAACCCATCCGGAGTTTTTGTCTAGTAGGTAAACCTCTGCGGACGAGCCGCCAAATATAAAATTGAATGTTTTAATCAATCAGCTTTTCTTTATCATCATTTACTTCCCAACTTTCAAAATAAAACTATCCAAGACCTCTTTCTTTCAAAGAAACGAAAAGGTCACTTTTCTAATAGACAAAACATTTTATATTTTGCCATAAAAGGCACACGACATACCTATAAAATGCCGTCTTTTTATTACATTCTGTGAATTATCTAAATGTTATGTCTACTGGCTTCTATAAAAGTTTAATGTACACCTATTTTCAAAATATCTCTGTCATTTGGTGTATCTGGGAATTCTCTGAGAGAATAAGTTTATTCCATGTAATATTATGTAAGAATGATAGTTTATTATTATCCTCCTGATCAATTAAGACCTGTCTCATTAGCGTAAGATTGTAATATGGAGCTTAGGCTAATCACACTGCGGGTAGACGAATCACAATTGGACGTTGTTACGCAAAAAGGTGCCAACCCGCATAAAGTTGGTTTTGGATATTCACCATAAAATTCAGACTTTAAAGTTGAACCCTGCATGAATATCAAAAACCGACTTTTCGTGTGATCTTTGTGGTTTTCGTCTTTTTGTCCAATTATTGTAAAAGATTTTTCTTCATATTTTAAAGCTTTTTATTCATCTGTGATTGTTACGGTTTACAGGATTATGCCTGCAACTTTAACTTACACGTTGGAGATTTTTAAAATCTCGTCACAGCTGTTTGATTTTTCAGTATAAAAAGTATACAAAAACATTAACTTAGATAAAAAGTAAACGTAACAGATATACAAGCACACATTTACAATATTAGTGTACATAATTAACCCTAGAATTAATCTATTAAAGGTCTACACGAGACCGAATTTGTTTATGATAAAAAATTCAATTTTCATTTTATCAGAACTAGAAATTTTGATGATAACAAAATCTAACAAGTGTAAATTAAAAATTAACCCCCCCCCCCCCCTTCCCCCCAACAAGTGAAGGTTAGAGTAACTAGAAAAGAGTTTATCACTTTCAAACAGCTGAACCAATTTTCTTGAATTATAGCTAAGAACACTCTCGATCAAGCCACCTTTCAAACAAAAAAAAACTAAATTGAAATCGGTTCCTTAGTTTACGAGCTACGATGCCACAGACGTCAAACTTAAAACACTCCTCTTTTTGGGTCGGGGGTTAAAAACACTATGAAGATACCTGACAAGGTATAGCAAATCTACCAATAAAGACCTACCTACCTGAATCTAAGGATAAAACTATTATTTCAGTAACCGTAAAGTTTGTGTAAAATATTTTGTAATAAAAAAGTAGAAGACGACGCAAGAGACTTGACGTACCTACTCGAAGCTCATAAAATCCCGACTCATTTTATTACATTCTGTGAATGACCCGACATAATGGCATGTCAGGCTCCTGTAAATGTTTGATGTGCACCTATTCCGGATGCGTCAGTGATTTCACGTACTGAGAGTGACATTTATTATGCGCGTGACAACGATTCGGAAGAGTAGTAAAGCCTTTGGGCATCTTGGGTAGGGAACCGAATCTTGTGTTGTATTGTAAGTCACTATAGTGGAGGCATTACTTTTACTTGGCTGGTAGGTAGGTACGAAACATTTTTTTTTAACATTTCATTTTTCTTTCTCACGGGACTTTATTTAAACTTACCTATACGACTCACTCCAGATGCACTCCAGCCATTTAGAGATACCTGTTTCAATAATTACCATTTTCAGGTACTTAAGGGCTTATTAGCCGAACTTAGTATATTAAAATACATCATGACTCTTATCTTGAGATCAAGCGGAGTCAAGAGCGAATCTGTCATCGATAAGAAAAGAACATCAAAAAAGTTGATAAGATGCAGTTTTTTCAGCCTAACCATTTCCAATTCAGGTAAAGTGTCTACTTATCAATCTTTTGTCTTCGAAAAGCTCGAGTATGCTTTCAAAGTTAAACGTTTATTGAGTCTAAAGTAGCATAAAATAATATCTAGATTTTAGATGGTGGCAAATGGTTTCCTAGATATTGTCGACGGATCTTTTGAAAGGAATGAGAACAATAGATATTACAAAAGCAGTCTCGTAGTTATTTAAATGGGTTTCTTTTTTTATACATATAAACCCATTGTTTTAGACTATTTTTATTTACACACAAATATAATATGATATATTTTTTTTATATTTTCATATATTATATGATTTACTGAAGAGTCTCGGGAAATAATAATATAATTGGATATCCCATTCAGAAAATACAAAAATATATGAACGTTGGTTTTTATAATTCCTCTTTTTATGTATGAAATATACCTACCTAGTACCTACCTGCATATTTCAATGTTTTCTGTCGAATGTTTCCGCTAGATATGATTGAGTTTTTCATCAAAGGTTTTCCAGTTTATTAGTCCCTACTCCCTAGACGATGTTAGCTACTTGTTTCAGTAAAACATTTCTCGAATATTGGAGATTTTTTATTATTATAAAGTAGTAGTAATATAACAACATATTCTGAATAGGAATTCTCTAAATAAAATTGTAACTCAATATTATTCATAGTGGCCAGTTATACTACCATAAATAAAATAGGTATACTTAATGCTTTTCACAAAATTATGCCTCGTGAGTGTATTTGAAGCCAATAAATCAAACCATCGAATATAAATACCTTGACCTTGTATTTCAACAACCCTACTTGATGGAATACGCAAAACTTCTGTATAACGAATGAAAGCCTATACAAATTCCAAGTGAAGTCGAAACATGCTTTATGGGAAAAGTTGAAAAGTAAAA
Source organism: Maniola jurtina (assembly GCF_905333055.1). Classification (NCBI taxonomy): domain Eukaryota; kingdom Metazoa; phylum Arthropoda; class Insecta; order Lepidoptera; family Nymphalidae; genus Maniola; species Maniola jurtina. The sequence goes on from NC_060045.1 coordinate 3,874,670, forward strand.
AAGATTAATGCTGACGGCCGCTGAAATATAACTGGACAAACGTAATAATATATTTTCACGTGGAAATGAAAATGGAAAATGTTTTTGGAATGCGATGCACATTCATAACCTTTTGAGTGTTTTTATACTAAAGCCTTTGGGCGTATAAATTAACATAGAAAGCACAGAGGAATGAAGTTCGTTTTGTTTACATCTAAGATTCCTGAATGCATGCACAGTTTCAAAGGAACTCATGTTTTCGAAACTAAAGCGATTGAAGGCTTCGATACGGGCGTATCTTGTGAGGGCATTTGGTTAGTCGTCACGTCTCGTACTGCCAAGCAATTTTGCAATATATCTAGCAAATATTTACAGTAAATGGTGATCGCAAAAGAAGTAATTAGTCCAGTCTAAACACTGCCTTATACCTTACAAAAGTCAAAAACATATCTCCGTGTGGCTTGTGTTCTTGGATATATCTGCGCAGACCAACATCTGTAATTGGCCTACTTGTTTTGGGTAGTTCTTTAGAAGTCGCTTTCGAAAAAAGGTTTAATTTAGGTAACGGTACCTAAGAAAGTTAAGAGCAACCGATAAAATAAACCCCTATCGGCCCCTGTTGGCACGCAGGTCTTTACATTCTTGAGCGTCGTTCTAATCATGTACCAATAAGAGGGACTTATGTTAGACCGCGGATTCACTTCTAAGTTTTACTTACGTAAGTAGCTTGCATGATTAACTTATGACAAAACTAATGTAAACACTCTTGTAAGTACATTTACGTGAGTAAAATTTACAGGTGTAATCGCGGTCCTACTTAACCTACAGACAAAGTAACAGCATATTAAACGCTGACGGGAGGGAAAAGGCTTTCCTTATCATAGTAGAGATTAAGAGCTTACACAAAAAGGTGCAATATGGATGAAGCCTAAAAGTCCATTATTTATGTCGGGTTTCGGGGCGCTCGTGTAAATAAACATTACAGATGAAATTGATGTTATGTAACTAAAAGACGAACGGTCCCAGAGCGGCCATGCGTCATGCTCGCCTCATGGAACTGGTAAAATGAAGCTCTATCAAATATTCGTATTATGACATGCATTGAAATAATGAAATAACTTTATATTTACACAATGTTGTGGTTCAAAACTTTACAAAGTTAATTTTTCATCACCCATATTATAACTCCGAAAGTGTGGTTTGGCGTAATTTTGGCACGGGTATAAGTAATTACAGACCTGAGTCCTGGAGAGTGACTACTTTTTATCCGGAAAAATCAAAATGTTTCCGCGAGATTTTTGAAAACCAATATCATGCGGACGAAGTCTCAGGCATCAGCTAAAATTTTTATAACATACCAGCTGATGCCCGCGACTTCGTTCGCGTGGATGTAGGTTTTTAAAAAATCCCGTAGGAACTCTTTGATTTTCCGGGATAAAAAGTAGCCTATGTGCTAATTCAGGGTAAAGTCTATCTCCATTCTAAATTTCAGCCCAATCCGTCCAGTAGTTTTTGCTTGTAACAAACATAGACACACTCACACACACATACACACAAACTTTCGCCTTTATAATATTAGTGTGATAGTCGGAATATACGTAGGTACGTAATATTTTACCGAGTATGCATATCATGATAAATGACTAAATGATACAGGCGGACGTGGCGACATTGACCGCGTGAAATGTTTTTTTTAAATCCCGCGGGAACTCTTTGATTTTCCGAGATAAAAGTATCTTATTTACTATACTAATTCAGGGTATAAGCAATACAAAACTTGAGTCTGTAATAGCCACTGGTAATAGCTTTGTTCTCGAATCAACCAGATTCTTCTGTCGTTGGAGTTACGTATGATCTCAACAACTAGAAATTTTTGTATCAAATGATAATAAAGGTAATCTAAGATGGAATTTTAATAGGATAAACATCGTGTAGGAAGCAATTGATTATACGGGTGTGACTCCTAAATGGGGCATCCTTATTGGAGTGGGTTGCATAGCTATAGTGCATACATTTTATACAACTATCGTAGCAAATATTGGTAAGATAGTTAACGTTAAGTCTCAAGGACCCTGAAATATAAATTAGGGAGTTTCTGATTAAACAAAAATAAATATAAAAACTTGAAGCCTTTCAAAGGACCTGCAAAACAATGATAGCATTGGCAAAAATTTTAAGCAATACACGCGGCAAGGTTAACCAAAATTGGTACGATAAGATTTCTCCGTTTCTACAGCAAAACTCTATGGCATGAAAGGCGAGGTCTCGGACGTGATGCCCTTGCAAACATACATACAAAGATACTCGATAACATCATCCATGATATAATCCAAAACACAAGTAAATGCTGATGGTCAAATTTACATTTGGTATATAGAATGAGTTTTACCTGTACCATGCCAAGGCGAGTCAGCTTTTGTTAAATACGGCATACTCTACTGAAAATTAATCTACTTACTTTTTTATACAAGGGCACTGTTTGAGCAGCAACGCCACATATTGCCCTAAACTAGTGTCGGCACCTAGTACTGACACTTGGACAGCAGGCCGAGGCGGCGGTAGCGGGGTTGGCTGAGGCACTGGATCGGGCAACGCCTTCGGTTCCGACACGACTACTTCCTTGCACACCTTGTCTTTACGTTGGAGACTTCGAAATGGAGCTGTGTTAAGATGGGCAGAAATATAGCTAAACGGTACTCAGAACTGCACTTCCTAAGTAAAGTGCACCCAATTTAGGAAGTCGAGAAATTGCAACTGTGGTTTTCGTTCCGATGACAAAGCAACTATATCGAGATCTACAGGATTACTTATTTAAAAGACTTGCTAGTAAATTGCGGGTTTTTTAAATTTTAAATAAATAGGGAGCAAACGAGCAGGTTGGTAATAATATGACCATGAACATTTGCAGCACCAAAGGAACCATCAACGCGTTCCCGGGTTTTCAGGAATTTATTGATTCGTGCCTTGAATAACACCGCTGAAGTAGAAGGCTCCATTTGTGGTGAAAAAAGAAATGGCGGTTAATAATTATCACACTGAGATAATTATTAAAATTGTCTGAATTTATAGTTCTATGGCCAATGGATGATAGCGATTATAATGGCTGTCTCACAAAATAGAATCTGATGACACCTAAGGACTATTAGCGATGGATTTCCAGAGAAGAGAATTTAAAACAAATTAGACATGAAAAATAGTTAGATATAAGTATAGTTAGAAATATATAGTTACTCCCAAAATTTGTTCCTCCTTCGACGATTTTCAGTTTAATCTTGTGCAAGATGCCCTGCTTCTTCTTAGTTTTTCTTTCATTCGGTTGATTACATACAGGGTCTACTTCCGGTGGTATATCAACGCAAGCCTTTCTACAATCGTCACTCGGTTTTTTCGCATACCCTCTCTTATTTACACTATTATTTACCAAACTCCGCGATAAGCTGAAGATACAAACACTATCCTTCGCTTGTTTTGTATACTGTCTACGATTTACGCCATTATTTCCCAACATTCGAGAAGAGTTAAGAACATTATCCCATAATCCATTCGTGAGAGAAAATGCTTTTGAGGAGTGCATTTTTAGTATCAAGATTTTTGTTTATATTGGTTATAGGAAGTTGCTGTCGTTTTATAATAATTTTTCGTAAATACTTGTTGAATTTAGATCATTATTATTACGTTTAATTATTTAATTCATTTTTGAATCCATGCAAGAATTTTGTAATCGTGAATGATCTTTTGATTTGGTGATGTCAATGTCAATTAAAAAGATTTTATAATTCTGACTGGTTTCCAATTTATGGAAAGAATTTCTTTCCAAGAAGTATTACTTAATTTATAAAATTCTTACATCTTACATATTACATATTTATATTAGTTTTGGTTAGGTTTTGGGTTTTGGTATGAATATTTTGAGTTTCTTGAGATTTTTTAGGTTTTAGATTCATATTGAATGACAAATTAAGTAGGTATAATGTATATGCTTATATATGTCCCGAATGAGAGTTGTTTTCGAGTTTAGGATGCAGGGAATATAAATTGTCTAATTGGCATTCGGGCATGAAGCCTTTGTGAGAGTGGAGAGAGCACCCACATGCACCTTTCTCAACATAACAGTGCTTGAAAAAGTTATTTTTGCTGTCTATCCGTATGTAGTTTTGACGAGTTCAACTTAAAACATAGTTGTCTACAAAGATAGCTTCGGGCTAGTTCTACTTTGTTGTTAGGTACATTATTAGTCTCAACGTCTTATAACGTAGCAGCTTAGTTGTAGTTGGGAGCCTATATTATTTTGCTTTGAAGTTTTAATGAGTGCCTAGATATTTCAAATCCATGTTACAATTTATTTTTTTAGTTGCCTTAGAACAGAAATTTATTACATTCTTCAGGATCATGAACTACTTTTTGGCATATATAGTACCATTATATAAAGGTGGACCACTAGACAAAGTCGACGCCCAGTCAGTCAGTCAGTCAGTAGACGGCAGTCGTCAAACTATAGATGTCCACGGTTGAACATAATAAGTCTCTTGCCAGGACTTCCACATGCTGCAGTCTTGCAGTTTCCTGCGACTCGTTTGATGTCGTCTGTTCAGCTAAGGGTCTGCTAAGGATCTTTCCACTGCGAGGCCGCCATTTCAGCAGCTTATAATCATAAGCCAACGTTTATTGGTTCTTCTATTTCAAAGTCAAAGTCAAAGTCAAAAACATTTATTCAAAGTAGGTACAATTGTACTCCTTTTGATGGTCGAAATTGTTAAACTTGTGCGATATAGTGGTGATAATGGGTTATTTGCCCCGCACATTGTCACTTCAGCTTCATAACCCGAAGGATGTTCTGTCACGATTACTCTGGTTCTTCTACGGATCTCCTCAATCTTGCTTTAATCACGTAGAATGATGAGTACTGTATGGGAATCAGAAAAACAAACATCCACTTACACAGAACGCATATTAGAATTGAACCAAAATAGCATTGATTTCACATTGTTGAGTTCTATTGGGAACTTAGATACGTGTGAACTGGGTTCACACGTAGCTTCAGAAATTCTGCTATAGGTTTATAAATAAGCTGGAATGCTAGAACTATAGAAAACAACAATAGTTCACCGTCGAGTGGGAAACAGGGGCGGGCGACGCTCTACCTTGGCCGTGTCGTATTAATAGGTGCACTCTTATAGCCCTATTCGTGAAAGTGTTTTATGTTTAGCTGTAAATGCAAATAAAGAAACCTTTGGAAACTTAACGCACAGCTTAAACGGACGGACGGATTGGGTTGTTTGGCATGGAGATAGCTATTATGACACAGACATCCGCTAACAAAGAATTTTCGAAAATTGAATCCCTAAAGGGGTAAAATAGGGTTTTTTTGAAAAGAATATTAGCCTACTCCCCTTTCCCCTCCAATTAAGCGTGAAGCATGTGCCAGGAGTGGGTACGACAATAGTGCAACGGGTTGGGTTTGAACCGCCGACCTTTCGGAATTCAGTCTGCTCCTCAACCGTTGAGCTATCGAGGCTCATTAGTGGTTACGACGTCGGCCTCCTAGTTCAGAGGTCCATTAGATCCCGGGCACGCACCTTTAACTTTTCGGAGTTAAGTGTGAGGAAACCTTGAACCGTCGACCTTTCGGAATTCAGTCCGCTCCTCAAACGTTAACCTATTGAGGCCTTAGGCTTTGACATTTATGTAGCCCGACGCGGACGAAGTTGCGGGTACAATCCAGTTATAAATATAAAAATAGTAGTAGGTGATATCTATTTTGCAAATGCTACGTACCAAAGACTATACGAAGCGTAAGTAGGCTAGGAGTCCCTGAATCTCTGAAAAACTTTGTAAAAAAAATACCTGCCATGACAAATTACCTCAGTGACGTCAAACGAGCAGACCAATTACAGTTGAGTGGAGCGACTCGTTTAATCTGAAAAATATCTTCGCAATCACCGGACTAAGTTTCTGAACGACTTTTCAGTTAAAAAGTTCATGAAACTGAAATGGAGTTCAGCGCTACGTAGGTACACTTAGACGTAAGCACGCCTACAAATTAGACTCGCAAATTAAGTAAATACCTAGTTTTAACTTTAAGAGTTTCGCGAAAGTAATGTAATTACCTGCTACGTATAATATTAGGATGAAAGAAAGAAGAAATGGCTGAATCCAAGAGTGAAGTTAAAACCGTGTATTCGCCAGAGCGGGATAGGCGGAAATGTGTTTAGCAGACCAATCAGATTACTGATAGATGACGCGAAAAATCATCATGTCCTCTAACAATACCTAATCTGATTCGTCTTCTTCCACCCATTTCCACTCTGGTAGATTTGGCTTTAGGGGACAAAATGTCCCGCGATACGCGTCTCCAGTGACATAAGTCTCACGACGTCACTTGACGTCACCAGAAATCTTGTGTCACAAACTTTTGTCGCCAGATAGGTACGTCGTATGAAGTCTGGTGAATGCGGGCAACGCGCGACGTCGCGCGATTTCACTACAAACACATGTGAGTTGTGACGGGTGATTAATCCCGTAATAAATACACAGTTTTACGTATATCTAGTAAACTAAGTTTATGCGATAGACAAAATTTCTCGATAAACTAACAGTATGTAGGTAGTTACTCGCTAAAACGTTAGTACACGTAAATTCAATAACTCCACGTCACTCCACGTGATTTTAACTTTGTTTCCCCTAACGTCCTTTGACGTAACTAGTGACGTATAACCAATGATCTCCATGTATGTACAACGTATGTGAGCTGCTGTCGGCCAAGAGACGGCACTGTTATGTAATAGCGTCTGTAACGATTTATGACGTTTAGCAAACAGGGCGGTGAAGGAAAGTGCACATAAGAGGATCATTGTCAACGATCCCCCGTCGATTTCCTACGTATGATATTATTGTTCTCATCTCTATCTGCCCTGGTTCGTGTATTCTCGGTTCCTAGATCGGTGCATTTGTGATAACCAATTCTAATTGCTGTGATTGGCTGAATTTACCATGTTCTTGCTGCGACAGTGAGTTTGAGCCACTAGCGGAACAATGTTAGCCGGTCAGAAATGATTGCAATTAGTCAACCTGTATGACGTCCGTGTTCTGTTTTTGATTACAAAAAAGAAAAAATTGTTGTTGCAATCATCAATTTTAGCAAATAGTGAAAGACAGTCGACCAATCAGAGGTCACAACTACCGTCACACTTTCTGTGAAACTATGGCAGTAGGCTTACCGAGTAATGAAAACAATTTTTCATTCTGTAATGTCATGTGGCAAGTAGGGTTGCCACCTGCCTCTTTTTGATTTACAGGCTACCACCATCAAAAATACGGGGTTTAGATTTGAAGAAATTTAAAAATTTGAAGTATTTGAAGAAATAGGCGGTGGTTCTCTCTGAAATGCATGGAAAGCCTATTTAGATATTTCAGTTTATTTGTAAGTTTTGTATTTTTTCTCTGTATGTTGCCGTGTCTTGATTGGTGAACTGTGTTTGCAATGTGATTTTAAATAAAAGATTTATTTATTTAAATAGCTTTTAAAAACTCTAGTTTTGTAAAGCAAAATGTTATACATTTCATGCATACAATCTTTGCATTTTAACTTAAATTTACATTTAACTTGTAATTCCACCTTCACAGTATCAATACTATGGCCGTAGCCAGGAATCGATTTCGGGAGAGGTTTTATCAGGGCCGGAACTGAATCCTGTCATGAGGAAAATAACATTCGCTCAACTTTATGGGCTAATTACCTGGTTAGTGGAATTTCGCCTTTCAATTTGACAGTGAGATAAAATACAACAATAAAAAAGCGCGAGCGCAGTGAGCGTAAGTGTTTTTGGTTCAATTACAGAAAGAATTAAAGTGAAAGGGAAACGAGTTTAGCCATAGCAAGATTTTATTTTTAAAGCTCCCTATCCATACTAATATTACAAATACGACAGTATATCTATTTGCCTATCTATTTGTTACCCTTTCACGGCCCATCTTCTTTACCAAAATTTTGGTACTTACTATTCAGAGGTAACTTGCATCCCAGACATAAACTTTTTAGCCCGGAAAATCCCCCACGGAATTTTTAAAACTCTAAATTCATGCAAACGAAATTGCGGGGCTTACACCAAGTAATACAAATTCAAAGCGCGAGTGAAGTGAGCGCGAAATGTTTGATATATTTCCAAAAAAAAATTGGTAAGCAAATGCAAGAAATAGTGTAAGTATTATTTTAGGCTTAGGTTTTTGACGGCTTCCCAGGCGCAGTCGCCATTTCTAAATTTCTGGTCTGGTGGGAGGCTTCGGTCATGGCTAGTTATATGGTTAGTATGGCCCTAACGGCCAAGAAATTAGACTGCATCATCACTTACCACTAGAAAAGATTAAAGTCACGGGCTAACTTGTATAAAAAAAGGCTAACATCCTCAAACCAAGCCCCGCCGCCTTGGCTACGACCATGATCAATATCGAGTGGGTTTCGGCTACGCATTGCCGCAAAAGGAAAATATTCTTTCTACTGGACATAACGTCAGTGTTCGGTTTCGCCAGCCAAGTGCGAGTCAGACTCACGCACCGAGGGTTCCGATTCGGGTATTTTTTTCGACATTTTACACGAGAAATCAAAAACTGTTATGCATTAAAAAAAATATGCATAAAAATAAATAAAAATCTGTTTTAGAATGAACAGGTAAAGCCCTTTCATATGATAACCCACTTGATATATGTAGTTATCTTACTTTGAAAATTGAAAATACTAATATTTGTTCATGAACACATGACAGACGGATAGAAGGACAGATGGACAGACGGACAGACGGAAAGACAGACAGACTGATAGACAACGAAGTGATCCTATAAGAGTTCTTTTTGCTTTTGAGTTACGGAACCCTAAAAATATTTAGTTTTATTTGCCCCGTATTTTATTTTCATAATTACCGGTTTCTCTATCCTGACATACGGGGTAACCAGTAAAATACGGGGCCTCTGGCAACCCTATTCGGAAAACACTGTCACATTCAAGTTAATGTCAAATATTTTGTTTTCAATTACAGAAAGCTGCATCAATCATTATTACAATATTTTCTTTGTTGTGATTGGCTGAATTTTTGAGTTTCAGCCAATAAACAGACTGTTTGCCAATTAAACGTCATAACAATATAAATGCCAGAAAGTTTAACCAAATAAAACAAACTTAATGAGAACCTAGTGAGAATGCAAACGGCACACAATTTATAATACATATTATGTTAGTCGTATATAATAGATATTATAGTAGTCGTTCACTTTGGTAATAGTCAGATTGTCATCAGTAAAATTGATATTGGTCGATGTATCGTAAATTATTGTTTCGGTGACAAATATTTTTATTATCTATTTATCTTTGAACAGAATGGAATAGAATGAAATGGAATGGAATACAATGATAGATTTTTATTCCTGTAAACTTTTAGGTAAACTTCAAAGTGTTTTTGGATGGTCAGAAAAATTTACCACTGGTTCGGAATGCCGTTCCTACGTTTTCTAGGGTTTCGTACCTCAAAATGAAAAACGGAACTCTTATAGGATCACTTTGTTGTCTATCTCTCTGTCTGTCGTGTGTGTCAAGAAAACCTCTAGGGTACTTCCCGTTGACTCAAAACCATGAAATTTGGCAGGTAACCTAACTGCGTAATTTTGGGTAGTTTTTTTAATCGATAAAGAAAGTTTGCGACATTGTTCAATAAAAAATTTGGATTCCAACTCCTCAATCCTGATGTTGCAGGGGACCTGACTACTAAAGCTAATGGGATTTAAAAAGTGTCGATTATTAATTGATATTGAAGGTATCTATACCAAGTAAACACTTTGTCGTTGACCTCAACCCTGATGCTGTAAGAAATTGCATTCCTAAATCCTGGTGATCCCTCGGGATTTGAAAAGGATAATCCGTTTAAATATTCTTACGTGATACAGAAACAAGTTGCATCCCGGGGACGGAGAGGCAACTTTTGTTCTGGGAAATGAAAGGATCGGGATTTTTAAAAACCTAAATCCACGCGAGCGAAGCTGCGGGCATTAGCTAGTTGTAAATATATTTAGAAGCTACTATAAGATAATAGATAAGGTACTTATTTCCTTATATTTTTATTGTATGGCAGCGCGCGGTTTTAAATTATAAATTGCACGTCCTGTCCTTTTCTGTAATACATTTTTTTCTCAATATCTACCGCTTTATCTCATAGCAAGAGTCCGTAAGACATAATACAGTGAAAATAGGCAAAATATACAATTTTTGCAGTTTCCACGTCAGTACCTGTCGAATTTTTCTAACAGTGTAAGCAGCAGAGCTGAGTTTACCATCAAGTGTTGATATGTGGGTGTTCCATAGAAGCTTTGCATCTAACATTATACCGAGAAACACGGGGTTCTCCTTTATTTTCAACATATGATTATTTATCAATGAATTTATGTCATTTAAGGTCCTGGTATTGGGCAGTGTGAATTCAACACACTTAGATTTCTTTGCATTTGGAAGTAAATTGTTAGCAATAAATCAGAGAGTGACCTGTGATATGGCATTACATATAGTATACATTGTCAAAAATTATAATATTAAAGCTGTGCGTATTGCGTGAGGAATAGGTTGCAAGAGAGTTGCAACTTGCAGGGTTTGATGCATACGCTATTGCCAGCAAACATGAGACATATTTTTATCTACAGGCAACGTCTGAGTAGGTAACGCATACGTCTAACGCAAGTTGAAATGTATTTAGTTAGACCTATCGACAAGTTTGGAGTCGGGTGCAGTCTAAATGTGGCCCGTGTGTTTAGACTGTCCGTTTCTGTCAGTTTCACGTGTCGTCCCCCGCACTTCACCACCCCGCTTGCACAAATCGAGACAGCACGAAATTTTCAAGATTTCTGGGTGTAATTTCTGGTTTTCGTAGTTCCCACATAATTATAACAATATAAAATATATAACGATAATTTTTTTACTACATAATATTCATTAAATTTTCTAGGTCTGTGGTTTTTCCAAATTTCATTAAATTGCTTCGTTGTCTAGAAAAACGAGCACAAAGTTGGGCCTTTTTTTAAAGAAAAATACAAATCTTTGAGCCCCTGTAATTTTAAAACTACATATTTTTAGAAAAATCTAAAACACCACAGACACAGATATTAGTTTCTAGACTATTTCTGCAAAATTTCATGGACTTTGGTTGCTTAATATTCAAATGAAATGGGAACTACGATTGTATGGAGTAAGTGACGGAGAGAGCTCTGTTAATGCCATGACTTGTAATCTTAGTGGAGTAAACGAAGCATTTTCGTCGGAAGTCCTCAGAAACAGCTCCGATTTTGGTGTTTTTTTTTTAAATTCTTGTTTTTTATACATTATTTAAAATCAGAAACGTTTTGAAGCGGGGAAATAATTTTTAGTATTTTTTTATCCATATGTGCGATATTTATACACGAAGTTCAGAAAAACGCTACTTTCTCTTTGAGAAGTTGTAGAGGAGGTTAAATGCTACAAATGACCTCTGAACACTTATGGGCAAAAACCGCCCGTTTTTGAGTTATTGATCGTTTTCAGAAAAATACGTATTTGTTTCCTAAAAAAAAAAGTAAGGCATATTGCCGACTTTTTATTTAATTTCTAAGTATTAGACATCTCAATTAATAATTGTGAATTCTAAAATAAAAATAATCTTTGTAGGTTCCCCGGTTAGAGATCCAAGACTGTACCAGTTTCATAATTTCTATTGGGTTACTTTGCCAAAAATGCTATATTTTTTAAAGTTACAGAAATTTTTGGCCTGCAAATTATTTGCAAAGCTTCTACACATTCTCAGCTATCTAATGATGTACAAAACTTTAAAATAAGTTGAAAATTAGCTAAAAAAATGATAAAATAATAGCACAAGGGAGAAATTTCTTAACGCTTAAATTTTAAACAAATCGTTCCTATCGATCAATTGAGCTATCCCGTGGCGGATTTTATAATCAGACTTGACCAGATCACATATTCACAGTAAACTGTTACCTCTTTCTAAGTAGAGACTACCTCTAAACAAAGAAAAAACGATTTGTTTAAAATTTAAGCGTTAAGAAATTTCTTCCTTGTGCTATTATTTTATCGTTTTTTCAGTTAATTTTCAACTTATTTTAAAGTTTTGTACATCATTAGATAGCTGAGAATGTGTAGAAGCTTTGAAAATAACTTGCAGGCGAAAAATTTCTGTAACTTAAAAAAAAAATAGCATTTTTGGCAAAGTAACCCAATAGAAATTATGAAACTGGTACAATCTTGGATCCCTAACCGGGGAACCTACAAAGATTATTTTTATTTTAGAATTTACAATTATTAATTGAGATGTCTAGTACTTAGAAATTAAATAAAAAGTCGGCAATATGCCTTACTTTTTTTTTTTTAAGAAACAAATACGTATTTTTCTGAAAACGATCAATAACTCAAAAACGGGCGGTTTTTGCCCATAAGTGTTTAGAAGTAAGTCATTTGTAGCATTTAACCTCCTCTACAACTTCTCAAAGAGAAGGTAGCGTTTTTCTGGACCTCGTGTATAAATATCGCACATATGGATAAAAAAATACTAAAAATTATTTCCCCGCTTCAAAACGTTTCTGATTTTAAATAATGTATAAAAAACAAGAATTTAAAAAAAAAATCATCAAAATCGGAGCTGTTTCTGAGGACTTCCTAAGATTGGCTATTTTACGGCTTTATTTACTCCACTATCTCTTGTGTCTGATCGATCGTAGGTTTACAAGAGAATCTATTTGATCATCAATAAGTTTGAAGTAGGAAATATTGAGAACCTACGAATAACAGATATTGTTATTCGTAATTGAGAACCGTCTCCCTTTTTTCACGATGGCTAAAAACCGCCAAGTACCTATATTTTAACTGCATTAGATGATATACCTCATAGTTTATAAAATAAATAAGAATAAATAAGTATAGTAGTGGTTATCACACTAATATTATAAAGACGAAAGTTTGTGAGTATGTGTGTATGTTTGTTACTTTTTCACGCAAAAACTACCGGACAGTTTTGGCTGAAATTTAGAATAGAGATAGATTATACCCTGGATTAATACATAGGCTTTTTGCCCCGGAAAATTAAAAAAATTCTATGGGATTTTTAGAAACCTATACCCACGCGAACGAAGTCGTGGGCATCAGCTAATCTATTAAAAGGTCAAAAAGTGCCTAATAGTGAAATAAGGAATAGGTACGTTCACGATAATATTATAAAGAAAACTCACGTTTATAGCTTCATCATAAAATTGATGTTTTATTATTAAGGTCTGTAAAACCACATTTGGGTTTTGTAGCTAGAGTTGCTAGAGCAATTTCATAATTTTTAGTAAGACACCTATTATATTACTGTCTCATTGCTAACATACCTATAGCACGTCACTAAAATTTAGAAATCCTCATGATCAACCCATCGCCAGCCCACTTGTGAACACAGGTCTCCTCTATAAATAAATAAATAAATAAATATACTTTTATTCGGGACTATAAGCTAGGCGCAAACACAGTACATAGAAGAATGAGAAGGAGTTTAAGCCATAGTCTGCCGTGCTGATCCAGTGTGGATTGTCAGACTTCACACACCTTTGAGAACATTATGGGGAACTTGTCCTTGAGAGGACAACATCCTTCACCGTTAAAGCAAGTGACATTTAGTTGCTTAAAACGCACATAACTCCGAAAAGGAGTTCGATTGTGCCCGGGAACAAACTCCGATCTCCCGAATAGATGGTCGACATCTTAGCCACTAGGCTATCACCGCTGAACTTAGAAATACCTATTCCGAATTGAATATTGATTTTATAGGAACTGAACTGAAAACTGATTACGTAGCACTGGTTTTGTAGGTGGCCCGAGGGTTCCTACTTCCTAGTAACCATCTACGATGAATAATTAATTATTATCTACACGGAAATCGATTTTAATTCCAGATCGACAGAATTGTTTCATCGAACAATGTAATTTCATGACCAAACATCAAACTCATTTCCAATAATGAAACCTAATGACTCATGAGGCAAAACAGGAGCATCGCGTGTTCCGCCTCGCCTATTATTTTGTGCCTACGCAAAAAAATGGACATAACTTTGCGTGATTTGCTGAGTGGGTCGAAGTACCTACCACTGCAATGCTTAGGTTCAGGGGCTGAAAATGGCCTTGGCATCGCTTTTTATATTAATATGATATGGAAATATGTGTCGCCGTTTGGCGCAGTTGCCAGCATGTTACGTCGGAGGTCGATTACCGTCTGACAAACAACTATCATCACTATAGTATATTGTACATATAGTATATGTAAAAAGTACTAGATGAATTGTCTTTCCCAATATACAGGTACTCTATTCGTTGGGAAAGAAATCAAAGAAAATTTTCCAAATACCCAATGTATTTGGAACAGCTTTCTTTAAGGGTTGGCCCCTTTGGTTTTTGCGTAACGAATTTTTAGGACTTTGGACTATTTTCAGGTAACTGAGAATTTAATCCAAAGTCCTGTTTTCCCACGTTGGACTATAAACACTTATGTATTAACTGGCCACCTGTGAGAACTGAGAGCCCAAGACAAACTTAGCTAGTAAACAAAAATTTGACCAAAATAAAATATGTCTCGCAGTTTTATGCGTTCTAGTAGGTACCTCCTTGGGAAGCCCCTACGGTTCGTATTCAACCAGCCTTGACTTTTTGTTGTATGAAAATTACCTAAGTTCCTAAGTAATTGTAGCTTTGAAATAATTTATAAAGTCAGTAAATTGCATACAAATACGCTTAGTTCGAATTACCGAATACATTTTCACTTAAATAAACTTGAAGGAATTTTTTTAACATTATTTTCATAAATATTTAATACTTGTTACTGCAAATTGTACCTAATCTACGGTATGTGAAGTAGGTAGTCCGTCATGCATATACTATTAAATACGTGCTTTGCTTTGATACTTTAGAATAAAGTCCAACGTCCACTAGTTCGCGGACCTATAATGCAATGGATAAACCTCCACGTAACCTACAAATCACAGAAAATTTCTCAGGAAAACGCACAAGGATGTGCTTTGCCCGGTGCTTTAAGCTTTCAAAGTTTGGCTTTTCTCATGTACCTAGTCTTCTTTGTTAGTTCGAAGTAATCAACGCACTAATACACCGTCCATAGCATGCTTTGCTGACCCGTTTCAGTGAAGTCGATTCTTTACTTATTCAATGAGTTGAAAAGTGGTGGTGGCTACTAGTTTTGGTAGGATACATGAGTACTAACGAAAACAAAGCGGCAGTTGAATGAACAATTTTTTCAAACATCTAAGCGAGAGCAAATGTTAAAGCCAGTGCCAACCATGCTCGCACATAATAAATAGAGGCGAAATACTGACTTGCTAGTGGACGTTAGACTTTAAAGAGCTTTTAGGCTATCGAGTCCCGGACGGGGCTCTCGAGATAAAATTCTTCAGCATATTTAAAAACACTTCATGGACAGAATATAAATGAAGTTTTATGGATACCTATGCAAAAACTTTATGAGCAAATTGCAAATTCTTGACCTATTTAAAGAATGAACCACAAATTGGAGTGAGGTTAATAAAATCTATTTTTGAAACAAAAAAATAGCTTTTGAACTTTTGACCTCTACCTGTTATTATTATGGGCTTTACAAAACTTATTTTTTTTAATTTTCTTATCAATTTTGTTTATTTTTATTGCAACTAGATCGACAACTGAAAGTTCTTCCAATTTGTAAATTAATTCCAAATAAGTAATTCAAAATTATAGTAATTAATCTAAGTCTCTAGTTAAAAGTTTTGGAACTTCGGTGTGACGGGCGCTAGTTATTTGGTTATATTTTTTCCCAAATCTTAGGTCGACACCGACGAGCAGGCTTCAAAATATAGGCTGCCATATTTTGAAGTCTGTTCGTTACTGGGCTATACTGTGAAATTCGTTGACTAGTACCAAGTTTTTTTAAAAATTAAGAATAGCAAGCAAACTAGCAGGCGGGTCACCTGGTGTTAAGTGATTACCGCCGCCCATGAACATTTGCAGCACCAGAGGTACCGCTGATGCGTTGCCGGTCTTTCAGGAAATTGTTACTAGTACGAGTACTTACAATTTTGGTGTTGAGGTGCATAAGCTCACGCTCGGTGACCCGGCGCCGCGCGGTCTCCATTTGCTGTTGTCGGTACTGGTTGTACTTATACAGCAGGTACATTCCGGGCAACGCCAACACCACGAAGGGTCGTATCAAGCTGGACGATGACGAAGCGCGCTGCGGCATTTTATTGGCATTTCTTTTAGTTTAAACCACAACACTCATTCCCTCGACACTGCCCGGCGACTCGATATACGAGTATTTTAACTCGATTTTCGCGTTCCGAAACATTTTGCACAGTTTATTTTTATTTTAAAACTATAAAATAGTTAATTTAATTAGTTACAGTTAATAATGGAAGATACTGCGTAGACTAGAGCTGGTTTTCTGTTTTTTTTTTTTGCACTTCTACAGCGTCAACTAATAATATTACTTATTTTATTTACCTACGGGGTTTCTAGATTTTATATTATTGCTTTAGTAATAGACCTTATTTACAGGATTCCCGCTACGATTAACCTGGAACAAAGGAAAGTGTTTTAATTAAATTCTACGTCAGAATCATTTTTAATAAATTTTGTGTCAGGTTTGCAACATTCAATTAAAATATGATAAACAGGGGATTACATCTATTAAGAGAAGTAACCCTGGCGCGCTTTATATACAAACGTAGTTTGGTTTCCGTTTCAATCAAGATTTACATACTTGATCTGCTGTAACCTTGCAACTACACATTTTTATGGAAAATTAACAAACCCGACACAAATCTTAGTGTCTAGAACTATCTACGTTTCATTGAGCTTAATTGGTTAGTATTAAAATGAGAACCAAATTACGTCTGTCTGAAAAGCGCTAGGGTTACTTCTCTTAATTTTTTTTATGCGAACCCTGTTTCAAATTATGAAATATCCAAAATAATGATTGTATTATGAAAGAGATGTAAATTGTAAAATAAAATCTGTGAAATTCAGAAATTCGTCATTATTTCCAATTCCAATAACCCTTTGATTAAATTAATTGTTGGTAAAGAACCGTAGTATTTATCCTTACATTATAAATGCGAAAGTGTGACTACCTGCATGTCTGTCTGTTATGTACCTTTTCACGGTTCATCTGTTTAACCAATTTTGATGATAGGTATTAGAGGGATTTAGGTAGATCAATTTTTTAAAATAATTTTTATTTAAGTACCTTTGGATGAAATAGATTTTCTCGTAAAGAATCTTATGAAGATTAAGTACGCTCCGTTATCAATTTAGCCGATATTAGCAGCGACGTCGACGACGGGGCAATCGGTTTAGGCGCTAAATTAGTTTTTAACAAAGTTTCTGTTGGACGGGTAAATGGCGAACCCAAAATAGAGGCAATGGGTATATGGATGAGTTGATTGATCGTTTCCTTCTGAGCGACGTTGAATGTTGACAGCTCAGAATGAAAAGTAAAATAGTTATGAGAAACTATTGTTCAGCATTTAAACTATGAAACTATGAAATTAATGTAAGCTTAGGCCAAAAGGGCCGTTATAATTTAACTATTTTTATAAGTTATTAAAATGTTCTTTCATACTAAGCCTTCGCGAGGACATAAGCCACAACGCTCAGAGGCTTATCAAGAGTTTTGATCTTTAAATAACCCAACTGCAATATTAATTTGATCGGGGCGCAATTGCTATTGCAACCACTCAATCAAAATAGCGACCCAAACACAAAAGTATTAATAGTCGTTGAGTCTCGAGTCGGAGCGAGACTGGCTTAAAAACCATCAAGCAGCCGTATTTATACAAATCGATTCAAGATGGCTGCTCGGAAGAAATCATGTGACGTCGAATGAGTCAAATATCTGTTTAATTATTTTAAATTTTAAATAGTTTTTTTGAAAAGCTAACAGTCGGCCATCCAAATTGGGTCGTTCGACCTCGAGCGACGGAAATAAATATTAGGCCAGGTTGTCCAGAATACTAATAGGGGGACGGTTGTTCGTAATACTACGGGACCAGGGTCGTCCCGACACATTTTATTCAGGACCAGGGTTGTCCCTTAAAGGGTGTTGAATGAGTGGACCAGGGTTGTCCCAACACATTTTATTCTAGGACCAGGGTTGTCCCTTAAAGGGTGTTGAATGAGTGGACCAGGGTTGTCCCAACACATTTTATTCTAGGACCAGGGTTGTCCCTTAACTCCGAACTATATTCATTTGTGAACTATATTTTGTATGCTTAAGTGGATTTTTGCGTTAATTCCATCCCACTTCTGAACTGTAAGCTTAGGCCAAAAGGGCCGTTATAATTTAACTATTTTTATAAGTTATTAAAATGTTCTTTCATACTAAGCCTTCGCGAGGACATAAGCCACAACGCTCAGAGGCTTATCAAGAGTTTTGATCTTTAAATAACCCAACTGCAATATTAATTTGATCGGGGCGCAATTGCTATTGCAACCACTCAATCAAAATAGCGACCCAAACACAAAAGTATTAATAGTCGTTGAGTCTCGAGTCGGAGCGAGACTGGCTTAAAAACCATCAAGCAGCCGTATTTATACAAATCGATTCAAGATGGCTGCTCGGAAGAAATCATGTGACGTCGAATGAGTCAAATATCTGTTTAATTATTTTAAATTTTAAATAGTTTTTTTGAAAAGCTAACATTAATTTCATAGTTTCAGGAAAACCTATAGAGTACTTCTCGTTGATCTAGAATCGTGAAAGGTAGGTAGGTCTTATAACACAAGTAAAGAAAAAAATCCTAAAACCGTGAATTTGTACTATACCATGTGAAACTATACCAAGTGGGATATCACATGAAAGGGCTTTACCTGTACATTCTAATACAGATTTTTATTTATTTTTGTACATAATAGTTGTTGATTTATAGTGCAAAATGACGGAAAAAATATCCAAATACGGACCCCTCGGTGCGCGAGTCTGACGCGCACTTGGCCGGTTATGTTAGGGTAAAATGGGTAAAATTCATAGACCCTTTGTCAAGGACAATAGACCTTGTATCCCGACTCCTAGTATCACAGATTAACTGCCACGGTATACCCCCGTGCCAGTGTACCAAGTAGCGTATTGATGCGATACTGATCGGATTGTGTCACGAGTCACGACAGCTTTTAGGGCTGTAGGTACCTACACAGAATTGTATTAGAAATTGAATATCAATACCTAGCTGAATTTAAATTGAACACGATTATCATTGGAATTGTTTTAGACGTGGAAATAGACGCATCTAAGGCGATTTGATTTGTTTGTATTGTGAAATGTGGTGATGTATATCTTACATCGATGATACCTCACGTATAGAACTACTTGATAATTTTATTTAGATGCTTTTTAGACAGATAAATCTATACTAATATTATAAATGCGAAAGTGTGTCTGTCTGTTTGCTAGTTTTTCACGGCCCAACAGTTTAACCAATTTTGACGAATCTTGGTACAGAGGTAGCTTGCATCCCGGAGACTGATATAAGCAACTTTATATCCCGGAAAATTAAAAAAGTCCCCACGGAATATTCAGAAACCTAAAGCCATGTGGACAAAGTCGCGGGCATCATCTAGTAATCCAGCTAGGCAATAGCCAGTTTCTTGGGCACCATGTTACCTATAATCGTTTGAAGTGTATAATATTTTTTGTTTTTTGTGAATTATATTTAATGTAATTACTGATTAAATTATGAAAGACCCCCACTACAGGGCAGACGACATCAAACTAGCAGAGAGCCGCTGGATTTAGGCGGCGCAAGACCGTGGCGGGTGGAAGTTCCTGCTAGAGACCTATCTCCAGCTGAGGACGTCTATCGATTGACGATGGTAATAAGTATATCGAATCTCTAAAAATTTGTAAGAGCTCGTTCACACAGGCTGCGTAAGCGTAGACGTAGCGCGTACCATTGCATTGTAATGTATGGAACTGTATAAAACATGGCATACCGCTTGCGTGGCGTGAATGTTCACGTAGACGTAATGCGTGCAGTTACGAGTACGTCTATGGGTTCACGCGCGTCACTACGCACGTGTCACGTGTACGTGCTGCATACGCAATTGGTATGAATCGGCCATTAAAGCCAAGATGAGGTTGAGAGTTGGAATAAAGAATGTATCAATCTTGTATGAATATATGATTTAGGTAGATCAATTTTTTAAAATAATTTTTATTTAAGTACCTTTGGATGAAATAGATTTTCTCGTAAAGAATCTTATGAAGATTAAGTACGCTCCGTTATCAATTTAGCCGATATTAGCAGCGACGTCGACGACGGGGCAATCGGTTTAGGCGCTAAATTAGTTTTTAACAAAGTTTCTGTTGGACGGGTAAATGGCGAACCCAAAATAGAGGCAATGGGTATATGGATGAGTTGATTGATCGTTTCCTTCTGAGCGACGTTGAATGTTGACAGCTCAGAATGAAAAGTAAAATAGTTATGAGAAACTATTGTTCAGCATTTAAACTATGAAACTATGAAATTAATGTAAGCTTAGGCCAAAAGGGCCGTTATAATTTAACTATTTTTATAAGTTATTAAAATGTTCTTTCATACTAAGCCTTCGCGAGGACATAAGCCACAACGCTCAGAGGCTTATCAAGAGTTTTGATCTTTAAATAACCCAACTGCAATATTAATTTGATCGGGGCGCAATTGCTATTGCAACCACTCAATCAAAATAGCGACCCAAACACAAAAGTATTAATAGTCGTTGAGTCTCGAGTCGGAGCGAGACTGGCTTAAAAACCATCAAGCAGCCGTATTTATACAAATCGATTCAAGATGGCTGCTCGGAAGAAATCATGTGACGTCGAATGAGTCAAATATCTGTTTAATTATTTTAAATTTTAAATAGTTTTTTTGAAAAGCTAACAGTCGGCCATCCAAATTGGGTCGTTCGACCTCGAGCGACGGAAATAAATATTAGGCCAGGTTGTCCAGAATACTAATAGGGGGACGGTTGTTCGTAATACTACGGGACCAGGGTCGTCCCGACACATTTTATTCAGGACCAGGGTTGTCCCTTAAAGGGTGTTGAATGAGTGGACCAGGGTTGTCCCAACACATTTTATTCTAGGACCAGGGTTGTCCCTTAAAGGGTGTTGAATGAGTGGACCAGGGTTGTCCCAACACATTTTATTCTAGGACCAGGGTTGTCCCTTAACTCCGAACTATATTCATTTGTGAACTATATTTTGTATGCTTAAGTGGATTTTTGCGTTAATTCCATCCCACTTCTGAACTGTAAGCTTAGGCCAAAAGGGCCGTTATAATTTAACTATTTTTATAAGTTATTAAAATGTTCTTTCATACTAAGCCTTCGCGAGGACATAAGCCACAACGCTCAGAGGCTTATCAAGAGTTTTGATCTTTAAATAACCCAACTGCAATATTAATTTGATCGGGGCGAAAAAATTAAAAAAGTCCCCACGGAATATTCAGAAACCTAAAGCCATGTGGACAAAGTCGCGGGCATCATCTAGTAATCCAGCTAGGCAATAGCCAGTTTCTTGGGCACCATGTTACCTATAATCGTTTGAAGTGTATAATATTTTTTGTTTTTTGTGAATTATATTTAATGTAATTACTGATTAAATTATGAAAGACCCCCACTACAGGGCAGACGACATCAAACTAGCAGAGAGCCGCTGGATTTAGGCGGCGCAAGACCGTGGCGGGTGGAAGTTCCTGCTAGAGACCTATCTCCAGCTGAGGACGTCTATCGATTGACGATGGTAATAAGTATATCGAATCTCTAAAAATTTGTAAGAGCTCGTTCACACAGGCTGCGTAAGCGTAGACGTAGCGCGTACCATTGCATTGTAATGTATGGAACTGTATAAAACATGGCATACCGCTTGCGTGGCGTGAATGTTCACGTAGACGTAATGCGTGCAGTTACGAGTACGTCTATGGGTTCACGCGCGTCACTACGCACGTGTCACGTGTACGTGCTGCATACGCAATTGGTATGAATCGGCCATTAAAGCCAAGATGAGGTTGAGAGTTGGAATAAAGAATGTATCAATCTTGTATGAATATACTTACGATCTCCAGAATGTCGAGAGATATAACAACGGCAGAATTTATTGCGATTTTCCTCATTCAAAGAAGTGCTACTTATATTCGAAATACTATTTTGTGTAAAAGCTTCATATCTAGGCCATATAAATGATTGCCATTCTGTAAGTAGGTCTGCAGGTAATGGCTGCTTATAAAGGTTAATGACACCGTCTTGGTATCAAGTACCTACTCCATGGTATCGATTATGAAGTGGGTGTTTACTGTTTACAAACTTTTCAAACAATGAAATTTTTCTACGATATGAATAGTAGTGAACTTTAAAATTTACTCCTCTACCTACAGTTGGTTGAACTTTATAAGTTAGGTACTAGATGACGCCCGCGGCTTCGTCCGCATCACGTCCGCGTGGATTTGTGTTTAGAAAAAATCCCGCGGGAACTTTTTCATGTCAATTTCTGGGACGCAAGCTACCTCTGTATTAAATCCATATTATATTCTAAAAATTTCAAATTTATAGATTGAGTTAAGAATACTTTGACTGGTAGGTAATGTGGATAATTCCCAAAATATGTTTTGGTAAAGTTTAATGTAAGTATACTATTGTATGTAAGTCGCAAGCAACCTAATTATAATCCCTACTTTGTGATGATTTGTTTAGTAAAAACGACCTATCCATACATTTCTTGTTCTATGCCATCATGTAAAACTGCTTTTTATGTACCTACATCAAAGTACCTACTATACTATTCCTATATCTAAAGGAAATTGTGAATGTGCCGCAAATTACGGTATTATAGAATTTGATCTGTATTGCAGAATTCCCTAACGAGTCACTTGTTTGTAAGTTCTTTCATTCTTGATGTAACAAGTTACATAATTTTGAGTAAAAGACGTAAGTACTTAAATATTATAAAAATATAAATAACACTAAACCTATGTGTTTGATATACCTGTTTAGCGTATCTAAATCTTAAAAACCTAATTTAATTATTTTAACCAAACAATGAATAAAGAATTGTTCGTATGGTAATAATATGAAACAAGTACCTACTTAATTATTTCATTTTGAAAATCAATACTAACATTATAAATGCGAAAGTGTGCCTGTCTGTCTGTTTGACCAAGGTACACAAAGCAAAACAAATCGGTAAGCAGGCAACACAACGAAGCATTATGTGTGTGCATAACTCGTTTACTTATTATTTTACACCTATCTCTCTTTAATGAATTGTCGGTCTCTTTTCACCATACCTACTTGCAATAATTACAAATTACATATTTCGCTGATTTCCCCACAGCAGGCACTAGGTAGTATTGCCGCTTACCCACGCTGATAGAATCCGATCGTCGAAGCACAATTATGTCAGAGTAAAATGGCCTTAAACCACCTTGAGATAACGTCTAAAATTCACGACTTTAATTAGCAGTTTTCACTTGCAGTGCTGGCTGTAGATATGTGGACGAATTTAAGCTTTAAAACAAGACAGTTAAGGTCTATTCATCACTGAAATGTTTCGAACCCACAAAACGATAAATTATGCGGTGTAGGTATACCTATAGATTACAGAATGGCAATATCAAGTTGATGTCCCATTTTTTAAATCTACCCTACCTATTTTAAAAATTATTGTCAAATAGAACTTGAGCACGCGGATTAATAGATCCTAGTAGTGAATTCATTTATGGTGTATTGTGTTATTTTTCACACTGAATAACTACTGAACTTCTCACCACCATGGAACATTTATTTATCTTTGTTTAAAAAGCAGAGATTGTTATTTGAGCGGAATATTTCGATAACCGAAATCGATGATATCGGTAAGTAAACAAATATAACCTACTCGTATTGAAATTATGTTTATGGTTTTACTTATGTGCATTTAGTATTTTCTAAATGTTAGCGTAATGTTTTTAGTCCATTTAATACTTTTAATCAGACGCATTATAATATAACAATGTAACCAATATACTAAATACTAGTTGATGCCCGCGACTTCATTCCCGTGTATATAGGTTATTAAAAATCCCGTGGAACTCATTAATTTTCCGGGATAAAAAGTAACCTATGTATTAATCCAGGATATAATCATTTACAGATGAATACCGTGCGCTTGTGGGTCTGTCACTACGGAGAAACGGGGCATGTAGACAATTGTTGACCTGGGCCCAAACCATCAGCTTATAAGATGGAGTCACATCACCACCAAGAAATCGTTGCAATGCATAGCGTGGATTCCTTTTTAAAAATTTGGTTGACAGCGACCAAGCACAATGTAGTTCTACAAACTGTGCGGAAGCATTTGCGTGCGGCCGGAATACATTACGAAGAAAATATTACGAATGGTTTGCACCAGGACCATAGACTTTCATTTTGCAATGAAATATATAAACTTTGACTGATGTAATTACGTTGTTATTTTTAATAATGAAAAATCTTTTGAGTCGGACAAGGATGGACGTAAAATACTATAATAATAGAACAACAGGTAAACGATATATTATACTTTGAATAAAGTGGTAACTTCAACCTGGGAGTCTCTGTGGGGCAGCATAGACTTGCTGGAATATGGTTACTAACATGACGAGTCGATTACAAAAAGTAATAGCTTACGAGGGTGGCCTACCTTTATACATTATTAAATAAAGTATAGGTAATTAATTTAATTCTATTTGTGAGTGATGTTATTGTTATTGCAGTTAGAAGTTATAATTGATTTTGATTTCTAACTAAGTAATTAACATGTTGATTCATCTCACAAACCTAAAAGTAACCCAAAACGTAAATAAAACATTACGTTCATACTTGACCGACTTTTAGCATACTTCACATCGATATTGGTTTTAAATTACTATAGTAGTAATAGGAGTAGATAAAGTATGTCAATTTTTTTTCCTCTTTTGTATACCTTCTGTTAACTTGATGTGTTAATTTTTTGACAAGCGTCTTATTTATTTCTTGCTTATTATAATAATTTATGAACTGCACAAAAGACAAATAAATAACTTCTAAAATAGAAAAGTGTTATTATTTTTGTTTTTTCTTGCTTATAATTATATTGTTTGAAAGTATGATAATTTTGACTGTATAAAGAAGACAAAATAAATAATTGCAAAAATAAAAAAGCAATCCCCCACTAGGATTAGAACTCACGCCATATTTAAGAACTTCAACACTATTACCACTCGGCCATCAGAACTATGTTGACGAATGTGAAATTTGCAACCCTATACGACTGGTAAGGTTATCTAGAAGTGTGAGTGAGTGTAGTAAGTGTGAGTGTATCTATTATCGGATAGCATCGGGTCGTATCTTTGTGTTTGTATACATACGCGCGCATTAGTATGCTCTGCCAAGCGAATTATTTTTCCGAGTGTACGTTTTCCTACTTTTTGCCCCAGAAAATCATAAAATTCCGGGGGATTTTTAAAAACCTCAATCCACGCGAACGTAGTTACCAACATCATCTAGTAACAAATAATATATATACCTACTACATACATATCAAACCGTTATTTTTACTCTTGAGTTGTCTTGTGAAAGTATTTTCATATTGTGAAACGTGAAAGAAAGGAAAACAATTACTACAAGCATAATAAAAAGCGAGCGCGGCACATCTTGGGTTCATTATTTTCTATACGGTCCTCGTGACTAAGGAAATAGATCATTTCACTCTTCCCCAGAGCATACTTGAGAAGATCTTTTTCTAAAAGAAGTTTTATAACGACACCTATCCCTAGGCACAGGCGAAATTCGTAAGGTTTTATTTGAGGAGCTGGCGAAAAAGACAGTGCAATTGCACGAAATAAAATTTTACAAGAGAAGCAAAAAAAACTAAATGAAAGCTATTGAAATAATTGTACCGATTCAATCGAAATAATGAACTTGGGACTCAATTTGGCACAGTTTTGTGCCATTTTGCTTAGAAATTAGTTCCGGAATCATTAAATTTGAATTCCATTCGCCCAGTTTTTAACCCCGGACCCAAGATGGGTGTTATAAATTTGACGTGTGTATCTGTGTATCTGTCTGTGACATCGTAGCCCCTAAACGAATGAACCGATTTTAATTAAGTTTTTTTTGTTTGAAAGGTGGCTTGATCGAGAGTGTTCTTAGCTATGAAATCGAAGAAAATCGGTTCAGCCGTTTGAAAGTTATCAGCTCTTTTCTAGTTTTCTTATAGAGGTTTTTGTGTCGGGGGTTTATTACATTTTGAGTTATAGACCGTTTTGCTCGGAAATCAGTTCAAGTTTTTTTCATGAACTTGACTTTTAGCACAGTTTTAGGCCGTTTTGCTAGGAAATAGGTTTTCTTTTGTAGTCACTGATAGAAATCATGAACTTTACATTCAATTTAAGTACAGTTTTAAGTTGTTTAGATATGAAATGAGTTCAGATTACTCTGTCATTATACAGAATTTTATCAATGTTACTTATATGACCATTTCAGTGTTATACCCTCTTGTAATATCACATCTCCATGGTTTCAATCGTGTTTGTTGTCAACTGCGACTGTCTTTTGTGTTTCGAGCCTCCAGAATGATGTGGCTTGACTTTACTCTTTGAGAGTGCCCGTAGATACGAAAGGCGTTGCTATTTTAAGACGACTCTTTCATATTTTACTCTGGTCTTATGCCTTCAGGGGCTGAAAACATCACAGCAAGTTTTAGTGTTTTTTTTTTTGTTTTTGTCGTTTTCTATGTCTTGCGAGGTCGTCAAGGTATAGGTCGATATATAAAACATCTATTATGATTCATCTCGTCTCTACAATAATTCTACAATCTTTATTATTGGTTTAGTTTCTATCTAAGGTTTCTTACTCGATGGCTAGTTAATTTACTACAACCATGAAAGCAGGCTAAGCTAACCTAAGGTTTCATAGTTTTGAAATCCCATAATAGTTTCTACGTGGCATATTTTCAGAAAGCTAAATAGTGCGTGCGTCTTTCGAACAATTCTCATGAGAAAATATTTCACGTATGTTACGAGATACGATCGAGCTGTACTAGATATCTGTGAAGCAGTGTGAAGATTTTGTCTCAGTATTTCTTCTGAAAACATCCCCAGGAGAAATCCTCAAAATATTGGATAGCTTTCAAACTTCTACGTGACTGGATCAGTGTGCTTAGTATGAGAATTTATATCGCACAGACATTCGTTGATAGGATTCGAGCACAACAGTGTAGAAACTTGTAACAAAACGTCGAGGCTTCACCTACACGGGAGGCGTCAAATGCTGCCTACATTTGACGCTTGGTAGGCTATAAAACGACTATGTATCTTTCATGTCATCCCTAACCTAATATGTACAGATCTCGATTCAGTATCAAAACAGAGAGTTTCCTCACTTAGTTCATTTTAGTTCGAGCGTCGAAACATAAAAACCGCTTGGAGCGCTGGCTGTAGTAAATGTATAGATGAATGTAAGCTTTAAGACAAGGTAATTAAGGTCCATTTTACTGTAAGGCTGAAGAGTTGTGACTTTCGAATTCTATCAACGTTCGCGTTGAAATCTCATACTAAGCACACAGAAAACAGAGAAAAATTCGATTTCTTTTTTCAGTATTTCAGCAATATTTTTCCATGACCCCTCAAACACCTACTTAATCCCTTAATCTAAAGTATTTAATCAAAAAATATAGCTGGCATTTTTGATATTCGTTACGCGATTTAGATTCTAGATAAATCTAGACCAGATTTCGGTAGAATTTTGGTCAAGGTTATGCTTTCACAAGGAATAACAAATTAATTAGTACTGCCTAATATTATAACTATGTGAAAGTGTGCCTGTCTGTCTGCTACCTTTTCACAGCCTATCCGTTTAAGAGGAGGCACAGATATTATTTTCTAGTGTCTAGCAATATGTCTGCAAAATTTCATGGACTTTGGTTGCTTAGTATTCAAATGAAATTGGAACTACGATTGTATGGAGTGACGGAGAGAGAGCCCTGTTAACTGATTTGTATTCGCTTGGTACAGAGATAGAAGTACCTATAAGAAAGTTGCCAAGCGATTTAGCGTTCCGGTACGTTGCCGTGTAGAAACCAATAAGGGCAATAGGTTTAATAAAATACTTCCATATCCCTTCCGAGTTAGCCCGCTTCCATCTTAGACTGCATCATCACATACCATCAGATGAGATCGCAGTCAAGAGCTAACCTTATCGATCTACAATTCTCACCAACTGCAACAGCGAGGTTTTACGAATGTGCCCAGACCTATACCTACAGTACACATAATATACCGAACTAGTTTAGGATTTGAATTTGTGTTGTTTGTTGTTGTTAGGGATTTGGGGTGTTTTCAAAACTCCTTTCTTAGCGGACGCTTGCATGCCGAATTTCACCCTCATCCGTCCAGTAGTTTGAGCTGTGCGTTGATCAGTCAGTCAGTCAGTCAGTTTTCCTTTTATGTATTTATATTCTGAAAACGTACCTAGTCATATCATTTCTCCAATCTAAAAGCTCATATAGGCTTACGAATCCTGCGAGGGAATAATAAATCCTCCAAGTTTCAGACATTTCCCGACGCGTATCTGAAATACGCACATCTCGTAATTCTGCCAAGACACGTGTGCGAGTGTGAGCAACACTCTACAGTGAGCCCCGTGGGTCAATTAGGAACCATTTAGATAGTTTAAGGTTTCGCGTGAATAGTTTAAGATTTTAGGGTTGAGGGACCCTTCATCTCGTCTTTACTCTGTAAAGTTTTTTGAAAGTTAAAACGTAAATAGGTAGGTTGGATTAAAGGCTCAAGTTTCATGTGTTAATAGCTCGTTCACACAGGCTGCGTAAGCGTAGACGTAGCGCGTACCATTGCGTTGTAATGTATGGAACTGTATGAAACATGGCACACCGCTTGCGTAAAGCGTGGACATATGCGTAACCCGTTAGGGGTTTACGCGCGTCACTACGCACGTGTCACGTGTACGTGCTTGGTAAGAGACTTAAGTGAAACGTTGGGGTCCTAAGATGCTGGAATGGCGACCTTACACTCGCAAGAGCAGCTTTTTCAGAACTC
The DNA here is from genome assembly GCF_905333055.1 of Maniola jurtina. Lineage (NCBI taxonomy): Eukaryota > Metazoa > Arthropoda > Insecta > Lepidoptera > Nymphalidae > Maniola > Maniola jurtina. The sequence goes on from NC_060045.1 coordinate 3,903,764, forward strand.
CACAAGGTCACATGGAGTCGCTAGATTCAAACGGCGCGCGCAAGACTTAAATTGCGTGCAAATTAAATTATTCTTAAAATATTTTACGTTATCACTTATCATCTATTTGTATCGTCAAGATCTTACTTTTAACTCCGGCTCTACCTGCGGAAATTGAATCGCATGTTTGAATTGAACAGTTTGTCAGCAAAACTAGTCCATCTAGTAACTAGTTACTAGTAGTCCAAGTCCCAAAGTTGAGTTAGTGAGCCGGACACTGGTGTGTTGGTGACGTCAGCACCGCATCCGGGCACACCGCAACGCGGTAAATGGCCACTCCATTACCAGCTGTCCGGTATAAGGTAACATTTTTATGTAATATTGCGTCCAACATGCGGTGTTTTCAAGATTTTCTTTATGAAATATTAAGGGTACACTTCTTACGGTGTGGCTCAACGACACTGCTCGAAGGTTTCGAGTTTGGGCGAGTTTGACGAAGGTTCGAGAAGCGGCAAATTTTCTAGCTAGTTGCCAGTGTAGCCACCACATTCGGGATTCAGCGAATGTTTCTGTCTAAGGCTGAGACCTATAGAGCGCACTTTGAGTTTGCTCAGAGTTCAAACACGGGTAAAGCGAGACCGCGTTATATCGCTGGCATAAACTTAAGCCAAAGCAAAGTCAAAATGCGCTCTATAGATTTCAACCTAAGATCCAGCCGCTTGATCTGCAGGTATCTGTCTGTTTTATTAAGGTACTTAATTTTTATGAATAATACACGTTAGTAGAATAGATTACAGAGGGTTGCCTGGCAAAATTTTGCCCCAATCACTTTTAACTAAATATTTTGTAACTTGTAAGAAATTATTTTTTGTTAAAATTCGGCGTTTGCCAGGCAACCCTGCTGTAATCTATTCTATTATCATGTATTATTAAAAAAAAAAGTTTTATCAAAATAGATCCCTGCAGATTCAAGTAGTCGGATCTCAGACTAATTATACCTTTGATGTGGGCCAAATTGCCGCTTCAAAACGAATGTTTGACAAATATATTGCGAATGTCAAACTATACGATTGACGTCGGACCACACAGATGATTTTTGCCGAAGATTTGCCGAATGTTCGCCAATGGAGCCACACCATTACGCGCTTCTTACGTGGTTCAATCAACACGCATCTCGCTCTTGCATATCCCATCCGTACGTAAATGTTGATTCCCATGCTCTCACGCTCGACATGGAGCGACCATGGAAAGCACTCTTAAGAGGAGTTCAAAGATGTTGTGAGACTTAAAACAAAAAGGGTTTATGCAAATATCAACGTGACAATGCATATTATTATGACTTGGGTTACTTTCTCAACTTTTTGAATTTACACTTTTCAAGAAAGAAACTGGGTTAAGAGCTTTCCAAGTTTTCATTACCTACATCGGCTTTTCAACCTTTTACATAAAATCAAGTAGTTAGGTTTAGTTATGACTAAAAAAATTTCAAAATAAAAATAAAACTGACTTCAAAAACCACAAGCACTAAAAAGTAAAAATAACTTTTGTTTCTACACATGTAATGTATGTATGAAGTCGAGCGAACATAATAAAAGAAACTAGAAATCCAAGTGTAAAGCTCGCCCGACTTCATACATCCATTACACGTGTAGAAACAAAAGTTATTTTTTACTTTTTAGTGCTTGTGGTTTTTGAAGTCGGTTTTATTTTTCTTTTGAATTTTTTTTATTTCACAATTTTTAGTGGCTCTAGCCCTACTGTACTATAATATGCGATGCCCAGTCAAAACTACTGTTTACTAAGCTATTACACTAATCGGGAGCAATTTGCTCTTATCCATTGAGGAGTTCTGTTCTCCGTCTCCGAAGATATTCATCAGATCTTCATAAAATTTATATGGGACCAACTGCGAAGTATATATAACCCTTTCAAACAAAAAAAATTTCAAAATCGGTCCAGGCGTCTTTGAGTAATCGGGGAACATACATAAAAAAAAAAGATCACGAATAATTAGGAACATCCTCCTTTTTTGGAAGTCGGTTAATAACTAAAACGACAAAAGGTTACGCTCTTCAAACTTTAACTTGATTATACACTCTCTGTTATATCTGCAACAACTTTAGTAGATTATACAAACTATGTTTACCTTTAAAGTTATAGAGAGCTACATGCTCTACCTATTTGAATTTGGCAACGGTATTGTATAACATTCGCAAATTATTGTTGCGCTGTTCATATGCCACTAAAAGAAACGCTGCTGGGTTGCTACTCGTTAAAATATTGTTTCTTTAAAAGCTAAATACTTGGATCTAAAAAGGTAAGCCACGTCATGTTTTACATGCACATAAACATTGAACTTAACCTTCTAAACATACCTACTTACAGAAGTGCTTAGTACTTCTTAATTCTGAAGTTATTGCGAGGTTAAAAAGGTTTACAAATGACCGTACTTAAGCCCCTTAACAATAGTTTTACGTGATTATCATGCCAGGTATTCTTCAGGTATCAATATTCAAATCTCAATAACAATAATAGGTACTGTAAATAAACAGAAAAAATATTATTCAACTGCGAATAATTTGAGGTCTTGATTTTTCTATCAAATCAATTAATGTCAATCGGGAAGTAAATAAAGTTTCTGGTATTTTTTAAATATAAAGTGAAAGTAAAAGAGGAAGAGGGTCACTTGATGACAAGTGATAACCGCCACCCATGAACATATTTTGTGGCACCAGAGGAACCGCCGATAGTACTTCGTACTTTTAGCACATTTACTTATTAGGAGTGCTATAGAATTTATATTTAAAAAAAAACATCCGTACTAATGTGGTCTTATTTCATAATCGTGTTTTAGCTTTTCAGAAGTTTGAAGTCACGAAATGTCATGTCTATAAGTTGAAGAGCATCAGCGTAGACAAAGTTGAGGAGCAAAAGTTTTTAAATGACAGCATAGGAGGAAACGCGATCCCAGTTAGAACCGCCAAAGTAAATTTTTAGATACTTAAGGCGCTTGTGCTACCACCAGCGAGGAAGCGATTATAGCTATCGACAATTTTCTCGCCCAAGAAAAGTATAGGTAATCCTTGTAGGATTCTGTGTTTCTGTGTCAATCAAAGAGATAACAAAATAATATATCCATGGTTGATCGCTTACTGTGCACACTGCCGGCGAGAACTCTCTCTTCACTAGTTTGTCGCAGCGACAAAAGCTATGAAATAAAAATTAAAAACTCGCTCAGCGACGTCGTTTTGGCAGTCTTAACACCCGCCGCGTAGGCGTTCACGCAGGGAAAGTCGGGCGAGTAGGTGACACTCACTCATAGTCCAAACTCCAACGACAAAACTATCTGTACTACACACTCGCTATTTATTGGTCGCCAGCTCGTTTCTAATTTATAGCTTAACTCGTTTCTCGCGGCCGTCGAACAGCTGCCTAATAATGCCAAAAATAATAAGAGCAGGGAAAAAGGTCAAACAGGAATTGAATAAGCCCTTTTGATATGGATTGACGAAGGAACAAAGAAGCGTGGCCCTAATTGAATTTCACCGCGAATTCCGTCATGTGAACTTTGGAAAGGGCAATTGTATTGCCTTGACAGTTTGCCAAAGACCTTATGATAAAGGGTGATTTTAAATATAACGTTGCTTGCGGCCTTAGTTGAAGTCTTCATGATTGGAATAGTCATAATTCTTTGAAGACAAGAACAAGTTGATAACATTATCATATTTGAATTCAAACAAATCAATTATCAAAGATAACAAATGTACGTCCTAGCTACAAACCTTAACAAAAAATAACTACAAGCGGAGATAACAGTAAAATTACAGAAGAACACAGCAGGTTCCTATTGGTATCAAGAAAATAACAGTTCTGGTAGGTACAGAAAACTTTAAAATAAGGTTGATTACAGAAATAATAAAAACTTGAATATAGAGACGATCGGATGAGTTAATTTCCTAAATTGTGAGATTCATTTTAGAACCTTTGAAGAAGAGAATTAATAAAAACAAGTAAAGATACTTATTGAACATGATTATTATATTTTCCACATCACTGATTTTGTCAAGATGATACATAGAGACAGGAATATATAAATCTCAATGAGATTATGTGTTGACTCAGATTCAATGACAACCACAGTAAATAGATATACCTAATGTGGGCGTTCTATATTGAATCAGTTATAGGTTTTTGATCAAACCATGAAAATCTTTGGGGTAGGTACTTATTGAATGTGGCGTTCTGCTGACTGAAAGTCGTAATAAAGCAACCAGCCAAATCCAAATACTGAATTGCAATACACCAATTCGGATTCACTCTATCAAAACAAGGCAATAGATTACCATATTGTTGTTTCCTAGTCACGTTAAACGTTTTCCTAAAGCGATTACATTGCACATGCAATCTCAAAGTTACCCTGAAAAATACATCATGAAAGAGCATTTTTCTGAATGATCCTTTGTGGCCGACACGCGAAGTATAATTTGCCACATGAAGGGCCATGCATGTGACATTTCACAAGGGTAACCTTCGACCTTAGTCACTAAACTCACCTCACAAAAACAACCAGCACTAGAGTCAATCACACTACAAAGGAAGACACTACGGGCAGCGCAGTCACGTGTCCATTTACATGCGTTATGCGGCTAAATTGACGTATTGCGGTACCACACGCATTCGGTAAACATGTTTGGGGGCATCTTTTTATTGATGAAACTGCTCCCGGCTTCAGAGGAGACGTCGTGGGAGCCCGGGCCGTACGCCAGGCGAGCGCGCTAGCCGGCGCGCCGCCTTACTTTGACTGATATACGTGCCCGAACGTTTTTTGCGCAGACGCGGTGAGAAGCAAGGATCGGCCGAAATTCACCCGACATCTCCCTTGGAAGAACATCATAACCACCGCGTGTACTTCTCCCGAAAACATCTTCAATCCCGAATCGAACAGAGCCGTTTTTGGCCCAAATCAACGACCAATCTTTGGTCATCTTCAAGTTGGGTTTGCGCGTGCCGCACTGCACACGTTGGTAATTAAATATGTGTTTGACAATACAGCGGAGGCTGTGCCGTGGAGCTGATGACGTCAATGTGCCAAAGAGCGGGATGAACGCGCTATTAGACAAATTTTTGAAGCAGAAACGGGCACAGGCTTGCATCTACGGTTGCGCGAAATGAGGTTAGGTGAAGCCTTGACTCTCTTTACAAAATTAGCATTTGCTCGAGACTTTGTATAAGTTGAAATGAATATTATTATTCTTTTGGTTCTTTTGCTTCTTTGAATGAGTATAGCAGGTTTAACTGGAATTTCATTTTATATTACCTGCCTAGTTGATTCTTTTTATTTAAATGCTACGATATCTATCAGTTTAAGGGGAGTAATTTGGAAGTTGGAGAAGATTGTACTGCGTCCACCCACAATTACGTAGTAGCTTTTTCAAAACACTTTATTTGTACCGCCACAAAAAAGCAAACTGAACAAAAAACTGACATTATTAGTACCGAGGCATTTGAGGAATTTCGGACAAGAAGTCTTGGAGCTTGGAGTTTTCCGGACGCTACCTCACCTAGTTGGATTCAGTGGTAAACCTCATGGCTCATACACACAAGAAGAAAGACAATAATTGTGCTAGGATGTAAGGCAGCCTTATAACTAAAGTTATTTTTTAAAAGCAACCCAAGCAATAAATCTAGTAAGTACTACTCAGTAATACCACAGTTCACGACAGTTAGGGAATTCCTAACAAAACGTCTAGGCTTCGACGTCACTGGCAGGCGTCAAATGTTAGTAGGTGTGTACATTTGAAGCAGGTAGCCTTATGGGTAGCCCTATTTTTCCATGATTTCACGTCACCATTGCCTACTTTGGCATACCGTCGATTCAGGATGAAATCGAGAGTTCCCTCATTTTAGATCACTCTGGTAATACTAAGAATACAAGACGTCTAGCCATCAAGCAGGAAAAATATACATATATACGCACCTTAGTACTCGTCTTTCTCGAAAGTAGACAGTAAAAAATCCTCTCCAGTCCATAAATTAGGTACTTATCCATAGAGTAAGTTCCTATTTCAAGTTCTATTAGTTTAGCTACGTTTAGTAAATAATAATTAATACTATAATAGGCAGAGTTATTAAATGCTAGATGATGCTCGCGATTTCATCCACGTGGATTGATCGGACGGGGACCTCGGGAACTTTAGATTTTCCGGGATAAAAGGCCTATGCCCACTCTCCAGGTTTTTGACTACCTATATAACCACAGCTATAACCGTGCAAAAAATCACGCCGATATGTAGCTCCTTTGCGACACGATTGAAGGACCGCTTGTTTGTTCGTAACTCGTAGTCCGTGACCTCACTTTTTAAGGCTCTCACTGAAAACCAGCGCTGCAGCCTGCTGCAGCATTATGCTGAGCGGGAGACCTATATTTGGACACATTATGACACTTTATTTAGTATATTTTAACTTATAATTCTAATATTATGTAGATTAATTAAATTACTTTTAAGATTATTGTACCTAGTGTTATACCTAGTGATCAAATAAAAAAGTTTTCTTTCTTTCTTTCTTTATTTATTTCTTGTTGGTTTGTTGGCAATATAAACCAAACAAACAGACACACTTTAGTATTTATAATATGGGTAGTGATGTTGGTGAAAGGTTATTTTGAGGTAGATTTGCATAGGCTGAGATATTTTCATCGGAGCTATTTTGCGCGGGATGTTGACCCGCGGTTTCAAGAGCTTTGGCCGTATGCAAACAATGGAGATTAAAATATCTCTGCTGTTTAGATCTATCGATAGACAGTTTATAGACTACTAATGCGACGCGATATCGAATTGCATAGATTGCCGATATCGGTCAGATATCGCATAAACACGCAGCCTTGACCCGTCAATTCAACGCTCATATCTACTTAGGCCTCATTCATACGAGAACTTTTGTAACGTCCGTTAAAAAAAGCGTTCAAATAGAACAAAATATGCATTCTCAAGTATCTATTCACACGTCAACGCTTTTTTATCGCGCACTGTTGTATTTTCAGCGCAACGCCGGGTTTTAACGCAACACACTTTTTATGTGCTCATATTCTTGGATGAATGCTCATATCATTATCGTCTCCTTCATTATTATGATGATGACGTAGTTTGAATTTGCTATTTCTGTAGATATGTAAAATTTTACATTAGATTCATAACCTTCGATAGCTCAGTTGGTAGAGCGGTGGACTGTAGAGGAATAACATAACACTGTCATCCATAGGTCACTGGTTCAAATCCGGTTCGAAGGAATCTTTTTGTTATTTTTTTTTTAAAGTTAATTTCAATTTTACATCAAAATCTTGAAGAAGCAATTTATTTTGCTAAAAATACTAATTTAGTTGTACTAAGAATTATCATGATAAGAATGATATTGCTATCAATTTAATAGTATCGTTTTATTTTATCAACTGAATGAATGAATTATTGTAAAATTAACTTATGTTCCGATGACAAAAATTCGCTGCGGACAGGATTCGAACCTGTGCGGGTAGAACCCAATGGATTTCAAGTCCATCTCCTTAACCACTCGGACACCGCAGCTTGTAGAAGATATGACGAAATTACTTAGTAGTATTCATAATAAAAATAATACAAGATGTGAATGTAATTTTGGTTATTAAATCTAATTTATTATTATATTCAATGATTTAAACTCAAAAAGTATTTTTGAACTATGAAAATATTGACCTTTATATCGAAAACAATGGGCAAGTTTTACATTATAAACCGGTTTGTATTTTTTACAGGTGTTTTCTTGAATTAATTTTCAATAAGCAGTCAGAGTACATAATCCCTGCAATACGAATTAATATTTTATACTATTATGCTTTTTCTTTTTGAAACATTTCATTTAAAAAATTCTACTTAGTATAAACGACATCTAGCGTGTGTTTTTGAAAACATTTTCTTAGTTGGCTATTGAACACAAGATGGCGCTGCATAACATAATTATTTTGTGTCTACTTGCCACTAGATGTCACTAGTCTTTCAGTTTACTAAAACAAAAATGGACAGTTTAGACTTCAGAAGAATTATTTTCACCACGGATTTTATTGTAATATGCAGTGGCGCTAATAATAATAAAATTAATACTGAATACTTTAAAGGTTTTTATTTATTTTTAGCAGAAGCCTATGTTATTCACATAAGATTAAATTAATCACAGTGAAATATCGTAACCCACCTCGTACTTAAACTATTTGATCAAATTCTTGAACAATTTACTTGCAAATAAAATACCTAAATAGTGAATACCTTATTTTTCTTATTTTTTTCTTGTTGCGTTAGGATATTTAAAAACCTATTCAAAAGAATAAATATAAGTATATAATATAATCCGTATACAATAAGCGTAGTCGACAGTTACACTTTCAGACCTGTTTACATTTATTATTAAACTAAGAAAATACGAAAGTAACTTGCCATACTGGGACACTGGACTAGACACTATCTAGCGGCATGCAGTTTTTTGTCAAGTTAGGCAAAAGTTGCACTATAGTGACTTTTTGTCACGGTCACAAAAAGTAGTTTTACCATTATCTTGGAAACACATGAAGATATGGTAGTAGAAGAGTTTACCTACTTGCCTAGACAACTAGTTTTCCTTTTATTTACAACTGATTTCTAGTAACTGAATAGCACTGATTTTTTAATTTTGTAGTTTTTTTTAAACGTGCATAAGTACCGACTAAATCAACAGTGATCAATCTAACTAGACACCGAATAAAAAACTTTTATTCGGTTTCTTTTATTCGGACAAAAAAAACTGCACTGCTTGCCGCTTCCCTGAAAAATAATCAAAGTTTTTCTATTGATTCGTTTAGAAAAATTCATCTATTCTAACCTTACACAATAGGTTTAGTTCTTCTGCTCCATCAACAATTGGTATTTTGTTGGGCGTGAAGGTCGCTAGAGTTCCTAAATTGCTAGGAAAATTAACACTAAGTAGGTACTTGAATAGTGTAAAACTGTAAGTTTTTCTTGAATTTCTAGTAAACTACTTGATAATAAAAGATTGATTGATTGTACACTTATATACACCAAAAAAATAAGAAACGAAGATACGTAGTTCCTTTTACGGTTGTAAACTTGTAACATTGGTTCTTGATACGCATTTACACAAGTAAAAAACAGAGAACATAAACTCTAAACTTCATCACGTTTCACTTAAAGACGTGGATGGACAGGACATAAAAACAAAAGTGTACAGGGATAGCTCGTAAAAGTTGCATTAGAAAGCCCTTACTAAATGTAAGCAATAGGCGATAGGTACTGGCGAGAGAATAACACTTAAAACTATGTACATAAAACTAAAAAAATACAGTGCAACTTCAGATTGGACTAGTGCAGATTGCAGAGTGCAGCTAGTCAAGTGACAGCTAAAATGTAACGCTTGCAATCAACAGGTCGATTGCGGTAAAATTATAGCTACAGTATAAAAGTCGCATTCCGCAATCACCTCTAAATGCCAAATAGTTAACATTCTTTCGTCGTTGGTTAAAACTTAAAATCCATTGTAACAGTAAAAATGCCATGAATTCAGCCAATCACAACAAATGATACTAATGCAACTTTTCTGCGACTGACTAGTTTATCGCTCTTTATTAAAAAAATTGTTTTGAATATTACAAGTTAGCTCTTGACAGCCACCTCACCTGGTGGCAAATGACGATGCAGTTTAAGATGGAAGCGGGCTAACCTGGAAGAGGCAGATTTTATTAAACCTATACCTAGGTCTCCACGATACAGGGAACCGTAGTGTGGAGGCCAAAGGCAAAATGACTGTAAAACTTTCTTGTCAATAAAGATTTATTTTATTTCATTTTACCTCTATGATATGATGGCATCGTACCGAAACGCTAAATCTCTTAGCGGCATGCACGGCTTTGTAGACAGGGTGGCCCACGACTTCGACGAAACTTCGGCCGTGGCTAGAAAAATATATCTTTTACCTTGGTGGTTAGTCCGCTTAAGCTGTTTTTAATACAATAGGAGCAACCTACCTACTAATTATACTCACACTAGTTTATGCCCGCGACTTCGATCGCGTGGACTACATAAATTAAAAATCCCTTAGCTATTTGCATGTCCAGCCCAATTGGACAAGTAATTTGAGCTACATGTTGATAGATCAGTCAGGCAGTCAGTTAGTCATCTTTTTCTTTTGATAAAAGTTTTCACTGTGATTGTACATGGTTAAATCCGAAACGTAAATGCACCAAGATGGTCTTGAAAAGCGTAGGTGAGGCGCTTAAATCTTCCAACAAGGTTTCTTTATGCTCGTTTTATAGTTATTAAATTTTACTATTGTCGTTTAAAATGAAATTTCGCTTAAAAGCTTTTAAGGACGAAACCATACGGGTCTGTTTTTAGCTTTATTCTACGTGTCTCTGGTCCGAAGATAAAATAGAATTTTTTAGAAGCCTTTTCGACCGGGAATAACCAGCAAGAAACTCGGTGGTTGCTCTTTTCAGACATTACATTCAAAGTTCGAATATAAAATCATAAAATTTATTTTAATAAACTTACTACAGGGTTCCCGGCACAGTTGTTAAACGACTTAGTTTTAAAAATAAATTTTCATTTCATTGCATTTTCATCGTGGAACTATGAATCAGACTACTTTGGTGCCCATTTTATCTGCTTGTTTCTGTCTCAATTTCATTGAATATATTATTTTCACTTAGGCACATACTTACGATTTGAATTCGTAATTTCGTTTGTTGTGGTTATGTCGCGTGCGCATATCAGTTGATCGTTTACGCCGAATAGATTGACGCAGTTTATGCAGAATTCGCTAAGGATCAGTTAACAATGACGTTATACACGTCACAATATCTTTTTGAAATGGAATACATATATTATCTACACAGTACTTTTTCTGTAGGCACAATATAGGCTTTTGTACACCAACAAACTGCCTCACCAATTTGGAGAGTCTTGTAGTTGTAAATATGTACCTATTGTACTTATATAAATTAATCATAAATAAAGTTAAAAAAAGGATTTTTTTTTCTAAGTTTATTTCTTACTGGTAAAACGTTGGCAAAATAAATTGGTCCATGCATTTTTTTAAAGTTAATTTAACTCAATCGGTTGACCCAGTAGATCTCTTAAGATAGAAGAAGAACTAACAGCTAAATACTAACAATGGCCGATTTTGACGAAAGAGGTAGGTACCTATAGAAATAGTTTAAGTTCCGGGGATTCCGGGGATCCGCTACATTTTGTCGCGGAAAATTAAAACATTCCCACGGGATTTTCAAAAACCTAAATCCACACGGAGTCTATCATCTAGTTGTTTATGGTAGCACCGGCATAAACATAATTAATTCACCAGCTTTCCGGATAATATCTGTATCACACGCAAAGGTAATTTGTAAGCCTTATGTAGAATGGAAAAGTGATCGGAAATGCTTTCTTTCATTGATACGCTTGGCTTGAAGTTTGAACAAATGCAGATTTCTCTTTCTATGGAGCTGTTATACACATACCTACCTTAAGAGGGGTCTCTCCATCACTAGCACCATACAAACGTAGTTCTGCTCTTATTTTTACAACAAACAAAAAAACGTTTATTTAAAAATCTAGCCTCACTAAAGCTTAGCTAAAGGTAGGTAAGGCCCTAAACAGAAGAAGCACCGGAATGAACAGTGTCATATTGTGTGGGACAACTTATCGTACAGTGCTGAAGCGGCTGAGCGTAAAGTTTGCTCCAAATCCGTCCCCAAATCAGAGCCTCGATAGCTCAACGGTTGAGGAGCGGACTAACTTCCGAAAGGTCGGCGGTTCAAACACCACCCGTTGCACTATTGTCGTACCCACTCCTGGCACAAGCTTTACACTTAATTGGTGGGGAAAGGGGAGTATTAGTCATGATTAGCATGGCTAATATTAATCTTTTTTTTTTAAATGTAGGTAGGTACTTAGTCAAATCTTATCAATGATATGAGGAAATTTGGTACATACATAATAACACGAAAAAGTCCTCATACTAAGCATAGATTAGATAATGATATTATGATAAGAGTGAAATGGCCGTAACAATAACTGCGTTGAAGCGTTGGAAAATTTTCACATGCTTTTAACGCTGAATATTTATGAGGGAAAGTTAACTTATCAAATAACGACTAAAAGCATTTAGACTTACCTGTGACTTTTTCCTTCTACGAGAAAGCTTGTAAAGTACTTTTTTAGGGTTCCGTATCTCAAAAGGAATAAAGGAACCTTTATAAGATCACTTCGTTGTCTGTCTGACTATCTGCCTTTTTGTCAAGACCCCTCATTGAAATCAAAACCTATAGAGTACTTCCTATCATGAAGGCAGACAGCAATGTCTTACAGCACAAGTACCTACCTACATGCCTATCTACGCTACAAAATAAGAAATATGCTTTACAATTTTAGCTAATATTAAATTTAAATTAAGTTTAAGTAGGGGTTGTCTACATTTAGGATGAACATCACCTATGCCATATTACTGATGATTAGTGATTTGATTTGAATTTTGATGATTTCAATAATATTTGAATGTGGCGGGGAGCGGGTTAATGCGGAAGGTGGAGGACCGTGTTTGGTTGCGCGCTCTTGAAAAGGCCTACAGGCTGATACAGGACGCATACAGGCTGATGGATTGGACTGGATTGGATTTGATTACACATGTTCTATATTGGTAACATAAGCAGTTAAGGGCAGGTGTAGGTTCACTAATCGTCTTAAAATTAACATGATTAAGTCATGATATGATGCGGAAGTCAGGTAATCTTGCCTACACGGTGCTTACGGAGACCATGTTTGATGTTATAAATTAATCGGTTTGTTTTAGCGAGACCTTAGGTAGAGTTTGCGTGGTAAACAATCGTCAATGTTTCTTTGAACTAACCGACCGACTAGTTGATAAATATTAAATACCAAGGGAGGGTGTTACCTCGAATCAAATTCCTCTGTGGTTTTGCTCACCTATCAGTTAACCAAATAATATTCTTATAGTATTCATTAAAGTAATTAGAATCTGCTCTATAATCTAAAAATTTTGTTAACTGGTCATAGAGTAGTCAGTAGATGGAATATAGATGAGGACCTTCCTGGACTCGGGATCACGAAGCTGTACTGTAACGCCGATGATGATGATTACCTACTGAATACCTACTACTACAACAGATACTACTACTAATACTGAATAGGTTTGGTCTGGTAAGACGTCAGTTGTAGCAGCTTACTGAAAAATCATACTGCCAATCTATTTAAGGATGGATTTCTCAAAATACTCCTATTATTTTAGTTTTTCAAAAATTATAGGTTTCCTGAGTTAGTTGTTACGTTTTCATCTCGAACTGCACCCTCACATAATCTTCTTTACCATTACTATAAAAGAATAAACTGACTAACTAATTTATCAAAGTGAGCTTAAACCACTAGGTCTGTAAACTTTGCATGTAGGTTTTCTTCCACAAATACCGGATTTTCAGAAATTTCAAGAAACAAAATTTGCTTTGTTACTCGTTTGTTCGAAAGGTGATTACGATGAAACATACAAACAATACCAAATACATTTTATTATAATAAAAAACAATACAAATCGAATGACACCGAGCTTTGGCCTCTCAAGGCTATGTATCATCGCTCGGCACCGCGGACTCCCACATAGGCGTAGGTAGGTATAATTAATCAGTCAAAAATAAGTACATAAACACCATAACAATGCGAATTTTTTACTATCACATTCATAAGGAATGAGTTTTTTTGTTTATTCTTTGGTAATTAAAGCTAAGATTGATTTATTGCTACTTGTGATGTTTAAGAGGACTCTATCCGTCACTCGTTTCATGCAATCGTAGTTCCAATTTCATTTGAATATTAAGCAACCAAAGTCCATGAAATTTTGCAGACATATTCTAGAAACTAATATCTATGTCTGTGGTTTTCCAGATTTCTGTTAAAATATTCGGTTTCAAAGTTACGCGGTCTTAAAAATTTTCATACAAATCTTTAAGCCCCTGTAATTTTAAAACTACATATTTTTAGAAAAATCTAAAACACCACAGACACAGATATTAGTTTCTAGAATATGTCTGCAAAATTTCATGGACTTTGGTTGCTTAATATTCAAATGAAATTGGAACTACGATTGCATGAAACGAGTGACGGATAGAGTCCTGTTAATTGGAAAACTACTTTTTGTGTAAGTAGACCTAAAGCACGCTCTTCACTCATGTTATCACGTTGAAAAGCGGCGCTAATGCCCTTGAAAGAATAGACTAAGTATTGGTCTAAGACCTATCCTTAATCTAAGGAAAAAACGTAATGAAAACAATATTTACCTATGGTAACAACAGAAAACAACATATTGTTTCGCGTCCTTCACGTAAACCGTGGAAACCAGCTGCAACATAACAATTTGACATGTTAGAGCCACGTGGAGCCACCACGCCATATCATATCTCCATGTAGATAGATACGAAATGGTGAAGAGAAATTCGACGGGCGTTTTTTCGCTTGCGCAATTACTATTTGTCCCTAGACAATCTCTTATAGAGAAGCTACCGATAAGCAAAATAATTATGGATTTATCTCGATGGTAATATTTGAGCTTGGATTACAGGTAAATGGAGCGCCAAGTTGTCTGGCATGCATCCAGCATGCGTTGGTACGATGCCAAGATCGCCTCTGACCACCTAGGTGGCTGTCGTTGACCTCGCCTCAGTTTATGCTCTATTGAGCAGTTATAATGAACGTACGAATATAAGGTAACGTTTTTAGGGTTCCGTATTGTATTACTAAGCCTCCGCTGTCCATCCGTCCGTCTGTCTGTCAGCGGGGTGTATCTCGTGAACCGTACTAGGTAGAGAGTTGAAATTTTCACGGAAATTCTATTGCTATAACAACGAATAATAAAAAAAATTGGCCGCCATGAAATAAAGTGTTATTTCTTGTACGGATGGTACGGAACCCTTCGTGTCCGAGTCCAACTCGCACTTGGGCGGGTTTTTTTTATAATTGACAGGTTTGCGCTTGACTGCGATACTTCTCGTTTGATGTTATTATGATAATTCTGTCTAAAATGAAATTCTGTACGCTAGAAGAGAAAATATGTATTATGATAGTGTAAGCAAAAGTTCAAAGCTTGAGGCAAGAACATATACTTACTAATAAATACTTAGTATAAGCTGTTGATATAGTGATATTAAATGTAAGTATCTTTCTTAGTTTGCCTGTAGGTATGTAGATAGGTATCGAATAGTATTTCGTAGGTCAAACTTTCTGAACATTCAACCCTAAGCTTTTAGAAATAATAACAGGATGACACTTTTTAACCCCCGACCCAAAAAGAGGGGTGTTATAACTTTGACGTGTGTATCTGTGTATCTGTCTGTGGCATCGTAGCTCCTAAACTAATGAATCGATTTTAATTTAGTTTTTTTTTGTTTGAAAGGTGGCTTGGCTTGATCGAGAGTATTCTTAGCTATAATCCAAGAAAATCGGTTCAGCCGTTTGAAAGTTATCAGCTCTTTTCTAGTTACTGAAATTATTATTCTTGCAGATTTTGTATGTGACTTAATAGGTACTTAACTACCCTTTCACAAAGGTGGCATACTTTATCTGAGCTTTCTACAAAGTATGTATATCCAAGAAAAGCCTATGTAAAACCAAGATTGTATAAGGTAGCCATCTGCCATTTGTTATTATGTCAAACGCTAAAGCTTACCTAATTATTATCATAAATTTTTCAACTTTTAATTACTTGTTGATAAGTCAACGTACTTAGTTATAGCGCACTATACAATAATTAAAGATTGATTTAAATTAATGATAGCTTACATAGTAGTGCGTAGGCGCGACTTTTTACACACAAAAAGTTCAGCTGTCACTGTCCATCAATCAATCATGATCAAAGTGATAATTGAATGTACCGAAAAACAAGTTTAATCTTAAGTTTTAATAAAAACTTCACTACTGTAGTGTAGTTATTCATTTTAAATTATATTCTTTACTAGAAGATGCCCGCGACTTTGTTCGCGTCTGGTGGGAACTCTTTGATTTTTCAAGATAAAAAGTAGTTTTGTATGTCCGTCTCAGCTCCCGCATACAAGCTATCTTTAGTCATTATGGGTCTTCCACGTTTTATTTTTATACCTATTAAAGGTCTTCGCATATTACACAGAATGCAGCATGACAGGAACTCACAGGAGCTGTATATCGTATTCCGGCGCTAGTGCACTCATTCGTATTCGGTTCGTTTTTGTGATTCGTAAAAATACGATTCGAAGTGGCCGTCACACAAAACGGACGTACGCGTGTGCACTCATTCGATTCGTGATTTGACGGATCCGTCAATATCCGAATACGAATGAGTGCACAAACGCCCTCACGGTGAAATTTTCAACATTGAAGTTGAAGAAGTAAAATAGTTGAAGTTTTTCTGAAGAGTTATGACAGGTGGACTGCTTGTAGTCCATGAAGGAACAGGACATAAAGCTCACATTTGTATGATTCACTGTGAGTCGAGTAGGAGTAGCGCCAGCGTCGAAGCGTTTCGAGTTGGTACGTGGTATTATCATTTACCTACATAGGTAAAAGGATGAGCGATTTAACTTCAGCACAATATATAAGTTCTTACATTTATTAAAGTAGGTATGATTATTTACTATGGTCAAGTTTCAAGACATGCATATTAAGTAAGTATCAACCTGTTAGCATACTTAGCTTTACAAATGATAAAAGAGTCCCAAATGCTAATATTGTTTACAATGATTAAGATTCTGCCTACGTAACGTAGTCGTTATCTACTATCGAGACATGTGTAGGTAGACTTTATAAAAGACGCTATTGCCTTCACTGAATAAATGGTTACAAAGCAAACCGCGTTAATCCTAACGATTTTAAGATTAACTCATCAGTATTTTTAGGGTGACCATACGTTTTTAAATCCAGAATGTTAACTTCAGTTTGTACATAGAGTCTTAGCAAGATTTTAGATCTCTCTCTCGGTTTTCTAAAAAATAAATAAATAATGCACGAGCACAAATGAATTATTTCAGAAAGTTACATACAAGTTCAATACAATACAACAGTTACAACTTCTTTAACATTTTCAATTTAAACAAATGTATGAACCTATACATGTAGTTTACTACATTTAAGGCTGGGACACACCAAGCGCGTATGCAGCACGTAAGCGTAGACGTAGCGCGTACCATGACGTTGTAATGTATGGAACTGTATGAGATATGGCATACCGCTTGCGTGACGTGAACGTTCGCGTAGACGTATTGCGTGCTGTCATGTCTATGGATTCACGCGCGTCACTACGCGCGTGGTCACGTGTACGTGCTGCATACGCGTTTGGTGTGTCCCAGCTCTTAAAGGTAAACTATAGGGTGCACAGTATGTGTGTTTGTATGTGTAGTATAAGTGTGTGTGTGTGTGTGTGTGTGTGTGTGTGTGTGTGTGTGTGTGTGTGTGTGTGTGTGTGTGTGTGTGTGTGTGTGTGTTTCTTTAATTTGTTTCTAGATATTTCTTTATCAGTTTAGTGACATGTATATTGATAATAAATAAATGAGTTTGCTGGTACGTGTACGAACTATCTTGATTATGCTAAGAATTAAGATTAAAACAAATGCTATGATCTAATGGATAATAATTAATTTTATGAAATGCCTATTTACATAAAAAAATCTTCAACACATGGACCTCTTGTATTATTTTAGTCTACAAGCCCTTGAAAGAGACGATTGGCTTGAAGTAATCCAAGATAGACATGACTAGCAGCAATTTAGGCTGAGACTTGTGTCAGTGCATGCATATTTGAATTCGAAGGAGTAGTTTCGGAGATTACCTCCTACATCTAATCTTACAAACTTTATATCTAGATAGATATAAAGTGAAGATATAAATAAATCTGTCTCTGTGAGCTTAGTCCCTTAGGACCTATTTGGTTCACTGTTTGCACTATGTCCCAGAATCCGAAGGCGATGGTCACCCTAAGTTTGCATATTCAGTCGCCCACGTGTGGAGGTTTTGCACATGATGCGTCGAATACAATTAACTCTTTTCGTCCCACGGGTGTCGTTGAACTGAATCGCCATTGTTTCAGTATCTTGGGATTGGGAAAGGTTTCTACTAAGTAGATAATTAGGCGTATGAATATGCGAGGTCGGGAACAATCTAATTATAATAAAAAATAAGCATTCAGTTAAAAAAAATAAGAATTTTTAAGTCATCATAGAACGTACATAGGTTCTCCTGAAAATAAGTTTTATTGTACATAATTTTATTATATGTATTTATAACTAAAAGTAAGTTTCAAATAGGCTACGGCAATGAGATACTGCACCATTCATCAATTCGAAGATCAGATTACGATTCTTTCAATTCGGAGCGGACGAAAATTTCAACTTCTAAATCTAGGCGTCTACTAAGAGATAATAATATAATATTGGTCTCGGATTGTTCATCCACACAGGTACTGTTGACTGTAGGCAACTGCTTAAGGGCCTGTTACTTACTGAGGTAGATACGTAGTATTATTAGTTCAATGCTGGGACTCCTAGATGCCTCGGGATCCGTCCCGCGGCGAAATAAACCTCTGTTACGAAGCTGATTGCACTGAAAAGTAAAAAAAAATATCAGTTAGTATCCTGGGAAACTGCGAAAAATATGTTTTATAGATAAAATGAACTTGTAGCTTGTAGTTAGTAGGAACTCTATGCATACTTTACTTGAATTGAAAAGGCGAAAGGGGGTCTCAAGGTTTGCTGTAGGTACCTATAACAAGTCCCATAAAAATTAAGATTAAAAAAAAAACTTTTTAATTTAAACAGTGGAACAGTAGAACATTTGAAAACAAAATGAATGCTATGTCGGTTCTCGGTTCTCACAAAGCTAAGATTCGCGGGTTAGTATTAATTTGGGTGTTTAGTAAATATACTAGTACAATAGCTGGTCGGCGACCTATAACAAAGGAGAGGATGTAACTGTACACTCGCAATGTTTATACAAACACACTTCCGTGTAGTGCGTAGAGTAGATTTGGCTAATGATTTGTTACTCTGTTCTCCTTTGACGGCTGATTTGCATGTTGCCTTTGATTGAGCCGATGCCAGTAATAAAGGGGACTTACTTCGTTTATTATTATAGATCCTATACCTACCTACCCAATCCAATTTTAGAAATGAGATTATAACTGGTATGTTTTCAAATATGTAATTATAAATAAAAACGTACCTACATTTTTTATAAATAACTATGTTTATTTCTGTTACTCTCAAAAAAAAAACAAACGCTCTGGCATTTATGTGTAAGTAAGTAGGTACCTATGTATCAGTCTTTGAAGATTTGTAATGTTTTTTTTTTCATTTCAAATCTTTATAGCTTTGATACCTAATTGGCCAATTCGATAGATATAATAACCTACATTGTAAAACGTTTTTTTCGTCTTTGTAAACGTTTGTCATCTTATGCCGTTAGTAAAAGGACATTGTTCTAACGGTTGACCAATTTAATTTTATTTTCTGTTGAATTTTGTGAGAATTAAATTAATGGAACGTCAAAACGGTCTAAATAGAGGTCATTAGTTTGAATTAATTTGAATAAAAAAGATGAAGTTACTTAGTTACGTTTATCTTTTACAAAACTACAAATTAGGGTTAGAACACACATATCTGCCGTCATAATACTTATTTGAAGCTGTCTATTATATTGTCTATTTATTCATTATATACTCATATATTTTGGTAACACGATACGTGGAACTGTTCGTTATTTGACACTGTTCCAAACATTAACAAGATAAATGAGTTCTAAACTCAAGATTAAGAGCCAACTTGCGATTCTTGGAAACTGATCTTTGGGCCGTTTGTTTGAATCCGAACATAAGTTAACTAGAATGTATCAGTTTTCTTACTGTGACCTTTCTGAGGGCCTGTTATGTAACGTCGCAGCTTCTTAGATAATAGTTTTGGTATCATTTGATTCTCTTCGGGCCCTTTCGTTGGCACGACACATAATACATACATAATACACTCTTTAAGTTAAGTTAGTTTTTAAGTTTTATATTTTAAATTTTATATTCTAGGTTTTATATTTTTTATTTGTATTTTTTATTTTTAGTTTTGTATATAAGCGTCATTATTTGTAATACTATGTTTATGTGTCGGTTTCAATGAATAAATTTTATTCTATTCTATTCTATTCTATTCTATTCTCTTTATAACGAGAATCGAAGATCCCTCCGAAATAAGTACCAGGATTGCTTGCTATCTTTATACCAAATTACGTCAAAAGCGGTTAAACTGATGGGCCGGTAAAACCTAGCAGACAGACAGACACACTTCCGCATTTATACTATGGATAATTGGATATAGATGGATATTGGATAAAATGGATGGATATGGATTAGGTTCAGATTGTGATTTGTTCATGCTCATTGCTCGTGTTTATATTATGTGTTTATAGATAGGTATTTATTTTTATCAATTGCTCTGAAATCAGTGAGCATGGTCCAGGAAGCGCGATTAGTGCGCGTGCGGCGTGAAGGTCGCCGATAAACGCTTCCTAGGCAGTTAGGGCCACGTGGGACCCACTGTTTACCTACCGTATGCCTCCGTTCCCACGGTTAGGTCTTGTGGGATAGTGCCTGAGGTTATGCAGTCTGTAGAGACTCTGTTTATGACCTAGAACCTAGAACTTACATATTATATTGTTGCCGTCCATAGTTATTGTTAGGCGATTCAAATAAAACTGGCTTTTGGGATCATGAAAATCATTTATTTGGGAACTTGTAATATACAATTTTGGGACTTACGAAACTGACTACATACACGAGTAGATTATTCGCAATCGACAAATCATAAACCGCAATATCGGCGCAGGCGCAACAGACAGCTTCGAGCAATAAGTGTCGTCTATATAAGGCAAGAAACCGTGTCTTCGAAACTCAGTCTACAGCGGGCAGCGGTGCGGCGTGGAGCGACCATCCATCGGCGAATGCATCTCTCCGGGCAGCCTCTGTATGTGGAATGCACGGCCGCATGAAGCTCAGTCCGTCGCCGAACGGCGCAGCGTGCACACGCGCTAATGAGGATGTTCATAGCCGCTACACCACCCCCTCATCAGCGAAGCGTTTGGGTTGTTTCGAGACTCTTCCATATCTTGTTACATGAGCGTAGCTTTTAGGTTCTTGAGCTTCTTCTTGATCGGGGCTCTTTACTACATAGGCAGGCTTCAGTCGGTCGATGGAAATATTTATTATCTTCTTATTTACGGAGATCTTGAAAAATTTTGCACATCGCTCGATGACTTGAAATGGGCCGTCGTAGGCGGGAGTGAGAGGCTTGCTTACTGCGTCGTGTCGCACAAATACATGTTCGCACCTTGAAAGGTCTTGAGGAACAAATATTGGACGACAATTTGGCTTTCTTTACTCTTGTGATTTCTTTATTGCATTGCTTATGTTGGTCATTAGTTTTATGTTGGATTCAGTTGAATTATTGTTCGCTGCACCATAGAACTCCCCTGGCAAGCGAATCGTCTGTCCGTACAATAACTCAGCTGCACTGTACCCGATATCTTCTTTGACAGCTGCTCGAAGTCCTAACAAAACGGTAGGTAATTCGTAAGACCAGTTATCAGCGTTTAGGCGTGTCGTTAATGCACATTTCAGGGTTCTGTGCCATCTTTCGATTATACCGTTAGTCTGTGGGTGGTAAGCTGTGGTGCGGTTCTGCAGTATTCCCATACGTCGTGCTAGATTCTTAAATATTTCACCCTGAAATTGCCTCCCTTGGTCTGTTGTAATCTTCTCCGGTGTCCCAAAACGGCTTATCCATACTTCATAGAATGCTGTGGCTACAGTTTCTGCAGTTATATCCGTTATAGGGCATGCTTCAGTCCACCTCGTTGCTCGGTCTATCATAGTCAGACAATAACGATATCCGTTGGATGTGGGTAGTGGTCCAATGATATCCAAGTGCACGTGTTGAAGCTTTTCTGCGAACTCGAAACTTTCCAGGGGTGCGTGGACATGTCGTTGAATTTTCGATTTCTGGCAAGGTATGCAAGTTCGAGTCCATTCGTTTACATCTTTATTCATGCTGGGCCAAAAAAATCGTGCAGTGATCAATCTTCTTGTTCCTCTAACGCCTGGATGACTGAGCTCGTGAATTGCGTTATATGCTAGTTTACGAAACTCCTTGGTCAGGTATGGGCGTGCGCTTCCCGTGGACATCTCACAGATGATAGTTATTGAAGTGTCGGGTAGGGTTACAGATTGGAATTTCAAGTTGCTGCGGTCTTGTAGATTGACAAGCTCGACATCGTGTTTCTGACTCTGGGCCAACTGTTCGTAGTCGATCGGAGAAGGGCAGAATAAGGTTTCGACTCTTGATAAGGCGTCTGCAACTTCATTCTCTTTGCCGGAGATATATTTAATTTCAGACGCGAACTGGCCAATGTAATCCAGGTAACGTGCTCTGCGTGGAGATTCTGTCTTGCTTTGCGCAGTCAGTGCATATGTTAATGGCTTGTGGTCAGTATATACCGTTAGTTCCTGACCCTCGAATATATGCCGGAAATGACGAATGGCCATGTAGATCGACAATAGTTCTCTGTCGTATGTGCTGTATTTCCTTTGTGCTTCATTAAACTTCTTGGAGAAAAAACCAATAGGTACCCATGATCCTTTTCTTTTTTGCTGTAGGACAGCGCCGGCGCATGAATCTGAGGCGTCGGTCATAAGAGAGTATGGCATTACTGAGGATGGGTGGTATAGCAAAGCCGCGGACTTGATATCTTCTTTACATAACTCGAAAGCCTTTTTAGCTGCGTCTGTCCAATGTACTCTTGTTGTGTCGTTCTTCTTAGTGTTGTGAAGGTATCTATGGAGGTCTTTTTGGTGCTCTGCTGCTTGTGGTATATTTTCCCGGTAAAAATTTAACATTCCCAAGAATCTTCGGAGTTGTTGTATTGTTTCAGGTAATGGATATGTAGATATAGCTTTGACTTTCTCTTCTGTAGGTTTGATGCCCTCTTTAGACACGGTGTAGCCCAAAAAATCTAGCTGTGGTACACCGAAGATACATTTTGAAACGTTCAGTGTCAACCCATTTTCTTCCAAGCGTTTAAAGACTTCTTCTAGATGTTCTCTGTGTTTCTCTTCGGTCTCCGAAGCTATTAATATGTCGTCGATGAAAGGAAATACTGGTAGGCCCCTTAGTACGTTATCGATGTGTCTCTGGAAGGTTTGACCTGCATTTCTCAGTCCAAAACACATCTTGGTGAATTCAAAAAGTCCGAATGGAGTGATGATCGCAGTCTTTTGAATGTCGCTTTCTCGGACTTTGATTTGGAAGTAAGCTTTCTCTAAGTCAAGTTTTGAGAAAATGTTCTTGTTTTCCAAACAATGAGTGAAGTCGTGAAGG
This sequence comes from Maniola jurtina, assembly GCF_905333055.1. Lineage (NCBI taxonomy): Eukaryota > Metazoa > Arthropoda > Insecta > Lepidoptera > Nymphalidae > Maniola > Maniola jurtina. The sequence continues at coordinate 3,927,198 of NC_060045.1, forward strand.
CGCGGCACGGGATACCGATCAGGAACTGTCATCGCATTTAGTCTTCTGTAGTCACCGCAGGGGCGATATTGGCCATTTTTCTTTTCCACCATATGTAATGGACTAGCCCAAGAGCTGCTGGAGGGTCGACAGATCCCTTGGTCCATCATGTGTTGGAATTCTTCCTTGGCAATTTTGCTTTTCTGTGGTGATAGTGGTCGTGCCTTAGCGAATACTGGTGGGCCGGTGGTCTCAATGTGGTGTTCTACGTTACTTCGAGAAGTTTTCATTGCATTGGGTCTTGTGATGTCGGGATACTTCGCCAATAAATCGTGATAAGGTTGCCTATCGTCGATGGTACGTATGCTTGGTTCTACAGACGAAGATACACATCCTCTTGCTATCGAAGTACCTCTTGAGTCGATTAATCTTCGGCCTCGAATGTCGACCATCAGGTTGTAATGCTGGAGGAAATCTGCGCCTATGATGGGTCGGCTCACTGAAGCTATGACGAACGTCCATTTGTATGATTGTCGTAGACCTAGGTCGAGCTCTATTGTTTGGTTGCCGTATGTAGGTATGGAAGTCCCGTTAGCTGCATACAGGTAATTTTGAGGATCACGCCTTTTTCTTTTGCAGTTTTGCAGTGGTAGGACTGATATGTTGGCTCCAGTATCGACTAGGTAACGTAATCCGCCTGATTTGTCCTTGATGAATAGACGGTTCACTTGTACTTCTTCGACCCGGGCTCCCGTCGCAGCTTGAGTCGTCGTTAGTTTCCCGTACTTTGGTTGTTGACTTGCTTCTTGTAATCACAAGGTGATAGGCAGCGATAAGCTTGGTCTCCAAACCGACGATGGTAGAAACAAACTCTTGAGCGATTAAACTTCTGTTCTTGCGATACAGGCGGGCGATACAAATTGGCTCGGTGGGGCCGACGAGAGAAGTGTGATTGGTTCAATTTAATAGCGGCGATTTCCTTTGATAATTCTTCGATTTTGTTCAAAACTACATCACTGTTGCCCTGTGTTGATGTTGATGGTTGGCAGACGGAGTTCACTTCTGAATTCTGTTGTTCAATCATCTTGTCAGCTGTCGTGGCGAGTTTATCTAGGCTCGTTTCTGTACTCATAGTAAGCGGGGTGCGAACTCCTTGAGGGAGATGACTAATCCATAGTAGCTTCAATGTGTCTTCTGGAAATAATTTCTGTGCCACATCTCGCATTCGCCTTAACAGTTGTGATGGCTTCTGACTCCCAAGCTCCATTTCATGTATTACCTTGTGTAATCTTTTCGTATTTGTTTCTTCGTAAAGGTCTATTAACCTCGATTTAAGAGTTTCGTACTTTGCGGTCGCGGGGGGGTCCAACACGATGTCGCCGATTTGCTCGATGTCGCATAATTCAAGCTGTCCGACGGCGAATTGAAATTTAGCTTCATCGCCGAGTTTCTGGCTTGCTACTATACATTCAAACTGGGCGAACCATAATCGTGGTTTATGCCGCCAAAATACCGGAATGCGGGACTTGAGTGATATTGCTGCGAGTTCTGTAAGATCTTCTTTTTTTACGTCGGAGTTACCAGTGTTGCCGTCCATAGTTATTGTTAGGCGATTCAAATAAAACTGGCTTTTGGGATCATGAAAATCATTTATTTGGGAACTTGTAATATACAATTTTGGGACTTACGAAACTGACTACATACACGAGTAGATTATTCGCAATCGACAAATCATAAACCGCAATATCGGCGCAGGCGCAACAGACAGCTTCGAGCAATAAGTGTCGTCTATATAAGGCAAGAAACCGTGTCTTCGAAACTCAGTCTACAGCGGGCAGCGGTGCGGCGTGGAGCGACCATCCATCGGCGAATGCATCTCTCCGGGCAGCCTCTGTATGTGGAATGCACGGCCGCATGAAGCTCAGTCCGTCGCCGAACGGCGCAGCGTGCACACGCGCTAATGAGGATGTTCATAGCCGCTACAATATAATGCGCTTATAATATATCATGCGTTTCTAGGAAATGCAACATAATATGTATTATTATGAATATCAGGATAAACATGGAAAATAAACGCTAGGAATGTTTCCAAATAGGAAACTCGCCCACGAAGTTTCCGTTGCGAATCTAGTAAATGAGGAAATTTACTGACTGCACTGTGTGCAGTTTACTCCTATCTATTCACTTGTTGGCAAACAAACAACATGCAACAACATCCTTTGAGATTAAAACTGTGAGAATAAAATTGTGTGATCCATATCCTTCGTACTAATGTTATAAATGCGAAAGCGTGTCTGTGTGCTGTCTGTCTGTTTTTTTGCTAGCTTTTCACGGCCCATTTTAACCTATTTTAACATTTGTTACAGAGACAGATATAGTCTATTTTTAACCCCCGACCCAAGAAGAGGGGTGTTATAAGTTTGACGTGTGTATCTGTGTATCTGTCTGTGGCATCGTAGCGCCTAAACGAATGAACCGATTTTAATTTAGTTTTTTTTGTTTGAAAGGTGGCTTGATCGAGAGTGTTCTTTAGCTATTATCCAAGAAAATCGGTTCATCCGTTTGAAAGTTATCAGCTTTTTTCTGTAACCTTCACTTGTCGGGGGTGTTATAAATTTTTAATTTACACTTGTTTAATCAAAGAGTTCCCCCGGGATTCTTAAAAAACATATCTCGGGCATCATCTATTTGTTTGGTTTCTTTGTGTTTTTTTTTGTTTTGTGTGCAAATAAGTTTATCTTTTTTTTAAACTTCACATTTTTTATTCTATATTCACATCAACTGAGTTTTTTTAAATAAAATAAACTACCATCTATCTATCTATTTGGTACTGAGATAGTTTGCGTCTAGGAGATGGATATAGCATATTTTTTATCTTGGAAAATCAAAGAATCCCCAAGTGATTTTAAATATCCTAAAGGCTCCAGGGAGGAAATCGCTGGCATCATCTAAATAATCTAAATAATTGTTATGCTTTACATTATTATAATTGTTATATTCCTGTACTAGCTGATACCCACGACTTCGTTCGCGTGGATGTAGGTTTTTAAAATTCCCGTGGGAACTCTTTGATTTTCCGGGATAAAAAGTAGCCTATGTGCTAATCCAGGGTATAATCTATCTCCATTCTAAATTTCAGCCCAATCCGTCCAGTAGTTTTTGCGTGAAGGAGTATTAAACATACACACACACACATACAAACTTTCTCCTTTATAATATTAGTGTGATATTCAGCGATGTTGGCTGCTGTCCATTAGTTTTGCTATAAATTAACTACTTGTACACAGAACAAGTAGGTTTACGAGTATTTTCAGTTTCATAACGATATGGTAACATTTTGTAACGTGAATTACACAACCTTACACGTTATACGGGTTGGAAAGTATTATCGCTATTTTTCTGTTTTAACGATTGCTAAACTCTGGTGCAATTTCGTGTTATCATTGAACGCGACAGGCAGTCCCTAGGTACATTTTTAAAATTCAAATTACAATTACAAAATTTTTGTGCATGATAACAATCTCATTTAGTTTGCACTTAGCATTTTTAATTGTATTTCTATTCAATATTTAGTTTTAAATATTAAGTACGTATCTGATATACGTCCGTCCAATCCATACTAAAATGCGAAAGTGTGTCTGTCTGTCTGTTTGTCTGTCTGTCTGCTATCTTTTCACAGTTTAATCGATTCTGACGAAATTTGGTACAGGGTTAGCTTATATCCCGGGGACGGACATAGGCTACTTTTTATCCCAGAAAATCAAAGAGTTTCCACGGGATTCCTAAAAACCCATCCGCTTAACCGATTTGTATGTTTGGTACCGAGGTAGCTTGCGTCCCTGTTATTGCATATAGTTATACATACATTACATAGCCATTTTATCCCGGAAAATCTAACATTTTCCACGGGATCTTTAAAACCCCACGCGGATGAGGTCGCGGGCATCCTCTAGGTATGTAGGTATATTAATTTGTTGTGTTTTAATAGAACTTTATTTTGTTCGTCTTTAACTTTTATACTGAGTGAATAAATTGTTTTAATTTAATCATTAAAGAACACGCAGGAATTCTTACATTTTGTCTCTATATACATTCCTATTTTTGTAAATCACAGCCTTGTAGTATCGTGGACGAAAGGTGAGAATCAATTTAAAATACCAATGTTTGGTATGAGTGGATGCTTCTGTAGTCTATACAGTATTTTATCACAACGCGTAGTCACATAATGGTAGACTATGAAGGAAACGCCTGCATGAAAGTCAGTTTAACTAAGTCGATTTCTACACTTATAAAATCTCCAATACACATTGGCCCTATACGTTCGGCAAGTGAGCGGCTATGTGTAAACGCTGTTACAGAATTGCACAAAGCCTTCATGTTTGAAAACTCACATGAATCGGCAAGCCGGCCAATAGCCCTGAGCGGCAAATCGTAGAACCTAATAATATTATGTTAGGAGTCTTTGCGTAGACGCTAAAAAAGTATTTGTTCTTGTAGCCCAAGTGGCATTTATTTTACATGTTCGCCGACTGCATTGGACGAGTAAGTTGGCCTAATGTGTACTGGACTCTTTACAAACGAATATCTACTCGTATTTTACATAGAAAGTGAAGTTATTGTACGATCTGTATCAAGATAATTCTGAGTTCATTTCATATGGAAATATCTAGTGTAAATTGTCAAGTTTCTACGCCTAACGTATTCATACCACGCGTATGAAAGTTCTACCATATTTGGTCTAGATATCAGACAGCGATCTGACAGCTAGATGTCCCTTTCTTTTAATGATTTAAATAGACCACATAAACCCTTTCATAGTATAGTATGTTTTGTTGTTGTTGCACTTGACTTTGGTAGGTAGGTATCTCTTGATAAGTGACGGCATTTTATATATCAGAATCTACGATAAAACAGCGCTAAATGCCCGGCAATAGCCGCTAATAGTACTCACGTAGCTACCTATTGAGTGATACCTACCCTCAAATTTTCCAGTAAGATAGTAAACTAAAACCACGGTCGAGGTTTCCTTCCAGATCTGGCAATTTTAGCCAATGTAGAATGTATTCCCAAATTGAACGAATCGAAGAGCCGAAGGCCCTCTCCTCTCATTTAAAGACAATAATGCCAAATAGTCTTCGTTGGCTTTGTCGTCAACCGATAGACGCCCAGTGCCTACAGCTGGACCAGTGCCTACCTAAGTCTCTTGTGGAGACTTCCACATGCCACGGTCTTGTACCATTGGATTCAGCGGCCCCTTGGGACTCATTATATGTCATCTACCATTTAATCCACTTAGTGGGTGTGTGCAAACACTGCTCTTGCCGGTGCCAGGTATCAAACCCTGGACCTTTGGAATTATATTTGCAGCGCTGCTCTGTTAGAGTTACACTTCGTTTATAATGTAGCTTTTAGAAAGGTTTAAAAGCTTTTGATTGATAGTGAAAAGTAGCAAAACAACCAAACAATACAATTTACCTTGAAAAATGGACCATGGCGAAGTTATGTTTAACCCACTACACTTACACCTTTCACCTGTGGTCGAGTAATAACAACATGTCTAGTACGGGTTTCCGAAAACGAACTTCGATGTGGAATCCGTCAATCGATCGCCACGCCTCTAGCACTAACTTTAGCGTTACTACTTTTACGTTGAGGAAACGTAACGTAAAATAACATCCAATCTTTGAGCTGATGCTCACGCGATAGTTTCTAATGTCCATGTTCATCATGTCTAGAAACTAATGCGTGAGCGTCTAGCCTCTCTAGTAGCCAATGCAATTAAAGAACAATCTCTAGTGGCTCTACTGCATCATCCTCGTGGTCATCAATTGATAGAAGACAAAACCCACGACAAAATTTTGTCTACGCATTTACTTGTGTTATCTCTATGAATAACACGAGAAAATGTGAAGGCAAAATTTTCTCGTGTGGCGCATGTTAGGCCATCAGGACTGCCACACGCTATGGATGGTCTTGCGCCGATTGAATCCAGAGGCTCCCGCTTTCTGTAAGTCGTCTGATATCATCTGTCCATCTAGGGAGAAGCGATCGCTTAGACGGTAGTAGTAGTGGTTATAAAATCGGCACTTACGAAAACCATCTAAGTTTCGAGTCATGCAAACTCGTACTAGAAGTACAGTAATGCAAAGGCATACCATACCACCCAGACCATAAACATTTACACACTTTAATTCTTGGGTACCATAATGATCTATATTGCATTAGTAAATAAGTATTAAACTTGTGTATACTGTATTTTATTGCGTGCAGCTGATTGTACTAATGTGCAGTTTGCTTGGTTCATTAGACACGGCATACTTTCGAGCATTTCTTTTGATTCGCTGCTATAATAAAACCGCACTATGATTTATGTTATGATGCATCATTGAAATCGACTACTGGTGGAATTGATTTTTTTTTTTGGTTATTCCGCCTAAAATAGTACTTTTGACATGGCATTTGACTCATGGCCCGTGAGAGTCAATTTTTACGCATTATAGAGGGGTCTCTCGGTCACTCGCTTCATACAAACGTAGTTCCAATTTCATTTGAATATTAAGCAACCAAAGTCCATGAAATTTTGCAGGCATATCCTAGATAGTAATATCTATGCCTGTGGTTTTCCAGATTTCTGTTAAAATATTCGGTTTCAAAGTTACGCGGTCTTAAAAATTCACATATAAATCTTTGAGCTTCTGTAATTTTGAAACTTTAGAAAAATCTAAAACACCACAGGCACAGATATTAGTATCTAGAATATGTCTGCAAAATTTCATGGACTTTGGTTGCTTAATATTAAAATGAAATTGTAACTACGATTGTATGGAGTAAGTGACGGAGAGAGCCCCGTTAATTTCAGAATAACTGCCTTTTTACATAATAATTAAATTAACTAACGAATAAAATTATGAAAGGGAGAATAAACATAACAATAGCCGTCAATGTTACACTTAGTCATGCTACAGTGCAAATTGATAGTAATTTGTGTGTAATAAAAATACCACAGTTGTATTACAAAATCTATTCAATTAATTTCTGGTTGTTCAATACAATTAAGGAACTATTTCAGAAACTGGAGCAAAAAGTTCCATATTATTACAGCATGTAATAGCAAACTAATTTGAATTTGAATGATTTGTTACGAACCTAGTTGTAATATTGCCTCCGAATATTGTAACTATCAATTATATTGTAACCTGTAATTAAGGTTGCATAGGGGACTGAATGCACTTAATCGCTTAAGTTATTCATAGTAAGATTTTAAATTATTTAATGATTAATAAATAAAATAAAAATAAAAAAAATTCATATATAATCAATCATAATATAGGTACTTAGCTATTTGGAAAACTACCCGAAACTGTTAAAAATTAAAAATATATGAATTGCGGTATTGCTGTTCGCAATTTCATCTATGAAAATATAATTTTGGGCATCAGTTTTCTCCATCTGTAGGTACCTATTATTCCAATAAATAGTGAATAAATATCTTATGGCAAAGCACGCTTTATCCGAAGCACCATTTACCACCTGGTGCTATTGTAATTCTAGCGATATCAGTAATCATACCTACGCAGCTACGTAAGAAAAATAAAATATGCAGACGATCATGTGTGGAAGAACCCAATGCAATAAATTAAGTAGGCGAATGCCATATACCTACTTATACTTAAATCAAGTTGTTTATAAACATTAAACAGCATTATCTAACATTTTTTTGCCTTTCATAACGGCCTAGAGAGTAGCATTAAGATGATCGCATATTACAGCAAGAGCCGCCATAGACGCATCACGCAAGTTGCTCTCTCCGGACGCAATTCATTTTTCAAGATTAAAAATTTCAACACCAGCCAGACACCACAACCACCAAAATGGGAATGACCGTCACATTTATTCGATATACACACACTGGTTAATCCCTGGACAATATAATCTGTACGGCCGTCCATTATTAACTGGGTCCTCTTGATATGGGCATTGTACCAAGCTGCATCAATCGGAAAATAAAGCTTTTACTTATGTCAGTGCTTGTCCTATCAGCTACGCTATCGCACAAAGCATAAGCGCAACAGCCTCGCGGGGCTGCCACGCTTATGGGGGACTCAGCTATTTGCAGTACAAAAAAAAACCGGCCAAGTGCGAGTCAGACTCGCCCACCGAGGGTTCCATACTCGGGTATTTTTTCTGACATTTTGAACGATAAATCAAAAACTATTATGCATAAAAATACATAAAAATCTGTTTTAGAATGTACAGGTAAAGTTCTTTCATATGATACCCCAATTGATACAGTTATCTTACTTTGTAAATTTAAACACATTTTAACATTTTTTTTCAACGATGTAACCACAAACTCACGGTTTTCAGATTTAATCCTTTATTTCATGATTCTAGGTCAACGGGAAGTACCCTATAGGTTTTCTTGACAGACGGACGGACGGACAGACGGACGGACGGACAGACAGACAGACAGACAAAGTGATCCTATAAGGGTTCCGTTTTTCCTTTTGAGGTACGGAACCCTAAAAATGCTTTTCGATAAGCCTTACGCGTTTCTGGCAGCTCCTGCCTTAATCTGTGATCATCTTTACTCGAAGTAGATACTGTTTGTTGCAAAACTTTTAATTAATTTCACACTGACTTGTGCATTTGTTCGTGTACTAATAAAAGTAATTGGTAACTGACCATGAAAATATCGCATTTGTTTCAAAATATTTCAAAATGATTTTAATATTGTGATTGTCAAAAGGTCGACACTAAATAATAATGTTGATGTCTTCATACTATGAGTAAGGTGCTTTGAAATACATAATTGTATTAAAGGCCTTTGAAAATTATAGTGGTACAATAGAGAGATCATTACTAAAATATGAAGTTAAATAATATGAAATTATAATTTAACAATAGCTTTTCACTCTTCTATGTCCACGTGAAATTCGGGTTAGCGGATCGATCGAAGTTATGGTAACTTTGTCATCAAAATTCTACAACCTATAAGCAAAAACTTCAAAATGGCTGCCTTGAAAAAAAAAATGAAACAAAAAAGTTTTATTTTGTGTACCTAAGTTGTATAATATTATCTTAATAATAATATTAATTCCATCAATATATATTAATCATTATATTAATAATCATTATAATAATCATTATATTAATTATCGTATATGAATCCTTCGTTTGCGAATCCAACTCGAACTTGACCGATTTTTCTATTCAGTGGCCTCTAGGATTCTCCGGTTTGCTGTCCAGAAACTTTTCTAAGGCTCTTGTGCCATCTATGCGATCAAAATTTTAGCATTATTTTCTTAGGTAGGTATATTTGAACTGCGAAAGTTGCGTCATAAAATTTTTGTGTAACGCACATATAGTTATTTTACTTATCTAGATAGTTTAATTATTAGATTTTACAAGCGTACGAAGTTGCAGAAAATAAATTAGCTCATATTGTAATAAAATTAATATTTAATGGTCTGAGAAGTCGATTAAGCTAATTGGAGTGATGAAAAAGCTGCAAGAGCGTTACCGTTGCGGTGCTGTTACATGAAACGTTCAATAGCCTTCATTTTAATAACCAACCTGCTCGATTGTGATTAGTTTTCTCCTTTTTTTCATGAAATTCGTTCAGTGGTTTTCGTTATTAATTAATTTTATATTACAAATCGTGGGATGGAACGCCTTTCCGGAATCCTTGTTTCCTGCCTCGTATAATTTAAATAACTTCAAAACAGGAGCGAAGAGGCATCTCCTTGGCAAGCGTGTTAGCGAACGACATAGACTTTTTTTAACCCCCGACCCAAAAAGAGGGGTGTTATAAGTTTGACGTGTGTATCTGTGTATCTATGTATCTGACTGTGGCATCGTAGCTCCTAAACTAATGAACCGATTTTAATTCAGTTTTTTTTTGTTTGAAAGGTGGCTTGATCGAGAGTGTTCTTAGCTATAATCCAAGAAAATCGGTTCAGCCGTTTGAAAGTTATCAGCTCTTTTCTAGTTACTGTAACCTTCACTTGTCGGGGGTGTTATAAATTTTTAATTTACAGTTGTTTTTAAATAGCGCTGGCTGCAATGAGACCTGCTAGCAAGTGATGATGCAGTCTAAGATTGTGCGCGCTTGCCTAGAGGTGAGTTCGTTATATTGTGTTGGTAAACATAAGCCGCGAGCTTAGATAGTTTAAAAAAAGTTAATAAAATACATATATCAGTTGCCTATGCTCAAAAATAAGAGCATCTTCTAATATTAAGAATTAAGATACATACATGCTATTGAAGCATATTGCATGCGATTTTGTCCGTTTTGAATGAGTTACAGTTATGCACATATAAAACGCTCTTGTAATATTATGTTCTAAACGATGGTGAAATCATATTGAAATCGAATTAGAACTTTGAGCGAATAGGTTACTAAGTACTTACTACTTACTTGTATCACACTTCACACTAATCACACTATCACACTAATATTATAAAGGCGAAAGTTTGTGTGTATGTGTGTGCGTGTGTGTAGGGTGTGTGTATGTTTGTTACTCCTTCACGCAAAAACTACTTGACGGATTTAGCTGAAATTTGGAATGGAGATAGATAATATCCTGGGTTAGCACATAGGCTACTTTTTATCCCGGAAAATCAAAAAGTTCCCACGGGATTTCGAAAAACTTAAATCCACGCCGGCGAAGTCGCGAGCATCGGCTAGTAAACCATAGGCATTAAATAGTGTGAACGCGGATGGCGACCTCGTTTTAAACTATTGAGAATAGAATAGGTAGGTATTCACGGACTAGCGTCTTAATAAATCAGGGTTAATCCAAGATCATACCCTACCCTACGAGCAATATTTAGCATATTTAGCAACCCTAACTTAATACTGCTATTAAATGCTTAATCATTCAAACCAGTCAAGAGTCGCGATTTATATCTTCATACCACAAAGCGTAAATGCAACTATTGAATCAGGTTCCACAATAATGGATAGGTGATGAATCAAGTTTGAACAATGCGTGTGACTTGCGGACTGGCGATCGGAACCGGTGGCCGTCCCTTGTGTTTATTTATGCTGACACGTGGCCGACCTACCAAGGACGTCGAGTGAACGTACCCTTGTATGAAGTGGTACCTAACCAATAACTTATACCATAGTTTCTTGTCGACTCTTCGTATAATCTGCTTTTGAACCGTAGTGTTTTAACTTGAATCAATCATGCAAGCTTTAAGTTGAATTTCCATTCCATCAGCCTGTATGCGTCCACTTCTGGACATAAGCCTTTCCAAGAGCTCGCCACCAAATTCGCATTTATAATATTAGTATGTTTTTTAGGGTTTCGTTCCTCAAAAGGAAAAACGGAACCCTTATAGTATCACTTTGTTGTCTGTCTGTCCGTCTGTCCGTCCGTCCGTTTGTTCGTCCGTCCGTCCGTTCGTCCGTCCGTACGTTCGCCCGTCCGAGTGCGAGTCTGACTCGCACTTGGCCGGTTTTTTTTAGGTGAGGGCCATGTCCACAAGTTGTTTAACTTTTTTTTATAAAATATTATTCATTACTACAAGGTTATTTTCAAAAGCAAATTCGCATTTATAATATTAGTATGGTTTATTAAACACGTAAGTATTATATTTAATTATAAACTGCCTGCCTAACCTACTCGCGTTAAAAAAAACAAGTGTAAATTAAAAATTTATAACACCCCCGACAAGTGAAGGTTCCAGTAGGTAACTAGAAAAGGGCACATAACTTTCAAACGGCTGAACCGATTTTCTTGGATTATAGCTAAGAATTCCCTCCATCAAGCCACCTTTCAAACAAAAAAGACTAAATTAAAATCGGTTTATTAGTTTAGGAGCTATGATGCCACAGACAGATACACACGTCAAACTCATAACACCCCTCTTTTTGGGTCGGGGGTTACTAAATTAATTAAATTGTAATTGTAATGCATAAGAATAAACTAGAATACTCGTGTTAACCATGTTATATCCGAGGATTATTGGAAGCCATACGCAGTGGTTTACATACCTACGCAGGTCAGCTTATTAGGTACGTTGATCTCATTTTGCAAGGGTTCTCCAATCTGCAATGGAATCTATTTTGTTCTATAGATCTACCATTTACTGCAATCTACCAAGTTTATAATAAATCGATGGTGAAACTGACTGACTGACATATTATATCAACGTAAAAATGTTTTATTAGATTTTCTTGCCTATAAAGGCTATGATCAGCTGACTATGAGCCACAAACCACAGTCCCGCATGATGGAATTATTTAAAACTAGAGGATGCCCGCGACTTCGTCCGCGTGGATTTAAGTTTTTAAAGATCCCGTGGGAACGGTTTGATTTTCCGGCTAATGCCTATGTCAATTACAGGGACGCAAGCTACCTCGGTACCTCATTTCATACAAATCGGTTAAGCGGATGGTTTTTTAGGAATCCCGTGGGAACTCTTTGTTTTTCCGGGATAAAAAGTAGCCTATGTCCCCGGGATATAAGCTAACCATGTACCAAATTTCGTCAGAATTGGTTAAGCTATTGGGCCGTGAAAAAGTAGCAGACAGATAGACAGACGGACAGACAGACAGACACACTTTCGCATTCATTATATTAGTATGGATGGATGTAGCAATAATAATCGTCGGCAGACTTTCATACCGTAGGTATAATGCATATTCCAATACTATAGCTAGATATTGTCTCAGCATTAAAACGAAATCCAACCCAATCAGCCTGTCCAGCGTCCACCCCACTCTGGACACAGGCATTTTCAGGAGCGCGAAATACGAAGCTCCACCTCTCTTATCCACCCGTCTTTTTCTACAGGTCGTCGATAGGACTAGAGATTGTCCTACACGGAAATCCTGTCCGGGAAATCAAAGAGTTCCCACGGGAATTTAAAAAAAAAACATCTATATACGCGGGCGAAGCCGCGGGCATCATCTAGTCATTTATAGTATTGGGTGCTAACTGATGGCTCGGAGTGAGCTGCCAACTATGAGTCTGGTATGAACATAGCCTTAGACGAATTAATTCAAATATCCAACTTGTGGTTTTTATGATAAGTTCCGACTGATTCGGAAAGCAGATTCTACAAAGTATCGACAATTGGTTCGTCGCTAAATCCGTCGTGTAGTTTTTGCGTGAAAGAGTTACAAACATACACACATACACACAAACTTTCGCCTTTATAATATTATATTAATATGATAGTCTGATTAGTATAGATTTTTGGACATAATATCAGACGGTCTATCAATTGGAGTCTAAAATTATGATTGACATTTTAGTCTAATACCTACCTTGGTTACTTACACCGAAGCACCGATTAATTGACTCGTTACCGAACCGTTGCATAAATTCATGAGTAGGTAGCTAGTAGCTACGCCTCGATAGATAATGCGATTTCTATCAAAACTACATTCCTCATCTTTGTTTATGCGCTAATCTGTCAGGTGCGTAGTCCGATCTCTTATCAAAATAACACCCATTGTATTGACTACCGACCTTGGTCTTTCGTAATAGGTCCTTTGAATTACATAATGGATTACAAAATGTTCGTAGAAATTTCGCTTAACAGGTTTTAGGTGTAATCGTCAGATTTATGTCAACATTAACTTTTAGTTTATGTCCATCATTACTAATAAATAATGGCTGTTATTTCATAGCTTCTCATGGATATAAATATAAATATTGAATTATAATATTATATGTGGTAAACATATAAATGTTTATAAATGAGGTGATATAATGGATGCATCAAGTATTTGCCACTATTTCCATTAGAAAATACTTAAAAATCCTACCTAATATATTTTTCATTGCGTTTCATTTATTTTCATAGATTGAGGTGTAGAATAGATGTTATGCTTAGGTATGGCTACAGTAATTAAAATCTGCCATGGAGTGGCATGCAAAATAACTCTTTATTCCAATTTTACAGTAGGTATTAAAATTCATTCATTCATAAAATTCATTTTGTCATTAACAAAATAAAAATATCCGCATAAAATATAACAAAATAAATATAAATAAATGTTTTGATTTAAAATTTTAATGCTCTCCAAAGATAGAGAAGAGCACTATAAAACATCGTTTACACCAGATTAATATGGTGCGACATTGCGGCATACTACATGCCACTTGCTTCAATAATAAAACGTAGCAAGGATCTTTCGCCGGCTATACTTAATATGATGCACGAGTCTTGGCATAAAATAACCTGTTGAATGTTGCGGTGGCAAAATCAATGTTTCCATTGGTAACATATCGCATTTGTAGCAAGTTGTTTCTTTGGTGTGAACCAATCTTAAAGTGCCAAATGCAATTTCATCAAACCTGTTTAGAAGAAATATGTTAAATGATCATATTCTTCTTCATATTACTATCACAATAATGATGTATAGACTATGTGGAGTTCTTTTTAAATGTACATACTACTACAAAACGGTAAGCAAAAAGCTTACCGTTGACTGTGAGTGATCTACCGGCATCTAATCTATCAGCAAATGACTCTACGTAATGTGCTCTTACCTAAGGAACAAAAACTATAGCGACTTTCATAGGTTACTGGGTAGTGGGTAGTGGGCAGATCTGTTATAACCGCTGCCATAGAGAAGTTACTGGAATATTACTAGAGCTACATGAGTGAAGACTCTAGACTTTAGACTACCATCGGATGTTCCAAAAAATGGCCTCAATTTGACTGGTGTTCAGCGATACCGATCAGTAAATTAGTGACCGGCCTTCACCGCGTCTTTTAATAATATTGCTTCCTTTATCATGTGGAGCAACTCTTTGGGTAACAAGAGATTACCCGCTCTTCACAAGTGTGAATTTTGTCCGCGATTTGCACATGAAATGATATGTTCCTCTACACTCTCAATAATTGTTAATGCTATTAACAATTTCATTTACAATTAAAAATTTATAACACCCCCGACAAGTGAAGGTTACAGTAATAACTAGAAAAGAGCTGATAACTTTCAAACGGCTGAACCAATTTTCTTGGATTATACCCAAGAACACTCTCGATCAAGCCACCTTTAAAAAAAAAACTAAATTAAAATCGGTTCATTAGTTTAGGAGCTACGATGCCACAGACAGATACACAGACACACATATCAAACTTATAACACCCCTCTTTTTGGATCGGGGCTGGGGGTTAAAAACGATGTGCGTAGTAGTATTATTAATTTCTCAAAAGTGGTTGTTTGTTGCTATCGTAACACATGTATGTACTTTCTCAAGAGGCAGGGCCTCATTCAAGTTTGTTAATACGTTTTTGTGAAATTAATAAAGATTATTATTTATAGTCTCTCGCTTTTGTAGCCCCTCTCGTGGATAGTCAAACGACTTGAAAACGGTCATGAAAAAAGAAAAGCAGCGAAGTGCAATGCAAAGCTACGAAACTTCTCGAAAGCTCTTCGCAAGCTCTTTGTTACCTTTTATGCGATATTTTGATGCCTGGATATGGATTTGCACCTCCAGTAATACAACATCTCTTAGACTGCAGTAATCAACAGTGAGTGGCTACCAAAGAATTCCTTTCAAATGTGACCGCAGCAATATTTGGAGCCCCAGTTATGTGTAACGGGCCTTAATGATACAATAATGGTCACTGTACCAGTTGCGTGTGTAATTATCTTAGGTTGGAGTTCGGGACATCATAGATAAGTTAAAAAATGGATAGGATATATCAAACATCCAAAGAAACCTCGCGTGTTTCTTTTCTTTAATTCAATATTTTACTTAACTACTATTTCATGAAATCAATTATTTATTTTCTCTCGACTGGTTATGACTGACAACGGCCGACAATAGATCTTACATTTAAATACGTCGATTTTTTGTAGGATTTGTGTGTTAAATATTATAATGTATTTGAAAATAAGCAATGGTAAAGCGCTTAGAACTCACGAAAATGCTTCGATTATTATGGAAATCATTGATTTAACTACAAATACATGTGCTAGCTTGTATATCCGTCGACATGGCAAACCAATAAATTAATTTATAAATATAATATAATATATAATTTATATAATATCTCTCACTTCTAGGATCATTGCTTTGTTATTCTTTAATCTTTGAGTACAAGAGCTTTTTGCCTATCTTATGGGGGCGAAGACCGGTTTTAGTAATTTTGTTCAATTCAGACATATTATTACGTCCGGCATAATATTATTATCTGATGTGACGCGCATTATTTCGGATGTTTTGCACAGGAAATGGTAAATTACGCAGGAGTATAGTGCAATAACATGACTCGTGATTTTGACCTTTAGCTGACCTCCAAAAAATGGTGGGTTATTTTGAGGATTTTGAACTGTTACTATAATAAATTCAACTCAGAATATGACTCTCAATGTTCTTGCCTGTTTTTGTACCTACTTTTGGGATATTTCATTCTTTGAGAATGTTACAAAACTGCAAAAGCTTCTTGACTACAAATTATCTTTGAAAATGTAAAATACATTTTTAATGTATGTTAAATGTATGTAAAATGTATTTTAGTATTTGCGTTTTGCTAAATTGTAACCGACTTCCAAAAAGGAAGAGGTTTACAATTCGGCGCGTTTTTTAAAACTAATTTCCATTTTAAATGTATTCATCGGTCATCCTGACCTTGAGTTAAGATAAGTCTGTAAATTGTCAGAGAAAGTAGACGTGATGCATGTACATTTTGTAGAGATTTAGAGTTCCTTAGATTTTGTTATTAATGAAGGAAGGAGAAACGAACTATAAGTAGGAATATGGAATAATATTGAATATTTTAGCGTTTTGTAATAAGTACGACTGAATCATAGTTCGTATCTTAAATTAGGTTAGGTTAGATTAGAACAAACGTAGGTTCCACTGGGTAATATTATCTTAATATTATCAATAACCACTAAGCTATGCTTAGTATTGCATCATATCACTAGATTTAATTAGTGAAATGATCAAATCACTAGATTTGTCTAGTGAAAAGATCAAATTGAGTTGTAATTTTATCATCTAACATCGATTTTGACCATTTCCCTGCGACATACATACAAATCGCTTAGAATACGAGCGAATCTGGATTCTGGAACCAAGAAAACTTATGACGACACTATCTTAGCGGAGTTAAATTCCGTAAGAAGAGGCTTAGGTAGGTAGATTCTCACTATCATTTACCTAATCTCTTCATACGAACTTGTACTTTTTATAAATCCCATAAACCTTTATTACTATTAAGTATCACCATTATTTAGGATTAATGACTTTCACTTATTAAAACGTGTGCGCTCTTCGTTTTTCGAGCTATTAATGATTATTAATAAAGCAATAAACTTTTATTAAGGCCTAATGAAAGCTCGACACGCCCTGGAAGATAATAAAATGGGATTGGTCATTATTTTTAATGCACAAGCTCATGATTTAGCATTATGACATAATTGGCTTGTTTCTATAACTATTCTAATACCTACATCTACTATGATGAAGGTTTTTTCAATAGTTACGCTTACGACACCATGTGCTCATATTGCAAAATGTCGAGTTTCAAAGTTTCTTGTCTTGTTGGTCAATATAATTTGTTATCAGTATTAATCTGAGGTTATCAGAGATTTTAATGGCACACTTAATAGAAGAAATAGTAATAAAATTAATTCATAACGTGCAATTAAATTTGCCAAGTAGGTATATATACTAAGTAATAGCTATAATTTATCACCAAATTGACAATTTGGTGATAAATTATAGTCCGGTCAATTTAGACATCCAAGGTTACAAAAATTCACACTTGGCTGAAAATTGATAGGATTGTTCAAAACACCTAAATATATATTATTTACCTAAATAAATGTTGATAAATGAAATGTGAAAAGTCCTCATCGATCCGACACCTGGAAAAAATTACTCGGGGTCAAAAGTCACAAAAACAGAGTTTTATCATAAAACTAGCCCACACAAAAATTGTAGATCTATAAAAAAATGTTCACAAATTTTTTTTTCCTAAGAGCCACCGTTTGTGAGATATAACGATTCAAAAAGTTGAAAGAGTTGTAATCGTCATAATATGTAAGTATAAGTCATCATGATCAACCCATTTGCCGGCTGTCATCTCGACCTGGCGCACTATGCTTATAGAAAACTAATATAGAACAAATAGAAACCAACAGTGCACTTGTAAAAATCTAGTTGAATAAAAACCTATTCTATTCTATTCTATTCCACATAAATCGGTGGAAACAGCGAAACATGAACTTTATTTATCCACCTATCCTAAGATACTCGTATCTCACCAAGTCCACGATCTTTAGTAATGAAGAAGTGAGTGTATTAAGTACTTATAGCTTTTTGAAATAGCAATAAAAGCTGCTATCATAAAGTTGAGTGGTAGTGTGAAATACTTTGCTGTCTTGATAAGTAGCTATAGATAAGTATCGAAGTAAATATATTTGTCATGGATTATTTATGTCACGTAGTAGCCATTGTTTTTTGGAGTGATATGCGACGATAAACGAGCGTCCTTGAATCGCGTCCACCTCCGAATCCCTGATACGTGATCTTGTAATGAGACTTTAATTTAGAAGGACTCTTCACATCAAATTGGTTACGGGTTTTGTTTCACTAAAAAAAACCGGCCAAGTGCGAGTCAGACTCGTGCACTGAGGGTTCCGTACTCGGGTATTCTTTCCAACATTTTGCACGATAAATCAAAAACTATTATGCATAAAAATAAATTTAAATCTGTTTTAGAATCTACAGGTAAAGCCCTTTCATATGATACCCCACTTGGTATAGTAATCTTACTTTGAAAATTGAAACACATTTTTTTTTCATGATATAACCACAAATTCGCGCTTTTCAGATTATTCCTATATTTGTACTATAAGACCTAACTACCTGCCAAATTTCATGATTCTAGGTCAACGGGAAGTACCCTATAGGTTTCTTGACAGACACGACGGACGGACGGACGGACGGACAGACAGACAGACTTTCGCATTACAATTCGCATAATATTAGTATGGAAGTATGGATTTTCTATATCCATGCCTACAGTATGGATACAAGTATGTTAATTAGCAGCTTTTATTATAACGCCATTTATTTTGTCGGCGTCCACTGTCCTGTCCATTCCAGTCAATGTGAGAAGTATCATAAACCGTCCTTTTTTGACCGTTGCCAAAGGAATTCGGGGCAAAAACTCTTATAAAAACCTGCCACACGTGGTATCGGCATATTGCGCATTGGCTGTATTATCAGTATTGAATGAAATAAGTATTGCTGTTAAAGCTTGAGCTAATCAATTTTGACTAGCCAGTTTTATGTGTTAGCATCTGCCTAACCTAACCCATCTCGTTTCGTCTATGAAATTTTCCCATTGAAAAAAGACTACTTCAAAGACGGTATAATGGCTGTTACTCAAAATAGTTGGAATGCTAAAATCTTCACTACTTTGCTTGTTTTGTCTAGAGTTTTAATTATACTTATCTAATACTTAACTATTATAGCCGCAATATCCCAAGAAAGCACTAGTCTGAATTTCGCAATGCTATTTCCGTTCACACGCCTCCCAGACGGGTCATCTAAAGAAAGCACTTGAAAGTTTCATTCAATTCATATTTCTAGACACACGTGTTACGGCATTAAAGCAATTGCTCTTATTATATAGTATAGAGTCACTGAAATGGATATAATATATACAAGTACACTGGAAGACGCGTGCCATACAAATGAAGATTTTTTTGTGACGAAGCATGCCATCGAGCGTACCTACTGGGAATTAAGATTGTAAGTATTTTTGTCACCTTATTTGTGTTGACACTATGTTGATAGATGTTCTGAGTACGCTTACATAAAGCTTGCTGCTGCTATCAGCGCCAAAATGTATAAGCAAGCTGCCACAAAAACAGGTGAGCAATCGCAAATCCAGCGTGTATTAGTATAGGTCAGTGTATAGCGTACAATTGGATTGTTTTATTTGCTCTGATGTTGTTAACGGAGTATATTAACCGTGGTAAGCAATTGCGACAAACATGATGCGCCAGACAAAATAAGACGAGCCATGTCGAATTAGATTCGCTAAGGGTTGGTTAACACTTGACTATTTTCATAGAGATTTTTACTAACTGTTTTAACTAAGTCATCTTTCGGTTAAAAATTCGGTAGGTTGGTAGGTACCTACCGAAAAAAAAGTTGGTGGAAGAGAAAAGGTAGTGCTTTTTCCCGCATCTTCGTCTGTTAATATATTTATAGCATACGCAGCTATCTCTCAGTGAAAAGAATCTTCGGAATAGGATCATTAGTTTTGGAGATTACCCCCTACATCCAAACTTACAAACTTAATTTCTTTATAATATTAGTGAAGATATTTTTCTCACCGACAGGTTTCCGCGTATCTACAATCGAAAAAGTAGGTAAATAAAATAAATAAATACTCTTTACATAATTATAGGTATATCGTCTGAAATATGAATAATACTTAAAAGGGATTTTTTCATTAGTCATTTAAACTTTATCATGTACGAACGAATTGTGCTTGTAGATTTTTGGAATTCAAAATTTAAAATATTTTTAAGACTTTTACAAGTTCTTTTGAATCGTCAAAAGCATCTACCACTGGTTCGGAATGCCTTTCCTACCGAGAAGAACCACCAAGAAACTCGGCGGTTGCTCACCAATTACTTATATGTATGGTAACTCTATTTGTGCAACTAATATGCGTATGACTTCCTTTGATATCTTCGTCTCCGATTTTTTATTTGGTGGTCTTGTTTGGTATAGCAGACTGGTAGAATAATTCGTTGAAAGCCCTGCCTAGATATCCATCTTGATTGATTGCATGCAGATGGCTTCAGCTATGCGTCGTTGATTAATTCGACGTATTCTTGATAGTTAATTCCACTGTAACTAATTATTAAGTAGATAGTATTTAGTTCATCATTATCTAGAATCTAGATTCTAGTTAAGCTGTTATAACTTTTCTCATAGGGTTTTATTTGATGTGAATCACATTACTTTCAGTCTGAAATATTGTAAACGATGTGCAGTTTATTAAATCCATATATTATCTATTACCTGTTACCAATTTTATTTATTTAATCTGACCTTGACACAATTGAACAAGATCCTTGAAGAATCATTTGTAAATAAAGGATTTTTTTAATAAAAAATATTATGCACTTTACATTATTTTAATGAACAAAGGAATTCTAATTCAAATTAAAATTATTTTTATTCAATTAAACTTTTACAAGTGCTTTTGAATCGTCAAAATAATCTACCACTGGTTCGGAATGCTGTTCCTACCGAGAAGAACCAGCAAGAAACTCGGCGGTTGCTCTTTTCAAATGTACAATTTACAATAATATGCCATACTGTATATGTAGGAAAACCTAAATAACAAAATATTGTTAACATTGTCGCTATGAAAATAGAATAACTTAATATCATTTTAACGAAAGGAAGTTTCAAAAAATATAAATCTAAGTATAATAAAAATGTTTTAAGATTGCACGACTAATTAAGAATTTATACTTGAACATTTCTCAACATCAGTGGTCCTTTGTTTATAATATAAATTAATTACGGTTCAATTTAACAAGCACTGCGTCTAACTAATGCGATATAAAACAGACAAATTATAGGACAAACTCAATCGGAGGCAGCTGGGACGCATCAAATGACTAACAAGAGATATGGAACCTAAAAATATATCAACGCGTGGTCTTTTCAGCTGGGTTTTTGAACTGTGTCATGAGATTATAATATACAAATTATTTCATAATTGGAAACTGGATAATAAATTTCTTAACATAAATGAAAGTATTGATTATAAAATACTGAAGTGGCCTAATTCAAAATACAGTGGACCCCCGGTAATCCGACAAACGTTTTGCAGGGCAGTGTCGGACTATCGAATTTGTCGGATTATTGAGTACTGCGTAAGAACCCCTATAGTCTGGCGTTTTTTACAAAAGAGTACCTTGTAATCCGACAAATTAAAGATCTAACGATAAGATTCTATATGTTATACATACTTACTCTGAAATACAAGTCATAGGTACTTCACCATGTATGTCAAAAGTAAATCACATCACATCACACTAATACTATAAAGGGGAAAGTTTGTGTGTGGTTACTCCTTCACGCAAAAAACTACTAAACGGATTGGGCTGAAATTAAGATTGGAGATGGATAATACCCTGGATTAGCACATAGGCTACTTTTTATCCCGGAAAATTAAAGTGTTCCCACGGGATTTTTAAAAATCTTACATCCACGCGAACGAAGTCGCGGGCATCAGCTAGTTCAATAATAAAATAGACTTGTCGGATTACAGGGGGCGCCGGATTAGACAGGGGCCGGATTACCGGGGGTCCACTGTATGCCATTATTGCCTACGACGTTTATCTTAGATCATTGCTAGGTATTTGCTCATTTACAAGAAATGAAGAACTGTTTATTTATTACTTTAATAAATAGGTAATACATACCATTGTCCATAACTCAGTTCAGACTTCGGAATATAGTCCAGATAGCCCAAATTAATGTTTAGGTAATTAAAAAAAGAAAGTTGTACTTAGGTAGGTACTTAGGTATATTACTATAGTTTCTTAAGTTTCACCAGTTTGTACAAGATTTCATGAGGCACATATTTTTAAACAGGTTTTAATCTAAATATCAAAACGTATAAAAAATATTTCATTTTATTTTAACACTATTTAAAAACAGTTGAATCGATTTGGGATTTTGTACAACAGGGTTTAGATGAGTTAATTATGATGGTTATGACAGTTCAGCAATCAGAATTCCATACATTCCTGCCTATTGTTATGTATAATCTATATCGGCGCCCTAAATGTGTCATGTCGCTGAGTCAGGCGGGATGTTTTGAAGGGATTTTTGCAATACTCACTTGTGGTTAACTGTCCGCGATTATTTTCAGTACCTAAGTATAACATTCAGTTAACTGTTAATTATACCTACCTATGACTATTGTAATTAATTAAATAAATAAATAAATAAATAAATAAATCTTTATTATCTTAGCAGAACTTTATTTACAGACTTTGGTGTGAGGCCCTGCCTCCTGATGAAGTGGAAACTGTGTTTCAGGAGGCAGTGTCTTCCCATATTATAGTGTACAGCACAATATAATATAACCACTTATAATAATTAAATTAAATTTAAATTTAAAACACGTGAGTACTTAATAATTAAAGATATAAATAGAGATTGTGTACCTACAGTACGTGACAGGTCGAGATGGCAATCGTTGTGGGGAGTGGGGACGCCCCGCACACCCGCCCGTCACCCGCGCTACACACAGTCCCCGCGCTAACCCGGTGCGGGATAGCGCGGGTGACGGGCGGGTGTGCGGGGCGTCCCCACTCCCCACAACGATTGCCATCTCGACATGTCGCGTACTATATCTACCTATTATCAGCTATTATCTACCAACTATTATTTCTATGTTGGTAGTCTAGTTGTTAAAGACGTCAGATTTTCAATTGGGTGTCCGGGGGTTCATTCCCATATTACGAGTATGAACCTTCCCCTAACTTTTCAGAGTTATGTACGTTTAAAGCAACTAATTTTATCCCTTACTTTAACAATGAAGGAAAATATCGTGAGGAAACCTGCATGCCTGAGAATTCTCCATAATGTTCTCAAAAGTGTGTGAAGTGTGCCAATCCGCACTTGGTACTTAGACTATGGCCAACCTTTCGCATTGTGAGAGGAGATCCATGCCCAGTAGTGAGCCGGTGATGATTTCATGATGACCTATTATGCGCACACACGGCGGTAATTTAAAGGTATTAAATTAATACCTTTAAATTACCTACTCAAAAAATCTTTAAAACTTTGTTATCCGTTTCTTTAACTGTAGGTAGCAAACGGCCTGCTATAAGAATTTTTTGTTTTGAAACCCAGAATAAACTTGCATACGAACAGAGTTAATTTAGGAAACGCTTCGCATAAACGTTTCCTTTTTTCTCTCTTATCGGCGTATCGCTATAACTTAAAGCTTCGGATAGATAAAGCGCGTGATGGCAGCGACGCGTGGTGGCAGCAATCCAAGCACCGTCGGTGCCACATACGTCTCTCACGTCTCATCGAAAAAGTGTTGAAAAAGCCGCGAGAAAATGCAAAATCTGCGAAAAAGCGTCGTTGCACCGATGTGGTATGCATGGGCTGCAAGACTTCCCACTGAACGCGTGATAACAGCACTGCGTCTTTGTCGCACGCACTTTGTTATACAGATTAAAGTTCCCGCAATACAACAACCGAATTTAATGCCAACTTCTAGGAACCGCTTTTAATACGCTGCTGATATGTTGCGTACCTTTACCGCCACGCGTTGTGTGTGGTCTAGGGCTTAAAACACAGCGCAGTGTATTTTGGGCCTCTGGCAGTGATTCCATGCCTACGCATTTAATATGGAAGATATATTACAAAGATCGTATCTGCACTAAATATAGGTACTTCTTACAAGTTACAGCCTATAAAAATTAATCAACTTGATGTTTTTTCGTGGTTAATTTCGTTACGCGTCTTTTAGGGCAAGCACACAAGGTATGAAAGACTGAAAAATCGCGTCTCACAACAAATTATTCTATCTGCATGTACTTTTATCTATAACTAGCTGATGCCCGCAGCTTCGCGCGCGTGGATTTAGGGTCTGAAATCCCGTGGGAACTTTCCCGTGGGATTAAAAAAAAATTACGCATATCGGTTCAGAAATCTCGGAGATTTCGGCGTACATAGGTAGAGAAACACAACTCCCTTTTTGAAAGTCGGTTAAAAAAGTAGCCTATGTTACTCCCTGGCCAATCCTCTACTTGTCTGTGAAAATCCCGTCAAAATCGGTTCAGCCGTTCCGAAGATTAGCCTTTTCAAACAGACAGACAGACAGACAGACAGACAGACAAAAATTTTAAAAACGTGTGATTCAGTTATGGTATCGTTCAAATAACCATATGAGCTTAATATGAGGTAGTTATTTCGAAATTACAGACAGACACTCCAATTTTATTTATTAGTATAGATAATACAAGCGCAGTAACTCATTTCATAACATTCATCATTTATCATTTTTCCTTCTTCATTCATTCAATCCCAGTGATCCAAGAGGCTTAATGCTTGTCATGTGTCCCTAGAGATTTAGGAAAGAGCAAGCAAAGATTAGAATAATCATTAGGGATTAATTTTATTTGAGGGCTGCAAAATATGGTAATGAACTCTATTCTCTCACACTGCAGGGAAGCTGGAATAGATCTCTCATATTGATAAGCTACCTGTATACACTATTTTCTCATGTAATTTGTATGCAATTGTTATTTTGTATAAATAGATAATTATAGTCCACAGTAGGTACTTACCGTTATAAATGCGAAAGTGTATGCGTCTGTCTAATTATACTTTTTTTGCTTTTCACACCAAAATCGCTGAATAAATCTTGAAGAAGCCTTGCATTTTAGAAACAAACAATATATTGTGCTTTTTTATCACAGTAAAACATCTCAGACTTGTTTTTTCTCATGGTGACCATCAGGGCTGACAGGTCAATATAATGTTAAATGTATTTGCATTAATATTAAGCATTCCTTAGGATCCGAGCCATGGTCGCTAACTATGTGCATAAGAAAAGTAGCTAGGTGCTATAGGGTCGAGGACCAGCATGAGTAGGAAACCAGCCTCAGTCTTAGGGGAAGACCGCTTTCGACGCTATAAAAATAAGATATTAACAAAAAATACACCATATACTTTCTTCACGCAATCTGTGCGCAGCCTTAGATGGAAGATCAAAATATTTTATTAATTTCAAAGGATCTATCTATGGTTCAGTAAAAGTTAAATGATTAGACACTTTCCAATTATAGGTTAATAGGGTAAGCGGTATTTTCTATCCTTATTTTACAGCTTATGAGCCGCATAAAATTAGAAGTTGATTGCCCATTTAGGACAATCCGCATACTAGACCTACGTACCGAATATTTGATCACTGATATAATACAAATGGCGCTAGTAGTCTGCTCACAAGAACAGCCCATAGTCCGTGCCAAATAAAGATGATGAAGTAGCCGCGTGGGTGAGATGACTGCAAGTTTCGCAAAAGAGGCTATTAGTAAGTACTGAAAATGCGAAAAGAACTCGGCATTAAACAACGACTTTCAGCGTTAGTACAGAGTCGCATGTTGAAAATCTTTGGACTCGTCTCCCGACGTGAGAGTAACTCGATCGAGTGTCTTGTCGTGCAGGGCAAGGTGGAGGGCACCAACCGGGTTGCCCATGCGATGAACCGACCAAATTGAGTCTGCTGTGGGCGGTCTCTTGCAGGAGTGTACCAGGCCAGCAGAGCAAGTGGCGAATGCTCGTGAGGCGTATAACATCTGCCTTCAAAGTTACTTCGTGATGAGTGATGACCACGACCGCTGTGCTAAGAGAGTTAAGACGAAGAAGAATACAATGCGTATTCCTTAGTAGCAGTCACATCGTCAGAGGACAGCGCTGACATGATTTCTATTGAACTCGGTTGATTCGGCAATTTTTCGGCGCTCTGGATTCGTGCATATTTAGCATTTTCAGTAGGTATTAAACATGCATTGCGTGCGATTCTTGCGATTCTTGTAGCTCTTGTGCCTCCTTTTCGTGGTGAGCGAACATCTTAACTGCGGTGCGCACTACGCCATTTCAGGAATTTGTTGATCCGCCCCTTAAATAACCCGATGTTGTAGTCTAATCGAAACAGTTGTTGATTCCACAGTTTGCGTATGCGTGGAAAAATGGATCTACCTATTAAATAATGAGTTCGGAACGTATGTTATGTATACGCGGTATGATCAGCGCGTGCGGTTCATCTGATGTGCGATCAGCATAACCAACTAACAAAACTTGTATCAATTCGAAATCAATAATAGTGACACAGATGGATTCAATGAGGTTTCTCCGTTTCATTGTTAGTACAATATTACAATTACAATACAAAATGTAACTGTTCTTTGTAATATTTATTTTCTTGAAGGCATGTTTTTACATGAGAGCATAAATCGGCTGTATTTTAATCTTGTATTTAGCACATACCTACCATTTTTTTTAAATATAGCATTGTGGTCATTATAACTGAATAGATCTAGCTTAAACTCTTCTTAAACTTTAAAAAATAGGTTGTACCTAATCGAAGAAGCCATGTCAGAATACAAACTAAGAAGTCTCATATATAGTCAGACTCAAAATGCTCGTAGTTGAGAGCCTGGTAGCTTTCTTTTACAAAAAAATTTCTAATTTTAAGTTATAATTGATTTTATTTATTGAATAATTAGTTTAAAAAACTATTAAATATTACATTATATAAAGTTATTAAGTATATCTAATGACTGTCTTTTCACTTTGTCACTTACCTAATACCTTTTTCATTCAGTTTACTTATAAAAAATACAATTTTTTTTTGTTATCAGCAGCTTCCCAAAGAGTTCTTCAAAAAGATCGATATCTTCACTAAGATGGTATCTACATTTATTTACATTTTAAGCCGCTATCTTTAGAAAAGCAACTTAGCGTTTACCACCAAAGGACAATATTGTAAAAATCTCATAGAAATGCACCCTTTTAAATAACAAACTAGGGTGGCTAGATAAATTATAGAAAACAGGACAAACGTTTAAAATATCAAAGCTCTAAAAGTTAAAAATCGGCATTTCTCTTAAAATATAGATTGCAATCTTTAATCGTAACTGCAATAATAATAATTAATTTATGTAATTAATTGATTAAACTACTAAAAGATTTTGAAGACTTTTCCGAAGGAAATCCGATTGATGGTGTCCATAGTGGGTCCCCAAGCTTAACTTTAATGTGCTTATAATCTTTATTTATGGACACAGGGAAGACATCTGTATAAGCATCGGGGATGAAGGACGAAGAAAGTCATATTTTTAATACAAGTCACTACAAAATCGCGCACAATTCTAAACTCTAGCACCCTGTTATAAGACTTTTCTATTTCAACGAGTGCTGACAAGTACAAATGTTTGAGCTATTCATCTCTGCTGAAGACGCTGTGGTAAGACTGATTTCTTCTTTGGTAATGTGGTAGCGGCTTAAATTAATGTGTACACATCACGTCATGCTAGGCTGTTAATTGCGTTTGTGTACGCTCATGAATTTATTTACAGCTCAAGAAATATAAAAATGAGTGTATAGGTATAAATAAGTACAACTGGCTGGAAAGACGCGCCATTTTTTATATAGACAATTTCTTATTGTTCATTTCATGTGTTATGGTTTATTTTAAAAACAACTCTGTAAGTAACTCCGAAGCTGATTAAAATCATTAAACTTCTCTGTGAAGCCTCGGGCACAGTATAAAGAAACTATGAAGAGTCACAATACTGTCCTTACTCTGTGCCTCGGGATCGACATCCAATTTATTCAATCTATGAAAATTGCAGCACGAAAGTCCTGAACACCCCGAACAACCATCCGTTGTTTCGCGTCGTTCGTGGGCTTCTGCCGTCTACACCACGATTCGCATGTGAGTGAAGAACGGGTTTAAGAAACAATAAAACAGTTTTTGTTCTAAATTAACGAAATTCTGAGACTAGTCCGAATACTTTTTCATTTGTGTTGTTTGTGTTAGTATAAGCTCTGAGTAGGTATATCTACTTAGGTAGACCTACTATTAAGATTTGTGTCTCAGATGAATTGAATTTTTAATTATGTACCTTTCTACCTACTTTGTTACTGAAAACCTACAGCAATATATTACGTGTTATGGTTCAAGCAAGACACCTTATGACATGGATTGCAAGGTCACAAATTGTTAAAGGTCGCAGGCACAATTTTTGTTCTCAATAAAATATTATATCGGGCAAAACCGATAGGTATGCATTGATCAAAGTACCTACCACGATTTTACTATACGCCGTAAAGCGCTTTATTGTTCTAAATGTAAGGTCTATTTATTACCGGGTTCCCAGAGATTTTTTTGCAATATTTGCTATAAAGATCATAGGCCAGAAGGACGAACAATTTATAGACGAAAAAAGGTTTCTAAAGATTTTTAAAACGTGTTTATTGTTAAAGAAAAAGGGGAATGAGTTCCCAAGGACATAATTTTGTATTAATATCCCGTGGACCTCACACTACAAGGGGTGAGGACGTCACGTATCCAAGATATCCAGTCAACCATGTATGATAAAGAAAATTGAACTTTAAGTGGAAAGTCATAGGATTGAAAATGAATTTCTTGTCTTTTCAATAAATGTGAAGCAGAATGTTTGTGCTGCCGGTAATTTCTTCTCAGAAATAATCCGATTGTGAAAGTAGGTATTTGTCCACTGATAACACGATACTATGCGAAGCTAATACAAGAAAGATAATCGAAATAATGTTTATGTTATTGTTGTTAGCTAAATCAATGCTTACGTTTACAAAGGAATTAATTAAATCTGAAAGTAAAACTTAATTTACTAGGAAAAAAAACTAGTAAAAAAACTGAATAAAAATTGTAGTCTACGTTATTAGTACCAACAAGCGAGCTAAGATTTTAAACAATCGTATTAGCTATAATTTATAAGTATAGCCTCAAGACAGAACCTTAGGCGTGTCAAAGTGCTTGCTAGCTTCTACATGTCATGTGACTCAGCACTCCCATCGTCGAAATCCCAGTAAAACATAATATCTTTTCCCTAAAAGAAGTAGGTACGTGCATTATAGTTTAGTCGAGAATGGCAGTGGATGCTAGCCTAAATATTAGTTTTAAGTTATTTGTTTTTAAAGATTGATGATAGGCGAGGTGTGAAGTTTTTCGTCACCAATGGGATTTGAGATCTGTCATCTGGAGATAAGTAGCTGTGTTAGGAGATAAAGGGGAATATTGTGGTGATTACTTTAAATATTTTAACACATAGGCGCGTTGATGGAAGTGATTGCGGATGCAAATGGATTCTGTTCTATTGTTTGTTCTTAGTTGATTACTAAGGATTAATGGTAGTAACCTTTGATAAAGTGACATAAGTAATTGATCTAAGCTAGTAAAAGCTGTTTGACATTAAAACTAAAATTACACAATATTATCTCGTCATTAAAATTTAACCTAATAAAACTAAAAATGTAGGTATGGGTTTCTTAGTAAGTAGGTATACTGGACTAACGAAAAAGACCAGACTTTAAAATGGCCTTTTAATGGTCATTTCGACCCTATACATACTTCGAGGAACGATCGATGTTGGGCTTCTTAGGAATGGCAACCTAGCACTGGAAAGCTGAGCCGCTAATAGGAGGACAGAACTTCAGAAGACATTAAACGATTCGCAAGGAGGATTATAACATAAAATTATACTTACACTAGCCGATGCCCGCGACTTCGCCCGCGTGGATTTAGATTTTTCGAAATCCCGTGGGAACTCTTTGATTTTCTGGGATAAAAAGTAGCCTATGCGCTAGTCCAGGATATTATCTATCTACATTCTGAATTTCAGCCAAATCCGTGCAGTGGTTTTTGCGTGAAGGAGTAACAAACATACACACACACACACACACACACACACACATACAAACTTTCGCCTTTATAATATTAGTGTGAAGACAGTAAATATGTAAATAAATACTATTGCTCAACATTCTTGCCATAATAATTTGAAGAGACGGTCAGATAGTGTCAGTCAGTTTTACGCGTTATCTTTGAACGTTATCAATGCACTCTTGACTTTCTCAGAATTTTTAGTAAAGGTGTAGTAAAATATCCACCCAATGCCTACTTTTGTCATATTTATTTGTGTGTTACACATGTTACGAGTAGTTATAAGTATTTTGTATCCATAATATGTATTGCGAAAGTGTGTCTGTCTGTCTATTATTAAATTACTTTTTCATGGCTCGGCACAAACGTTGAACTGATCTTGATGGGTACAAAGATAGCTTGCATCCTGGATTATGTCTTATGATACCTTTCATTCCAAAAAAACAGAGTTCTCACAGAATTTTCAAAAACCTAAATCTTTTTTCTTTTCTTCAATAATTTCGTTAACCACTGAATAATACTCATCGCCAATATTGCAGCATTTTGCTATACCTGCCCCTAAAATAACTATCCACTTTGTAACCTCGGAGTTTCTCTAAGTTTTGACTTTTTTTTTCTGGCTAAACTTTTTACCTCATAATATGTATCTATATCTGGAATTATAGTAGAAATTATATTTTAAAAAAAACCATGACTTCTACATCGGTCCTATCAAAAAACAGGTAGCACGAGAAATGTATCGAAGCGATTAGAATCGAGGCCCTTCTCCATTTTTTTGTAATCCGAAGATGATTTATGGGTTGTCTTCTTTTTTGTCGGCTCCGGGATTCTGTTGATAGGCTGCTTTTAATGTCGGGTGCTGGTTTTTTGTCGGAAAAATCTCTATAACGACTCGTGTTGATTGTCGTTTATAATAAACGAGTTGGTAGTTATTGCTTGTTGTTCAGTTAAAAGTGTGCTTGTCTAATTCTTAATCGTCATAAATTATGAATAATCCTTTCACAAATTTTCTCTTTTTTCATCCGAACGCATATTTTTAATAGATAGATTCATTACTTTAACCCGACTTAGTTATGCGGTTAAAAAGGGATTTAAAATATTGGATTAAAGGATAGGGTTTGGTTTTAAAATCAATCTTGCATTTCTGTCTTTAATTAGGACTTCTATTATCTACGTGATACTATTGTGCAATGATCTCTTTGCCATTATCTATGTTGTCGCAAGCATCACTTGCTTTAATGGTGGAAGAAAACATTGTAAGGAATCCTGCGTTCTCCATAATTTTGTTAAAGGTGTGTGAAGTTTACCAATCCGAATTCCGAACTTGGGCAGCATGGAAGACTACAAACTTATAAAGAAACCGGCTAAGTGGGAGTCAGACTCGCGCACAGGGTTTCATACTCGGGATTTTTTTCCGACATATTGCACGATAAATCAAAAAACTATTATGCACAAAAACTATAAAACTAGACGGACGGACGGACGGACAGACAGACAGACAACAAAGTGATCCTATAAGGGTTCCGTTTAATTAAAAAAAAAAATTATTCATGAAATTGCAGGTATAGATAAGAGCGCGTGAGGGCCAGATTTCCTTATTTTATATAAGCAGAAAGTTTCTATGCGCATTGTCTCCATCACAGGTAGGAACGAAAGATCATGGATCATCGTGGGTAACACATAATTTTAAGTCCCATAGTTAAAGCATATTATAACATTTTTATTACATTTCAGGTACGTTTAATCTATTGATACGTAAAATTCAGCTACAAGCTTAGCTCTGTCATAATAGGATAAATTACGGCCGCCTGTAAACTATAAACCTCTCATTGTGATCGTTAACATTTTATGACCTTAATTTTAAGCAGGACATTAAAATCCTCGTAAATTGTTGCCACCCGCTAGATGGGTCTATAAGGCAGATGTTGAATTTCGGTTAGCTACTTTTTACTACAGAATATGAGATTTAAAAACTGGTTGCTTTGACGATATGGCAATAAAAATTTGGATAAATATGTAATTATATTCCCCTAAGTCTATGAAAAGCGCCTCTACGATATCTCCTTCTATGATTATAGTAATTAAAGTAATGTACTGAATTTATTATCATATTATATAATTGCTAAGTGTTAATCTATACTAATATTATAAAGAGGAAACCTTTGTATTTTTGTATTTTTGTATGTTTATATTGAATAGGCTCAAAAACTACTGGACCGATTTCAAAATTTCTTTTACCATTACTTAGAGGGATTCTTCCGAATCCGTATAGGCTATATTTTATCCCGGAAAATAGATAGGATTTTTCGTGGTAGTGTCCACCCGTGCGAAGCCGGGGCGGGTCGCTAGTGATTAAATAGTTTTAATTTTTCAATGATGATCTTTTGACAAGAAAGGTAATAAATAATAAGCATTGTTTGTGGTTTACGCGCGTTAGTTTAACCAGTTAGGTAGGTTTGTGATACACCTATGTAGAATCGTAAACTACGATATCGTAGATTCGTAGTGATCATTTACGCTATTTCTTAGGGCGCAGTTTTTTCCGAAATGCTTATAAATTGTAGCGAGGTCCATGCAAATTACCAAGTTAACTTTCCTTGAGTGCTTGTTTTTAGTAGGTATGAGAAAATTCCACTACTAACAGAAAATAGATTGAGGTCCTTGAATTTTTTGCCTCATGTCCATTTCTAATACAAATATTTGTTTAACAAAAAACACTAGACAAGTAGACAGGCAGTAAATCTACGGACACGTCATCTGTTTCAGCCATTGTTTGCTGCACGTTTGCATCTATTTATTTAGGACCGACATTGATCTATTTGCATGTTTTTATAGTAATTCAACCCGAATGCAACCATTCCGAGCATTAAGTTTTGACATGGCTGTGCCACCAAGCGTGATATTTTGGTAATGGGCGATATGTTCCCATTAGAAGTAGTTTACATAATATACGTCTAAACTAAAGACATAAAAATATAGTATGTAAACTAATAACGTGACACGTTGAGATGGCAATCGGAGTATGGCCCACCTGTCGCGTAGGTACTATACCTGAGATGGTGATTTATTCTTTACATCATTATAAATTACTTAATTATTTAGTTTATTATAACTCCACAGATTCACACTACCTACTGAAGTATTAATAGTTATCATAATATGAAACTCGCTTTAAATTTTGTATCTTCGGTCGGTTTATCATTAGAGTCATAATATTTAGATTTGGCCATTTTTATCCTTATAAAATTAATTAAAAAAACAAGTTAATCTAACATTAACAGTATTATCACGCACCAAAACAAAATAATGAGATAAATTATTACGGTCACCACTCATGACCGCATTAATATGCAAAAAAATATAATTAATTAATATTAGGTACCTACATATTTTTTATTTATTTAGTCATGTGGAGCGAAACTGCTCGCAATCGCGTGTGGCCCACCACAAAAACCATTCAAGGAGTGACCCACAGTCGTGATAAAGTCTTTCGAGCGATAAATTGGCCACATGTCTGGCGCCTCCTGTTTAGAAACAACGTTTTTTTATACTAGCTAAATCAAATGACATGAAAGATTTCAGATTTCAGGTACAAATACAACGGGTGACACCTAAGTTCGGAAAGGGAAACTTGGATACTAATGGTTCGCCCTGTTCATAAGCTCAAAGACGCTAAGCGTACTATGAGAGCGGGCTATGTTGGGAGAACCAAAGTAACCGACATAGCCTAGCAAGCCATGTCTGGAAATGGAGACCGCATTATGAATTTTTTTCTTCCCTTAACTATTTCCAAATTGAAAATGAAATTCTCTGCTAAAATAATTGCCTCCATCACCAGCCAAGACTCCAAAAATCGCAAATCGCAGATTTCGTAATTGTGTCCATAACCGAAGAGACCCTGCAAGACCGACTTTTGCTTTAGCTTTTTTTTGATACCATAATCCACAATCGAACACTATGATTCATTCGATCGCACAGCAAACAGCAATTTATGAACTGTTACCGTTTTTTTTTTTTTGGAGGAGGAAAAATGATAAAACTGTTCTTAAACCTTTCGAAATTCGAAGTTTTGTACATTACCATCTCTTACACATACATATTATAGATACCTACGTACCTATTACAATATGTATAGCTTCTGGATGATAAACAAGGCACAACCCTGTTTAAAAGTGGTTCAACTAATAAAATATGATGGACGAACGGAATGAATCAATCAGAAATTGTGTAATTCAGTGACTGATAGACCCATTAACCTTCGGCTCTTTGGTCAAACCACACAGCCCTTTTACTAGGACCATACCAGAGACGGACAAGAGTAAAGTGGAGAAGCCGGTCCCCCTCGGGCCTCGGATATTGAGGGCCCCTAATGGGCATAGATATTATGTTAAATTAATGACAGCCAGTTTGGAGTTATGGGGGCCTCCCCCATAACAGATTAGACTGAAAAGTTTTCATGCTCGCATTACTCACGTTTAATATTCCTAAATTAAATTACTATCACCTGATGCCGAAGCATTCTATAATATAATAACCTATAAATATAGTGCTCACATCATTCTATAGTCTATACCTATCTAGATCTAGCTGATCCCAGAGTGACTTGATGTGCAGCTCGCTCCAGCAATGCGCTGGATATAAGCAGGCACGCATAGCATGATAAGAGCAACCGCTGAGTTTCTTGCTCGTTCTTCTGGTTGGAAAGCCATACCGATCCAGAATGCAGTGGTAGATCCATTTGCCGATCCAAGAGTAGCTACTATAAGTTTTTATAAATGGGGGACTCAGTTAGTGATGCCATCCCGGGCCTCGGATGGAATTAGTCCGCCGCTGGACCCTACCTATTTTAAAAGAATCGACCTCCCATAAACGCAATGATCCCATTCGCTCCTTGTAGGCGCCATCAGAGATAATAAAACCCTTTTGTTTTCAGCCAGCTAAATGGTCCGGAATGTTAATGTGTTATTTAAGTTGGAATTCAAAAAAAAAAACATACTTGCACAAATACGGTCGCCTTTCACATTTGGCGCCAATATTTTGCCGCCATATGGTGTTAAATGTAGAATGTAGAGCACAGGTTCTCAAACTTATAGTGCCTTATATATGGGGCTACAAGCTATCATATGCAAAGGATAGATTCATTCACTTCAGGTGTCGAGAAAGAGATAGGAATTGCAATAACGCAAAAAATAAAATTATGAGTAAGCATTTAAAAAACCCATGATAATAAACGACATAAGTACAGTTTTCGATTGAAACTAAAAAGTATTTCTATCGAAAAAAATATTTAAGATAAAAGAATTTTTCGAATTATAAGTTTTATTTATTTCATGCCTGATATTAATATTGGTAAGAATTTAATTTGAAGGTTTTGAAATGAACAAGTTGTCATCGATATTAATCCAGTAGCTGCTCAAATACAGGTTGAGAGCCTATGGTGTAGACAATGCCATTACCACTGAGTAAAGATATTACTCCAAAAGAACTTTATTATTCTTATAAATTGAACGCTTTGATGTTTAAACGAGTCCTTGCTTGGTATTTTTATTTAAACACCTATCTTTGGAACGCATGTACGTATAACGTTTACATTGTATTGATGTTGACCATATTTATTAACTTTATGGTGGGCATTAAAATTCCTTGAAAAAATTCAAGATTTACAAAGATGTAGGGTACTGTAATTGCAATATGTAGATACTTACTCGTACATGTACTACTTATCTCCATACCTACACACGGCCAGTGTGTCTGCCATGTTCTCGGATTAATATTACAAATGGGATTCCATAGTAACAGCTGACAATCTGTTTGTTACCTGTTTATTCATAAATTGCTGAAATTCTTTCATTTTCGCGGATGAATGTTGCGCTACAACTTAGCAAGAAGAAAACTTGTATTCTGGAATAACGGAAAATCAAAGAGTATTTTACAAAAAACCAAAATCCACGCGGACGAAGTCACAAGTATCATTTTTTCATCTATAGATTCCATAGATATCGTTAGCAGAACGCTAAATCGTGATTCGTGACCCAATTTAACTAGCTTGGAAAAATTAGTGTGCACGGACTTTTTGTTTTTTTTTCCATTTGCACTGTCCACTTTATCAATTTCCCCCTATTCTTGCAACATTATAATATGGAAGACATCATTACAGCTTTAATACCTACTGCTGTGTAGTTATTTTTTCATTGTACTTGCCTTTTTAAGTCTTTCTTTTCTGATCTATTTTGTGTTTTTGCGATGTGCTATAAAAATATACATAGGTACATTATATTACCATCTTTAAATGGTTCTATAGAATAATTTTTTTAGAGGTCTATGCATACCATTCCAAATAGAGGGGACCCCAAATAAACGTACATATACTCGTACTAGCAACTTTATGTTTACAACTAAAATTGCTGCTCTGGAATGTTGGAATGTTAATACTTAAAGAAATCGAATACAATTTACTTGAACCACATTAAATATGAAATACTTTTAAGCGGGTTACAAAAAAGTTAACATATTTTTTAATCTCATATTGATTTTATTGGGCACTTACCATATTTACACTGATCAGTTTCTTGCAATTTGTTTTAAATACAAGTTCATTTTAATTGTATTTTTAAAGAGAGTTTATAATATGGATATTATAAACCGTACATTAATGCTTTCCAATTATTTTACTTTCTTTAGTGCTAAATAAATATAACAAAAAATAGCTGCTTATCTTTTTAAATTTCCAAGTTGCATACTAATTTGTAATCATATTAATTATGATGATGATAAAAAATGCAAACCCCGATCTATATGTGTCTACAATCAAAACTTAAGACATCAAAAAAAAAATGATAATAAATAAGTCATTGACCAAATATAGGATTACCACAATGATGAATTCAGTTTCCAACATAATATCTACGTACCATAACCAGAAGTACGTACCATAACCATTAATAACTTAAAATTTAAAAAACCCCCGACACAAAAACCTCTATAAGAAAACTAGAAAAGGGTTGATAACTTTCAAACGGCGATTGTCCGATTGTCTTCGATTATTATAGCTAAGAACACTCTCGATCAAGCCACGTTTCAAACAAAAAAACTAAATTAAAATCGGTTCGTTCGTTTAGGAGCTACGATGCCACAGACAGATACGTACAGATACACACGTCAAACTTATAACACCCCTCTTTTTGGGTCGGGGGTTAAAAATATGTCCAACATGACATACTACAGCCTCTCTAAGTAACGGTACATAAAAATTAAATGGTGTCTCCAATAACATAATATTATCCTGAGGTTATTTCGCTAATAACAGGCTACTGAACTTTTGAAAATAATGAATGATATTTTATTAAAATTCTCAGTAAATTGATCAATTATGCTCATCTCGGGATCGTAAGTATATGCATATAATTAGGAGATTAGCATTTGCACTCGACTTAGTACTTGGTGGGTACAAGTGATGATATATTATGTCTAGGATAGTATAGTAAACAAAGATACAGGCTTAGAATTGGATAAAAATAGAAACAATAGGCTTTATTAAAGTGGCCTCGGACGATCAGTCCTACTGTAATAAGGATTTTCGCCTACTGCGTATATTTTATAAGTGTGCCACTGTGGGATGGGAAGGCCGCATTACTTCACGCAAGCTATTGGCAAAATTGTTGCTTCTATGCACAGTAGGTGTTGCACGCTGTGCGTCATTGGGGTATTTTATAGCTACCGATTTTCCGTACCTCAAAAGGAAAAACGGAACCCTTATAGGATCACTTTTTTTGTCTGTCTGTCTGTCTGTCTGTCTGTCTGTCTGTCTGTCTGTCTGTCTGTCCGTCGTGTCTGTCAAGAAACCTATAGGGTACTTCCCGTTGACCTAGAATCATAAAATTTGGTAGGTAGGTAGGTCTTACAGCACAAGTACAGGAATAAATCTGAAAACCGAGAATTTGTGGTTACCTATATCAGTTAAAAAAAATTTAAAATGTGTTTCAATTTTCAAAATAAGATAACTATTCCAAGTGAGGTATCATATAAAAGGGCTTTACCTGTATATTCTAAAACAGATTTTTATTTATTTTTATGCACAATAGTTTTTGATTTATTGTGCACAGTGTCGAAAAAAATACCCGAGTACGGAACCCTCGGTGCGCGAGTCCGACTCGCACTAGCTGGTTTTTTGTTAATGTGACTTGTGCCTATAGTTTTAAGCAGTGCGAATATAACCTATGCAAGTCTACAAACTGACCAGAATACCTCATCAATAATTTACTGTGGTAAAAACTATAAAATGTTAGCTTTTATCAAACTTTTAACCATTTCAAACCTTTGAAATGAATCCACACTAATATTATAAATGTGAAAATGTGTCTGTCTGTCTGTCTGTCTGCTACATTTTCACGGCACAACCACTGAACCGATTTAAATAAAATTTGGTACAGACATGGGATACATCCCGGGGAAGGACATAGGCTACTTTTATCCCGGAAAATCAAAGAGTTCCTACGGGATCTAAAAATCCGAAATCCACGCGGCCGAAGCCGCAGGCATCCTTTAAGAGAAAATAACTGCATTATTTGTCATTAACATTAACTTTCATAAAACATATAAAGTTGCACGACACGATTTCTACTGTCGTATACTATAAAGGGAGTTTAACGTTCCTATCACCACCGCACGACTGAAGCCGTTCATCATTAATGATAACCAATTAAACTGATCTGGAATGGAATGGAAACCAATAGGGGCAATGAACTAACCATTCAAGCTGTATTTTAATCTAACATTCTGTTTATTTGTTTTGAAAAAGACAAGCCCATATACAAGAACCTATTTAGATTTGTTTTGATAAAAACTTAATCATCACGGTCAACCCATCGCCGGCTCACTACAGAGCACAGGTCTTTTCTCAGAGTGAGAAGGGTTTTGAACATAATCTACCACGCTGTCTAAGTCCGGATTGGCAAACTTCACACACCTTTGAAAACATTATGGAGAACTCTCAGGTATAACGTTTCCTCACGATGTTTTCCTTCGCCATTAAAGCAACTGATATTAAATTACTTAGAAACGCACATTACTCCGAAAAGTTATAGGTGCGTGCCCAGGATCGAACCCCCGACCTCCGATTAACAGGCGGACGTCTTAACCACTATCACAAAAACTTATTGAGATCGGGGATCAGGTTATTAATTAGCTTTTCAAGCATTGGGTCAGGAGCTTTCTAACAACTTAGTAACACGGATTAAAATCCTGACTTGACCTACTTCGATAAGAAAGCTAAGGGCAACTTTCTTGGCCTTAAGCTCCCTCATTAATTTATATTAATACGTTTTCCATTAGTATTGAATTGAACAAATTAATACGCTGCACTGAAATGCGTAACTGCTAAGTTGTAGGCTTTTCTCCGTACAATTTGCTTTCGAAACTTGAAAATGAAATCTTACAATATTTTAAAAGCTGCTTTTTGGAGTACATGGAAAAGTTTTTTTTTAATTCTTGTACGAGTACAGTACGTCACAGGTCGAGATTTCAATCGGGGTAGTCCCCATCCCGATTGCCATCTCAACCTGTCGCGCACTATACCTATTTAGAGACTAATATTTTTATTAGCCAATATAGCTAGCAAAAATATGGCTTATATGATTCGTTAGATAAAGTTTATCTGGAGGTTGTGGAACAGACCCTAAATATAATAAATAAAATACCTAATCCTTCTTATATTTAACAAGATCTCATATCTTACCTATTTGTTGTCATGTTCGACAATGTTCGGCAGTAGGTATAGGTAACTTTGTAAAGAATAGCTCTCGGAACGTGGGTTAAAAGACAATAGAAGATGAGAGATATATGTAAAATAAGTCAGGCCAAGGTTAAAGCTTAACCTGGCCATGGGTTAGACACGTCTACGTCAAAGTTATTTTAAGAGGGATCTCTCCGTCACTCGCTTCATACAAACGTAGTTGCAATTTCATTTGAATATTAAGCACCCAAAGTCCATGAAATTTTGCAGACATATTCTAGAAACTAATATCTATGTCTGTGGTTTTCCACATTTCTGTTAAAATATTCGCTTTCAAAGTTACGCGGTCTTAAAAATTTACATACAAATCTAAAACTACATATTTTTAGAAAAATCTAAAACACCACATACACAGATATTAGTTTCTAAAATATGTCTGCAAAATTTCATGGACTTTGGTTGCTTAATATTCAAATGAAATTGGAACTACGATTGTATGAAGCGAGTGACGGAGAGAGTCCTGTTAAGAGGAAATATAAAAGGATACTTACTATATTTTATTTTTTATTGAGGCAAAACGCGTGTGTTTAATATGTTTTTTTTTATTTTAGCAATGCTAAGTTTGTCGTTAAGAATGTTAAAATTTTCCATGTTCGTGGTATTCTCATTTGTTACGGAAATATAAGGCCGTTGAATATGTTCATAACTTTTATGTTTATTACCTTCACAATGTTAGAAAATACCTACAGTAAGTACAGAATGGGTGATCATTTCTTGACTTAATTTGACTCTATCGAATAGAAAATAATATATTTTTTCCATTTTCTCCGTGCAGGATTTTTTAATAAGGACCTCTTATTATAAGTTTAAACCATCGTATAGCGAAAAACAATGCTATGTAAGCCGAAACTATATTGTACTTACATACTTACAAATTATAATGTTGGGAGTTGGGACCATGTCATTATTATAATTATAGTTAATATTATGCAAGTGTAAATTAAAAATTTATAACACCCCCGACAAGTGAAGGTTACAGTAACTAGAAAAGAGCTGATAACTATCAAACAGCTGAACCGATTTTCTTGAATTATAGCTAAGAACACTCTCGATCAAGCCACCTTCCAAACAAAAAAACTAAATTAAAATCGGTTCATTAGTTTAGGAGCTACGATGCCACAAACAGATACACAGAAACATACGTCAAACTTATAACACCCCTCTTTTTGGGTCGGGGGTTAAAAAATGATTACCTACAAAATCAGCTGTAATTAATTATTATAAACCTGTTTGTATTGTGTCATATTAATTATGCGACATCAAGAGTGACACCAATAAATGCCCAATTCTAGCTGCTAGCATAATTAAAAAAAAAAAAAAACTTTATTTTCAAACATAACCTAAACTTAAATTGAAACATAACGTTACATAACCTGCAGGTGTATTGACCAGCATAGTAAACAAAACGTAAATGGCACAAAAAGTAAATAAAGGCTTTTCGTATCGATTGCGCAAGCTGGTCCCGTCCCGGCAGACGGCGCGGCGCCGCACCTGTGTACAAGTGGGTTAGCGGAACTGGTTCCGTAGCTACTTGCGTAATACCTATAGGGTTGCCTATCTAATATTTTCAATGTAATAGGAGGGTTTTTTGACGTGACAACGTCTTATAATTCGATAGAGCCGGCTGCACGCACGAAAAAACATGACTCATGCGACGTTACCTCGCTCTGAGGCGTTTCATGTAAGGCTTGAAGTGCAAGCGAGAGCGCGGAACGAGCGACAAAGAAGCACAATCGGCCTTTGTTGTCACGTTCAACTATCGTCAGTAAACCGACTTTACAGACAACCAATTTTTTTTCTAAATTTCTAAATTGTGTCTTGTATGGTCTACTCCGGTAGGACTCTACGTCCGTGGCTAGTTAAGTAGTTACCAACTTACCGGCAAAGCCGCGCCGCCAAATGATTTAGCGTTGCGGTACGATGTCGTCACGTAGAAACTGATAAGGGGTATGGGTTTAATAAAAACTGCCATACCTTTCTAAGTTAGAACGCTAGCATCTGAGACTGCATCATCACTTACCACCAGGTGAGTTGCAGTCAAGGGCTAACTTGTAATAAATCTATACATATAATAAAATTGTAGAAAAGTGGTGTCTTTACAATGGAAATATATAAAAAAAAGTAGCAGGGGTTGTTATTATATCGATGCCGAACCCGAAATTGTAATTAATTTTTTTTTGTCTGTTTGTCTGTGTTTTTGTGCACACTAATATCAGAAACGGCTTATTCGATTTAGATACGGTTTTCACTAATATATTTTAGTAAGCTTCACTTAACATTTAGTGTTTATTTCATGTCAATCGGTTCATAAATAAAAAAGTTATGTCAATTTAAAGAATCACGGCGAACATTTTTAACGTACAGAGTATATGCTGCCGAAAAGTCACTATTCCACGCGAACGAAGTCGCGGGCACAGCTAGTAATAAAAATATTTATTTAATTTGCCCTTGTCTTCGAATCTGCACTTGGCCTGCGTGGTTGACTATGGCCAAGCACCTCTCATTCTGAGAGGAGAGCCGATGGGTTGCTGATGATGGAGATATGTTATTGAAAAATATGTGGAATTACATTTCTCTCCCTCTGCGTCTTTATCCTCATTTCTACGGGTCGTTATCTCTTTTCTTAGCTATACATACATCCTTGCGCTTGTCTGCAACACCAAGTAGATAGGTAAAGATGGCTTGGGCTTTTCTTGTGCAGTAGGTAGACTCCCAGATCCTACCTAATATGTTTGAATTGAACTATTGAGTTCAAAAATGTATTTCCTTATTAGAGCTTTTATAATTAAAAGCTTTGATGGGCCCATTATAACTTGATTTTTATAAATGAATTCGTTGTTGGTAACCCTGAATATGAAGTGCAAAGATGAGCAATACCTTTGTTAGACTATGCATTGCACCTTATAACATTAGGGATAAGGGTTATTTTATTGAATTACGTGTACATCTTTACGATTAGTAAATCCTTTACGTATGGCATGTTCTAACGTAAGAAGCATAAAAGGTTAAGTTGACTAAGATGTATGTGTATTGAACATAGCTGCAAGCTTATAGACATTTCAACCATTTCAACGCTCGTAGGTGCCTTTGTTTGTTTTCGTTTAATTGCTTTAACGTTTACTTTTGAAATGTATAAAGAGACAAACAAGTAGACCGTTCGTTCACTAAGAGTTATGGTTGTGAGGTACTATTTTATTTGACCTATGTCATTATGCAATAGTTAAAAAAGTTATATGAATTGCATCATTAGGTATTAGCAAAAGCATAGGTTTTTGTCAAAAATAATAATTAATTTAATATTTATGGAGTGGGAATGGTTTTAGCTATTTCGAGTCCTGTAATTTTAGATAGAAAGCGTAGATCTGACTGAATCCTAGCTCTAAATAACTCGTACAGATCAACATATGAGTACCAAAACTATCCAAGTAATAGTTACGAATCGGTTTAACCTTTATTCAAGTAAACACTGAGTTCTAGTTTCTCTCGTTAAACTGAGTATCTAGTCTATCCAGTAGCCATAGCATCTAAACGGCAGCTTTGAAAATACTCATATTCACGAAAGCAATGAGCTGAGCTGAGCCGCCCTCGAGAATCACGATAGAAGCCTAAGCTATACCTACTATACTTCAGTCTGAGC
This sequence comes from Maniola jurtina, assembly GCF_905333055.1. Taxonomy (NCBI): domain Eukaryota; kingdom Metazoa; phylum Arthropoda; class Insecta; order Lepidoptera; family Nymphalidae; genus Maniola; species Maniola jurtina. Next base: position 3,971,084 of record NC_060045.1, read on the forward strand.
CATAGAAAGCAAGTACCTAAGTACCTAGGTACCTAGGTACGTCCTCTATTTTGAAACTACCTTTTTAAAAGCCTACAAATATTGCGTTGATCTAAATTTAACTTAGGTAAAATTTCGGTATAGAGAAGGTAACCTGTTTTAAAGTTTCCCTTGATTTCTATTTAACTTGATTTCTATTTAAGTTCTCTAATAAACTTTTTATAGAGCTATAAAAATTCCTGCTAAGAGGGGTTTTTATATACCTACCTTCATTTATAACGTGTGTTTAATGTTTATGCTCGGAGACCTGGCTCTTGCCAATTAGTCTCGTCGCTTATCCATTCGTTCCGCGAGTTTGTGATAACTTTTTTGCCGTCACAGTTCGGGCGGCTAATAGAATAACGAATCATGAAATCAAATTAAAGAGCAAGTTTTGTTAATATTTCGGCATGTATATCATTTTTTAAATTTGTTTTAAATGTCGTTTTTAGAGTGTGGAAAAAATATTTGAAAATGTGAAATAATTAAGCATTTGTCGAACCTGTGCTATAATGTTATGTTAATGTATAATGTGTCTTCTTTATCTCTAACTAGCGACCCGCCCCGGCTTCGCACGGGTGGACACTACCACGAAAAATCCTATATTTTCCGGAATAAAATATAGCCTATACGGATTCGGAAGAATCCCTCTAAGTAATGGTAAAAGAAATTTTCAAATCGGTCCAGTAGTTTTTGAGCCTATTCAATACAAATATACAAAAATACAAAGGTTTCCTCTGTATAATATTAGTATAGAATAGTCATCCATTGCCAGAATGCAATGTATAGACAAACATAAAAAAAGTCACGAATTGCAAAGATACCGTAAAAATTCGTGAGCTTTCGCTTTCGCTTTCTTTATTTTATTGATATTATCTTTTCAGACTTTTACGTTTTTGAGGATGACTGATGGTTCACAACAAAGTGTTTCGGAAGAGACTAGAGAGAATAATTAATAAACAGGTAATTGGGGGAAGAATCGAAATCTTTACGTTAAAAATTTATTTAACTCAAGCAATCTTTAAATTAAAATCCGGAACGAGGAAATTCGTGAAAGAACAAAATCGATCGACATAGCTCAAAGGATTAGCACATTGAAGTGGCAATGAGCAAGTGTTATTCCTTTTACAGTAGTCAAATGAGAACCAAACTATGATTATATGGAGAGAACTGGGGAGCGCGCTAGGTAAACTTTTCTAGAGTTAATTAATAGATACATCAAAAGAGGTCAAGTTTATCGCGGAAACGTGACAGACAGATGTGGCGCCTCTTATCAGTTATCAGAGCGAGCAGATCCTCTGTGGCACGACGAGTATGTGCTGATGTGATAACGCCATTCATCCGTTTGTGATTATACCATGCAATTTGCGATAATATTTAATTTAATGGCGCCACTATTGTAATCAGTTAGCCTACGTATAATTAGTTTTTATTGCCGCCTACATTAAGTTATCGAGGTTTTTAACCGACTTCCAAAAAAGGAGGAGGTTCTCGATTCGTCGGAATCTTTTTTTTTTAAATGAAAGTTACCTAAATTATGAATTTTTTTGACACATTTTGAAATATTACATCCCTAAATAATATGAGGGATTTTTCTCCCGCTTGAGATAAATAAATATAATTAATATTTTTCAAAAATGAAGTGAAAAGTAATTCATTTTTATTTAGCTTTTAATACGATTGTAGTATGAACATTTATTATTATATCTAAATCGATAGTGTATGTAAATTAACTATGAAAAAATAAATATTATATGGCTATAAGTTAGGGAACGTCTAATAACCATTTTAAAAGTAGGTGAATTGTTAATCAATTTCGCACCAAGGCGACGTTACTCATGAATATGAAGATGAAAAAAAATTACTTACACCATAAAAATAAAATAAAGTATTAACGATAAATACTGTAATGATATAATAATAATTGTTGTTTTATTGTCCGAAGATAATGTTTGATAGATTTATTAGTTACAGACTATAATATAAGCAGGATGCAAAGGATCGTTTTATATGTTCAACAAAAAAAAGGTTGATTGCGAAATGATTGAAGTTGATGACTTCATTAGGTACATTTCCTTCATTACTTTTAATAAATTACTTAGGCCATGACACGCGATATTGTCCTATAGGTGCTACATGATAAGCATGTAGGTAGGTAGCTATGCTAACGCTTCTATGCAGTCTCTTGTATTTCGCTCCTTTAGCATGAAAGTTGTGACTATCACTTTGCTACAATCTCAGTTGTTATTATAGGCTGGAATTCTTGCTGTAACAATACAATTATTAGATAATAATTGCGGTGGGCGATGACCTTTACATTTTAAGGGCGGTTATGAACGAGCTACCTCACGGCACGATAAAATGCATTGTCGACTCCGAGCACATTCACTTTTACTCATTCAACGACACCGCACAGCACGACGCACGTTTTGCAGATGACTTTGTGGTTGGGTTGTGTCATCGGTGCCGCTATGTTGTTGCTATTTTTTTTTTAATTGGTGACGATATAGCGGCTGTACGAATCAAGTATGAAGTCACTGACGATCCTTCTCTTAGAAATGGATGAATTCAATATATTTTGCATCTTCTTATAAGTAAAGTAGGATTGCAAAAAAATGCTGGCAATTGGGGACACGATATGATGAGTTGCGAACGTGAACACAACAACCTCAAACTGCTGTGGGGTTACGGAATTGTCACTAGAGGAAAAAGGTACAAACTCACGTCGTCGTGTGTTGTGTATCGTGACCGCAAATCGTGCCGTGCGGTGGCTCGTGCATAAACGCCCTAAAGAGCATCACTCATGACATTTTTCAGCAATACAGTAAGGCTGCTTTTACACCAGAGATGTGTTATGGTACGTTGCTATTGATACGTTTGATATCCACCAATCATATACATGCACATAGCTTAGCACTGGTGGAAACGGGTTCAATTAAGATATGTTTTTTATATGGAAGGATGCCTGCTATGGATGCCTGCTATGGGCCGTCGCGAGTGGTTAGCTGTGTGCAGGCACGGCAGGACGCGTGAGCGCCTCTCTCCTCACCGCGTCGCTCTCACCGCTTCCCTACTATCGATACATCGCATAGCTCGAGCTGCGCATCTTTCTCGCGCAGCTACTTTGCGGCGGCGCATCTTCATAGCGCATCCTCCTCGCACAGCTACATAGCTTAGTAGCTTAGCTGCAAGATGCAAGCCACTGATGCAGCTGATTCTTGGTACAACAACAGTTTCATGGTAATTCAATTCACTCTTCTTTCTGCTCTTATTCTATTTCTATACTTACTAATTCTTAAAATTGTTTCGTTCGAAAAAGTCTAATTAAACTTATTCTAATTTCTAATACGCTTTTCTGTAGGTATTTTCTTTTGTTCTCATCTATTAATTTCATTCTACATTGCTTCTTTTCCAAACCAAAGTTCTTTGTTTTATTTACATTCACTTTCACCATATCTGATAGCTGCATAGTAACCACAGCTTACGTGGATTTTGATAATTTATCTACTAAAAACATGATAAAGAAACTGGTTTTCAAAATCAGAACGCATCAAAATAATACTATGAGTCCATCAAGAAGATGTAACATAATAACTTTACCTTTTACATAATACAGTGTGTTTGATATCGTACTTACGAGTATTTGATTTTAATCAATCTTAATTATAATAATTTGTATGGGAAGGCACTTGTCCCTAAAACACGGACTGTACTATTTTAGGGGCCAACATAGGACTCCATGAAACTCATGTACTTAAATTTGATAGGTACCTACATAAATTTTCATTTCATTTCATTTTCGTTTCATTTGATAAATAATATAACATGAAAAAATGCGGTATGTAGCACGAAATAGTTTGTGCCATCGATTCTTTCTTTGTCTCTGCTACATGACTAATGTTCAAACGGTCCTTCGAGTTCACAGAAGTTTTTAAGAGTTCATTTTCGCGATAAGCTGTTTGCAGGGTTGTTACATTGGAGTTTTGAGTATACTCATAATATCAGGTATCACGCTAGGATACCTACTAGTTATTTTTTGGTACATCTAGACATCTGTTCTGCCGGGATATGACGGACATTTTCTAACACCTTGTATATTCATATCAACTGTTGTAAATACATAGCTCGTCGTGACTACTAATTTTATCATGTTAATAAGAAAATCACGAGATGAGAGCTTGTGTCACAAGGAGATGTACAAATTCCGAGATCACGATGTACCTACTATCAGGAAATTTTCAAGATGTTTATCAAAGGTCACGACTCTTCCAATACGATAATGCTTTAGGAAATACTAAGTGTCAGGTGCAATAGTAGGTTTGATTAGTTTAATCCATACTTATTAATATTATAAATGCCTGTCTGTCTGTTAGTCAGACAGACGTCTGTTAGCTTTTCACGGCCCAACAGTTTAATCAATATTGATATTTCGTACAGCGTTAGCTTACATCCCGGGGAAGGACATAGGCTACTTTTTATCCCGGAAAATCATCTAGTTCCAAATAATTTACAGACCTATAACTTGTACGACCTTAGGTTATCAATTTGCTCCATATTTAAAATATTAAGAAGATGCTATAGGCAGTCGGGAAGTCCGGACTCCAAAATCCGTTCCCAAGCAAGCGCCAGTAACTTTGTCGGAGAACTAAGTATGTGCGTAGCAATTAAATATCATTTGCTTTAACAGTGAAGAAAACCATTATGAGAAAATCGGTATGCCTGAGGGTTCTCCGTAATATTCTCAAAGGTTTGTGAAGTCTGCCAAACCAAATTTGGCCAGCGTGGTGAACTATAGCCTAAACCGTCAATTGACAACGATGATTATGATTAGAGGTAATTGTTCTAGGACAGACACTTGAAGAATATTCTATACCTAACCCAGTTCAGACAAACGTATGTAATAAGTCCAACCCCCAATAAAAAAATGACCATAACAGACGGTTACGTAATTTATGCTTTGTTTAGGTGCGTGAGGTCTGTCACATTAACACCTAATTGAATTTCACATGCGATTAGAAACATGCACGTTTTTAATTGACAAACATGTTCGCTGGCCTACATTTATGTTTACTAACTTTTACATAAGGCAGAATTTGTTATAAGCAAACATTACACAAATTAGGTACGTAGTAAAGGTCGGTTCACACTCGATAAATGAAGACATGACATATTGAGGCTGGTCAGCGATAAGTATTGATAATGAGAACGTATGTCTTCATTGTCCGTTATTGATTGTATGGACGACCAATCTGAGTGTAAACTATGCTTTGATAATAACTGTTTGTACAGTCCAGTGTTGATATCAAATCAATTGACCAAATATCAAATCGATTGACCAATTAAAATGTGTCACTCTATCTTGTTCCCACCTATTAAGCAATGTTATCATTTTCGGTTAATATCAAATCAATTAAAATATTCATATATATGTTCCAGGTACCTGTACCTACCTACATTTTTTTTAAGTGTAATTTTTAGAAAAAAGTATTTTTTAGTAATGTTTTAATGGTTTTAGCACAGGTTTTAGTGGCCTATAAGTTTTTAAAGTCTGTCATAATTCAATTTCGTGAACAGCAAATACTTTGAAAGTTTCAATAAATAAACTCGACGAAAATGTTTTCTTGTTTTCATCAAACTTAAGAATCATTAAATTTATTCAAAACTATAATAGTGATCCACCCCGGTTTCGCACGGGTAACTTATTACACTTTACTTAGGGATCTCTAATTTTTTTGAATTAATTATAATGTAACCTATGTAACTCAGGAATATTGTAACTTTCTACTGATGAAAGAATCTTTAAAATCGGTTCAGTACTTCCAGAGATTACTTCCTAGAAACAAACTTTACCTCTTTATACTCGTAGTAATAAGTGAGTGTAGATTTAAAGGGAATTTGATTTAAATTTATGTACTTATTCATGTTTTTATGTTTTTAGGACAAGTTAGCCTACATGACCTTTATCCCATCGATCAAACATTCATGAAAACAGGTAGATATACTTACATGTTTTTATTAAAACTCTCAATGAGAAATCAGTGGGGCTTATTCAAGTTTTACCTAAAGGCAGTTTGATTGAAACATTCATGTTTTCATGGAATTTTATTTATAAAATACAATTTAAGTTGGCTTACATAACCTTTATTCAATAAATCACAATTTAATGTACCAATATTTTACTTCACATCCTCACAGACTCTGTCGGCACTCAGCATGTACAAAGGGTGACAGTGCGCGAGCAATGTTAATAAATTGTTGCCATTAAATTAGAAAGCTCATTCGCAGAATATATTTCATTTGGATGTATGTGCTGTGAGTGTAATAAATCGGTTAAAAGGATCATTGTAAGGTTTATGTTGAATTCTTGGTTTTGACAACCCATAATATTTGTGTCGATCAACAAACCAAAGCTGTCCGTGTCGGACAAAAGTCCCAAAAAAATGAAGATTTAAAAAAAAACCAAAGCTGCGTTGGCCCAAGCAAACTCAAAAACGCGTCTCGCATAGTATTTATAATAATAATTCAATCGTGGAATAAAAAAACGAGCGCAGCGAACGCAATTTTTTTCATTGATTCACATTAGCGTTAGCTTTCAACTACAAAGCTTTTATTTATTAAACGTATTTGAGATTTGACTAAAAACTGTTTTTCAAGGTTTGGTAGCCCCCTATTAATATCCTAATTTTAGCTTTAGGTAATTCAGTTAGAATAAAGTAATAGGTATCTTAAAAGTGGTGATAGCCTATTGGTTAGAGCGTCCGCCTCCTAATCGGAGGTCGGGGGTTCGATCCTGGGCATGCAACTTTAACTTTTCAGAGTTATATGCGTTTTAAGTAATTAAATAAAATTATTAATATCACTCGATTTAACGGTGAAGGAAAATATCGTGACGAAACCTGCACGCCTGAGAGTTCTTCATAACGTTCTCAAAGGCGTGTAGAGTCTGCCAATCCGCACTTCGCCAGCGTGGTGGACTGTCTGTCTGTGGTGAAACTAATCTCAATCCGAAAGGAGAGCCATGCTCTGTAGTGAGCCGGTGATGGGTTGAATAGGTATCCTAAATTGATCCAACTCAGAGCTGAAATCAAATGATGCTTGCGTCACGTCTCGTTGCGATGTTTGAGAGATGTCAGCATCGCCTAAACACCAAACGTATTCAAGCGCGAAGAGACCTTGCTGAAAATGCTGTATTTAAAATGTAAATATACCGGGAACAAGCTAGGTCAGCCGCCGAAGTGGAAGAAAGGATAATATTTACTTTAGATATCGTGAATTGGACCATTAAACAAATCGAGGGCGCACTTCCGTTGAACATCCGTGCTAAGGCCTCGCCAATGTCGAACAAATTGATCTGCAACTGTTCGAATTAATTATTTCGATAATTCGCAATTGCTATCGAGGCCGAATTCGCTTCGGCGATAGTGGTTGCGAAGTTTAGCAAACATACAGTTAGTCGCTTGGAAAGCGTAAATACATAAGCATAAACATGTGTTTTGACTTTTGGTGGCGTTGGTCTGCATCAGCTTGAATCGCGGACGCCGCGCTGGAAATGTTCTAAGCATACTTACCTATAATAATTTATTTAATCAAGCAAAATATCTAACCTATGTATCGACATGATAAGGATTTTTGTCTATTTGAAAATGCAAATTGCAATGCCCAGCTTGACCAGGGTCCTCCTAGTCAGCAGCGAATGATTTTCGTTTCGCCATAGCCACAAGAAGCCACATTCGTTGTTCTACTGTTCAATTGCTAAACTGTGGTTATGAGGTAGATCACACCACGTGGCACAAGTATGCATGTACAAGCGATATTGTGTTATGTGTAATTAATTGACTTTCAATTATAATTAATTAGGTATAACTAACTCTATTTTGTGTATAGATTGCGAAATATAACCTCGCGAGTCACGCGATGAGTAGTAGGTAGGTTGGTGTGTAGCAGGTGTGTGAACCATGTGTGGAGCGTGTGTGGAGCGTGTGGGAGGAGCCTGTGGAGCGTATAGAGCGTGTGTGGAGCGTATGTGGGGAGCGTGTGAAGCGTGTGTGGAGTGTGTGTGGAGCGTGTGTGGAGCGTGTGGGAGGAGCCTGTGGAGCGTATAGAGCGTGTGTGGAGCGTATGTGGGGAGCGTGTGAAGCGTGTGTGGAGTGTGTGTGGAGCGTGTGTGGAGCGTGTGGGAGGAGCCTGTGGAGCGTATAGAGCGTGTGTGGAGCGTATGTGGGGAGCGTGTGAAGCGTGTGTGGAGTGTGTGTGGAGCGTGTGTGGAGCGTATGTGGAGTGCGTATGAAGTGTATGTGGGGAGCATGTGAAGCCTGTGTGGAGCCTGTGGAGCATGTATGGAGCATGTGGGGAGCGTGTGTGGAGCGTGTGTGGTGCGTGTGTGGAGCATGTTCGGGGAGCGTGTGAAGCGTGTGTGGAGCGTGTGTGTTTTCATTAAGTATTTAGGTTAAGTACCTACCTGCAAGTAAATTGAATAAGGACAATAGGTGTTTTAAAATATGTAAGCATGTAAGCAATTTATTATATTTTTTGCAAATTGGAGCAATAATATTGTCTGCGGTTTTTGTTTGATAAAATAAAAATAGGTATCTACTTGAATGAAACAATAGATCAATGATCACCACATTATTTATTATTCGCTAAATAGGTAGGTATACTTAAGTAAAACTATAACCCTTGTTTTTCATTCATTCATCGTCAGAATTTTTTAACAAAATGAGTATGGCAAATCGAACATAAGTCCTTAAGTCCATAAGTAAGTAAGTCCTTTTCCCAACAAAAAGAACAAACATGCACACAAATAACCCCACCGATTTGCGTTCCGTAGTGAGCAAAAAGCGTCTTTGAAAGAAGAACAGTAGCCAGTAGCCCTAGTGTGGCCCTAGCATAACCAGTGCGACAACGTTTTCTCGCGGCTTTTTTATCAGCAAAGTGTTATAAAATCGCAAAGAGTGTATTATACTCATTGAGCAGAAAAGGTACCTACTCATATAGACCACCTCACTAAGCCGCCATTGTCGTCGTCCACCTACACACGAAATGATTTTGCGCCGTCTTTCTCTAGTGTCTCCCTAGAAATCGTTGGATGTCATTAAAAAATAAAAAAAATAAAAATCATAACCCTTTCGGCTTTACCGTAGTCGGGTCAAAAGAGTCTGTTATTCCTTACATTTTCAAGATTTGATATCTCTGTTATAGGTTTTTGTTACTCAGTTAAACTTAATTGGACGTCATTATGTCCACCTAAATAATGAAAGATCTGCCAACACTGAGCTTTCCGGTGCGTGGTCACCACTCCAAAACTTTGGTCTATCAGTTCTTCGAACTATGTACCCCGCTCATTGCCACTTCATCATTGCAACTCGTTGAGCTTTATCGGTTTCTCTAGTCTGACTCCCTATGTAAAATATCAGACAGATTACAAAATTACACATGCCTACTCGTACAAAGACGCATAACGTATTCATCCCATACACATTATCCACTAATCGACCGCCATTGTTGGCCATCTAAACGCCAAACGAACCATTATTTCCTGCTTCAGCAAAGGGAATTATATGAGACACCATCTGAATAACAATTCATGCTAAGGTATTTATAGTGGAGACGTTGGAATATATTATTAGTTGTATCTAATGACGTCATTGATGAGGTTGTGAACGATAACTGAAATAGAAAGAAATGTGCAAGAAGAGATGGCACAATCTAAAGAATAAATATAGCTATCTTTTTGATTACGGAAGGAAAAGAATGAGAAGTTGATAGAACAGTGATACAAGTTAGCCCTTGACAGCAATCTCACCTGGTGGTAGGTAAGTGATGATGCAGTCTAAGATGGAAGCAGGCTAACCTGGTACTTATAGCAGTTTTCATTAAACTCATACTCCTATGGTTTTACATGGCATCGTAGCGGAATTCTAATAATCGCTTGGCGGCACGGCTTTGCCGGTAGGGTGGTAACTAGCCACGGCCGAAGCCTGCCATCATGTTGCATTGAGTTCCGCAAAGTAACGATAAATACCTGTTTCTATCAATCAGACTTGAGGAGTGTGCGTAGGTATGTGGGATCAGTGATGGAACTCCCATGTTTACGAGGGCGAATGGCGTCCGGACACAGTTCGCGTTGCTGTCATCTGATAGGTTTAATAATATTCAAGGAGTAACGTTGACACTAGCTTTTTATAGTGTAAGAGATGGTGAACTTACGACCACAAATCAAATTAAAGTAACCAATTAAAAATTCTGAATGAGACATCTTTATGATAAGTACCATATTATATTGACACTGATTACTTATTGGACCAAACAAAAATCGAAACGAGGATTACTTATTCAAGTTATATTGTCGAATATGCGTTGTTTTGTGGAATTTTATGAAAACACCAAACAGAATCCGAATAAAGCATCAATATTATGCCTAATATTCATGCCTGAGAGTTTCCCATAATGTTCTCAAATCTGCCATACGTACCGCACTTGGTCAGCATGGCGACCTGGATGATGGCCTATAGTTCCTCATAGACCGGGCGATGGGTTGAGAATTGAGATAATCTAGTGTTTGATAAACTAGTCAAATCAGTATCTTTTTATCAAACGTCAAAACACGCGCTGAGTAGACGAGCTTCTATGAAATACTAGCATATGACGTCACAATTTGTTGTGCTTTTTTAGTATAATCGAGAATTGAAAATCGCTATTACACTTAAAACTAACAAAGGACGTGGATTTTACGTATTTTGGATTACCCTCTTTTTAATAATCACTGAGAAATAATTTATTTTTGACATAGGCAAATACCGTGTTATTGTGATTTTGGTTTGTAATTTGTATCTTCCATGCACATATTTTTAGCGAACTGACCATGTTGACGATTGTCCAATTGTTTCCATCTTAAAGTCGCCAGTTCCTTGACTATAAAACACAAACGGTAGGTAGACTACATTCTTTGTTGTAGTTCTGACATGAATTATCCATAGACTCCATAGTGTTACGTAATCGTGCCTTGGCTGACCGCAGCTGGCCACCCTGCGCCTAGATATGAGCTGATATAATATCTAGATCGAATGATTAAGCCCATATTTTATACATAAGCACCTAGTTAGGTACTAAGTTTTTATTAAATAAGGTCTATTATCTTAGCTGTTTCTATTTATGAGATTAGGTAGGTATATAAAAAAAGCAACACACAAGTATTAATTATTACTTATTGTGTAGGTATTACTCGTATAGGACCATAATTGCATATGATAAAATATCATATTTTTAACTCCCGGGAAAGAGAGGTGTTATAAGTTTGACGTGTGTATCTGTGTATCTGTGGCATCGTAGCTCCTAAACGAATGAACTGATTTTAATTTAGTTTTTTTTTTTGTTTGAAAGGTGGCTTGATCGAGAATGTTCTTAGCTATACTTAATTGAAGAAAATCGGTTCAGCCGTTTGAAAGTTATTAGCTCTTTTATAGTTTTCTTATTGAAGTTTTTGTGTCGGGGTTTTTTAAATTTTGAGTTAAATATCAAGCATTTATAAAACTTAATTACTAATATGTCGGAACTCTGACTTACCTTCTAATAGCCAAAAACATTCATTTCAAAAAATTGTCTAAGTAAATAGGTACTACATAGGTGCAAAGTTCTTAACTGTAAGTAAAGATACAAATTAAGCAACTTTTTACTTTAACAAAGTGAAACAGTACATTTATTATTACTTATTATGACTTAAGTACTTTATGTTTGGACACAAAGTGTCAATTAAAAAAAAACAAACAAGAGTGTTCTTTCACGTCGTTTATCTTGTAAGTCTTTTCAAGGCGCATCCACCTTTCACCGCATAAATTGCCCAACTTTGTTGCTGCTGAATCATTGATGATAAATTTTACAGTGTAAGTATAGCAGTAAAACCATGTATCAGCTTCCGTCTACAGGCAAATCACATTACGTAGGTTTCTCAGTGATTTGTCGACTTGTGTCATTATTATCACCCCTTCCGCACCACTCCACTACCGCAGAAGCCTACACAGTTATAAGTTTTATCTATAGCTTCCATCACATTGTAAGATCTAGATCATTTCATAGATGAAAGAACTAAACACTTTTCTTTTTTTATCAACATCCAGCAATCAGCATATTTATGCTAAGCTATCAAATTAAAGCACTCTATTTTTTTTAATTCTAGGAGGAGCTAGCCTAGTGGTTAGGATATCGGCCTCCTATTTGGAGATCTGGGGTTCGAATTGACTTCTAACTCGGAGTTATGTGTGTGTTTTTAAGCAGTTAAATATCACTTGCTTCAACGGTGAAAAAAACATCGTGAGAAAATCTAACATACCTGAGAGTTCTCCATAATGTTCTCGAAGGTGTGTGAACTGTGAAGCCTGCCAGTCGGCACTTGGCCAGCGTGGTACACTAAAACCAAACCCTTCTCATTCTTAAAGATACGAGTGCCAGTCAGACAATCAAAGTCGGCCGGCTTTTGGACGACATCAGTATTTAAGCGACATTACAAATGTCGCTTAAAACATTTTTCGTACTGATCTTTTTACTCTGTCTGTCTGTATGAATGGTACGCCGAGACCTGAGTGTTCGCTAATTATAGCAATGCAACTACCAATGCATTGACCCAGCGATAACCCTTGCATTTGCAACTGTGCTATGCTTTTATCAGCCACTTAGTAATTAGTTGTCTTACTGGTTTTTAACCTTGAACAAAAACATTATAACGCCAATGCCCTTTAGATATGTGTACGTTATTTTTTCTAACTTTGTTCGATAACTTATAACTTTTTTTATGCTGTTATGTGTGCAATTTGAAAGTGTACTTCAAATTAAAAATGAAAATCATAATGAAATTTGATTGGGCAATAAAATCAAAAAGAAGCGAAAAAATCTTGAGAGTTTTAATCTTTATAGCTATTACTTATTTAAGTAGGTCTGTAATAAACGCGATAGATAACCGACTTCCAATTAAAATTATCGAAAAATACTTTGGCAGAGTTGGTACATATAAGGCTATTAGAAATAACTACCTATCTCTACCAACTAACCTACTACTAGCAGTAGACATTTTAAATCAGAATTAGGTAGGTACCTGCTATACAGATGGGAAAACAGTGTTGAAACCACTAAAGTAAGGAAGGATACTTTAGACTTTATGCCCACGCACTCGAACTGCACTGCAGCGGAACTGCGCGTCGCTTCAGCGCCCAGCACGATATTATTCTCTCCAGCCGCGCCGCGCGGCAGTGACGTACGCGCGTCGCGGCTGGAGAGAATATCGTGCGGGGCGCTGACGCGACGCGCAGTTCAGCTGCAGTTCAGTTCAAGTGCGTGGGCACCCTTACTTTTGAGTTAGCAAGAACAAAAACATCACACACAAAAAACCTTTTAACAAAATAAAAGGATTTCCGACAAAATTTTGATTTCCGAACGAAGATTGAACACGAAAATAAACAATAATAAATAATAACTTATCCAAACATCAGTGAAGTCGTGATGGCAGGTTATTTCAATTTGACATACGAGTAGGTACCTACCTGCCTACGAGCATATCATGTATGATTGATTCAACCTCATATCCAGAAACGAACGGATACAATCGTGATCCACTGGACATAGACCTTTAACCTTTTGGAGCTTATTGGGATTCCGTATACATTGTTAATTAATTATTATTATCTATATAACTTACTCTCACGCCCGGTTACAAAATAGATATATATAAAAGCCAAAGGGAATATACTTACATACATAAAAATAAATAAACCTACATACACATTTACATAAATACATATTTGTACAGGGCGGAGGATTACGCCCCGGCAGGGGAGACCAAACGGCCGGCGCGGGAGTCAGGGCGACAGGTTGAGAAAGCGAATTAAAGAAAGAAAGTTTAATTATTATTATTATTATCTTTAGTCTGCCATCTTCCAATATTTGTTCCCTTCCAAAAGTCGGCAAACACATCGTTCCTTTGCTCCTGCAAATTTTCATGTGTGGCCGTAATAACATTAACCTCTATTCGTTAGCACGCTATTAATAAAAAACCGAACTTTTTAACTCCACTCATTTATAAAAAATAATTGGTTCTATTCCACCATACCTTTTTCACTGCAACCTCATTTGCAATTTGCAACAATCTTTATGATTTTCTCTTGTTTGATGATATTTCCTCTCCGATAAATTTGTACCTACTCATACTTTCCTAAATAAAAAGAAATCTCAATTCCACGTTTGATATAGGAATAAGTCATAATGCTTTGTACTTCCCCCGAAAGAAAGTTTACGATGCCCCGCTTGAAGTTTGATCGATTTAGGATTTGAATAATTTCGAAGAATGGTTCTAGTTATGGTTATTCCTAAATTTATTCCGAACGTTTTAGGGCATCCAATTCTATCTATTAAAATGGAATAGGTAGTTACAGTACCTACCTTTACTACGTTTATCGAGTTTCTTTCAAATTACTCCATTTGAAGTTTAAAAAATGTTTATAAGTGTATGAAACACCTCAATGTAAAGAAGAATAAGGCTGAAATCTTTTGAGCGGAAGGACTTTTAGGTTGATTTAGCTCAGACTATTTATGTGAGTGACATAACTATGTCTCCTTGTAACTGTGTCTGAAGTCTGACAAACTCAAAATACGCTCCCTAAAAATCCCTGCCTAAAAATGGCTATTTCACGGAACCCTACAGCGGTATATAAAATATGACGTGTGTCTGTAATATCAAAGTTTGCCTGACCTCGTAATACATCGTAAAGTATTGTTTATCGATCGCTCGTAGATTCGTAAGCTTTGGTAGAATTGATGTGTGTGCCTATCGATTAACCGTGTTTCTTTGTTTATCTGCACAAGCTTTTATGGTTTATTTGCGTTTTGGTGACGGGCATATTGAGCTTTTTAGGCCAAGTCTTTTTTCACTTAAGTTTGCTACATCGTAGCAACCTTAAGTGAAAAAAGTGTGTAATCAAAGACATTTTATTCTAGTAGTATAGTTGGCATAGTTTTGAGTCGGGAGGCGCACCTTTATGTTCGTGGTGAGCCTCACCCGGTCTGTAGGGAGTAGGGACTATGTTGGTCTCCTAAGGACCAGTCGCCCCCTCAGCAGGCGCCGCTGGCTAGTGCGCGAACGTGTTTGGCCCCGTAGCCCGGCCACCAGGCGATGCTTGGAACACCGGTGGGTTTTAATCGGTAAGAGTCCGACATAACCCCCGTGCCTCCCCGGGCGCGGTGGTATCCATGAGGATTTCACCCACAAAAAAAAAGGTAGCACGTCTTCTACGCGCATTCCTACTGAAGAGTAGTTAAATGCTTAAATCATCATCATCGTCATCCACTGCTAGAGATAGGTACCTACTAAGGTAGAGTAGGATGTAGACATCTGTCAACATAGTGTCAACGAAGAAGTTCTTCGTTGGTCAAAAAAGAACTTTCATTTTGTATGGCACACTAAGGCTAAGATCTATAGTGCGCACTTTGCCCCGACTTGAGAAACTGTTAAAACGAGACAGCGTTATACCGCTGGCGTAAATCTGTCTCGTTTTAACTGAAACTTAAAAAGTCTAAGCAATGTCAAAGTGCGCTCTATATATTCCAACCGAAGCTTACTTCTATAAGTTTATTTTAGTGCATATCCTCAATTGCTTGAAGTTTTAAGGACTAATCTAAAGCCCACAAGTCTAATGCCAGTTTCCATTATAATAATGTTGGTATCGAGCTTTTTCTCATGAGAAATTAGGCAAATGATGCATGCTCAAAGTGATTAGTCACGTAATTCATATACATAATTATATTCTAAATTATGAGAATTTTGAAAATTTGAATAGGTAAATGCTACATCATTGTATGTGAATTGGTAATACTTATAATGACCCCTCCTTTCGTAGTTTGTGGCTTATAATTTTTAATATAAACATAACTAGAATTTAAACTACAATAGCTGCCTACTTTACCTAAAACTAGGCACAGGTTCAAAAATGCAGAAATCAATTGAAATTATATTCAGGACTTATTTTACGGAAAAATATCTATTTTAAGCGCAATGCATACCGGCAGAGTTAATTGCAGCCAAGGCGCAACTTCTTTCTTGATAACTCAAACTAAGCTTTATTAGACTTCCAAAAAAGGACGAGGTTCTCAATTCGTCGGAATCTTTTTTTTTATAAGCCAATTTTCGCCTCCGACCCCGTCAGTCCCACAGATCACGACAGTTAGGGAACTTCTAACAAAACGGACATTTGACGCAGGTGGCCCTAAAATAGACGTGTTTTTCTTTGATTTTACGTCACCATGGCCTAATATTTGACATAATGTCGTCGATTCAGGATTTTTTTTTCTCTCTCGTCTGGCTTTACAAAGATTAGCCAATGTCAAGTTTGTAGTTATTTGTAACAAGTTAGTTAAACACAAGTATTATACAAGTATGGACCCCGTCTGTGCCGGCGCTCGCCGACATACGCACGGCGCACCCCCTAGAGCACTTTCCAGTTAGTTTTAACAAAATAAACACTCCAAAAAGGCAGAGCACGCCCACCAGCTAACACCAACACAGACGAAGTCCCGGTTCAGCTTTAAACTGAGATACCTACTCACTCTAGTTCACTCTGACCCCGTTAGTATGCATCTACTCGTATGCGTCGACTCTTAGGTATTTTCTTTTAAATCTTTACACACACTTAAATCTTTGTAGGTAGGTCAAATAAATCGCGAGCTTTTGGCTACCGACCGTTATACCGGTTATACAAAATGAATGCAATCACTAGATTTTTTATAGATGATTAAGTATTTCATCAACTATGCATACGAGTACATGATGGCGAAGTCCATTGTTATTTGGGCATGGGAGGGTTAATGTTCCCACGTCACTTCATACTCTGGTGACGTGTCAAATAATTACTCTGCGGGTGGTCCCTTCAGCCCACTTTACCACTCCTTGATGCCCTATTTACGAGTAATGCATACGATTTTAATTCCATAGTTAGCATTTTTATCTACGTAATGGCTTGCTGTTTTTTTAAGGTCTGACTAATAAGTAATAAGTCACACAGAAAAAAAAGCTCGCTGATTCTATAACTTTTTTTGACAATTTTAAAGCGATTTTTGTGTAAAAGTCGCGATCTACTGCGGTCGGCTCACAAAACACTTTAAATGACAACTGTCAGAGTGACAGTATTGTATGAGATGCAAAGAATAATCTCCTATGTGCCCTCCCTCAAGCAACTTGACACTGGCGCAGTGCATTGAGCTGTGCTGGCATTATAAAAGAAGCCAAACAAGAAAAGAAGAAGAATTGCCAATGTGAAAACCAGAGAAATCATTGGTGTGGTGGCTGGTGAACGATTCGAGCTGAAGCCTCAACATAACTTTTCAAGTTACCTAATCAATATGACATGGAGTTAAGAAATGGAGTCAAGCATCGTCATTTTAGAACTTTTCATACATTAATTCTACTACTTCTACATTAAGGCAGGTGTTTTTTTAAGCTTGAAAACTAGCGAACTTTTTAACTTGAAAAGTTACACTCCAGGCACTGAATCGAGCACAAAGTTTTTGATACGCTTGCCAAAAAACTGTTTTGGAAAAATGCCACCTGTTCGGAATATGGTAATCAAGAAACGCTCAAACTCTGTGCGACGAAGTTCCGAAGGATAAGCTAGAACTATGTTACATAAATAAACTAAAAATAAACTAAAAATAAATTTAGGGAAGTCTGTACTACGAAAGTAGAAAGTGGCTTTATGAAAATGGCTAAGCCTTAAATTTTAAATTGAAGAATACTGGCACTTCCTACTAATATTATAAACGCGAAAGTTTATATGTGTGGATGGGTGTTTGTTACTCTTTCACTCAAAAACTACTGCACCGATTTGGCTGAAATTTGGAATGTAGATAGATTATACCCTGGATTACATACAGATTACATAATGGGATACAAAGACTACTTTTTATCCCGAAAAATAAATGAATTCCTACGATATTTTTAAAAACCTATATCCATGGGAACAAAGTCACGGACATCAGCTAGTTTATAGGTATGTAGTTGTCTCATTTATTAAGTTATTTTGCACTATAAAATCAAAGTAACGCCTAAAACTACGTATAAAACTTTGTCAAAGGCACTCGTAGGTATATCCGAATAGTCAAACACAATAGCGAGGCATTGTAACACGAAATGTCTTATCTCGCACATCGTGAAGATACAATCACAGCTTGCACAATCCCTATACTTACCCGTATTGTGGCGAATGGCGTCCTTATATTATTGTTGCCAAAACATCTGATTGTGGATTGTCGAATAGATTTATTATTTGGATGAATTATGGAGTTTGCTGTTTTTGAGATTTCCGTTTAACTGCCAGTATTCCAAATTCGTCTCACAAGAGACCACAGAACACCTCCTAACAAGAGACCCAGCGGGTTAATTTGCTAACTGAGTGATAATCACTGAATGAAAGGTATCAGGCTCATTTGAAATTTTATTTTTAATCCATTGCAGATTTGCTACAAAATAATATTTTTATATCGCTGTGTGAAGCAGCAATATATAATCAACTATTGCCATTTAGTAATGATCACTGAATAATTAACGAATAACTCCGCTGGGCTTGAGAGAACCTAAACCTGAGCAAAACCGATTTAGGACAATAGCTTTCCCAAAAAGATTTTGCTACAGCTTTGTCGATGAAAAAGCCGCGTTTTGGCGCCAATATTGCTAGGGCTGCTTCAGTGGAAGATTCCGAAATGGCTGGCCACCAACAAGTTGCTTTTAGTGCAATGATCTGAAAAAAAGTATAATATATTGCTTTATATATGTTATTACATAATACCCACTTAACTATTCGTAAGTGTATCCTACTTTATTGCTGTGTTTGTCCTATTTTGTATAGAAAAGCTATGTAAGCGTATCATTTATATCGCGGCGGACATGTCCTTCCATAGATAAAAATATGATGCAGATTATACCATCATAAATAGGAGCAATATGGCAGTGGTGGTGTCAACGGCGTACCCTAGATCTATGGAAGAAAGATGTTGAAAGAAGATGCTAAAAACGCCACGTCCCTGCTTACTTACGTATCAATGTACCTATAGTTCTGCTAGGGAAAACTAAAGAATAATAATATTTTAACCGTTTGTTGTAATGATGTTTGGTGACGAATGTCCTTCGATTTGTCATTTCAATCCATTACAGCAGGGGTTCCTCGTCAGATTTTTTTTAATCACTAGGGAATGAGTACGAATGAATGAAATGTTATTAATTTTACGTTTGACGAATCAGCTGTCGATGGTTAATAAGGCTCTACGGGGTTCCAACGGAAATGTTTTGATAGTTTACCTTCATACTAACTATGTAGGATATCACTGGGCAGATTGATGTAGCTACCTATATTAACTAATATTGTGTTCTTGCTATTGGAGCTACTAATTGAAAAACCTTTACCAATTTGGAAATCAAATCAGGGTTCAGATAGCAACATCATACAGATCAGACAGATAAAGGGAAGCTACAGATTGTACCTACCTTCTGATTTATCATTATGTCTTGATAAGGTGAGGTTACTGTAGGTTACCTACCTACTGTGTTTTCCTTAACTTTTAATATTAGTCACTAAGCATATAATTTTACTACCTTATCCTTGAACAGTTTAAAATTGAACAACTTAGGTTGTTTTGTTAACTTTGTGTCTGGTTCGATGGAGGCTTAGCACCAGTTTGCACATCTCGAAAATGTTGATAGATTTCTATTTTCGAGTATTGAAATACTAATAATGCCAGAGAAAAATAAAACGAAAGATACTTCTTTTAAATTCTTTTATTCAGTTCCACCGATTTTTACGTATTATTCTTAGTTTAATTTAGTGTATTGTATTTTTCAGCTGAGTGAAATCGTGTTCAATCGTATTTTCTAAAAAAATAAAATTAGTTATGACCGTTAGGTATATTGCACTTAGCCTTATATTATTTTAATGATATCTCACACCTACAAGAAACATAAACTTTCGCAAGCAGAATAATTTCATTGTTCAAAACAATTGTGTGTAATAAGTCATTTTACGTCTGTAGGCATGCTCATGTAATTTCGACACCTTTGGGCATCGTTGGGTGTAGAATCTACGCTTATTTTAGTTATACCTACTTACTACTTAGGTACTTAAAGTTTTTTGAAAAAGTAATAGATTTCAATAATTTCACTATTTCAAACAAAAAAGTTAACAAACTAAATGCTAAAAGTGCACTTCCTTAAACAATTTAGAGTTTAAATCAAATTCAGGAAATGTATTAGTAACAAATTGAAATCATTCAACAATAAAAAGTAGGAAGTTACAATTAAAATTAAAACTAAAAATTATTATAGATATAATAACGCGGATGCATCCAATATTATTTATGAGCCTGTATGTTACGTACCTCGATATATATACTATATTTTTATTAGTAGGTATCTACTACCTACGAGTATGTAGTTACCGCTAACTAATACTATTGTTGGCGGAAATAAGTATAGTTCTTCGTTAAAATTTATAATGTAGTGGGTATAAAGTTAATCGCATATAACTATAACTATCATGAGACGAGCCGCAAAGCCGCAACAGTCACTTCATCACTTGAACGCAACGTATTTTAACCCCCGACCCAAAAAGAGGGGTGTTATAAGTTTAACGTATGTTTGTGTATCTGTGTATCTGTTTGTGGCATCGTAGCTCCTAAACTAATGGACCGATTTTAATTTTGTTTTTTTTTTTGTTTCAAAGGTAGCTTTATTGAGAGTGTTCTTGGCTATAATCCAAGAAAATCAGTTCAGCCGTTTGAAAGTTATCAGCTCTTTTCTAGTTACTGTAACCTTCACTTGTCGGGGGTGTTATAATTTTTTAATTTACACAAATGCGTCTAAAAGCCCAGCGCAGACTGAACTGCAACTGTCGCGAGCAATTTTTGGCACATAAATCTATATACATATAAAAGGAAAAGCTGACTGACTGACTGATTGACTGACTGGTCTATCAACGCACAGCTCAAACCACTGGACATATCGGGCTGAAATTTGGCATTCAGATAACTATTATGACGTAGCCATCCGCTTGGAAAAGATTTTTCAACACCTAAAGGGTAAAACAACCACCGCTGCAATGTCTGTTTAGAAATGCATAAAGTCGACATTTAATTATAACTATCAGAGACTGATCGTGACATATTATGCAGTTCCGACTACGCTGATTTTACAAATAACATCAGCAGAGATCAGAAAAACTCATTCATCTGTAATTTTATGCATTTTCTCTTCAAACTTTTTACTAATTTTTTTTATGGGTGGTATTTTAGATTTATCGGAATAATTGCAAGTTTTACTGAAAAGCGTATAGTATCAATTACTGGAAACCATTGGGACGCATTGGGAATGTAAATGACATCCTAGACACAGGTAAACTAGTTAGGAATCAGATCCACCACTCACGCGTATGGCTTTTAAGAGTATTCTGGTGTAGTTAAAAAGTACTGATTTTTAAAGTATTTGTGTGGTTTGTAGGCACACACTTTTTCAGCATAATAAATAACAATAAAAAAATACAAGAGAAATGTGAAGGTATAAATATAATAATAATATAATAAAAAAATACAGAGGAATGAGAAAAACTTGGATCTTGCGGCAGTAAGCGATCACCTTAACTTAACAAACAAGAAATCGACGTGTTGTTTGTTTAGCGAAAGTGAGAGAGAGTTCAAAATTGACAGGTAATAGCAAAGAAGATGTAACCGATAGTATTATAGTTAATGATGAGGTACTGCAGCAATTTGTTACCTGTAATGAGACACAAATTAAAAACATGATTAGAGTGATGATAAAAGAATAGATTATTTGATTAGTGTACTCAATCGATAAAAGATATTTTTGAACCAAACTAGTAGGTAATACATTTTTTGAAATAAGTGCCCTTATAACCTCTGTATTACATTATAAATCTTAAAATTGAGCTAATTCGGCTGTCTATACACACTGAAAAAAATGGACAGCAGGCCAAGCACCATCAGTGCGACAACACTTTCTTACGACTTTCAAATCAAATCAAATCAATTTCTTTATTGCGTAATTTGGGTAAACAATGGTTTCATGGGGTTTTGCACCAACAAAGCATTGTAAAAGCTGCGAAAAAGCTTTGTCACACCAATTGTGCTAGCTAGTGTGGTCTGCCAGTCTAAAAGTAGGTAAGTAATAAACATGAAAGTAGGTGCGTTTTATTCTTATTCGAATCAAATCAGTTAGTAGGTAGGTAGGTATAGTACGCGACAGATCAAAATGGCAATCGGGGCAAAGGCGGGGGGGACTGTGGAGGTGTGCGGGGCGTCCCCACCCCGATTGTTATCTCGATTTGTTTCATAGACAGAGTAATTATTTGTTAAAACATAATCGTCATACAAATAACTTCATCATGTAAAACGAACGGAGACGAAGGGTTTCTTGCAAGTTTCTTGCTGTAAAATTGTGAAAGAGATTCGAAATTTGAATTGTGTCGCTAGTGTCGACTGTCGCCCTAGAGCCGGCGCTGAACGGACGTGTTTAGTTGCTGTATAGCGTTTTCTTCTTTAAAAATGACAAAACTACGTTAAAGCCTGAAATAGCATACAAGTAACTTATTTATGAATATATCATTAACCTGGGTGTCCCTGGGAATGTAAATTTAACTTTATGTTTCGAGAGGTATGCAATTACACAAATGTCTACTTTGTCCCGTTTCCTGAATGGATTTTATTGAAGAGAGGATAAGACATTTTTTTTTTTAATTTTCTGGTTATCTGTCTTGGTTGCTTTGCTTGTAAACACACACAATAGCTCTTTTCTTTTTATTTGGCTTAATTTATAAGTTATTATTTTGTACTACCACACTTTTGTACTCTTTATTTGTACTACCACAAGAAGTTATTATGTACTAGCCGATGCCCGCGACTTCGCCCGCGTGAATTTAGGTTTTTTGAAATCCCGTGGGAACTCTTTGATTTTCCGGGATAAAAAGTAGCCTATGTGCTAATCCAGGATATTATCTATCTCCATTCTGAATTTCAGCCAAATCCGTCCAGTGGTTTTTGCCTGAAGGAGTAACAAACATACACACACACACACACACACACACACACACACACACACACACACACACACACACACACATACAAACTTTCGCCTTTATAATATTAGTGTGATTGTTGTTATAAATTATTATTAACATTATTTTCACTATCTTTTCATGCAATTTCAAAGTTATTGTATTGTATTTTGTTCCTTATCTGTAATTTTAATTATTTTTTGGGACAACATTTAGGCTAAAAGGCCTACTTCACATGCGTACTCATTACCTTATTAAAAAAACAAAACGCAAGCCATGCGAGTGAATTCAACACTTATTACGATTGTACAAGGGATCGGAATTGGACTAAAAATTTTTGTACATGAATTTAGATAGAGTAACTAATTACTGAGATTTCAGCTCCGATACATACTAATTGGAGCAAAACAAAGAATCTAATGATGAAAAATTAATGCTCTACATACTTGCAGCTATTCTCGTAATCCGGTGTATATCATGATTTACTCGTGTTATTTTTTGTTATTGTAATTTATCTTTTAACAGATGCATGAGAAAGTTTCTTTTAAACAGTTATAAGTTATGGCTAATCAGCGGTTAGGTTAGAAAGCTTTTTTACAAATACCCCCGTATTTGAAAAAGGTTTTATCTGCTGCGAGAAACTGGTTAAGTTAAAAACCTATAATGTGAGAATAAGTAACCTATCATATCAACTCTCGCTTAGGTACGACACAACATCGAATTTTATCTAAACCATTAGGTACTCTCAAGGAAAATTTAAACTTAAAAATTACTTATGTTAACTATATTTAAATATAGTTTAGTACACTTTTGTTTTATTTTTTGACGGTTTATCCTGAGCTAATGTAACCACGGCATAACATTTGTCTATGTAGTGTGCGATACTTTAACAGCAATTGGGCATAAGCATATTCCCACGTATGGCCGCACCAGAATAACGGGGCGCTTTGTTAAAATAGTCCCTTCGCAGATAAATTTCGTTTTTTATCCCCCAGGTTCTCGATTTAATGATACCTTTGCTTTCGTATTTATTTTGTACTGTTATCTTCATTGTGATATTTTTAGGGGTGGTGTCTTTGGACAAGGAATGAATAATGCCTTTTCTATAATTGATCACTGCTCCTTTTACGGTTTTCTCTTTTTGTCAGATCCCATGTTGATTATAGTGCTAATTTGGTTTACATGTTTTTTTTTTTTGTGAAAAATATTGACGATTTTTAATCTGAATCTAGGTATTAGAAGATTAAACTTATGTTGGCTGAAATCCGAAAATAGTATCAATTAGTATTATAGTATAGTACAGTAGTAGTTATCAAGTAGTATCAATTTATACTATGAGTTCTGGCTAAATCTGCAGTCCAAGCGCTACCAGTGCGACAACGTTTTCCAAGTCCTAACAAACGCGTTTTTACCCGACTGCACCTGAAATAGGGTAATGTTTTTCGAGTGTATGAGCGTTTGTCAATGCATACTAAGTACCAAAAAATTGAATGGCGTCGCTTGCAGCGTAAACGGGTTGTTAGCATCGATGGTTGTTAGATTTTGACAATTATAAATTATCGTTTAAAAGCGTTATCACACTGATAGGTAATGTTTGGGCTGGTCCACTTTAGGCAATACCTTTTTGTCAGTAAAAATTTTGGAATATTTTGATGATGGTAGGATAGATAATTTATTATTATTAATCTCGGTTCGTCTTAACTTCACCGTTCAATCACGGGCTGCATTCCTAATCCGAATCAATTCATCTCAAAGACGTCCCATTATGGAATACCCGACGCAGCCTAACCGCATTAAAGGATAATAGGCTATTCGTATAATAGTACTAAATATGGTATGTAACACACTCGCTTTTATATTTTTAATAATAAAACTTGGAAGTTGCTTGTAACATTTATTCGTATTTTTAAAAACTTAAATGAAAAGCACAGTAAAATCTGTTTTCTGAACTGATTGACATATGAACGAACATCTTAAATCACTGGGTTTTGTCTAGAAACTTAATTTTGCCTGTAATTCCTTGTAAGGGAGGATTTTAAGAAATTCCACCCGAGCTAAGCCGGAGGCCAGTGGGCTACTCGTTTATAAATTTAATACTGTGCTTTGTTTTGGTTGTTATATGCGGTATGTTGGTTTTCTGGGTAATAGGTACTAGGTAGGTAATTTTAACTAGTCTTTCTTATATTTTTGGAAAATTATAAAATAATTGCGCGGTAAACATACATGTCAAAGTGTGTCCCCCCAAAAACGCCCACCCAAACACTACTACCCAAATGCACTTGCACACACCTAACATAGACCATACCAAAACAGAATTAAAGAGCCGATATACAGGATGTAACCAGAACGCTAGCAAAAACTTAGCGTTACGTTGACCTCTAGCGTCAGTCAGATGTTTTATTTGAAATATATCGTGAACTTTTAAAAAATCCAGGATTTAAAAAAAATAGCTTTTTTTGTGGTATCTTATAAGATAAGTATTTCATCAGTAATATCACATGTCTTCGTTTTTGCTAGCTTTCTGTTTACACCCAGTATTAACAATGTTTTAATTTAGGTACTTTACATTACGAATGGGTAGCACACCTCAATTGTAAAGTAACTCACCCCATTTGTATAGAAGATCGTAGAGTTCAAAATATCAGAAACATTGTCATGTCAGATATACCAAATGTTCGTTCGCCTGTCAAACGCCAGAGATCAGCGTGAAATCCTGCATTTGGAGCACGGACCCACCGCGACGCGCGCTGGGCTTAATATAATGGCCGCTTCATGTTCATTTTCAATCATAGCCCGCATTTAAAATATCTAAATAGGACTATCCGATATTCGATAAATAGGCCGAAGCGGTGATAGCCTACTGCATTTATAATATTAAATATATTTAAATCCATACTTAATCCATTCTAATATTATAAATGCGAAAGTGTGTCTGTATGTCTGTCTGCTACGTTTTCACGGCCCAACCGCTGAACCGATTTAATGAAATTTGGTACAGACTTGGGGTACATCCCGGGGAAGGACATAGGCTACTTTTTATCGCGGAAAATCGAAGAGTTCCTACAGGATTAAGAAAAACGAAATCCACGCGGGCGAAGCCGCGGGCATCGGGTATTTAATATTTATTATTTTTATCAAAAAAAAATAAACACCGGCTTCCAGTTCGAGAGATGCGAAGTTTGATTCCGGGCACACACCTCTAACATTGTGGAGTTATCTGCGTTAAATGTTTAACTTACTTTAACGGTGAAGGAGAACAATAAACATTGTCAGGAAACATACATAAACTCTTTTCATTCGGAGAGGCGAACCGTGCTCTGTAGTGTGTCGGCGATGGGTTGATGCTGAATGCTGATGATACTTTCCGCCTAGCCCGTCTTACTTAGATTGCATCTTCTCATGATGAGATCGCAATTCGGAGTCAAGCGCCAAAACCTGTCTTATAAAATGGACCTAAAAAATACAGACTTTTTGAAGTAGGTCATAGACGGAGGAAGACGTCTTTATTATGACCAAATGGCCGAGATAGCAATCTATTACGTGTCGCCTCGTAACATGCTTGTGGTAAAGTTAAGTGATTAACAGAGAGCTAGTAGAAAATTTTAGGAGGTTCTTGTGAATAACTAAAATTCGGTACTTTAGACTCTATAATTAAAGGCTTATGAGTATTAATCCTTGGCAGGTATCTCAGTATCTTTAACTCTTCGGACAAAGTTCAAGTTAAGCTTATTTTATACAACAATGACTTTTACTATAACGGCCACTATATTTTGAAGCATGCTCGTAGGTGTCATTTTACCCATAGAGGCCTAAACACCGCTTCAGTATCTATGTAGTCTGTTAAATTACTATTTACGACTACACCTACTACGGTTCACGAGATACAGCCACTAGACAGACAGATTAACGGACGGACAACGTCTTTTCCTACCCAAAAAAGAATATCTTTGGTTTGCAAATAGGCAAATAGTCACGCTATTAAGGTATATAGTAGTAGTAAGGTGTAAGAAATAAAGGAAGTAACAATAGAGGTAGATAGCTACTTCTATATGCGGGCTCCGCTGACAATCAACACAAAGACAGGAACTTGTCAGGTTTTGAAGAACATAAGCTGGTCAAGATTTTAATGGCTGTTTAACTTGTAACGAGGCAGGTATCTACTATAGTTTTATGAAGTACCTACCTCCTCAAAGTCTGCCACCTGCTCTTGGACCACGATGAAAGTAAAAGTGCACAAGTGACCCGGCGGCGGCGCGGGCGCAGCTCACAGCCGTTAATTATAAACGTCATTCACGATGCACAGAGCGCTGTGAGCGCATCCATTACTCTCACTTTCTGGGTAAACGTAGACATACAAATAAATGGAAATGACCTTATCACTACCCATATTATAAATGCGAAAGTGTGTTTGTTGGTTTATCCTTCAATCACATTATAGGATACTTTATATCCCAGAAAATCAAAGGATTCCCACGGGAATTCACAAACCTATCCAGGTGGACGAAGTCACGGGCATTAGCTAGTTAATAAATAAATAAATAAAGGCAAAATTATAACGATGTCCCTGTAATGCCTAATTTAATGTCCGAAAAACCTGCATCCAATCATTTTTACAATTTCAATTGTTTAATTTATGGTATTCTTGATGACAACAATGCATTGTAGCCAATAAGCACAGCCAATAGTGACGAGCGTCGACCAATCAGAAGTGATTGCCATCGTCACACTGTAGCTGTCAACCTACCGCGGCCACAGGAACTAATATGGTAAATATCAATGAGAGAAGTTCTAAGTATTGTTAGATCTTTGGCGGCGGCACGATCGGCCGTGATGCTTTGTTCGTGGCGGCGAGTCTTCGTGAAAAAGCTTAACTTTCACGACTTGATAACTAATTATTATTACCTTTTGTATTGTTCTTGCCAGTGCAGTTTTTATGCAATCGTCGAGATAAATGCTTAGGTATCTACCTACCTACTTTGGGAATACTTTTGTTTTTGAATTGCTCATTGTGGCAATACCGTAGCGTGTGGAAGTGTCAAGAAGAGATCTATGTCCAGCTGTGGACGCCTCTCGGTTGATGATGATGATGAATCTGCTAACCCAGATATCTGTATGATATAATGTGCAGGATGCAGTCCGCTCGGTAGATAGGGACCTACTACACTTGCAAGAAAAGCAAATCGGGGCATCTTCAGGCGTAGTGGCATAATTATTGCAAAAAGATAGAAGTGGTAAGTTCAATACAACCCGTGCTATATCTGGATTAATGAACTCTAGGCTAATTATCACACTAATATTATAAAGGAGAAAGTTTGTATGTGTGTGTGTGTGTATGTTTGTTACTCCTTCACGCAAAAACTACTGGACGGATTGGGCTGAAATTCAGAATGGAGATAGATTATACCCTGGATTAGCACATAGGCTACTTTTTATCCCGGAAAATCAAAGAGTTCCCACGGGAATTTTAAAAAACCTACATCCACGCGAACGAAGTCGCGGGCATCAGCTAGTCATTTAAAAAGATGAAAATGCTGTCTAGTCAACAACTTTTCTATATTCCTTACATGGTGTTATTGGACTAGTGGATATGCGACATGTCTAGTCCATTACCACGTCAGGTTGTTAAACTATATCATCATCCTTGATAGACTGGTCAATGAATTAATTGCGGATTTTATACCACCTAAGGTTAGGGACAGACCTGGTGAAATATCACAAGCGGACTAATGAATGTGTACGATATTTTGTCGTCTGGAACATCTGGACATTCCGCGAGCGTTTCTTAGGTAGCGCGGCGGTGGTGTTATCTATAATTTCGCGTTTTTCGCAGTAATCCTCAGAATGGCGCTTTAACATAACAAGTTTTTGAGAAGTAGGTACTTATTAAACAAGTGTAAATTATAAATTTAAGTATAACACCCCCGACAAATGAAGGTTACAGTAAGAACTAGAAAAGAGCTGATAACTTTCAAACGGCTGAACCGATTTTCTTGGATTATAGCTAAGAATACCCTCGATCAAGCCACCTTTCAAACAAAAAAAAACTCAATTAAAATCGGTTCATTAGTTTAGGAGCTACGATGCCACAGACAGATACACAGATACACACGTCAAACTTATAAAACCCCTCTTTTTGGGTCGGGGTTTAATAAGGTAAATAATTACAATCGAAGTGCACAGGTAGGTGTTTTTATTACTTTTCCCATGTTAAAGGTTACTCAGCAAGTAATACAAAACTAATTGCTGTAATATTAAACTGGTTTGTAGGTAATGAGTCACTTTAATCTCCGTTCAGCAACCAATTCACGAAGGTCCCTGGCTCAAATAAAATAATGGTACAAACATATTGACACAATACCCGTGATCCTACACCATGCAACGCATGTTTAGTCTCACTGTAAATGAAATCGTACTTTAGTGAAACATACCTACTACACTACTAACAAGCGACCCACCATGCACTACAAGACACATTGCAGTCCTTTGCCATGATGCCAATAATATGATGTTTACTCACGATAGTTCAAAGTTTGAACAATAGGGTCCAGAAAAATACCACTGTTATTCCTCTGCTATATATTCCGATACGATTTCGAAAAATCTGCATTAATTAAGTTAGCGGGAAGTGGGTGGATGAGGAAGGCGGAGGATTGTGTGTGGTGGCGCGCTCTCGGGAAGGCCTATGTCCAGCAGTGGACGCAAACAGGCTGATCTTGATGAATCATAATTTCAATCGCAATTTCAATCGGTATTCTTGTTTCAAAAATACATTGTAGCCCATAGTAAGCGAGTGTCGGTCAATCAGAGGTGATTGCGATTGTCACACTGTAGCTGTCATTTTAGCGTAATGAAGCCGCAGGACTTGTGTAACACATCCCCTTCAGTTCGGCCACAGGTCTTTTTACTTGAAAGTATCTGTCTGTGCGCTTGGGGTGCTGGGTGACATGCCACAAATGTGTTTCACCCATAATAATTCATAAGCACAAAGAGAGTTTGCGGTCTGAGTAAGTTGGTAGCTAGTATAATTTGGTGCTGGAATTCTATACTCGACTAGTTGGCATTTTGATATTACTTTATAGGTATACACTTTTATTACTAGTGTGATAAAATCTCAATAGGTCAACGCAAAGTATGCGAATGTATGAATTATTATTGAATAGCTAAGCTAAAGCTGAAAAAGATTGTTATAAGCTAAAAAAGCTGGCTAAGTCTATTGTCTATTCACTAATTGAGGCTTAGTGCCGATTTCACCAACGTCGAGTGACGTTTAACCGAGGAATGAATTGGACGTAACGACAGTTTTTGTATAGAAAATCTGCCAAAATATCAAATTCATTCTCTGATAAGATTTATTTGACGTTGGTGAAATCGGGGCTTAGCCTCAAAGTGAATAAACAACGTCCCAGATAGTTTGATTAGTTAGATTATAATGCATGAATTGACAAGTAGGTAGGTACCTACTTTAAAAGTTTTCAAAAAAATTCTTACTGCGGTTTGCACTGCATCTTTCTCAGCCCGGACATTAAGCACATAAAACCTGCCATTTTGATTTTTTAAGAATTTATGTATCCAGTAACACTCGCACCATCAAGAAGAATCTAACGAGCGACGTATCATTTATCAAAATCGGTGGAGCCTTTGAGTAGTTACGAAAAGACATAGGAACGGGCATACAAACAAGTCAAAAACATAACTCTCCTTTTGAGTTTTGCCGCACTCGGGTAAAAAGAAAGGTCTCTACTGATGTCGAACGTCTATTCGGCGCACAAAATTAAATCATTAGTTCCACAAGTGGTCATTGTCCTAGAAACTAGACACGGTTAGGTATTGATCAGACTTTCTAGAAATTATGTTACACGGACTTCCTAGAACATTAGCATTTTAAAAACCAGTTAAACTAATGCTACCGAATCTTTTTTGGTGCTTTCCTACAGTACAGTACGGTACAGTAGTAAACAAGTTTTATTTCGCGTAGGAGAGGAAAATCTTCATGGAGATCCAAATCGGGTTGTACAGGACTCCTACCGGCTAAAAACATCTCTTTTCTCCAAGCAGTAAAAATGTTCTCGCCTTGTTGCCTACTACCAGCCACGGTCTGACTTATCTTCCTTTTCTTTTCTGTCCATTTTAGACCGAAAATGATTTTAAGATTAGTAAATGTTACAATCGATTTGTCGGATTGTAGGCAAGTCTTTACCTACCTTTCATATCCGTACGACATCGCCAATAAAACGGAACTCACATCTCTTTATTTAGCGTAGGTCTTGAGACCCTTTTTCAAACCATTTACGGTACGAAAATAAAGAATAAGCTCAAATGAGTAATCAACGCGTGTGACCCATCTATCGCCTGTCGTGCAAGATTAATTTATACACTGCCCAAGTACTTGACTCATTGCTTGAAGATATTCTTTTCAGACAAATGCAATACCCCTCCTCCTCGAAAATTCCCTTCTGTCAATGTACCGGACCACTGGGTCTAGAAATATGTGAGAGCATTTTATATTTTATTTTGGCATGTGTTGGAGATGATCACTTATTTGCAAGAGTATGCGTTCAATAGTGTCACCTATATTTTTCAGAGTATGTGCTCAATATTTCGAAGAACATACAGATACCTACGCGTCTACTTGGCTTCTGGAGCGAGCTTGGATGGCTGGAGTGAAGACTTCGGCGGGGAGGGGCAACGCACGCACAACAGACGGAAACGTTTAAGTACGGAAACCAGCCCAGAGAGAAGAAGAAGAAGAAGATACCTACGCGTTGAAACCCCAAGGTGTTGGGATGGTGACATCGCACCGAAATTCGCAGCATTGGTAGACCCAACACCAGACGACATCAAACGAGTCGCAGAAAGCCGCTGGTTATCACAAGACCGCGGTGGGACGGTTAGATTAATTTTGAAATCAATTTTTTTTTTACCAGGACGTCAAGGTCTACTCCTTTCCTCCTAAGTATTCCTTTATGATATTGACTCATTAGTTGAAGATATTCTTTTCTTACACGAACTGGGTTGACTCAAACCTGCTTCTTTTAAATTTTGACTCAGTTGCAGCCCACACATGTTCGCTAACTGTAATCGACTTGTTTAATTAAGGCTATCCTTGCCAACGATCCCCCGTCGATTTCCTACGTATGATATTATTGTTCTTATCTCTATCTGCCCTGGTTCGTGCATTCTCGGTTCCTAGATCGGTACATTTGTGATAACCAAATTTCAAATTGCTGTGATTGGCTGAATTTACCATGTTCTTGCTGCGACAGTGAGTTTGAGCCACTAGCGGAACAATGTTAGCCGGTCAGAAATGATTGCAATTAGTCAACCTGTTTGACGTCCGTGTTCTGTTTTCGATTACAAAAAAGAAAAAATTGTTGTTGCAATCATCAATTTTAGCAAATAGTGAAAGAGAGTCGGCCAATCAGAGGTCACAACTACCGTCACACTTTCTGTCACACTATGGCAGTAGGCATACCGAGTAATGAAAACAATTTTTCATTCTGTCTAGGTCGAAGTAGGGTTGCCACCTGGCTCTTTTTGATTTACAGGCTACCACCATCAAAAATACGGGGTTTAGATTTGAAGAAATTTGAAATTTTGAAGTATTTGAAGAATATATATATAGGCGGTGGTTCTCTCTGAAATGCATGGAAAGCCTATTTAGATATTTCAGTTTATTTATAAGTTTTGTATTTTTTCTCTGTATGTTGCCGTATCTTGATTGGTGAACTGTGTTTGCAATGTGGTTTTAAATAAAAGATTTATTTATTTAAATAGCTTTTAAAAACTCTTAGTGTTGTAAAGCAAAATGTTATACATTTCATGCATACAATCTTCTCATTTCAACTTAAAATTACATTTAATTTGTAATTCCACCTTCACAGTATCAATACTATGGCCGTAGCCAGGAATCGATTGCGGGAGAGGTTTTATTAGGGCCGGAACTGAATCCTGTCATGAGGAAAAAAACATTCGCTCAACTTTATGGGCTAATTACCTGGTTTGTGGAATTTCGCCTTTCAATTTGACAGTGAGATAAAATACAACAATAAAAAAGCGCGAGCGCAGTGAGCGTAAGTGTTTTTGGTTCAATACAGAAAAAATTAAAGTGAAAGGGAAACGAGTGTAGCCATAGCAAGATTTTATTTTTAAAGCTTCCTATCCATACTAATATTACGAATACGACAGTATATCTATTTGCCTATCTATTTGTTACCCTTTCACGGCCCATCTTCTTTACCAAAATTTTGGTACTTACTATTCAGAGGTAACTTGCATCCCAGACATTTTTTTTAGGCGGCTTTTTAGCCCGGAAAATCCCCCACGGAATTTTTAAAAATCTAAATTCATGCAAACGAAATTGCGGGGTTTACACCAAGTAATAGAAATTCAAAGCGCGAGTGAAGTGAGCGCGAAATGTTTGATATATTTCCAAAAAAAAAATTGGTAAGCAAATGCAAGAAATAGTGTAAGTATTATTTTAGGCTTAGGTTTTTGACGGCTTCCCAGGCGCAGTCGCCATTTCGAAATTTCTGGTCTGGTGGGAGGCTTCGGTCATGGCTAGTTATATAGTTAGTATGGCCCTAACGGCCAAGAATTAGACTGCATCATCACTTACCACTAGAAAAGATTAAAGTCACGGGCTAACTTGTATAAAAAAAGGCTTACATCCTCAAACCAAGCCCCGCCGCCTTGGCTACGACCATGATCAATATCGAATGGGTTTCGGCTACGCATTGCCGCAAAAGGAAAATATTCTTTCTACTGGACATAACGTCAGTGTTTGATTTCGCCAGCCAGCTCCTGCTGAATTTGTAAAAAACCGGCCAAGTGCGAGTCAGACCCACGCACCGAGGGTTCCGTATTCGGGTATTATTTCCGACATTTTACTCGAGAAATCAAAAACTGTTATGCATTAAAAAAATATGCATAAAAATAAATAAAAATCTGTTTTAGAATGAACAGGTAAAGCCCTTTCATATGATAACCCACTTGATATATGTAGTTATCTTACTTTGAAAATTGAAAATACTAATATTTGTTCATGAACACATGACAGACGGATAGAAGGACAAATGGACAGACGGACAGACGGAAAGACTGACAGACTGACAGACAACGAAGTGATCCTATAAGAGTTCTTTTTTGCTTTTGAGTTACGGAACCCTAAAAATATTTAGTTTTATTTGTCCCGTATTTTATTTTCATAATTACAGGTTTCTGTATCCTGAAATACGGGGTAACTAGTAAAATACGGGGCCTCTGGCAACCCTATTCGGAAAACACTGTCACATTCAAGTTAATGTCAAATATTTTGTTTTCAATTACAGAAAGCTGCATCAATCATTATTACAATATTTTCTTTGTTGTGATTGGCTGAATTTTTGAGTTTCAGCCAATAAACAGACTATTTGCCAATTAAACGTCATAACAATATAAATGCCAGAAAGTTTAACCAAATAAAACAAACTTAATGAGAACCTAGTGAGAATGCAAACGGCACACAATTTATAATACATATTATGTTAGTCGTATATAATAGATATTATAGTAGTCGTTCACTTTGGTAATAGTCAGATTGTCATCAGTAAAATTGATATTGGTCGATGTATCGTAAATTATTGTTTCGGTGACAAATATTTTTATTATCTATTTATCTTTGAACAGAATGGAATAGAATGAAATGGAATGGAATACAATGATAAATTTTTATTCCTGTAAACTTTTAGGTAAACTTCAAAGTGTTTTTGGATGGTCAGAAAAATTTACCACTGGTTCGGAATGCCGATCCTACGTTTTCTAGGGTTTCGTACCTCAAAATGAAAAACGGAACTCTTATAGGATCACTTTGTTGTCTATCTCTCTGTCTGTCGTGTGTGTCAAGAAAACCTCTAGGGTACTTCCCGTTGACTCAAAACCATGAAATTTGGCAGGTAACCTAACTGCGTAATTTTGGGTAGTTTTTTTAATCGATAAAGAAAGTTTGCGACATTGTTCAATAAAAAATTTGGATTCCAACTCCTCAACCCTGATGTTGCAGGGGACCTGACTACTAAAGCTAATGGGATTTAAAAAGTGTCGATTATTAATTGATATTGAAGGTATCTATACCAAGTAAACACTTTGTCGTTGACCTCAACCCTGATGCTGTAAGAAATTGCATTCCTAAATCCTGGTGATCCCTCGGGATTTGAAAAGGATCATCCGTTTAAATATTCTTACGTGATACAGAAACAAGTTGCATCCCGGGGACGGGCTATTACGGAGAGGCAACTTTTGTTCTGGGAAATGAAAGGATCGGGATTTATAAAAACCTAAATCCACGCGAGCGAAGCTGCGGGCATTAGCTAGTTGTAAATATATTTAGAAGCTACTATAAGATAATAGATAAGGTACTTATTTCCTTATATTTTTATTGTATGGCAGCGCGCGGTTTTTTTTAAATTATAAATTGCACGTCCTGTCCTTTTCTGTAATACATTTTTTTCTCAATATCTACCGCTTTATCTCATAGCAAGAGTCCGTAAGACATAATACAGTGAAAATAAGCAAAATATACAATTTTTGCAGTTTCCACGTCAGTACCTGTCGAATTTTTCTAACAGTGTAAGCAGCAGAGCTGAGTTTACCATCAAGTGTTGATATGTAGGTGTTCCATAGAAGCTTTGCATCTAACATTATACCGAGAAACACGGGGTTCTCCTTTATTTTCAACATATGATTATTTATCAATGAATTTATGTCATTTAAGGTCCTGGTATTGGGCAGTGTGAATTCAACACACTTAGATTTCTTTGCATTTGGAAGTAAATTGTTAGCAATAAATCAGAGAGTGACCTGTTATATGGCATTACATATAGTATACATTGTCAAAAATTATAATATTAAAGCTGTGCGTATTGCGTGAGGAATAGGTTGCAAGAGAGTTGCAACTTGCAGGGTTTGATGCATGCGCTATTGCCAGCAAACATGAGACATATTTTTATCTACAGGCAACGTCTGAGTAGGTAACGCATACGTTTAACGCAAGTTGAAATGTACCAGTGTATTTAGTTAGACCTATCGACAAGTTTGGAGTTGGGTGCAGTCTAAATGTGGCCCGTGTGTTTAGACTGTCAGTTTCTGTCAGTTTCACGTGTCGTCCCCCGCACTTCACCACCCCGCTTGCACAAATCGAGACAGCACGAAATTTTTAAGATTTCTGGGTGTAATTTCTGGTTTTCGTAGTTCCCACATAATTATAACAATATAAAATATATAACGATAATTTTTTTACTACATAATATTCATTAAATTTTCTAGGTCTGTGGTTTTTCCAAATTTCATTAAATTGCTTCGTTGTCTAGAAAAACGAGCACAAAGTTGGGCCTTTTTTTAAAGAAAAATACAAATCTTTGAGCCCCTGTAATTTTAAAACTACATATTTTTAGAAAAATCTAAAACACCACAGACACAGATATTAGTTTCTAGACTATGTCTGCAAAATTTCATGGACTTTGGTTGCTTAATATTCAAATGAAATGGGAACTACGATTGTATGGAGTAAGTGACGGAGAGAGCTCTGTTAATAACATCGTTTTCTGGAATCCATATATCTGCAGAATTAATAGACTTTCCTTATAAGGTTGGCTGAATTTATCTTTTCTGCTAAGGAACTGTTAGAGGAGCTAAAAAAATTGTGTTGCAAAGTTAAAGCAAAAACTGATAAATAATTAAATATCAATTACATATTATTATAATAGTTCTACCGGCAAAGTCTACGTTTTCATTATATGTATAGATTTCCTCGACGTTCTGTAAAATGCTGTTGTTTTTGTTGAAAAATCGTTTGATTTACGCTTGCTAACTGCTAACAAACGATTACATGTTATAAAAACTATAATAATAAAGGCATTTGACAATAGAAAGTAAATGAATAGTGTACCTATATAAAGTCGTTTATGTAAAATTACATGTACATGATACAATATCCATTTACATATTATAGTTACTTACATTATCTATCTACTTTCTAGTGTTTAAGTCTTTCTCAAACATTTAGATCTCACGTAGTAATTTTACAATATTTTCCACACAAAGTAGAAAACCAACAATGTGTAGGCACCTACAATAATTTACATATATGTAGTTAATACTGTACTGTACTGTTTGTATAACATTTCTATCGTTAACGGAACATCGTTCAAACCGATATCGTTACGAGTAAATAAAATTAGAATATTCAAACATCCGCTCTGGGGAATATTTTAATTTTATTGGATGTGTTACTTCTTTTAGTATAAACGATAGATCGGCGAAAGGTATGGTAAAGGTATAAGGTACTAATGTGAAGCATTTTTGGTTTTCTGTTTTTAAGTGATTGATTTTTTCTTCGAATAGTTTTCTACGAAACAGTATGCTTTTTGTAAGGTTATTCTTTTTGTTAACTTGTTCGATTTTTTATTTGTGTAGTGCTTTTTACCAAACAATAGGTAGGTAGGTACCTACTTACGTATGTTTTTAAAATGTTAGTCTAGATTAAAACGAATGAATGGATATTATTATTTATTGTTAGACTGACAAAAAAGTAGGAACCTAATACTTAGGTAGTTTTATTTTGATATGACTAATAAAGGTATTTTAGGAAACTGATTTAACCAGTTATACTTTTTATAGGAAAATAGATAGGTCGGTATAAGTGGTTATTTATACATAGACACTCGTAAAAGTAATTGAAGTTAGTATAATATGTACCTTAGTAAATATTGAAAGTGACTGTTAGTCCAATATAAACTGACAAAACACATAGGGAAATAGTTAGCATAATAGACATTGTAGGTATACCTTAACAGACAAAACATACATAATAATTATGTTAATATCGAAGGCTTTCTATTTTCTACTGTAATTTGTATTGCATAAAATATTCTGTTGAGGTTGGAAGTTGGAACCCAGGTATAATATTATTATCTAGGTTCCGTTTTAATCTTGATGTGCTACCCGATGTCCTGGGAAAGACATCGGGTTATGTAGGATTTTTACCTACTAAACTCCTTTCCTCCAGTAGCCACCCTCAGCACATATTGGGAGGCTCCGACATCTTTCACATCACATCGACAGATTTATCTAATTTAGCGGATTTAAAAAAAAAAATACGACGAACTCTCCGGCGCAGCGGTAAGTAAGCGCTGTGGTCTAATTAGTAGGAGGTCCCGGGTTCGATTTCCGGCGAGCATTTGAAATTTTATAATTTCTCTGATCTGGTCTGGTTATCACCCTACCGGCAAAGCCGTGCCACCAAGCAATTTAGCGTTCGGGCGCCTTGTAGAAACCAAGGGCGTATGGGTTTAATAACTGGCATACCACTTCCAGGTTAGCCCGCTTCCATCTTAGACTACATCATCACTTACCACCAGGTGATATTGCAGTCAAAGGCTAACTTGTATCTGAATAAAAAAAAATACAAAAATACCTATTGGATTTGTTCAAATCAGTTTATAAATTACCTAAGTAGGTAGGACGTAGGTAACACTTAAAAGTTGGATACGCGTGATAATGCATGTTCATAATTTTTTGTAGGGTAGCTCGTTCGTTCGATGTCCATTCTTTAACAATAGGTTTGTCATTGTGTCGTGGATGCAACTAATTGTTATTAGTTCCCACAAGTCCCCTTTGACTGGCCCGCATGGACAGACTGGAATCCATCTTAAGAGTGACGTAAGAATAAATCCATTATTCCAATCCGTTTCCTTTTTTGTCCTTTTACCCTTTTACTGGCGGTGGCACGCAGTAGAGTTAATCTTTAGGGCTTGGGCACACAAAACGCGTGATATCGGCGGCTCGGCGTGATGTCAACGTGCAGTATGTGTAAGTACAAAGAAGCGGTTCTCAGAGGTATTAATATAAAGTGTTTGAAGAATAACAACAAGTGTAAATTAAAAATTTATAACACCCCCGACGATCCAAAGTATCTGAGTTTTCCAAAACATCATTTTCAAATAAATAATTATGTATTTAGGCAACGTCCATCTTGACAGCTTGACATTTGTCTATTGACATAATATTATGAACCTAACGGTTATCTAACCTTCTTTTCTACAAGAAAACTAGAAAAGAGCTGATAACTCTTAAACGGCTGAACCAATTTTTTTAGATTATAGCTAAGAACACTCTCGATCAAGCCACCTTTCAAACAAAAAAAACTAAATTAAAATCGGTTCATTCGTTTAGGCGCTACGATGCCACAGACAGATACACAGATACACAGATACACAGATACACAGATACACAGATACACAGATACACAGACACACAGATACACAGATACACACGTCAAACTTATAACACCCCTCTTTTTTGGTCGGGGGTTAAAAACTTTCTTTAGGCGCGCTTGAGATCAGATTAAGTCAGATTTTTTTCCAAAGGAACAAACGTAAATGTTACTTCCGTTATTTAAAATGGCCACCAAACAGAACAGCTATATTGAGGCCACCATCTTTTATCGAGGTGTTTTATTAAGTGCCAAATAGTTAGTGTCATAGAATGAAAGCTCTATTTTGAATCTCTGCAATGAACAGCCAGGTTCATTCTTTACGCAAAGTTGAGTTTGGGCTCTTCTATCATTAGATAAGGTTAACCTCCGTGAAATGTCTCGTAAGAATTTCTTACTCTACCTACCTTGTTCATAATGTGGAGGCGCGAAAGAGCCGCGAAGCTGCAGTCACGCGCCGTCATTGTCATCCTCTGCAGAAAACGTCTTTCTAAAAAACGCATACGTGCACCTTCATGTGACTTTGTGCCAAGTATTCTCCGTCACGCTTTGTATCTGGCCAAGCCTTTAATCCGTACAACTAGATCCTTTCTCATAGTTAAAATACTACTGCACATTGTTACTGAAACGCAAAATACCCCATGTTATTATCGTCCTTAATCACGTTAACTTAGGGGTGGTTTTACCTTGAAGTGTTTGCGGTTCGGTGGTCTATCAAAACGTCTCAAGACAGCTGCCTTTTCTCTATTTTACCGGTTCGCGAAGGACGAATTGGAATAGCGATCAAATAACAGGTTTACCAGTTTCGTGTCTATAATGAAATAAGTATCTAGTACTAGACCACTTGGGTAAATTAACTAGAATGTTGCTGATTTTCCATCGAGCCTTATTAATTTGCTTTCTCTTAGCGCCGGAGTTGGTTACAAATTATATTGCTTGATGAATGAGATCGCCTTTCACGATACTCGTACTTATTAGTCGATAGCCAATTTGATACTTTGTATTCGAAATTTCAAATTAGTTTCGGTACCTATTTAAATCTACATAACAACCTTTTTTAACCGACTTCAAAAAGGAGGAGGTTCTCTATTTGACTGTATGTTTTTTTTGTGTTTGTTACGCGATTACTCCTCCAAATTCTGATTTAGTTTTTTTTTTTTTTGCTTGGTACGTTATACTTCTGAGGTTGACGTAGCATTTTAGTTTGGTGAAGATCTGATGAATATCTTCGGAGATGGAGAACAGAACTCCTCAGGAATAAGAGTAAATTGCTCGCGATCAGTGTTACAGCTTAGTAAAGAGTAGGTTTTTAACCAGGCATAGCCCATATTTTAATGCAGTGGGCCCACTAAAAACTGTAAAATATTTATTTTTTTTCTAAAAAAAAACCAACTATAATAACAACAAACACTAAAAAGTATAAAATAATTTAATTTGCCATCGAATATACCTATATACAAGAGGTAATGTAGTTCTATAATGACATTTTTTGGAGTCGGTGCCAATTAGCCGCATGAAACGTATGCGACGGCGCTAAACGGACCATACTTGATAGTAAGTTACGTTGATAACTCATTCCAAGTAAACTAAACAATCGTACCCACTTGAATGCTCAATCGCTCGGCAGGACAGATTTTATAATATAATTTTTATTTTGACCTAGCCGATTTTATTTGGGACACTTCCATCCAGAACTATACCTCCTCTGGTGCTGCAAATGTTCATGGGTTGCGATGATCACGTCACACCAGGTTACCTACCCGTTTGCTTCTACTACAATGTCAAATTGGACGTAAGAGCACATTCGATTTTCAAATTAAACCTTTTTCAGCTTCCATTGTTGCACGTTCAGAAAGACTATTAACAAACCTTTTTATTAAATGGCGGCCTTGCGCCTAGACCGAGTCCGAAAAAACTATCGCCAGTCACTTGAACGTGAATCACCGAGCAAATGTAATACCTATTTGATCGAGCGGGAGATAAAAAATCTTTGTTGTTTACTTTTGAGGATAATATCATTCATCGGTCACCGTTTAAATGCTAGGTGCATAATAGGAAAGGTCTTTATGTTCTTGAGTATCTAGTTTTTATGCAACAACTAGCCGATGCCCGCGACTTCGTCCGCGTGGAATTAGGTTTTTAAAAATCCCGTGGGAACTCTTTGATTTTCCGGGATAAAAATAGCCTATGTGCTATTCCGGGATAGTATCTATCTCCATTCCAAATTTCAGCCAAATCCGTCCAGTAGTTTTTGCGTGAAGGAGTAACAAACATACACACACACACACACACATACAAACTTTCGCCTTTATAATATTAGTGTGATAAGAAGTGGGTATCATGTATGTAGTAAGTAGGTAGGTAGGTACTTTATATTCTGTCGAAGGGAAAAGAAACCGAGACTTGATCATATCCCTAAGGCATTTGATGAAATCCCGGCAGATAGTAGAATCTAAACTATGCTCAGTATTTTATCATACCACTAGATTTGGTAATGAAATGATCACAACACTAGATTTGTTTAGTGAAATAATCAAATTGAGTTGTTACTTTAACATCTGCCGGGGCCGGGATTTGATGAAATCCCGGGTTCTATAATTTCCCTGTGACATAATCCACTTACTGATAAAAAATGCTGAGGTAGACAATAAGCCGAAATTTTAGAGATACTTAGGTAAAAATGTTTCCCACTGCGTCAGATAGGACTTTCGTGATGGTGATATCATAAAAGTGTAAATTAAAAATTTATAACACCCCCGACAAGTGAAGGTTACAGTAGGTAACTAGAAAAGAGCTGATAACTTTCAAACGGCTGAACCGATTTTCTTGAATTACAGCTAAGAACACTCTCTATCAAGCCACCTTTCAAACAAAAAAAACTAAATCAAAATCGGTTCATTAGTTTAGGAGCTACGATGCCACAGACAGATACACAAATACACAGATACACACGTCAAACTTATAACACCCCTCTTTTTGGGTCGGGGGTTAAAAAACTCGACATCAACGCAAGCCGAATGTATTTTATAAGCTACCTGTATCACGTCATCCCTTAGCACCTTTTGTGATTTTTTCCACCCTTTGTCCGAGTGTTTTTTGTTGATTGAATTACGGAATTGTGCGGTCGCATCCAACATTCGACACGGCTGCATTCCAGCTGCTAATATGGTGGTATTAAATCTTTGTGACGTTAGAAAGGGATGGTATTAATCTTGGACAATATTTTTGTTATTATTATTAGAGAAATGATTAATTTGTTGAGTTTATTGTGTTGATGACGAAGATAACCTTATAACCTTACTTCAATGTTTCATGGACATAATATTGACCCCTGTTGTGTCTATGTAAGTACTTATGTAGGTATTCAACTATTCAATAATTTAGATATAGTGAAAAATATTTGCGATTCTTCAGAAAGCCTAAAACGGAAATTGAATCTGTCATAACGACTACGATAAATATATTGTTTGTGGACTACACCTTTGCATTATATTCAGTGCTAGTTAAACTGTGTCAGTCAGTCAAAGACGATAGATAGGCATGAAACTTAAACCTAATTCAAGTTGCAGTTTCACACTATGGAATTGCAACGTGTGTTCTAGGACTAAAGAATTACCTACTGTACGAAGCAGTATAAACAGTGATACAGTTTGTACGGTACGGTACTCGTAGGTATATTTTGATCCTTCGAACCGGATGATAACTGTAATTTGTACCGTACCCAGACCGTTGGTACCGTTTTTTTGTGAACTTATATTAAAGCTTCTAAGAGACACGCTGGACACGTACCCATCTCGTGCCACGGTCTACTTGTTTAAGCTTTTAAATTACAAAAAAAACGTTGCCCGGACCGAATTTCGGCCACCGTGGCCAAACCCAAAGGATACTGGCCAATTATTATGTATGTTACGAGATATTGGTAACACAGGTTAATTGGTATGGTGCACTATCTATTCCCTCAGTCTTTAGTCCGATGGGATGGCAATCCGACACGATAGGAGAAATATTACACGGACGTGTTCTCCGTGGCTCGGAGGAGTCACAACGCAAGTTCCCAACTCCTAGCTGCTAAATGCGAATTTCTTTAAATTCTAAAAGTAAACCTCTTATTCATGTGTAGTCCTACCTACGCGTAGTCTCTGCCTACTAATTAGTTCCTAGAACCTTTCACAGTTAACTACACATCAATTAGTTTACGTAAATAGTCTTGTAGGTTGGTCCCAGTAGTCTTTAGTAGATACTTTGTCTCAATTAAGGCCGTAATTGCTTCAATTTAACATCTGAACTTGTCGTGTTTAGAATTAGCGATGGGAATGTTAATTTGTTTAGCAACAATTGGCAATACTTTAATGAATATTGACAAACTCCAATTGCACAATTCAAAAATGTTCACTTCGTAATGAACAGATTCTGGATTCGATTTTAAGTTAGAAATTCGAAACAATTTTTATTTTTTGTTAGATTCTCCTCAGTTTCTTCAGGTTATATTGACGTAAAAGTAAGGTTCAAGTTTCATCAAAATATATGTAGTGAATTTTGATTTTTGATGAAACTTTTAGGGCCTTTTCAGTGCGACGCGGATGACCTACGCGGACGTCCGCGACGGACGGTAAAATGTATGAAACCTCAACAACTCCGCGACGCGGACAGCTCCGCGTCGCTCTGAACGCGCTGTTGAGGTTTCATACATTTTACCGTCCGTCCGTCCGCGTCCGCGTCGCACTGAATAGGGCCTTACTGTTAGTCATATCAGAATATTTAGATTTAATTAACTTTTTCCTAATTTAATCTAAATGTTTATATAATTTGGTGACTCCTCTGCCAGCCTAAAAATTAGGTAAGTACCTACATCTGTTATGGCCAGTATAAAGTCAAAACCTACAAGGCTACAACTGTCTAAATTACCTATATCTACTGATGGATAACTAGCCGATGCCCACGACTTCGTCCGCGTGGATTTCAATTTTTAAAAATCCTATGGGAACACTGAGTTTTCGGGACGAAAAGTAGCCTAAAATAGGTTGCAAC
Source organism: Maniola jurtina (assembly GCF_905333055.1). Taxonomy (NCBI): domain Eukaryota; kingdom Metazoa; phylum Arthropoda; class Insecta; order Lepidoptera; family Nymphalidae; genus Maniola; species Maniola jurtina. The sequence continues at coordinate 4,015,463 of NC_060045.1, forward strand.
GTGATTGAAATACAAACCAACAAATACCTAATCACAGTTTCGCATTTATAATATGTACTTACCTGGGTAAATGGGTAATGGTATGCGATGCGATTTTGTACAGGATTTTGATTATATAATAAGTATACATATAATTACTAATTAGTATTTAGGTTCATTTACTTCCGGCAATAAAAACTCAAAAGTATGTGAGAACCCTAGAAACGAGATAAGATTAAAACAAAATGCTTCCGAATGATAAGCGCAGAGGTCGCGTCATTTCCGTGATAAGCAATGGATTTAGTTATGACTGACCGCATGCATATGTGGTGACTATGCATCATGATCACCGCCCTCTTCTGAGAATGGGTCTCCTCTCAGAATGAGTTGGTCATAATCTGCCACGCTGGCCCAATGTGGATTGGCAGACTTCACAGTACACCTCTGAGAACATTATGGAGAACTCTCAAGCATGCAAGTTTCCTCACGATATTTTCCTTCACCCACAAAGCAAGTGATATTTAACGGCTTAAAATGCACAAAGAAAACCTATAGGGTACTTCCCGTTGACCTAGAATTGTGTTTGGCAGGTAGGTAGCTCTTAAAGCACAAGTAAAGGAATAAATCCGAAAACCGAATTTGTGGTTGCCACACAGAAAAAAAAATTAAAATGTGTTTCAATTTCCAAAGTAAGATAACTATACCAAGTGGGGTATCATGTGAAAGGCTTTTACTTGTACATTCTATAACTGATTCTTATTTATTTTTAAGCATAGTTTTTGATTATCGTGCAAAATATCGGAAAAAATACCCGGCCCTCGGTACGCGAGTCTGTCTTGCATTTGGTCGATTTTTAACTACGCCGTGACAATGTCGCGTATATGCGACTATGTCTTAATTGGTCGTTCTGATTCATTTCAGTAGGTCCCTTTAGCAAAATGACGAACATGCTGGCGCCAAAGTTATTATTGGCGAATAGATTAGCAAGAATACGAGGAATTAATAAGAATTTGAGAATTTGATGTAATTAAATCTTTCATGAGTTGTTCACATAATTTCGGTAAGTAGGTACTTACCAAATCAATGGCCACTGGATACACTGTAGAAGACGTTGTACCAAGCTCTACGTATGATTTCTGGCAGAGTTGATCCTTTGTCGCCGCCACTTTTCTGCACCCGGCAGTATTGAGGACATTGCAGGACCACACTTTTAAGTTGAAGGTCATATTGGAAGGCCCATTGGTTTTCCAAACTTTTGCTAACTTGGTGCTTACTTATTAATAAATACAAATAAAGCTTTTATTGCCTACAATAAAAGTTCATATTAAGTTCAGGCACATCCGTATTAAGTTATAAAGGTTACGAGTGATTCAGATCAAGAATGAGAATGACGCTACCTACCTGATATCTCTCCTTATGAGGTTATATCCTCCTTATCAAGTGGGCGACCAGAAAGTCGCGTTTTTTATTGATTCTAATCATAAAGCGATTCTATTCTCATATTAATAAGCCCAAAAAACTACTACTACACTAACAATCGCAGAACATGGCATTGCCTAGGTTTTGCAATACAACATTTACAACACAATGTAAGATCGTGTGAAGGACTCGGTCTGAGGCTCGACCTTTGAAACTCAGTGAGTGACATTTCAAGAGACTATTATTGTCAAAACCCTATTAAGAACATCAGTATTTCACTTGCAAACAATGCGTGACGGGTGCAGCGCGCAATAAAAATGATTAGTTTCTATTAAAATAACCCGCTGTATTAGGTCATTGCCCGTTTTAGAAACAATAACCACTAACGCGTCGCATCAAGGGGCTCAAAGAAAGTCATCGTAATAGTTAATACATTTATATTAGGTACTTTATAACAATACTTTTAACAGTCTTACAACGAACGACTTAGTGAGACGATCGACGGTCGACGCCGTGAGTCTTATTTACAATATTTACAGAGTGTTCAGTCAGGCACAGGTGAGAGACGCGAAGGCGCGCACAGGGTTCGGCGCGCTGTGGCGCTGGAGACCGGAGCACGGGCCAGCCCCGCGTGCTACTGCCTCGAAGAACTGCCGCAGGTCACTCACTGACCTCGTCGGAGGCGCCTGCAGGTCGTGCAGTGACGCCGCACGACGAGGCGTCGTCTCCATCACGGGTACCGGACGAGCCAACTGCTCGCTACTGCGTGCTAAACTACCCCCGCTTTGCGACAAAGACTCGAACAAAGCTCGCCTCTCTCGTACGGGAACGTACTGGGACACAACTTCGTGTGAATTCGGCGAACAAGACCTCGCCCGATTCTCCAACGAAGCCGCCTTTCTTCTCGCTGCTTCCATTGTAAATCTACCTCTGTCCGCTCTGCCCGTTGGACCCTCCCATCTTTTCAGATACCGGTGGCGACCTATTTCATTTTCGTTTGCTCTCGCACGCGGTAATGTGTGATGCTGCGGCGGACTTGCATTTAATTTGCTGCAGTTGTCGCATTTGATGACCTCAGCTTTCCGTACTGGCGCATCGACCACGTCGATGGTCTTGAGAGCGTCGAGAGAAAGGGATAGGTCGAGACTGCGGTCGGACGATGAATCATAATCGTCGTCTTCTACGACGATGCCCTCGTCCGGCGCGGCCGGGGAGTGGTCTCGCCGAGGTAGCTGGGTCTCTGCGGTTGGCAACAGCCTTCTCCGTGCTCTTGGCGGCGGTCTAGGAGGGCAGGCAGGCGTCTCCTGGAGAGGTTCTTTCTTTGGTTCCTTACACGTGTCCGCGGCCGGTAACACGTCCAAAAATCTAACTTGTGGTAACGGTGTCTGTCCAAGTATTTCAACGCATAGTGCTCGTACCCACCGGGCGTATTCGGTCGCATTGCAAGCCTGCAACAAAGAAAAATAAAATTATTATCGGCCTTAACAACGATGCCAGACTTATAGCTTAATAGTTAAACAGCTGTGAATGGCACCAAAATTACAAGTTAAACGTATAATAGTGTCATAGATTAACATTTCCAAAGGGTAACTTCTTCTTTCCAAGAACTAGTTTGGACTATTTGTACCATTATGTAGAATAAGGATTTCCTCTCGTCATAACGTGTTTCTTTACGTGTCAACACCTTCGCTTTCTAGCCCTTCTTATGTTAAATAGGACCATCAAAAGATCGCGGAATACAAAGGTGCAATGATTTACGGGTGTTGCGCTTTAGTGAGGTCTATTAAATCGACCGAGTCGTGAGAAAGGTGAGTTTTGAAGGGGCTTCCAAGTTCCAACGTCTTGCGAGATGTTGCTATCCTATTGTGTAAGTGGTTATTTTACTAGAAGTAGCTATTGCTTTAAATATTGTAATAAGAGATATTTTTAAACTGGTCGTTTTTGTAATAGGTAGATGTTAGATTGTTTAACATTAGGATCACGAGTTGATTGTATCGTTTCTGTTAGTTACTAATGATTGCTAACAAATTGCGATAATACGATCCGTGGCGTGCGTAACGAATTATCTTCAGTTTGCCAATATTATGCTCTTCGCTCACATGCACAGGGCATTGTTTGTTGACAATACTTCCATAAATTATTGGCAAGGTATTGTTGGTAAACGTGACTTTTTGAATGCCACACAAAATGTACGTACTGTTTGAGGTAAATATATTCCAACTAGCTAGCTACGTTTACTGGATAGTTTAATTTTCCAACTTTTGTAACAGAATAAGCTCTCGGAGTAGGTATTACTATTCAGTCAGCAATGACCTTGCTATTGCTATGTGGAGAACCACATTTTTTGCTTTCTAAGCTTATCAACCTGGATCCCGATGCTATGGGATTTGACCTTCGCATGTAATATAATATGTTTTTATGTTCGCTGACGCCAGAATAGACTGCTTCTTTGTGCATAAGATCCACATTGCTGGTGCACGGGGTATAAGCCAGCGTCCAGAGAATCGAGAGCATGATAGCCAGCTGGCTTGACTTCTGTTATGTGAACCTCTGTTACAAGGTTTTAGCTGATGTATATAGAAAGAGAATCCATGCAGTAGTGGTTCATATAAGTTTTTTCTGAATAACTTTTCAGATACAAAATTTCCTTAATTTAATAATTAACTGTGTTTAAAAAAGATTCCGACGAATTGAGAACCTACTCCTTTTTTTGAAGTCGGTTAAAAAGAGTGCCAAAACAAAACGGGCATACAATGTTGTGGTAATGAAAAGAGGTCTGACTCAGATCTGTGTTGTTGGCAATTCAATACCAACAAAGCTGTTATTCCTCTTACAGCCCGATTGAGGGAGCTCTTATTACTTTCAGGGGTACTTTATGCTCGCATTTCACCCACGCTTTAGATCCCTTTATGCTGAGTTCGTTGGCTTTACTAACGGTCTTTAGTACATCCACACATTTTTAACCCCCGACCCAAAAAGAGGGGTGTTATAAGTTTGATGTGTGTATCTGTGTATTTGTGTATCTGTCTGTGGCATCGTAGGCCGTAGCTCCTAAACTAATAAACCGATTTTAATTTAGTTTTTTTTAAAGGTGGCTTGATCGAGAGTGTTCTTAGCTACAATCCAAGAAAATCGGTTCTGCCGTTTGAAAGTTATCAGCTCTTTTCTAGTTAACCTTCATTGGTCGGGGGTGTTATAAATTTTTAATTTAGGTACACTTGTTACAAGGACTTACGATTGATTTAAAGTTTTATATAACAAAATATAATTTTTGAACCTTTTAGGTACATTTTGGATATCAATTTGGATTAAGAAAGAGGGTAAGTTATAAACTTCTTGATACGAGTCAAATATTTTTATCGTAAAATCATTCTACGCAAATCAATACTGCTCGATGGTCGGAAGCTTAATTCAAATAACCTATCTACTATGTATTCTTGGTATGACTAATTGATTAATTGTTGATTATGGGTATGAGACTATGTGTATGTTAATAATAATTAACATCTACGTTAATGTCATAGCTGTATAATTATGGTTAATTGCAAGATAAACTTTAGCTAAGGAATAACTACCATTAGTGATGTCACAAAAGTGAATTATTTATCAATGTCGAACCACAAAACGCAGTTTGTATTAGAGTCGATTAACATTTGAATCGGAACTTCAGAACGTAATGTAGGTCATTAATTAGATATTTATTTAATCTACCGAATAAGTGGTGTGTTAAATGACTTTAATCAACAACTTGTAAGTTCTGTAGGAGGTCATATTTGGACTTTAATTGAAATTATTATACTTAAGAACCTTGTATTATTTTTTGTATTAGGTTATTACTTATTGCAAAAACCTTGTATTTTTTAAGTAATAACTTAATGCAAAAAAAAAATACAAATGATTATACTCAATAATTAGATGATGCCCGCGACATTGTCGGCGCGTATATACTATATACCTACCTAGGTAAGGTAGGTTTTAAATACCCGGCGAAGACTCTCTTATTTTCCAGGATAAAAAGTAGCTAAGTAAATTAATTCAGAATATAAGCTATCTCCATTACAAATTGTCAAATCGTTTCAGTCATTTATCCAAAATTACACATCTATAATATTTGTAAAATTTAAGAGGAGAATATCGCTTTTGTTACCTACATATACACTTTGAAATAATTTAAATAGATTAAGAATAAAATAGATCGAAGAATAAGTCGAAGATGGATGTTTTTGATTACAATGAAGCTGAGGCACATCACTATTGCACACACGTGCAGTGTAATATTTATGATATCAAATAATTGCAATATTAAACGTGTCTCCAAGGACGGTGCTAGTTTGCGGTGGATTCTTGTGTCAGGCAAACGATAAATGTCTTTGGAATTACGTAAATATGGTGTTGACGACGATTTACGTATCAATTAGGTACATTATTCATACAGGTTTATGGATTAAAAGCTATATGATATCCATCAATTTCTCAAGCTATTGAGAAAATTTTTCTTTGCCAATCGAAAAATGTATGTAGGTACAACTTTAATAATATATATGTATGCTAAGAATATTGCATAATATCAATTATTTAGGTACCCAAGTTATCCCTATGAGTAGGTACCATAGGTAGGTACTCTTTGTGATATAAAAAAAAGATAATTTGTACATACGCAAAAAATATTCTGCTACTACCTACCTACTTACTAATGTGTCTGATCACGGATGGGAACCAGTTTTTGCTGTCTGTTATTATATTGAAATTAAGAATAAGAAAAAATGTTCTGCCAAGTAAACTTGTGACTTTAATTGCCCTTTAAACATATACCTAGTTTCATAACCGGTATTCTGAACCTTCATGGAAAAATGTTTGATGAAGAAATCGTTTAGTAACAGCTTTACTCTAACCGCGGAAAGAAGTTAGTCGCTTTCTCTGTCACGTAATTCCATACAAATGATAGAGACAAAAATCTCGTGTAGTCCCGTTGTCCCCGTTAATCATGTCACCGGTAACGGGGACAACGGGATTCGAATAAAATTATTTCAGTGGGCATTAACCATTTTGAACAACAACCAATCACCAACACGTTTTCAAAAACATTTGAAAATTAATTCGAAAATGTTTTCAAAAATCATTCGAAATTCAATTCGAAAACATAGTTTCGTTTATGATTGGTTGGTGACTCAAAATTAGCGCTCATTCAGATCGTTTCTATCATATTTTGTATGGGGTAACTTCTTTCCGCGGATAGTGTATCGCTGTTACTAAACGATTTCTGCATCAACATTTTAATCTTACAAGGTGTGAGCGTCTTGTTAACTACATAATACCTAATTATTGTTTAACTAGCCGGTAAGGACGTAACTATTTGATATAAAGTTGTTATATAAATATATAGTTATTTTTTCATACCATGTACATTGTACATGTAATAGTACAATTAGGTACAGTGACTTGCTAATAACCGGATTGGACTAAAGTAGGTAGGTACATTAGCAAAATAGGAGCAGGATTAACTTTTTTGTATACCTAGTTTGCTTCACGGTGATCAAACCTTCAATGTATTAATTAAAGGAATTTAGGATCGATTCGGTAAAAACTTGAACGTAAGTTAAGTAATACAAGAAGTCAATTATACCAGCGATACAATGTATCATACTATAATCACGATACTATAATAGACTTGACGAGTTAAGTTCAGATCACGCGATGTGGATGTGATAAACAAGGTTTTATTTTTGCTTTATTAACTATACCTAGGTAGTAGGTACCCTTGTTTACCATCTCACGGGCATTACAGAGAGAAACAAGGTACAAGATGGGAAGACTAGCAAGGCACTCAAGGCAGGGTGTACCTAATTGAGGAAGGTTGGCCATGAAGAAGTCGGCATTGAAGGAGGTATACCAAACTTAAAGACATTTAGAGCCTCGATAGCTCAACGGTTGAGGGGCGGACTGAATTCCGAAAGGTTAGCGGTTCTAGCCCCACCCGTTGCATTATTGTCGTACCCACTCCTAGCACAAGCTTAACGCTTAATTGGAGGGGAAAGGGGTGATTAGTCATGCTAATATTCTTTTAAAAAAAAACTATAGCGACAAAAACGTAAAACATAGTAGCAGCATTTAGGATGAATAGGCTGATAATCTTAACTACGTAGATTTTAGGAACATTAGGATTGGGATCAAACTCAAACCATTTGAAATTAATATGTTTTGCAAGAGTTAAGCTGCAGGTTAGCTTTTGTTTATTATAATGAGTAAGGAGGTAATTAAAAATTACTCTCATGTCACGCGATGTCCTCAAACGTGACATGTGGCATGCGCTCCTTCTGCTCGAGTTTTACCTCATACACCTACTTTAAATAATTTTCCTTAACATGGCGCAAGTTGCTGATTTATTTTATAATACAGAAAGTAGAAACGATTCGGCAAACTGTTGCAAGCCTAAGAAACTGTTTTGCTTTGTATACCGAAAGAAGTCGAGTAGTATGCCTCAATACCTGGAACATGGCAACGGAGGCGTCATTCCGCAGTCGCAACAGCTGGAACGCGTTGAGCAACTTGGCCGCAGCTCGCAGGTGCAGGTGACGCAGGGGCAGCCTAGCCGCGGATCGCCTGGGAGCTATACGATAAGTAGTATTATAGTATGCCTCAATAGGTACCTGGAACGTGGCAACGGAGGCGTCACTCCGCAGTCGCGACAGCTGGAACGCGTTGAGCAACTTGGCCGCAGCTCGCATGTGCAGGTGACGCAGGGGCAGCCTAGCCGCAGATTACCTAGGAGCTATACGATAAGCAGTATTGAAGTATGCCTCAATACCTGGAACGTGGCAACGGAGGCGTCTCCCACAGTCACGACAGCTGGAACGCGTTGAGCAACTTGACCGCAGCTCGCAGGTGCAGGTGACGCAGGGGCAGCCTAGCCGCAGATTACCTAGGAGCTATACGATAAGCAGTATTGAAGTATGTCTCAATACCTGGAACGTGGCAACGGAGACGTCATCCCGCAGTCGCGACAGCTGGAACGCGTTGAGCAACTTGACCGCAGCTCGCAGGTGCAGGTGACGCAGGAGCAACCTAGCCATAGATCACCTGGGTGCTATACCACAAGTAATTGCGTATACCTCAAATTACCAGGGACGTGGCAACAGAGGCGTCATCCCACAATCGCGACAGCTGGAACGCGTTGGGCTATTTGGCCGCAGCTCGGTAGCCGCAGTATTGGCGTATACCACAAGTTTTGGCGTATGCCCTTAAATTACCTGGAACATGGCAACGGAGGTGTCGCGGTCGCGCAGTCGTGACAGCTGGAACGCGTTGAGCAACTTGGCCGCAGCTCACAGCTGAGCAGCCTAGCTGTACATCACCGGGGCATATACGATAAGCAGTATTTAAAGTATGCCTCAATACCTGGAACGTGGCAACGGAGACGTCATCCCGCAGTCGCGACAGCTGGAACGCGTTGGGCAACTTGGCCGCAGCTCGCAGGTGCAGGTGGCGAAGGGGCAGCCTAGCTGCGGATCGCCTGGGCAGGGTGCCATCCCGACACGCGAGCAGACACCCTCCACGGACGGCGGCGTGCACCCATGCCCACGACTCGTCATCGTCATTGTAATACTGACGAAGGACACCTGGTGACAAAAAAAACACATTTAAGTAAATTACAGTTAAAAGCGTTTCTCAATTTGGAGGATTGGAACTGTTGAGAGTGAGGTTAGTTATCCCATTCCCGAACCATATTGTTAATGCGAAAGGGTGTTTGTTTGTTGGTTTGATGGCTTTGTCCTTCAATCACGTCGCAACGGAGCAACGGATTGACGTGATTTTTTGCATGTGCATAGTTAAAGACCTAGAGAGTGCCATAGGCTACTTTTATCGCGGAAAATCAAAGAGTTCCCACGGGATTTTCAAAAACCTAAATCCACGAAGTCGCAAGCATAAGCTAGTTCCTTATATTTTTGACTTTTACGAAGATAGTACAATCGACGTTGCAGATTATGGGAGCTGCTTCTTCTTTTCCTCTTCGTTCACTTTTTGCAGATGTGGTCGTGGTTACTAACCTCCCTTGGTTACATAGAAGTTATGGGAGTTGCTTCACATGAATATTAGGTACCTATTGTATTACGAGATAGGTACGCGATATGGCAACTCCCTATCGAGGAAATATGGTAATGACAGTATCTTATCAATATTGCCATCAATGATGAATGTAGCTAATCCTACGATACCAAAATCACGATATGGTATTGATATTGTTACGTCCCCCCCACTCTCCCCCTTCCCGATGAGTTTTGAGTTGAAATAACAAGTAGCAAATTGTATCTTTTTTTCGCGAGGGCAGACCTGGCAAAAATGTTAAGCCACTTATTACTTAATTCGCAGCTTGGCTAGACTTAGTAATAACAAACGCACATAACAATTTACCTTTAAAATACCTAAAAATCGCTAAACAGTTTGTAAACAAATCATATTAGGTAATACAACCGATTATTATGTAAAGAGTTGTTAGACGACAACGGAATGACTTAGCAAATGTCAGCTTAACCCACTTAGGCCTTGGATTAAATTCCAGGCGTGTCGGCAACAGGCCAAACAATATCAGCTTTGTTTTTATTAGATTCGATTTGATTCGATTCATTACCATCCTTGATAATGACCAAGATTCTTTCTTTCCGCTCTAGCAGATCGCAACTATAAATTACGAACGTCTTTAGCTACAAGTGTAAATTAAAAATTAACACCCCCGACAAGTGAAGATTACAGTAATAACTAGAAAAGAGCTGATAACTTTCAAACGGCTGAACCGATTTTCCTGGATTATAGCTAAGAACACTCTCGATCAAGCCACCTTTCAAACAAAATAAAATAAAATTAAAATCGGTTCATTCGTTTAGGAACTACGATGCCACAGACAGATACAAAGATACACACGTCAAACTTATAACACCCCTCTTTTTGGGTCAAGGTTAAAAAGGAAAGTAAAATAGTCCTTCGGGAGCAGACTTTACTATTAGCTACTCAACTGGAATCTCTTCTTACGACATGGAAGCTGGTTTTCTGCCGCAACTTTAACAGGGCTCTCTCCGTCACTCGTTTCATACAATCGTAGTTCCAATTTCATTTGAATACTAAGCTACCAAAGTCCATGAAATTTTGCAGACATATTCTAGAAACTAATATCTGTGTCTGTGGTGTTTTAGATTTTTCTAAAAATATGTAGTTTTAAAATTACAGGGGCTCAAAGATTTGTATGAAATTTTTTAAGACCGCGTAACTTTGAAACCGAATATTTTAACAGAAATCTGGAAAACCACAGACATAGATATTAGTTTCTAGAATATGTCTGCAAAATTTCATGGACTTTGGTTGCTTAATATTCAAATGAAATTGGAACTACGATTGTATGAAACGAGTGACGGAGAGAGCCCTCTTGCAATTCGTTAACAGGCTAAATAAAAGTAAGTTTTGTTTTTATTTGATTCATTACCATCCTTGATATTGACCAACATTCATCTCGTTTAATAACCAATCTAGCGTGACGGAGTAAACAAGACGTTCTAGGCTTTCCAGCTGGATAGTCACGCTTCATTTATCATCCGCTGATATTATAATATGTAAACAAGAAACATCGATGTGAAAAGGAAGCGGTTTAATACAAACGTGTTAGTAAAAAAGAAGTAGATAGGTAGCTACATTACATACGCGTCTATATTAAAAAATTCAATTTTTTTTACTATCAAAAAATGCTAAACCTGTGATCATTAGTTAATATTAAGATCTTAATTAAGTACCTACATAGGTAGGTACGTATATACCTAACAAATGTAAATTAAATATTTATAACACCACCGACAAGTGAAGATTACAGTAACTAGAAAAGAGCTGATAACTTCCAAACGGCTGAACCGATTTTCTTGGATTATAGCTAAAAACAATCTCGATCAAGCCACCTTTCAAATAAAAAAAAACTAAATTAAAATCGGTTCATTAGTGTAGGAGCTACGATGCCACAGACACACGTCAAACTTATAACACTCCTCTTTTTGCGTCGGGGGTTAAAAATCTAAATAATTATTTTTCAAAGGTATCCAATTCTCGTGTCAAAGACATCTAAAAGACGTTCAAAATTAGACAGACTTTTTGTTTCATTATTGAATGATAAGGTACTTTTATTAAGGCAAGGATAAATAAATAATTAAGTATAATATTTTATTTAAGTAAGTAATAATAATACAGACACCTCATATGAAAACAATAAAAATGTATAATTTGACATTGGACCTTGTATCATTCCGCAGAGTTGATAAACGTCGGAAGGCTGTTCACAGGATTTCCCTGTTTAAGCAATTTTACTCATTTATTCAACTTTTATGTAAATCGGTTCCCGGTGTCTTAGTAACACAATTGGAAACAAACCACTTTTGGAATTTCTAAACAAAACGGCCTGAAACTGTACTGATACTGAGTCCAAAGTTCATAATTTCGATCACTAAATAAAAAATTCAAATCATTTCCAAGCAAAACAGCCTAAGACTGTGCTAAAATTTGACTGAAATTGAGTCCAAAGTTCGTAATTTCAATCAAACGGCACAATCACAGTAAAGTTTCAACAGCTTTGATTCAGATGAAGAACAAATGTTCCTTCTCCTATAAAATTTTATTTTATGCAATAACTGTTTTGTTCGCCACCATAAATTAAAATTAAATACTTAAACGTACTTAACATACTGAGAGATTAAAAACGGAGGGTCGATGAGCAATCGTAATTACCTACTTTATCTAACTAGGTACTGTCACATGGTCACAGTTCAAGACGGGGGAAAAAAAAACCAAAACATCGATGCTTCGACGTCGCTGGCAGGTGTCAAATGTTTCTATAATATATTTGACGCTAGGTAGGCTATGAATCGCTTATTTTTCTTTGATTTCAGGTCACCCATTAATATTTCACATCGATCCATCGTCATTCGTCGATTCAGGATCGAACCGAGAGTTCCTGCACTCTAGTTTATTCTGCTACTGTCCTATTCAAATTCAAATTCAAATTATTTTTATTCAATTAAACTTTTACAAGTGCTTTTGAATCGTCAAAATAATCTACCACTGGTTCGGAATGCTGTTCCTACCGAGAAGAACCAGCAAGAAACTCGGCGGTTGCTCTTTTCAAATGTACAATTTACAATAATATGCCATACTGTATACAAGCAATTGCAGCGCCGTGTATTGCTGGAGCGCATCAAATCCAAGCTTTTAATAAAATCTTATATCATTGCTGTCAGTTTATCAAGAAGTGGACAAACTCAAATTAGAACAAGAATGTTAAAGGGCGCCTCAGAGAGCAGCTGTTAGCGATAATTGTGTAAACAGCTCCGATAACACTAACTAGTTAGATAGAACGTAATGACTTGAATTCGTCTAATTTTGTCCGATTGTCCGATTAAGTTTGATGTCTATGCAATTGGATAGTTATTTTATTTTTAACCCCCGACCCAAAAAGAGGGGTGTTATAAGTTTGACGTGTGTATCTGTGTATCTGTCTGTGGTATCGTAGCTCCTTAACTAATGAACCGATTTTAAATTAGTTTTTTTTGTTTGAAAGGTGGCTTGATCGAGAGTGTTCTTAGCTATAATCCAAGAAAATCGGTTCAGCTGTTTGAAAGTTATCAGCTCTTTTCTAGTTCTTACTGTAACCTTCACTTGTTGGGGGTGTTATAAATTTTTAATTTACACTTGTATCTATCAAACGTTTATCTATGTGTTCTGGAGTAGTTAACGCAGTGTACCTATAGGCCTAGTGGTTAAGACGTCTGCCTTTTATTAGGGAGGTCGGGGGTGCGATCACGGGCAGTGAAACAAAACATCGTGAGGAAAGCTGCATGCCTGAGAGTTCTCCATAATGTTCTCAAAGGTGTGTGAAGTCCACACTGAACCTGGGTCAACTTGCAGACTATGGCCCAAACCCTTCTATCTGTAAGTATATGTATTGTATATCTGAAAGTGTAGTAGATATAGTTCGCGACCGGTCGACATGGCAATTGGGGTGGGGACGCCCCGCACACGACCTCTCTCCGGCCGTGTCGGATTTCCGTCCCATCGGGCTATGAGAGTGATTGGAATAGAGAGTGCACCTGTATTTTGAGCACACACAATGTGCTGTACCTATGCACTATAATATCTCTCGCGCAGTTGGCTAATCTCTATGGAGATTGGCCGTCGAGACCAAAATTCGGTCAGGAGGACATTATTATTACCTACTAGATGATGCCCGCGACTTCATCCGCGTGGATTCAGATTTCAAATATCCCGTGGGAACTCTTTAATTTTCCGGGATAAAAGTTACCTATGTCAATTCCCAGGATGCAAACCTTTGTACTTCAAACCTACCAATCGAGTAAATCGTTGGGCCTTAAAGTACCTATCCCGAAGGAACTCTTTGATTTTCCGGGATAAAAATTAACTATGTCCATCCCCGGGATGTAAGCTAACTCTGTACCAAACATCAAACTGTTGGGCTGTGAAAAGCTAGCAAAAGACAGACGGACACACTTTCGCATTTATATTAATTAGTATGGATAGTATGGATTAAGTAGGTACCTAAAACATAGATCACAATATCCTTTCATAATATGAAACCATCTGTCGACAGTGGGGCGGAAAGCAAGCAAATGGGATATTTTTAACATCTGGTTCGCATTCGTCTCGCTCATTGTTTTATTATTTTAAAGTTTTATAGCGGTACAAAGACCTATTAGGTTAGGGTCATTAGCTATGTGTACACAATACCTATACTTAATACCTTACTAAGGTCTGTATTGTACCTACCTACCCTATTTACCTATGTGTATATCACGTCTTGATTAAAAGGGGTTGAAAAATTGTAACCAAGAGAATCGCAGTAGATCCTATCTACTTACCTACCTTGATTCAGTTCCTACCTATTACCTATGTCCTATGTAAATTAGCTAGGAACCAATTTATGAAAATAATTCGTCGTTCGTCAACTTATCAACTAATGTATTACGAAAGGTCATCGATGGAAAAGGTGAATGAACCCTGAAATTAACCTAGTAAGACGTAACCAACGTTTAGTTATGTATTTAATTTAAAATGTAAACAATCTCGTAACTTTATAGATCAACGATATTTTTAATCTAATGTCCTACTTCCCTATTGTGAAAAAACCTATAACACAATACTATACTTAGTAATATTATAATAATTATTATGATCAGAGACAAACAAACAGACTTACCTACTTACGATATTTTTTCCAAAATGTAGCCTAGGCACCTAATTAAAATACCTCAATTTCAATTAAAAAAATCATGATTTTAATGATTTTAACATAGACTTACATATTATTACCTCGTAATTTTTGTCTATAGGTAGGTATGTGGTTATAATAACAAAGTGTAAATTAAAAATTTATAACACCCCCGACAAGTAAAGGTTACAGTAGGTAACTAGAAAACAGCTGATAACTTTCAAACGGCTGAACCGATTTTCTTGGATTATAGCTAAGAACACTCTTGATTACACAGATACATGCGTCAAACTTATAAGTACACCACTCTTTTTGGGTCAGGGGTTAAAGAACAGTCAAAGTAACAAAACAGACTTTGCAGCAAACAGCTGATCTCTATTTTGAGTTTTCGAGCTTAAGCAAGGCATAAGCGTTTTAAGTTTCCTACAATTTCTACTCGTTCTGGATTGCCAACTGACCTGATATCCGAATATCTGGATCTGCAGGAGTAGGAAAGGGTCCTGGCGTCAATTCAGGCCGGAGTTTCCGCAAGCCGGCTACCACCCGGGGCGCCGGCGACTGCTCACCCACGAGCATTTCCAATCACCATAACATTTTAACGATAAACACTCCACTTCCACTCAAATATTATCACGAAACACAATCCAACATGAAGGAAAATGCAATATTGCTAACGTCAAATAACTCTCTCAATCAACTGTCAAATCGATTTAAAATTCGAATAAGTTCGTTATGTTTTGCGCGTTCATTTTGCCTGTCACTTAATCGAGCGGCAAAAGTTATGAACCGACTTGCCGACAAACCGTCATGTTATTGAATGAATGAAGTTGTTCTGTTCTACGCTCGTGCCGCGTGCGTGACCCCACCAAGATTCTACTACGATTTGTAATTTATCGTACAGCGCCATCTATCAGTGAATGGAATAGATTCTTAAGTATTCTAAAACATAAACAACAAAATATAAGTATTCTAAAACAACAAACAAAAATACACATACTTTTTTTTTAAAATGATTGATTAATTACAACTTTATTTAATTTTAACATCTTGCACATAACTGAATTAACTCTACTTAACTAAATTGAACAAAAAAACACGATTTCTTGATTTCGGGCATCAAACTATAACTATAACATGATTATAACATACCTACTTTTTAAAATTTTAATGACTATTTAATTAAAGCAATTATCACTTAGAAATAGCAAACGAAAAACCAAATTAATAATTAATTAAATTATTATAATAAAATATTATACAGCACCATCTAGTGTTGAATAGCATTATCAACAAATGGACTCGTAACTTAATGTTTTGTGTAGAACATAGATGGCGCTCTCAAAAAGCAGAACTAAGCTGCCGTAGTACTTCAAAATTAGTATAGATGGCAGTGTATCATTTATTACATTTTTAAAAATCTTAGTATATTTTGAAACATTGCGTAGATGAGATTTTGATAAAAGTTTCAGCCGGCACTTGACAAATGACTTATTTTTGGTGTTAAAATTCTGTAACAGATGGTGGTATTAATGGTATAAAAAAAAATTAGTACATAATTATTCTGTTAATAGATGTCGCTAGTAGTAGCGATTCTCAACCTGAGGAAACCAAAAGGCACTCTACGATTTGTTCAAAAGTTTGCAAAAGTTGTTAAAATAAGTCGAGATTTCAAAAATTATGTACATCTAATATTATTTTCAAATACTAATCAATTTTTTTTCGAAAATAGGTAGAAAGTTGTACTTACTTACTGCTTAATTTTATTACTAGTGTATTCACAAAAAAATCATCAGATTTTAAAATACCTACCTTACCTTTATAAAAATAATAATGCTTAGGTATAAATAGGTCACAGAAAATAAAAAATATCAAAGGTAATTTTGTTGTAATTTGTTTTTAATCAAATGACAGATTATTATTAATTATACAAACACAATCGTATAATATAATGATTATTACATTTTGAATAAATCATCGAGATTTATATTATCAATTCAAAAAATAAACATTCAACAGAATAATTTCAACCATTACAAAATGATTTCGTATCTGTTGGGAAGACATAGAGATCAAAATACATGGCACATATTCATGTGATAAATCTTAAACTTAACTAAGTACATATAACATAATCTAAATTACTTCTTAAATAAGGCACCTCTGTAAATTAACAACTAATCTCTATATAACAATTTAATAACGAATTAAAGCTTTGTCATGGAAGAATTAATATCACAATCAAAAAGTGAAATTATTTAATGCCGTCCATTGCATTTTTTAAAGTTCAAAATTAGAGGGATTTATTAACTATTAAAGTTTATGGTTTAATCGATCCCTTAACAGGTGAAAAATTCCATTTCTGATGACCGCTCCAACTAAAACTAACGAAAAATATATTTATTTAAAAAAGGCACTGAAAAAAATTGCAACGCTTCTTGAATAAGTTCAACTTGAAGGCAATTGGAGCTATCAGCTGGTTTTTTATAATATTATTATCGAGAATTGACATAGATTTTATTATGACCATCAATATTTCATATGTATTTTAACTAAATACGAACTTCAGTCTTCAAGTGGTATGATGAGTTTGTTTCTCAAATTAGTGTCGTGACAACTCAAGAATAAAAAACAAAGTGATCCTATAAGGGTTCCGTTTTTCCTTTTGAGGTACGGAACCCTAAAATCAAGTCGCGATTACCAAGGGCGCCACTTGTTCGCGTCTATATTATCATGGTCTGCTGGTGGTCCCTGAACTAGACGATCTTTTTGCTCAGCATAAAAAGCGTCGAGCTGTCGTCTTGCCTCCTCTTGTTTTTTATACTCCTGATACTCGATTAATTTCCTTTTCTTTTTAGGCGGCAAGTTGTTGTAATCCATTGGCAATTCGCACGGTTCTGGAGGGTTTGGTAATTTTCTTTCGACAGAAGACGATTCTACTTCTTTGGCAATTTTGTATGCAGCTTGCTCTTTTGGTGAATGGGGTGTGTTGACTGATTTTGCCGGTGAGCGAACTTTTCGGAGATCTAAAGTATCATTACTGCTGGGGTAACTCTGTGGAGGATAATACGCGGCGTCGTCTCTGTATATTTCCTCACGAACATAACGTTCTGGGTGAACTTCAGGGTTGGTGTTAACATCGACGTTTCCTATATTTTCATGACCACGTTTGTCCATTATGTGTTGTCTTATTTTCTGTAATATGATGTCTTTGGCTTCAGCTGGAACTTTGTTGAAGTAGGCGCCATTCCGATGACCATTCATAGCATGTTCTGTGTGATGTGGAACCAATTTGTCAACAGTTGTCAGTAAACCAGCGATTGGAAGACTTTGTTTATTATTAGGTCGCGGGAACGACCACTGTTTGGAAGCACTATCCGCTGAGTAAACTGAATCCTCAGCGTCGGAGGAGGATCGTTCATGGTCGCTATAATAATGCTGTCTATCAGAGACAACCGAAGAGGGGGAAACGGGTGGCGAAAACGTAGGTCGTTCTGTTACTTGAATACTCAAAGGCTGCGATGTAATCAGTCTTGACAAATGTCCTACTAAATTTTGGCTAACTTTTGAATCTAAGTCTGGAACGGACATGATAAACCTGCACGCTTCGGCAGCGCACTGTCCGAACCCAGCTTGAAACTTCTTCGCTTCCAGAAGAGGATCTTTAGGCCGGTGCAACTTTGTAAGGTGGTTAACAGTTAGCTCAAGGATATCTGCCTTTTCCAACTTGCTCAGGTTGTCGTCATCGATCTGTGGACAAAAATAAAATAGATGAACAAATGGGCAGGTGCGTTCCTCGCTTCTCATGTTACGGGAGTTCGAGTCACATTAATATAACTGTAGTCCTGTTTATTAACGGGCATTTAATTTAGTATTCCAGTTTGCCACGGTCTCGCAGTAATAGGCCCTCGGATAAACAAAAGGACAACCGGTCCTTGATAAAAATAAATGGCGTGTGAATGTAAGATGGATTGCACTTTGATGACTGGAATAAGTACTTTTTTCATAAACAGTAGAGATAAATTATGCCCGACTCTACTAAAGGATGGGAGCTATGAATTATTAACTATTGTATTGCAATACTGTTTTTAATTTTTTATTTTAAGACAGTAGGTACATTTTGTACATTAAGCATTATTTTGCATCGAAATTTTATAGCGTTGCGTTAGATAAACATACATAGTGTAAGGACCTGCCCTATGCTATTTAGCAAAATAAGGTAGGCGTCTAAATCTAAAGCGAAAAATAGGATCTCATATAAAGACTGAACGTAGGTTGGCGGGGAATATTACAGTATGCATACAAACTAAGAATAGGAAAACCAATGACCTCTATCTGTCAACTTACACATGAAAAATTACGGTTTTCCGTTTAAGACGTTACAATATGGCGTAAATTCATTTCTAGTTTCCTGGCTTGGAGCACTTAACTGTTGTTATTCGCTATTTCGTTCAAAAAGAATTCAACGCGCGCCAAAGTTGCTTTTTAATGAAAGGCTAAGTAGGTATGTCTCGAAAGTTATACAGTAACATGTAGATCCCTATAGTAGGTATATTAGATATATTAGCACATTTATATACCTAATATTAATTATAATTGAATTCGAAATGAATTTATTATTATATTATCAATTAAAAAAAAAACAGTACGGTAGTGGGTCTTACCTCTAGAGCGCCGACCATTAAATCCTTCAGCTCGTCGAGGCATCGGTTGATGCGCGCGCGCCGTTTTCTTTCAAGCAGGGGTTTGGTTATCTTCTTGTACTTTGCCGTCTTTGACAAAGGCGCCGGCTCCGACATTTTGTTTACCTGACAAACACAGCAACTTATTAATAACCTTTCTTTCTACCAACCCAGGACAAAATTTTGTAAAATTTAATTTAGAAACTTTTCTTTTATAAGTAAATAAATCTTAATATTACGTACGATCCCCCCCTTTTTAAAACAATTTACATAGTTCTATTTCCGGAAGTCAATTTAATTATACATCTAACACACTATTTAAATAATTCACTGCAATAAAATTTTTAGTGCAAAGGCTTTAATGCAAAAGTGAAACAACTCTAAAATATGCGCGGGTCAAGTTCATTCAAAAATAGAAGCGAAATAGCTTTTTTTTTATTGTAGAAATATTAGTGAGCTAACCTTGAGAATTACGATCACGTTGAATTTTTAAATGATTTGCCACGCTCAACGACACACGCGCCTCCTACCGAGGTTCGAATGGTACTGCCTGAAAAAAGCCTTTACCCTCCGCCCCTCCCCTCTACCCTTCCCTTCCCGTCCCATCCCTGCCATTCATAGCCACGTGTGGTCATGGGATCAACTTACGGGCATGCGCTTCTTTCCCAGGGAGGGTTTGAGGTATTAAATATCTTTCAAGGAGTTACGACTTGCAGTTTAAGCCTTTTTTATGGTTTTTGGATGTGCCCCGTTTATAAATTGCGGGGGCTTTGAATTAAAATTAATGATTTCATTGAGCTAATGCACTAAAATCGAATTGCTATAAGTAGGTATACCTACCCCACTATGACTGGCTAGTGTCCTGCCAGTTGCCTTTACTTAATACAAAAATACATAATACATATTATGTATTATGGCTAGGCCTGTGTATGGCTAGGTAATATCAATTTATTACCTAGCCATACACAGGATAAATCTTCACAACTACGTACCTATCGAAACAAAACACGATTGATTCAAACTTAATTAAAATCTAGTTAAAAAAAATCTACTAAAAGACCTTAGATAGGTAATAATTGTTTGGGCCTAATTTAAAAACCGTTAGGTTTCTTTTAACGTGTTACAAACACGTGGCAAAATATTAAACAGCAAAAACTTAGCGAAAACTTTTTACTGGACTCTATTGTCTCTCATTATATTTACTTACATAGTTATTTCCCTTCCCTAACTTCTTTGTCGGTACTCGATAGATAATAATATTAACGGAACAATGAATTTTACTTACCAAACATAAACATTCTAGTGGGTAATTGGTAAAATGATTACCGCAACAAAAAAAAACTTAAATGAACCGTAATAAAATAAGACAAAAATGAAGATGATAATGAGTAACTGTACCTTATTTTGATTTTAAAACACTTTTAAAATCTTAAAAAAATCTAAGAGACCGCCTTACTTTGGCGGCATGCGACCTTAGAGGACAAATGGCAATAAAAAAATGTAACAAATGAATGGGCAAGAAAACGAGCCAAATGTTGGTCTTTGGATTTTTTCCTTACCAGGTAGAAATTGGCGCGCGTCCCTCTTCCAAATTCCCGAATAGTTTTTGTCAGTGGTGTTTGGAATTTCGAACCCCTGTCTTCTATTTTTGATGATAAAATTGCCTTTTAAGGACTTTAAAATTAATTGTATCATTAAAATGATTACTTTCGACTTAAAAATAACTTGGGACTTTAAAACATACCTAATTTACTTTCAATGCGATAAATTTAATTGGTCATTGCATGGTACTTTTCCACATTTTCTGTACTGACAAAAATTTCCTTCTGATTTTCTCTTTCCAAAAGTATGTCCTTACAAACGGGAGAGCTTTTCCTTTATCGGTTAGGTATCTATCTACCTAGCGAATCAGAAAACTGTGAAATTCCAAACGAAATTGAAAAAGGAAAAAAAATTCTCCTTTTTGAAAGGAAACGCTTTGGAAAGAGAAAATCAGAAGGTGGCCAGGAAATTCAAAGGATTTCCTGTAAATTACTAGATTCTTACCCTACATCTGTGACTCTACTGCCGGTCCGGAAAGCAAATTCTACTGAGTAAAGCCGTCAATAAACTCAGCAGTTGTTTTTTCAAAACAAAAAAAAATTGTTACCATATTATCATCAATGTAATAGGTAGATATACTACACCATCTTGTGCGCCACTGAAAGCTCAGCCGGTTACCTCCACGCAACTTGCTTATTAAGAAATTCATCAATCAACATGTGTTTTCATACACAATTTTAATAATTTAATTTATTACAAAAATATAACCGGATAGCAATCTATACTTTTAATATTTTATTATTAATAAAAAGGGAAGCTCAAACAAATTACAAGTGTAAATTAAAAATTTATAACACCCCCGACGATCCAAAGTACCTATCTGAGTTTTCCAAAACATCATTTTCAAATAAATAATTATGTATTTAGGCAACGTCCATCTTGACAGCTTGACATTTGTGTATTGACATAACATTATGAACCTAACGGTTATCTAACCTTTTTTTCTACAAGAAAACTAGAAAAGAGCTGATAACTCTTAAACGGCTGAACCAATTTTTTTAGATTATAGCTAAGAACACTCTCGATCAAGCTACCTTTCAAACAAAAAAAACTAAATTGAAATCGGTTCATTCGTTTAGGCGCTACGATGCCACAGACAGATACACAGATACACAGATACACAGATACACAGACACACAGATACACAGATACACACGTCAAACTTATAACACCCCTCTTTTTGGGTCGGGGGTTAAAAATAGGATTCACTTTATAGACGAAGGGAATTGGATAACAGAACGTGTGCTTAAAATTAATTATAAATTACTTGAAAGTCATCTAAAAATAATATCTGTGTCATTATTTACAAATATTTTGTGCAACGACTTTTTTGAACTCGCGACATTCAAGGAACAATTTTCTCAGACAATCTATAAGTATGTACATATTTTTAGAGTCAATAAGTTTTTGAGCTAAATATAGCCGAATCTAGTTTGAATCTCATTAAGGACTTATTTTTGAATGAATATGAATCAATGAATGTGGACTTTGTTGAGTTACATATTATCAATTTTAGTCATTGATTTTTCGTAATGTCTTATCAAAAAAAGCTTAAGGATATGGTAATAGGTAAGTAGGTATATTAAAAATTGAAGAGAACCTCCTCCTTTTTTGAAGCCGGTTAAAAATGTTTCATAGTTCAAGACTGGTGGACGTTTTTTAGGGTCCCTTACCCGAAGGGTGCCAAAGGGAGGGTCCCTTTCTCCTTTCTCCGCTAAGACTCCGCTGTTCGTCCGTCCGTGAGTCTGTCAGCGGGATGTATCTCGTGAACCGTAACAGGTAGAGTTGAAATTTTCACAGGATTTGTATTTGTATTGCCGCTTTAACAACAAGTAATGAGAATCTCAAAATGACCACTATGAAAATGTAAAAAAAATTAAAAAGTGTTATTCTTTGTACGATGGTAAGGAACCCTTTGTGTGCGAGCCTGACTCAAACTTGACCGATTTTTCAAAGTTGCATACTTATTCCGTGTGAGCTTGGTATATTTTTTAAAATCCTTATTCCTCTGATTATTTTATTAGTTACCTATTAAATAGAAAATACTAACCAAGCAAGCTTATTTTATTATCAAAGTATTCTAGTAGTTGAAGAACTAAGAATAATTTGAAACATCGCGTCGTGGTGGGTCTCTGTTTTATTTTATAGGTATTTCAGATTACTTATAGCTATTTATTGTAAAGAAACGAGTTCCATCTCTTCGTTTATTATTCAGTTGATTAATTAAAACAAAAACTTGACATTTATATACATTTTTTAGATTTCGTGGGTATTTATAGTCACGAGGTTATTTAGGCTAAATTTAGACAAAAAACAAGTGTAAATTAAAAATTTTCAACACCCCCGACAAGTGAAGGTTACAGTAACTAGAAAAGAGCTGATAACTTTCCAACGGCTGAACTGAACCGATTTTCTTGGACTATTCCGCGCCTACGATCCAAAGTATCTGAGTTTTCCAAAACATCATTTTCAAATAAATAATTATGTATATCTAGGCAACGTCCATCTTGACAGCTTGACATTTGTCAATTGACACTTGAATATTATGAACCTAAGGGTTATCTAACCTTCTTTCCTACAAGAAAACTAGAAAAGAGTTGATAACTTTTAAACGGCTGAACCGATTTTTTTGGATTATAGCTAAGAACACTCTCGATCAAGCCACCTTTCAAACAAAAAAAAGTAAATTAAAATCGGTTCATTCGTTTAGGCGCTACGATGCCACAGACAGATACACAGATACACAGATACACACGTCAAACTTATAACACCCCTCTTTTTGGGTCGGGGGTTAATAAAAAGGAAACGTACGTAATATTTTCACCTGCACGCACTGTGAATGCGGTGAGCGCCCTACAACAGCTCCATACTGTACGAAATATTCGCGCGAATTTAACACCGCACTGCGTGAAATCTGTAACAAATCACAGAATTTTTTTCCACGCAAATTTTGAATCGCAGTGCGGATATTCTTCTCCATAGGTAATATGATTGCAAGTGTCAGAATTGCGAAGAAAATATTCGCGCGTTTTTTATTCGCTGTGCAGGCTAGCTTTAAAGCGCACGCTAGACTATTGACTATTGACTCGTGCATGTATGCACGTAGGCGTAAAAACTTGCCGTAACACGCTTCAACTGCTTGGAATTTAAACTTGTTTGTTTATTATACTCAAAACGATAAAGCTTTTATCCTTATCTCTATCCTACTATAAATTTTAAATACTTAGATATTTAGTTTTCCTTTTTTATACATGTGCGCTCACCATTCAAAATCAAATGAACCCCTTGAGAATAAACTTTGGTTATTCAAAACCATATTTTAGTCCTTACTTTGGGCAAATACAGTTCCGATTTTGACCAAAATTGATTCTTGCGGGACCTAGATCAGCTCTGACCCGCTTTTCCATAATAACTTAATAGGTATTAATTGCGCTTTATTCATTCTATATTTTTTATATCAATTTATCTCTTCATTATTAGAGCTATGAGTAAACAGTAGGTAAGTAAAATTAAAGCATTTGGTTTGATAGCTATTGTGACCCTTGAAAAATCTCTTTTGAGGCTTCACTAGTGTTTTTGTAAAGTGTCAAACTAGAATTTCTTGAACGAGGTTCTGAATAAACCTAGTCTACGAGGCAGATTGTGCCACTTTTAGACCTGTCAATTTAATTCAATCCAAAGATTGTGGACAACCGAATTAGCACCAAAGATTTGGACAACCGAATCAGCACCAAAGATTGTGGACAACTGAATTAGCAGCAAAGATTGTGGACAGCCGAATTAGCACCGTTGTAAAGTTATTAATGTCAACTCAGTGAACAATTCTGTGACATAGCTCGTCGCAAAAGCTTGTAAAGGCCTATTTGAATAAAACATAGGTACGAATTTGAATTTACACGATAAAACAGCCATTATTTGTTCAACTAGCTTGTTCAATCCAAGTTTGACGCAACTGTCCACACGTGGGGTGTAATTGCTTCATTATAATTAGCCGAAGACATCGATATAAATGTTACGCTAGATGCGGCTCTTCATACTTTAACAACATGTTCCAAGTTCCAACGAACATCGGTGTCCGCACTCCTGTCAATCCGTTTCTACGAACATAGATAGGTTAGAAATGAGAACACACTGTAGCGTCCAAATAAAACAAATAAATGTATTCCCAAACGTTCACACGTAAAAAAAACCTTGACGTGTGAACATACGTACACTTGGAAATACATTTGTTCTATTTGGCTTAAATAAGGCTTAACGTTACTTACATTTACTCAAATATGATAGATTAGAGCCTCGATAGCTCAACGGTTGAGGAGCGGACTAACTTCCGAAATGTCGGCGGTTCAAACCCCACCCGTTGCACTATTGTCGTATCCACTCCTGGCACAAGCTTTATGTACGCTTGATTGGAGGGGAAAGGGGAGTATTAGTCATGATTAGCATGTCTAATATTCTTTAAAAAAATGATAACGTGACAATAATTTAGAGTTTTCGCCCAAGTTTAATTTTTTACCAAACTGGCTGCATTAAAGTGGATTACAATAATTGATAGGAGTGCTTGGCTGTTGCTATGAAGCGCCGCATCTAGTGGACCATTTTATCGCTGGCCGAAGACGACAACGAGTGTTTTTGTTTAATCTGTGACGCGTGGGAAACCGGCGGCTGACACTCTCACATCGCGTGTCCGAAGTTCGATATAGGAACGAAATGTAAACACAGGCTCGTTGTGTGGTATACCTTCATACCTATACCTACAGATTTTTCTTAGTAGAAAGGAATACTTTAAGATAAGATTATCTAGGAATTTTGCTTTGAATTGGAGCTAAGTGTGATAAACAAATGTGTTAGGTACGACAGCAGTTACCTACAGTCAGTCAGTGAGCTTACTAAGAGAGGTTTCTCTAGCGCGCTCCAATCAATATGTAAATCCGCGAAAATGTAGGTATATTCTATTCCCTCTGTAGGCTTTTATAGCCATTTTATAGTTTATATTATAAATTTTATATTTTAAGTCTTATATTTCAAGCGTTATTATTTGTAATATTATGTTTATTGTGTAATTATATTATGTGTTGGTTCAACAAATAAATCTCATTCTATTCTATTCTATTTCAATTACCACGTACCTAATGTATTTGCCTGCCAATTTCCCTGCCTAATTAAAAATTAAGTATATACATAATAATATGTTTTTAAAAGGTAATTTTTAAATATTAAAGCGTCTGTATCGTAACTTGTTACTTAGTCTGCTCAGAATATGCTGTGACATATTATGTTGACGATTAATTGTTACATATTTAATTATGTATAGCGATTGTCTTGAGAAATCTTCTCACACTTACCTGATCTTTTGGTTTTTAAATTCACTGCATACCTACTTAATCGTTGTAGATAGGCTTTTCAATCATACTTTGTTTAGTTAATGTTTTACGATTAACATATTTAGAGGAGGGTGTTAAATAAAATTTATGAAAACTTGAAAATTCTACAAAAGATATTACATGTGACAAAAGTTATCATTTTTATCACATTTTATTCGAAGAAAAGTTAGGATTGAGATCATGGATTACCACTTTAATCTCTTGACAAAACACATTTAGTAACTTAATATACATATTTGAATTATAAAATATAATAAGATTACCAGTATCATTATTACCAGATTACGTTGACTACTTAAGTATTCAACGTCTCAAGGTAAACAACATGTAAATCTATTAGGATTTGGTTTTTATTTACTAATGCACCTACCTATTTAGATTTAAAATTAGGCACTTACCAAACTATCACGTGAATTTTGTTTAGGTTAAAGTTTCTTCAATTTCTGAAAATATCATGCATACTAACTTAGATACCTAATTACCTACCTAATTATACCAAAATTTTGATATTTTTTATCAAACTGGTCATACAGTTTCGGTTCCAATACAGTAATGCGTCACATTTTGGTATGAATTTATGTAGCTCATAATATTATTATGTTAACACTAAATCAGTTAGAGTTGAGATTAACTAGTTAAAAGCTAACTCTTAAAGTTACTCTAACTGCTGACTTCACGATAGTGCGAAAAATTATTTAGTTTTTCAGATTAACTAGTTAATGGGAGGTGGGTGCAGGTAATTCCCTAGGTGTTTTTTTTAATTTTTTTATTCTTGATTTTTGGGAGTTTTTTCCGTTTGGAAAATGCCACTCCGTAAGGCCACATTATATACTTAACAACTTATTTGCGTAAGGCCTTCTTGTACAGCAGTAACAGTGCCCTAGCCTCATCCGACAGAGGTTGGGATAGGGCACCGTTACAGCCACCGACCTGGCGAAGAATGGGAAATCTATTGCCTATTGCATATCTCCCATCTCTCCGCCTCGTTCCGCACACATTCCACTAATAAATGGTGTACGTCCTCCGGTAGAATTAGGTGATTTTAAAGTGAAAAAAGCTGGGTTGACCTCTTCGATTATCCCTAATGTGGATAACTCGGATGTGTAATTTATGGTAGTAGGTAGGTAAGTAGGGACTGCGTAAGTAAAGCTGGCCTTGATACATATAAATTACATAGGTACTACTAGGTTTGTCCAAGTTATTGAATAAGCACGTGGTAAAAACACATATAAATATTTAGGAGATTTAACTGGCATTTAATTTGAAGAACGTGTTTTAAATAGGCCTATAAAGCTTTATAACCTCCGGATACCTATTAAAAGGTTAAAAAATCAAATCACAAATCAACTCTAATCAGGTAATCCATAAATTAATATCCGTTGGATTTGCATTTTATGTAATTTATTTTTACGACCATCAAATCTTGGTTATGATATTTCCACAGATCAGTAACTGGTCTGAGGCTGTTTCTTTGAAATTTTGAGGTTATTATCACTATCCGGTATTCTGTAACTACGCCCTATTGAAAAATAGTCCGTAGAACAATAATTCTAGGCGTGCCTCGCTAAATACTTAATCACGAGATATGGCCTGGGGCCAGATCAAAACTCTCGTAGAATTTTTCTTTTTCTGCCAACTTTTGGTAAAATTGAAAACATTAGTAGATAATAAATAATAAAGGTATAATGTACCTACTTTATTATTGACTTGGGATTTAAATTCTAAATGATTGCACGTACGAACGCACGTAAGGAACATTTTATAGCATATAGGTATTATTATAGTTTCATTCAGTCCTAAATAAACTAATAAAGTTTAAAAGTTGATATTTGGCATAGTTATAGAAAGTCCGCTGCCTACATAGAGAGATACCTGTATACGTTATTTACTTAAATATTGTGAAAACAAGTGTCTTTAGCTAAATACTAAAAAGTGAAAGTAAAAAAATGTGCATATTCCTGGAGTGGGACCTCGATAAAAAGGTATTTTCAAATCATTATGAGGTTTTATAAACAGTTTTTCGAAAAAAATTACCGTTTACAAAGTACCCCGTGACATAAAGTGGCCGTTTTATTTTATACGCGTTTCTGACACGGACAGACCAGTTTTTATTGAATCAAAATAAATACATAAACCCAGACCTTAGAGATAATGTAGAGATTTCTCAATAAGTGATTTTAGTCTGTCTTTTCTCATAGTTATATTATGATATCGCTCAATCTTCATTAAAATACAGAGGTAAGTATAAGGAAGATAAGCGTGCAGTAATAGACACCCATGATGAGGCAAGGCGACACCTATCCGGCAGTGTTTAGCAAAAAAATCGATTAAAAATTTAAAATCGAACGAATGTATCGTTTGTCGATAATAAAAAGAGTATCGACGATAGTTTACAGAACTAGTTTGCTGCGGCGCCCGCGCACTTAATTGATGGTCATTCTTCTCTGACTGGAACGACAGCAAAAAAAGAATTAGGTATACGCAAAACAATAAAATTATTTAATAAACCTATTGATAAAATTTATTTTTCGTGTGAATTCTTCTCGACACGCATAATTTAGTGTCATAAATATTTCTATTTTTATTTGTAAAATTTTTATTGGGTAGGTAAATTATGCAATGAAATGACATTAGGTATATTTTAAGCTACAAGATTTTCTAAATTTGACTCAGGTATGCCAAATATTAACATAATAATTGAATTGATTAACATTGGGTACAGCATAGGTCATAGGTGAAGTCAGATAATATTATGGTAGAATTAGGTTTAAATATTAGGTTGAACTTCTTACGTCACGCAAAGGACGTGCAATTTGTGAATATTGCTAATTGTATTCGTAGCGAGCATGCATATGGCAGGAGTCAGGACCTACCATGAATTGATTAAAATTATAGCATCAAGAGCTCACACAATAATATGGTGGCTAGATAAGAATCAGGGTGAATTTACTTAACGCCTCTCACGCACGCGTGCCACGGGCCGGCAATTTGTTAATACCTACATATTGCTTAATGCACCCGCGCATGCGAGTGAAATGCATTTCTTCAAATTACATACTGAATTAATATCCAACACTAGCTTCTCCTTTCAGCAAAGGTTGCCTGGTAGAGATTGCTCCAAGCAATAAGGCCGCCTTTGCACACAATTGTTTTTTCTGTTTTATTCTTTCTGTGTTGTGTTCCTTTGCATGTGTTTTCGTGTGCAATAAAGTGTTCTATCTATCTATCTATCTAATATCATAAAATGCTTTGAATGTTATTTATTACAGCACTATTTAATATCCTGGTAGCATGTATTCTTTCCTAAAGACTCAAGATAATCAAATCAAGAATCAAGTAGGCACCTATGTCGAAATCACAGACTTTACTTTGCCAATGTCACAGAATCTCAGATAAAGTGC
Organism: Maniola jurtina; assembly: GCF_905333055.1. Taxonomy (NCBI): domain Eukaryota; kingdom Metazoa; phylum Arthropoda; class Insecta; order Lepidoptera; family Nymphalidae; genus Maniola; species Maniola jurtina. The sequence goes on from NC_060045.1 coordinate 4,045,173, forward strand.
AGATTGACACTGCAGTGATAACATTCCATGTTTTCATATTATAGGTATCGGAGACAACTCAAATAGTAGATACATAAATAGATTGAATCATATTATCACTCAATGACAATGAAACGAAAATAAATGTTTTATAAATTCGCGTTATCTTTTTGTTATCTGTACCGACGCAGTTAGTCTGTGGTTATCTGTCAAAATTCGCCGCGGCCGGAAACTTAAGCCGTGGGAACGGGTGGCGATCAGTTTTCTCAATAAATCGCGAATGTATCTTAAATAGTGATAGCTCCAATCCTTTTTTATTCATTTTAGCTTCACGAATCGTGTTGGCGTGAAGTAATGTTGTACTTGGAGTTTGGTTTGGAATAGTCTTTATTTTGATAGACCTCTTAAAATCTACAGAACTTTTATGAAAAAAGAATTTAAATTTTAAAGGAGGCAAAAAATTAGGATAGGTCGTAAACTTAACCAACTCAAATAGATATCTTGAATTAAGATTGTAATAATTTCAAGTAGAAACAGATTTAAAACACGTTTAACTATGTAATCAAAGAAGTTTTATGAATAATTCATTAATAATTTTAAATTTGATGCCACTAACCACGAATTTAATGTGATTATCTACTTATTATAATAGGAAATAATAATTTATTACACTAGCATAAATTAAACGCATCCGTTCAATAACATTTTTAGTAAAGAAATGTACCATCAATTGCAACATGTGTTATTAGGATATTTATGTGCCATTGTCTCTACAGCAAATAGGGCTCGAATTATAATGATTTAAAATCAGGAACCAAATCATAATAATATTTCCTAATCAAGTAAACTACAGTTTTTTAAGTCTCAGTATCGGTATTCAGTAGGTCTACTTACATAACTTTGCAGTATGTATAATACGTCTATGGTCTCTACCTTAGAATAAAAACCCAGGTCTCTACACTCTTTTTCAAATAAAAAATAGTACATACTACTTATTGTGCAACGTTTCTGATATTATAGGTATTTTTATTTTTTAGATCATTTGATTAGCTAAATCTAGGATTATTTATTAAATTTATTAAATTTTATTTTAATTTATTAAATTAGATTTATAAATCTAAATTCTAAACTTTAATTACTGATCGTTAAACCGTTTTTAGGGTTCCGTACCGAAGGGAACAGGACTCTATTACTAAGTCTTCGCTGTCCATCCGACTGACCCGAACGTATGTTGTACTTGTACCTATCTCATAAACCGTAACAGGTAGAAAGTTGAGATTTTCACAAAATATGTACCTACTAGCTGACGCCCGCGACTTCGTCCGCTTGGATTTATGTTCATCGAAATCCCGTGGGAACTCTTCGATTTTCCGGAATGAAAAGTAGCCTGTGTGCTAATCCAGGATATTATCTATCTCCATTCCAAATTTCAGCCAAATCCGTCCATTAGTTTTTGCGTGAAGGAGTAACAAACATACACACACAGACACACACACATACATAGATAGACACAAACTTTCGCCTATATAATATTAGTGTGATTTCTATTGCCGCCTAACAACAAATAATAAAAATTTTAAAATGTATAGTATATTTAACAAAATTAAAAAGTTAATTTTGTAGGATGGTACGGAACCCTTAGTGTGCGAGTTTAACTCGCGTTTTGCATATGAGGTGTTCTGTGGCTGGTGTATGAAGTTTGAAAGGGGATCAAAATGGGTGGCACGGGCTAATTATTATTATCATAATAAAGCTTCCTTAGTAGACATGTTATTCGAGTAACCTGTTATTAGTTTTTGATGATGCGTGTTCAAAGAGCGAAGATGCGTTCATTTTCGAGGGTCAATTTACAGGGAGACACTAATTACTACAGTGCGATGGTTTGGATGCTTTCCCACGTAGCTTGCGTCATAATTATAATTTAATGAGTAAAAAGAGACGTCCGGAATGGTAGATTTGATGCCGATAAAGTTTATATGACTAACATCTAACAGTTTAAATGACTAGACGTCTTTCATCAAAAAGCTAAATGGCAGACAGTCATCAATGGCCAAATACCTAATTAATTATATGAGCTATACAAGGATTAACTTTTATATCTCATCAGTATTTTCTTTTATGTGTCTTGAATATCTTGAACTTACTACTACTAGGTACATTTGTATGGCATTAGACCATAATAATATTTTTAAGGATCCCGTTGGAATTTTCCAAACCCTTTTTTTAGTCAGGTTCTAAGTCATAGAGAAAAACCTAGATAGGTTTTCTCTATAACTTACATACGGTCTATAATGTTGTGACTCGGAGATCATGCAAGATCCACCAGTTTAGACTGCGTTGTCTGTCAATCAGCGGTAAGTACCTAAATAGGATGTTTTCCTAGGATTAAAGTACCTATACTATGTATGTGGATTGGATTAGGTATATCATTTGGTAGGAAGATGCAAGATATCTCTAATACAATATTTTTAAATTTACCATCATCATTTACCTCAGCTGGACATAGGCCTCTTGTAGTGACTTCCACATACCAACGTCTTATTAGCAACGGTGTAATAGGCCTTTCTTAAAGTAGCTTATGTATCTACCTAGGTTAATAAAGACTCAATGTTTAAATTTATGTTAAGGTAAGTCCAAACCCGATTATGTTGCATTATATATCACCAGATAATTGGTATATTATCCAGTCGCCTCTTAAGTAGCTTTACTGTCCGATCTAAGTACCAAATGAATTGGCTCTATCATCCTACTGAATATGATATCGCCTCGATTGTTCTGATATAACGTGGTTATGAGTGCTCTTTAAATTGGTCGTGTAATGTGGTAGGCAGTGGGGGGCGGACATGCAAATGGCAGGGCTATACTTGGCCGTCCGCGACCGTGGGAAAACTATCGCCTGTGGCGAGCGTGGTCAGGACCGCACTTGATTTTGAAAATGATTATCTGAATAATTAATTAGGCATAACTTGCCAATTCACCATGATCAACCAATCGCTCACTACTGAGCACTGGTAAGAGATCGAATGATAAGGGTTTGGCCAGACATCACACCTTTGAGAACTTTATGGAAAACTCTCAGGCATGTAGTTGTCCTCACGATGTTTTCCTTCCTCGTTGAAGCAATTGATATTTTAATTAAACGCATATACCTGACAATGATAAAGATGGTACTGGTTAAAAAGTTAGAGATGCGTGCCCGGGATCGAACCCCAGACCCCCTAAAAAGGAGACTGATAAGACTTTGTTGTATAGAGGGATTTAAAGTCGATAAGAACGTCTTGGGGGTGAGTGGTATACTATTTAGATAGCAGAAAGTCCTGCAGTATAGGAATAAAAACACTGTTCTAACATATAAGGGTGCATTTATTTGTGTCCTCTTAACAGAGTCTAGATATTGACCATGGAGTCACTCAGTAATGGGGTCGCTACTATGGAATATAGGCACGGACAGTCAAAGTAGACTAATAATAGGTACCTATGTCTCCATATTATGGCCCCACCATTTGATATTTCTTACGATTTCTTCAAATTCAAACAATGGTAGCGCAAGCTACGCGGCCCTTGACAGAATGAAATTCCAAGCCATCCTACGGTCCTGTAGCCAGCATACGAGGCTTTGACCTGAGACATGATACAACAAAAAATCCACGATAAGTACTAGCTGTGTTTGCGACATCCGCGTGGAATAGTGACTTTCGACAGCATTTTTAATTTTTTACTCTAATTATTTTGCAAATAAAACACATACTTACATTAAAATAAGGTATTTACAGAATTTTACTTTAAAAAGGTTAAATTTTTTTTAAACTTTAAATGTCGTATTTATTTATATCTAATCAAAAGCCTGAAAAATATGTTTTAAGTCTTTCTTCTAAGCTTTAAAAATGAAGTAATTTCGATACAAACTTTCATCCCCCATTAAAAAGTAGCTCATGTCCTTTCTCAGGCTCTAGACTATCTCTGTACCAAACATTTAAAACGGTTCAGTAGTTTAGACGTGTTTGCGTAACACACAGACATACTTTCGCATTAATTATAATACTAAAAATAAGTAAGGAAGCAAGGATAATAAACATGGTGTTCAGAGTCCGGCCCCAGCCGCTCGTGCAGAGCCCACGGGCGCGTGACGACGCGACGGCGCGCGCCTCGCTCACGACGCTCTGACGTGGGACTCGGCTCTTGACGCAACCGAATCTGCGACTTATCTTGCGAAATGTATGCGATATTTATTACAAACCATTATTATTTTGTTAAGTATTGAATTGAATACTGGTTAAGTTTGGCCTGAAAATATACTATGACAGCTCAGCCAGGCACTAGTTTAGCCTTCAGGAGGAACCCAGAGGACGTCGTGCGAGAGAGGCACCGGCGCACGTTCCTCAGAGTTCCCGGAGCTTCTCAATATGTGCTGAGGAGGGCCATTGAGGGAGTTTTAGTAGGTAAAAATCCCACATAACCCGAGCTTAAGAAGATTTCCCCCTCGCAAAAAAAAGAAGATCCTGTATAGACTAAGCAAACCCACCACTTTTTGAATGGAAATCGACTCCTATTAATTAATAGTTTAAGCCAGGTATACACGGAAAAGGCACATCATACCAAATATTACTTGTTAAGTCTTGCCAGAAAATTAACGATGATCGTAGGCAATGTGTAGCCAGATATGAATACTGAACACTCTCAGCTGAGAAGATCCTAAACAAACCAAATCTACCGTTAGGGTTTCGTACCTCAAAAGGAAAAAGGAACCCTTTCAGGATCACTTTGTCTGTCTGTGGTGTCTGTCAAGATAGAGTAGGACAGGATAGGGTACTTCCCGTTGACCTAGAATCGTGAAAATTGGCAGATAGGTAGGGCTTATAGCGCAAGTAAAGGGAAAAATCGTAAATATGTGGCTTACATTACAAAAAAAAAAAAAACAAAAAAAATTGTGCGATGGTACGGAACCCGACGTGTGGGAGTCCGATTCGCACTTCACCAGCTTTTTCTAAATTGAAAACGACTCCTGCTAAATTAATCTTTCATACCTCTTTCACCTTTAATTATTCGGTTACGTTAATTATTCAGTTACGTTAATTAAAAATATATTTTATGTATTTTTTTTATATCCGCGGCCCGCAATAGCATGTTACAAGGTGTTTTAAGTGCTGTCTTTCAAATCTTGATTCTGACAAGCTACACATAATATTATACTGAAACGTGCATCTCACTTTGAAGTGAAAAAAAAGTTATAAAATGAAGAACGTGATGTCCGACGCCTTCGGACGTGAAATGAAGTAATTGATTTAAAAAAAGGAAATAAAATGAAATGTGAGATCCTATGAAGGCTTCATATAATATCATACGGAAGTTTTATTATGTCTCCTATACACGATCTGCTGGCTAATTGGCTGAGAGCTGGCACTGATTGGATGCGAAAGGCTGAAAAAAGAGTTTGTGAAATGGAATCTGGATGCATAATAGTAGCTAACATGGTTATATCTACTTCTGTGCTGTTTGGCGAGATATAGATTTTAAGGAATTCTTGTGCACTTATATGCTAAATAAATTTAAAAAAATTGACAGTGCAAGCCAACGATCATTCCTAAGAAAAACAAAAAGAATGTCATAGTTAACTTACTGGTTATTTTCTTTTATTCCCGGAGGTGGAGAAATCCTCATTGACATCCGAATAGGATAGTCCCAGACTCTTACCGGCTAATTAAGTAATTAAACTAACGGCAATTCTACCTTTTGTATATTTTTAAGAAGCTTATTTTTTGCTCAGTATTCAGTTTACTTGTCGCAAAAAAAAAGTTGCCAGTTTATTTTATTACGTACTATTTGCCACCGTTTCATTTTTTAGTATCTGGCAAAATAATTTCCCTAAAAAATTAATGGATAGACAAACTGTACAAGATATGTATCAGCTTACAAAATTTGCTATTTGAATAATAAAACACATTTTTATTTAAGTTAGATTAATGTTGTTCCAACATTGGAGACCCTAACGTATACAGGAAACATTATTGGAACTCAACTCTAAAATATCACGTCGGTTTATAACAAAAACTACCAACTACTTATTATTTGGGACGTGACTACAACTATTGCTATTTTTACAAACTATCTATCTATACTCACATCATAGAATGTTCTCACTTTTGTGATGATTTTTAACCGACTTCAAAAAAAGGGGGAGGTTACATATGTTTTTTTGGTGCCAATGTGGAGTCACAAACAATAGACTGCATGAAAAGTAGACGGTTCATGCGGCTAATTGGCACCAGCTCCAAAAAATGTTGTGTGTGTATGTTTGTTACTCCTTCACGCAAAAACTACTGGACGGATTGGGCTGAAATTTTGAATGGAGATAGATTATACCCTGGATTAGCACATAGGCTACTTTTTATCCCGAAAAATCAAAGAGTTCCCACGGGAATTTTAAAAACCTACATCCACGCGAACGAAGTCGCGGGCTTCAGCTAGTACATAATATATTCGATAATGAATTAAATTATTTTTTACTTTTTACGGTTGGTGGTTACTGAAGTCGGGTTTTTTTTTAAATTTTTTAAATGTTAAACATGCTTAGATCACCTTATTTAATGTTAGATATGTGCATAACAAAAAAATTCTATCAGCAATGAGGACTTCAACGTAGAGAATGAGTGAAAGAATATCTACATTACCTATTTTGAAACCACGCTTTTGGGATATATTAGTTACACTAAGTACCTACCTAACTACCAAGTACCAATAGTATCAAATCGTATTGATCATATCGAATTTTTGATTGTATCTATTCTCTTATTTCCTAAAGATTGTAACAATAGTACAGAAAGTAATATTGTTACGTTAATATAATAAAGCTTTGATCCGATCGGGGGTTACGTAAAATTGGTAGCCGATTGAAATCTCCACCCGGCTTTTACTTTTTATTTCTTTAGTTGTTACTTTTTATGTTTCACCACGATTTGTTTTAAAACAGTCATTGTTTAACCGTAAAAACAACTTGCGTAAAGTCCAAAGGCAATATTGTAGATTTAACAGCGCAATATCACTTAAATAATAATAATTTATAAGCTTTATTTGCAAGCTTTAAATTAAATCCAAAACTTTGTAGCCTAACATAACGAAAAATCTCAAACGAAATATAAATAACCTAGCTTAATGGCCTCTAAGATTTATATTACACTACTTTACATACATAGGTACCTACTACCTAGTATACTTATTTTATATACATGTGTATACCTATAGCTGTATACCTTTTTAGTGGATATTTTTTCCTGATTGACGTAAAGAAACTTGATATTGATCTTAATTTTTCCTCAAAAAATACAAAATAAAAATGTTTTATATATTTCACAGCAAAATAGGTAAGTAAGTAAGTACCTAATTTAACTTATATGAATGATGTTTTTATATTTTATTGTACATAGCTATTAAACAAATACGAACCGAATTGAGAATATAGATTTTTTTTTGGAAATCGGTAAAAAAGTAACTAAACGGTCAAGTGTAAGTCAGACTCGCACACGAAGACTCATACCATTGTAAAAGAAATAAAACTTTTAAATTTTTGTAAATTTAAATGGCAGCCATTTTGTCATTTTTAAGTATTTATATTTATCATAGCGGCAACAGAAACACACATTGTGTGGAAGTTTTAGCTCTCTATCTATTACAGTTCATGAGATAGGTATAGCCGCTAATAGACAGATGGACGGACAGCGGAGGCTTAATAATAGGGCCCCGTTGCCGCCCTTCAGGCAGGTACGGATCCCTATGAGTAAAAACCACCATTAACAGCAATTAAAATCCATTCCATGGTACCAAAATACCAAAACACCATCGAGATGTAACCATCGTTGTTTTGTTACACTTAAATCAAATATCTCACGGCCATAACTAAATACAAATTGCGGGCTACAAAGTACAGTCCGAGTCGTTTTCACCGCCGCTTCCCACGGCTGCGCACGCAACGACACCCAATTACAATGGACCGGGATAATGAAGATGGAAACACACTTTTATCACGTGCCGCGATCCAATGGGACGCGGCACGAGTCGGCTATAACCATAGAACTTCCTGTATAAGTTTGCAAGTAGGTATCTTTTTCTTTTCTAGCGCTTGGCTGTAATCAGACCGTTGCATTGGCAAGAAATAATGCAGCCTAGTGGAGCGTGCTTGCCTAAAAGCTTCACCCTTGATTTGAATTGTTAGGTTAGTGCTTCATACTGATATCTAAATTAAAAGTAGAGGAACAACTGATGCCATAACCTCATAGGCGTTAGCGTAGCTTCCTAGGATAGCAGGGCCGTTACAAAGCGATATGCCACTAAAACGCTGTCTATTGAAACGTTCTGACATGGTTTTTTGAGGTTATCGAAACCGTGATTATCAACGTCGTTAACGTGATTGTTAAAACGTGCGCTCTTAACATTTCTTTCATACATAGCGGCTGCTGTGGGATCCTTAATAACTAGATCCTATATAATTATGTACCTACCTATTATATGTTACAGAGCTTATGTATGTGTTTAGATTAACGTTGTGATTTAACACTTCCATACAGTTACATCTAGAAAAATTAAAACTTTTATCTCAAAATTGTATTACAAACACGTGAAGAGACGTGATTTGACTTATAGAACTTAGGTATTACCATCTAACATAATTAGACTTTACCTATATTTCTTTGACTATTCTTGACTACATCTATTCTATATTGACTCTTCTGTGACTAAATTGATTTGAACTTCATCGGATCGTATTAAAAGTGTGTTTCTACTCTACAATGGACCGAGCTAATGTTGGGCGCGCGTGCGTTCACCAAGACAGTAATCGCTATCTTAACTAATAAGGGGCTGAAAAAAGTTCAAAAATGTTATGGCCACCATATAACAGTGGCTGTGGTTTTTGTTTTACGTTTGCTATAATTAATGTTCGATAACTACTGAACTGATACCGCTTATTAATATGGGACCTTACGCTTTTATAAGTACTTTTTGTTGCTGAAGACTCATAAATGTAAGAGACTACGAATTTGCACAAATGGGCTTTCTCATGAAAATGTGTTACTTTTAAGCATTTTATATCTATGCTTCTAAGTGATAGCGAGACCCAGCGAGACCGCATTGAAGTTTATTAAGAACTTTAGAAGTTATAAGAGAATATAACACAGACAAACGTGGCTGTGACATTACTATATTAATACAGGTAGTATGACTAGCTGATCCAGCCAGTTTCACTTTGGTCTGAACACCTTTTCTTAGTGAGGATCTATGGAAAACTATTCCTACTTACATAATATCAAGTTTTTAGATCCTGCGGTTTCAGCTGTACGTTAATATCAGTCAGACACTTTATCATTTTATATGTAAGTATAGATTTAGTTATCACACTAATATTATAAAGGAGAAAGTTTGTATGTGTGTGTGTGTTAGTGTGTGTGTGTGTGTATGTTTGTTACTCCTTCACACAAAAACTACTGGACGGATTGGGCTGAAATTTAAAATGTAGATAGATTATACCCTGGATTAGCACATAGGCTACTTTTATCCCGGAAAATCAAAGAGTTCCCACGGGAATTTTAAATAACCTACATCCACGCGAACGAAGTCGCGGGCATCAGCTAGTTATTTATAATTTTGTTTATTTTGATCTGAAAACGCCTACAGATGCCGAATCTACGTCCCATTCCTATACTTAGGCTGAGATCTATAGACTACACTTTGACTTTGCTCAGATTTAAGACACTTAAAACGAGAAAGCGTTGCACCTTGATTTCAACTTTAGACCTCAATCAACAGCCATTCCTATAACCAAGACTTTTCACCTATTTAATAGTGCCGTTAGGCTAACGATTTTGCAAGCCATAGAGTGAAATTTCATTTGAACTTTGTAAAGGCCCATTGCCATTACACTCCAATTGACCAATACGCCAATTTTGTGTTAACAACCATTTCATACTCTTCGTACTAATTGCGCTATAAAACAAAAGTTAGAAAAGTTAAATACTCAAAGAAAGGTTAACTGCCTCATCTTTATTCGTTCCGGTCTCGTTTATTGTGATTGGCACGCTACGCACATATTTGTATCACGAAATGGGCACATAACTTACTAACTCGTGCGAGAGGATTCGCTCTCGATAATTAACCGCTTTATTTGGTAGATAGATACCTACCATCACAAATATTATATGAACAATTATAATAATTATGGTTTATCATCACCTATATAGTAATGAATATCTGTATGATGATAATTGAGATGATGAATACATCATCCCAATCATCGCCGGCTCACTAATGAGCACGGGTCTCCACTCAGAATGATATGAGTTTATAGGCCTTAAAGAAATCATAAGTGTCTGGATACTACCTACCTCCGACGCTGATGTTGGTCATGAGTATGAAAAGTGCTTGTTCGCATTGCAAAGCTGACATCATTTCTGCAGTATGTTTTTTTTTCTTTTTCGGATACAAGTTAGCCCTTGACTGCAATCTCACCTGGTGGTAAGTCATGATGCAGTCTAAGATGCAAGCGAGCTAGCTTAGAAGGGCTATCCATAACTCTTTGGTTTCTACACGGCATCGTACCGGAACGCTAAGTGTGGTTTTACAACGACGCTTTCGCCAGCGCGGTTGTTAAGCGTCGCGGTCACGAGCTTTGCGTCTCTTGGATCGTTACATAGTCGCGCGGATGGCCCGCGCTGACGGCTATTCGACCACCGCGCTTACCACCCGCGCGCACCACCCGCTGGCGGTAAGCGTCACTATAAAACCAGCCTTAATCTCTTGGCGGCACGGCTTTGCCGGTAGCGTGGTAACTAGCTATGTACTTACAAGGTGGTATTAAATAATTGTTTTAAAATAAATCAAAATAACCAAAATGTGGGAAAAGTCTTTTGTCAAATAAAGTAATACTTCACTGACTTTAGATTTTTTGTTGCTTTCTACCGAGTTCCCTGATTTCTACTGAGCAACTTTACCTTTTTTTATTTGACAACGGGAGAGCACAGTGGTTATGTCGGATCTAGACTAAAAACCTCAAGAAGTTCCATCCCATCGCTGACGACGGAGCACAAGGGACCGACAACGCCTCGTTACTCCGCCAGCGGATGTCCACCGCAGTAGACCCACCACTGGCACACTACGTGCCCCCAACCACCGTTACCGACCGACCAACTTTACCTACTCTAATGTTAAGTCACAAGTAAACTCAAGTTATAACTCAATAATAATATTATTAGTAGAAATATTTATAGCATAATTGCTTAGGATTGTGCAGTAATTGAATTGAAAAAACTGAATAATTCATCCGGAATAAAGAGAGAATTACAGAATAGGTTTGTAATTTACGACGTATTATAATCTAACGTGTACTTGCGTATGATTTCACAATAAACAAGAATAGAATAGAATGGTCGTACAATAGATATCTAGCATGGACCTATAATACTCATAGCTAGATGTATATTTCCTTTTATATACATACTAGAGGATGCCCGCGACTTCGTCCGCGTGGATTTAGGTTTTTAAAGATCCCGTAGGAACTGTTTGATTTTCCGGGATAAAAAATAGCCTATGTCCGTCCCCGGGATATAAGCTAACCCTGTAATTGGGCCGTAAATAGGTAGCTGATAGACAGACAGACAGACAGACACACTTTCGCATTTATAAAAATACTTTCACCTAGGCTAAACCAGAATGACTTTTCATTCAGGTTTAGCCTGCAATTTTAGCAGGCCTATCCTGTATTTGAGCAGACATGCAATTTAGTTATAGGTACCACAGTTCACGACAGTTAGGGAACTTCTAACAAAACGTCGTCGCTTCGACGTCACTGGCAGGCGTCAAATGTTAGTAGGTATGTACATTTGAAGCAGGTAGCCCTATTTCTAACCTCCGACGCAAAAAGAGGGGTGTTATAAGTTTGACGTGTGTATCTGTGTATCTGTCTGTGGCATCGTAGCTCCTAAACGAATGAACCGATTTTAATTTAGTTTTTTTTTTGTTTGAAAGGTGGCTTGATTGAGAGTGTTCTTAGCTATTATCGAAGAAAAGCGGTTCAGCCGTTTGAAAGTTATCAGCTCTTTTCTAGTTTTCTTATAGAGGTTTTGTGTCGGGGGTTTTTTAAATTTTGAGTTATTGTTTAATTTCACGTTACCCAGAGCCTAATATTTAACATATCGTTGATTCAGGATCAAACTGAGAGTTCCCTCACTCTCGTTCACTTTGGTTCTACCTACCGATACCGTGCAGTGTCTATAAACTGTGTTACGGTGCCCATGCCACCTCTAGCGGTGCCTATCATCACGTCATGGAAAATGATGACATCATGATTAGTCACCAAAGTTACCCAATCACGCAGTTTTACATTTTGCGTTATGTACCTATCTACAACTCAATGTTATATAGCCAGTTAAAAGTGGGTAGTTATTTTAGTGGACATTTAAATTATATAATTACTAGCTGATGCCCACGACTTCGTTCGCGTGGATGTAGTTATTCAAAAATCCCGTGGGAACTCTTTGATTTTCCGGGATAAAAAGTAGCCTATGTGCTAATCCAGAGTATAATCTATCTCCATTCTAAATTTCAGCCCAATCCGTCCAGTAGTTTTAGCGTGAAGGAGTAACAAACATACACACACACACACACACACACACACACACACACACACACACACACACACACACACACACACATACAAACTTTCGCCTTTATAATATTAGTGTGAAGAGTGTGACTAGTGTGATTATTAGGGAACTTTTTGGATTTTGTAATTTTCAATCCAAAAGTTTATTGCTCATTCAAACAAATTCGAATGTGTTATTCTGCAATCTTGTTTGTTTCCAGTTTCCAAGGTATATCTGTGGTTATCTGTGAAATGCTTACAGACAAATAGACACATTTTTGCTTTATGATATTAACTAGTTTTTCCTGCGACTTCTTCCGCGTGGATTTACAGATCTCATTGGAATTTCTGATAATCCTTTCTTAGTGGAAGTTATAGATAAAACGTAGCTACATGACAATTATAATAGTGTGGTAGTAACTTACTGGTATTGTAGACAGACAGTTTCTCCTTTCATATTATAAACATGAGTTTAATCAAGTGCGAATCGGTCTCGCATATGAAGGGTTCCGTACCATGGTACAAAGATAACACTTTTTTGTGACGTAACTACAAATTCATGGTTTTCGGATTTTTCCGTACAACATTGCTACCTGTCAAATTTCATGATTCTAGGTCAAAAGGAAGTACCCTATTGGTTTTGATCATGTTTTGATTCCTTAAACGGGTCTCGCCAGACAGATAGACATCGAAGTGATTCTATAGGGGATATTTTTTTCCTTTTAAGAAACGGAATCCTAATACTAGAAGACTAGGTATGGATAAAAGTGTTGAGAAAATTGACATCAGTTCATTGCACGAAAATAATATCTTAGGTCTCGAACAACCGTTCGTAACGGCTGATGTAGCGATAGCCTGACAGCGTGAGAATTGACATTTACCCGAGCCGCTCTTGAATATTTCATGATTACACTTTTATTATACTCTAGCGCTTGCCTGCGGTTTCGCACGCGGTCTGATAGCGATCTGTCTGTGTAAATACTGACAGCCTGTCAATTCTGGACTTTCTATACTGCAAGTTACGGTTAAGCAGACTGTATTTACTTAGTTCGAAACAATACGATAAAACTTCGATAAAAACTATGGTCTCCGCTGCAGATTTTCTACTCAGCTCTTACTGAACTGAGATTTTTGTGTACCCAAGACTGAAAACTAAACAAAAAATTTCAAAGTAGCTATATCTAAGTAATTTTTTTAGGTAAAATTAAAATAACCAAAAAGATAGAGTTTTCTTGAGATTTTTACGAGATTTTTTTGGGATTGCTAAACATATCAGTTTTATTTTTATCTTCTCTTTTTAGGATCTTACCCCGTAGTCAGTATTTTTTTTTCACGGCAATAATTGCTGATAATGCAGATTGAGATGCAGGTGCTAACTTACTCACCTACTTCTTGCACCTACTTAGGTATTTAAAAAAATATATTTATTATGGACTAGCGAAAGATTTAGCATCAACTTACACGTTTATGCTTTTACTTATAAATAAATATACACGATAATAAAATTTAAATATTTTTCCATAATTTATTGCGGACGTAGGAAGGATTTGGCGAATGTTTATTTTATTATCGTTGCGTTCACACGCTTTCCAGTTTTCTCAGCGTAACTTGATATTTTGAATTCGCATCGAATTAGCCTCGGATTTAATTGACTTTGAAGACTAACGTCCCACGACTTACCTATAGATACATAACTTGATTATTTGGTACATTATTACGTAGATACTAAACATAGTATATTGATACTACTCTTTCGTTTATAGATATAGTACGCCTAAGTGCCTACGGTACTTAAAAATATAATTTTTACATCAGGAAAATGTATGGTAGCATTTCCAATGTAACTTAATTTATTACCTATAACTTTGTAACTGCAGTTTTGGTACGTGAAAAATAAAAATAAATAAATAAATGAGTATTAATAAGCTACTTTGATCGGATTTTAGGCTTGCTATTATATTTAGGAAATCATTCATTTACTTAGGTATATCATTCTTCGAAATTGTGAGGCATGAAGTATTTTATTGTAAGTTCGTACTTAGGTAGGTACTTAGGTATTAATCAGTGAAAATGTGCTAGAGCTTTATGGTTTTTAGAGGTTTATGCAAGTGCTTATTATTTGAATGCCTTGATTTGAATGAAGCATTAGATGCACTGAAAATGTTACTTTTGTTATAAGAAGTTTTTGAAGATTTCTTATTTTGAAGTTATTCGTTTGGGGTATCAACTAAAACAATTGAATTATATACAAAACTCTTATATTTTTCATTCACTATTATAGCGAGATTAAAGAAGCATTTTGTCTACTAACAATCCTATTCGAGCGACAACTACAAACAGGTATCACAGTGTTAACTTAGGTGCTACGCTACGCTATGGTACTTATCAACTTTAACATAAATGCTACCGACGCGGAAGACGATGTAGGACAAAAATAACAGTAAGTTTACAAGAAAACAAAACCTTACTTTTATTAAATTAAAAACAAACTTCAACAAATCAAATCGAGTTCATGCATACTAGTAGGTAAATCAACACACATCGGTTCTAGGAACGTTAACGGTATCAAACAACAAAACATTGGAACTATCACACGGTTGTCACAATCCTGGATGGTGAGCATACGAGATCATGGTGAGAGGTGGCGGCTAGTTCACCAGGGACGCCACATCGACTGGGCGGAGTCTGTTTCGGAGGCGGGGCTGTGAGGCGGCGAGGGCGGCGCGTATAACCTCTTCGTGGCGATCGTTTCCACGTCGATGAGCTCCTCCGCTGGTCTCTTCCGTTCTATCGACGTTCTGGGGACCGGCTGAGGGGCTTGGGGTACAGGCTGGCTCGGCGCGGGGGCGATCGCTTGCACAGGCGTCGGCCTCGCCACTCCAGGCGCGATCGGCTGAGGCTGAACCACCTGCGGACTCTCCAGTCTTCGTATGCAGTTACTCAAGTGCTGTAACAATCTAGCTCCAGCTTGAGGATCCACCGGACCCTGCCGATGCATAGCGTTCGCCGCTACTGTAGCGTTCGTAATAAACTGTGACACTTCTGTTGCACACTGAGCAAAACCTGCTCGGAACCGTTCCGCGTAAGACATTTCGGGGTTTAACACTAACTGTCCTCTTCTTTTCAGGCTGTGAAGATGGCGTACTGTCAGCTCGAGGATGTCGGCTTTCTCGAGCTTGGAGACGTTTTCGCCTTCTGCTTGCAGAGCGGTAACCATGAGGTCTTTGAGTTCGTCGAGGCAGCGGTTGATGCGAGCGCGGCGTTTTCTTTCGAGCATGGGTTTCATCACCTTGCGGTACTGATAAGTGCGTGATACGGGTTCTTCGTCGGGGTGCGCGTGCGCCGGCGGATGGAAGGCCCCGTGCGGTGGGGACATGGTACGAGTGGGAAGGATCATTGTTGCTCTCGCGACGGTTTCTGAGCGAATGGCGCGCGCGAGTCTGAACACTCTGGTTTTATGCGCCCTACACCGATTGTGGCAAAGCGCCCGTGATAAAAATAGGGGTGCCGCGCACGAAGTTATTTGAAGGGCAGTTTTTCAAAATATATACGTTACCCACAGTTTCTTACAGTAAACTTTGTTATTAAATCTGGTTAATATTAAGAAAATATAGGCAGCAACTTAAAAATTTAGAAAAATGTTGAAAAATACGTATTTTTAAAGTAAACCCAAAAATGATTTATTTTAATAATTTAATTAATAATGAAAAACTTAAAATATGAAATAGGTATACGCAGAAAATTAGTAGGTATTTTATGGATTAATTCTGAAATTTTTGAGCAAATTATTATAATTTTATATAATTATTTTATTTTGTTACTTTTATACTTTTAATATTATAATTAATTTATATTTTTAATATCTGAACGGTAGCTATATTTTTTCAGTTGTCATAAATACATTTTTACTGATAATAGACCTACATCTTAAGTATATACCTAATATTTACTATTTATTTACTACTATAAATATATTACCTACTATTATAGGTATTATTTATTTTAAATACATATGTTTAAATTTTTTTTCCCATAGGTATTCTAAGTGAAATATTAAAAAAAAACAAAGATTAATCTACAAAAAAAATCAGACTACAGAAATAAAGTCTTTTCACACATAGGTAAAGTAATTTACTGTTCTTGAGCTACGAACAGCTGTACCAAGGCAGTCAGCTGACGGCACCTGGCCAGCACGCGTTCCCACGCGCTCCCCCGGCAAAGCTGCACAAGACGCTCCCCTTGAGGCGAACCAGCACAATGACGTCACGTTCCCCTGCCGACTCGTGGCGACGTATTAAATCACTGTCGCGATCTTTTGTCAACTACGTTTTTTATATGAGAATACAAAAGAAAAATGACGTCTAAAAATCCCGTTAAATTAAGTTTAAAAGAGAGAATCAATATTTTAGTCTACAGAGCAAAATTTACTTATTATTTACGGTAAAAAATGTAATTCGTTATATAGGTAGGTTTTTTAAATTAAAACATGATTAAACTCCAAATTATCATCAAGATTGAGAATTTGTTGAGCAATGCGCCTTACTCCTACGTATATTTTACAATTCATCATAAGTACTTAACATTTATTATGCTAAAATCATTTATTAGTTAAAATTATTTTTGTCTAACCTATATTTTTCTGAAGTCTACAAAACAGAGCTTTCATTAACTATGTAATAACATTAGATATTAAAAAAAACTGCGCTTGCTTCATTCGCCATTATTATTACAGGCTTCTGATTATGTACCTCCTTTTAATTTTAATGATATGAGAAAATCCTTCAGTTAGTAATTAGCACAGACTTAATTTATGAATATATATAATTGAAATATAAAAAATATGTGAAAATAATTGCTAATTGGGGACCTGGGAGGTGCCAAAATGTAATCTCTCGCACCACAGCAAAACTGACCCAGGCTGGCACTGCCAGACAGCTATTTTCTCATTTGATACATAGATTTTGAATACAATGCTAAAGAAAAAATACAATGGAGAAGGAAAATTAAATATTGACGTTTAAAATAGGGAAGTGGCAACCCTAAGATATTCCGTCCGCAGGTCCCCGTAACACGAGGCATGTTATCGCCTCCGTTCAGTCCTACAGACAGACAAGACGGATAGAAAATTTTCTATTATACAAAGTTTTTACCGGTAACACATGAAATTATCAATAAGAAACTGTTCCGGTGGCCATAGGTACCTAACCTAGTTTGTACCTACCTATCTACGTTGTGACAGTTTGAAAGTTACTCTGCTCTACTATGGACTTAGATAAAAACTAAAAAGTGTAACTTTGTATTCATAATATCAATATGTCTGATTTCCAATATTTTATTCATTTTGAGGGCCCCGTACCAAAATGTTAAAAATGAAACCCTTGGTGTGACTTTCTCCATCCGGCTGTCCGTCTGTCACCAGTCAATTATTTAGTAACTATTGGAGGTATCGATGGTGTAGTCGTATATAGGTAATAGTGGCCCAACATCATTGGAAAAAAATCAAAAGTATTTTAAATTTAATTATTACAAAGGGGGGAAATTACGTCAATTGATAACTATATCAAGTGGGGTAACATAATATGAAAGGGATTTACCTGTACAGTACATTCTATACTTAACAGAATTGTATGCATAATAGTTTTTTTGAATTATCGTGCAAAAAAAATACCTACGCGATAAATTACGCGTGCGAAGTCACGGAAAAAAGCTTGTCGATGATAAAAGTACAAACGATCATAGTAGGTCTGTTTAGATACATGTGTTGTAGGTAGGTAGGTACCTACTTACCTTTTAATAACGGTATTTTCCTTGTGCTAAGCATGTGCAGTTTCATGTTATAAAGTGGAAATCTGAGTAGATAGATATCTATATCTACCTACCTATCTAAGTGTATTATGTATATTGTATTATGTACCTACATACCTGGCTATAATTTTTTTCTTCAGCAAGTAAAAATGATTAAAACTAACTTTAGTCAGTTGCGTCAGTTTTATCGAATATTTTCTATAATTTTTCATAATACCTATGAGAATCAATAAACATTTCAATTTATATTTTATACCTCTGACTTGATATGTAGGTAAAGCTTTTGTGATAAAAAAGGAGTCCACTTTAATTAGTCACAAAAACAATAACATTCGCTTTATCGGTGCAAAGGTGTGAGTGGTTCCCAGCACCGCTAGTCGACTCGACACCGACCCATTGTGCGGTCGAAACTGCCGTGACGCTACCTACTCTAATTCTGTCTTAGCCCTCCAGACTGCGAAACGGCTTAACTCACAGACAAAAGCCTTTCCGAGACGCCAAAAGTACCGCTCGGTATGAACGCGCGTCGCTTGAGACATTCTAGTTTTAAACCCGTTTTGTCGCTCTACAGAACAAGAGCGTAAGTGACGCATAAGTTTATACAGAAGCAGACATTCTTCTTCGCATCGCAATGCCGTGGGAAAGCCCGTGCCGCGCGCGCTCCCACACTCGGCCGGCACAAGCCAACCGATAAATTATCATAATTCCATTGTGAGTGAGACGGTACTAAGAAATTTTATACTTCATCAATCGCTGTGTTGAATATGTTAGCGCGTGGACTGAGGCTTTGTTGACGCAAGGACTTCGGTGTACGGACACACACGGGGCTCGTTTGTTTTTATTTCCTCGTAGCAGTAAGGCGGTAGTGAATTTTTCTGTGATGAATGCGTTTTAATGCGAACAACGTATACGGAATAAACACCTACACGTGCCTACACGGTTAGATATAATTAAAATTAAGTATAACCATTTTTGTAACTACTTTGATTTGAAATGTTGATTTAGGTCACATTTATCTTCTTTTTTATTTTAATTTACTTAGGTATAGACTAGTGCTTGGCCGTTATCAGACCTGCTGGCAAGGTTATGATGCAGCCGAAGATGGAGCGCTCTTGCCTAGATTCTGAAAGATGCCTATTCACTCTTGTGTCTAGACTTGAAGGTACCTATCCATATTAAAATTGGAGGAGAAAACTGATCTGGAAGGCCATTCCATATCCTAGCGCTCCAATTCCTTATCATACCTTCAATTCATTAAATAGCCTTTTACAGCCTACTGAAGCTGATATCCTTCCTACTTGACATAACTTTGTGACTATACAATCTACATGGTTATTTATCCAAATCCCCCATAGAATACTTAAATCATAGCGTGAGATAGTCATTAAGATGCCGTTAAACGCCCAAACTTTTGTTTGACAAACTACGCCTATTGAAGATATCCTCCTTACCCACTTGTCATGACTCTACGATCTACGTGACTCTATTTCCCCAAATTCCCCATAGAATAAATCATAGCTGATCATGATCGTGAGATAGTCATCAAGATGCCGTTAAACGCCCAAACTTTTGTTTGACAAACTACGCCTACTGAAGATATCCTCCTTACCCACTTGTCATGACTCTACGATCTACGTGACTCTATTTCCCCAAATTCCCCATAGAATAAATCATAGCTGATCATGATCGTGCGATAGTCATCAAGATGCCGTTAAACGCCCAAACTTTTGTTTGACAAACTACGCCTACTGAAGATATCCTCCTTACCCACTTGTCATGACTCTACGATCTACGTGACTCTATTTTCCCAAATTCCCCATAGAATAAATCATAGCTGATCATGATCGTGAGATAGTCATCAAGATGCCGTTAAACGCCCAAACTTTTGTTTGACAAACTACGCCTACTGAAGATATCCTCCTTACCCACTTGTCATGACTCTACGATCTACGTGACTCTATTTCCCCAAATTCCCCATAGAATAAATCATAGCTGATCATGATCGTGCGATAGTCATCAAGATGCCGTTAAACGCCCAAACTTTTGTTTGACAAACTACGCCTACTGAAGATATCCTCCTTACCCACTTGTCATGACTCTACGATCTACGTGACTCTATTTCCCCAAATTCCCCATAGAATAAATCATAGCTGATCATGATCGTGAGATAGTCATCAAGATGCCGTTAAACGCCCAAACTTTTGTTTGACAAACTACGCCTACTGAAGATATCCTCCTTACCCACTTGTCATGACTCTACGATCTACGTGACTCTATTTCCCCAAATTCCCCATAGAATAAATCATAGCTGATCATGATCGTGCGATAGTCATCAAGATGCCGTTAAACGCCCAAACTTTTGTTTGACAAACTACGCCTACTGAAGATATCCTCCTTACCCACTTGTCATGACTCTACGATCTACGTGACTCTATTTCCCCAAATTCCCCATAAAATAAATCATAGCTGGTCATGATTGTGAGATAGTCATCAAGATGCCGTTAAACGCCCAAACTTTTGTTTGACAAACTACGCCTACTGAAGATATCCTCCTTACCCACTTGTCATGACTCTACGATCTACGTGACTCTATTTCCCCAAATTCCCCATAGAATAAATCATAGCTGATCATAATCGTGCGATAGTCATCAAGATGCCGTTAAACGACCAAACTTTTGTTTGACAAACTATTTGGCAATCAAACGTCTTATTTGTCTATTTGTCAAATATCACGTCATGTTGGGTGATTGATCAGCCTACTACTGGCATCCCAAGCACAATCAGTGCGACATGATGATATTGCCTTGTTGATCTGTGCATTCTAATCCAATCCATTAGCCTGTACAGTGTACGTACATGCGTCCAATGCTGAACATAATATACTTAGGCCTTTCAAGAGCGCATCTCCAAACCCGATCCTCCGCCTTCCTCATCCATCCGTTTCCCGCTACCTTCTTCACGTCCTCGGCCCAGCGGGCTGGAGAATCGAGATTGTCTTACAATGCGCTTACCGGTAGGTACGTGGTCTTCACTCCGGAACACGTCTGTCCCATCAGTCGTTGGTTCTGCGAGAGACATGGTCTTTCCATTGCTACTCCAGCATGTTAATCCTTTGAGCTATGTCTGTCGCTTTTGTTCTTCTGCGAATTTCCTCGTTCCGAATTTTAATCCTGCGAAAGATACCCAACATTGCTCGTCTGACCATCATAACCATATGGTATACCCATGTTACTCTAGGGGCTAGCTTATTTGGCTGACATTCATGAGGTTCAGTTTGACTCCCAGAGTGCGTCAAAAATTGTTGGGGGTTTCTATCAAGAACAGCAGTGCGGTGTAGGAAATATGGCAGTGATACACCGCCTTGCCCCCTACATCCCGTAAAGGGCTTTGGTCTTGTGCTTATTATTCTCTCTCCGGTCGTGTCGAATTGCCCTCCGGTCGTGCTATGAGAGGAATAGAGAGTGTAGGTATGTCTGTATTTGCATACGTTTTGCGCACACGTGTCTTTTGCACTAAGTAAGTGGGTATAATACCGCTTCCAAGTTGAGATTGGCACCCGTGGCTGAATTCCGTCAGAACATTATTAGGTAGGTACTATCGGAGAACTTTATTGACATAATTCAGGCACAAGCAACTTCAAAGTTAAGCTAATACGTCCTACCTGCGTATCTCTAAGCAATTAATATTAAATATTTGTCGAGTATATCGAACCTACGAACGTGGTGTTTGATCATCACAATATCTGGGTTTAATCTATAAAAAATCAACAGCACAATGTTTGCTCGAGGCACTTGATATGGAAAAATATTTTATCATACATTCG
Organism: Maniola jurtina; assembly: GCF_905333055.1. Classification (NCBI taxonomy): domain Eukaryota; kingdom Metazoa; phylum Arthropoda; class Insecta; order Lepidoptera; family Nymphalidae; genus Maniola; species Maniola jurtina. The sequence goes on from NC_060045.1 coordinate 4,067,405, forward strand.
TGTATTGGAATAAACAGGTTGTTACACCTGGCCGCACCCAGATTTTTATATTAATAATGCGTAGATTTAGCACCTGGGTAAAGGTTTTGGTGCTAGGTGCGATATCTACCTATTATTTAAAGGTAAAAAAATGAGGTATATAGGATTTTTTAACCTATTTTCCTTTTATGAGTTTAGATCATATTAAAGTCTAGCTGAGCATTAACTATAACCCCCTAATTCGCCAACAGCCAACATTACATTTATATTGTAGCAACAGTTATATGTATAGCACAAAATCTTGCTCCTAACTATGTACTTACATACCTAAGCACATTTTTGTTTAAAAACTAAAGAAAACTTTATGCTTCCTTTATGATAGGTATTTTAAGAATTATTACGACAAGAGTTATTTCTATCTCAATTTATCTATAAACCAATAATTATTATACAAATCATGTTCGCTTGGAATGGTGCCAAGAATGCCTAGCAATTCCGCACTTACTAAGTAGGTAGCTTGATAACTAAAGCTCATTCGTTGTTCAATGAAACTGCCCTCTTGGTCCTTTTGAAAGTAATCAAGTCATAGAATTACATCGCCTAATTCTATGAATTAAATACCTAGTGTTTCTTTATTTACATTGTCTAAGGCCATTTGACGACCATGGTCTTCACCAAAAATCCTCGACCAGAAAGACCGATCATCATGATACACATAATATATCATGATGATGTCTGTCTGCGTCATAAACTCATTGAGGGTCTGTGGCCCCTGTAGGCGGTTTTCTTGAGATAATTATTTATTGATCAACAGATAATAATTCATTAGGTATATTATGATATGCTATGCCTATGTTATAACGTGGACTTCGTCTGTGTTGGTGTTAGCTGGCTGGCAATGCCTTTTTGGAGTGTTTTTTTTTTTTTTGTTTAAACTGACTGGAAACCGCTCTAAGGGGGTGCCGTGCGTGTGTCGGCGAGCGCCGGCACAGACGGGGTCCATACTTGTATAGTTTCACTAACTTGTTACAATTAACTAAAAACTTGACATTGGCTAATCTTTGTAAAGCCAGACGAGAGAGGAAAAAAAATGTTATAACGTATTTGCAAATCTTCATCTTCTATCGGAGCCCGGATGTTGGCAACCATTAAAACTAGGTGGACTTTTTTTAACGCCTATAAAGTACCTAAACCATGAGCTCATGCTAAATCACTGGCGAAGGTTTTTAACCCAGGTTATTTATTCTTCTTCGACCAGGCCTTCGTTTGCCGTTTATCTACCTTCGTACGATAGGTTGGAGTAAGTATATCATATTTATGAATCCGTTTATCTATTTTGCGTTCTACATTTTGGATCTGCATCATCCTTGACGGCCCAAGAACAGTCGCAGCTATTTAAAGTAAGTAGTGTAAGGTTATTTTTAAAAATTGATTTGAGTTGTCAAAAATAATATAAAATTATTAATTTACCTAATGCAGGTAGTTTGATAAAATCGATATTTGGCTCATTCGATGTCATACAATCTGTTGCTAGGAGGCCAACAAGATTGAACTTGCATAAATACGGGTGTTTCGAAGGTTTTAGTTCAGTCTCCTTCTGAGATTCGGTGCGATATCACATATTTTCGGTATTTGGATTGTGAACTGAATAATTAGATGTTGTGATAGCAATCACGCTCTAATTAAATTATTTATTTTGGCATTAGTTTGTTTAGATTAAAACTCTCGGATAACCTTACACATTAAGCTTGTGTTTTTTGTGTTGGTTTTGGAGAGAACATTCCAATAATTCGATAAAAATAATTAAATAATACCTGCTTTTCTGAGTGACGCCAATAATTCAGAAGCGGGACGTGTCTCACGTTGTCTTAATTTCGCTTTGGTATCTTTTTGTAAACAACCCACATTTAATTAAAATTTTTATTGAGTTTGATTTGGTGATTAAAATTTTTAGTTTTTTTTTAATAATTTAGTCTTTTGTGAATTGGAAAGTAATTTGCAATGAGTGGTTCAGATTTTGTATACATCGAATGAGAAGTTAGTCGTTTGGATTTATTGTTGACTTGATATTAAAACTGAGAGTTTGGCAGTTCAAGGATAGGTTTTAATGATTTGACGGAGGGCAGGATAGCCCATGATTTAGATTTGACTTAGGGCAAGGAAGCCCGCGACTGACATGACAAGATTGATTAGAAACACGAGGACGTGTTAAATTCAGGACGGCCGAACTGTAAGGTTATTTTTAAAAATTGATTTGAGTTGTCAAAAATAATATAAAATTATTAATTTACCTAATGCAGGTAGTTTGATAAAATCGATATTTGGCTCATTCGATGTCATACAATCTGTTGCTAGGAGGCCAACAAGATTGAACTTGCATAAATACGGGTGTTTCGAAGGTTTTAGTTCAGTCTCCTTCTGAGATTCGGTGCGATATCGCATATTTTCGGTATTTGGATTGTGAACTGAATAATTAGATGTTGTGATAGCAATCACGCTCTAATTAAATTATTTATTTTGGCATTAGTTTGTTTAGATTAAAACTCTCGGATAACCTTACACATTAAGCTTGTGTTTTTTGTGTTGGTTTTGGAGAGAACATTCCAATAATTCGATAAAAATAATTAAATAATACCTGCTTTTCTGAGTGACGCCAATAGTAGATACAAACTGATAAGCGTATGAGAGGCACAGCAGTTCTCAATTCGATTTTCAAAAGTGCGAAAAACGATTGGATCATTCATGATCGATCGATCGATTCAATTATCGATCAGTTCATGTAGTTTTCATTTACATTAGATACTCGTATCAATATCGTCCGCTATGTCACGTAGATAAAAAAAGACAGCAATAACACACCCAACATTTTTCTCAACACCACTTACTCGTATAATTACAACACTAGGTACCTACCATCTTTAGGTAAGGTTTGCACGAGGATTGCGCACGCCTACCAGCCCCACCACGCCCGTGAGCAAACAGTTTGTGCAAACAGCAAACATGAATGTTTAACATTGAATATGACGGCTACTTACTGAGAATAGATTAGTATTGACATATGCCTATTACAATGCTAATGTAGTCAGTACAGTACTTTATTATGCTAGGTGACTAGCAGTATGTCCTAGATTTGCTTGGGAAAGAAATAATGCCGGCATTCCAATCCGGAAAATGTCTAGCGATTGAATAATTTGAAAACGTAAAACTTGAAAACAATATTCAGTTATGTTTTATTCTCTTGGTTAGGTACTTATTGTAACAAGTGTAAATTAAAAATTTATAACACCCCCGACGATCCAAAGTATCTGAGTTTTCCAAAACATCATTTTCAAATAAATAATTATGTATTTAGGCAACGTCCATCTTGACAGCTTGACATTTGTCTATTGACATAATATTATGAACCTAACGGTTATGTAACCTTCTTTTCTACAAGAAAACTAGAAAAGAGCTGATAACTCTTAAACGGCTGAACCAATTTTTTTAGATTATAGCTAAGAACACTCTCGATCAAGCCACCTTTCAAACAAAAAAAACTAAATTAAAATCGGTTCATTCGTTTAGGCGCTACGATGCCACAGACAGATACACAGATACACAGATACACAGATACACAGATACACAGATACACAGACACACAGATACACAGATACACAGATACACAGATACACACGTCAAACTTATAACACCCCTCTTTTTGGGTCGGGGGTTAAAAAGGATCTGACTTTTGAGGAGAAACAAAATGATTTTTTTTTAAAAAAAAAAAAAAACTTTTTCAAGTTCTTTTGAATTGTCTGCCACTGCAACTGGTTCGCAATTCCCTCCTTCCTTTTAAAACTTACCTTCCTTAATATGATTCAAGAGACGCAGCATTTTTATATCCGTTGTCTTCTTCGAGTCGTCTTTTCAAATACCTTTATCAGTACCTACCTATTCCTCTTTCCCTGCTATTAATGAAAGTTAGGAGTCGATTTATAGAGAGAGCGCCCGTGAGGGTATAAACCTTCGTTATTTGGCGATGGCTATAATATAATGGATGGGATGGATGGGATATATAAATGGCGAAGGTCGGTCCTCGGGGACAGACCAACGATTTTCGAACAAAATTTCGAATGTTTTTGGAAACATTTTGTGAGGGGTTGGTGACTCAAAATGCTAACTCAACACTGAGATTATTCTCTTAATCATTTGTATGGGATTAGGTAACAAAGAGAGCCCTAGGTAGGTATAATAACTTCTTTCAGCAGATAGAGTATAGTGCATAGTAAGTACCTACCTAGGTACCTACTACTAAGTAGGTACATAGAGATCGCTGTCTACAGATTAAGCGGGCGCCACCTAAGCAAAAAGTAGCAATTATTTGTCTGTCTGTAAGTCAACGCAAATTGTTCAAAACTCATTATAAAAATGTGCTGTTTTATTAGCGAGAAATATCCGTACAATTTATATCGGCCGAGATAATACCGCGCACAACGTATATCATAACGTGGTTTTTGCTTCATAAATATGGACCAGTTATGCTAGAGTAGAGGAGTTTACGCCTATTGCCACGCCTGGTTACACCTTATTGTGTAATTGTGTTAGGTATATTACATACATGATATCAGATTGACTTTAAATACACGACTTTGGGTGCATCTCGACCGAAAGAAACTCGTCCGAACGGCCGAGTTGCCTCTTTACAATTTTATCAATTTTTGGATGGTCAACTCGACCGACAGTAAAATACTGAGGCGTTTATGTACAACACTAATAACACGCCTCCGATACTCTATAAAAGCGAATTGATTTGACCTATTACTGTGACCAGGACACCGGTCTGTCCGCACTCGATTTGTATGTGTGGGTCCAAGAGTTTGGGCTGGGCGTTGATTAGATACAACTATGATGATGTAGGCTTATTAGTAAGTAAAGCTTTTGTCTAGTCTCTTAGCATTGTGGACGAGCCATACGATACGGTCTTTTGATTAAAATCACTCCAGTAGGTACGCACTGTTACGGAATCTTAGGATTTATCTATACTTACTTAAGTAGTTTTGAACAGTTTAAATATCGATACGTATAGTAAAAGCACAGAATAATATTGTAATACTGTAAAAAGTAGGTAGGTAGGTACCTACCTTAGCCCAAAAGGTTGCAGAGTCTTATTTATTGACTTTACTTTTTATTCATTCGGATATTTATGACATCCTCTTACTGGTCAGTAATAATTTTATTTAATCTCTGATAAAAACAAGCACAGGTTTAATTATTGCACCATCATTGCTCATTATAAAATTTTTGGTAGTCATTTATTACGCGACTTCCTTTCATTAACAGCCTAAAGTATCTCTTAATAAGTAACTCTTACAAGATACGACGCGTTTCTTCCTCATCATTTATCTAGGTACCTACCAATACGTTGATATAATTTGGTGCCGTAATTTTCAAGAAAAATGTACATATTCGCGAATTTTTGCTTACTCCGACTCCACTATTTTTCTATTTGTCCTACTTAACTGTAATTATTCGGAGCGCCAAAGAAACAATTCTTGCAAAATCCATACTTTTCTGCTAGCTTTTCACGGTCTACCAGCTTGACCGATTTAGACAAATTTTGATACAAAGATAGCTTGCATCCGGATATTTTATTTCGGAAAATCGAAGAGTTTCCATGGAATTTTCATAAAACCTAAATCCACGCGAGTGAAACCGTGGATATCATCCACTAAACTTTACTATGTCCAAATGTTCTATTAAAGATAACATCTCTAGCAACCACCGATACTTAGGTATACCTACCTCTAAAGGTTCATCCTAAATCTAATAAAGTGAAAAGGTGACTAACTGACTGCCACGCACAGTTCAAACTACTGGATGGATAGTGCTGTAATTTGGTATTCTATCTGAATTCTGTTATTGTAACGTAGAAATCCTTTAAGAAAGAATTTTTGAAAATTCTACCCTTAAAGGCATAAAATAAGGGTTACCTACAATAACGAAAATGCGGCCTTAATATCGTTTTAGGTACCTATTGTATTATCTCCATATAGAATTTTTTAGACTTCAGGAATTGACAACCCTAGCTGACGTGACAAAATTTTCACATTGAGCTTACTTGCGTGACAGGAACTTCGGGTTATAACTTAGTTATAGTAAAGCAATTATGTGGAAAGATTCATTTTACTTCAACAAACTTGAGGTTCTGAACGCTTCAGATGAATTTTGAATGAACGAGATATCGATAGCGGGTCATCTACTTGTCACCTACTTATTAGTTAGTGCATGTAAGTATTTGAGCTAAAATGAAATGAATGAAACGTATGGTGTAAACGTATGTGGGTGCCTTCTCTAATTCAATATTATCTTACTGAAAAGATATCGCACATCGAAGCAATACTTACCCATGAGTCGTATGCAATTTTTAACATTAGATAAAGTTAGGACCTCTATACCTACTCTGCGATCCATAAAATAATTTAGGATTGGTATTTCAATCGTTACATAATTTAAAGTGATTAGGTACCTTCAGTACGAGGCTATCTAAGCAGATTTCCTATAGGTAAATAGGTGCTTATACAAGAACAGCTGTTATAAAAGTTAAACTTATTCCTTCCAGGTTTATTTAAATGGCAATTCTAGCTTTAATAAATCCACACTAATCTGGTATCTGTCTGTATTATCTTTTCATGGCCCATCCGCTTAACTGATTTTGATATTTGGTACAGAGATGTTTGCAAACCGGAGCCGGAAAGACGCTATTTTTTTCAAAGCAAAGAGTTCCCACGAGATTTTTGAACACCTAAATCCAAGCAGATGAAGTCACGAGGTGTCATCCAGTCTATGATACATTTTACATAATACATATTATATCTACATTTTACAATCTTATACATTTTATCTTGACTTCAGTTTATTGACATCGATATAAATGAAAAGTGAACGAAATTCCAAAAAGTAAAAAGTATAGGTAAGTACCTAACTGATTCTTTATCTTATTCTTAGGTACGAAAAGCAAATCAGCGCATTCAAGACCGGATAAAGTGTTTATCTTAACATACCTAAGTTTGTTTAAGTGCTTTTCCTTGTTGTAAGATATGAACGGGTCTAATTTTTAATCCAACCGGTGTGATTAGTGCTTTATTTTACTCATAATTAGACTTTATAATTTATGACCAAAATAAATTAAACTAAAATAGATATAAAAACTAAATTAATAAATACAAAAACTTAAGTAAATTAAGTTAAATGTAAAATAGATTATTGATTTCACTGTGCAAGGGAAACCCCCCAAGATTCTGGCAGTGTTTCTTAATTTATTGACCATAATACCTATAAGAATATGATATTATATTTAAGTAAGTAGGTACCTACAACGAAAAGGCGAATCAAACAATCACACTTCACACTAATATTATAAACGCGAAAGTTTGTGTGTGTATGTTTGTTACTCCTTCACACAAAAACTACTGGACGGATTTGGCTGTTTGGAATGAAAATAGATACCTATTATCCTGGATTAGTACATAGGCTACTTTTTATCCCGGAAAATCAAAGAGTTCAAACAGGATTTCGGAAAACCTAAATCCACGCGGACGAAGTCGCGGGCGGCAGCTAGTACCTTATTAAAGATTCTCTGCTCTATTGCCACTTACGTATTTAATGCCCACATACACTTGTTTTGGTCTGTTTATTTATGAAGGTAAAGTACACTTGCATATTGCACTACAATCATTATAATACAATTTAATTTTAAACGCTCTATCTTACAGCTTCGCAATGCGGATTGTCCACGCATATGTTAAGGGTCCAGCCGCCCGTAGCCATAACTTAATGTAGGCAAAAACACCTACTTATGTTTGCACCATTATATCTGGTCACGCGTTGGATGACCGTGGTTTGTACCGCGTTCAACCATTACATACTATACAAGCCAAAATATAGGTAACTAGAAGATGCCCGCGACTTCGCCCGCGTGGATTTCGATTTTTTAAAATCCCGTAGGAACTCTTTGATTTTCCGGGATAAAAAGTAGCCTATGTGCTAATCCAGGGTATAATCTATCTCCATTCTAAATTTCAGCCCAATCCTTCCAGTAGTTTTTGCGTGAAGGAGTAACAAACATACACACACACACACACACACGCACACATACAAACTTTCTCCTTTATAATATTAGTGTGATTGTTCGGTACCACTTTAAACCAACCATTTTCCACTTACTTATTCAATCAGGCTCTAGTATAACCTCTACAGAGAATATATTATGTACCTACTAGTATTTTATTTTCATTTTATGTCACATCACTCATGTTTGTGAATTCTGATACGAACCGATAAGATCTGGAATGCCCTTCCGACTGCCAGTGTTTTCTGATACTTCCTTTCAAGGCAAGAGTGACTAGATTTCTTATAGGCAAGGAGTGCTCGAATAAATTATATTAGTCGAATCGTCGTCAAGCCCAAGCCTATCTCGCAATAAAAAAAAATTTCATCTACCCAATTTGTTTCAAATCTAGCGCTGGATTTGGACCTGCTCTTTTTTACAGGTAATTTTGACAGGTATTCACAGTTTTGGTTGTCTGAATGTGATCGATCCTTAGATATATCAAATTTTTTAGTTTTATTGGTTTATATTTTGGCATAATTACATAAATGACTTATCTATAAGTTCTATAACCTACGCAGAGATATCAACAGTAAGACTGAGAGGATTTAACGTCGTAGCTGTAAGATTAAATTTTACAATTACAGAAAAAAACACACAGTAATATTTTCTGTTCCTGAAATCGTATCAATTTAATAATAAATCGTAATAATTTCATCTAAATCCAAATCACATCAGTCCCTAGTTCTAATCTTCAAATTATTATTTAACTTTAAAACTATTAGCACATTATTTACTGGTATATCAGATTGTTTGACGATGGTCGAGTGGGTACCAGACCGAGTACAATAAGTCACGAAGCCCTATCAAATAGAGGTCTTTCTTATGTCCCTTTGATTATTCCCATGCAGGTGTCAAAGCCTCCGGGACAATTTAAATCGCATTACCTTGATAACTCAATTTATTCATGTGCAATATTATGCAGGGCTTGGGAAATATGAAAACGCATACCGACCTCCGCATGTACCTACTTTATAGATACTTACTACACCTATAGGTAAGCTACAGAGTTAAGAAAAATTACACAATAAGTTACGAAGAATTTAACTGAATACCTATCAATAAAAATCATGGTTTGTTTTCGAATTACTTATTACTATTTATTCTATCATAATATAGGATATTAATATATGTTCCAGAAAAGTACATTCTGTGTTAAGTTTTCAGTACAAGGTTGTAAGTAAGTACTAAAGTATTTAAAAATATTCTAGTACCTAAAGGTCTCAAATTCCAAACCTTATTTTTGTATAAAATACTAGCTGACCCATTCTAACTTCGATCGGGTAAAATATCTGAAAGCTAAAGGTCTATGTTATAAAAAAAACTTAGATAAGTAGGTACACACATCAAATAAGTATTTTTACTAGTTTCTAGACTGGGCCTTTTGAGCTGTAGCAAGGACTCACATTGATATAATTATTAGAAGTCAGTCAATGTCTAATTTTAGAAATATAAATAGATTTTTTAATTCCTATTAATCTCTATATAACAAATTACATATTTATGTATCTAGGACGATGAATGATAAAAATCTAGATAAAATGATAAAAATCCGAAACCGCCTCTACAACTTGCTTACTCTATAAGCAAGCAGTTGCAAAAGGAAATGATGCATTAAGCTTTATTTAAATATTAGCGCTGCCTGCATTTGCCCAGCAAAGAATTACTTGATCAAGAGCGAAGTACCCCTACCTTGCGCTTTATTATATACCTAGATAGGTATATAATAATGCGCAAGCGCAAACAGAGCGACCGTCGACATGCGTCGTTTGCGATTCAGTTTTTGTTCGAATTCTGAATCTCTTCGAGTGGCGTGAATCAGGGTCGATAAAATTGGAATTGGAAAATAAAATAAAATAAGGCTCCATCTTGCACTAACCAAGTTCCAATGAGCACAGTGATCTTCAAAGCTCAGGGTTGGTATGGATCTGTCCCTGGTATATAAAGCAACATAAATAATGTATAACTAACTTGTAATGGAATAAAAAAAAAGCATTTATTCGTTTTCGTATCGTGATGCAAACTGTAAGAGACTGAAACTAGATGAAAAATGCGCCATATAGATATAAAAGAAATATTTTCATGATCTATTTTAGACCAAAACTGAGAACTAAGAAATATACCTACTATAATTGTCTAGTGCATTTCATTTTACTCTGCCTCCCCTTACTATACCTATTAGCCTCAGCCCAAAAACATCTTATAACAACACTTTCTCATCTGCAGGTGTCTTCGCCAAGCAAGATGCATTATGTATATTATAAAAGCATTAATAATGAAAATGACCATTCTTAACTCGTAATTATTCATAGCAACAATGTTGCAGCAAGTTGCTACAGTTTACATGACATCCGAATCGCTTAAGGACTAAAAAGAGCAACTTTTTTGTTTCTTAATTAATTGGGTCTTTTTGCACGTGCTCTGATGCATTTTGAGATACAAGTAAAGCCTGAAACACACCCACCGCGATGGCAACGCGGTGTGACGGCAGGGTTTCCAACGAAGCTCTTACACTCTACTCTAGTGATCGCAAAACAAGTACATAGTTCAATCTGAAGTTGCAAAATGGCGGTTTGCGCAAGTAATGGACTAAGGATTAAAATACATAAGTCGCCACGCTGGCAAGTGCGGATTGGCAGACTTCACACACCTTTGAGAACATTATGGAAAACTCTCAGGTATGCAGGTTTCCTCACGATGTTTTCCTTCACCGTTAAAATAAGTGATATTTGAAAATTACTTAAAACGTACATAACTCCGCTTTTAAGCTTTATTTTATAATAATCACACCCTATTACAAGCTGTCTATAATATTATGAAAGTGGTCACACTGTGAAGTGCTAATTGGAGCCATGCTCCATGCCTTCGTCGCGCATTGTAATTTGACATGCTTCACATATTTTCTTTGATTAATAACTGCACTTGCGTAAACGCGCGTTATATTGTGTACTTTCATGCAGAACTGCATTCACACAGCCGCGCTGCTGTCGTCGTGCGTCTTGCTTGTTGCAGCTTAAAAGCCGATTCACACCAAGCACGTACATGTGACACACGCTTAGTGACACGTGTGAATCCGTAGACATAACTGCACACATTTCTTCTACGCGAACGTTCACGCCACGCAAGCGGTATGCCATGTCTCATACAGTTTCATACATTACAACGCAATGGTACGCGCTACGTCTACGCTACGCGACGCATACGCGGCCTGTGTGGCCGGTGCTTTAAACATCGAATAAACTTCTGGTTTTTCGCTTTGTCCTTGTGAAATAAAACATTATACTTTTTTTACTTTAATTAATCTATAGGTGCCAACTAGGTAAAAAAATGTAAGTTGCTAATTTTTACGTATTGTAAGCGCCCTCTAGTTACTTAAGTTATTATTATATATTTAATTACGCTATCATACATACACACATACAAACACTCACGCACACATAAAATTCCATCCTATTACCCGCTCTCACACCCCGCTCCTGTCAGTTACCTTTGAACCGGCGTTTACGCACGTCGAGTCTGAAACCCGCTAACTGCGTGACGCCCGCTGTACAAAACGCCACGCGCCGCTTGTGTAAAAAACTCATATAACGCTAAATTAATCACGCAAAACCCGCTATTAAACTGTAAAAACGCTACGCTAAATAAATAAGTTAAATCACATAAACTTTAAAATTAAGTGAAGTGTTCTGCGAATCTGTGCTTCGAAGAAACTATCCACGGAATACGAGAAAGGGAAGACTCCAAACCACCGGTGACCTATCCTGCCTAAATCCAGGTATTTATCCTACAATTTCTCTGGTCCTATCGCACCGTATCCTATTTCTCTTCCTAGAATCGTATTCCATATACAATTCAACACTAAACACGCTATTTATTGTATATTTCAATATTCATTGCAATAGAATTACGTTCGGAACATAGGTACCGCCGCTAACAAAAATATACAAAAATCTTGTATAATTACGCATATTTATGTTTAGATCCACGCATTACATTATATCAACGCATTATATATAATTATTTATGTATATTTTTCAATATTTAAAGATTAAAACATTTTATATCTACCTACAACTAACTCATTATAAAAATTATATCGCAATAATTATTCGCCCGTATTGAGTCTTATTCGCTTGAAATAACGTTTATTATCGCATATCAGATATCAGAATGTCGAAATCTAACGAAACCATTGTTAGATTAGAGGCTAAGAAAGAATTCTTGTTTTTATCAATTCAACAAATATATGATTTAAGTCTGAAGGTGAGTGATCCTGTGAACAAAACGAATTTCTTGTCTCGCGTTCAAAGTTTAGAGAAATTACGTCAAGATTTCGCAATAGTTATAGACGATTTAATTTCAGCCTATTTGAAACATGACCCTGTTTATACGCCGAACTATGCCCCGCTAGGCGCATTTGACACATTATACTGTCAAATTCAATATACTCTGAATGAAATTAAAAGTGAATCTGCTATGTCACAGTTTGACAACCAATACAGTTTGTTGAATAAAAAATTACCTCCGCTGAATTTAAAAACATTTGATGGCTGTCCGTCAAAATGGACTGTCTTTTATGAAAACTTTTTGAACTTAATCCATAACAACAATAGACTCACTGATGTACAGAAAGTCCAATACTTAGTTAGTTGCTTAACTGATAAGGCGCTTTTGGTTTGTTCTGGCATACCACCCACCTCTGAGAATTATCTTATTATATGGAACGCATTATTAGAGAAATATCAAGATACTAGAGTGCAAGCTACTCAATATATAGATACGATTTTAAATTGCAAACAAAATCAACCGCTCGAATCTTTTGTTGATCAATTTTGCTCCGCGCAAGCGGCACTGCAACGCCTAGAAATACCAGACTTATCAGACTTTATGATTACACACATTGCACTCTCAAAGTTAAGTAAAGATGTTGTGTCATTATTTGAACAAAATCACAAACACATTAAAATACCTACCTTTTCCGATTTAAATAACTTTCTAAAAGAACAATTAAAAATACAAACATTACGCTCCGTTCAAGTTAACACTCAAACTCCAAATAAAAAACCTAATTCATATAAACCTAAATCGCAAACTCAGACTTATACGAGTACAGTCAGCAACAACAATAATTATAATTTAAATTCTCAAAATACTCAACGTAAGTGCATAATCTGTAAAAATCAAGACGCTCATCCGCTTTACAAGTGTGAGGTTTTTAAAAACCAAGACGCTAAAACTAAGCTAGACATAGTGAGAAAAAATAGATTTTGTGAGTTCTGCCTAGGATTTCATTTAAAATTCCGCTGTAAGAGCCAGGGTCGATGTGGGAACTGTGCATCTAGCTCACATCACAGTCTGTTATGTAGCTCTTTTTCTAAGCCTAGGTATGAACCCGGGACCTCACAGTCACATGCCACCGCTTACTCACCGAACCGCTATGGTGCTAACAACAATAACACTCCGATACAGATGCCACCGCAGAATGATAAATCTAGTGATTTGCCAAAGAATCCAGCACCGCTACCCGCACCTCACGCTCCGCCAACTAATCCTACAGAATTAGCACTTTCGGTGACTACCTCTTCACGCAATTACTCGAAAGATACAACTGTACTTTTACCTACCGCGAAAGTAAATGTATGTAGTAACAATACGCAATACGCTATCCGCTTATTTTTAGATACAGGTTCAATGACTAATTTTATATCAAAAGAATGTTGCCAACGCTTAAATTTGAAAATTAAATTCGCTCCGTCAGTTGTAAAAGGCATTGGTCAAACAGAAAGCACATCCCTGGGATTCGTCACATTTAAAATTTACTCTCGCTTTGACTCACGCTGTTCTTATACTATTACCGCTAGGGTGATAGACACAATTACCGACCACTTACCAAACGCTCGTATCGATGTTTCCCAGTTAACTCATTTACACGCATTGCCATTGGCTGACGACGATTATCATACTCCAGGGCCGATCGATTGCCTAATCGGTAATGAACTGTTCCCCTTCTTGCTTGGGTGTGACAGAGTGGTCTCGCCTCGTTCGTCTGTAGTCGCGGTTCAAAGCACGCTAGGCTACATACTGATGGGGAGAGCAGACTGCGCAGCTCACAACTCGACTCACCGCTCAAACGATTTTAAAACTTTTTTATGTCACACAGACTCTCCGTCACTTGATGAAATTACTGAACGCTTTTGGTCATTAGAAAATGTACCTAATAAAATTCACATAAGCCCTGATGATGAAGCATGTGAACGCATCTTTAAAGATACTTACTCACGCGATGAAACAGGCCGATATACTGTTCACTTACCCTTTAAAGATGATCCCGCTAAACTCGGTGACTCATACTCGATCGCCAAACTCCGCTTTCTTCAATTAGAGAAGAAATTAAACGCTAATCCCGCTCTTCGTAAAGATTATAACGCAACCATTCAGTCATACATAGACAAAGGTTATCTTACGAAAGTAGACAACCCTTCACGCGATATAAATTGTTATTATATTCCGCACAGAGCTGTTTATCGCCCTGATAAGCAGACTTCGAAAACTCGTATCGTTCTAAACGCTTCAAGTCGAACTACCTCCGGAAAATCGCTTAACGATTTATTATATGTAGGTCCTAACTTACAAAATAACATATTTGAACTCTTAATAAATTTACGCTTATTCTCAATCGCAGTAACCGCAGATATTGAAAAACATTATTTTCAATTAAATTTAACGCCCGCGCATCACGCTTTTCAAAGAATTCTTTTTAGATTTGACACTGAGCAATCTATTGACACTTATAACTTCACCGTAGTATCATTTGGAGTATCTAGTTCACCTTATCTCGCTATGAGAGTCGTGCGTCAGCTAGCTGAAGACAGCATTGACAGGTACCCGCTCGCAGCTAATGAAGCTACTCATCACATGTACATGGACGATTACATAAACTCAATCGATGGTTTTGAGAAAGCCAAAGCAACTTATCATGAAATGGTCGATATGTTCAACTCAGGTGGTTTCAATTTAACCAAATGGATCTCCAATGACACTAAATTTCTAAATGAAGTTCCTAGCTCTCATAAAAATCCGCACGCAATTAATTTTGATTCAGATGCTCAAGACGTTACAAAAATAGTAGGAATGCAGTGGCATCCTAAACTCGATACTTTTACTTTTAAAATCAACGCTAAGGAAAGTCCACGCGATTATACAAAACGCTTAATTCTTTCAATTACCGCGCGCCTGTTCGATCCAATCGGTCTAATAGGTCCTGTTACCGCTTTTATGAAACTTCTCGTCCAAGAATGTTGGAAATTAAATCTCGACTGGGATACTCCAGTACCCAGCTCAATCGCTCAACAGTTTGAACAATTTTGTAATGAACTACCACATTTAGAACAAATCAAAATTCCACGCTACGTAGGTATGAACTCTGAATCCCATGTAACGCTCATAGGTTTTTCTGACGCTAGTGAAAAATGCTATGGAGCCGCCGTTTACATACGCGTAAGTTCAGATGAACATTCTTCTGGATCTATTCATTTGCTCGCTTCAAAATCTAGAGTCGCACCGCTTAAGAAAACATCACTCGCTCGACTCGAGCTTTGCGCATCTCTTCTATTAGCCAGTTTAATTGATTTGATACGTGAAACTCTTAGCAAGCGCTGCAAAATAAATAACATTTACGCATTTTCGGACTCTACAGTAGCTCTTTCATGGCTGCATTCTCCCGCATATAAATACCATACATTCGTTGCCAATAGGATTACCGAAATTAATTCAAAGTTATCTGCTGAACATTGGTATCATATAAAAGGACGCGAAAATCCTGCGGACATTATATCTCGTCCAGTCACGCCGAAAGAATTATTAGAACGCAAACTTTGGTTTAACGCTCCTCAGTGGACAACGCATCCTATATCGCGATGGCCTATAACGCCTTTTCAAGTAAACGCTCATAATGAAAATTTTGAAGAAGCAAAAATTACTGTTCTAGCAGTTGAAACTTCTGTTTCCGACACTCAACATCCGATTGATATCTTAGCCGAACGCTCTTCTAGCTGGTCTAAATTATTGCGCACCATTGTTTACATGTTAAGATTCTCCAAACGCTTAAAATCACGCGGTTCTATTACAGTTTCAGATCTAGATTTTGCAGAAACTTATATAATTCGCTATGTTCAAAATAAACATTTTTCTCAAGATATTCACGCTCTCAAAAATAATAAACCTTGCTCGAAATCGATCTTAAAACTTAACCCATTTCTCGCAGACGACATCATCAGAGTTGGTGGTCGTTTAAGCAATTCGCAATTAAATTTTGGTCAAAAACATCCAATAATCTTACCTTCTAAAGACCGCATCACTCAACTAATAGTTGATTATTATCATATCACTAATTTGCATACAGGACCCGCGTTATTACTCGCTTTACTCAGACAGAAGTTCTGGATCATTGCTGCCAGAAACTTGGTTCGACAACGTGTACACAAATGCAATATTTGTTTTCGCACCAACCCTCAATCTACTTTTCCACAAATGGGAGAGTTACCCGCTTTTAGAGTAGCGCAAGTTAAAGCCTTCGTTCACACCGCTGTGGACTACATGGGACCTTTCTTTGTAACTCACATTCGCCGCCGAGGTATTAAAAGTCATAAAGCGTACGTCTGCATATTTACATGCATGACTACCAAGGCAGTACACCTAGAATTAGTCTCAGATCTTAGTTCTGACTTATTTCTTGCAGCTTTTTTAAGACTAAGCGCACTCAAAGGCCCTGTAAGTCTAATATACAGCGATGGAGCTACTACATTTTTCGGAGCTAAACGCAAATTAGATGAACTTTACACTCTCATACAGTCCAATGCTCATAAAAATTTTATTGAAAATCGCCTCGCAGAACATCGTATTCAATTTAAACATAGCCCGCCTTACGGCCCGCATTTTAATGGTCTTAGCGAAATTAACGTTCGCTGTGTAAAAACGCATTTATACAAGGTAGTAGGGACACAAATCCTTACTTATGAAGAATTAAATACAATTATAATTCAAATCGAAAACTTATTAAATAGTAGACCATTATGTATTTTAAGCTCTGATCCGTCAGATCTTTCCGCACTTACGCCCAATCATTTTCTCAATCTCACTCCCGCAAAATATTTACCTGTCGAGGATTTAACGGATATTCCCGACAGCCGCTTATCCCGCTATCAATTGTTAACTAAAATTACTTGTTCTTTCTGGAAACGCTGGAGCCAAGAATATTTGACTTCTTTACAACACAGACAAAAGTGGAATACTCCATCCAACCCTGTGAGTCTTGGAGCTGTTGTTGTAATCAAAGACTCCAACGTTCATCCTCTTTGCTGGCCTCTAGGAGTTATAGAAGAACTCTATCCAGGGAAAGACAGTATAATTCGAGCAGTCAAAGTTAGAACGCGTTCCGGAAGCTACATCAGACCTGTAGTTCGGATATGCCCTCTACCTTCTCAATAGGCTGCTATTAACTCTATTTAAACGCTTTTAACGCTATAATTTTTATCTCTCTGTCTTGCAATTCGTTCTGTTTAGAGGATTACCTCTAGGCGGGGGAAGTTGTAAGCGCCCTCTAGTTACTTAAGTTATTATTATATATTTAATTACGCTATCATACATACACACATACAAACACTCACGCACACATAAAATTCCATCCTATTACCCGCTCTCACACCCCGCTCCTGTCAGTTACCTTTGAACCGGCGTTTACGCACGTCGAGTCTGAAACCCGCTAACTGCGTGACGCCCGCTGTACAAAACGCCACGCGCCGCTTGTGTAAAAAACTCATATAACGCTAAATTAATCACGCAAAACCCGCTATTAAACTGTAAAAACGCTACGCTAAATAAATAAGTTAAATCACATAAACTTTAAAATTAAGTGAAGTGTTCTGCGAATCTGTGCTTCGAAGAAACTATCCACGGAATACGAGAAAGGGAAGACTCCAAACCACCGGTGACCTATCCTGCCTAAATCCAGGTATTTATCCTACACGTATCTTTGGTGTCCATCTTGCATCTTTTGGCATATTCATTTTTGCTTATAATAAATTATGAAGTCAAAATATTTTTTATTCATTTAAATAAACTATAGGATGTCTGCCACTGAATAATTAGCTGGCCAATTTGCAAGATAGTTTTAGGCATAATTTTATCTCAATAAAAAATATTCACGTATGAATAATAATATGGACTTATAAATGATATTATGCGGAACTATAACAGGAATTTTAATGCTACACACCATATAAAAAAATGAACACGTGCCTACTGAGCCTCCTAATTACATAATAGTGATTAATTTTTTTATAATATCTGTTTATACAATATTAATCATTGTGCTTTATTGCTTTGCGTAACAGCCCTTTTATAATGATTTTTTTCTTAAGAGGGGTCTCTCCGTCACTCGCTCCATACAAACGTAGTTCCAATTTCATTTGAATACTAAGCAACCAAAGTCCATGAAATTTCGCAGACATATTCTAGAAACTAATATCTATGCCTGTAGTTTTCCAGATTTCTGGTAAAATATTCGGTTTCAAAGTTACGCGGTCTTAAAAATTCACATACAAATCTTTGAGCCCCTCTAATTTTAAAACTACATATTTTTAGAAACATCTAAAACACCACAGACACAGATATTAGTTTCTAGAATATGTCTGCAAAATTTCATGGACTTTGGTTGCTTAATATTCAAATGAAATTGGAACTACGATTGTATGGAGTAAGTGACGGAGAGAGCCCTGTTAAATACCAGGAGATGTCATATTTCTAAAGAGTCTAATCTCCCTTACATATCCTGAGTGGTGTAGAAGAACATCAGAAACTCTTTATTTTCTAAGACATACATTTACTTCATTTATTTATGATGCTCATAATATTTTCAAGCTTCTTTCATTATAATCATTGACAATGGGGATGTCGCCATACACAAGAGAAATCAAAAGAACCGAGCACTGAGAGACTCTGACATGATTTGACCTTAGGGAAGACCTGTCTCGACTCTCGTTCAAGCCGTAGCGGAAAATTCGATGGGTGAAGAACTTTCGTAGCAAACGCATAAGTCCACAGTCCATATCGAAAGCTTTCGCTACGTTGAACACGACAGCTTCTATAGGAGTGAGTTTGTGGACAGGAGAAGTATTGGAAACCTTGACAGATATGTTCCATAAAGCCTCCCAAGGGCGAGCCCTAGGATTCATCCTCTGGAAGAATTTCTGTGGGCCAACCTTTGGATGTAGCTTTGCAGTATATGCAATAAATTGTGAGCAATAAGTTGTAATTTATAAATTAAATTAGAATATAATTTAAATTGTTGAAATAATAATAACTATAATATACACATGAACCTTTTGACTGCACCTATGATATTTTGGTGTGAAGTTTGCTCCTCCAGTAATATAACATCTCTTCGGTAAAATATTATATTACATCAGGCCTTGCGTTCCTAATTTATAAATAATAATTAATAATCTAAAATATTTAATATTTTGTTGACATATCAAAATATAAATTTTAGCTTTTAATGACGGCCATTAGCTAACGATGGACTCAAGTTTCATAGTTTCATCATCCTGTTGAATCTACTGTTTGATAAAATTACCATAAGTAATATTTGGGACATGTTTAATATATTAAAATATATTAGGGAGGTTGGATTATTCAGTACCCAAATACTAATAGGTATATTTTTTAAATATTCAGAATTTACAATGTTTTGTAAGACATGTAATGCACATTAAATTAATTATTTCTCCATTATTTTCTCACACTTTGTGGGCGGCTCAGGAAGTTTGGGATTTTTCAACAATTTTTTTGGGATTTTTTGGGAGTGAAAAAGTAAGTTTAGGAGAAAAAATATCCCAAATTTAGGTATATCATACACATTATTATAAAGGAAAATGTGGCCGGCTGACAGATTATCTATGTACCTACTACCTACCTAGGTAAAGTTTCATGCTAGGTCCACACAGCAAATAAAAATCGCGCGGGGAAAAAATCTGTAAATTGATGCGGTGCGGTGCGAATTAAATTCGCGCGAATATTTTGTGCACTATGGAGTTATACGGCGCTCACCGCTTTCGCAGTGCGTGCTAGGTGAAATTCCTTACGCGGAAAATAAATCGCGCGAATAAAAATCGCTGTGCGGGCTAGGCCTTAGAAGCTTGAGGTTTTGCAATTATGTTCTCTTTATAATCTAGACCTAATGAAAGAGTTTTTAGAATCCCTACCAGAAATAAGCGAAAACTCTAAAAGTACCTAGCTGTTGTACTAAGTATATTATCATACCTACCTATTTGTGTAAAGTACAAATATTTGATTTTGTGTGATTTTGTGTAATACCGTATTAAAATACATCAGGGAACATCTTTAATGGGAATAAAATTTAAAATAAGTAGGTAGGTCCATAACCCATAGCGATATTTGTGAAAAAACTTTGTTATCTTTACTTACTGAAGTACTTATTAGTTTATGAATAAAAATATGCAACAAATGGACAGGATACGGAACACAAAACTGAATAAACAAACAATTAGCTAAAATCCATTATTTACAATCTTTTATTTATCTTTTTTACTTTTTTAATTTTTTATCATTAGATTGTACATATTTTACTATGTATAACGGATAGACACAACAACCTGCTAGGAAGTGTAAAATCATTACCTACAAAGTTACAACCTGCGGCGAACTTCAAAGGCACGCTTTTCTAGTTTTATCTAGTTTTATTATGCATATAGATGATGTCAACAGCTTGTTTGCATTGATATCGATCTCGAACAGCATAAAATCTAATCAGTACAATAAATCGCGTGTTCATTTCATTTATCGAATATTAAGTAGTCGAACGAATACGCAATACATTGGCCTATTTTTAACCGACTTCCAAAAAAGGAGGAGGTTCTCAATTCGTCGGGATCTTTTTTTTTTTTTTTATATTTTTTATGTATGTTCCCCGATTACTCAAAGACCCCTGGACCGATTTGGAAATTTTTTTTTTGTTTGGAAGGGTATACTGTGCAGGTGGTCCCATATAAATTTGGTGAAGATCTGATGAATATCTTCGGAGATGGAGAACAGAACTCCTCAATGGATAGGAGCAAATTGCTCGCGATCAGTGTAATAGCTTAGTAAACAGTAGGGTTTTAACTGGGCACAGCATATTATAGTACAGTAGGGCCACTAAAAATTGTGAAATAAAAAATTTTCAAAAGAAAAATAAAACCGACTTCAAAAACGACAAACACTAAAAAGTAAAAAATAACTTTTGTTTAGCTACACGTGTAATGCACCTAGGTATGAAGTCGGGCGAGCTTCACTCTTGGATTTCAAATTTTGTTTTAATATGCTCGCTCGACTTCATACCTAGGTGCATTACACGTGTAGCTAAACAAAAGTTATTTTTTACTTTTTAGTGTTTGTCGTTTTTGAACTATAAAATAACTCGACTCTTGGGATTTGTGTGGTACTGCGTTGTGGTGCATATTGCTTGCTTGGTGGCTAGCTTTTCCTGCATGTTTAACAGTAGGAGGGCGGGCGGTGCATATCGCATGCTGCATGTTGCACTATACAGATTTGTCTTTTTCAGCGGATTATAGGAAATTAAGCTTTTGCTTTCTTGTATATCATGGACTACCGCAAAGTACCTAATGCTTCTATACAACATTTAAAAATTTCAGCTTTCTAGATCCAAGGGTTTGGACTGAGCGTTGATGATCAGTCAGTGAGACGGGACTTTCCTTTTTAACCCCCGACCCAAAAAGAGGGGTGTTATAAGTTTGACGTGTGTATCTGTCTGTGGCATCGTAGCTCCTAAACGAATAACCCAATTTTAATTTAGTTTTTTTTTTGTTTGAAAGGTGGCTTGATCGAGAGTGTTCTTAGATATAATTCAAGAAAATCGGTTCAGCCGTTTGAAAGTTATCAGCTCTTTTCTAGTTACTATAAGCTTCACTTATCGGGGGTGTTATAAATTTTTAATTTACACTTGTTATCGTTTGAAGTTAAAACTGCCAGCGCTAGAAGAATGAAAGAATTACTGATTTATTTTAAATCCAATATTATTGACGTAAAACTTAGGTATATCGCTGCCAAGTTAGTCTACTTAGACTGCTCGATTGCAGTCAGCGGCTAACTATAGTACGCGCCAGGTCAAGATGGCAATCGGGTGGGAACGCCTCCCACACCCTCACAGCCGCGTGCGTGTGATGGGCATTCCCTCTCCTCATACCCCCATTGCTAGTCATCGAATAAATGAAAGTTTAAAGGTTAGGAGTTAGGCCAAAAAAACTGGGATTTAACTAACGGTTTGTATACTTACCTGTACTTAACTGTCTACACATAGTTTAAATAGATCTCCAAGTACCAGCTCTGCTCTCGAAAAATCGTTCTATATTTTTTCAGCTTGTTAACTTTACAGTTAACTATCACACTCTCACGGTTAAAATAACAATTCATTAGCAGAACGGTATTACGGGCGCTCTATATAACGGTGTAATTTCCGCACATCTTCGTATCGGAGATGACTCTACCTATCATTTACCTATTAATATTTATGTATTTGTCTGTTTGTACGTGCAAAATGCGATTATCACTGAACCAATTCATACGAAACTTTCGAATACATTTTAAAAGCATAAGTAATATAGAAAGTTAGGGCGATTACACACTGCATCCGATCAGAATCCGTGAAAATACATTCTGAAGTAACTATTCATAGAACTGTTTGCATGGGCGCTTACGTACTAGCTCCGACTTCCGTCATCCGAGTTTTCTTTGTCAACCGTGAGAATTTCTCGGATGTGCCTCGGATGTATGACGTAGATATGTCAAAGATGTCCACTGAATGTCATGGATTTGGATCAGAGATCGGATTAGTGCGTAGAGTTCCGTTCTCGGATGTGATTTTACTACTGCGTTTTATTACCTAGGTACATAATAATTTGATTTACTGTTATCCGACATATTATGCGGAAGATCAGATACGGAAGTGTACCCAATAATGTAATAAAATGTAGTGATGTTCCGCCGCGGAAAGGCATACCGGAGACCGAACAGCGGGGTGATTCGCTAACTCAGTGTCTAACACTGAATGATAGCCACCGAGCTCATTTTTAATCCATTGAAAGTTTTCTACAAAAAATATTTTATTGCAGCAGTGAAGGAGACTGCAGAATCAACCAACCTCGGTGGCTTTCATTCAGTGTTAGACACTGAGTTAGCGAATCACTCAGCTGTGCAGTGGAAGATGCATTTGACGATTCAAAAGTAGGTATCTAAGTACTGGTAAAAGTTTATTTGAATAAGAATTATTTCTATTTCTACAACCGTCAAGGAATAGCCGGAAATAATATACCTAGGTATCTACCTTTTTCAGGAGACATTAGTAAGTAAATCAGTGGTGAAAACTTGAACAAAATCTAATCAGTAAGTATTTTGAGATTAGCTGGCATGATCAAACACACAACACGGCAGCGGCGGACTATTAATTTGATATCGGTTTTACTATATAATCCAGTCTTCCTAGTATAATCCAGCAGCCACCTAACCATGTCCTCACTAAAATCATTAATGTCTTGCAGGTGCAAAGGAAATTGATTGTTAATTTTACCTCTTAATAACATAGGAATATGTTGATGCTTCGTATTAACGGAGTTTGCTATAAAATAGGTGTCTCGCACTATGGTTGAAATATATAGAGGTGGAGGATATGGATGAAATCTGTCTCTTTTTAACGGTGTCTTAAGTCTGAGCAAAGTCAAAGTGCGTCCTATAGATCTCAGCCTAAGCTTCGATCATAAACTTTAAGGTGCCTTACAACAATCTAAATGCAATTACAATCAACATTGCAGTGATTGCATTATCCTGCGTTAGTCACCATCCTGTAATCACGATTGTCAACACGGATGGTTCTGCATTGAAACAAATGAAGTGTCGTAAAGCAAGCTGTTGGAGGATCGTTAAATCTGCTATAAATTGTTTAACGTGTGATTCTAACGGTGGGAATTGTGGGAAATTGTTATTGCGATTAAGGGTTAAGGACAATTCAGTATTATTGTGTTTGAATTAGACAGGGTGTAGGTAACTATAGTTTTATACATAAACCACTACTGATTATAGAAATGCGAAAATGTGTTCGTCTGTTGATTTGTCCTTCTAGCAACGGATGAACGTAATTTTTTGCATGGAAATAGTTAAGAGGGCTCTCTCCGTCACTCGTTTCATACAATCGTAGTTCCAATTTCATTTGAATATTAAGCAACCAAAGTCCATGAAATTTTGCAGACATATTCTAGAAACTAATATCTATGTCTGTGGTTTTCCAGATTTCTGTTAAAATATTCGGTTTCAAAGTTACGCGGTCTTAAAAATTTTCATACAAATCTTTGAGCCCCTGTAATTTTAAAACTACGTATTTTTAGAAAAATCTAAAACACCACAGACACAGATATTAGTTTCTAGAATATGTCTGCAAAATTTCATGGACTTTGGTTGCTTAATATTCAAATGAAATTGAAACTACGATTGTGTGAAACGAGTGACGGAGAGAGCCCTGTTAAAGCCCTAGACTAAGAATGACGGAGACTACCTTTTATCACGGAAAATTAAAGAGTTATTCCACGGAATTTTTGAAAATCTAAATCCTCGCGGACGAAGTCTATATATAACGTGTGATTCAAGCGGTGGGTATACATTATTTATTATAGGAACCGAAGAAAATCTTATTGGGTTTTCACAGGATACCCTCGATTTCATAGATTGAAGTCGAAATGGTAATAAATAATGGGTTTGTCTGGTTTCAACACTTGCAGTTCGCTTTTACGGATGAGTGCATGAATAATAGGTAATTAATTAGCTAAAAAAGTTACCTATATCTACCTACAGCAGATTTTATACAACTTTTCATTTGCCCGCAGCTGTGTCCCTACTTTTCCTTTACCTACTTATTGGACTTTATGTTTCCAAGGCTGATTTCCAAGGTTTACGCCATTCAATTCAATTCGTTATTCCATAGAGTTTGATGTATTTCATCGATACAATAATAATTAATCTGAAGTTATAAACGAACAGACAGGCGGACTGTTTTATAAATATAGAAATGATAACATGAAACGGCGGCGCGGCGTCCAAAAGAGGGTTATTAAAACATAAATAATTCCTCCTGCACTGTCATGGCCGCCGGCTGAAGTCACCGGCATAACATTAATTGAAAGTCAATACAAACTTGTTACCTACACCATAAAAGTGCTACCAATTACGCGTTTGAACATTTATTTCTTAACCGGGTGGTCCGTCGAGGCCAAAAAAACAGTTACTTATACAAATTAAGATAGTTAGGGTACTTATGTCAATTTATATTACTTTTTTACCCGACTGCGGCAAAGCCAAAAGGAAAGTTTATGATTTAAGCAGTCTATGTATGTATGTAGGCATGAATGTATGTTTGTATCCAGATTCTATACATTATATCAAGTATTTATTCAATTAAAACATGCCAATCACAATGTTTTTATGTAACTACATATTTGTTTAAAACCAGGTTTTAATTATGTAGGTACTTAGATACATGCAAAAAGTCACGTCGATCCATTGCTAAATTACGGCCGGCGTAACTGAAGGAGCAACAAACAAACACGCATTTTTATTGATAAAAAGTATGAACTTATTTTGGCTTGTATTATATTTTAAACGAAACCTTACAATTACAATATCATATCGTAACCACTTCCTCGTTTCGCGCCCTTGAAATATGTCCAAAGTTTGTGTAAAAAGTTTTACACCGGATTAAATTACGAAAGCCCAATAACTGCACACCTCCTCACACTGATTTAACGATTTAGATGACCTCCGTGTGAACGGAAGCCCGTATCAATATTAATTACCCAGAAAAAGGACGTCTGCTAAGTTTGTTTTATATACTTACTAGCTGATACCCGCGACTTCGTTCGCGTGGATGTAGGTTTTTTAAAATTCCCGTGGGAACTCTTTGATTTTCCGGGATAAAAAGTAGCCTATGTGCTAATCCAGGGTATAATCTATCTCCATTCTAAATTTCAGCCCAATCCGTCCAGTAGTTTTTGCGTGAAGGAGTAACAAACATACACACACACACACACACACACACACACACATACAAACTTTCTCCTTTATAATATTAGTGTGACTAGAGGGTGCCCGCGACTTCGTCCGCGTGGATTTAGGTTTTTCAAAGATTCCGTGGGAACTATTTGATTTTCCGGGATAAAAAGTTGCCTATGTCAATTACAGGGGCGCAAGCTACCTCGGTACCAAACATACAAATCGGTTGAGCGGATGGGTTTTTGGGAATCCTGTGGGAACTCTTTGATTTTCCGGAATAAAAAGTAGACTATATCCGGGCCGTGAAAAGGTAGCAGAGAGACAAACAGACAGACAGATAGATAGACAGACAGACAGACAAACATACACACTTTCGCATTTATAATATTAGTATGGAAGTATGGATAGGTAGGCTAAGTACCTAGGTACTAGGTACCTAACTAGGTTACTTATTAAAAGTACCTACTTCCATGCTCAGTATGGGACCAGCGATGCGATGGTTTGAGATATTTTTGATTTTTTGATTTTAAAAAGTATTTTTTTAAGAATATACCTACTGCCTACGTCAATTTTAATTTCCATCGCGGACACAGAAAAAAAGAATGCCTTGATTCTAGAAAATATGCGGGTATAATTTATTGTAGGTAATTAAGCACGCACCATGAATTAAAATGTCTTCGGTAAAATGATATAGGTAAATACAGGTATATATTTTTGAATTCCAAAAAGATCTTAAAATAATTAATATAAACTGCGTTCAATCAAAAAAGCTGTCGATTTATTGAATGTAATAAAATCATAAATTTTTATGAAAGATTTATGGTATTGGAACACCAAAATTTTTAACTATTGAATTTAATTAAGAAAATGAGCGTTTTGTTCAATTTCCTAGCATTGTATTATTGCTTTCTCTGAAGAAATTGAAGCGGTGATAGCCAAGTGGTTAAGAAATCCGCCTCCTTTTCGGGAGGTCGGGGGTTCGATCCCGGCACACACCTCTAACTTTTCAGAGTTATAAGCAATTAAAATAGGTACTATCACTTGCTTTAACGGTGAAGGAAAACATCGTTGAGGCAACCTGTATACCTGAGAGTTCTCCGTAAAGTTTTAAAAGGTGTGTAAAGTCTGCCAATACGCACTTGGTCAGCGTGGTAGACTATGGCCAAACCCTGTTTCTAACCCTATTTCTATATCTAATTTATTTTTACAGATAGACAACTTGGTACAATTTCAGAATAAAAGATGTAATATGTTAATAGTAGGTATAGGTACCTATCTAACACGTACTAAATAGAGAATTGATTACGTTACTTAGCTATTTGCCTACTAATAAAATAAACTGATTTAATGAAGATAGCTGTAGCTGGTCAGTCTATGCCACACAAAAACAGAATGAAAAAAAAACCGGCAAGTGCGAGTTAGACTCGCGCACCGGGGGTTCCTTACTCGGGTATTTTTTCCGACATTTTGCACGATAAATCAAAAACTGTTATGCATATAACTGTCAGAATTTACAGGTAAGTATGATACCCCACTCTTACCCCTACCCCTTTCATATGATACCCCACTTGGTATAGTTATCGTAACCACAAATTCACGGTTTTCGGATTTCTCTTATACTTGTACTATAAGATCTAAGTACCTACCTACCAAATTTCATGATTCTAGGTCAACGGGAGTCACGTCAAGTGCCCTATAGATTTTCTTGACAGACACGACGGACGGACGGACGGACCGACAGGCAGACAGAAAGACACCAAAGTAATGCTATAAGGGTTCCGCTTTTCCTTTTGAGGTACGTAACCCTAAAAAGCCTTAATTGGATCCCATACTTACGCCAAGCGTTCAAATTGATGTTAAGTTGACGTATCAGTGCCGTTTATGACTATATTGATACTTCCTTACACTTGGCTTTTTCATTTGGCTGTCCAAAAGAAACCATTAAAAATAATATAAAATAAACTCTAAAGCTGGTGTAGTAGAGTTTATTTTTCAGTGGGAACGCTGTTAATCAAGTCCTCGCAGCTTCTTTATAGAGCGATAAGTGACACCTGTCTACTTTTCCCACAAGCAGTAACGGATGCTGCATGTTAAGTAAGCTTGATAACTTGCACATGCCCTCTGGTTTCGCCTGGGTCGTACCTTGGATAATAATCTGCAGCAACTGTCTGTTTTAGTGAATTAGTGTGATACCACGTTGCTAGAGTAGGATCTATTATGAAAAAAAACTTTTCTTGAGTGCCCATTAACCTTCATTCTGTAAAATTACCCGCTAAGTAAATTAAAATTAACTAATGATTTATGTACCTTTTGAACCACCTTAGAAAATATATATTGTAGACCTACAAACTAGGTACTCTATATCAATAACAATAACATCTTTACCTACTCCTGATATCTTAATTTCAATTTGTATAAATAAGTAAGGTACCTTCTATCACAGGTGCTACTATACTAATAGTAATGCCACATGCCTACTCCCAATACCAAGACTAGAGTTTACCAAGGTTAGAACTTTTCTACCTTGATTAGATGAGGATGATGTAGAGTCTATCGATTTTATCAACGCTGGATCTCGAGATCGCGGCAGTCCATCGCAAGCCCATAAAGGTGCCCACGCACTCGAACTGAACTGCAGCTGAACTACGCGTCGCGGCAGCGCCCCGCACGATATTCTCTCCAGCCGCGACGCGCGTACCGCGTAGCGCGTCACTGCCGCGCGTCGCGGCTGGAGAGAATATCGTGCGGGGCGCTGCCGCGATGCGCAGTTCAGTTGCAGTTCAGTTCAAGTGTATACTTACTTAGCTTAGTTCACTTAAGTATATACTTAGCTAGGTCCTAGGTATGTATCTATGTAGCCCTGAGAAACGCCCGGACAAACATTTTGCAAAGATTTTATTATACGTATAAATAAAAGATAAATACATACAGTTTACTCACACCTACGTTAGTCCCTGAATTTATTATGTTTAATTTCTCAGCCGTGGAGGGCACAAATGGTGACCGTATAAGGCACTTTGATTAAGAACCCTTCGATTTTATTATTGGAGACCCGAGAATTGGTTCTATATACCTTTTAGATATAAACTGTATTGAAATGTCTTTCTTGAGTTGATTAAGGGAATTGAATATTGCATAAAATTTGCATCAGCTAAGAGCTTTTAAAAGCTTTAGGTATCTAGTATTTAGTAGGTACCTACTTATTTTATAGGTCTCTTTTCCAAATTTGTGCTTTCCGGTGCAAGGTCACCATTGCAGCACATTGGGACTTCCCCTAAGTAACTTTTCCCCATATATAATACCTATAATAATAAGAAATTCTTTATTGTTCAAAAAAGATAGGTTAGGAGTAAGTACCAAAATATAAATAACTTCTGCATAATATTAAAATGTTGGTACCTACAAATTTATTAGGTATATAGGAACCAACTCTCCCTAAGGAGATATTTAATCATATGATATAGGCGACAGTGCATAAGCCTTACTCTACTTATTGTATACCTAATACCAGCATGATTTCGAAAATGAGTGTTAACGGACCAGTCTCCACTTTCGTCGATACTAAAATCAAAATAAGTTCGGTTCGTAACGCGTGAATTGAAAAATTTGAAATTAATTTATAGTATTTTTCATTATATTCTCTAGAATATCATCCGACAAAACATGATTGGACTAACTTTTCTCGATAGAACAAGTGTACTTAAATTAAAAATGTATAACACCCCCGACAAGTGAAGTTTACAGTAACTAGAAAAGAGCTGATAATTTTCAAACGGCTGAACCGATTTTCTTGGGTTACAGCTAACAACACTCTCGATCAAGCCAACTTTCAAACAAAAAACACTAAATTAAAATCGGTTCATTAGTTTAGGAGCTACGATGCCACAGACAGATACATAGATACACAGATACACATGTCAAACTTATAACACCCCTCTTTTTGGGTCGGGGGTTAATGAATTCTATAAAACAAGTGTAAATTAAAAAATTTCAACACCCCCGACAAATCATTTTCAAATAAATAATTATGTATATCTAGGCAACGTCCATCTTGACAGCTTGACATTTGTCAATTGACACTTGAATATTATGAACCTAAGGGTTATCTAACCTTCTTTTCTACAAGAAAACTAGAAAATAGCTGATAACTTTTAGACGGCTGAACCAATTTTTTTGGATTATAGCTAAGAACACTCTCGATCAAGCCACCTTTCAAACAAAAAAAAGTAAATTAAAATCGGTTCATTCGTTTAGGCGCTACGATGCCACAGACAGATACACAGATACACACGTCAAACTTATAACACCCCTCTTTTTGGGTCGGGGGTTAAAAATATTCAGAATATTGGTCAAAAAATTTAGACTTTTGAATTTTTCTCTTAAACGACAAAGCTATTAAAGACGAAACTTTCGTCATAGGTGTAACACAATCAAATTCACAAATACATCCGATCATTTTACGGTAGGTGTCATAATTCAAATTACATTCTTGATTATTTGATTTCTCGCTTTCCTCGCCTTTTCTGTTCAAATCGCATTAGAGCGAGCACAAAGGATTTTCGACCGTATTGCTGAGAGATATGAGCTGTAATTCGAGGCTCTGTAAGTACTTTAAAGTGAGTAGCTGTTTTTATTATGTCTTAAAATAATGAATGATTGATTGATTGCGCTCTTTTTCCTGCCGTCCGTCAGTCTGTCCCCGTTTATCCAATTTTACAATTTATATAACGACCCTTTTCTCTTACATCGCGACAGACGTGTGAACTTATTGCTAATAGTAGGTAGGTATTTACTTGCCTACGTCATACAGTAAAACTGCATTACGTAATTAGGTATTAGTCCGTAACATAGCATGAGTAAAAAGAAGTTGTTTAAAAAAACCATGAACTCTCTTACAAACGAACCTTTAGACATTACGCATTTACTTATTACATCAGTAAAACGGTGTTTATTCTAAGAGTAAAACTGTATTTAGGTTACGTTATTATTACCCCGTGACAATTGAAAATGAGATAGATAGATGGAATACTTTATTTCACACAGAACAAGAAAAAAAACCAAGATAAAACAACTAACCATAAACTAAAAATAATTGTTTACAAAGGCAGCTCTATTGCTTAAAGCAATTTCCACCAGGCAACCTTTGATGAAAGGGGAGACTAGCTGTCTTGGATGGTAATTGAATGTAGTGATGAATAGGTGTGATGAGAATTGGGCTACTTTCTGTAAGTGTCCAAGGAAGGCGAGCTTTCTTCGCACAATGGTGGACATGTGAGTTCTCTTTCTTTCCTGACTAATTCCAGTACCTGTCTTAGTGTCTGGTGTACCTAAAGCTATTCCATTTGATCCCTAAATGAAACTCTAAAGTGATATGCTTCATTATGTTTTGTCTTTGTCTTCTACATTGTTTTTATCGTGTCCTATTTAATTAAATTAGAACAGTTAGGTCAATAGACGTGTCAACCGAACTCGACGGCCCAAATCGGCGCGTCGTGATTCAACGAGAGACAGATGGCGAATCTTCATGCGGGACGTGTATTCAATGGAGCGGGAACGAGGAAAGAATTGCGTGGATAAGAATTATTATTATTTTCTATGCAGTATATGATAAAGCCACCGCGTGAAAGGGCCTAGGGCCGTCAGCCATCAGCGCTGAGTGGAAATCCATAAGTAACAATAATATGTAACACCTACCTAATATAAAATTAAACCTCAATAATACAGGGTTAGGATGTCGCCTAGCCACCTATTTGATTTTATTATAGAATCTTCCTCAAACTCTGGGTTACGCTTAGTTTGAAAAGTTTATTTGAATCATGACTAAAATAGGTTCAAAATAAATTCCATTATTAAGTAATTGTTGGTTTTGCTTTCTATTGGTGGTCAAAGCTTAACGGTAACCGTATGTAAACCAATCCAACTGGCTCTGAAAACCACTTCTTTGTTTCAGAAAAACATTTTGAAGTAGGTAGGTAATAGTTAAATCCACTTAGAAATGAATAGGAAAAGTTTTCAGGGTTCCACGTACCGTTCTGCCTGCTGCGCGTACTGGAAAACTACTGGAATATTGTTTTTATTGCAGAATAATATTAATTACAATTAAATACCTACTAAAGGTAGGACACAGCTATGATATAAAACGTACGTTCACAGTATAGCTGGTAAACAATAGTAAAATTATAGCACAAAATAAGAAAATCTATTCATAGCTACTATTTAAATTCAACGGGGTATATCCTTGTTAAACTAGCGCTCCACTGGCATGTGCTCAAGAAACAATATCCCTCACTAAAGATATCCTTAGGGAGCGCAGTTCCCACGGTCTTCGTACACGTGTCGTGCCAATATTTGCTTTTTATCAGTAGGTATTTAGTTTACATTAATAAATTAAAGTTTCAAAGAACACGCTTGTGTTTTGTACCTATACCTACTTATGATGTCGTCATTTTCATTGCAATCAACACTTAGGTATCTTGCAAAGATCCATATTATAATAGAGGTACGAAATAAGAAACTTTATCTAAGTAATAAGTACTATTATAAATACGAAAGTGTGTCTGTCTGTTACCTTTTCACGGATTATCCGTCAAATTAATTTCAACGAAATACACAAATAGATTGCATCACAGAGATTCTAAAATGCTTACCTACCTACTTACTGCGGGAGATAATTTTTTATCCCGGAAAATTACTTCAATTTTTGAAATCTGTTTTTACTGATAATAAACGTTTTTTACTTACTCGTAATTTTTGTAAATGTCATTCATTTCTTAAATTGAATACTTAACTGCAAAATGTCACAGACTTAACATTTCACAGTCGGAAGCACCGAAAGTTTCAAAATTCAAGTAAGTAGGTACCTACTACCTACTTACTGGGACATTCTTAATCTAAGCATCCTTTATAATGAGTTCCAAATTAAGGCTGTGCATCTATGTAGCTATTGCCTACCATAGAGCTAAGTAGATTAATATAACCACATAAATATCACATTTTTAAAATTATACTAAATACAACCCTACATATTATATCCATAAGTGCTAAGGATGAATAAAAATATCTGTCTGTTTGGTAGCTAAGTAGTCTCTGATTCGATGTTTAAGATAAACTTAATAGGTATTGTAATACCTACCTATTGCTTAGCTAGAATCTGGATTGCAGACAAAAGATAAATTAATTTAAGATTTTACTTTGATCCTACTGAGAGAAAATTAAACAAATCATATTCATTACAATAACAGTGTCATATGTGAAGTGGAATCAACCAAATTTCTAGGGATTGAACTTGATAAACACTGCAACTGGAAAAATCACATTGACATTGTATGTAGTAGAATCAATAAGTTTGTGTTCGCTTTAAAAAAATTAAGGAAGATAGCCACTAGAGACGCTGTTTTGAGTGCGTATCACGGTTACGTATCATCTGTACTTAATTACGGTCTGATAATTTGGGGTAACTCAGTTGACATAGACAGAGCATTCAAAGTACAAAAAAAATGTATACGGGCAATATGCGGAGCTCACTATTTGGATAGTTGCAAACCTCTTTTTAAATCCCTTAATATACTCCCTCTACCTTGTATGTATATAAAAGAAATGTGCATATTTGTAAAAAATAACCCTGATCTCTTCACCAGACATGGAGATGCACTTGGAAAAGCAACGAGACACAAAGACAGATTGATATACCCTGATATAAAATTATGCTTATTCCAAAATAATTCGTATTGCATGGCAATAAGCATATTTAATCAGCTTCCTTCCCACGTCAAAGTTATGCCATTAACTACATTAAAATCATTTTTAAATAAGTGGCTATTAGAGAAATGCTTCTATTCGATTAAGGAATACTTGAATCCTTATAAATAATAGCACCTATGATTTTTCGATATCTCTAGTTTTTATTTTTATTTTGTTTGTCTAATTATTTTTAAAATATGTGTAAAAAACAAAATATATTCTGACATTAAGCACTACCTAACAGACAAGCATATTTTGAGTTGTTAATAACAATTGATATGTTTTTT
The DNA here is from genome assembly GCF_905333055.1 of Maniola jurtina. Classification (NCBI taxonomy): domain Eukaryota; kingdom Metazoa; phylum Arthropoda; class Insecta; order Lepidoptera; family Nymphalidae; genus Maniola; species Maniola jurtina. Next base: position 4,101,665 of record NC_060045.1, read on the forward strand.
ATGGTTTTTATAATGTTGACATTTTTTGATCTTTATTTAACTATTATTTTATACTTTGCTTGTGTAAAGTCTATGTATGTCTTTCTTTACTTAATATTTTAGTCTTGACTTTATTTGTATTTAATTTAATTGAATTTAAGATAATATTCAAACACCAGTTATAGTGGTAAAATGTATAAGGCTCATCAGACATTATTCCAACATATTGTACCTACATTTTATTGAATAAATCATTGAATTTGAATTTGAATTTGAAAAGACAAATAGACTCAATTCAAATTTCAAACAGTAAAGTTGGACCACTAAAACTTAAACCTTCAGATAGGACTAAGTACTAAATTCGGGAAAGGAGAGAGAAAGCCTCTATGATCTCTATCAAGTAGGTACGGAACTCTACATTGCAGCTATCAAAAACATCTTCGGATTCAAAACATAATTTCTGTTCCTCAATACGCTTATTATAATGCCTATCAAAGCCTTCCTTAAACCTTCGAATAACTGACATTGACCAACCACGTGTCCTTTATAAAGAACTATTATTAACGTCAAGACGAGATGGTAGCCGGCGTGCGCGTTCATAATTGTATTAATCATTCAACGCGACCGGCAGACGTCGATTTTCTTCAACAGAGTGCTCTTGTTTGTTTTTTTCGTAAGGAAGTCAGAACTCAGAAGGTGAACCGTGGGAACGGCGGGCGGGTGCACTTCCCAAAACATCGACGCACGGCAGCGAGTCCGACGTGCGCCGGCCAGAGCGAGACGCAACATCCCATCGCTCACACGTCAAACAAGGACAGAAGACATGACGTGTGCGCGCCAAGCGACAGCTTACAATCGCGTGATCATCTACAAGAAATAATAAAACGGCAATAAAAGAAACACGAGAGAACGTAACCGTAGCGTGCGCGAGTGAGACGGAAATTACTGACCGACGACTGCGCGCGCCACTCGACTTGCCAACGAATTTCAAAGATCAATGATCCGATCGATAAGAGAGAGAGACACACGACAATGTATAGAAAGAGAGAAATATACAGTTTAACATTAGAAAGAATGAGATAGAGTGATGTTTGGCTCGTGGCAGTTTCCTTCGACGCCGCAACAAAAGAGGGCGCTGTATACATTTCAGCGGGTGTTTAAAAAGCTTCAGCCTATTGTGCGGTTCATGTTTCATAACAATGCGTATTGAATAGCGTTTAATGTGAATTTTGCAAACATTTACGAGTTTACTAAATATGCATTATGAAATGGATGAGACTTAATGTTCATGTTTCTTGATCGGAATAAGTTTTATACATTTCTATTGATTTTCTTTCTAATGATTTCCTCAGTATCTTGCATAGCTTGGTAAAAACAAATATGTACATAATATTTTAGTATGAGAAAATCACTAATTTGTGATAGCTACATAATACAAT